>NW_026555228.1:2500000-3750000 GCF_021234165.1 Pteronotus mesoamericanus
GATCCTTTCTGACACCCAGCTACCCAGGATGAAGGGGACATAATGATCACCTCAGGAAACTGCTATGAGGATCAAGGCAGATAATATATGCCAGGCAGATAGCTCATGCAGCAGTAGTTCCCACCTCCCTATTCCCCTTACTTAATAAACAATAATTGAATCATTGCCTGTGTGTCTTGTATCCTTTATTATTTATCTTCTTAGCTACTGATGCCTTATTAACCTCATTGCAGGGAAAGAGGCTGACCCTCCCCCAACCTCTGCAGAGTGTCCTGTCCACAGTAGGTGCTGTGTGTGTGTGTGTGTGTGTAGCATGGCTGCTTGTGATGCATATTCACAGACACAGGAAGGGTGCATCTTGCTTTGCTTCCTTAGCATCATGCTGCCTGTGGTCTGTGGGATGGTCAGATTTGCAGTCCTGCACCTGGAGGGGCTTCTAGGCTAACACTGGGCTGATAAGGACTGATTTTAGGGTTTCCCTGGTGCAGATCCTTCCACACTGACTCTGGACGGTGTCAGTGACCTCCAGCCAAAGAGCCTCAAGAACACACTTGGAATTCAACAAGTTGGGTTTCTTACTTGCAGAGCGAGAGAAAACACACGTGTTGGGGACCATTGGGGCAGCTCCACAAGAGGGTGCAGAAAATAGTTAACAATGTAGGCCTGAGACTGTTATCCTTTCAAAGGCCCATTTGCAAGGCTGGCTTGGCTTTCATCTGGGAATCTGGACTCTGGGGGTGTGTTCCCACCATTCCCTAACTGCTAAGAGTAGCTCACTGTGCCTAAATTGTCTATGAAGGCCCTGTGGTTTATGCTCAGCACCTGCTTTTCTTCTGGAAGTCTGGAATTTTGGTACAAGGTAGGCAGGTAGTACCTATGTAACTAGCCCCCAGTAAAAACGTTGGACACTGAGTGTCTAACGAGCTTCCCTGGTGACACTTCACATGTTGTTATAACTCAATACTGGAGGAATTAAGCACATCTTGTGGGACTCCACTGCGGGAGGACTCTGGAAACTTGTGCCTGGTTTCCTTTGGACTTTACTCACATGCACTTTGATGATTCTTCTTCATATCCTTTTGCTGCAATAAACCTTAGCCTTGAGCATGGCTATATGCTGAGTCTCATGAGCTCTAGTGAATCACCAAACTTGGGAGTGGTCTTGGGGACCCCGACACATTTATTATAAGACCTGAAGTTTTGTTAGGCAACTTTGGAGAGCATATAAGTAAGCAGGACTTTGCTCCGGATCACGTGATCTCAGGAAGTTGGGGTAATTCTGGGATTGGATATCACAATAAATCTCATCTAGGAGGAGAGACAGCTAGAAGAAGGCCAAAGCTGTAATTGTCAAAGAGTAGCAATTGACATTATCCAGGAGAGGGGGAAGTTTTGTATTTTGTGGCTTGGACGGTGCTCATGTTTTCTTTGTGTTCAAATACAGTTACAGAGGACTCTTGTTTTTGTCTTGATCCATCATGGTCACAGGGTGCCCTTATCTGATGTTGATGTTCTGTGAAACTGTTCATGTTCAAGAGCAGAACACCCAGGCCTGGCTGGGAGTGCCTGCCAGCTCACACATGTCAGGGGCTCCTTTTCTTTTTCTCAACAGTAATTCTGTCTGAAATTGTCTCGTCTATATTGCCACAGCCTTCGTTTATACAGAAAATTTACTTTAGGTTCCATAATAGTTTAGGTTTCTCAAGCTTTTATAATTATAACAGACCTCCAATTTCCTGTATCCATTGAGTGAAAAACCCTATGGATAGAGACCATGTTATATGGAGAGTCTCGACCCATAGGGTAGAGATCAAATGATTTTACTCTTTGTAATAACTTCTAGCCAGCACGCTGCCCTGAACAGCAGGCTCTCCAAATAGTCAGTTCAATCTAAGTTCATGACTTTGTCACTTGCAGTTATTTCAACAGTCTCGTGTTGGCTGAGATGACACAGTCCTGTGCATTTTAAGGCCACACTGTCCAAGTCCCGTCACCGCTCTCCTTGCCCGCAGCGTGAGGTTAGGGTTGGGGTTCTAGTCATCTCTGCAGGCAGTTACTTGTAAGATCCAGCACTTTTGACTCCAGCCTGAGGCTCCGCAGGCACAGGTGGGATCCATCTTACAAACTCATTGAGAAGCTGCCCCTGCACCTCTGTTCGCTGGAATATCCCACCTTCCCCCAGGGTTCCTCTCACTACTCCTGGCACAGCGGGGAGAACTGCAGATGTAGTGGCTAAGAAAGTATTCCATCACAGAATGCGGTGTTCAGCCCCGCTCTTGCAGGTAGCTGTGAGAGACTTTCAGGGAGCTTTCTCCCTTGGTTTTGGGAAGGAATCTGGTCTAGGAGCTCTGCCTCTTCCAAGAGGGGAGAAAGCATCTTTTCTTTAAACCCATATCCCTCATAATGACCTCTCTCACATTATATGGGGTGGGGTTGTTGTGCGCACTCCTCTGACAAGTCCCTGTCAGGGTGTCCTCCCAGGGGCTCAGGTGGCTATCAGCAGTTGGCAGTCCTCTGAGCTTAGGATATGGGAAGCCAGTGCCTTTTGTCTGCACTGGGTCCTAACTGCTGGTTCTGGGGAAAAACCCCACGCAGCACCTCGCACCAGTAATTCTAACTTCATCAAGTAGCATAACAGAGGACAAAATCTTACTACCAGAGAACTGGTTACGACTGTGGCAAAGCTTCTTAATTTGCACTGTCCAAACCAGTAGCCACTAGTCCTTATAGCTTTTGAGCCCTTGAAATATGACCAATCTGCATTGGAATGTGCTGTATTTGTAAAATACACACTGGGTTCCAAACATTTAGTATAAATCAAGACTGTAAAATATCTCATTGACAATTTCTAGATTGGTTACATGTTTGTGATAATATTTTTTCATAAGAGTATATTGGGTTAAATAAAATATATTGTTGAAATTAATTTTACTTATTTCTTTTTAATGTTTCTTAAGGTGGCTACTAAAAGTTTAACACTACCTCTGTGGCTACTGTTATATTTCTATTGGGCAGGGCTCTTCTAGACCAGGTTTCGATGGACCAGGTCCCACCAGCCAAATTTAGCTCACTATCTGTGTAAATATAGTGTTATTGGAACATAGCCATGCCATTTGCTTCCGTATTGTACAACAGCAGAGTTGAGTAGTTGAGACAGAGATTGTATAGCCTGGGAAGCTCAAAATAGTAAATATTTGCTTCTTTACAGACTAAGTTCATCAACCCATGTTCTAGACTATCAAATAAAATGTATTTTCTAAATTTGTGGGCGTTATTGAATTTTTGATATAACATTATATTAAAATATGTTATAGTCCTTTATTTCACAGAAAATTTATACATTTAAGCGAATCCTGAATTAAGATGGGTAGTTAACCATAACACCCTACTGCCCAAGTTAGTGGATAGCAAAGGATTTGCTCTATTGGTTTTGCCTTGCCAGTGGCCTTATGAAAGAGTTTGTTGTCACTTCCTCATTGACTAGCCCCACCACACAGTGAAATTGATACACGTTCATGAATTGGGGTCTGTACGTGGGAAAATCCAGATTATCACTTTCATATAAGTCTGAGTGACTAGTGTCCACTGCATGTGAGCCATGATGATTAAATGGATGTGCCTGTCTCAGCCTCAAATCCGAGGCCCTAGGACACACTGAAATTAGTTACAAAGAAAGCAGTGTCCTTTCTCATGGAGAGTGGATCCTTCCTCACTCTCATAGAAGTCTATGTAACAACACATGATCTGTTTTCAAACTCGTGCAGCAGAGCCAATTGTGGCAAATGATCACCCTCTTCATTTCCCTACTGACCTTTCATCTTTTTTATTCTTGTCAATTTTCCTTGTGAAGGGTTACCATTTTGGTGGGGGTGTGTATGTCACGAAAGCACGTTCTGCATCGCACTAAAAATTATGGCCGTAAAGCCTACTTAAATTACACTCTAATAGTATTTTCTTGGAAGTCAATATGAATTTGGGTTCTTCCTAACCTTTGCCACTGGGGATCACATAGCACAGTTCAACGTTGCCGTTGCTGCGTTTTACAATGGTGGTAATGTTAGAATTTACTGGGGACTTTATGCACAGAGACAAAAGCATGCCACTTTATGAAGCTCTTCAACACCACAAATTTTCCCACATGAGAGATCAAGCTTATTGTATTTCCCAAGTCTCCCAGCAGTTCCCCCCACAGCACAGCTCCATTGTGTGGGATGATGCGGTGTGCCCAGCTGCCCTCAGCCCAAGGTCGTTAGCATCTTGACTGCAACCTGGCAAGATCAGCACGGCATGGTCATCAGAGAGGCGGCGGTGCTCTATCACCAGGCTTGTTACTGCAGGACACCTGGCCTTGATGTAGGAATGGTTATTGTATTTCCTTTTGACAGTGAGAGCTTTTCAAGGGCCAACAATGCAATTTTTTTTATAGCAGAGATTAAAGTTAAAAACATGACAAGCAGAGAGCAGTGTGCTTTTGTGTGCAGATACCCAGATATTTTCAGCCAAAGACAGCAATAAGCTGCATGACCAAAATTCTAACTTAAGACTCCCAGGGTTCTCCAATTAGATGCTTATCTTTTTCTTTTATGGGGGAGGCTTCATTTAAAACAAAATTTCTAATGGGGAAAATATGGTTTCACTACCAAAATGCATTTGCTATGGAAATGGCAGGCTGCTGAAATATACAAGACATTATTTACATAAAAAATCATCAAATAATATACTTTTATGTTTATAAGATCTTAAAATTCAGAACTATTTCCATTTAAGGGGAGCAGTGGTACTCATTAAGGCTCTCTTTAAGGTAATTGAGTTATTAAAATCAATTGTGCTTTATGGAAATGACCAAAACATTTTGTAGATTTGAAGGTTTGTGTTTAAAAAAATTAAGAGTCCTCTGAATCTGGAGATATTTATTGTGTGGTTTTAGTCACTGATATAACTCTAAAAATATGTGAAGCTGCCTAGGAGATATAAATCATCCGACCGCCAAATGTCCTCGTTTCTTCTTCACTTAGAAAGAGAGGTAAGTTTCTTTCTAATAGTGGGCTAGTGGGTGAACTGTGTCATTGTGCCAACATCAGGACATCCACATAAAAAGTGCAGCATGTAGTGGCTGCTAATTAAATATAATAAGTGGGATATTAGTTGTGCATGGTTAAATCGCTTTTGAGCAGCGATTTCTGGTCTGTAAATGGACAGTTCACCGACAGCATGACAATTTTGCTTCTAATTCATCCACGTTTACAAAACAGAAGACTCCCTTCCGCCACCTCCACCGCTACCTGTGTTTTTTCATTTGCTTTCACAGTCCCCGAGACCTGCACGCATTCCACAGCACGCCCGTAGGAAAAGCAATCACACCCTGGGTGTATTCAACAGTTGTGATTTTGTAATCCTCATCCACGTAAGTTTTCCTTGGGACTCCATGTTCACACTCGAGTCCAATGGGAATGTCTCTGAGGCAGGGAAAGCGAACGCAGTTCTGCTGGCACTCAGAGTTGGATGGAGTCACAAGACCTGCTGGGTAGAACTAGCTTCTATTGACTTATATTTGCTGACAGGATGCTGTCAGGGGAATCAAGGTGCCGTCGGAAGGACAGATTGGTAAACGGGAAATACAAGATGTTTTAAGGTCCATCTCCTGAAAAAAATAAACTTAAAAGCGGGTGAAATAATGAAGGACCTGACCCGATCCCCAGCACTATTCAGGCGGTACATATTTTCAGCATCTGTCATAAAAGCTCAGAGTGTTATGAGGGACTCTAAGTTTAATGGTGTGTAAATTTTTTTAACTCTCTTGTTGCTTCTTAGCTGTTGCCTGCAAATGTGGAAAAGCTTTTTTTTTTTTTTTTTTTGCATGTAGTTTTAGAAGCACAAAGAGGAAAATATAAAGTGCTCAATGCTTTCAGTTAAATGCAGAGAATTTTGTGCTCAGAAAAACACCCAAATACCAGCTGTCCTTGGCTTGTGGAAATTTCCAGATCTGAGGTGCCCAAGGCCCTATATTGATTTTCTTTTGGCTGCTCAGACCTCCCGGCCTGCACCTACCTATAGTCATTTAGGATCCCAAATCATTGCCTCCCTCCCCCTCAAACTCTCTAGATAACTGGTCACCGGTGGAGGAGCTCAGTGCTCTCTTGCTCACTCAATCACTCACAGGCTTGGGAGTGTGGGAATTGAATTCAAGGAGAAATGAAAAGAAAATAATTTTTAATTTCAAAGAGAATCTGAGATATCTCTACACTGAGAATATATGAATACTGTACAATTTATGAGGTGCTGGAAAATATACTACATTACACAGTCCAATTTAATGCAATCCATGGAGCTCCAAATGCCCTTTAGAGTGTTTGAAGCCAACATTTACAAATACAATTTTAAATAGAGGATAACTAAATGGGTGTTATTATTCTGTTCTGAGCCTGCTAACGAATTCTCAAGAACGCAGCATGAATTGGTTGTCAAGGTAATGTCTGGGAAGGTGGCAGAAACTGTCACTAAGCCAAGTGGAAAAATTAAACCCTCTCACCATCATATTCCAGGAATTCTCAAGCAAAAGGAAATTTCTAGACACCTCTCTCAGTCCTTTTGTATCCTCCTTTCTTTCATCCCTCAATCCTCTTTTCCATTCCCCATAGATGACCAAATGAAATAGAATGTTCCCCAAGAAAACTCATTTAAAGAAGTTGAGCTCAGGGTCAGTTTTTTATTTTATTTCATTTTTTTTTCATCTACGGGTCTTTCTTGTAGTTTATATCCTCTGGGCTGATTCAAATTAGAAGAGTATTTTGGACCCTCTACGGAGGACACATGGTAGAATATCCTAAATTGGAAATGCATGTTTCATGATAACAGACATTTCCACTCTTGCTGGGCATTTCCAATTGCTGCAAAGCACCTCTGTGACATGAAGTAATCCACAGACCCTCTGGAGACTCGGCAGAGAAACTGAGGCCATGAAAGTGATTACAGGGCCATTAAGCATAAATGGTGGAAAAGAAATTACATTTGAATTTTTTTCATGTTCTGCTTTCATATAAATTACATAAGACAATGGAAAGAAAAGACCATCTGGGTTTGGATTTCATAAAATGAGACTCACATCTGCTTTGGTATGTCATATAAATATTCCCTCATTAGAGGGTTCAGTCTACGAAACACTTTTGGTCAAAAAAGCATTAAGAAAAAACGAGGAGAGATTGCTTTTCATGGATGCTGATTATTTTTAAATCCTCAGGTCTAAATATTAACTGGTGAACACCTCAAAGGATTGTATGTAACTTTATTTTTACAAATTAAAATATCTTACGCTGTGTCTACTCTGCCAAGTAACGCACATTGCTTTTTTATTTGTTAAACAGGAGACTCAGTGTTTTTTTCATCAAAAAGTAAGGGGACTTTTGTGTTCAGCTCAGCTTTTATAAAGGGCTGAGAATGGGAAAAAAGATGTATGCTTGTAGATACATCCTTCGGCTCCATCAACATGAGATGAATGTTTCAAGCCATATTAAGTTATTTAGCTTTCCAGTGATGTCTTTTGCCTCCTTTTTTTCTCACCTTCAATTTCTTGGCTCCATCTACTTTATATTGGTTCTATCTCAAACTTCATTTGGTAACAAGATGGCAACAGCTGTCTAGACTTTTGTGCCCTCTTAGGTTTAAGCTCATGGAAAACAACGAGAGGTGCCTTTTCAGAATGTTATTGATGCCGAATGGGGGATGTGCCCCTCCTGTAACTAATCAGTAATCACAAAGCCTGGGGAATGTGGTGTTCTGATTGGCTGAGGCCTAGTCACATGCCCCACTCCTGAATCAGGGGGGCTCCATCTAAAACTTATGCGCCAAGAATGAAGGAGGGATGATTCCTGTCGTTAGGCAGTTTTTAAGATGTCTCCCCGTGATTCCTGCCTCCTGGTATTTATGCTTTTGTGTATTCCTGTCCTCTTGAGCAAGGCTGGGTCTAGTCATTCACTTCTAATCAGCAGAATACAGCAAAGGTGATGGGATAGCACGTCTGTGATTAGATTACATAAGATAGTGACTCCTGTCTTGCTATCAGACTGTTGCCTTCTGAGCTTGCACATTTTGATAAAACCAGTTTCCATATTGGAGAGGCCCATATGGCAAAGAACTGAAGACAACATCCAGCTGATAACCACTGAGGAGTGGAGGTCCCTAGTCCAATCACCCTCTGGGAATTGAATCCTGCCCACAACCATGTGAACTTAGAAGCAGACCCTTCTCCAGTCAAGCCTTCAGATGGTACCCCAGCCTTGGCCAGCCACTCAGTTGCAGACTTGTGACAGACTGTGAAGCAGAGGGCCCAGCTATGCCCTCCTCGATCTCCTGACCTAAAAACAAAACAAAACAAAACTGTGTAATAATAAACGCATGTTGTTTTATGCTGCCAAGTTCATGGTAATTTGTAATGTAGCAGTAGACAATCAGTACAATGCCCCAGAGATTTGGGCTGCAGACACTGGAGAAGGATAGTGTGTTAAAATGAACCTGGGATTTGTTTTAATCAGGCATGGCAAGATGCATGGACGTGAAAATAATTGTCATGATGGAAGAAGTTCATATTGACAGATCTCTAAAAAGAGGGGTCCCAACGCACCACACAGGGCCACATGAGGGAGGGCCAGAGGTAGTCAGGAGGCAGAGAGGCAAGAAAAAAGCATGATCAAAGTCTTTATTGTGGTTCTCATAGTAAAGAAAGGATAAGGCAGGGTAGACAGACTTGGGATTGGCCAGTCTGAATAATTTTAGCGGGCTTCGGAATGTAGGAACTGCCCCTCATTGCCTGGTAGCTGCCCCTGGGGTGATATTACAGCAGGGGAATTGTCTTAGTCCATTCAAGTTGCTCTAACAGAATGCCATAGACCTGGTGGTTTATAAAGAACAAGAACTTCTTTCCCACAGTTCTGGGGGCTGAATGTCTGAAGCACAGTTTGGTTATAGTGAAGGCCCTCTTCTAGGTTGCAGACTCTTGCTGTGTCTTCACAGGGTGGAAAGAAAGCAAGAGAGCCCCACCAGGGTCTCTTTCATAAGGGCACTAATCCCACCATGGGGCTATACCTTCAGAACTTTACTACTTCCCAAAGGCCCCAGGTCCTAATACTATCATATTGGGGGGAAGGATTTCAAGATACAAATTCTGGGGAGACAGAAGTCAGACTATAACTGGGATAGTGGCTCAAATTGTGAGAGCTCAATCAAGGAGCTAGTTGGCAGGGATGAGCTGTGGATTGATTTGTTTGCTGTCTCTCGGAATTACCTAGCTCTAGGAAGGGCATTCTCTCCAGGATCAGCAAGGCCCCATATGTCAAAGCATCATAAAATACAGAAAATAACAACATAATTAGTGCAAGTAGATGAAGTCTGAGCAGCCAAAGCTATAGCTGCCCACAACAGCACATTATAGGCATGAGCTCACTAATTGCCTCAACAGCCCTATGAGGTGGGTAACCATTGCTTTCCCCCCATTTTAGTAAGGTGAGAAGATTAAAGCACAAAGAAGTTAAATAACCTGCTCAAAATCATACAAGTTAAAACAGCACTGTGAAAATGAGACTGGAGAAGGTAGAACATGCTCTTTGCAGAGCACATTTTAACCTGTGTACCCTGAGGGAAAAAAGACACCTATTAAGAAGGGCTCCTGGTGCCTGACTGGGCTCAAATTTTTAAAAAAAAACAGAGCCTAGCAGCCATTTCTATATAGGGACCTCTCACACAAATGGCACTTCAAGGAGAAGCCCGCGCTGAACCTCCTGCCTCTACACTGTGTTCCTGCCATCTGAGTCAGCCCTTGTAAACGAGTCCCTGAAGTCCTATTTCAACCAATAGCACTGAGGATTTCTCTATCCAATTGGAGCTGAGTAGTTCTGGCCAGAGAGGCTGTATTCTGACCAATTAGGAAAGCACCTTTTAGACCAATCAAACTGCAAGGATTTGGAGTTCTCATTTGCATGAAGACAGACAAAGTAGGGATCAAGGGCAGGGACTCCTGTCCATAGAAGCCAGCTCCCCTCTGGCTCAGAGAGCACACTTTCCCTTTTCACTGAAAACTGAAGACTGCATCTCCATGGCTGTGCCGAATCATGGAAGATGTCTCATCAGAGCGGAGCAGATCATCAAGGAGCAGAGTAGAGCTGTCCAGCTGGAGAACGACATGGCTCCAGGGCCACCTGGCCCCAGAGCTGTTCCATGGCTGTGCTGTTTTTACAGCTATGCTGTATCACTCTTGAGCTCTTTTGCACTGAATAAAATTTCCTTCTTCATTGCACCCCAAATTGGGAATTCCTGTTGGTGTTGAATCTGTGCCAGTGACAAACTTAAGTGATGTGAAATATTGCTTCCTAGTCTCTGCATAGTTTGTTATACTCAGGGAATTTGTTTCAGATTTTAGACATTTGGGTGCCGCACTAAACAGGAACCTTCTCTATGCACACTGTTAATCCTTACCAAGCAACCTCATGAGGGTCTTAAGAATCAACTCACCTCGTTGGCCCCATACTGTCAAGAATAGCAGGTCATTATCACTCATTGTCAACCCTACCTTCCCTTCCCAGCCTAACTCAGGGACTGTCGTTCCATGTTCTTTCCCAAGCAGTGTCTGAGCCAGCCCTGACTAAGACTCAGTGTCTCATTGATCTCGAGTCCACCTGTGGATCTGAAACTGGCTTTGCTTCCCCTGCTCCCTGTTCTGCATTGCCGGGGCTGGGCCGTGAACACAGCACAACTCCTCTGTCCCAGCTACGTTAGCACAGCAGGCTTGCCTGGCAAGTGCCTGGTTTCCTTGCCAAGAACTGCATTTTCCTGACCGAGTAGGGGCCCTGGGACATGGTATGTCTGCAAAGAACTGAGAACTCCCCTTTTCAGGGATGTAACGAAACAATGTAAGCCCAGGATAGGGGCTGGCCTTGCTCTCTTTGCTCTGTCTTGTATTGTGGTAGTTTCCAGTCTTACTTTCTCTCTCCTATGCAATTATGACCTTTCTGAGATCTATGACTTTATCTATGTGTCTTGCATATATTTTTAATTAAAAATGTAAAACACTTACAGTCTGCATTCTTACTTTGGAGATGGAAATTGTTTTAGGAAAAATAACATTCCAAAGAAAGGTAAGTAATCTGAGAAATAAAAATAGCCTTTTATTTTTAGAAAAATATTTCTCTTTCATGTTTCTTTTTTAATATTTATCCTATATGATTAACTCAATGAGCACAGAATCCCAATGATCTGTGTTGTGTCTAATGATGATGAAGGTTTTGTTTCATTTAAAAACAAACCATCTTACAAAAAAGGCAAAGGTGTCCATTAACATTGCTGATTACTTCCAGCACATTCTGGAGGTCCTAGCCAAGATGAGTCATATTGCTTAGTTTTATTTTTAATATAATGACTAAAAATTTTCATTTCATAATGGAATGACTCCATATAGTTTTTTCTTTGTTTTTTTTTTTTAAACAAAGATCAGGAGTTGGCAAACTATAGCCTTTAGGCCAAATATGACCCTCTGCTTGTATTTGCAAATAAAGTTTTGTTGGAATACCACTATGCTCATTGTATACAGCTATTTTTGCACTACAATGACAGCAAAGAGTACTAGTGACAGAGACTATACAGCTAGTAAAGCCAAACATACTTCTCTTTGTCCCTTTACAGAAAGTATTTGATGACACCATGCCTTAACTTGAAGGACCATTAATTAATAAAATCTAAGATTTCATTTTATTTTCTGATGCTCATTTCCTTTTGAGCAATGATTAATTGGTAGTTCTGCAGTCCATTTGTATGATACCTTCCTTGAAAGGACTTTAAGTCTGTTTGCTTATAGATTTGCACATCTGGTACAAGACTCCTGAGCTCTTTTTCTAGACTCAGAGAGGTTAATTGCCTTGATACAGTTGCACATACAGATAATGATAAGAGCCCAGAAGAGGACTCAGGTTTACAATTCCAGTCAGGCCCCTTGTGATGACTATTTATGTCTGAGGTTGTGACTCTTACATTGCACCAAAACCAACGTAAAAGGAAAAGGTTTAGTCAACTAGCTGGTTTTCTGTGTACCAGTTAACCTGAATAATACAAATATTAAAATGTGCATTGATACCAACAATCATGCTTCCAGACACATGCATTTTTCAAGTGGCAGTACAAGTGTCACCTAGTCCATGATGCCTTTCTAAGTGGCTAAGTTAGAATGACACTTTTTTGTACTCCCAGTATGTCTTCTCTAGACCCAGGGGACCCGCTTCATTCCCAGGCCTCATGCTTTGAAGGTCCTGCTCTGTCTACATCTCTTCCCAAGCCCAGGATTCTATTGGGCTAAGTGGATATGGGGCTCATTTCTGGACTACCCCCCTGTACCTGAGACCTAAGAACTCTGTGACCAAATGCACAAGACTGCTTCTAAGCCTACATGGATTCTTCCCAGTGTTCATGTATCCAAGAACAGAGGGCAGATCACGCTGCTATGCACACCTCCAGGCCTGAGAGTTGGCCAAGGGGCAGTAGTTTGCAGAATGTTCAGATAGCCCTTGTTGTACAAGTTGGGGTGTCCACTCCCATGTGCCTGAGACCTTTTGTGGTTTGCAATGGAGCTGGAGATGGGAAGAGGAGGGGCTGTGATTTGGAAAGGCCTCCATATAAGCTCTTGCCTGGGCCCTGCAAATGCATCATGTTACCTAAAACCCATTCTTGCACTAACTTGTTTACAAACAGTCTCTCCCTGTTAAACTGTAAACTCCTGGAATACAAGAGCCACCTCTCCTATGTTTCCACATCTCTGGTACCCACAGAGTGGTTGGGACACTTGGGGTGCTCAGTAGATATTTGAGGACTAAAAGAACACCATCATATCACTAAATTGACAACCAAAAGGGAAGCCAGTGTTCCTGTTATTATTGCTACATAACAACTACCCTGAACTTAGTGCCATAAAACAACCATTTCATTATGTCAAAACTCTGTGGGCCAAGAATTTGGATAGAGCAGAGATGGATGGCTTGTGACTGTTCTGCAATGTCTAGAACCACAACTGGGAAGAGTCAAAGAGGGACAGGGTGACTCAGAAGCTGGGGCTGAGATCATCTGGAGGCTCAATCACTCACACATCTGGCAGGGGCTGGACTACTGCATATGGCCTTTCTATATGGCTGCTTGAGCTTCCTCACATCATGATGTCTGGATTCCAAGAGTGACCATCCTCCATATAAACCAGGCTTGGAAGTCACTGCAGTCATAAGCTCAATGAGGTTCAAGATGAAGGAACCTAGACTCCTACCTTTTGACAGGAGAATAGACTAAGACACATTTTAAGAAGAGCATGAAGGACAAGAACCATTGTTGTAGCCAACTTTAGAAAAATAGAATCTGCCACAGGCAGGTAGATATTCTTTTAAAAAATTAACATATCTACCCAGACCTATGGAGAGGGGGAGCAAGCTTTTCAAATACAACAAAACAAGTGAAAAAGAAAAAGATTTACTTTTCACTGCTCTAGTATTTAGAGAGATTGTGAGGAACCTATTGCGGTAAAAAGTATGGACTACCTCTATGAGGTGAGAGGTCTAAAAAGTGCTCCATTTAAAATAATGATTAGTGGCTTGCAATGCTTTTTTTCCCCACTGAGTGGTTGATCGTTTCATTGCATTTGCTATGTCCCAGTGGTATAGAGTTACTTTTATATGAAGTACTAAAATAGCTTTTCAGAAACAAGACAGGAAGTTTCATGCTCTAATGAACTAATATAGTAAAATGTCAATATCATTAACTGGAAAAAATAGCAGGCAAATGTTTGAGTTAAACTCAGCTATGAAAGTTCTTTTCTTTGGAAAAGTTCTTGTATTGAATAATGCTTAATTTGACATTATCAAAAATTTATAGTCATGACCATTAATACAGCAAAAATGTATGACAAATAAGGAAACACTGTATGTAAAGATTCCAAGAATGTTGTTCAAATGGCTTAATTTAAGTTTAGGGCTCATGAGAAAAATACAATGATTATATGAAGTCCTCAGAAATTTAAAAATGTATATAAATTTAAAGTAAAAAAGTGAATCCAAAGAGAAGGAAGAATCTGAACTGGTGGAGGCCATGATAACATACCATTGTTAAAATTCTAGCAGAGGATGCTCCCACATTTTCTTAAATTTTTAAATGCAATTTGCCTTTTTAGATTCTGAAAGTGGATCTTAAGATGCTTGAAATGTGTGTTTCCAAGGCAGAGTCAGAAGTGATTTTGCATGGTATTTTCTAGAATCTTCCTTAAAGCATTTCTTTCTATACCTCATCCTTCTCCAAGCTCAGCCCTCTTAGAGGTTAAGAAAGTCCCCACTCCCATTTTGTTTGGGTCTCAAATGGGGGCAGACTCTCAGCTCCAAAACATCCAACCACTTCCAAAATACTTTCTCCAAATGCAACTTCTAGGTCTTATCTAAAAAACACTGGCCTGCCAGTATCTCCAGGGTGAACAAGCAGGCCAAACTTACCTTGGAGATTAAATGCACACAAAGATAAACAAAGGGTATCTTCCAGAGAGTAGCCCAGTGGTTTTCAAATTCATTCTATGGAACATCTTTGGTGCCTACTTGTGGGATGTAAAAGGACCGTGGCAGATGGAGTTCCACACATCCCACCCCAATTTTAATCAGATGGCTTTTGGTTTATCTGTCTTATAGATCAGACTTCCTTGCAAGTTTTTATTTGAAGAACTTTTATAAATTAGGGTAGAGCTTCACTGTTTACATTCACCACATTTGGTCCTCACAAATACCTTCTGGGCATCTTTAAATAATTTAGAAAAAACTCATTTCATTTCTCCATCTCCCACACCTAGTTTAACCTAGTTAGAGGTTTTTTAGCACCAAGAACTAAAAACAAAATAAAATAGCCAATAGCAGTAGATTTTTGTTGGGGTCAAGGGCAAAGCAATGGTGCTATATGCTCCAGATTTCCTGCCTTTGATCCCAAGTAGAAGAGTCTCAGGATTGAAACAGTCTTTTTATTGTTATTCAAAAACGTTTAATTGTTTACCTATGAAAAATATATAGACTAATATGCACCAAGTTAATGACACATGTTGATCGTGACTTGGCTCCACCTGAAGTCTCACTATTTTGCTTGCTTTATGAGGCAATTTGGGGAAAGGGAAAAGGAAGAAGCATGGTCATGTCAAATCTCAAGTTTCAATTCAAGAATATCTTGTTCATCTGAACAAGAAATATGTGCACTGTGGCAGTCCTATCCTTTTACTGGGACCCTGTCCTTTCATAGTACCCACCCCACCAAAAAAAAAAAAACAAACCTCTTGTTTAACGTACTTCTTTGCTGATTTTTCTACCTCAAGGCAATCACTTTATCATGAAGAGGGAGAGAGGGATTAATATTCCATTATTGCAACTACTTTATGTTACTTAGTGCGGTGGGCTATGCTCTGTTTTAATTCCTTCCTCTTGAGTGTGAGCTGCCCTAGTGACTTGCTTCTAATGAATAAAATATGGTAAAGGTGATAGGAAGTCACTTCTATGAGACTGTAACCTGCAACTTGCTAGCCAGATAGGGGTGGCTGGTGTATGCCATCTCACCTGCAGTTCAGATTTATATTAGTTAGGGTAGATTAACTGCTGTAATAAAGGGAGCCAAAAGGGACTAGGAAATGCAGCCTTTGGCTCAGTGGCCATTTCCTTGTGACAATTCTTTACTAAGGATAGAGTGTAAAAATTTTTGGTGCACATTTGCATTCTCTGACATACTGCTTCTGGGAAATTGAACACTTTGCAATGGTTTGGCCAGATTAGCATTCAAATGTGACATGAAAGTTTTAATGTTTTAGGCCCATTAAGCAATGACTATTGCTTCCCATCAATCCTTCCATTCTTACTTTTTTCACTTAAGAACCATCCATCCAGACCTTTAGCCACCACCTGTGATTCAGTATTGAAACTGCTTCAGACCTTCTGTCTCCCTATCCCAGGAAAATGGGGACAGGTGATGTCCTGCTTGACTGTACATTGAAGGGGTTTCTTTACCCCACTGTCCCTCAGGGATGCCGCATTTGGGACTCTAACGCCCAGCAATCAACATCAAACCAGTGCTGGCTTATCCTTTCTAGACTTGCCTCAAATTTTCCCTTATCAGAGTCACTTTCTCGTCCTTAAACCATTTTTTCCTTTGGTCTCCTTGGAGATCATATTTCCCTCACTCCTCTATCCTCTCTCCTTAGATTCTCTTTATAGACTTCCAACTTCCAGTTTTATATCTTTAGCCTTAACGTCTCCTTTAAGCTAAAAACTGTAAACTCAACATTTCCAGGTCCCTGCCTTGGTAATGCCATTCCTTACTACTAATTTACATTAACAACTTCTCTCACTCCTTGTCAAATAGCCACTTTGGTTGTCTTTGTAACACCAATCACTACTTAGAGTTACTTGTTTATTTACTTGTTTGGTTGTCTATCATCTCTCCTAGATATATACACTCATGGGTGCTAAGACTTGGTCTACCATATGCAGAGCCTAGCAGAGGACCTGAAAATAGGAGATAGTCCATAGATATTTGTCAAATGAATACATGAAGAATTCATGGGAAGGCCGCCCCCCACCCCCTGAAGTCCTAGGTGCACAGATCGAAGATATGCAAGTAGCAGACATATTGGCTGGGTGAGCTGAGAGTTATTTTTTCGCCAAGACCGTTCTCCACAGGGTACATGTAATTGCCCATCAGAGTGCTGGAGTGCTGAACTATACTGGGGGGCAGTGATGAGGTAGGTAAAATCCAACGGATACTTTAATAAAGTTTGTAATTAGTGCACAGAAAAAATAATGGTGATGCACTACATCCCTAGATCATGGTGGGCAAGCATTTTTCTGTAAAAGGCCAGTTAGATATTATGGAACTTGTGAGCCATCTGGTCTCTGTTAAAACTATTCAACTCTGCTATTGCAGAATGAAAGTGGCTATGTACCAATAAAGCTGTCTTTATGGACAGTGAAATTTGAATTTCATATAAATTTCACATGTCACCAAATTTTAATCTCACAGGCCATCGAAAAATAGGTAATGGACAGGATTTGGCCCATGAGCTGTAGTTTGCTAACTCCTAACCAAGATGATCAGATGATCAGCCTTTTTTATATGGAAATTTTTCCCCCAGCCCTCATGACTACTTTATAAGTAATGTTTCATAAAACATTTTCATGTAATCCTTGGACTTGAGTCTCTAGGGGTGTTCTGGGTTGGGAGGAGGGAGTGGGATGAGAGTCTCCTGGGCCTAAATGGTTAACATTTATATTGCAACATAAATTATTCTTTGCTCCAGATTGCCTGTGCTATCCATGTAGAATGATTAATGTCAAGATGATAAAATGATGCAGTCTCTTGAATTTGATTCCAGCTGTTCCCATCTTTGATATGATTTGTGAATGACAGTTGTATTTTTCACTGGTGATTAGTTAATGCTGGGAAGGACAGCCAGATGATAGCTGTCTAGAATTCTAAAGCCAAAGATTTACTTGGCTGGAAAACTGTTCAACAGAATATCATTACACCATTTACCACAAATTCATTTAGCATTTGCCATTAGAAGGTGCTTAGCTTTGGGGAAGCAATCTATAGCCTGAAGAATTTCTTAGACCACTTGATTATACCATGATTACAGAATAATGGTAACCCCAAAAAAGGCTTCCATCCACAAGATGCATTGCTCTTGTTTAGAACACAAATGAACTCTCAAAGAAATGATTGCATTTTTTTCCCTGAGAGCCCTTTATTGACTTGTTCATGGCTAGAGGACAGCTCAAGTGTGCACCTCAGTTTGGGAGCCAAGTGTCAAAAGTCACTGGATTTAGCCCACAATGGTAACAGTGACCATTTATTCAGCTACTTACAATGTGCCAGGCAATACACTATTTTATACTCTTTATCTTCACACCAGTGCTTCTAAACATTATTCTACACTGTCAGAATATTTGTCCACCCACCAAGTCCCCGGAAGTGCAGGCAGTTTGGTCTCTTGTTCTCTCTGCATCAGTGTAGCCTCTTAAATTGTGATTCTCTATGGATAAGAATGGGATGAGTTTAACTCAGGGTTTCTCAACCCCAGAACTATGAACACCTGGGGCTGAATCATTCTTTGTTTGAGAGGCAGTCCTGCGCACGGTAAGATATTTAGCAATGTCCCTGGCCTCCACCCACCAGATGCCAGTAACACCTCACCCAGCCCCCTCCCCCAACTTGTAACAGCCAAAAATGTCTCTAGACACTGCCAATGTTCCTTGGGGGACAAAATCACTCCAAGTTGAGAACCACTGGTTTAACTCGATCTTCCCCAATGTAGCACAGAGCATATAAAATTGCCCTTGGGTCCCAACGTGTATTACCACTTCCTGTGTGTGAAGCCATTTTGGGGTTCAAGGGAGTGTGTGTGATTTATCATGAACTCTGCTTTGTGAAAAATAGAGTTTATTATGATGTCGACAATAGGGACTAAATTCTCTGGATTCAAATTAGTGTAAAGGAGGTATCAAATTGTTTTTTGACAAGTGAAAAGAGCAGATAGTAAAGGATTCTCTCCATCTCTTCTGATAAATGTCTCCATGACCTTAAGGTAAATAAACCAGTGTTTTCATATGGCATCATGGGCATAGCATATTTTTTTTTGTTTTTCCTTTGTGCTATTCTTTATTTTCAAAACTTTCTGCCATAAACATGTATCATTTTTAAAATCACATTAAAAATTCTGTTAAAAAAATGGAGTCAGTGACCCTCCCTTGGATTTCTAGTTGATATTAACAATTGTCTTTGGACAATGTGAGACTTAGCTTTCTCATGAAAATACTAATGCCATTGTAGCTCCAATGAAAAATTGTCTTAGGGAGAACTTGAGTAGTGGATACAGAGAAATGATGTTGGTTACTTAATCATGAAAATAAAATTAGAGCAACATCCTAAAAATTTGAAATGCCAGGGATCTGAAAAAAATAAACCTCCCACCACCAGTTGAGAGTTATTTAATATATTCATTAAAGAAAAATGGAGGGCAGGAACGGCAGTTGCTTTGAATTACATGCTATTTGGGATCAGCAACAGTGGATTAACAAGGTTTTACTACGTTTCAGATGTTTGTCAATGATTGATTATCGGCATTCATATCTACATGTGCTTACCAGGCTTTCGGGGCACAAGGTCTTTGAGACAGAGGTTATGTCTTTTATTGATTCTGTGTAAGGCCAGACCACACTGGAGAGCCCTAATACATTGGCGGAGTATTTTGACCATTGATAACAGCGTGCAGACTATTAAGCTCAAAACCCCAAGGCCAAGGTGGAAACAGCCTGGGAACAAAGCCCGCAAAGGCTTTTTTATGACTGAAAAGCCCCAAGCAAGCATATAGCTTTCCCAATCAGCAAAAGTACTTGGCTCCAGCCTGTCATTAAAATGTGGGCATGGACCCAGCGCTAGGTCCAGGAAAGCAGCCCCCCTCCGGATCCATGAGCAGGCTTCCCCGAGCAGAGCAGGAAGCCCTGGTTTCGGGCCCCCTGGAAGCCGAGAAGGCTCCTTGAGTGGCCTGGACTCCAGCTCCCACCTGGATAAGTTGGAGAAGTGACGGCTTTCAGGCTGGGGCCTGCAGAAGCAGAATTCCCAAATTCCCAGCCAAAGAACATAATCCTGAAGTGGAAAAACAAATGAAATTCATACAAATTGAATCCAACAATTCCCTTTCCTCTTTGGAAAGGAAAAGGTTGGGAGATGGCTGTGGACGAACACTGTAGAACACTATAGGGGCCACCTTCTTCCTTCTTCTTACAGCAGAAGCCCTGCTCAGAGTTAACGAACGAGGTCAGAAGGTGCAATTCATCCAAAGGTCTCTCTGATTGGTGACACCCTCCATGGGACTCCCTACACCATCATGACGGATTTCCTTTGGTTCTTAATTTTTGTTTAGCTTCTGGTTCTTTGACCAAGTGAAGCAATTGGATTTCTTAACCAGAATTAAATTGTTCAGTCCCAGTTGCACAAGGGAGGAAACGTTCTCAAGTAATTTTCATTCAGATGAAATGGGGATAAACCAGTCTTGAAATAGAAGGAAAGAATTAAAATAGTAACTCTATTCCCAGGTATGTTTTTCTCCCGTAGGAAACAGTGGTTTAAAGTTTATGGAGCAGGTTAATGAGTTGGAGAACCTTGCCTTTTGGCCCATGTCCTAAAATAAGACTTTTAAACACACTTCAAAAATATACAACACTCTCATTAATGGTGAATAAAGAAGTGGGTCTTGAATCAGGATGTAAAGGCAGAATGATTCATATATAATATGGAGCAGAAAGGGGGTTTTTCAGAAATAAAAAATTTCATTGATTAAATGATTCCTGGAACACCAAGGGCATTTATTTTTCTTTTTCTTCTTTGTGTTCTTTGATATTTTTCAAAATTTTCTTCGATAAATATACTTTACTAGATTGGACAAAGGAGACTAAATTTGAGACTTTAAAAATTGATGCAATTTAAAGAGGATCTTTCAAGAAGTAGAGTTGTCTTCAAAAATCTGTAGAAAAGGAAAAAAAATTTTGGCTTTGCTGGAAAGTCATGGGATGGATTGGAGAACTTTTTTTTTCTTTGAACACCAGGAATTTCTTTAATGATTACATCAGACAATGTAGACTTTGGAAATAGGCACTCTGGTCACAGCTCTGCCATTTACTAGCTTTGACAGTTTGGATAATTCATTTTACTCTTTTGAAGCCTCGGTTTCCTTTTTTGTAAACAGGAACCATCATCATCATCATCATCCTATCTCATGAGTTAAAAAAATAGCTGAGCAAACTGCCATTGATGTACCCGGTTTTTTTCTTTTTTCTTTTTTTGGATTTATAAATCATGTTTATTCTGTTACAGTTGTCTCAATTTTTCCCCCTTTATCCCCCTCTACCCACCCCACCCCCACGCCCTGCTCCCACAGTCAATTCCCACTCTGTTGTCCATGTCCATGGGTCACTCATACATGTTCTTTGTCTAGTCCCTTCCCCTTCTTCCCACCATTGTCCTCTTTCCCATCCTCTCTGGTCACTTTCAATCTGCTCCATGTTTCCATGCCTATGGTTTATTTTGTTCATTAGCTTATTTTGTTGAATAGAGTCCACTTATAGGTGAGATCATATGGTATTTGTCTTTCATCAACTGGCTTATTTCACTTAGCTTAATATTCTCCAGTTCCATCCACGTTGTCGCAAAAGGTAGGAGATCCATCCATCTTTCTCTCTCTCTCTCTCTCTCTCTTTCTTTCTTTCTTAAATGCAGATTGATTTTATATATTTTTTAATGTCAAATTTAATTACAAAATATTAAAAAATTCAAAACCATTATAAAGTCTCAGTAATTAAACCAACATGACACCAGCACAGAAATAATTAAGTAGATCAATGAAATATAATGAGCATTCTAGAGACAAACATATATATCTAACAATGTAATATGTGATTAAGTTGATATTTCAAATCGATGGGGAAAATAAGGCTTATTCAACAAATAAGGTGCATGGACCACTATTACTTGAAATAAAACAAATACAGAGCCCCATTTCACACATTATACAAGAAATATTCAGGTGAGTTAAAAATCAATATGTAGAATCTAAGGAGTTTTAGGAGAAAATACAAACTAATATTTTTCTTAACCTGAAGTAAAATATTCAAACCCAGAAGCTATAAAGTAAAATAGTCACAATATGACTATATTAAATATTTAAGGTTGTATAGTAATATACATATAAAAAAGTTAAAGGACAAGTAATGGAATAGGAAAGTATTTGCCACCCATCTACAAAAGGGTTAATAGTTGTTTTTTTTTTAAGGGAAAATATTCTACAAACCTTTAAAAGATAAATGGATAAAGAATGCCAGAAAGTCATTTAAAGCTTTTTTAAAAATAATATAAATAGGCAAGAAATACACAAAACAGGTTTAGTTTCAACAAATAACAAAGTAACAATTAAAATAACAAATCATTGTCACAATCAGGTTAATAAGTATTAAAATATTGGTAATATCAAGTATTGGCAACTGTGAAAGGAACTGGGTATTCATAGACTCTTTTTCTTCATCTTAAAGCAGTACCTTTAACATATTTTTCAGTGCTGGTTTGGTGGAGGTGTATTCTTTTAGCCTTCTTTTCTCTGGGAAACTCCTTATTTCACCTTCCATTTCAATTGAGAACCTTGTTGAGCAGAGCAGTCTTGGTTGCAGGCCTTTGCTTTTCCTGACTTGGAATATTTCTTGCCACTCCCTTCTGGCTTGCAGTGTTTCCATTGAGAAGTCAGCTGCTAGCCATATCAGGGCTCCCTTCTATGTTACTACCTCTTTCTCCCTTGCTGCCTTTAGGATTCTCTGTTTGTCTTTGATGTTTGCCATTGTAATGATGATGTGTCTTGGAGTGGGCGTCACTGGGTTCCTCTTGAATGGCACCCTCTGTGCTTCCTGGACTTGTGTGACTTTTTCTCTCCTCAAATTAGGGAAGTTTCCCATCATTACTTTTTAAAACAGGTTCTGTATCCCTTCCTCATCCTCTTCTCCTTCTGGTATCCCTGTTATACAGATATTATTACGTTTCAGGTTGTCCTGCATTTCCCTAAACACCTCTTCATTCTTTTTGAGTCCTTTTTCATTTTCTTGCTCTTTCTGGGAGCTTTTTTCTACCTTATCCCCCAGCTTGCTGATTCAATCCTCTGCTTCATCTAGCCTGCTTTCGATTTCTTCTACTGTGTTATTCAATTTAGAAATTGTATTCTTCATTTCCTCTTGTCTCATATTAATAGTTTCTAATTCCTTTTTCATGCTGATACAGTTTGCAGTAAGTTCCTCATAGTTTCTCCGTAGTTTTTTGTAATTCTCTCTGAGCTCACTGAGCTCATTGAGCTTCCTTAGAACCATTGTTTTGAACTCAATATCTGATAGTTTATTTGCCTCTATTTCATTTAGTTCTCTTTGTGGGGATTCCTCCTTTCCCTTCAACTGGGGGGCAGGGTTTCTTTATCTTCCCATTATTTGTGAGACTCTTCTTTTTTTGCTTTTGCTTCTTAAATTGATCTGTCTTGATTTCCTGACTTTGTGGTGTGAACTTCTATGGTTGGAGACTGCTGTTTTTTCTTTCTGGATCTGCCTCTGATGATGTCAGATGTTGACCCTGTCTGACCTTAAGCAGTCTGTTGGAGACTTCCAGGAACCTACTGTCTGTGGCTGTCTCCTTCAACTGTTAATCTAGTCATTCTGCACTCAGCAGGCCCGCTTAGGCAGCTCAGGGCAGGGCAGAATCCCATCTGAGGGCGGGGCTATTGCGTCCTCTCAGGGGGAGTGGTCTCTGCCTGAGCAAGATGGCTGCTGCTGCATGGTGGATGAATCAGCACCAGGATCCTACTGGCTACTCTCTCCATTTTCTCCCTGAAGCGTCCTTCCCCAGTCTCTCCTCAGCTGTCTCCAGCCCACTCCGCCCCTGCCCTTGCCGGAGACCAGGGTAAGTGGTTGCAAATAAAAATTTATGCGTTGACTCTTTAAATGGCTCTTTGCATCTCCAGCTGCCTGTCTCTGGCAGAGAGCAACCTTGCCATTTTTCGCAGCTGGCTGTTTTCTGTGTACTTTTTGGGCTCTGGTGCTGTAGGCTGGAGATCCCCATTTATGGTTTAGACCCCGCTCTTCTCAGGGGGATCCAACTGGCCGTTTCAATATCCTTCTGGTGCTGCCGCCCATGGGCGCCCCGCTGTCTTCTCGAGTCTCCACTGCACTCTGTACCAGTCAAGTTCCGCTAAAGCTGATTCTTCTGTCTGTCTGAAGTTATAAGGTTCCTCTCGCTATTGTTCAGTTGTTTGTTCCAGGTGATTCTCCACAGTTAGCTGTAATTTCAGGTTGGTCCTGGGAGGAGGTCAGTGTGACTTCCACTCACTCCTCCGCCTTCTTGATCCTGTATCTGTTTCTTTTTTATGGCTCCAAAGCAAAAACCTTTGTTCTCTTTTCTAATAATAAGTTAGTGAGAATGTGTGTGACATGCAAAGTTGAGCATCTACCAACTTGTCATAGTCGTTCAGTTTCTCTTGTGGTCAGTGTTCATTCAACTGCATCTCTGAACCAGCTTTGCTCTGCATGAGCTGCTAGATGCTGGAAGCACCGCTAATCTCTGGGTTAGATGGCAGCAAAGGAGAACGAGTTAGGCTTATTGTTAATTGTATAAATTTTTTAGATCTTGAGACAAATTTGAATTGAGTAATATATAAATGTAATATTGATATTGTCCCTCCCTTCCTCCTTTTCTCTTTTTCCTTCTATTTTCTTTCCTTCCTCCATCCCTCCTTTCTTCTTCTCTCTGTCCCTCCCTTCCTTCCTTCTTTTCTTCCCATCTCCCTTCCCTTCTTCCTCCCTCTTTCCCTACCTTTCTCCTTCCTTTCTTCCAACTTGTAGTAAATATCCACTGAAGACATGCAACAAACTAGGTGCTGTGTTAGGTACCAGAGGTATTAATAAGTAATAAGCACAATCCCTACCTTCATGGAGCTTATGTTCTAATAGGAAAAAATTCCTCAGGGGGAAGGCAGAAATGGGTGGGTTCTTCTGAACTGTGTAAAGGAGGAAGAAAGAAAAGATAAGAGCTATACTTTGGGGCTACCATGTTCTTTCAAAAAGAGGATCCTCCATATTCTGTATATAATATGTTTACAGCTGTTAACAAACAAACAAAAAAAACAATTCTCTCATTAGCTTTGGGCAGGCAAGCTTAACTTCCTGATGGCAGAACCGAAGTATGGCCCTGAGCAGAGGCAGTATCTTACCTTGAGGTCTAATTTGGAAGGTGAAGGTGCCAGTATTTCCTGTGCTACAAGAAACTCTGGAAATAATCCATTTTGGCAGTGCAAAGGAATAGTTTGAGACCTTAGTAAATTCCTTTTAGGTATTTTTTAAAAACAGTATGTTTTTAAAATCTCAATCTCTTCCCCCACAACAAGAATAATAATTTGCATAATATTATCAGCAAGCAGACCCAAAACTTCTTCTCTATCTGAATTCCAGGTATACCTAGAGTCTGATCTCTTGGCCATTTGCTTATTGGCAGCTTCCAGATCCAGGGAGAAGCTGGAAGTGTTTATTCTTCCCATATCCCCACCTCCCTCTCTCTTGATTTTATTGATAGCCCACTGGACACATCAGGGATGTTGAACTGGTGAGCTTGACAATGACTGCATTAACAACAGACACCCCACAAGTGATTCAGTAGCCTGGAGGCAAAGAGGAAGGGATAGAAAATGGATAGGAAGATGACATGAGAAGATTCTGTGGACAGAAGGAAAGTTATAATGATTGAACATTGATATAATATTATAAAATTCTAATGATATAACATTGATATTATGATTAAAGTGTTCATCTGGGCCAGTGGCTCTCCAACAGGAGTGAGACATTTGGCGCGGGGACATTTGGTGCTGTCTGGAGACATATTTGATTGTCACAATTGGGAGGGGGACACTATTGGTATGTAGCGGGTGGAGATCAGGGATGCTGCTCAACGTCCTCCAGTGCATGGGACAGCCCCCCAACAAGGAATTCTCCAACCCTACATGTCCACATTGCTGAGGCAGTGAACTTTTGCTTTACAGAAGGAACAGCCAGGGGAAAGGCTGAACAATAACAACAGGACATCAGAGGAATTTGTCCATGGAATGAGTGAGGTGGGAGGAAAGAAAGTACGTATGGAAAATATATTTAACAGATACTGGCTTTCTTGTCCTGTGTGTTCATGAGGGTAGAAGATTATACTTGGTAATCTCATTAGACCCAAAATACATAGGCAAGCAAAGTTTGTAATATCTTGCCTAAATTGAAAATGAAAACTTGACACCCAGACTATAATTAGCAAGAATGAACAACTTCCTAATTTCTACCCAATTCACCAGGGCATTTTAACACTCAGTCATCTCATTTCCTTCCAGAGCTGGAAAGTTGTCATGATTTCAGTCTCTCTGCAGTGGAATTTTCCTGCAACCCGGAGCCTAGCCATTCCACTTGTGTGATGTTTTTGACGGCTCGGCCTGACAGCATCAAGGAAAATTGATCACATTTGTGTCTCGGATGCTATCACGAGCTGTGTTGATATTCCCCCAGTCAGAGCTGTCCCTGAGGACTTCCTGGTGTGAAGAGCAAAAACCTCAGGAAGAATGAACTACCTTTGAAAGTCAGCTGCCCCAGCATGGGCAGTTGCTGTCTGAAGTCATACAAACAGAAGCCCAGAGTGGTACTTCTATGTTGGTCCAGAAAAGCCTCTCCAGCCTGGTTCCCTGTAGGGAGTGGGAGGCCTGTAGTTTTTCTCTGGACTTCTCCTTCATGCCCAGGATGTTTCCCACATGGCTATATGTAAGGACAATTTTACTCTCATCCTTTGCTCAACAAATGTTAGCATGCTTGAAAAATTCCACCAAGAAAAGATTGATTGACTTGGAAATTAAAAAAAAATACATGTATTTCAGGGCCTAGAAACCAGGCTCAGGAGGGAGCAGGCGACCTTCTGTTTTTGGCACCAAATCTAGCGGCATTGCTTAATGAGAACTGCCTGTCCGGCGGGATCAAGGGCTTGGGCTCTGCAGGCTGGTTGGCCCCCATGAACTCTGGGGTTGAAGGTTCATGCCCTGGCACTTCTGCTTCCAGTCAATCATTTGAAGGTTTCAAACATACCCCCCCAGCAGCAACCTTCTCCATTTCAGGATGTCCTGAATGCCAGTTCTGGAATGTGGGAAGGGAGCAAGAGGCAACCGATAACAGATGCTGCGACTTGGACACCTCCCCTCCTTTCTCTCTGTGGACCAGTTCCCCAGGGGCCAAAGGTCAGAAGCTGTGATTGGATTCATTGTTCTACATTGACAGCTGGATGTTCATTCTTGTCTGTGTCTCTTGCTGCTTCTGAACCTGGCCTCACCAAACTGGACTCACCCCCAAGGCTGGACATGGGAATTTAAACCAAGGCTATTCATCTCTGTCACCATCTACAGTAACTTATTTATTGGGTACTAATAACAGACTCCAAAAAGCAGTAGACCCAACTAAAAAGCTGCATAGCCAATTCCATTTAGATAAGCCTGATCCAAAATTTCCAACTCCAGACCCTGTTTTCTTCAACTGACCCTGTCATTGCTCTCGCTCTTGTTCTTTCGGGCGTGACGACAAATGGGAATAGAAAGGAATTATGCTTTATTTATTAAGTGAATCAACTCCAAGGAAATGTTCATTGTTTGTACGTCTACTTTCTCTGCTGTTTATATAGCTACTCCAGCTTTCTTTTGATTAGTGTTTTGCATGTGTATCATTTGTCATCCTGTTACTTTTAATCCATATATATCTTTATTATTTAAAGTGAGTTTTCTTGTAGATTAAATATAGTGTAGGATAAATGAGCCTGGGGTTGTTCTTGAGTCACTATGTCTTTGGAAAACGTGGGTGTGACCAGTTTGTTTAAAGGGGCTGCAAGGCAATAGACTTGGGAACATGAAACAGACTCTGAAGTAATGGAGGAAACAGAGACATGAACCCAGACAAAGGAGCATGGCAGCAGCACCCAGTTAGTGACTTAAGGTGATGTTGAACAAGCAGACAACATTGTCATTGGATGAAATTCCAAAAGGAAGGCTGCTGCCGCCTAAGAAGTTCAGAGTATGTGCTGGAGACCATGTCAGAGGGAGTTCAAGGACAGAGATCCCAACTACTGAGAAGAAATGAGAAAGGAGGCTGGGACTCAGGATGCTGTCATTGAAGATTAGGGAATCTGGTTTCTAGGGAATTGGGTGGAATTATAAAGAAGGTAGGGCACCAAAGTCAGAGGGCACATGTAGATGTGGAGAGGAGTGAGTCAGTTAAAGAGATATTTAAGAGATAAAACCAAAAGGACTTGATGATCAATTGGACATGGAGGGTGAGGAAGACAAACATGAATTTTTGGACTTTGATTAACAACACTGGTTGTATGGGGCAAGGTTCTGGGGAGAGATCATTAAGGGCAGTTTTGAACATGTCACATTTGACGTGCCCCTTAGGCATCCAAAAGACGTTAGTACATGGGGATGAGCTCAGCAGAGAAAGTAGATGTAGAGATTTAAATTTGGGGGCATCTGCACAAAATGGTGAAGGAGATAGTATGGATGGCATTGCCTAAGAAGGGATTAGGAAAGGACTGAAGTGGTCAACATCTCACAAGCTGCTGTATGTCAAAATGAGGCCAAACACCAATGGGACTATGTGCTGTTCCAGACAGTTTTTCACATCAGTGAGTGTTGTTTGGGTAGAGTGAAAACACCAAATGCCTGATGGAGTATAGGAAGGTATGGAGGTGAGGAAACAGAAGCAGAACATCTGAACAAGCCTTTGAGAAACTTGGCAGAAAATAGGTGAGAGAGAGAAGATATTGAAGAGTGAGATTAGGGAAGGCATGAGATAAACTGAAACCGAACCGCTTTGAATGAACATAAAAAATTGGACCTTGAGAATAAATAGACTGTGCAAAAGAACCAGTGTTCATTACACCATTTTTCTGTGTCTCTCCTTAATTAGTAATTGGTTTTAGGCCATGCCATATTTGCTTGTTAATTGCTATACTGCCTATTTAATCATGCTTCTATAATTCTCTTAGAACATGGCCGAAAAAGATCTAAAGGGAGACCTGAATTCCTTTCCATAAATCGCCCATATTAAGACAGTACAACTATAAGTCCTTGACCCCATTTTATTTTTCATTCTTGAATGTGCATCACACAGGAAGGATGACGCTCAAGGGAAAAGGATTTGGCAAGTTCCACATGACTCCCTTTTCATGCTCCTATTATAATCACAAGCAACTATGTTCTTCAACATATTTTACTTCTATATTTTTATAAATAATTTTAAAAAGAAGATAAGCTACTCTCTGGAGTGTATGACACACCCTTCACGTTGACTTTGAAAGGTAATTAATTACAGCAGTGTCTGTTCAGTTTCAAAGTTCAAATTAAATGTACTTCAAAACTCTTATTAAAGGGAATATATTTTACACACCTGTCACTTTTGAGAAGGGCTGATTCAAGTCAAAATTATGAGGGAGGCAAAGCTAATCATTGGAACTGGCACACCTTACTCTGTTGAATAAAAGAATCTTATAATACCCTTGAGTGGCCCTGTCTCAAGTACTAGTACTCTAATTCTCCACGAATCCCATGATTTCAGGATTGATATGATTCAAAGTTGGAAAGGACTTGAGAGTTCACTGGAGCCCAGCGCCATGAGGTGACATAGCTGAGTTGTCAGTGAGTGAGGAGGTTGTTAGAGCATGCCCTGATGGCTTCTTGCTGCCAGTCCAGTACTGTATCTGATGGGGGGGCTCAAGAGTTGGAAAATTTTAATTTTAGATAATAGTCAATAAGCTTAGCAATCAATGCATGCAAAGAGCTATTATTTCAGGAACTGAGGGTACGACCCACCATGACTCCAGGAGACCACAAGCAGTTCTACCTTTGTGTCCTGAGAGAACTACAAGCCATCAAGATGGTATCTGAGCCATTGTGCTCCAGGACGAGACATCCACCACCCAGGACACATATAAAGACCACTGACCAGCACACAGATAAAGAATCAGCAGTCAACAGATGAAAGAACGCTGCAGCTTTTTATCTCATTGACTTTCTCCCTGAATTCCAAACCCCTTACCTACGCTCTTCTTCTTTCCTTATAAAAAGGGTTAGTTTGAAATGGAATGTAAGACAGTCTGTTAGGGCACATAACCTGCCACCTTCTCAGATCACCGACCATCTGAATAAACTGCCCATAAAGATTCAATCCCTGCCTCTGCTTATTCGTTCTGGTAGTGACAGGCAGCATGAACACCAGCTTTTCCGGTTTCATATTTGCTACAGCAGGAGGTGGCAAAATACAGCATGAGCTAAATGCAGCCCCGTGCTTGTTTGTAAATAAAGTTTCATTGGAACACAGCCTCACCCATTCATTTACATATTCTCTATGATGGCTTTCAATCTAGTTGCAGAGCTATATGGCCTTCAAACCCTAAAATACGTACTATCTGACCTTTATAGACATTGGCTGCCTATCCTGGCTGCACTTTAAAATCACTTCCAAAAATTATACACAGTACCGGGCCACACTCTAGAGTTCATCTCCAATTTTTCAGGATGGGATCCAGGAATCAGCATTTGTAAAAACAAACACACACACACACACACACACACACACACAAAACAACAACTGTGGTTTTAATGCTCAGCTAGGTTAAGAATCACTGCATTACACATGCTGCTTCTAAAGCACATTACCTTGAAAACACAATTCAGGAACTAAGTGCATTTTTGTATGGGATATGAGACTGGATAAAAGCCCTTCAGAGCTGCACTTCACAAATTTTTGCTAGTGTCAGAATCCCCTGGAGAGCTTGTTAGAACTCTGCTTGCTGGGTCCTGGCCCTCGAGATTCTGAAGAGTAGGTCTGGGGTAGGGCTGCAGAGCTGGCATTTCCAACAAGCTCGCAGGTGGTGCTGATGCTGCAGACCCATGACCGCACTGCACAGCACTGACTTAGATCAAAGGGGCCTGCATCTGTAATGAGAGAGAAAGTCAAGTCCTGTGAGCCAGGGGATGGGGCTGGGGAGAGATTTATGGACCAACTGCTGGGATTGTTCCAGACCACACTGTAAAGACCCTCAACTCCTCTGCTCAAATCATCCTTGTCCTCCCCTCCCCCACCCCACCTACAAGACTCAAAATCAAATCATTCTTGCTCCAGGTCTCCATTCCTATATAGGTTCTCTCTTACTGTGTTTTTAAAATCCCTGGGTACTGTTTTGAGTCTTGTAAAGTAACTGTGTTCTGAATGAAGAGAGGCAGGATGGTAGACATGAGCAAATTTCAGGCAAAAAGGAAAGTGGGTTATATGTCACCAAGTCGTAAGATGGATAAGTATTTGTGTGAATCATGAACGTGAAAACACAAAATGAAGAAAAGGCAACAGAGACAGGCAGAGTCAGAGGTCCTTAGAATCACAAAAATGACTTTATTTTGAACCAGAAAGCAACAGCAATGGAGAGAATAGTCTGGGCTGAGTGAGGTCGTGGCAGTGTGACTCAAGTACCAGGGATTGAATTTGTCCAGGTGAAAGGAGCAACAAAGAGAACCAACTTTCCATTTAACAAACTCAGCAAATCAACACCACATCTTCATGACACCAATCGGTGGATTCCCATGTACACTGGCTTCGATTGCTTTTCAGCTTTCGGATCTTGTAATGATGTTGTAAATATTTTTGAAAGTGAAGGAGCCACTGCAGTGAAGATTTTGGTGTCCCCTTTTCTTCTCTTTTTGATATAGCAGGCATTGAATCAGTTCCAGGAAAAGTAGAAAATATTTGTGAGAGTTTCGCTTTAAAAAATCCCCAAAGAACAAGAGTTTTTCATCTGCGGCACTACTCATATTTCTGGCCAGACAATTCTTTGTCGTGGGGGGCTGTGCTGTGCGTTGTAGGATGTTGAGCAGCGTGCCTTGTCTCTACTCACGAGATGTCGGTCGCACCCTCTCCCAAGTTCGAACAACCAAAAATGACTCCAGACATTGACAAATTGCCCCCTTGTTGAGAAGCACTATTTTGAAAATAACCTTCCTCCCCCATTATTGTCTTTGTATTCTTCTTAACATTTTATAAGGGTAGACCAGATATATCATCAACTTCCCAACATTAAAAGCACATGCAAGTGAACATAGAGGCGTGTCTCTGCAAGCCATGCATATATGCCTGGAGCCAAAATGGAATTCCACTGGAGGGTGCTGGTTCGGTTTCTCGGCAAGTTTAAGGTCAATATATCAGTACCATAATAAAATGCCTGTTTGTCATCTGCCCTTTTCCTCTTCTCCAGCAGAAACCGTCATTAATATTTGCAGTTAGTTTTTGAAGTCATTTTCTTTTAAAGCTGGAAAGAAAAATCTTCATCCAGGCTCTTTCTCATCTTAATCTATTTAGACTCCTACTTGAATTATATAGCCAGCCACTTTGACACTGGATCCAGGTTTCTTCATTTGTATCCACCAAGAAGAGAGGTGCCATATTTCTGAGTTTTGTCATGAGGGCTGGCTGTGTAATTTGAGGCCCAGTGCAAAATGAAAACACAGGACCTTCGTTCAAAACTATTAAGAATTTCAAGATGGCGACAGCACTGTTGACATAAACATGATGGACCCGGCAGCCTCAGCTGGCACTGAATCAATGTCGTTGTATTAATTTAGTTGGCACTGCCATCGCTTTCTCCCCTGAATTACAATGCTTCTTGTGAAGGACCTCAAAAACAAAATACTGTGACCCCAATCCATTTAAAGAATTGTACTGCAGCAAGTGTATACACCATATATTTCTTAGACTTTCAAAAAAACTCCACATGGAAATCTTTTCTACATCATTACAGTAATGAAAGGAAACAATGTGGACTTCCACCATATACATATTTTCTGGTAAATATGACAACACGGACATAACTGCTATTATCCACAATGTTCTTAAGTTAGCAAAGAGACTTCCGCAACAAAATTATAACATAATCCCTTGTCCTTATAAAAATAGTCAAAACATAAGGTAAACGGCTTGCAGTGAAAATTTGAGCAGTAACTGCTTTATATTGAAAAACATTATATTCATCGAAATATTGTCCTTCTGGTATATGCTTTACATTAACATCATAAGGCAAACTGTAGCATTTATTGGTACCTGGAGACCATGAATTTTAGACCCTTTTATTTAAAACCTGTTAATGTACAAAGTGCATTAAAATATTCATTATTCAGCTACCAAAAACAGTATGTAAAAATTACTAAAAGACAACACTTTCAGTTTATTCTGGGAAGGCAAATACACATAGTTTTTATATTGTAAAAAAATCCTATTAAGGTTCCAGAGAATGATTTTTTTTCCATTGAGGTGTCCATCTTTTAGATGTGTAATTGTCCTAAGAGGCTATCAAAATATTCATCTGGGTATAAATAATATAGTAAATATATAGACTCTATCTGTTAAGAAAAAGGAGAGCATCCGCCAGTGAAGAGGACAGAAGCATGGGAAGCCACCATGAGTCCCACACTCGAAATCACATAATGTGATGTTGAAACAGTGGTGGGTCTATGGACAGAGTGAGTGCAGGAGAACAATTGGTTGACTTGCTTAAAAACAAAATCACTAAAAAACAATGCCTAAATCCACTAGCCTGCTCAGTCAAAATGGCTGACCCAGTAGCCCAGATAAATATTTTAGCACATGAAATGATTTGTAGGTGTCATGCTCTTCATCAAGGTAGAAACAATGCCAGATTCCAGGTCCAAGGACTGCTTGAGAAAGCCTTACTCCATGGACCATTCCAACATGTCAGATCAGCACGCCAAGGATCCCGCCTGATACTCTATTAGCAGGTTCCGTTGGCAGGTTCCAGTGTGGGAATAGCAAATTTGATTTTTGTCTTATAAGTCTATGGTAAACTATATAGAATATACAGAGGGACTTCTACATCTTTCAAGGTGTGTTTAATATAAGTCAGTTTGTAATAACTTTTGAGGCATGTATACTAGCGAATAGTACTTTATGCAATGTCCTTTGTCATTACCAACTCATAAATGTTAAGTGTTTTGGGGGTAACTTATATTGGAACATGGTAGTGGTGGTCAGGGCCGTATGTTGACGTCCTGGAGAGCAAAATCAATGCACAGTGGTGCTGTCATTTGTGGTAGAAAATGTTTTTTTCTTCAGCCCCAGTGACAAAAGAAAATTATTTGGGTGGAGGTGGGGAAGGGGGTGGGGGGAAAGAATAGCTATTAAATGTAGTGAAGACATTTCACAGGCCTAAATAAACTATTAAAAGGAAGAATGAAATAGATTTATACCACAAAGTAGAATCCTACTTCTGATGAAACATAAAGCAGCTTGACTTTCTGAATAACCAGTAGGATTCAAAGTGACTATTTTCAATTGCAATATCATTCTTAATGTTCTCCCAGAATCCTGGGAAAAGCAGGGCACAATATGGCCAAAGGTTTCAGAACCTTTTTTCCCAACTATCTCACCAGCCATCAGAAGGTACTTAAAGACTTGGCCATGGCAGATCCCAAGCTCCAAAGTCAATTTTTTCCATACTTGCTTTCATTCTCCATTTTAGTTGACCTAACAAAAGCTTCTTACATCACAGTTAAAACACCTCAAGATAAATCAGAGTAAGAATTCCCATTTACTTCCCTACTAGGTTCAAAACTGTTTTATTTTTAAAGCAGTTGCATATTCTGTTATGCACTGTTATAGACTATGATGAAATAAAGTTTGTAAATAGCTGATAAATGCGTGGGCTTCTTAATGTGCAAAACCAAGTAATTCCTAAAAGAGTTGTAATCCCCGTTATGTTTCATTTATAAATAATCTATAAATTTTCCTGTAAATACAAAAAAATTTGAAGAAATTATTAAAGGCTGTACTTAATACAAAACACAGTAAAGGGGGGGCAGGCAAATGCCAGTTTTGAGACCTATCTTAGCTAATTTCTGGATACTTTTTGGCGACACTTAATCACTCTGGAAGCCTGTGCTTTCTCTGTCCCCTAAGTGGTGGCCACAAGCCATTCTCTTCCCCAGAAAGCACCTCCACGTGGCCAGGTGCTCACGGCAGCTGCTCTGTGCAGTCCAGATGGTCTGGGATGGGAAGCCCAGTTATAATGGTCAGACATTTGTTCCACACGGTGAAGGTGGGGCACACAGGCTGTGAGAATGTGATGTCGAAGGTGTAGAGGTGGATGGAGTTCAAAGCATCGTAGAAAGCAATGGAGCCATTATCATAGTCCAGCAGGATGCCGACGCGCCGGAGGTGGGGGGCTGGCTCAATGGGGATTTCCTTGCTGTTGTGTCTCACCACCCAGTTATTGTGGCAGCGGCACAGTGCCCAGGAAGCAGCGTTCTTCCCAATCCACTCGTGCTTCGGGGCCGATTTGTACGCAAGGCCAATGGCATACCTGCAGAAACAAAACGGCAACAGCAAAAACAATAAGCACATTACATGCAGACGTGAAATCCTTTCTGTGGTCCTCAGGGGTCATGAGAACGTGATCCTCTGTTGTCCCTGTTCATTTCCTTCAGTGAAAGCTTGGCAAGAGCCCTGACACATATGTTCCTCATCTTCTTCCTTCCCAAACATAGAGTGGGCAGAAAGGGGCCATTGTATTGACCCACATCCCTGTTTTTGGTTCAGACATTACAAGAGAATTTGAACTCTGTGTTTCGCTGCCTTTTTTTTTTTAACCGCCATGAAGACTCACACAATGAATTCTCTAGACCAGCACCGTCCAACAGAACTTTCTGCAATGATTTAAATGCTACTCTCTGTTCAATATGGTGGGCAGGAGCCACATGTGGCTACCAGGCCCTTGAACTGTGGCTGCTAAGAATGAGAAACTGAACTTTAAATTTATTTAACTTTAATTAGGTGAAATTATTTAAATAGCTGCATGTGGCCCATGGCTACATGGACAGCGCTACCCTAGACTTCTCTTGATCGTGTCTATCATTTTCCACAACTTCAAGTCCATTTTCCAGATGGCAATCATGGAGAATGATTTTCATTTATGGGAATATGTTTCTTGTCACCACACAGCCTTAGTTTTATCATCTGTAAAACAGGGACAACGACAGTCTCCATCTCTGAGGGTTATTCTGAGGGGTAAAGGAAAGAATACATGTAAAATCCTGGGCACAAGTCTGGCGTGGAACATTCAGTAACTGTTATTTTATTACTTTTGTCTATTGACACATTACTAATAAGTAACAGATCCAGAATTTAAACCTATGATCACTCAAAAGGCCACACACAAACAACATTCTCTAATATCAACCCTCACTAGAAATTGTGTAATTTATCACTGCCAAGAGCTGTTCTGCTTATATTTCCTGCTACACTTTTAAAAATTCTGAATGTCTTTGAGCAGATGGATATCCTGGTTATTCTAAGCTTCTTAATCTCTTTTTAGCCCACTGAGGTATGGCTCTATAATATTTATAGTATTTCAGTTATGAAGATAAGCAAAACCCACCATTCTTAATAAAGAGTGAATGATTGAGAGCTCGACTTTCAATATGTTATAGCAGAAACTAGTCTAATTACATGTTGACATATAATACCATACCCATGCAGAGAGAAAAACTTCATTGGTCTTTGATAAAAGGATATTCTTAAAAAAAATATCACACGTCGGACCACACATTGATGTTTCTTTCCCTCTCTTTCTCCCTCCCCTCCCTTCTCTAAAAATAAATAAATAAAACCTTTTAAAAATAATCACATGTTGGGTTTAAAATATAATCAATTTAAAAGTGCTTTGTTTAAAAACCATTGAGTTAAAAAAGAGAATGGAATTGATAATCCATTAATGCCAGTGCGTCAATCTGTTTGCCATCAATTCAGCCTCCTCTCTTGCCTCTCTCCAATCCTGCTCTGCATCACAGGGAGAATCCGGGGCTGCACTTCACAGAAGCCTCTTTCCAGGAGGAGTCGGGACCAGGTCCTGCCACTGTGATGCCCTTGCACAAGACCCAGAAGTTCTAAGAGGAGGGGAAACACTCCTTTCCAGACAGCAGACAGCAGAGGTAAGCTTTATAGAAGCTTCTGGGTGACCTCCTGGGCACAGTTGTCTCTGGGCTGCGGGTTGCGTCACCTTCCAGCACCCACAGCACATCGGAGCTTCATGGACTGGAACGGCTGGCTCCCTGACTTGTGCTCCCAGCCCTTCCTCAACCCCAGTAAGCCCCTGGTCCTCTTCCTCCTTGGAGTGAGTACCTAGGGTGACTTCTGCTTTTCTGTTGAAGCCTAACTGGGGCACTTGGAAAGCTTTTTGTTTTGCAATTTTGTGGTATTTTCCCCATGGACATTCTCTATGCTCTGGTAGACACTGTTGCCATTTTTTCAGATAATTTGCAATCGACACTTGCAGCACAAAATAGTCATATGTCTGCGCTGTTTCCTTCTTGCTGCTGCACACCATTTTTATTTTTTTATTAAAGAACTTTGACATTTATTTCCCATTTGAACCTTAACTGAACACCCTATGAAGTAGCTGCTGCAGGTATGATGGGGTTCATTCAGCAAATGGGAAAACACAGAAAAGGTTAAAATTAGGAACAAAATCCAGGATCTTGCCTTCTTCCCCTTGACTTCTGGCCCAGTAATCTTTGCATGAACCCATGTTTAGTTAACACCATTTTATAAAACACCAAATGCACATTAACAGCATTAGATAGTAAGAACTACGTGTATAGTCCATTAAGCAAAGGAAAATACCATTATATTATCATTAATCTGAAAAACTATGCACATATTTCTATTGAACTTGAAAGGAGCAGGCAGAGGGTAATGTTCCATTAAGTTACGCAGTGAGACTCAGAGAATTAAAAAAGGATAAAAATTATGTTTCTCAGAGCAATGTTAACATGCCCCATTGCATGGATCATAACATGCATGTTAATTTAAAGTCAAGACTATATTTCATGAGAAAATATATGTGTCATTGGCTGGTGCAAATCAAGGCGTCACAGGAATTTGACTGTAGAGGTCATCCCCTTGCTTGCTAACACCGCCCAGGAAATGTTCAATTATGTTCTACATGAGAATTTTCTGAAATTGACACAATCAGGTTTGTAAAAAACCAAAGTGTGGCGATTAATTTTAAATTCCCCCCCTTATGAGTTGGTTTTGACATCTGGAGGCTGTTTTCAAGGTAATGCTGATCTGTGTTTATACAACTGAAGTGCTCTGGCAGAATTTCCCGCACCATTCATCAATGGGAATAAGATCATAATGATCAGGTATCATTTATCATAAATAATTATTAATGGGCTTGTAATTATTTAGACACTGGATTCCATCCCAGATTAATACAGCATGTTAATTACCTAGAAATGTTTGCTCTTCTGCACCTGCAAAAATTCATTGTATTTTCCTTTGGGCTTTTATCTTGCCCCAGTGGAGCTAAAAACTATAAATGCCAATCTGGACCAGAGCCGAGTGGGGTGGAAGGATTCATTCTCCATCCTCCGGCAGGATGTTGGAACAGGAAAAGATACTGTGCAAAGAGAAATGTGAGGATCACAGCAGAAGAAAACCTACTTGGTTGGCCAGTATCGTTACCACTATTGGGAGACATCAGACATCTAGGCTTGTGATTTCGCTTAGATTGCAGTTGAGTTGTACAAAGATTATTTGCATAAATTTGAAGTTTAATAAATAAGTGTTTTAGCATCCTTATCTCAAAAATAACACTGTTATAATACTTATCACAGGTTACACAGTTTTAAGTTTTTTTTTTAAAGCAAGGATTAACCTATTACTCCTGAAGTATACCACTGTAGGCCCTAAAGAGTAATCAAAATGTTTCAAGAATTCAGTACATTGGTTAAGAGCAGGGATCAGCAAACTACAACTCGCAGGCCAAACGCGGCCCTCTGCTTATTTTTACAAATGAAGTTTTATTGGTGCAAAGCCACACCCACTTGTGGATGTATGGTGTATGGCTGCCTTCCCACTACAAATAGAGTTGAGTAGTTGTGACAAAAATCACCTGGCCTGCAAAACCAGAAATATTGGCTCTCTAGCCCTTTACAGGCCACATTTGTGGACTGTTGCTTAAGAGTTCGCACTCTGATTGCACACTTCCTGACTGTTCCCTATGAGCTTTGTGGCCGTGGGCATGTGCTCTGGTCAGCCCCTCCATAAAATGGGATCCTAGGGCCTACCCTGGCAGGGTTATTAGGGTAAATGAGTCAACATTTGTAAAGTGCTTGGAGTAGTGCCTGGCGCATAGTTGCGCTAGATGAGGGCTGCTTAGATAAAAATAAAATATCTCCCTCTTTGGGGCACAGCAAACAGGTACATTTCTGAGACAGCCAGCAAGAGTAAGGTGTTCAGTTTGTGGCTGTGGAATAGGCAAGGCCAGCTTTGTGAGGTTAACTTGGCAAGGTAAACGAATTCCAACGGAGACTGCACCCTGACCTTCACCCTTAGGTTTAGAAAGTCCCTGGACTGGATCTATCAGACATTTTTCAGTGATTCCCACCCAGCCCATGATTACTGTTTCCTCACAGCCTTCAGCTCTCAGCCATGTGCACCAATTGGCCCAGTCTAGAATGAAAAAAACATACAAGGCAACATAAATCATTTTTTTAAGTAATGAAGAGTAATGTTTTAGAATAGGTATTGGCAAGCTTTTTTTAATAAAGGGCCAGAGAGTTAATATTTCAGCTTTGTGGACCACAGGATTCTGTGTTAACTGCTCAGCTCTGCTGTGTGGCTCAAAAGCAACTATAGACGAGATGGAAAAGAATGGGTGTGGTTGTGTGGTTGTGTTCCCATAAAGCTTTTTTTTTTTTAACAAAAACATGCAGTTGGCCAGATTTGGCCCAAGGGCTGTAATCTGCTGACCCATTTTTTAAGGCATAAAAGAGCAGTGTGAGCATAGTAGGTCTCCCCAGGGATGAGGAATCTCTCATAACCGCAATTCTTGCCATAAATAAAAATGGATGAACTTACAACAAGTTATTTTATAAAAATGGATGAACTTACAACAAGTTATTTTTTGTATTGGTTGAATGGTAGGTTAGATGACTGCTTGGCAAACACTCACTTCCTTTTCTCTCCTCCTTGGGAGGAATATATTTTCCCTGCACCATTGGCTTTGGGCTTGGCCCTGTGACTAGACAATGAGAAGTTAGTAGACATGATGCAAGCAGAGGCTTGAAGGGTGCTTGTACAGCTGGGCTTCTACTCTTGGGCTCCCTGAGAAGATGGCCTGGGTAGCCCACACATCCAAAGAGGATGAAGAGACACACAGAACAGATATAAACCCAACCTACAGCTTAAAGCAAAGCCCAGCTGAGGTTAGCCTTGCTTAGCTGACCCACAGATGTGGGTGTTAATGAGCAATAATAAATGATTGTTGTTTGAAGCCACTGAGTTTTGGGGTGTCTGTTATGCAGCATGACTGAAGAAACGGCTGACTAATAGAGGTTTCCTGCATATTATTCTTCAAGGTGGACCCTGGTATGGGTTGATGCTCTGACAAAGTATAGAGTGAGATATGACTTTTTATAATTGGAGACAATAGATATAATTGCCTACCATGTGCTTCCACTTATGACCACTTCCCAGTAATGCCGGCCACTATCAATGAACACGTTTCCAGCTACACCATAGCTCCCTTGGCTGGTGAAACGTTCAGGTGTGTGACTCTTTTTGGATGATGACTCGTCACGTTCTACTGTCAAGTTGTCATGAGACACCTTTAGCTTTCGATGTGCAGATTTGGGGTCCAGTTTAAATGGTTGGCCTAGAAACAAGTTTACAAAACAAAAAGAGGAAGAGGAAAGCGACTGTTTAGTTAATATGACCAATAACATATTTTCAGGATCAGACTTTAAAAGCAGAGTCATGACATGTCTCAAAGATATATTTTACAGAATTAACTCGTATTCATTTTTTCCTACTTAATCTCTAAAAACATATACCAGGAGAAATACCGAGAGGAGAAATTAGCTTCATGTTTAAGGGTATGTGTTTATCAGCAGTAAAATAAAGTTATTTGGCTACTAAAATCAAGGATTTGAGTTAAATGAGGGTCCTCCAGAACAACAGTTACTGTTCCTGTTGACTGGCTGGCTGGCAATCCTATAATATGGCACCATACTGACACACTCCAATTTGCTTTCTCTTGGGAGGTCTTAACATAAAGAAATACCGTGTTATATAACATAATATTTCTAGATCAAAAGATGTAAAAAAAAAAAAAGAGGCTAAAACAAAACACATGTGGGCAGAGACAGAGAGAGAGAGACGACAGTGTTATGAGACACGTGTATAAACCAGATCATTCTTTGTTGTGGGGCTGTCCAGTGTATTGTGGGATGTTTCCCATCATCCCTGGCCTCAAACTACTAGATGCCAGTAGCATCCACTTCAGTTGTGACAACCAAAAATGTGTCCAGACATTGTTAAATATCTGCTCTGGGTGGGGGCGGGGGGAGTGTGGCAGAATCCCTGGATTGAGAACCACAGACCTAGGTAGATATCAGTAAAATAAAAAAATTTCCTGAAGGAGTTATTAATTTGCTAATCTGCTACAGAAAATATTACTTGCCATTTACAGAGCCCCAACTGTGTGTCACACACACACTCTAATTCTCAGCAGAACCCCTCCAGGATTATTTATTTTAAAAATGAAAAGTCTGAGGCACAGAGAAGTTAATGGTCTCATAGACCTTAAGAGTGGAGTCAGTTTTGGAATCCAGTGGCATTTGATGCAAAATGCAGTAGATCCCACTGGCTCTCTACTTGCTTTCTGAGACAGGCAGCAATGCCTAAGGCAGAAGAAAGGAAAAGAAAGAGGTACAAAGGCAACTGAAGGGAGACATGACAGCTGTGCTGAGCTTTTGCCACTTACTGTTTGTCTTCAACTTGCCAGGCTCGCTGCTGCGGCTGCCCGCCTGGTTGATGGCCTTGACGATGAAGATGTACTTGGTGCCGCTCTGCAGACCGTGCACAGTGTAGTGGTTCTGCTTGATGTTGGGCACAATCATCCAGCTGTCTGCCGAGTTACACAGACCTGCAAAGCCAACCAGATGTGGTGCAGTGCTTTGGTGCAAGCACGGGGCAACATCTGCATGATCCAGGTTATTTGAACCAGAAGTGGAGTGCTTTCTCACTTCTTAGGGAGACAACCAATAAACTTAAGTGCTCAGTGTCCTGCCTCGAGTAGTTCAACTTGTATTTATTATTATGTATTCCTGTTGTGTGCTCTACATGGAAAAAAACACTGCCAATTATTATATTGCCAATTCTCTTCAGTATGGATAGGAGCAGCAAAGGCGGTCCTGACTGGGACCTTAAGCACAGACTATTTGCTATGGGTCACTGTTGATTCCTCCTTTCCATTCTCATTATGATGATCACTAAATGTTTACATATCATCAATTCAGAGATTCACAGAAGGTGAGAAGAGACCTAAGTGATGTACTAGAAGTTGACTCTACTAAAGTAAATGTAGTAGATTGCATTTTTGCCTCTAATTCACCACCCCACCCTGGATCCAGGCCTAAGAGACTTGGCAGTTGCTCCCTCTAAACAGATGGGATATATTCCCTTATCACATGGCTTTGAATGGCCATGTGACTTGCTTTAGCTGATTGCTTGGCTGAAATGCCAAGGTGCCAGTTGCAAGAGTAGGCATTACACAACCTTTAGAGCCCTTGTTGCCTTCTTGTGCCTCTGTCATTATCACAAGGAGAACGTTCCCCAGAGAGTCTGCTCATCCAGACAGGATGAAGCACAGGGAACAGCTCTCCTGTCCAGCCAATGCAGGAGGGAAGCCAACAAGCCAGCGTCTGCCAGGGGAGCTAAGAAAATGATCATCAGGGTTACTTGTGATCTATCATCAGTGTGGCTGTAGTTCATTGATTCAGGAGACACGCTCCTGAGAACACCCTGCAGCAATGGTACCAATGGGCAAGCTCAGGGCCCAGTGGGGGTCTTAGAAAAGCATCCACAGGAACCTGACCAGCTGCATCCCTAGCATGGCTGGTTCCAGAGCTGAGTGGGGCTCCTGCTCTGGCTGTATTCTGCAGGATGTGGGGCGGGGAGCAGGCTGAGAATTTATGATGCTTGCAGGAATGTGCAGGAAGAAGGAAGCCCATATTGTTTTGCAGCTGGCTCATGCTGAAAACATGTCTTTGGTACTGGGTCCAACTTTCCCCTCTCCCCTCTCCCCTCTCCACCTGTCAATCTCCACTCTAATGGAACCTTTTCCCGGCTCTTTGGTGACTGGGCTGTCATGAAGTTTCCTGACTGTGGTGAATTCCCTTCACCAGTTTTTGGTAGAGGGCCTAGCCCCTGCACCTCCTGGGGGTCTCTAAACTCACCTCTCCATCTTTTCAGTGGATTTGCAAGTCAAAGGGTTCGTTTTTTTGATCTTCAGTCAACTTATACCTTACCATACTCTCAAGGAGCAGTGCCTTAATCTTTGGTCTCGCCTCTTTGAGAATCTAATAAAACATTTCTGTAGAAAGAAGTTCACATAGGCATATCCATACCAACCCACAAATATCTGCATAGCATTCAAGATATTCACACCCTGTGAAGTCTGTGTTTAAATCCTATTTTAAATACTTTCTCGAACCTTTGAGTTAAACATTGCTTATAGTAGTCTCACAGTTTAGAAGAACATGAGTATTTTGTCAATTGTGAAAATTTCCCTCGTATGATTTGCATCTTGGGTGTACCATATTTTCAGACACACTTCAGTGAGTCTTTACTATATATATACACATATATGTATACACACACACATATATGTGTATATACATGCATTTGACTTTGGGACTTTTCTGTCGCCTCTTTACATCTCCACCTGGGAACATTTTCACCAAGAGGAGTGCCAGGTTTGACAAAGCCAGCATGAAGCAAGGAAATAATGTGAGGCTCAGAAAAGAGGGTGCGTGCGTGTGTGTGTGTGTGTGTGTGTGTGTGTGTTTCAAGATACAGCAGAGCAGCTAAAACACCCCCACCCCTCACCCTCAGCCCCAATTTTCCCCAACTCTTAGCTCTCTGTTTTCCTACAAATTCTTACTTGTGTAAGACTGTGGAAAACAGTCACAAATACTTCAGTAACACGGGGCTCTCCCTACCGCATATCACTTTTACTAATTTCTCACCTTACCTTTTCCTTGAACATAGCTGTAATAAACTCAATACTTCTGGACAGTGCCACAGCCAAATAGTAGATTTTGATCCAAGCAAAGAATGGTCATTTTGAACTCTGAGTTCTGGGCCCCAAGAAGCCTGTAACTCACTTTAGATATTTAATAATAATATAATAATAGCAACAAGACAAAACAACGAGTTTTTCTATTGCCTAGGATAATCCATTCTTATTCATAGACCTTTGTCAACAGCACCCAGGTACGAATGAAAACAATAATTAGCATTCAGTACAATCAATGAGAATCCTATCGATGTCACTGCATTTACACTGTTCCCGTTTAATTGTGTATGTTACAGTAAAATGACTATTGTGGTCAAAGAAAGCAAATGTAAAAACGTTTCAATAAACTTTACATCACTGTACAACCCAAGGCCGGGTTTAATGTGGTAGGGGACTGCTTTCAGCAACATCATAAAGCAGATGTCTGGAACTGCTGCAAACTGCAATTTGGCCTACAATCCAAAGTCTTAACCCAACAAAGATGTAATGTTTCAGGAACCTTTTCCAAACAAAAAAACGGACTCTGACTATCCCTGATTACTTTGAAGAGGTCACTAATTTTTTCCTTGAATATTAAAAGAACAAATGTTTATGAAGTAGGAAAATTTCATTGGATAGCTTTACACTAGCACAATGTAGTTTCATAAATATTGACAACTATTAGTGTTTAGACTTACTTCTTATGTATTGTCATCACCAGAGTAATGATTGAGAAGTTGATTAAAAATGCCAAGAAAGTAACATGGACCATTTTCTTCTGGGGGATGGAGAAAGTGGGGAGCCTTGGAGTGCACCATTATTGCGTTGCTAGCATTGGTCGTGCGCCAGCACCACTTAACTTCCTGCACATGGCACCAAGCGCCAGACTTTTCTGCCTCGATACCCCACTGTGTCGGGACTATTGACCAGGTTTTATTCATCTCTTTATGAAACACCCACTAACCATCCTGATTGAAACTTCACTTTTCTCCAAATTCATTTCCAATCATATTTCAGGGTATTCCAGCACTCACCTTTTCCAATTCAGCTTGAAGTATTAAAACAACAATGGAACGTGGAAGATAATTAGTCCATAATGAAACTTAATTGAGTTTTTCAATTTTGTACATGTTTTTCCTCATTCACAATGGGTCAGAAGCATTTCCCTCTATAATGCTGCTCATTACAAGATCCTAATTACCTTCGGGACTTTATAGCCTTGTATAACAACTGTCATCTTGCCATAAAACATTATATATAAAACTTTATGCAACATGGGCACCCTTCAGAGAGGCTGCACACCACTTCTAACATCCTTTGTCTAACAGATTGGACAGAAGTGAACATTCTTTTCTTTCTTTTCCATAAAAATAGTATATGTTTAATGGCTTTTGTGAATGTTTTCAAAATGACTAAAATAAATTAAATACAGAAAACTTCTTTGCCCTAAAATCATGAAGAAATGAATCTTTTGACTTTTGCTAATAATAAAGATAAGCTGCTTGGAAAAGTCACTGATTTAAGATTTTAAATGATCCATTAAAAGTAGTTTTGGATGTGATGGGGGGAAAAGGGGACAACTATAATTGAACAACAATTTAAAAAACTTAAAAATCAGTTTTGGATAAACCACATGGACAACACTGTAAAATGAAATTAATGTCTATGTGTTAATAAAATCATTAACACCTGCAATCACTAATCTGTTAATAAAAGGGAAAAATAAAAATTGGCAATGTCATTAATTCTGCATGTAAATGTATGAATTTGATTAGTGGGAACCTTCTTATAAGATTAAAAAGCTCCATAAATATTATGTAATTCTCCTTCAATAAAGTCAGTTGGGGCGATTAACTAGAATTTATTATGACAAGTGAAGGAACCATGAAATAGAGACAGTAGATTTGCTGGTGGCATAAGGAGCTGCAGCCATTTTGGGGGCGTCATATCTTTTAATTTGCAGTAGACTTTCAACATTACATCTTGTCATTCACTTAAAGCTCTGCAAAGGATGTTCCTCCAAATGATAGGACAGATGGTCAAACAACATTCAAGGAAGGCCTTTTACATGAAGATTGTGTAAAATGCTATCATGTAGATTACCCTGGCAAATTACATTATTGACCTTTATCATATCACAAAAATATCAGCCTTTAAAAAATGTAATGATGGATGAGTGTAGTCTATATTTTTGTAGGAATAATAACTTTGAATGTCTATGTGCTACCACTGTGGCAAACATAGAGCTAAGGCCTTTACTTTTGTTATCTGCACCATGTGAGTTTAAAACACTACTTCTCCTTACAGAGGAGAAAATTGATTCAGAGGATGTTAAATCATTTTCCCCAAGTAATAGAGCTAGTGAAGTCCAAAGTTGGGATTCAAATGCGGGTCTCCCTCAGTCACTACAAATAGGTACAGTATTATTAAAAAAGAAAATAATTTGAAATGCTCATGTTTCAGGTCCCTTTTTATCTAAATTCTTTCTTTGTTGCAATTTAATCCTGTAGGCATCAGGACATTACTACACTGGTTTACCGTACATTAAAGAGATGAACAAATCCTGATACCAACAAGCTGATGAGAGCATCCCAGGAAGATGAGCACCTGCACGTTCATTATTTTCCATTCATCCTGGGAAAGTGGGCCTTTCTGGCATCTGTGCATTAAATAAGTCAGGTCCATAATCTTCATCAAGCTATTTGTCTTTATTTTCTTGTGGCAACTGGTTTCCAGAAACAAAATACCTTTTCTGGAATAATCCAGCATAAAGCTCTGAGTTCATTATGCTCAGTAGTGTTGCTGTCGTTGGATTTCTGCAGACACAGCCCATTCTCATCTATTCCATTTATACGTCTTGTTTTGGTATTATTTTCCATGCCAACAGCAAGGAAGTCAAGTTAGCCACATTTAGCGACCTGAGAAACTCTAAGTTTCAAGCAATAGATATCTTCCTTTTGTTTAGGGGATGGGGTGAAGAGCTGGTATGGAGACGGGGTTCTAGAGTAGATTGCCTTCTGGCTACACTTCCTTACTGCGCCCTATATCCCCACCCTTTACCATATAACCCTGTACACCCTCTCATTCTGACTCTGGGCTCACCCATGGGACTTGCTTGGACAACGGCATGTCAAAGACAGGGGCTTGGAAAGCATGTGTACAACTGGGCCTGTCCTTACACCTTCACCTTTGCCATCATCAGGAGAACACGCTTCAGCTCGATTGCAGGAGAGAGCTGTGCAACACTTGAGTTGCCCCAGTCATCAGCCTGACATGTGACAGAGCCTAACCAAGATCAGCAGGACCTCCTAGCTGACCCCCAGCTGATTACCCGTGCACAAGCAATAAACATTTACAGTTCTACGCTACTTAGGTTTTGTGGCTGTTTGCTATTCAGCAAAAACCAACTGATACAGGGCTCATCAGTTCAGGCCAAGACTACATGTACTGTCTAAATGCCCATGGTAATTTGATTCAAGAAATTTCAGGAGAGACATCACCATGTGTGGTGGACATGGACTTGTTGGCCTCCATAATTCCCACTCCATACTATTCATAACTTTGTATAATTCTCTCTCCTTGAGTGTAGGCAGGAACTGTGACCTGCTTTCTAATTAACAGATACTGCAAAGGACAAAGGTCTTACCTGCTTTATCATTCCTGTGATATTATATTATATGTCAAAGGTGAAGGGAGTTTGCAGATGTAGCTAAAGTCCCTAATCAGTTGACTTTGAGTTAATCAAAAGAAAGACTATTCTGGGTAGGTGTGAGCTAATCAGGCAAGCTCTGTAAAGGGTTGAGAGGCAAGAGACTTGAAGTAGCAAAGCCTCTCTCTCTTTCTCTCACTGGCTTCCATGAATTTCACAATCATAATGAAATAAATTCTTAAAGCAACCTGAGGGAGCCAAGTGAATTCTTCTCTAATTGGCCCTCCAGATGACAGTGTGGCTGAGCCAACATTTTTATTTCAGCCTTATGGACCCTAAGAAGAAGACCTAGAGAAACTGTGCCCAGAATCCTGACCCATGGACACTGAAATAATAACTGTTGTTTTAAGATGCTAAGTTTTGGAAACGTTCTTATGCAACTATACAAAACTGATATAATTTTTCCTTGATCAAGCAAAAACAATTTCAGAGAAATATAACATTCCTTATGTGGGCTAAGAAGCAACTTTTATGTATAAAATGACTCCAAATGTTTCTTTTTTTGGTTACATTATTTGCTCATCAACAGATGTTGCTTCTATCAATCCTCTGTGTGTTTTCAGAGAACCTTCTCTGTTTTTTGAATGTGAAGCAGTCCTTATTTATCCCAGTTCTTCTTCTTCTTTTTTTTTTTTTGGCAGCAAATCATCCCTCCATTTTGTATCTGCTCTTTTCAGACCTTCATGATGTCCTTTTGTGATTGTCTTGGAATTTCTATCTTTTTAAAAAGGTTTTATTTATTTATTTTTAGAGAGGGGAAGGGAGTGAGAAAGAGAGGGAGAGAAACATCAATCTGTGGTTGCCTCTTGTGCTCCCCCCTACTGGGGACCTGCCCTGAAACCCAGGCATCTGCCCTGAAACCCAGGCATGTGCCCTGACTGGGAATTAAACTGGCGACCGTTTGGTTTGCAGGCTGGTGCTCAGTACACTGAGCCGCAGCATCCAGGGCATCATCTTTTTTAAAATGAATGTTTGATACAGTTTCTGGTGGGATTTTCATAAAAGCTTCCAAGTTTGGCCAATTAGGGAGTGGAAGGGCAGAGGGTTGAGGAGGGGAAGCTTGGAAAAGGGGATATGAAGAAGACAGGAGGAACCGTTTGTTGGGCATGGGTCATTTATACTTCAGTCACTTAGAGGTGGGGTATTTTGGCATGTCTGTTTTAAGTAATCTTAAATCAAATTTTTATTTTAAGCATGACGTACCTCAGATTTACTTGTGCTAGGAAAGAACAGTGTATCTAAGAGAGAATAGGTTTATATAATAAGAGCATGTTAAGTTGATATGAATTTATTCAAAAGATTTCTTTGTTGAAAAATGGCTTCTATTCTACTTTGACATATTCTATTTTTATTTGCTAAAGAAGTTTCAAGCTTGTTCTCCTGAAAAGTCAATTCTTCTGGTCTTTCACGATTTACTCAAGTCAAATTAAATAACTGTGGGTGGGGACGAGTGTTTCCTCTGTTATCGTCTTTCTAGCCAGCTACTGCCATGTGAGATCATTGAATTGTTTCTGATATCTAACAGCTCATGGGCCTCAGTGAAAGAGAGCCTTCTCTGTTTCAAGTAAGGGCTGCAGTTCTTCCCAAGAGGAGGCCAATTAGTAACATTTCAAATGATGGCCCTGCTCTCCTTTGAATGAGACCAGGTATCTGGTCTTCCTTGGCCATTCATTTTATGAAATCTTTTTCTTTAAAAAAAATTGTGAAATAACACTCAGAAAAATAAATAAAATTAAATGTATGCTATAACCAGCAAATAACCAGAATATAACCAGAAAGTGCTGTTAATCCCATGAACTACCATGTATTTCTTTCCAGTGGTGCCACTCCTCTTGCATCCCAGAGGTAACCATCATCCTGACTTTTATTTATAGTTTTTCCACTTATGTAATGCATCTCTAAGCAAAATAGTTTATTTTTATTTTTGAGTTAGGAATGTATACATGCATATATTCTTTTTTTTCCTGCTTCTTTCTCTTTTGGCCCTGGCTGGTGTGGCTCAGTGGATTGAATCTTGGTCAGTGAACCAAAGGCTCGCTGGTTTGATTCCCAGTCTAGAGCACATGCCTTGGTTGTAGGACAGGTCCCCAGAAGGAGGTGTGCGACAGGCAACCACACACAGATATTTCTCTCTCTCTCTTCTTCCCTTCCTCTCTAAAAATAAATAAATAAAAGCTTAAAAAATAGTCTGTAAGATTCATCTATGTGGATTGCTAAAGATCATTAATTTTCATCGCTATTTGGCCAGTTATTTTTACTGGTATAGTACAAGTGTATGTTATCATCTCCTTGGTTTGGAAAGACAAGCCAATAAATATTGTGCATTCTTTCCTTCCTTGTCTTCCCTTGATGTTTAAATTCAGAAATACAATCTATCAGGAAACTGTCACCAGACAGAGAAATCAACAGGGTGTGCGATACTCACTAACAACGTTGGCTTGTCCAGTGAATATGGTATACTGGAGCTCGTAGGAAACCACACTGAATTCATCATCAGAGGTCCAGTGAACAGTGATGGTGTCATAGGAAGCTGTGCAGAGCTCTTCTCTAATTGTGGGAGGGTTGGGAGCTGTGGGCATCAAGAATGTTCATCAGTGGAGAAGCATTCACCTCTGGGATACATTTCAGACATGTTTGACAGTCAAAGCAGGCCTTTCTAAACAGGTCTAGCAGGACTACTATCTTAGATATGGTGTACCCAATCCAAACATTTGGTTGGTTTGTTATGAGTGATTTTTAATGAGTACTGTGACTTCAAACTGCCAATGTGAACTTATCTCTGTTTATCCTGAAAGCATGTTTAGAAGATTAAACAAACAATACTCTCTCATCCATGAAAAAAAACATGTTAAACAAAATGTAAACAGGACTTCTGGTCAAGCTGGAGGTGTAGGTAAACAGGGCTTGACTCCTTGCACAACCACATCAAAATTATAGCTAAACTACAGAACAAATATCACTCAGAACCATCAGAAAATCGAGCTGTATGCAAGTGTGATGACTAGGGAATTAAAGAAACCACATTCATCCAGACGGGTAGGAAGAGTAGAAGAGTAGAGACATGGAGATGCAGAACAGGCTAGTCCCACACCCACGTGTGGTGGATATAAAATGGAGGTATATCTCAGGAGCGAGGGACCCAGGCTCCCACCAGGTCATCTAGCCCAGTGTTCCAGTGCCAGGAAGGTAAGTCCCCATAACTTCTGGCTGTAAAAATCAGTGGGGTTTGGGTCGGTGAAAGAAACTGCGGAATTCTCAGGTATCTCCCTTGGACACCCCCATACATGGGTTTACTCAGACTCACTCCATCTAGACTCCAGCACCAAGGCAGCACCTTGAATGGCACCAGTGGCATATGGGGAGGAAATGAAGTGTCTGGCATTATGGCGACAGCTGGGGGACAGCTTCCTCCCAGAAAGAACCACAGACAGCAGCCATTGTTCCTTTTCTGAGCACCCCCACCCACAGAGCCACAGTGTGGCATCACCATATCTGAGTCTCCATCAACCTGGCTCACACGGATAACCCTGCCCGGATGATTACCTGAGGTTCTGTCCCATCCAACTTATGGGCCTACCCAAGCTGGTAACAGTGGCTTTTCCATATGAAGGGCTGGGCTAGATGCAGGCTTCAGACCTTCTTAAATACATTCAAACAAGCAACAGCTGAGCCCAGGCCCCATTCATCTCGCCGAGTGGCCCCAGGCCTGGCACTAGCAGCAGCCATCTGCAGATCTCTTTGTACCTTACACAAAGGGCCCCAGACAGAACACAGGTGGTGGCTGACCTTGGTCTGCACCACCCAGGAAACCCCAGAGCCTGCTCACCCAGTGGACAGTTACAGACCACAAGCCAAGGAGGGGTGTGGCTGCTGGCCAGTGGTCACAGCCAGTCTTGCCAGCTGTCTGGCCTGGGTGAATCCCTCCCATTGACCTTCTGACAGCAATTGAGACTCAACTACAAGAGGAGAATGTACTCAGCCCACATGAAGGGCATACCTTGAGTACCCGTACCCAGCTTGGGTGATAGGGGAGGCTGTGCCATTGGTCCCTACAGGACACACACTACAATAGGCCATAACACCAAGACATGAAGTCAAAGCAGCTCTACCTAGTACATAGAAACAAACACAGGGAGGTTGCCAAAATAAGGAGACAAAGAAATATGGCCCAAATGAAAGAACAGATCAAAACTCCAGAAAAAGAACAAAACAAAATGGAGATAAGCAATCTATCAGATTCAAAGTTTAAAACACTGGTTATGACGATGCTCAATGAACTCAGTGGGTACTTCAAAAGCACAAAAATGATCCGATCAGAAATGAAGGAGACACTAATTGAAATAAAGAATAATTTACAGGGACTCAACAGATGAGTGGATGAAGCCAAGAATCAAACCAATGATTTGGAACAAAGGAAGCAAAAGACGTCTAATCAGTACAGCAAGAAAAAAGAATCCAAAAAATCGAGGATAGTGTAAGGAATCTTTGGGACAACTTCAAGCACTCCAACATTTGCATCATAAGGGTGCCAGAAGGAGAAGAGAAAGAGCAAGAAATTGGAAATCTACTTGAAAAAATACTAAAAGAAAACTTCCTTAATTTGGTGAAGGAAATAAACATATAAGTCCAGCAACCAGAGTCCCAAATAAGATGGACACAAAGAGGACCACACCAAGACACATCATAATTAAAATGCCAAAGGTTAAAGATAAAGACAGAATCTTAACAGCAGCAAGAGAAAAGCAGAGAGTTATGCACAAAGGAGTTCCCATAAGACTGTCAGCTAATTTCTCAAAAGAAACTTTGCAGGTTAGAAGGGATTGGCAAAAAGTGTTCAAAGTGATGAAAAGCAAGGACCTATAACCTAGATTACTCTATCCAGCAAAGCTATCATTTAGAATGGAAGGGCAGGTAAAGTGCTTCTCAGACAAGGTAAAGCTAAAGGAATTCATCGTCAAGACGCCATTATTACACGAAATGTTAAAGGGACTTATTTAAGGAAAAAAAAATCAAAACTATGAACATTAAAATGGCAATAAATACATAAATATCAATAAGTGAACCTAAAAAACAAACTAAGGAAACAAGCAGAACAGAAACAGAATCACAGATAAGGAGAACATTGGGATGGTGGGCAGTAAGGTGGGGAGGGGAGTCTGGGGGAGAATGGTGGGGGGAAGTGAAGGGATTAAGAAGTACAAATTGGTAGTTACAGAATAGCTGGGGGAGGTTAAGAGCATTATAGGAAATGGAGTTGCCAAAGAACTTATGTGCATGACCCACTGACATAAATAAAAGTGGGGGAATTACCAGAGGGGGCCAAAGAGGGAAAAATTGGGACAACTGCAATAGCATAATCAATAAAATTTTTAAAAAGTAATCAAGATAAATTTTTGTAATTTCATCCACTTTGGGGGGATGAAAAACATTTTTGGTCAAAGGCTAGAAGGTAAATATTTTAGAATCTGTGCTCCCTGTTGCAACGCCTTAACTCTGCCGTTGCATCATGAAAGCAGCTGGGTGATTTGTACTCAAACGGACATGGCCACATTCCAGTAAAGCTTTATTTACATGAACAAGTGAGGACTAGACTGGGCGTGTGAGCCAAAGTTTGTTAACCTTGGAGCTATGTGATGCCACATAATGTACTTTTTCATGTTATAAGATATCCCTGGCCAGGTAGCTCAGCTGGTTAGAATGTCATCCCGATATGCCAAGGTTGTGGGTTTGATCCCTGGTCAGGGCACACAAAACAACCAACCAATGAATGCATAAATAAACAGAGCAACAAAGCAATGTCTCTCCCCACCCATTCCCCTCTCTCTAAAATATCAATAAAAATTTAAATTTTAAAAAATAAAACAAATGAAAGAATTACCTAACTTGATAAGTAGATTAAACTCAGCTCCAAAGTAAACATTATGCCTAGTGTGAAAAGGGTATCTGCTAACTGCACTATTATTAGCATGTTATTATTTTAAGAAATTTTATTGAATTTATTGGCATGACATTGGTTAATAAAATTATATAGGTTTCAAGTGTACAATTCTATAATGAATTTTTATATTTAAAATTGCACCTAATTGGAAAGATAGCAGAATTTGTTACTCCATAACAACTAAGCCAAATAACTATTTGAAGATTTTCTTTCGTTAAATGTTTTGATTCCTTATTTAAAAAAACTTATTAGTGTGGCCCTATTTTCTTCCCATTTTTCAATTTATAGGTGGTATTTCAAATTAAGAACAAGATTAACAATCCATCATATCTAAGAAATACATTTTCCTTCCCCAAGGAAAATATGATTCTTTGGCATTTGGTTAACTTTATCACTGGAGAAGGCTGCTGTTTTATGTCTTAAACACATTCTGTAGCAGAGAAGCCTAAATTCTACTGAAATACTGATTTTAAGTTGACTTCTACTGGATTGATTTCAGTAACTGGTTTTATGAGAAGTTTGTGAGCAAGAAAAAGATTAGGCAGTGAGTGCTTTGCACTGGCAATAATATTTTAGATCAAGGGTTGGCAAATTATGGCTTTGGGCCAAATATGGCCCATTGCCTGTTTTGTAAATAAAGTTTTATTGGAACACAGCCACGCCCATTCATTTATGTATTGTCTATGGCTGCTTTTATATAACAGCAGAGTTGAGTTAGCTGTAACCATATGTCCTATACAGCCTAAAATATTTACCATCTGGCCCTTTACAGTTAATGTTTGCTGACTGCTGGTTTAGAGGATCAATCCAGGTCTTTATTTCCATTCTCTGTACACCAGAACCTAACTTCAGATTGACAGATGTCCGGGGGGGGTGTTGGGGAGCTGGGTGAAAAACGGTGAAGGGATGAAGCAATATATACATGACACATAGGCGCAGACAGCAGTATGGTGATAGCCAGAGGGAAAGGAGGGGTGAGGGGAGGTGGAAGTGGGCAAAGAAGGGATAAATAGTGGCAAAAACAGACTTGACTTTGGGTGGTGAGTGCACAACGCAGTGTGCAGATGATGTTTTATTGAGTTGTACACTTGAAACCTGTGTGGTTTTATTAACCAATGTCATCACAGTAAATTCAATAAAAAATAACCTAACTTCAAAAGGAGAAACATATCTGGATTCTACAGGTTAGTAGCAACTTTGCTTACGCTATTATGGAGTTCGTTTATGCTCTAAACTTTGATCAGGATTCATGAGTTCTCAAAAAATCCAAAGACGGGAGAAAATTTCTGAAAATGGTAAATTTAAAACTGATTATTTTAATATTCTTTACTTTGCCACCTGAAGACATCCGGGACAAATGTCATACAAAACAAGTGACTTTTATGACTGTTATAAAAAGTCAATTAGCCCAGCTTTGCCTATTGGTTATTGAATACCTACATGTGGCAGGCAGTGCATTAAGTTGTACATTACAATAAGAGGGTTCTACAGAACCCTTAAAGCATTTTTTCTGGAATATATATTTATACATTTGTCTCCTGAAGTCGCCACATGCAAGATGTAATGTCGTATGTGGTGACTTTGATGTGGATGAATCAGGGACAGTATTCAGGAGATGCATTCTGTGGGAGAGGCCCAGCTGCACTGTAAAACATGCATGTTGTCTGTGTGGTCCCTATTAGTGTGGGGTCATCCTGCACGGATCAGTGAGAAATACTTATTCTCCTATAATCTAAATAGTTTATTGAATTATTTTGCCATTAACCATTGTGGAACGATTTTGTTCTTTCTGCATTGCAATATATGATTAAATATAAAGAAAACTCATGTTCAAAAGAGGCAAGTAGCTGTGAGACACATGGCAGTAGCTGCAGTCAGGGAGGAAATGTCACCTCTCTGGGTTATTAACTTGACATACCACTTAGAGGCATGTCATAGGGGGAGAAAATCTTGTTTTTACAGGCAGGCAGGCTAACCCTGTTTTGATTAGAAACCCAATGGGTATGTCCTGAAAAGTCAATACCCAATTTACTGTAAATGAGAACAGGAACATGCTGCCAATTTCAATATTCACAGCATCAGGACCAGAACTAGTATTTTCTTGCCTCTACCATAAACAGGACACAAGGAATGGTGGGCTAATACTCCACAAACACTTCATTTCCTGCTTACAAATGTCTGATAAACTATTTGGACTTGGCAATATCAGCCAAGCATCATATGTTATGGCCAGAATTGATGTTATGTCTAGAAATGGGCCAAATTTGTATTTGAAGTTGACAGCTAAGAAGGCATAATAGCAGGTACCCCATATGGTCTTTAGTTTGGCATAAACAGCCATCGGGATGATATATGGTGTTCATGTTACTCGTCAGTGCAAACTACTTTCACAATTTCCCCTTTAATCAGCACTTGGGCATTCACATAAAGATTAGAATGGGCATATACGATTGAAATACTATTAAACAGCTATTGAGACATGGGGAGGACATACTGTTATCAACGAGACACTGACTTTGTGCAGAGCGGCCATATGCCTGACCAAATACTTTTTCAGTCTTTTCTGCCCTTAGGCATGACCTTGCAAGATGGATCTGGCCCACGAGACACAAGTGGAAGTTTGTTAGATGGGTCTTCTGAGCAAGCTTTTTGTTTTCCTGATAAACAAAGACAAACTTGGCTGACAGAGGTTTTTTCTGGTCATCATTTCCCCTCTTCCCCTCCCTTTTTATGTATAGCACTCGGAGGTGGAGTCATCGTGTTGCAATCATGTGGCCAAAAGGCAACACAATGAAGATGGCAGAGCAGAAAAAGAGAAAGCCTGGGGTCCGAGGGCATCGCTGAGCCGTGGCTCCGCCTTAGATCCCATGTCTCTGCTCTCCTGTTTCTGGATACGAACACTCCTTGGTGGTTTGAGTCACTGCTATTTTGGTTTTCTGTTGTTGCGCCCATACTCATTGCCAACTGCTATTTTTAAAAAAGGAGGTTTTTAACAGGAGGCCCTCATGAACAACAGCTCAGTCAGAGAAGTTCCTGCACCTGGATTGTCAAATACATTAGCCACAAACTACACGTGCCTCTTTACATTTCAATTAAATTTAATAAAATTAAGTAAAAGTAAAAACTCACTATCGACAATTCAAGTTTTCCAAAGCCCCATGTGGCTAGCAGCTACCACCCTGGACAGCACAGATTCAGAATGTTTCCCATAAAGTGCTAGTAGATAGTGTTAGTTTACATAGATCTGAGAGTTAAAAGCTTAAAAAGGACAGCATTATATTCATAAATACTTGAAACCAAATTTGGCTCTTTATGGTAAATGCTTTGTGAGTTGATTTCTTTCTTCTTTAATAACACTGGTATAGTTTGAAAGAAGAATGACATAAGAAGTTTGCAGGATGATTTGCCTTCCTCGTCAATGCAGAAAGGCTAAAAACAGCACCTCAGGCCCTTGCAAAGAAAAAACTGATCTGGGTACAGCACTCCTTGAATATAGAACTCCTTGCTTTCTATGCACAGACTGTGAAAACAAACACCATACAATGCTTCCTCTCTCCTGCTCCACTTTCCTGCAAGCACACACACGTGGAATTAGAGTTGAGAAGCTGACGCTGTGCTCAGTTAGGGATGTGGCTTCTTGAGGGCTACACGGCCTGAGCTCAGGCCACATCTGGCCTCACTGTATCCATGGAACCTTCCTGCAGTCACAGGCACCGGTGGCTTTGGCTAACACAAACAAGGCCATCTAAACAGTCCAAGTTCTACCAGCGAATGTTTTCAGTTCCCACTTTAGAGATTAACAGCAAATAAAAGTTTGGAAACACGGTTAGGAATGGGAGCAGCCTGAGGTTTTCTTTTATTGTGGTTCTTTGGGTTTTTTAAGTTTGCCCCCTCCCCCAAGTCATACCTATCAGAAAGCTCAGGATTGAAACATGATACCAGGAATCCAAACGTGATTTGGGGACTGTTTGCCATGGTGACCTCTGCCAAGATGAAATTCAGTCTTTTACTAGAAAGAGCAGAGGACTTTGGAATCTGTACACATCCAAGTCAAATCCTGCTTCTGCCGCTCCCTAGCTATCTGGCTTCCAGCAACATAGATGACCTCCATCATTTGCAAAATAAGGATTATAATATTCCAATTTGATGTTACAAAGATTTAACAAGGTCACAAATACAAAGAGCTGAAGCATGGTGATGCTAGTGTCAAAGTTAGCTATCATTTTTTTCTCTGCCAAGGCACTGTGAGAGTCAGGTGCTTTGCTGACATGAAATGGAAAATAGCCACGCTACCCTCTGCATCTCTTTGATGAGCAACAAGACTACTATTTGTATCACCCACACTCTGAGAGGGAGCAGAATGGTAGTAAGCATGCATTTAATGATTGAGATTCTCTTTTTTCCCCGTATCCCCAATTAGTCTTGGACTATGTTGTTCTGGTTGAAGAAAAAGACTGCCAGAAATTGTTTCCAGGAACATTAGACTCCATTCCTAAAGCAGAAGCCTCCATCTCTGGTTTTTAGGGAATTGATCTGGTGGCAAAGTATTTGTATCACTGAATATACACAACATTAAAAAAAACCCCAACACAACAACAACAACAACAAAACCACAACACAAAACCTCACAAAGACAATACCTGTAAGGTAATCCAGACATTCTAGCAATTTCTTCTCTCGGGAAAAATCTAAGGCAAAGGTGTCAAATGTGTCGTTGAGGTTGATTTCAGGAATTAGAACCTGGGATGATGCAGTTGCCATGGAGACTCTGTAATTTAAACAAAACAACTTTTTAGAAATGTCAAGATGGCTTTCACTGTGTGCATAGGAATGAAAAAAATCACAGAAAAGAAATATCATTTCAAAATAGTGCAGTTTTTACATGTGAGCCTTAAAAAGACTCTCAGAACAGCACAACCTAGCAACACAATGCAAATGAACTCGAGTTTAAAGAAAAGGCAAAGGAACTGGAAAAACAGCAGAATGCTTCCCCCTTCCTTTGTACTATGGGGGGTGGGAATTCCCCGTGGAGGTGAAAGAATATTCATATTTCATGTTGCTGTGTATTTAACAGCCTGGTCCCATCACATCTAACCCCGCAAGAAGCACATAGCTGCAGGCGTTTCTTCACACATCTGTCTGGGAAACTGTTTGTTCCTTTCAGACCCAACCGTGCTCCACTTCAAAGAGGAGTCTCCAAAATTTCAAACTGCATAAAAGGCAAAGTGAAGATTAAAAAAGAATGTTTCCAGATATTGGATTAGTTTAATCAATTACTAGCCTCTCTTTAAAATAAACATTAAAAAAGGAGTTCTTGTCTGGCTCATTTTTATTCTCCTTGTATTCATTTTCTTGCACCATATTCCCAGCAGATGGCATGGAAAATATTCATGAGCTTTCTCACAAAGTCCCCCCATGGATGTACTGTTTCCCCTTTTCATTTAGGGTTGCTAGTCATACTTCTCACTTATAGACCATACAGCAAGGTACACCAGTATCAGTCTCCTGCTATGGACTCTCAATTGATTAGTCAGAACATTTTGCCTAATTAAAAAAATGCAAGTGATTCTCTTAAAAACAAGAAAATTGTGGCATGATGTAAATCACTTCTGAGCTTATCAAACTGTGTTAAACTCATATTCTTCTTGATTTTAATACTTCGTTAAGTTTGATAAATACCACCAAGGACCTAATACTATGTGTAGCAGGACGCTACGTAGGGTGCTGGGAATTTTTGGACAAAGAAACAACATTGAAATGATTTAGCTCTAAGTCTAGTTACTTATTTTCTAATTAAGGGTATTGATCCTTATTTATACAAGGCCACTAAGCTACCTGTCAACAGCCAGGAGAATTCCAGGCCTATACTCTTCCATGTAATCTAGAAACATGTCAATCTGGTTACCCCAAGAAATATATCTCCTCTTCATTTCCTAACTATTCTTAAAGCTTTGCATTTTATAAAGAGAATGTATCTTGGCTATACATATTACACTTGTGAATGTATCCATGCAATGGAATAGTATTCATCCATGAAAAGAAATGAAGCACTGCCCTGGCTGGTGTGGCTCAGTGGATTGCGTGCTGGCTCATGAACCAAAGGGTCGCCAGTTCGATCCCCAGTCTGGGCACATGCCTGGGTTGTGGGCCAGGTCCCCAGTGGGAGGGGGGCACGAGAGGCAACCACACATGGATGTGTCTCTCCTTCTCTTTCTCCTTCCCTTCCCCTCTCTAAAAATAAATAAATAAAATCTTTAAAAAAAGAGTAGAGAACCTTAATTCACCACCTGACCTTTTCATCAAGAAGCAGTGAATAACAGGGTTTTGATTTTGTTTGCTAAATATTACACCCAAGGGAATTGGGCTAATTATTGTGACTAACAACTACTAATTTAAACTAATGGATAAAGATATGGCTGTTAGGCACTTTTTTTCACAGATGTCAAATGGAATTTAAAAATGCTTTCCTTATGACCCATAAACCGAAAAATTCCTTAAAACTCAGAGATCCTAGGATTGTTCAACAAATATTTAACAAATACTAAGCCCTTAAAGTATGCCATGTATTAGAGTCCAAAATATTTGCAATAATGCAGAAAAGTTAAAAGAAATGCTATACACCTGAAACTAACACAAAATAATATTGAATGTAAACTCTAACGGAAAAATAAACTTTAAAAAAAGAAATGCTATAGGGCCCTTTGAACTTCTCAAATAAAAATTTCAAAGTGAAACCTTAATTCACTGTTTCATGATGAACAGTAGGGAGAATGGCAATGAGTTCTTGTGAAACAAGCGTCTAACTTTTGATCGCATTGCCCTGCCAAGGCACGCATGCCAGAGATCTTGTGCTCAACAGCTTAGAGGGTCTCAGTTGTTCTGAACAGGTGATCTTGCTTTAGCACTTTTGTCTGTCCAGTGGCAGAAGCCTCTGTATAGTCTCATGAGAAATAGATTTCATCCCTAAGTTCCTCCTGGTCCTATGGTCCACAAACAATTAAACGCAACCTGCTTTGGTCAAAAGACACTCTTGCAAATGCCTGCTGTTTTGATGGTGGGAGCTTTGGGGGGCGGGGGGCGGGAATGGAAAGGATGAAAGTTCCTAAGCCTGGGAGGCCAAGGCCGACAGCAAGGCTCTTTGGAGATTACTGCAGCTCTTAGCACTAACACATTTTTTGATGGAAGGAAAGATATTTATCTTTGGCTACAATTTCAAATTCTTAATTGGAATGACAGGCAAGGGGAGAGCTGCCAAATTCAACATTTTAGGCCATGTTTTTATTCCCCAAATCCTTGCTGCCCATCTTCTGGCCTTTCAGATAGGTTGCCAAACTCCACCTGGGCCATCAGTGTACGCCACTTTTTCAGTGCCTTGTTTTTACACTCATATCCCTCCCTGCGTGTGCATGTGCACATGTGTGCGTGCTTGTGGATATGTGTGTTGGGGCAAATAAGGGCACTGTGTTGCAGCTTAATGCTTAAGAGGGCGGGTTGCACATTACTCCCTGTTTCTATGTCTACTTTGATGCCTCTAATTTCCAAGACACTCAGCTGCTAGCAGCCACATGGGGCTACTTATCCAGAGAGTGGGTTTGCCTAGGGCTATACCGCTCACACGGTTTCTGCAAAATAGCCAATGCCAGGGGAAGATGCTCTACCCTTCCCACGTAATATCTACCCCTCGTCCCATGCCCAACCCTCAACAATGGCACATAACTGAGCTTCTCTTTGGGGGGAAGGTCTACAATGCATGTCAGTGTGGTAAAACCTGGTAAAATCTTACAGAAATAGAACGTGGCTTTCTTTGGTCAGCTCAGGATTTCCCAAATGCATTTGGCTCAGGAACCTTGTTGTTTCAATACTTATCAACACTCTGCAGAACGCACTTCAAAAACCATTCATAATGTGCACTGTGATTCATAGAATCAAGTGACATCTTTCCAGAGCTGACAACTGGAGTTATTGGCTTTGTATTCTGGAAAGTCTGAGGGACCCTTGAACTGCCTGTGGTGGTGAGGGACACAGGGGTCACCTTGTAGAGTCTGAGGTCCTCCTAGGAGCTCTGAAAAATGGACACTGTTCAGAGGGAATTTTCTTTTTACCATCCTTTTGATGCACGGAACTTGCTATTAAAAGTGATTTCAATTTTATATTTCTCATAAATACTAGACCAATTTTCTTATGCTTAGATTTAGTGAAGAGTTTTGCTTATTTAACATAATTTTATAAAAATGCATATACTGTACAATCATACCAAAGACCTATACATTAGTGTGGCTTGAGAAGATAGTATATGATACAATCCACTGGCATCCATATAGTGAATGGAAAGAAAAGGAATTGGCACTTGTTGCATGTTCATCTTGTGGCAGGAGCTGAGTTAATATTTTTACTATGTTATTTCATATTATTCCACCAACAACCATGTTATGTAGGAATAATCAACCCTGTTTTATAGATTTGTTCCCTCATTCCTTCATGTCAGACAGTGTGCTATGTGCTGGAGCTACAATGGTGAAAATAGTATGGCTGTGGATCCTGCCCACTAGGAACTTAAGAGCAGAAGCACTCACACATGTTAGGGAGCAGGCTGGTGCTATCCGGAATCACTACTAAGCAACAGCACAGAGCCAGGCACTTGGTTCCAAAGCACATGCATCTCTTTCAATGTAAAGCTTGAGACCTTCTCTCCTTTTGGGGTTTTTTTGATGTGTCTGAACTGGAAATCTTTCACAGCTTGTAGGTGAATCTAGTTTAAGTGATTTCACAATGAAGAAAAATGTTATCCAAGTGTGACTTTAGGAAGGCCTGTAGCATTAAAAGTTTTTTTAGGGCTTTCCACCTTTCAATAGAAAAATAAAGATGATTTAGAACTATACAGGTGCCAAAGCCCAAGGCAGACACAAATATGAAGCAAAGAACCAAGAAGTCACATCCTAGAGAAGAACGTGAAGTGATGAAGAATGGAGACAGGTAGACAGAGACCAGCACTGAAATAAAGACATACAAAGAAGGGTCATACTGATGTACTGAAACATGGAAACGTAAATCCAACAAACATTATGGAATATCAGTGATGTTTAAGGCCTGTTCTTACTTAAGAGTCGTCAGCAATGTTACCACACCTACTGCTAGAGATAGCTATTATAAGCCCTATTTTCTAAGTAGAAAATAGCTTGTGAATAAATTCAAAGAATCAGTTATGAAGTGACAATGCTGGGATTTGAACCCAAGTTTCCCAACTTCTAGTCCAAGCCCAGTGCCCTTTTACTGCATTTCAGTTGCTAAAAAAGGAGAAAGGCTCAGGAATTGACCAAGAGGATTGAGAAATAGAGATGGAGAGAGGATGTAGAAACAGAGGAACAAAGACACCAAGCACGTTTTTACAGGCACTATGTATTCAAACTTGATGGTGGTTTAGGCTTCTCATAAGCAGCAGGCCACCTTTCTTAGGCCTGGATTTAGTGAATGGTTTTGCTTACTTAACATAATTTTATACAAGTCCACATACAATCACACCAAGAACTATATATTAGTGAGGTTTGAGAATATGGTATATTATACAACTCATTTGTAGAAAGACAAATCAGTTACATTTCTGTTCTTGATGAATGGGCTTATTATAGGTAGAGCTGCATGGGACCATATATGGCTTGCTATCGCTGAGGGAGATCGCATGTGGGCATTCATGTGCTTGTGTTGTACTTCAAATGCAGGTCTTCTTTCAGAATGTTCTTTTCTTTTCTTTTTTTTTTAAGATTTTATTTATTTATTTTTAGACAGAAGGGAAGGGAGGGAGAAAGGAGAGAAACAATATATGGTTGTCTCTCATACGCCCTCTCCTGGGGACCTGGTCCGCAACCCAGGCAAGTGCCCCGACTGGGAATCGAACCACCGACCCTTTGGTTCGCAGGCTGGCACTCAATCCACTGAGCCACAACAGCCAGGGCTGAAATGTTCTGTATTAACTGTTATGGGGTCACATTCTCTCTCCTCGCTAGGTGAGAATTTTTTCATTATACTTGATCTAACTCTTAGTGTTTGCTGAGAACTGCAGCTCTTAGTAGCCACTTCATTGGGACATCTCATGATTTATAGCTGCAGAAAAGTACTCTTGGGTCCCGGTTGGAAACCATGAATGATGTAAGCATAACCACTGTCTAGTAGAGTGTCCTGGGTACACTGGAATACTGGTGCTATTTGCAATTTTTAATTTTCAGATGAATATAAAGCAATTGGATACAGTCCAGATGAGAAGAGCAAAGGCAATTAAACACTTAGAACCTAGGGGTCATGAGGAAAGAAGCTGGCTTCTCTTAGAGAAGGGAGGAGACCACTTTAATAAGGATATAAAAGGGATGATAATCAGCTCTTATCCATGTGCTTTGGAAAAGATAAGTATCTAACCAGCCACAGAAGGAAATTTTCTCAACTATAAGAAATAACACAGTTGGATACCAGACCGGACTTGTAAAAATACTGTACATTACTCTCATTGAAAGAACAGTGAAAATGAAAATATCCATGCCTACCTCTATGTGATATTTTGCGAATTAGGGCGCGGTGTCCAACATAAGCAAGCACTTAATAAATGTTAGTTTTCTTTCTCCTTCCTTGAAGAAATTCAAGTCCTAAGATGGTGAGTATTTTTTTTTTTCCCTAGGCCAGGGTTTGGCAAAGTATAGCCCGTGGGCCAAATCTGGCCTGCTGCCTATTTTTGTCGGTTCATTGGAACACAGCCATGTCCATTCATTTCCGTATTATCTGCCTAGACTGTTGTAGAGCTACAATAACAGAGTGGAATAGTAGGGACCAAGACCTTAGCTTAGCTGAAAGTATTTACTCTTTGGTCCTTTAGAGAAAAAGTTTGCAGATTCCCGCTCTAGAAGAAAGACCAGCATGAATGAGCTGCCTGGGGTCTTCTAGTGATAGGATTCTATTATTGCTTTGTATAGGGGCAGCTGACTGTGTAAAGCAGAATGAATGAAAAGTCAAGGCCATTGATATTGATCTGAGATGGCACTAAGGTGGTGGTAGGTGCTTTTCTTTGGCTCCGCTAGAATGGCTGCCGGTGTTTGCCTCAGTGAAGGCCAGTAATTTTGATGCCCATCAAGTACGTGTACTGAAGGAGCGCTGACCCTGCCAGTTTTACCACTGAACTAAACATTCACGTAATGTCATTTTTATGTTCTCTACACTGGAAAAAAGGGTATTTCAAAAGCAGGAGGTGTGAGGTTGACAGTTTGGTCCTTTCTCTCCCATGTGAGTTGGCCTTGACCTTTTCAGGAGAGCCAAAGCTTCTCAACCAAATAAAAACAGGCCTAGCAGAGAACAACGCCCGGCCCATTTTTCTTTAGCAGATGAGCCCTGAGATGGAAGAAAAGATTTCCTTTTATGTTTTCGCCTTCTTTCTGATTCTTTCCTATCAAGTGTATGGTAAGATCAGGTCTGAGAATCACAATACATGCTGCTTTTGTGCCATCATAAGCTTTCCCCCTGCTAAAAGCAGGCAGATTTTATTCTTTCTAAGTGGTGGACTCTTGTTTCATAGGCCTTGAACTCCAGGCTGCTGCTGAAAAGGCTTTACCGTGTCAAAGGGAAGCATCTTTAGCAGGAACAAAGCAACTCAAAGCGTCTATTCCGCCTGGTACTCAGCCTTGAAAATGAAAACAGAAGCAAGGCGAGGGCAAGGCCAGCCAATCACACCCCAGACACAGAAGCCCGGCAGCTGAGAACTTCCCAACAGCTCCTGCACTCACCTCTCAGTGATATTCTTAGCAGTCTGTAGGAACCGCGCATGATCGTTCTCCTTCAGAGAGTGCTCCGCTTGGGAGATGAGCGACGCTGACCGTTCAATGCACTGCTTGCAGTTTGCAATCTGCTGAGCCAGCTTGCGAAGCCTCATCACCTTGAACAAAAGCAAGGAGAGGGTTACAAGGGGGTCCTCATGTAGGGAAAATGCGTTGGGCAGACCCTTGTGATATGTGCGTTCTATTGTGTGTAAGTCATCCTTCAATGAAAGTTCAAAAAGCAGGCGAGGAGAGATACTGAAATGTGGCACTCTGTTATGGGACTCTCGTCTTAGACATTCTTTATCTCCTTGGAGAAGTGGCGCTGATTTGTTTTATGAGGAAACACTGAACTGTGAATTGCTTTCCTGTTGATGGGGGAGAAAGGTGTTGTTCAGTGGTAAGTTACAGAGGGCGGCCAGGCCTCTTCCCCTGACTATTACACGCAACTACTGTAAGATCGTAGAGAGCCTGGGAACATTATTTTATCTCAGTTTTTCAGCTGCGCCATCAAGAAAATAAAACCTCTCTATAGGCACAAATGTGTGGCTTAAGTACAAGCCATTTTCTGAAAAGCTCTTTGCAATCTATGTTATAAAATTGTGATATAAAAACATTAGGTATTGCTATTTCCCCACACTATCTAAAACTCACGTGTTAAATGAACAGAAAGGGAGCATTTTTCCATTGATTAATATTTTTCCTGTTGAGCAGATGAGAGAAAGCCAAAAAAAGCACAGCTGGGCCATTTCCCCTCACTGGGAACGTCATTTCCAGGCACTTTGTGCTTGCTTGATAACTAAGAACTATTTTGATAAGCATTTCCCCAGTTGGGATAAAAACGCATGTTTGGTTCCAGCCTCCATTCCAATTCCTGATTCTGTCTTACTTAAAAACGACCTTCTAACGTAATTGACCGTAACCTCTGGGGCAGGCCCAGATAAGTCCAGGGTAACCCACTTGACCGCTCACTCTGGTGTCTGAAATGTGCTGTGAGATGAAGCCTCTGGCCAGAAGCCAAGATAAAATTAGACTGCTAATTGGAATTGCCGTGCGCCTAGTGCCCCGATCCACACAGCCCGGGACAGGTCTTGGCCGGCTTTATGATCACTCCGGAATGGAAAACAGCCCTGGGTGAAAGGGTAGGGAGGAGGCCAGTTCATCTGTCTTCCAGACAAGGCGGGCTCAGGCTCCCTCCAGAATTCCTGCTAACTCCAAGGAATTCCTTCTTTCTCCAAGTCATCATTATCATCCCCATGCAACTCTAATCGAAGAAAAGGAAGGAAGGAGATGTCAGAGCTTGAGGCCTCTGAGGAACGTCCGATTCCAGCTATGTCGTAGAACAGAAAACAAAGGAAATGAATGCTGAATTGAGAGGCGGCAGCCCCAGATTTCAGGCAAGAGCGAGAAAAACTCTTGAAAGTCAAGATTTAAGGAATGAAGTGTCAAAACTTTGGGGCAAACAGTATGCGATGTTAATTTAAGCCTGATAAAAGGCTTAACTCATTATAATTATAGTGGCCATCTGCAGCAGATTAACTGTGTTCATTAGTTTAATAAAATACAATAATACTGATTTTACACCAAGTAAGATTTAGCTTCTAACATCACTATATCTAGAGTGCAATTCAAGATATGAGAACATGTCCATCAGAAATTGTCAGAGGAAGGAAAAATAACTTCGAGCCCTTAGAACAAACCAACTAAATGGAATATTTAATTATACAACATATAGAATGCTTTCAATTACATGGCAGAACTGAAGATGTTTAATACAATTCTAACAAGGAAAATAAGGTCAAAATATTCCGTTAGAATAACTTTATGTCAATCACTTATCCTTTCGGCATTAGCGACCTACGCCTATTAGTGACCACAGAGATTACAAATGAAATAACGAACTCCATTTTCTTGTTTATTTTCTTCAGTCATGATACTGGAAATTAAAAGTGACATAAGTGGAAAAGGAAAAAAGCCCTAAATCATGCATAAATTGAAGCAAGCCAAAATGAGAGCCTCCTTTGAAAATATGGAATGTTTTACAGAAAACTATTGTTGGCATAATTTAAATTTTACTTCAGTGTACAATTCCTTTGAATGGACCAGACTGGAGCTTTTCAAACCCAATGTGCACAAGAATCAGCTGGAGCCTTTTTTTAAAAAAAAAAAAGAAAAACGAGTTGTTTGCCGTCAGTCTCCAATATCCTGGGTAAGGAGCTATAATTGGCAGAGCAGCAGGAATCAGCATTTTAACAAGCCATAAATGTTTTTTGATCTGTAGGTGATGAATCATTAGTATGCTCAGGACTAGCAGTTAAAAAACTAAATAGAAGAGGAGAGAGGAGGACAAAAGAAAAGTAGTAGAGTGCATTCCTGGTATAAAGACCAAGTTATGTTTTATAAAACTTTTTCATGAGTATGTGTCTGTGCTGAATTTGATGTCATATGTATTTCTTATTATAGGTTTCATTAAAAAAAATAAAAGAGAAAACAACTGCTCTAAGTTAGGTGTTCACTAACTATGGTTTGTGGGTTCTGTCCAGCACAAACCCTGTTTGTATAAAGTTTTATTGGCACACTGCCACATCCATTCGTTCATGAATCATCTAGGGCTGACTCCACACTACAGCTTTAGGCAGAGGTGAGCTATTACAACAAAGACCATATGGCAAAGCCTAATATATTTATTATCCGGGCTGGATCCTTACAGAAAAAAGTTTGCGGACTTAAATGATTCTGATCAGATGGCACTGATTTGAAGCGCACTCTGAGAAACACTATCCCACAAGGTAGCAGACTTCAGAATCTGACACTGAGCAGTTAGCAAAATACTAATTTCTTCATTAGAAAACACTTTCTTAATGTATTGTTTGAAAAATGTGCCAAGATGAAATTTGATTTTTTAAAAAGAAATAACTTGATCCTGATACATAAGGAGATGCTCTGTATGCATGTATTACTGCTGCAGGGGAAGTTTTTCCCAAGTCTGCACTGTTTTTTTGTTCTTTGGGAAGTGTGATTGCCACAGTTTAATTTTTTAGAATTCATTCCATATTCATCATGGAAATATTCTGTCTGTTGGAATGTCCTTTTTAGTAGGGACATAGACCTATTTATGTCATTTTATTGGTTGTTTATTATACCTTACATATGCTTTTAAAAGAAGCCCTTTATTTTTCCTTAAATGTATTTTAAATGCATATATATGATTCCCATCCCAAAGCTGCCACGTCCATAGAGTTGACCTTCAATTAACACACGTATCCAAACTGACAATGAGGCCTGTACTCAGTGTGTCTATAAGGCTATAGAAAAGCCTGAACACTGAGCCCAAGTTAAATCGTGGAGATTCAGAGTACATAGAAGTGGTGAAAAGGACCCTTTTTCTCTTTAGCTGTGGCCTTCTACTGTAGTTCTGCATCTGAACATAAAATGCATAATTTACTTAATCTGGAATTTTCCATCAGCTTTTCATGTGTTGACATGAAATTTATCCCCTACTACTGAAGAAATAAGACAATTCTTTCCTGGGGTGTCTCATGGCTTGAGACTCTGCGGTTCGTGGAAGTATAAAGGCTATTTATTTCAAAGAATGCACAGTGTTCTGAGAGCAGGAATGACCAGTATGTACTAATGTGTAACAACATCGGCTGCTTGGCAGCCTCCCCAGTGAGGGGATTTGCAGTGAGCTTGTTCCCACCAGGACTTGGAATTGGCATGAGAGACGATGGAGGCATTCACAAAGTAGACGAACTTCACCTTTGTGGTCTCCACGATTCTGCCTGTTCTTCCTCCAGCTCCCCAGTTCCCAGTGCTGGTCAGTGGGCCCTTCCCTAGGCTCAGAGCCCTCAGACTGGCCAGCCACCACCCTGGGCACCAATCCACACCTGCCCTCTCTGATCAGCACCTCAGATTCCCCAGGTGTTGGCGCCTGTGCTCTTCTTCCTCCCGATGTGTAACTGACACCACATGTCCTGGCCAGGGACACAGTCCCTGTGAATTCCAGGGTTTGGGATCAACTAGTCCTTGGTCATGGGCCAAAGAGTAACTCAAGAGAAAGCTGAAAGGGCCCTGGTCTTTTCCAAGTAATGTTTGCTTTCTAATATTGTCTTGTGAGATAACGTCCCTGGGCAAATATGCTCTTCTTAAAAAGTGATATAGTTCAAACAGACAATTTAAAAAGTAATATGATCGACTTTCCTGTACATAGTATCAGCTTTATTAAATCTTAGTATTTTCATCATATTAGTGTTAGATTTTTCAATATGAAGTGAAAAACTAGTGAGAGCATTGAAGCCTTTGTGTGTCCCACTCTAATTTCATGCATGTCCCTCTCCAGAGGAAAACATACTCCTGAATGCAGGGTTGAATGAGACTAGGTCAAACTGAAAAGCATCTGCATTGCAAAGGAAACCATGAATAAAACCAAAAGGCAACCAACTAAACAGAAGAAGATATTTGTAAATGATACATTCAATAATGGGCTAATATCCAAAATATATAAAGAACTCACACAACTCAACAACAACAACAACAAAACAAATAATCTGGTTAAAAAATGAGCAGAAAACCTACTAGGTACTTTTCCAAGGAAAGTATACAGATGGCAAACAGACACACGAAAAGATGCTCAACATCCCTAGTTATAAGTACAATGTAAACCAACTGAGATAGCACCTCACAACTATTAGAATGACTATTATCAATAAGACAAGGAATAACAAGCGTTGGAGAGGATGTGGGGAAAAGGGAACCCTCACACACTGTTGGTGGGGATGTAAATTGATGCAGCCACTATGGAAAACAGTATGGAATTTCCTCAGAAAATTGACACTAGAACTACCATTTAATCCAGCAATCCCTCTTTTGGGTATCTACCCCCCAAATTTGAAAACACTTATTTGTAAAGATGTATGTACCCCTATACTCATTGCAGCATTACTCGCAATACCCAAGACATGAAAACAACCCAAGTGTCTCTTAAAAGATTATTGGATAAAAATGTGGTACATATATACCACATATATACTACATTTGGTATATATGTGGAATACTAAGCCATAAGAAAAACAAAATAGTGCCATTTGCAACAACATGGATGGATCTTGAGAATATTATGCTAAGTGAAATAAGTCAGATGGAAAAGGACAAGAACCTTATGATTTCACTCATATGCGGGATATAAAATGGAAAACAACAAATGAACAGACAAAACAAACAAAAGAAAAACAAAACTCAGAGATGCAGACAACAGAATGGTGGTTACCAGAGGGGATGACAGGTGGGGGAGGATGAAGAGGATAAAGGTGATCAAATACAAGGTGACGGAAAAAGACCAGGCATGGAGTAGTAAGCCCACAGAGTATACAGATGTCATACTATAAAGTTGTACACCTAAAATTTATGTTATTAACCGATGTTACCCCAACAAATTTAATAAAAAAGAACCAAAAAACACAAATATATATCACCTTACATGACAAAAGGGACTTTGCAGATATTATTAAGTTAAGGATCTGGAGATGGGGGATATTATCCTGGATTTATCTGGGTGACCAGGAGAATCTGTGTCAGAGAAAGAGATGTGAGGATAAAAGCGAAGGTCGGAATGATACAATGAAGAAACCATCAGCCAAGGAATGTGCGTGGCCTCTACAAGCAGGAAAAGGTAAGAAATGGATTCTGCAGCAGAGCCTCCAAAAAGAAACAGCACTGGCAAAATCATGACTTTAGCCCAGTGAGACTGATTTTTGACTTCTGACCTCTAGAAGGACAGATAATAAATCTGTGTAGTTTTAAGTCATCAAGTTTCTGGTAATCTGTTATAGCAGCGATAAACTAATACAGGCACTGAGAGCTGATCCCTGCACGCAACCATGTTAAAGCAATGAATTACCCTCTGTATGCATATTAACAATTAATTGCAGCCATATTTCAGGCAGTCATGTGTCTGAGAACCTGCAAGATGTCAGGTATTAACAGACATACAGGTGTAGTGCATGATGAAGGAAGAGGAAATATACCCTATAAGGATTCTGGGCTGATACTCAGTGCTCTTCTAAGTTGTACAATTTGTTTGTGGGGAAAAGTAGTTTCTTAACACATCTGAGTCAGTCCTTGGCCAGGGAACAATTTCATATTAATTTGTAAATTCAGAATAACAGCTTCAACAGCTATTAGATTTGATTTGACTTTAACTGTTCTGATCACCATCACAATGTACATGTATAAATATTTTTCAGTCTATATAAGAAAAGTAATTTAAACATTATACAATATTGGAAGTACCTTTAAAATTTTGTAGAGAACAGAACACATACACTAGCTATTATAATCTCTGCATACTTCTTAATACTTGATAATTTGATTTAATTATGTATATTGTAGAGTTATGAGCAATAATAAAAGAAATTCATGAATTTATTGTATCTTGAATGATTGTTTCTATTTTAAATATTTACAAAATTATGTTTTGAGGTGGCAGAGAAATAGATAAAATAAAATGGATCATAAATATTTCAATATAAACATGAGTAATTTAAAAATAGAATAAAGTGATTACCAACAGTTTCTGAATGAATTTTGAATAAGAAAGCATCCATGAAGAATAATATAAATTTGCAAACTCGTTTTTGAATATAGTTTATTGAAAAATCATAAGAAATTTAAATATAGAAACATTAGAGAAGTGTTATTCACAATAGGGTATATGACATAGTAAATCTGCAGGAGTTTTGCCACCATGAAATTATATGTATCTAAATTCATGGGAAAGCAGTCTTTAATTTTTATATATGTACAAAGTCTGATTCATTTAAAACTGTGTTAATTGCTAGGGCATAGCAATGAATATGAAATGAACTCTTCCTCTATGGAACTCATCTCATAGAGAAGAGAGATGGAAAACAGTGGTTACAATAGACCAGAGCTCCATGCTGCCTCCTAGAGTTGGGTGTGCATAGGAGACCATGACAATACAAAGAAAGGGGTGGAGAAATAAATGGCCAAACACGGGGCTTTGAACCACATCTTGAAGACTTCTGAGGAGGGTATAGAAAATATAGAATAAGGCGGTATTCAGTATTTCCTAAGCTATTGAAGTGCATGGAAGTATGATATTTTTTCCAGCTAGAAAATATGAATTCTGCTGTAGAAGTCCTACCTTCCCTTCTTTGATCTTGGTTCCAATTATTTGTCGTCTTTGCTGAATGATCTCAATGAGAAGATCACACTCCTCCATCAATTTGGCTTCTTGACGTGATGCATTGACCTACAGGATAAATAAAGTGGTAAGCATTAATTTGGCCTTTTTTTCAGTTAATGATCTTATTAATGTAGACTAGTGTGTTTCTGGTAATTGCTAAAAAGATATTTTAAATGTTAACTCTTCTTCAAATTATGCAGGGATAGTAAATATAGGATTTACATGTTCACTCCCCATCTTGCATTCCTGGGAAAAAATTATCACCCAGTGATAGCAGCCTTTCTGCAAAGCCAGACTCAGCCTCAGAATCTTTCTTATTAACACAACATGTACATAGCTATTACCAATTAGTTGGAAATTGATACTTGAAATATATTTGCAGTGCCTGCTTTTATATTTTGAATAAAAGTGCAGTTTTGTTCTGTTAAACAAGAGTAAATTAAATAAATAAATATTATTCATTTATGAAGGACAGATTATCATCAGGGCCTTTTGGACAAATTTCCAAAAGCAAGGTAGCAAGGTAAAAATCACATTCATTTAACTTTTCTCTTAAGCACAGACATCAACTTTGTATTTAAGCAGTATTAAAAAATTTTTAAAAACCCAGGATAGTTAAATATTTTATTAGTCTTATGACATAATTTAAAATTTTTCTTCTGGTATATTTCTGAAAGACCATGGTTCTACAGCGAAAGCATGCCATTCTCCTGGAAAGGTAGATCATTATAGAATGGCTTGTATTTGCAGTTTTAAAGACTCATTGTATACAAGGGAGGGTCAGAATTAGCTCATTCTTGGCAAATGGGCTTGGGAAATACTCTGCACATGCTATTTCCTCCATCTCATGACAATTCCAAAATGCTTATTCACAGAGACCCAGAAATCACAGCTGTGGGAAATGGAGATAGCATGGGTGAGTTTTATGACTTTCACACAGCAGCAGGAGAATCTGCAATGCTACAAAGAATGACAATAGCATTGATTACTCTAGTGTATCTCAGGGAGGAGACCTGGCCCAGTCATTAAGCCCTTTTGATGTGGGGTACTTGATTTAACTGAAGTAATTTCATTCTCTATGAATGAGATAAACTGGAATTAGGGTTAGGAATTCAGAATAAAAATCCATTGGTGGCTGTTGAGAGAAATCATGTTCTGTTTCCAAAGGCCAGGAGTCCTTGACTTTTATTCCTGATCATTATAAGACACAACAGAGAGACTACTCAAGACATCTTCTTTTGAGAAGACAACAGTCACTGGCCATTTGCAGCAGACCACTATATCATGTCCTGTGTCAGATTAGTACACAGACATACTTGCTAACTGTGTAATAACAAAAGGAAAAATTAAAAATGCATTGATGGAGAAAGCACAACTCAGGCTCCTATTTCAAGGAAGTTAATCACTGTGCTCAGTTTCCCTTACATATTACTTTTACGTCACCATTTGTAGTTCTCCATGAGGCTTCCCAAATACATTTACATATCTATGGAAATATTTACTTGGAACTCCACTATTCCCAAGAAATTTCTTGTATTTCCTTTTGACCTCAAACAATTTAATAACTAACTACATCTGAGTTGCAAAAAAGATGGGATCATATTGAAACAATCATATCATGATGGAGAAAGTACAATTTCTGGGAAGTAGCACCCTACACTTGGAAAGTATCTTCTAGAATGAGGCCTAAGAACCAAGTTGTATTTAAGTATACAATCAAGGTAAATCTAATAGGATGCAAGCTCCATAAGGGCAAGAATCTTTGGTTGCTGTATTAAATGAGGCATGTGTCTCATTTAATATCCCAAGCACCCAGCAACATATCTTGCATGGAATAGGCATTCAAAAACTATTTGTTGAATGAATGGTTGGTGAAAATGACCTCCAAAAAGAGATAAGACAACATGCAATGAAGCAGTAGCTATCATGATATATATACTACAAGCACTCAATATGCAGTTTTCCAGGACTACGGAGACACAAAATTATGTCCTAAGGATTTCTAGCAAGGTGGAGTGGGGGGGGGGTGTTGACTTTCTTTTATGTAGCTTTATTGAGCTGTATTTCACATATCATAAAATCCACCCACTTATAAAGTGTAAAGTTTTCTGGTTTTTAGTAAATTCAGAGTTGCACAATCATCATCACAATCTAATTTTAGAACATCCCCAAAAGAAACACTATGCCCATTTGCAGTAACTCCACAGTCTCACTACCCACCCCTCTCTAGGCTTAAAAGAGCCACTAATCTACATTATGTTTCTGTATGGATTAGCTAGTTCTGGACATTTCACATAAATAGAATCAAACAATGTGTGATTCTTTTTGTCTGCCTTATTCGCTTAGCATCATGTTTTCAAAATTCTTCTATGTTGTAGCATGTGTGAGTACTTCATTACTTTTTATGTCAAATAACATGCCATTTTAGGGCTATACCACATTTTGTTCATCCCTTCTTTAGGACATGGACCTTTGGGTTATTTCTATACTTTGGTTACTATAAATACTATTGTTATGAATATTACATATAAATTTTTGTGTGCACATACATATTCATTTTTCTTGAGTATAGGAGTGGAATTACTGGGTCACATATCAATTCTACATTTAACTTTTTGAGGAACTGACAAACTGTTTTCCAAAGTGGCTGCATAATCTTATATTCCAATAAGAAATATATGAAGCTTCCAATTTCTCCACATCCTTGTCAACACTTGATATTGTTTTTTTTTAAAAAAATCATCCCAGTGGTTATGAAGTGATATTTCATTGTGGTTTTGATTTGCATTTTCCTGGTGGCTAGTTATGTTTAGCACTTTTTCATGTGTTTATTGGACATTTGTATATCTAATTTGGAAATATGACTATTCAAGACCCTTTGCTCATTTGCAATTGGGACATTTGTCTTCTAATTATTGAACTGTATGATTTCTTTATGTATTCATTAAGTCCTTTATCAGATATGTAATTTGCAGTTCCAAATCAAGATGGCGGAGGAGTGAATGGAAGTCACACTGACCTCCTTCCAGGACCAATCTGGAATTACAACTAAATTGTGGAGAAATCACCTGGAACAAACAACTGAACAATAGAAAGAAAGGAGCCTTATAACCTCGGACAGACAGAAGAATCAGCATTAGCACAACCTAACTGGTAAAGAGTGCAGTAGAGGCTCCAGAAAGCAGGCAGAGCACCCACGGGCAGCAGCGCCAGAGGGATACTGAAACAGCCAGTTGGATCTCCCTGAGAAGAGTGGGGTCTAAACCATAAGTGGGGATCTCCAGCCTACAGCACCAAAGCCCAAAAAGTACACAGAAAACAGCCAGCTGGGAAAAGCAGCAGGGTTGCTCTCTGCCAGAGACAGGCAGCTGGAGATGCAAAGAGCCGTTTGAACGGCCAATGCATAAATTTTTATTTGCAGCCACTTACCCTGGTATCTGGCAAAGGCAGGGGCAGAGTGGGATAGAGACGCCTGAGGAGAGACTGGGGAGGGAGGCTTTGGGGAGAGAACTGAGAGAGTAGCTGGCGTGATCCTGGTGCTGACTCATCCCCCATGCAGAGGCAGCCATCTTGCTCAGGCAGACCACGCCCATGAGTGGCAGCAGTGTGAAGGGACCCAATAGCCCTGCCCCTAGGAGGGACTCAACCTTGCTGAGTACAGGGTGGCAGCCACAGAGAATAGATCCCTGGCTAAAGGGGGTGCAGAGTCGTCTAGAGACACTTTAGGAGAGAATGGAGATAGAGGCTTTGGGCAAAAAATGGAGAGAGTAGCTGGCAGGATACCGGTGCTGACTCCTCTCCCATATGGCAGCAGCCATCTGGCTCAGGCAGATCACTCCCCTGAGCAGCAGCAGCGTGAGAAGAAACAATAGCCCTGCGGCCAGGAGGGACCCTGCCCCGCCCTGTGGTGTCTAAGCCGGCCTGCTGAGTGCAGAGTGACTAGATTAACAGCTGAAGGAGACAGCCACAGACAGTAGATTCCTGGAAGTCTCCAACAGACTGCCTAAGATCATCAGACAGGGTCAACATCTGACATCATCAGAGGCAGATCCAAAAAGAAAAAACAGCAGTCTCCTACCATAGACGTTCATACCACGAAGTCAGGAAATGAAGACAGATCAATTTAAGAAGCAGAAGCAAAAAAGAAGAGTCTCATAAATAATGGGAAGACAAAGAAACCCTGCCCCCCAGTTGAAGGGAAAGGAGGAATCCCCACAAAGAGAACTAAATGAAATAGAAGCAAGTAAACTATCAGATATTGAGTTCAAAACAATGGTTCTAAGGAAGTTTAATGAGCTCTGTGAACTCAGAGAGAATTACAAAAACTACAGGGAAACTATGAGGAACTTACTGCAAACTATATCAGCATGAAAAAGGACATAGAAACTATCAATAAGAGACAAGAGGAAATGAAGAATACAATTTCTGAATTGAATAACACAGTAGAAGAAATCAAAAGCAGGCTATATTAAGTAGAGGATCGAATCAGCGAGCTGGGGGATAAGGTAGAAAAAAGCTCCCAGAAAGAGCAAGAAAATGAAAAAGGACTCAAAAAGAATGAAGAGGCATTTAGGGAAATGCAGGACAACCTGAAATGTAATAATATCTGTATAATAAGGATACTAGAAGGAGAAGAGGAGGAAGGTATAGAGAACCTGTTTAAAAAAGTAATGATGGGAAACTTCCCTAATTTGAGGAGAGAAAAAGTCACACAAGTCCAGGAAGCACAGAGGGTCCCATTCAAGAGGAACCCAGTGAGGCCCACTCCAAGACACATCATCATTACAATGGCAAACATCAAAGACAAACAGAGAATCCTAAAGGCAGCAAGGGAGAAAGAGGTAGTAACATGGAAGGGAGCCCCGATATGGCTGGCAGCTGACTTCTCAACAGAAACACTGCAAGCCAGAAGGGAGTGGCAAGAAATATTCCAAGTCATGAAAAGCAAAGGCCTGCAACCAAGACTGCTCTAACCAGCACGTTCTCAATTGAAATGGAAAGTGAAATAAGGAGTTTCCCAGACAAAAGAAGGCTAAAAGAATACACTTCCACCAAACCAGCATTGCAAGATACGCTAAAGGGACTGCTGTAAGGAGATGAAGAAAAAGAGTCTATGAATATCCAGTTCCTTTCACAGTCACCAATACTTGATAATACCAATATTTTAATATTTATTAATCTGATTGTAACAATGATGTGTTATTTTAAGTGTTACTTTATTATTCATTGAAACTAAACCTGTTTTGGTATAGTTCTTGCCTATTTCTATTATTTTTAAAAAGCCTTAAATGACTTTTTGGTATTCTTTATCCATTTTTTTGACTAAATGTTTGTAGAATTTTCCCCCCCCAAAAAAATATTAACTTTTTTTTAGATGTGTTGCAAATACTTTCCTATTCTATAACTTGTCCTTTAACTTTTTTTATATGTATATTACTGTATAGTCTTAAGTGTTTAATATAGTCATATTGTGAATATTTTACTTTATAGCTTCTGGGTTTGAATATTTTACTTCAGGGTAAGAAAAATATTCGTGTGTATTTTTCTCCTAAAACTCCTTAGATTTTTCATATTAACTTTAACTCACCTGAATATTTTTTGTATAATATGTAAAACAGGGCTCTATATTTGTTTTATTTCAAGTAATAGTGGTTCATGCACCTTATTTGTTGAATAAGCCTTATTTTCCCCATTGATTTGAAAAATCGATTAATCATATATTACATTGTTAGATATATATGTTTGTTTCTAGACTGCTCATTTTATTTCACTAGTCTACTTGATTATTTTCTGTGCTGGTGTCATGTTGTTTTACTTATTGAGACTTTATAATAGATTTAAATTTTTAAATATTTTATAATGGAATTTGACATTTAAAAAATACATAAATAAAATCTGCATTTAAGAAAAAGAAAGAAGGAACTCCTACCTTTTGCGACAACATGGATGGAACTGGAGAATATTATGCTAAGTGAAATAAGCTAGTCGGTGAAAGACAAATACCATATAATCTCACCTATACACTTATAGGTGAGCACTGAATCTATTCAAGAAAATAAACTAAGGAACAAAATAAACCACAGGCATGGAAACATGGAGCAGACTGAAAGTGACCAGAGAGGATAGGGAAGGAGGACAATGGTGGAAAGAAGGGGAAGGGACTAGACAAAAGTCATGTATGAATGGCCCATGGACATGGACAACAGTGTGGGAATTGACTGTGGGAGTGGGGGTGGGGGTGGGTGGGATGGGTGGAGGAGGGCAAAGGGGGAAAATCAGGACAATTGTAATAGAATAAACATGATTTAAAAAAATTTGTAATTTGCAAATATTTTTTCCCATTCTGTGGGTTGCCTTTTCATTTTCTTATTGGTGTCCTTTGAAGCACAAAAGTTTTTATTTTTGTTAAGTCCAATTTCTCTATTTTTCTATTGCTACTTGTGCTTTTGGTGTGTCGCTAATAAACCTAATCCAAGGTCACATAGATTTACACCTGTTCTCATCTAAAACTTTATCTTTTATATTTAGGTCTATGAGCCATTTTGAGTTCAGTTTGTATGTGATGCAAAGCATTGGTCCAACTTTATTCTTTTACGTATGAACAATATCCAGGGGTCTATGCACTATTTATTGAAAAGACTGTTCTTTCCTCCACTGAAGTGTCTTAGCGCTTCTGTCAAAAATCAGTTGACCATATTGTGAGTTCCTCAGGCTTCGATGCTGTTGCTTCAAAAGATACTTGTTTAAAGATATTCTGGTTTTGACTAAAGCTGGTAAGGCCCCACTAGTAAGCCCAGAGAGAGGTGCCATGAAATGTGTGGAGTATTAGCTCTATTCATATGATGATATTAGGAAAGGAATATCTCCATTTCTAAGTTTCCTATTTTGTAAAATGAGGTGAATAATATCCACTCTTTCAGCCATGTGAGATTATTGTGGTAAACGCATGAAATAATGTGAGGAAATAACTAACATCATGAAGCCATGGACAAATCTAAGGTAGTATTGTCTATACTGAGAAGTAGTTTTGTTAATAGACTATGATTCGGTTTGGGATCCTTTTCATTCTCAAAAGCACTGGGATTTGGGTTACTCTACAGAGGAAAACTGCTCCAATTGCCATCATAACGTGCATTCAATTTAATCCAAACTCTGACTATTCAATATTTACAATGAACAGCTTTGTTTTACAAAAAAACATGGACTGAGATATACTTTGTTGAGTCAAATATGTTTTGAGAAAACTCATACCACAACCACCATTGGCCCAAAGTATAAATTCCCAGAAATTTAGAAACATGATCTGTTAATTTTAGGCCAACTATTTTCCTTCAATTTTTCAAAGAATATGGAATTGACTCTCCTTTGAAACCAGTAAAGTTGAATTGCTTTTTCCACTTTGATGAAGCTTCCAAATTTTGTAATTCTAGCATTTTTATATTTCAAAAGGTACAATAAAATAAGTTGAACACTATCCACTGTCCTATAATTCTAAAGTGTTTCTACTACAAAGAAGTTTTCCACAGTTTTGCTGTTTCATATGACACCTTAAAAAAAGTCAGTGATTTGGACTTCATTTCTTAAATGGGCTATTAATTCAAACATGGTAGGGTTTATTGGTTATTTGCAGTGTGTTCAGGTATTTCTAGTTCCTAGGTTTGGTTTGGAAGCTGGCAACCCCTGGCGATGATTTTAGCTTTTGTTTCTGATTCACTTGTTTTGATTCAGAAATCACTACAGCTGATGGAGTGGGGACAATCTAAGGATGCAGGAAACAACCCTAGAAAACCTACTTTCATAGACCTACATGTCCACCTTTGTGTGGTAAGTCTCCTTGGTCCCTAACCTAAACACGAGAATGGAGATAATTAGGAATAATTGCTGGTGGTGGGTGACTACTGTATGCCACGTTGGGATGATAGTGGAAATGGGGCCCTTATCCTTCAGAGCCCGTGATATCATTGGACAAAATATAGCTTAAAATTGAGCTCTATCCGCATTCCAGGCTCCTCACTGTTACTTTTTTTTCTCATGTCAATTATACTCAGTCACTTTCACCTCATCCCATTTGGGCCTCACCCATGTGCAAAGCACACTCGTCTACATTTGGAGTTACAATTTCCTTTCTCATATGGAAATGCTTCATTTCCTACCCATCATTGTGTCCTAATCCTTAGTACTTACTTTGTCTCTTTAGAAAATACTCTAAATCAATTCTTCTAAAGTTATACTGTACCTCAACTTTTTCAGGATTTATTCTTTCAGGAGGTAAAGGCCTGAACACCTTTAGCGAGGCTCCAAGCACCACAGCCGATGTCATGCAAGCTCGAGTCATGACTCTTACAAAACACTTGTCCCTTTCCCTTCGAAAGAGCTACATACAACAACTGATTTCTTCATCTATCCAACGAACAATAGCGACTGGGTCCTCACAGTGTATCAGACAGCATTGCAGGCACTGGGCATACAGTGAGGTCCAAGAGAGGCACAGTTCTCATCATGACAGAGTTTACATGGAAGCATAGAGGAACAGGCTGAACAACTCAGTAAGTAAATAAAAGTTTCAGATCATGACATGTATATAAAGGAACTTAAAGAGAGTAACAGACCCTGTTAATGGACAGGGCTGAGAGTAGGGTCTTTTTTATTGGTAGTTAGACAAAAGTTCTCTGACAAGTCTGCCAGGGGATGAAAAGGAACCAGCCAAAAGATAGGGAAAGGGTGTTTTGTTTGCAAGTTCCCAGGACTCTGCTTTCCTTTCCCTTTTTATTGAATTTATTGGGGTGGCACTGGTTAATAAAACCATATAAGTTTCAAGTGCACAATTCTAAAATACGTCATCTGTCCCTGCATCATGCACTCACCACTCCAAGTCGTCTCTTTGTGTCCCCATTTATCCCCCGTTTGCCCTTCCCCTGCTTTCCCTCTTCCCCTCTGGCAATCATCACACTGTTGCCTGTGTCTATTTTTTTCTTTTTGGCTTAATCCCTTCACGTTGTTCACCCAGGCCCACAACCCCCCTGACAGCTATCAGTCTGTTCTCTGTATCTGTGAGTCTGTTCCTATTTTGTTTGTTCATTTATTTTGTTAATTAGACTCCACATTTAAGTGAAATTGTATGGTCTTTATCTTTCTCTGACTGGCTTATTTCACCTAGCATATCGCTCTCCAGGTCCATCCACGCTGTTGCAAAAGGTAGCATTTCCTTCTTTTTTATGGCTGAATAGTACTTCATTTGGTAAATGGGACTCTGCTTTCAACAGGCTATACCTCCTCAAATTAGACAGTCTATCCTCCTTATTCACTGATTCTGTATTTGTGGATGTGCCAACCTGCTAAAATTTAAAAATTAATTTATAAGCCCCAAATCAATACTTGTGGCCTTTTCACATCCATTTGCACATATGCTCAGAACATGAAAGATCTGAGACCCCCTACCAGCGCCCCGCTGAGGTCAAACAAGGATACTCAGCCTTCTTGTTTCAGCTCTTGTGTGACCACAGGATGGAGACACAGGGCCAGTGCAGTGCAAGAAGCTCTGGCTCTGGGGCCAATGCAGTGGAGTTTCAGTCCCAACTCCGACATCTGTTAGAGAGGCAGCCTTGGGCAAGCCACTTAACACTTCAGAACCTCCTTTTCTCTTCTATAAAATTAAAAAAAAAAAACAACCCAGAATCTACCAGAACGACTTATTTTTAAGATTATACTCTATGTGAGGGTGTGTGTGTGTGTGTGTGTGTGTGTGTGTGTGTGTGTATGTGTGTGGTTTCCCCTAAGGGCGATGGTCCAGTGTTAGCCACTTCAGTGTTCCTGGTGACTTTATAAAACACAAGTATCATGAATAATGAGAATTGGTTGTATTTGCCAACTACCTAGTGCGTCCGCCATTGTTCTAAGTATTTTGGGGGCAGGATGGGTAAAATGGGAAGGGAAATCATGTATGTAAGAAACAGAAGAACAGTTTTCTGTAGCCATTAGGAACTGGCTAACCCACTTTCTCCTATTCCTATGGTTATTTTACTGCTTCTCTTTGATAGACTATGACTTTCGGATCCTGTTACAACCTAATGAAAGAGAAATTAGAAAACTGAATAATGAAGTAAGCATAGAAGGTCACCAGTCATGTTTTGTTCTCCTAGCCCTGGGATGTAAGTCAGCCCTGGGGGCACTCAGCCTCACTAACATTCATATCAGGTACCAACAATCAGCTGCAGCCCCATGTATGTTGGCCCTGGGTGCCTGGCTTATCTGCCTTTTTTAGCAATGCAGTTACACGTGCTCATTCCTCAGATTAATTAATGATAACATAAAGGGGTTGGCTATTTTCTCCAGAGCAGTTGGTTAGCAATGCCCAGTAAAGGGACCCACTGCTAAGTTTTACGGTATAATAGTGTTACAGTATTTCACAGAAGGGCAGGGTGAAGCAGACCATTTATTATTTTGTTCTTGACACATATGTATAAACATTAAAGGGATTTAATTACATACACACATTAAAAATTGGACCATGTGTCTGTGAAATGTTCTTTAGCAGTCTGTAAACAGTTTCTAAGTATTCCGAAAAAGTTGCTCTTTTCATTTGATTTGTATTCAATTGCAGAATGAGATGTTCAATGCAGAGTATAAACATCATTACATTTCAGACATGTGTGGCCTTAATATCATTAGAAACATTTTATGGAACTCTTAGAAGGAAACATCAATGGGTGGAAGTATCTGGCTACTTTTCACAGTGCAATTGAGCTTATTAATACGCATTTTGAAAATCTTCATTAACTCATTTTGTTCCAATGAGTGAACCATCTCTATATTTTCAGAATAAAACCTCTTAATTCTCCTTGTGAAAAGCATATGCTCACTTGATAGATCACTTCCTGTTCATACACAGATGCAAACACTGAAGTGAGCTTACGAGAAGATAACCCCAATGTGTTGGGAAAAGGAAACCGTATCTCAGCGTGTTGAAGAAAGAGGGGTGCTGGCACTGTACCATCACAGAGCCCGTCATTCCCTTTGAATTCCACGAGAATGGTGCCCCTCGACCTGTGCAGCCCAGAAGAGCCCTGCCACACAGGCCTACCATTAGTGCACTCTTGACATTGTACAATGAAGCTGCAAACCCCCTGGTGTAAGACTCCAGACCTTGCTACCCTTGAAATCACTACCAACAATAGTGGGGGTTTAAAACACAAATGTACACTTGGGTTGCTTTCATATCTTGGCGGTCGTAAATAATGCCACAATGAACATAGGGGTGCTTATGTTCTTTCTAGTTAGTGTTCTGGGTTCCTTCCAATATGTTCCCAGAAGTGGGATAGATGAGTGGCTAAAACAACTGTGGGACATTTACACAGTAGGAATACTATTTGGCCATAAAAAAGGAAATTGTACCCTTTGCGACAGTATGGATGGACATGGAGATCATTATGCTAAGTGAAATAAGCCAGTCAGAGGAAAACAAGTACCATATGATTTCACTCACATGTGGAATCTAATGAACAAACTGATCCAACAAGGAAAACAGAGAGAGACTTATAGATGGGGAGCAGATGAGAGCTAGTGGTGGGGGAGATTAGGGGGCGGAGGGATTGAACATGAAGGAAAAAGGACTCATGGACATGGACAACAGTGTGGGGATTGCTGGGGGGAGCGGGGTATAAGGGGACTAAATGGTAATGGAAAAATACAAAATTTTAAAAAAATGAAAGACAAATGTATGCTTTACAAATTTGCCTACAATTGGTCTTCTTGGCCAAAGCAATGCTGTACCATGATTCAAATTAGAGTGATCTTGAGAAAGGTTAAAACTCTTTTATATCTGATGCTATGCTGATGTTATTATTTAAATTCAGCAGCACTTTTCTCTTTTAATAGGAATGTGTAATTTTCAGTCTGCATACAAACATAAAGCGGTTAGTGTTATATTCTAATAACACTGTTATTTCATATTGCTGTATGTTCTGATGTCTATAACAATTCCATCATACTCAAAAAGACAAACATTGGGGGCCTTAATTCCACTCTGCCCAGGGCTGGAGCAACTGAAACACAAATGAGCTGCAGATAAGCCAAACATTTCGCCAGGAAGATGAGGGGACAAGGAAAACCTGTATTTAATTGGGCTCTATGCCCTGCCATGGACCGCTGACCAGGTGCAAAGAGAAATATGAGGATCTGAGGGTGCTTTGGGTTTTATTGCCAAAGGCAGCTGTGATGAACATTCCAGATCCTGGGGCAGAAGTTAGAGCTGCCAGAAGGAACAATGAAAGAGACTCTAATACTTGAGTTTGTATATAAGGCTGAGCCAAGCAGAATTGAGTAAGAGCAGACTGTATTACTGTAATTCATCTAATATGTTTATATGTAATCTTCACCCTGAAACTCTCTCACACCAAAGTCAAATATTTGTGAACCTCGCTCAAGCAGATGAGAGTGAGAAGAATGGCCAAGTTCCCAGGGTCCCTGTCTTTGGAGACAAAGGCAAAGTACAGGACAATATTTTAAAATATTTAATATGTGAATTTAATACTGAAAAACTTTGACTAAAACTTTTAAAGCCCAAGAAAGGCTTTTCAGAAAAATAAAAATGGAATCTCTTCATAAAGTGCTTTTGGTGGGAACGGCATGGTGGGAACGGCAGTAGCAACGGCATGGAAAGAAGCTACGTGTACTCTGGCCTCTATCACAGAGTGATGTGGTAGAAAATGATTTGGCCCAGAGGAGACCAATTCTATATATTGATTAACTATCCAGATGAGGTTTTGCTATGGTTCTGCAATGCTAGCCCTGACCAGGGGAGCTCAGTTGGTTGGACGTCTCCCGCAAAGCAAGAGGTTGCCGGTTGTTGTATTCCCCATCACGTGCTTGGTTGCACATTTTGTCCCCAGTCGGGGCGTGTACAAGAGGCAACTAACTGATCAATGTTTCTCTCTCACAATGATGTTTCTCTCCCTCTCTCCCTCCCTTTCCCTTTTTCTAAAAATAAATAAAATCCTTTAAAAAAGCAGTTCCCAGGAACTCATAATAAATCCTCTTTTCTTGAGGTTTCTAATATTATGAAGGTTGAATGTTGGATAAGGAGCAAGATGCTATTAAAAATGGCAACACACTGTGGTAAGCGGGGCAATAAAAGTCTTCTTATAAATGAAACACAACTGTAACAATATGATGAAACCATTCACTCAGAATGTCATCAATCAGAATGCCACTGCTATTGCCTAAAATTCTAAAGCTTCACACAAGGAGTTTTTCTCCCAACAGTAGTACACACAACATGCCCATCCAAGCTGTAGTTGATGTAAATTTTTCAGTAAAGCAAAATTGTCAACCAAGGTGAAATAATTTAGAGGGAACAGGGCTAGAGAAGGCAGTAGCTCAGGACTCGGGGTCATGAAGAAGTCTTCCTTAGACTGAATGCCAGCTCTTTCTTAGTTACTGTCGTGAGTTCTTGGGCATTTACCTCAACTACCCCTTTCTAAAGTTCCTCATCTGCATAATGAAGAAAATACCAACTATGACCTGGTAGACCAGGTGTTCCCCCAGGGGACATTTGCAAGGGCTGGTAACATTTTCAGTTGTCACAACTGTCAGTGGAGCAGAGGTGGGGGGAAGCGGGGGCTCTTGGCACCTAGTAAGCAGAGGCCAGAGATGCTGCTAAACACTCAGCAAAGCTCAGGACTGCCCATGATACCATAAAATTTTCCATCCATGTGACCTGATGTCACAAGTGCTGAGGTAGAAGAAACCCTGGGGTGGACTGTGGTAAGAATTAAATGAATTAGTACATGAAAAGTCATTGAAAAACGCTTGGCACGTAGTAATTACTCAATAAATGTCAGCTGTCACTATGGTTAACCAACTGTTTATTTGGAATGTCTGTACAGAATCAACATGGTAAGTTCTAGCACTAGTCAGCCTGTGTTGATGACCTGGAGACTTTTTAACATGAATCAAAACTTTTGTTAGTCTGCAGCTTTCACCAAAACAATGGCTTTGGAAGGTAAAACATGAGTACTAACTTCAGAATTTTGGGAGCTATTTTCAAATCCCAAATACAATCCTTAACGGCTCCTTCTTGGTGCAATGGGCTGGGAGAGGGAGGCAGTTCCATGATGTAGAACAGGAGTTGGGAAACTTTGCTGTAAAGGGACAGATAGTAAATATTTAACCTTGTCGACCATACGGTCTCTGTTGTAACTACTCAGTGCCACTGTTGTAGTAGGAAAGCACCCATTAACAATATGTAATCAAATGGGTGTGGCTGTGTTCCAATAAAACTTTATTTACAAAAACAGGTGATGAGTCCGGTTTGGATCTAGGGACATAGTTTACCAACCTCTAGCATAGAGGAAAAAGATTATGAACTTTGCAGTCAAAAAGCTGAAGTTATGAAAAATGAGTTGGATTTCTGTGAGAATGTTTTTTGTATACTTTCCGTGAAAATATCTGCAAGCTATGTGGCACATAGGTGCATGATATATCAGTTTTCTTCCTTCAAGGTATGAATAGTTGCAATTACTGCATTCATAGAATTTCAATTTAAAAATGAAAATATACTTGCAGTATGGGTTTTACTTTTCCCATGATGTCCTGCTGACTTCTATAAATGCTGCTTTTCCTGGGATGTTTTTCTGAGTACACTCAACTGACTTCAATCTTACATTCTTGGCATTAATACCACAGACTTTTCTTTTTGTGTTTAATGGTTACTCTGTTCAAAGCAGTTTTAAAAAGAAGCAGAATGGAAGGTGTTGCTCATAATTCATTCAAAAACAATAAACCCCGCCCTTCCTTTCTCTTATTAATTACACACTTTATAAAACAAATGCTTCACACCCTTCCGTTTGGGTTGGACACACAGAAAAAAAAAATTAACCTGACAAGGGCACTTGTCTCTATCGAGTCTTTTTCATACTTGTAAATTTTCTGTAAAGTAATATTTTCAAGTAATTTTCAATAAACGTATCTGGGAAAAATTAGCCTTTAGGCATTGCGGTCAGAAGTAAAAAAATCACTTACAGAACAGGATGGTTCAATGAGTGCCGGGGAGGACGGAGGTGATGTGTTTCAGGGAAGGGAAGTCATTTCTAATGGAAAGAGGAAGCTTCTATCCCACGACCTTCCGATACTCATTTTCAACCTTACATGTCATTTCTCATTAAGCGGTATTCTTTTTAGTTGTTTGCCATGATTCCTGAATAGAGATGTACTGGAAAAATACAAAGTTCGGCTCCTATTCAGGCTTGGGTTACTCAAATATATATGCCATCTGCTCCCCTGCAAAGTTGTGAAGAATGAGGACTGGGTCCCCGCTCTTTGGTATTTTTTTACAGCGAGTGAAATATATTTGATTAAGTCACTGATAAAGCTTGCAATTGGAAGTAGAACTGGAAAATGTTAAGCTGTTTCTGTCTTTCCGATGCCCCCACCAGTGGTAGCTATTAAATATGCCTGGTTGCTGTCACTCTAGGATACCAACAGAAGCTGGTAGGCTGATGTTTAAATATCTTTGTTGCCTAGTGCTTCATAGTCCCATTTATTCAAATACAGTGAAAGAGGAAGGTTCAGGGAAATTAAACATGTGAGCTATGGTCATGCTGGGGATAAAGGGATTTGTGTTATCATTCCCTTTTAGAGGAGGTTTGCGGATTCTGTTCTCAAAGTAGGGCATGAAATTAGGATGGGAGCACCAGCTGTTGCCAGGAAACACCAGTAGGGGGCGGGTGAGTGAGATAAGGATACGGATGAAGCCAGTGACGTGTGCCTTACCACTGTGGGCAACTGGAAATGGATCCCACTGGGGAACTTTGGGAAAGAGTGCAGAACACGCCCGCTGATGGGGAGGAAGAGTGGCATTTAGCTAACATCTTCCATCCATGGCTGTTCGAAGGCTGTTGGTGGTGGATGGGCATTAACTCCCCTCTGGAATTAACTATTGGGGGCGGGGGGTGCAGAAAAGGTCCCAAAGCAGAGTCTTAGTGCTTTGCATCTGGAAGTTCTCAGGCCAGGGGACAAAGGACTGGTGAGTGGTCTATGGGCCTGGCACTGACAGTTACAGACAGGAGCGCTTCCATGAGAGGGCACTACAACCTGGATGTTAAAAAGGGCTCTCATGGATGTCAGAGGGCACGCGGGTCCCATTTGTCCAGTTCTTTTTGTAGCAGCAATTTTCAACCTTTGGCCTCTCATGGCACACATAAACAAATTACTAAAATTCTGTGGCACACCAAAAAAATACAGTTTTGCCAATCTGACAAAAAAAAAAATAGGTATAATTTTGATTTACTCACACCAGATGGTTATGGTTGTATTGGCTTTTGTCATTTTTTAATTTGACAGTCTAAGGGAAAAGAGGTCAGTGCCCTTGGCTAAATAGTCAAGTATTACATGTTTTAAAAAATATTGTGGCACACTGGTTTAAAATCTCTGTTCTATAGCTCCAGTGACTTAGGACTAATTGCTGGGCTGAAGAGAGTTTGCATTTACCAGTGTTTTCTACCCTAACCTTGGTCATTCCTGACTATGGGGCCACAACCTACCTATGAATGTTCATTTGCAACTGACCATAAATGGGTCCAAATCTGAGCAATGGCAGGCAAAGTTGCCTGGAAAAAAGACACATGAGATCTAGTAAGTCAGCCTAAAACATACACATTTCTTTATCTAGAGACTCCGCAATTTTCCATCATTTCACCTCATCATGAAACTATTATCTTCCTAAAACAATGGCTTTACCACTTTAAGCTTCAATATGTACAGTTTCTGCAGTAAAATTGGATTTTAAAAACCGTGAGTTAGGGATTACTCCGTTCTCTGAAAGGTCAACTATATTTCTACGTGGAAGCCTGACAGATGTTGCCTTCTCACCTCCGTACGTGAGAAGCAGAACGCTCCATTTACAGCTGGCAGGATTGGGATGGCGGAGACGGCATCCTGCCAGGTAACGCAAACACTGCTTGCTTTAATTTTATCACCAAGAACAAAGCCTTCTTGTTGTTTAATAGAACCCTTAAAAGCTGGCCTCACGGGCATAGTTCTAATTTTTTTTTTTTGAGACCACAAACAAGAGGAATTCTTTAAGGCCATTTCATGAAAAACAGAAGGAAAAAATACTTTATTCTGCAAAAATTAAAGCAATCCTTTGTTTAAACAGCCAGAGCCTGACTCTAGGTTAGCATCGGCATGTGTTCTCCTTCTCCTTACATGGGCATCTGTTGGCTCTCTTTACCCAGGTATCCATTCTTTCATTAAGATTAGCTCGAGGCTATGGCAGAGATACAGAAAAAACCCATCTTCCTTTAGGAACCATTTGGCACCATTATTTTCAGATAACATGGTAAAAGAAGAAACATTTTGCACTGAAAAGAAACGAGCCAACACTCTCCCCTTGAAAGCCCTATTTACACAAATTTTCCTTGAGTGCTTATGATTCCGGTTGCAAATCAAACTTTCGATGCAGCCCCTGCTTCTCAGGGTCAAGTTTTACTTCTTTCTCCACTTCAAGTATAGGTGGCTAAAGCTACTAGTTTCCAGAGCTCTTTGCAATAGTGTTAGTAGCTAAGGGATGACAGTGATAGGGAATAGAGATGCTCTGATTTCTCTGTGAATGAGGAGGCTGCTACCGGTGGCCCAATGACAATGCACGAAGCAGTCCTGTGGACCTGTCAAGAGATCCCAATGTGCAAAGCACCACGCTAGGGGCCATATGTAAATTTTACCTCAATTTACAAAAATCTTTACGCAACTGAATCAACTAATTTATAGTTGGAGTCGATTGTTTACTGCAGTGGAGTCTGTTCAACTTGAGTTAATCAAACATTGATTTAAGGACTCCTGAGAGTGATTATTCTTGGTTTTATAAAATTTCTTGGATTTATGAGTAGAATAATGAGATTCATAATTTGAACTTAAAAGCTTAAGGAAAACTACATAGTGATTTGTTGACGCAGAGACAGTCCTGGGGCAGAAATTCTCATGGTCTTTAAGCGTGTATCTGTCTATTCCCTCTCTTAGTTGGTTGGAGTCCTTGGGAAGCAAGACCGTAGCTTTCTTTTCCTAGTATCTCCTGCATTTAGCACATAGCACACGGTTATTGATGAGACATAATGTATTTCTATCACCCCAGAAAGTACCCTTGAGGCCTTCTTCCAGTCAATTCTCATCCAATTTGAATAAAAACCATCATTCAGATTTTTACCACCAAATTCCTGTAACATTTGAAATTACATTTATAAATGTAACATATTCAATTTATTTTATAAGCACTTTAAATGCTCAGTGGGGTAAAAATAAAGCCCTAACAATGTAGACCTTCAAGTCCTTAAGTAGGTCTTGGAAATCTAATAAATTAAACTTTACAAATGTAATGAAATCAGACAATTTTGCTTTGAAACAAACTATTTTATGCTTACAACTTAAAATCACAGGTCTAAAATAAATTACATGTTTCAGATTGGAATCTCAAAGCTAACCTGTCAGATTTCTATAATACACCATATTCTTTTAAATGCTACAAACCCTTAAGATACAAACATATGTTTTAGCCCTAAGCTGTTACACAAAATATTGATTCTATGGATATTATTTAGGTCTTCATCTTTATAGATAATTCTCAAACTTCTTAGGAAGGAAGAACAAAAGAATTTTACTTGCTAAAGAAAGCAAACTGATCATCTCAAAGAAACTGAGGTTAGCAGGTTAAGGATTAATGGCCAAACATTTGAGAATAATTCACAAGAACTTGCTTTACTGGTACCACAGATGCACACTCATTGGGCTCCTGTTATGGTGGGTTGGACAAGGTTTCCAATCCCTCAGCACATGCGGTTGTTTCTTGCCATGAGAATTCCCCTACGAATCTAACTTTTTAATCATCTTTTTCAACTCTGCCACCTGGTTTGGGTAGCTGACGTTCAGTAACCACTCCAGTTGCTTTACTACTTGATTAAATTCAATCCGTTTCTTTACGGGCTCATTCTTACTGTGTCTGCTGGTTTGACGTCACATTCCTCTGGTCATTTGAATGACATTTATCTCAAAAGGCTATTGGGACAAGTGCATCAAGAAGTGATAGGAACTTGGTCATTATTGTTTTTTTTGCGTACATTTGCAAAAGTCCTACCACTTTTGCCCTTTTTTTTTCCAACAGGCTATACCTTGTTGTGGACCTGTAAACACTCGATACAGTCATCATCTGTAACACCTGCAAGGATGGGGGAGGCACCATCTTCCCAACCTATGGTTTCCTAGAACTTTATCACAGTCTCATATGGAACTTGCCTCGTTAGAGAATTAGGCTACTATGATAGTTTTCGTCACCTCATATATATGAACTTAATGTTATATCTAGTGAAAATACTTTAAAAAGCATAGTAAGAGTTCTATCATAAATTCCTAGGCCGGGAAGTTACCTCACTTGGTTGTAAAAATCTTTATTTGTGCTGCTCCTCACTGAAAGCCCTTTGCATTCATTCAGTGGTGGCCTCGGGCTTTTTAAATAGCTGAATTTAAAATTTCATCTTTCTGTTTCAAACAAAAATAAGCAGTGCTACAATTGTGCTCTTGTTAACGAACATTTTATATGCATGACTCAATTATTTTGCTGGGGAATTTCAAAATTAGAACAAAGCTCTTCAGTTTTCACTACAGCATTTAGCAATTAAAAATAGAAGCCAATTGAATGAAGGTAAAAGATGATGTGTCGTGTTTCTCTCAGAATCTGTAACAGATAATTTCAGCTTGATTATCATATAAAGCACTTTTATATTCATTTATTGAGAAAAATAATTTAAACTAGATATTAAGTGCTAGAAACTAAAGAGGTTGTCTCAGTAACAAAATGACACATGGTTGAGATCATGTTTGTTTCTGAATATCATGCACAGAAACAATAAGGGGACCCAATCTTCTACCTGACAGTCGCCTTCTGACGTGAGATCATTCTTATCACATCTCTGACTCTCTCACCTGGATCCACCCAACTACCACAATCTCATGGGAAAGCTGAGCTAGAACTACAATGGACATTTTTAAAATTTGTCACAACCTGTTCTTATTATTCTTTAAACCATGCCAGAAACATCATCTCTGCTGCTCTAGTCAAGTATGTAAATATTTCAAGGCAAGGAAATTGTATATGGAATAGTGTAGGGGAGATGTGGTAGAGAGTTCCTGTAGAATGTGAAGAAACAGCAGTAAAATACATCACTAAAACCATGTCTTCTCTATTCCTACTGCTCATCCACTGGGCCCCCAATTAAGGCTGATTGCTTCATATCTAAATATTAGCCTTGGAAAGCTGCATTACTAAATTCAAATATGCCAGAGGGGCTGTCTTCAGAGATGCATCCACACAATGACACTCCAATCTGAGCTACCTGGTAGGATTGTGAATGTGACACCATGGTCGTTCCATCCAGAATGAACAGAGAGGCAGATAGTGAAAGGTTTGGATTGTGTCTTTTAAAAAGTTTCAAAGCTGAAACTTGAAAATATTTTTCTGAAAGTAAGGCCACACTAACTTAGCCTTACATTCATTCATTCATTCATTCATAAGATTAATCTCTTATTCCAAAATAGTGGGAGACTTCCTACTGATGTCTTCTCATTATTCTTTATGAATATAACTAAGAAGGTAACAGGACCCAACACCCTTTATAAATCAGTTTTTTAAAGGCAAGAGCTTTGAATCTAAGGGGTGACATTGAAGTATGTGCTAGAAGTTACTCTTATAAACAGTAAATTCCATCTCCACTGCACAAAGCTGAATTTGCTTCATCAGTTGTCAATTTTAGCAAACTTAGAGAAAACTGGATATGTAGCCTTTACACATGTGCAGGAGTCAAAACATGAATATTCTCCAGAAACGATGAAATTTCTGTGCAGCTGAGAGTTTCTTTCCTCCTTCGTCCTGAGAACCCTAAGACTTGAACTTGGGAGTTCAGCCTTTACCACGGTGACTCATCTGAATGCCACTGTATTTGCACTATCACATTATCAGCATCCGAGAGCCGTTTACATGGGGAGCCATGGATGACCCCGGGTTGCCCGATGTGGTTTATGAAGCCCAGAATGTGACTCAAATCGTACCTTGAGAGCTTTCTTACGAGGGCTCAGACAGGGTGGGAACCTAAGTCTTACCTGCAAGTGAAATTTGGGACATTCAGGTTGGCCCCCAGCAGGATACGCATTGCCCAAGATCAGACAGCTGTCCACAAGGAACAAACAGCATGTCTGGTATTCAGGTGCTGGTCTGAATCCAGTGGGTCTGGATGAAGCATTTGCCAAAGTTTCCATAGAGAGAGTACACTGACATCAAACTTCACAACAAAATTAATTTAAATATAAAAGTTGATCTTCCCAGTAACTTTTCCCCTTATTTCAAATAAGTTTACAACTGAATGCCTTTAGAGTTTGGAGAATGACCAAAAAAATCTTTTAGAGACCCCATCTGTTTTCCCAAAACAATTTTCATCATTTCTTACAAGGCACCATAACACATCATCCTCTTCACTTTCAATTTCGAGAGCCCAACATCTGAACAAAAATTGAATTAAATGGCACTTAATTTACCTACAAGAAATTTGTCACTCCCCATTGTCACCTGGCACTAGAAGAACTCAGAGAAAGACAGGAAGAGAGCAACCTATCCATTAAAATAAAAGACAAAAATAGTTTAAAAACTTAGCATGAAAAACAAATGCAAAAGAAAAATTTTTAAAAAAATGAAGCGATAACAAACAAGGCAAAATAAGCTAAAGGGGCTAATGCCAAGACCTTGACGGGATGTGGCTGCCCTCCTAGGCTGGGCTTGGGCAGGGAGGGGGAGGTCGGCTGAGCCTTCATCTTCTCCAAACTGCTATGACAATTAGTCACGCTTTGGCAGTTTTTGTTTACCAGCTCACTGTGGATTCAGGCATTGGTCATTGGTGATTCCCAAAAAGAGCATATACTGTGTGCCCAGGTGTTGTTTATTTCCTGTGAAAGAACTTGATTCTCAGAATGTGAGAAGAATTTGGTACACATCAATGATTCTAAGTATTTGCTTAGCTAATAAACTAGGTCCTCTGATTTTTAAAAGAAAAAAGGAGGAGATGATGAAGAGAAAAAGTCTATATTTGACCTAGAAATGTTAAGTTCTACAACTGACCCACATTTTGATCACTTCTCATAGGTAGGCTTGTCATCCCAATGGAATTTTCTACTGTATTCCTCTCCTGAAGAAAACAAACCCCGGTAAGTAAAAACCCACTAGGTTTTAGAATCCCAACATCAAATCACTCAAGCATTTCTTGGAGAATCTAGCTGATACTGCTCTTTCAATGCCTCTATATCCTGAGTCCTAAGCTGCCTTGGCCTTCATAAGCTCCACACTCTAGTGTTAAAAAGATTTGGTACTGTCAAAAAAAAGCATTTCATTTGTTTACCCTTATTTAAAAACAAGTTATAAAAACAATGGGGATGGAGGGAGACCTTGAAACGCTTTTCATTCAAAAGAAAAGCAGAAGTGAATCCCAGGAAGGAGGTGTGGACTTAAGGATGTGGCATTTCCTCAGGATTCTGTGGGAACTCATTGATTTCATTTACAACAATTGAGAGCTGCCTGTGAGCTTTAAGTTTTTTAGCTCCAGCTGGCATGGGGATTATTTTCCTGAGGAATGCTCATACCCAAACACAAGGACACCTTCAGGAAGAGGAAAAGGAAGAAATACAGTCTAGGAACATAGGATGCGAAGCAGGAAATTCTTTTCCACCACAGATTTAAAAGACCATCATGCTGGTGCCTAACAAATTCAACTACCTGTTTGGAGTTTCTCAGTGCTGTGATGTTTTCCCCTGGACGTGTGATCATTTTGCACCAAGATATCTGTATTATTTTCCCCATGACCAAAAATATCATTTCTTGAAAAGAGTTAGGGGTTCTGATTGTAATTGTGAAAGCTACACACGTCCTTTTGTTCTTCGACACCTCGCTAACCCTTCGAGATGAAAGAAAGTCCAAACTCAGATGCAATAGTACAGTCCCACTCAGCTCTCATCTCTCCAAAGCCAGTTCCTACTTACCCCCCAACACACCGTCTGTTTCCACAGAATGAACTACTTGCTTTGTGTATCTACACTCTTCATTTTTCTATCTCCATGCCTTTCCCATCCCTCCACATGCCCATAGGTTACCAACCCTTCAAGGAAAGCTCAGATTGTGCACTATCACCCCCAGCCCCCATCTGGAAGAAATTTCTTACTTCTCTGAAATTCCAAAGTATATAATCTATGCCATTCTTATGGCAATTAGTTGTCTATTTTGTATATATTGTCATTGCTCTTTTGTCTTGGTCAACATGGCAAGCTCCTCGTGGGCAGGGTCCTTGGCACCCAGCGCAGTGCAACACGCTCGCAGTGGATGCTCCACACACACTAACAGGATGGGCAAACTAATGTGATGCTTTAACCAACCAAAGGAACTGACCACAGGCAAATATTTATACCATTATCCAGAAATATTTGTTTGGTGAACACAGCTCATAGAGCCACTGTGTCTAGAACAGGAAGAACGGAAACTCATATTATACCAAATTATCCAAAACTTGGAAATAAGGCAAAAGAAGACCACAAACCCTTTTGGGGTCATATGAGAGCGTACTCCATCAAGCCGGCCTAAGCAAGGGTTATCTGACTCTCCAGGATGGGACATAACAGAGCTTGACTTTCTAGTCACTGTCGATTAGGACTTAGTCTCTGCAAAGTTAAATGCTCACTTAGAGAAAACTAACTTATGACACACAACTTATTTTGCCCAAATGTTACGACTTTATTGCCCGTCAGGTCACTAACCAGTTTTGCATCTAATTTAGCTCTCTTATCCAATCACTCTTTTTCTCTCCCCCCCCCCCTCTGCCCCCAGTGTTTGTGTGTGGGTCAGTTTCTGCTATCCTCCTTTCAGCCAGCTTTACACCTTCCTGGGTCCTTCATCAGTCAGTTAAATAAATCTTCAGTGTAGACTCACTGGGTTATTATACAAGGATTGAATGCTCAACTTTTTGAAAATTATACTTTGAGAATATTAGTAATTATGACTAAGGGAACATGTAAAAATAAGTACTGCTAGTACCATACTTTTTCTACTCATAATTAATTGTCTTTAATTTTTATCTGGAATAAATTTCCTAAATATCAGATTTACTCATTCACAAACATTTCTCTATTCCAAAGGATGTATACAGAAACAACAGTGAGAGGGATGACTATTCTTTCCTCCTTGTCTAGAATAACTTTTAATAGCTTTTGTGTGTCTATTTGCAAGTTCCCTACAATCAATTCAGTAATATGTTTATTTTCAAAGCCTGTATCTCAACTAAATAGATAATCTTTTAAAATGAAAAGGAAATACACTTGCAAAGTTCTTCAATGACACACCTATCATTTGAAATTATTGAACATCATAGAATATAATTTTACACACTAGGATGAATAGCATTTTGTAAAGTCAAGCCATACTATTATTGCATTAGAAGCAAGACAGTTGTTCTGAAGCCACTACAGGCCATAATGGAAACCAGACACTAATGCTTTAAGATGTAACTGTCTAAAATTGAATGAAATAATCAGCCAACCCATAAAGCGTTTGTAAGATTTCCCCATAAAACACAGGTAATATTTTTTTTTTACTGAAGAGAAATAATTCTTTCTAATTGTCCTAAACATCAAATGCCATCACATCATAAAAATAAAATATAACATCAGGATCATTCCGTTTTGTTCATCCACTTACTTGTGTAATACATATGCACTTTACCCTACAATAATAAAAGCATTATGCTTGTTCTCTATTATTTACAATGTTGTTTAATCAACAAGGCTCAAAATGTTCCCTGGTGAGATCATTGCCGAAAGCGAATCCATCTAAGCAGGGGATCAGGAAGACCAGGGGTCTGCCACTTGCCTTTGCTGTCACTGCTGCCTGCACACTCTTGACTTAATTAATCCCAACACATCGCAATTGTGGTCAATTTCATGGAAGTGTATCTGACAACCAAGATGCATTTAATATATACCTGTAGGGGGCTAAATTGTGTTCCCCCAAAAGGTATGCCCAAGACATAACCCCTGGAAGCTGTGACTATGACCTTATGTGGAAACAGGGATGTAATCAAGTCAAAGTGAGTTCATCCTGGAGTAGGGTGGCCCCTAATCCAATGACTGCTGTCTCCGTAGGAAGAAGGATATTTGGACACAAATACAGAGATACCCTGGGAGAATGTCACGTGATGAAAGAGGCAGAGACTAGACCGCTGCAGCTATAAGCCAAGGAACTCCAAGAATTTCCTAGAACCACTCGAATGTGGGGAGAGGCATGGGAGGAGACCCCCCCAGGGTCTTCAGAGAAAGTGCGGCCCTACTGGCTCCTTGATTTCAGACTTCTGGCCTTCAGACTGTGAGAGAAATTTCTGTTGTTTTACGCTATCCAAGTTTGTGGTAATATGTTATGGCAGCCAATACAATGCCTTTTAAATAGTGCTTTTTCTTGGCTGCTCTTGTTAAGGGTGATACAAGTCTACAATATTAGGAATGCTAAGTAAAGCTGGATCAGGGAAAGCAGTTGATGGGAAGAGATTCTCTGAGGTTCTGGTTCCTTCCAATTTCATTCATCTCACACATTTAGCTTTTGCAAAGTATCTAATTTTAAGGAGATTCCAGTTTTAAAAGTAGAAAGGCTGAGGGTATAAAAAACATGATCTAGTAGTTTTCAAGTGAAACATACCACACAGAGATACTCACCTCAACATGTTGACAGGTTTGAATGAGTTTAGCCAAAAGGGTCTCCAGTTCCGTGTTCCTCTTAATAAGGTTGGTGAGGTTGCTCTCTAAGTTTTGCTGTTCAAAAAAGAGAGGAAAAATATTATTCTGCATAGTTTTAATATTTTACTATACACAAAATTACTCATACTCAGGAAAACTGATACTTTTTTTTTCAGAAACCTCAATGAGATCTATGCAATTTCAAGTATTTATAGATTTAAAATGGATTCTGAAAAGTTGCATTTAGAAGTTGCTTTTAAAAATATTTAAATGTTGTTCTTTTTGGGTCCTGCTTCTCGCACTAACTCAGGTACGATTAGTTATAGGTTACTCCTAGGTCAGGAACTGGGGAGAAAGGAGGTCATTGAATTTCTATTCCTTTACCTGAATCAAAAATGGCAATGATATAAAGAATATATTCCCACATCAAATCAACTACAATTAGGTTTTTAGGATTTACCATCTTGTGGACAGGCTGAGGTCCATCCCTTGGAGGCAGGTATGAATTGTCCAGCTATTGCTGACATTATGGTCCTTTACAGGCATTTCTAGGAAGTTTACTCACTCTTAGCACCTTTTTACCATACATGCTTTTGTTCTTTGCCTTTCAACTTACCGATGCCAGATCAAATTTTATTGAATGCTACATTTTTTAGATCACTACCCTGCTTAAGAATCTAGAATTATTGCCTATTCCTTTAGAACATCAGCTTTCAAGTTCTCCACAATGACTATTAAATCTTATTTTCAACCACAATAATCTTCTATTCTGTATGACTCATTAAGAGTTCTCCATTGCTTCTCCTTCTGTATGCTCTTCATTTACACCATTCATTCACTTATTTTTCCATTCATACAAGTATGTACTGAGTTTCTATTATATGCCAGACTCTGAGAAAGATACTGTGGAAACAGAACAAAAACTATATACTCCCTGTCCATAAGGGGATGGCTATGCAACTGGGAGAGAGATGCTGTAACCGAGAGAAGAGCCAGGGCTGCCTGGAGGAGGTTTCTAAGAGGACACAGTCTTTCCACTGAGCCTAGAGAGATGGGCAGGAAGTTTTTGGTGAACCACAGTGGCAATGTTTTAGGAAGATGGAATGGGAGTGCATGTGAGCATGCAGACATGTGTTCCACAGGCAGGCAATAGGGAAGTGTCATACAACAAGATCAGAGAGTTGGGAGAGGGCAAAGGTAATATTAAGGCGTCTGTGTGTGTGATACAGAAAATTCTACAAATATGATGAAGCTATGGAATAAAAGGAAATTTCATGGAAAAGAAAATAGATCTTGGATTTGTGATACCACCTGAGAAAAAGGATTTTGAAAAGAGCATGAGGGAGATTTTGAAAATTAACAATTTCATAAAGGTGGTAATAGTTCATTATGCTGTAAAATTTATTTCTGAAAATGTTTACTCTTTCTCCTTTCTTAAATTTTAGATTTAGAAAGGTATATTCAGTAAAAGAATCACTTTTATTTCTCACTTAAAAGACACAAGTCAGAAGCAGAAATCTCTTTGGTCATTCTTAAACAAGTTGTGCTTACTAATCTGGTGTTTATCCTATTAACAATTTTTTTAATTTAATGATGTTTTTCATTTCCAGTAGATTCTGTATCACATCTTCTTATTGAATTACTTTCTGTTCATGTTCCCAAGATGCAACTCCCTCATTCATAATTTCAAGAAAACTAAACATACTTATCCTTAAGCTCTTTTGAAAAAAGGCAATTCATATTTTCCTGTGTTTGCAAAATGTTTTCCCCAAATCAGATTTTACCTTGTGTCTTACACTTTTTGTCTGACAGATCATCTGGTGCAAACTTTGTCTCCTGTGTTGTGATTATGGGAGGAACATAGTGCAGTCAGGTGGGATGCCCACACTGCTGTTAGGGCCTGAGGTTGTTTCCCCAGAGCGGGCACTCCCACAAGACACCCATGTGCCACAGGGACTCAGATACTGGTTTGACTCAGAGTTTCTCCTTCCTTCTGTGAGAATTCTGTCTGGCTCCAATTGCAGAGAAGGTGGAAGGTACACACTGAGCCCAGAGTTTACATGGGGTATCCTGGCCTCGGGTGTACAGGGCAGCCTGAGGCTCCTGCCATGTGCAGAACACACCCCGCCACGTTTCCTTGTGTCCTTGCTGCCCCAGCTCATCTCCACTTGTTTTAAGAAGCCCAGCTTCAGCCTCTCTTCATCATTTTGTGTTTCCTTTCACTTCTGGTCTCTGGAGATTTCCACTTATGTTTAAGCTTGCTTATTATTCTTTAAAATATTTGATCTCTAATTCTCATGTGTTCAGAATGCAGAGCAAGGTTTTGTGTATATTTTACCTGGATTGGAAGACCCATAAAAATCTTAAATTTTGGCTTGGAAACATGCAAAGTGTTTCAAATGTAAATATTTCGAAGGAGGAAAAAAATGATCATTTCTCAGTTAAAGGATGAGATACAAGAAAACGTGGAGCATAAACCAGACACAGTGATTTAGGTGCAACTTAGTAATTTCGTGCTTGCATCAAAGAAAAATTGCTTTCAAAGCTCTTAATAACAACAATAACAAAAGCCAAAGTTTTCCTACTGTTTGGATTAAATTGCAACCACTAGTCACTTTATGGTCAGAGACTAGAGCAGAATTTTGGGGCACTCCATTATTCAATGTCCTTTATTTAAATATGACCATTTTATGGTATATTTGTCAACTTCTTTTGGTATGTCAATCTTAGGGAATCCTTTTACTTTTCTTTTTGGATGACCCTTCAGAGCAGGAAGTTTCTAGGGAAACACATCATCTAACTGTTTACAGTTCAATCGTCATAGGTATTACTTTTCTAAAGCTAGTCAGCAAGAGAGCCAAATAAATACAACCTAACACATTTAGATTTTACAAACATCTGCTTGCTTCCCCCTCCCTTGATTAAGTATACATCATGTATAAAATCTGTTTTTAATCAACTAATATGTACCCTAAACCCTGTGGTTTAAACATATTGACCTATCTACATCCTTTGGGGTTATTCAAATTTAAATAGTACAAGTGTTACTGAAGTCCGTGAAGAATTACTGAGTCAGTTTGAAGTATAATAAAGGGAAATGAAGTTGGGAGAGAGACTGTTTCCAAGAGGCACCAAAGGGACTGACAACACTTTTGAAGAGAGCCCGGGTAATGGGAAGGTAACAAAATCCAGTCCTCGATGAACCATGCATTCATAAGCTTCCACTACGGGGAGTGCTGTTGAGTTTTCTAGAATTTAACTGTATCACTAACATCCTGTGTGGCAGTCAGCAGGTCCTATAACCTCTTGATTGTGACTGTGCTTTGTGTAAAAGAGAGATAATGCTTTTTGGCATAAGAGTCTCCGGACTAAGTGGATATAAGTATCTACACTTCCCTATGGATATCTAAGGAATTCTACACAGTACCTCCCCCTAAAAGTTTGAGTTTCCTGTTCTCACCTCAAGAACATCACTATATTTACATCTCCTTCTGGAGCTGAGCTTTGTAGAAATCCACGGAGTCAGCCAGAAATGACCACCCACGCAGAGGGAGGAGACTGGAATTACCATCCCAGCTGAATTCTCCCCGGACAAATGACTCTTGAACTGAAGTTTCCTATCTATAATGTGGGGATAATGATAAATCTACCTATCTGTGCTATTGTTAAGATCAGAGGAGAAAATGAACACATACACCAGGGATCATACACATGTTTGTTGAAATCATGGATTACAAGATAAAACACTCAGTTCGGTGTCAGTACCAGACACCGTAGGGCCCACCCTCATGCTTCAGGCCGTCACCATTCTCCAGCTCCCTGATGGCTCTTTGCTCCAAACAGCTGTTGTTTTCAGCTCCAGGGTTTTATCTGGCCCCAGGCAGGGCAGGCTGGAATGCTGAGGAGAGAACAAGGGGAGGCTGATGCCCAGGTTCCTCACCTGCCTGGTGGGACCACTCTGAGTCCTGTTTCATCAAATCTCCCAGAGGGCTCCACTGGGAGGAGCCCAGGCGCCCATAGCATCACCCTGTTCATGACCACAGCCTCTTTCCTTCCCTTCCCTGTCCAGCTTTCCTTTTTCCCGACAGATGCGTCCTAGATCACCTCCCGATTTGAATTCTGAGTTGGGGTCTTCTTCTGGGAGGACTCAACTAAAACTTTGTACATGGACAACCTAATCCATTAATTTTCAGTATTCTTTCATATAAGAAATAGCCAAATTAATAGATTTTATTGCTTTTGAAAGATACTTTCAAATGCAAAAGACTGTTATCTCTTTCCCTATCTTCTGTCTTCCTCCTTTTTTCTAGAGGTCACATGTTCTCCAAATTCCAAGCTCTAAACCGGAATGGTCATTAAAACTATAATGTGAGCCAGAAATGCAAGTCACATTTTAAATTTTCTAATAGTCATGTTAAAAATGTAAAAAGAAACAGGTAAAACTAATTTAAAAATGTATTTTACTTAACTTAATATCCAAAATATTAGCATTTCAACACGTGATCAATATTTAAAAACTGATGAGCTATTTTACATTCCTTTTTATTTCTTTTTACTAAGTCTTTGGGATCTGGTATGTGTTTTTCACATACGACACATCTCATTTCCATCAGCCACATCTCAGACCCTCAGCTGCTACATGTAGCTGATGGCTACACTATTGGACAGCACAGCACTGAGTCTAGAACAGGGCTCAGGAAACTTTCTATGTAAAGGGCCAGGTAGTAAATATTTTAAGCTTTGTTGGCCATATGGCCTCTGTCACAACTACTCAATTCTTCTGCTCTTTCAGTAAGAAAGTAGCCATAAACAATATGTAAATGGTTGGCAGGGCTGTGTTCCAATAAAACTTTATTTATAAAAAACAGGTGGTGAGTGAGATTTGGCTCCTAGGCTAAGCTCCTTCCCGGGCCTTGGCGTATACATTTTCTTCTTCTGGAATTCATCTGCACAGCAGGAAATAATCCTACTACCAAGGAGAGAGCATAACAAAACCATAGTATATATTCAGTACCCACTGTATACTTAATCGCTGCTTAGTCCCTTCCCATGGTAAATCCTCAGATGGTCATTGTGGGAACAATTAACATGGAAAACCAAATATTCATTGGATAATCCTCCTGAAACCTAATCTAGGAATCAACTAACTAGTTAGTTCATTTAACAACTACTACAGACTATTAAAATAATGTCTTCTACCCTTGAGGGCTTTCCTCATTGGTAGTGTTAGGTCTGAACCCAAGAAGAGGGGATTGATAGATCAGAAGCATTCTAAATACTATGTAACTCCATCAGACCACAGGATTTCTGGGAAAGCAAATATTACATTGTTGAATAAATTTTTACAAACAGAAGTTTATATAAATAGTCTAGCAATTATCATTGACCCAAATTCTATCTAAAACCAAAGTCAAGTTGCTCCTGTCCTTAATCTACTGCCTCTTCCTTAGGTGGCCCCCACCACAGTATTCTCACTCTGTGAAAGGAAAGGATGTGCTAAGGTTATTTGTTGAGAAGGATAAGGTTTTCCTAAGTGTGTAGCTATGCGATGGAATTCAATACACCCCTCTTACCACCACCATTATAGAAGAATATAAATAATTCAAGATCATCCTTCTAAACATAAAGCTGCAAGGAGGCAGATTTGGGCTCTTAATGTCAAGCAAAAGACTAGGTACAAGTCAAACTTGCAAAAGACAAAACTGTAAAACATGTGCTCCTTAATAAACAAGGCACCCTTGCACACTTTATACAGAAAGGATGGTTGATTTGTCCTATAATGTTTGTTCTTAATGCATACACTTCTAGTGCATTTTCATAGAGCCACACTCAACCTCCTTTATGTTACATAGCTTTTAGTGAGGCTGAGCTGAGTTGATAATTTAACAATCCATGCGAGGGCAGCTGACTTTACACCAATCTCAATACAAGCCTTTAGGCATGGATGTGGACACCAACTGAGAATAGTAAATCGAACTTAACAGATGAGCTTTGTACTTCTACATACACTGATACCCAATCAAAGAGCAAGGTAAGCAGACAAAAATACTCCTAATTTTAGCCTTTGGAGACCTGTACCTAAGAGTCAGGTTGCAGGGAATTAATGACTTGTCATTGAGCACTACTATTAAAATGTATGCCTGAAACAGGAGATTTCAGTAATTCCTTTAGGGTTTGTCCAGGCCTTAAAGAATGTTTGCTCTTATTCCGAAGTCGATGCTTCAGAATGTCTTTAAAGTATAATATTAAGTCTGGATACCTTTCAAGGCAAACACAGATCTGGCTTGTTTCATTCCATCCCATTCAGAGCGACATTCAGGAACTGCGCTTGTAGCCCTGACACCCAACACCGCCACTCCAGCACGCTCAGGATATGAACACGTTGAGCGCCACAAGCCGTATGTTTTATCCTAAGAAACTTTAATCACAACCCTTAATATGAAAACACACCCGTATTAACACATGCCACCTGCGTAAAAGCATAAATTCTTTATATGTAACTAAACTCTTAAGATGTTTTAATTACATTGCAGGAGTTTAAGGCTATCTTCAGGTTCAACACATGACGGGCTGCAAATATGCACGATTTATGCTGGTTTTATTTTTTAATGCTTTTTTTCATTGGTCATGATAGTTAACATTTCTAAATGCATGGGCAAGACAGGTCGCCCAGGGAACTTCAAAAACATAATAAAAACTTAATCTGCATACATCTTTAAGTCTAGTGTTCCATGGACTACAATTTAAAGCCATTTTGATATGTGATACTGTATTTACCTTGTCATGTTTTATTTGACATTTCTATATTAACTTCACAGAATCAGCTCCATATATTTATAAATTCTATCGTCAGAAGTTCCGCGTTTAGTATTCTAATCTGGTTGTGTCAATAGCACACAGAGAACAATTTTTAGATACCATTTATGGTCTAGAAGACCTTCCAAATTTTAAGGAAGATAAATAAAATCTTGGTATAGTTATGTTCACTTATTTATAATTTTAGCAGCTTCAATGATGACTACTAATTTACTGGTATTAGAGGTGTGAATGGCCTTCCTTGTTCACTCTTCATCCCTGGCCCTATAAGAGAGGTGAGCAACTCGCCAATAAACACATTTGTCATTTTTGACAATCAATATTGAGTAAAGGAAGCTAAACTCCTAGGAACCTTTGAAAATCTCTAACTTAAAAATGATCTCCACTGCAGAATTTATGCCTGGAGAGAAACGTTACAGAAGAGATGACTGTAACTTTTATCAGTGGAACACACAGGGAGCATTTCATAAGATTATAACATAGGTATAGGAGCCATGAAGGCCCAATTTGGCAGTTCTCCAGCTGCCTTTCTCTGTTCATTTACACGCTCCTGTTCAGGTTCTTGAATCCTTCTCAACACAGCACTCTGGGACGCCATAGAATAACCATGCTGTTGACTCAACAGAGGCGACCAATGTGTCAGTCAAGAATTAAATGGTGAAAGGCTTATGAAAATATTGGAAAACAGACTAACAGTTTATTATTTTTGCTCAAATGAAAAATTTCAAGTTGGGGAAATATTTAATCTCCTAAACTAGGGGCCTGCAAACTACAACCCGCAGGCCAAATCCTGCTCGTCTGCCTCCTTTTAAATGGCTGGCTAGGTAAAAAAGTTTTTTACCTTTTTATAGGATTTTTTAAAATCAAAAGAAGTACAGATAAAATTTTGTGACATATATAAAGTATGCGAAATCCAAATGCTTGTGCCCAGAAAGTTTTATGGGAACACAGACACTCCCTTTCATTTATGGGCTGTCTGTTGCTGCTTCTGAGCTGCAATGACAGAGTTGAATACTGGCCCTTTGCATAAAAGGGCTGTCTCCTTGAAAAAAATAACATCTTTTAAAAAATAATCCAAACACTTTTTATTTATTAATACAGAATATTTTCTTTGTTGGTCTGAACGACTTACAATTTTTTAATATAATTCAATTCACTTAATATTTTCTACGCATGTTATGAGAGTGTAGGAATATGCCCAAAATTTTGATCATTCAGGTAATCAAAATTCTAAAGAGGATCCGTTTTGTTTATTTTTGTTGGCTACCACAATAATTTTTAACTTCTGAACAACAGAAAAAATAGCATTAATCGTGGGTGAAATACAAAGTCTGAATAAATTCCTCTGTCAACTTTTGTACGGAGAAGAAGATTCAGACTGGGAAAGAGTAAGAAACCATCTTAAATTGGATGAAAGATGCTATAGCAAGAACAAAGTCAAGAGTAAAAAAGGCACAGCATGAAGATTAGTTAGTTCTTTCCATTCTGTGAATAAGTATAAGGTGTTGGGTTTATACGTGCACACCGAATGTGGAATCACTCAGTTGATTGCTGTTTCCATCATTTTATTTTTCCTTGTTATAAATCATAAAATACACCTCAAAGCAGGGCTTAGAACACTAGATAATTAATGTCTATAAAATCCCTTGATATTGATGGATGTCATACGTGCTTGTGTATGTCACTTCAGCCTTTACTTCCTCCATCACTCAGAGACTGAATAATTTTGATTGCATCCCCTTTTCTCTGTCTTACGGAGATGATGACATTGCCAGATACTCATTAACGAACATGTTCTGGCCTTTCTACTTAAATAGGGTTTTAACTGATTCCATCAAACGTTTTTACCAGACCCGAATATCTCATGGTGAATACTTAGCCTCCGATGAACTGAAATACACTTTTGTTTTTAAGATACTGTGGGAAGAGCAAATTTTTTTCTAAGCTATTACTTCAACACTCTGCAGATACTTCATGTTTAATGAAGTGAATATACTGAAAATATTTGAAGCTAATATAGTTGAGTCTTTGATCTAACAATGTTGTGTGGGTAACTATTATTTGCTGTGTTTCCACAGCAATATTTATCTCCTCAAGTCTTTAGGTTTTAGAAGAACATGGCTTTTTTGGACCAACTGCTTAAAATGATTATTAAGATTCAATACATGGTCAGCTTTGCTCTTGAATTTGTAGCATTCCCAGGAAGGATTCACGTCGTTTAGAAAGTTCATATCCTCTTATGGGTGGTGCAAAAAGTATTAAGGCCAAGAGAGGTTACACTCTTTGGCTCAAAAAAATAGATTAAAATTCGATTCTATCCAAAGTGGGTCTGGTCTGTTAAGAATTTACACAAATCAATGTTGTATAAAAGAATTCCCTGCTTGGGACAGCCTAGAGAACCAAAGATGAAAATGAAAGCATGCCATAGTTTCTCAGCCCTGAGTAACCATCAAAGACAGAATCTTCTTTGGGTTTTAGATGTTTGAATCTCAAACTCCTTAAATTTATTGCATCCTTTGTCCCTGACTTCACCACCTTTATTCAGCCATGTCCTTCTCATGTAGTACAACTGACACTGTCTTTGTCCAATCAAGGTAATTTTGATTGAGTTGAAATGAAAGAAACATGAAGATTACAGAAGGAGGGAGGGCAGATGATGACCGTCCACTTGGTGAGTTGTTCCCTCGCCAGTCCGCATGCTGTGATCACCCGGCACACACCACCCTCGGTCTCCACCCGCTCCCCAGCCAGAGAGTCTGAATTGCTTAGACTGGGTTGAGATCCAAGGACTGGGATGTATACATTTTTCAGGACATTTTAGTGTGCAGCCAAGTACAAGAACTATGGCTCAAAACTGAGTAATCAGGGTGCTAAGTTGTTGATCTGTGATTCAGTGAACAATAATTACTAATTTATTCAATTTACTAGTTTTACACTTTAAGATTTATACAGAATGAAAAGAATATTTTTGAAATGTAGCATGCGTATATAAATATTGGAATACAATTATATGTAGAAGTGGCTAGAAGCATGGATTTATGTGAATTTATCATAGGAAATCCCACTGTGACGAAACAGTGCTTAGCAGGGAGTACTGATTATTAGTGTTAAGTAATTCGGAGGGATTTTTTTGACTTGAAAACATGGAGGAATGCTTTGTTGAGCCATTCAAGCATTCCTAATGTCTAAAAGGAACTCCTGAATGGTCCCCTCAATGTATACTCTGCAACAGTATTAAGTTAGTATCATATAAATCTAGTTTGTTGATTTTTAACACTATTTCACCAGAAATGTAACAGAAGTATAGTACAGATGTTTATAATTCAACAAGATTTTTTTACACAGCAAATCAAAGATTTAGGGGAAACATTTAAGAACTCCGATGATACAAGAATAGATTTGCTGCCCTGCCCAGATACTTTTAAAGGTCAACTCAGGCAACACGACTGCCCTGAAGACTAGAGACTCCTCTGCGGTCTAACATGTTAAATGCAGAGAAGTGCAATGGTGGAAAACACAGCGGAAACATTTCCTTCCTTGCATCTTTGTCCATAGTGTCCTGTTTCTGCTATGGATGGCCCCCTCTTCACTTGCAAAAATAAAAATAAAAATCTGGAGAGTTGACTACTTAACTTGCGGTGCTGTGCAAAAAATTATTAAGCCATTTTCCCAGAGCTGGTTTGTGTATGAGTATATGTGATTAAAGACAATTTAAGGGTCAATATATTTTGGAAATGAACTAATTTTAATTTCCCTGGAATATAGTTCAGGTCACGCGTTCAATGTTTTGCTAAAGAGGAAGTCAAAGAATAAAGGTGGCTTAGGAAAAAAAATTGAAAGCCGTTTGATTTTAAAGCAGTGAGAGAAAACTGTCCAATATTCAGAGAGCTGGGAGGAGAGCTGCCAGCTTTAACAATTATGAATTATAACATCTTATCCCGTCCCATCACAGAGTCTAAAATGGCGACCAGGACTTCTCAAAGTGTAGCATGGCCCAGCTGCAGCAGCCTCCTGGGTAGCTGGTTGGAAAGGCAAATTCTTCGGCCCTGCCCCAGACATGCTGAATCAGGAACTGCAGAGGCAGGGCCCGGCAACCTGTAATTGAGTAAGTCCTCCGGGCAATTCTCTTGGGTGCTGAAGTTTGAGAACCCCTTACTGGAATGTTGTAACATCCTTCAGATCCTTCAGTGTGTGTGTGTGTGTGTGTGTGTGTGTGTGTGAGTGTGAGTGTGTGTGTGTAAGTGTGTGTGTGTGTGCGCGTGCGTGCGTGCGCGCGGGGTGGCGGGGGCGGTTAACAATTTCTAATGAGAGGAGAAGCCAAGGTGGGGATGGGGAGTGATACCTGTGCTGTTCTTTCCGTCTTCCCTTTCTCCTGGACACCTTTCTATCGGATTACTCAGTCTTCGTCATCAGGCCCTATCCCTGCACCTCTCCCTACTGCCTTCCGTGTCTGTTGGGGAACAAGAAGCATAATGGAAAAGAGTCCTGGCCAAGACATAGTGAGAAACAGGCAGGGCTGGAGAACTGGGGAGGTGGGAGGACGCGACGAAACATCACGGCGGAGGGAAGGCTTGGGAATGGATGTGCACCTCAGCCAACCATGCTTTTTACCCCATTATCATTGGCAATTCTGAGTTGCTTTTTCTAATAAAAACAGATACAACTCAGATGTTAAGAATGTTCCAGGGAAGAAAACAGTCTCAGTGCAGTTGCCCTGGTGTATTCTCAATTATTTATAAATGCAGTTAAAAAAAATTTAAGTGGTGTTGAAAGGGGGAGAGGGCAGTCAGCCAGCAGAAGATCCAAACTCATCTGTTTATGATGAAAAAATAATGCCCCCCAACCTGGTTGGAGTCAGTGCACCTCTTTAAGATTTGGTCTGACATAAAATGTATCAAGCTGAAAGCAAACATGTTAGATTTTATTCTCAGGACTTTTTGTGTGACTTTCGTCATTTGATTTTCAAGTGTCTATGACCTTGGTCAACCGCTGTGATACGCACCAGGGCGACAGAACGTCACCATATGACATCAGAGACAGCTCAATAATTACATGGTGATAGTAAATCCTATAGTGGCTTCCACTAACCATTGTCTTCCACCAATGTGTTACTTCTATTTGGATGAACTATCACTTATATAGCTAATAAATACATTTTTAAATCAAACGCATTTACTGTAATTAAAGGCAGACTTCAGCCCTGAGTAATTTTGACTGCAAGTGAGATTTTCACCAGAACATGCGTTTTCCATCTCCAAACAAATATGACAAAACAGTGACTTCATAGATACACATTCCCTCAGCAAAAAAGGAACTTTTTTACAGCTTCAACTTTCTCCTCCATCCTGATAATATTCAAATTTTGATTTCACATCTCAATTCTGACCTAAACTTTGGTCTCTCATTCCCATTTCTATACCAATTTTCAGTTTTCATGCTCCCCTGTTATTTTTAAATTCAACTCTCTTAAACGGTATCATCTGCCCCTTTGCTTTTTCTTCCCGCTTTCTACTCTTTAAAAGGATACGGCCATTCTCCAAGGTTAGAACTGCAACAGAGTCTAGACCCCGATCTCTTTTTCATGCCTTTTACCTTAATCACTCTTTAAGGCTGGTTGTTCATTAAAAGATCCCCTGGTTTCAGCCTTCCTTTTCTCCCCTAGGTTACCAGTCTAACCATCTTCTTCCATGAATTGCTGGTTTTCACTCCTCTAATTTTTGCCCACCTAATTGGGTCCATGGGAGGCCACAAAAGTAGTCTTCCCAGCAAGCTTGTATAACTATTGTATCACATTCTCAAAAGTCTGAAAGCTATCCATTCTTAAAGGATCAAAACTCCTGAGTTGGCATGCAAAGTCCTCAAAACGATAGTAGATGTAGAATTTTCTCAGTAAAAGCTAGCTATAATCACCACTGCCTCCAAATATGAACATTCAACTTTGGTTACATTGGATTCCTTATAGATCAATAACTGCCATGTCAGTTGCTCCTTCTGAGTCCTTGGTCGTGTCTTTGCACCGACCTAGAATTTTTTAAATTCTCCTACAGCATCTCAGAATCTAGCAGGAGCCTAGCTGTGTGAATAAAGACACCAATAAATGCTTGCTCAATAAAAGAATACACGAGCAACTGAAGATTTCCTGTCTCTAATAGAAACCACATAAAGCTAAATCTTAATTCTATTTCAAAATTGGATAGGATTAAACCTCACCTTTCTGAAGACATCAATACATATTTGAGACCTCAAGCCAGAGTTCACTATACCATCAAAACACTTTGATTAAATTAGTTTCAGAAATTGCTCTCTGGCCAAGGAACTATCTAACTCAATGGATTGGGCAACAAACTTAGACCATAGCTGCTGACAGGTGTAAGATGATTTATTGAATTGTAAGACAAGGAATTGTGAAGCATTACTAAGAAAATACACACTCTCTTCCAATGCAACATTATTTTACTCAACAAAAGCAATTAAGAAGAAAACTGTACTATTAAAATAACAGCAAACGCTCCCCATATATCTCTAATTCTATATATTAAAAATAATCCAGGAATGAAATCATTAGAACGTTTGGCTGGCTCTAGATCAGACAGATGACTTAATAATGATCCATCTCCCTAAAATAAAGCTCCTCTCTGTCTGGTAATCATCAGAGAATTTACACTACCTGTGACCTACAATACTGCTTCAACCACATGTTAGCCTTGTGATTTCTAGTCTTTTTATCTGATTTTTCTTTGCAATGTCATTCCATTTTACATGATCATAACTGAAGAAACCGAGCCACACATTTAACTTTCTCTTCAAGATTAAACTTGAATTCAGTGGTTTCCTGAATTTTGTCATTTAACCAGTTTCTTCAGAGTTAACACCATTTGCAACTATAGTTCCCCCAATAACCAATCAAAATTTTAAAGTTAAAAAAATGTATCTAAAGGGAACTTTATGTTGATTTAGTAAAAATGGCACCTTTGATGCTCAGGGTACAAAGGTAACCCGTCGTGCCCTGAGAGAGGTTAATATAATTATTCCATAATATATATGTGGACCAGCTTGAGGGTGCACCAATCAGAAAGACACATTTTGTTTTGTCAAGATGGACTGATATTGCTGGCAAATGTGACACTCCTGCTAATGGGTCTCGAGCTTCCGAAGAGCCCTGGACAAAATCCTGGGTGTGGAAAAGAGAGCCCCTTCCAAGCCCACTCAAGGATGGGATGCCAAAGAGCTTGATTCTGGCTAAAGCCAGCCCCTGGGGTAGAAGGAAGGCTGAAATATAGTGGGTAGGTGGGTTCCTGGCTCCTTGTGGAATCCAGATATGTTTGCACAAATCCTTTTATTTTATTTATTTATTTTTAGAGAAAGGGGAAGGGAGGGAGAAAGACAGGGTGAGAAACATTGATGTGAGAAACATCATTTGGTTGCCTCTCATAAAAGCCCCAGCCGGGGACTGAACCCGCAACCCAAGCATGTGTCCCAACCGGGAATCAAAACCTCAACCTTTCTTCATTTTGTGGGACAATGCCTAACCAACTGAGCAGCACTGGTCAGGGATTTTTGCCTGAATATTAATGACTATTTAGTTCCTGAGACTTTACAGAGGAAATCAGAGTCAGAAGTTATTGGACACAGCAATACCAGAAGTGGCTCTACCACACTCCTGTCATATTGGGTCTGTTCACCACCATCACACAAGTGCTTTAGCAGACGACATTGGAAGCTCAGTTAGAGGTGGACTCCTGCGTTCTGCCTGAAGACGTTTAGAGGGTAGACCCCATTAGAGGGCCTTTGCAAGGTTCCAAGATCTGGGAAATTCCCAAATTCTTCATAGCACCAGGAAATTATGAAATCAGTCCAAATAGTTCTGCCTGGGACCTTAGTCTGTTCTCCGAGCTGTCTGTTAGTATTCCACCCAAACATTTCTAACTGTTGTCTGCAGAATGCTCTGCAGCTCAGAAAGAGGTTCAGAGCTAAACTAGCTCAGTTATACAGTCTGATGCATCGCTTTATAGTATGAGAATCAATTTGTCTTTGATCATCTGACAAAGTGTCCCATCCTTGGAGTCATAAATCATGAAGATTTATTATTCCAATTTAGATGGTTCCATCCAAGTTGAATATATGGTGTGGGCAATGAGGATTCCACCCAAATAATCAATTTGGTGAACATTAAAACAACCAATGCCAATGTTCTCTAGTAACATATGCTGAGACTCTCCCTGCCTCTTCTTACAGTCAAAGGGCTTCAGGTAGAAAAGACTCATGAACCCTCTTAGAGGGAAAGGATCATTAGAACATCATTCCTGTCTTTCTTTTCCTCCATTAGATTCAAAGTACCCCAATATCATGCTTGCTACATGGTAGATTCTCAACAAATATCTGCTAAAGAAATGGACAGATGGGTGAATGAGTGAGTGGGTGAGTGGGTGGGTGGGTAGATAAAAAGGGACATGAATTAGGGCTCTACAGACTTAAGGAAAATAATTTGACACTTTGGTCTCAAATCCTGAGAATGAATTTAGGGGGTGCAGAATGTTCTCAGATTACAGAACGATGCTGGTACTGCCCGGGAGCTGGAAGTTTTTCCAGTTGTCTTAAATGGGCACTTCTGATTGTACTGAGAGCTCTCTGGAAGGATCTAATTACTAGGCATGCTGACATTCTATGCAAAATACCAAAGGCAATAGGTCTATTTGTCTCCTTCTCTGCTCCGAAACCTAAATCTCTCCTGTGCATGTGCTGAAAACAAGGACCTCACTCCCAGGGCTACCTCTTGTACACTTCACCTAGAAAGCTGGTGTTGCCCATTAGCAGATGAAATTAGCACTTGTTTCTGGACTACAGACAAACAGAAAACACTGAGTTCGGGTGCTGGTAAGAAGTTTTCCCTCCAGTGATTCACAGCCGGTTATTGTAACTTCTCATTACCTGAAATCACTAACTGTAAAACTTGAATCTGAAGAAGATAGTCTTTGGTGCAATCTGAAGCAGGCTATGTGTGCGCCATCCCTTTTGTTAAGCAATTACATATATCAAGATTAAAAAACATGAAGTTGTTAATTGCAAAGCGCTTTCTTCTGTTTAGTCCTAAAGTATAATGAGGGTTTAAAAATGAGGACACTAAAGTAGTTTTTAAAATTTGCCTTTTGTACTATAACGAAGTATTTCCTAAACACATAAGACTAAAATTGTAGTTTAGTGTCTGTTTCAAGAATCGTTCTATAGCCCTGGCTGGTGTGGCTCAGTGGATTGAGCTCTGGCCTGCAAACCAAAGGATGGCTGGTTCGACTCCCAGTCAGGGCACATGACTGGGTGGCAGGCCAGATTCCCAGTGTGGGGTGCGCTAGAGGCCACCACACATGGATGTTTCTTTCCCTCTCTTTCTCTCTCCCTTCCCTTCTGTCTAAAAATAAATAAATAAAACCTTCAAAAATCATTATTTTAGAAATGTAAAAGAACATTGCAAAAACGAGTTTAAATAATAAAATTAAAATCCCAAGCATGATCTTTCAAAGCACAGGCAGAGCAAATGAGGAGTCCCATAGAGGAATTTGGGAGGTGGGTGTAAGAGTGGGGGCTTTAAGGGAGAAACACCTTACTTCAAAGACTTTTGGAAACCTCCATAGCTAGGTATTTCCCCTAGATTTTCTGAGCCTAATCAGACTCCCCAAGACTGTGGCTCATTTATTTCCAGGCAGCCATTTTACCATTTGGCTTAAGAGTCAACTCTATCAGGGGAGTTTTATCACCACTAATAGAACCTAGTGTGGACAATGTTCTTATGACATAGAATGGAATTTGGCAAAAATCGATGGCCATTTAAAATAGTTAACAAACTTCTGGATCATATAAATTAGATCCTTCATAGAATTTTCACCTAAATTAAACATTACAAATGTACAGCTGGAAGGCATGTTTAAAAAAAAACTTCAACTGTATACATTACAACCATTAATGTGTTTTGCAGATTTTTTTTAAAGGCTGGGATGAATCCAAATTGACCATGTGTATGCTGTCTTTGGCAATCATATAGTTTTCCAAAACAATTATAAAAATAAAAGAAACATTTGCTCATTGCTACTAGTGTATGCAATGTCTCGATAGGGTACTTTATGCTGTTGGAATAAATTCTCAAGACCTTAAAAAATCTTGTAGCTCATTATTTACCAATGTCTGCCAGTTGTAAGAAATGAGAAAGTCATGATGAGGGCTGGGGCGGGGAATTGAAGAATTAATTACTGTAGTGATTAACATCAGAAATAGAGTCTAAACAAAAAGTTAAAGAATAAAAGTACTGAACTTGAACCTTTGCTGCTCGAAAGATTTTGTTTCCCTCAACTATTATATGAGTTTATAATGAAAGAAAAATTTTTTTTAAATGATCATAGAGTCCTGATGGGTGTGGCTCAGTTGATTGGGCGTAGTTCTGCAAAGTGAAATGTCTGCAGTTGGATTCCTGGTTTGGTCCCCAGTCGGGGCCACGCGAGAGGCAACCAATCGAGGTTCCTCTCTTACGTTGATGTTCCTCTCTTTCTCTTTTGCATTCCCTTCCCCTGTCTCCAAATATGAATAAATAAATAAAATCTTTTTAAAAAAATGACCATAGATTAAATATAGCAGCCAGGTCTCCCAGATAGTAACCTCCTTAATGATAAAGCTACCTTTGTGCTAATCTTAGTGTCTTCCCATCCGAATATTGAGCAGAATCAATAAATGTTTAAATGGCATTGGACTATATATGGACCTTGGTGGTGGGAGTACTCCATCCTATTCTACTTCGAACTCAAAACATTTCAGACATACTCCAACCATGTCACGTACCATCATAATTACATTTGAATTTACTCTTCTCTTGGATTAAAAAAAAAGAATTTTTAGTGCAATTCCATTCCAGTTCATTAAGTGGACCTCTCAGTTCAACTACCATGTACCAACCACAATAATTTTCCCCAGATGACATACTTGCTGGTATATAAATGTTCATGATAGTATCTACACAACAAAGTCTGCATACTTCTAATCCATTTTGAATTGTGTTAAGTATTGGTCAGCTTAGAAAGATCAAATATTCACCATGAGATAAACTCAACATTTTGACAATATTCAATTTTGAAAAAACAGTTTTCACAGCCACATAGACTCTGCATTGGGAGCATACATGGGTTCTCATATTTTTTGGGTCCTAGTTTATGTGATTCCAAAATACTTGGTCATTCTCCTATCTGGACTGGAAAGGTGGGCGAGGATGAGGTAACAACGCGTTTGTTAGAACTGGAGGAGATGATTCCTTTTCCACACAGCGCTTCTCACACAATAGCAATCACAGTAGTAACAATAATGGTAGTAGTCTATTAGTAGTAGTAGCAGCCATAATAGCAGCCTATTAGAAGTACTCCAATAGCAGTAATGGTAATAGCAGCTACTGTTTACTGAAGATAAAACAATGTGCTGAGTATTTTGCCTATTTTATCTCTACCCTCTTAATAATGCTATAAGGTCTGTATTCTTACCCTAATCTTTACTGATGGAGAAACATACTCAAGCTCATTTTGTCAAGTTCACACAGCTAGTGAATGCTGGAGCATGGCCTCCAAACCCAGTTCCATTTGATTCCAAAGCCTGTCTCCCCGACACCATCTGACTTCTGGAGTAGATTTATGCCTTCATTCTTATGGCATCATTCTCTAAAAAGTCAATTCCTTTCATTCATTTGGTTTGCTCCCTTGTAGCATCTCTTGAGAATGCCTGTTATGAGTAGAACATATTACATTGGTTGTACAAACTAAAATGCCAATGAGAGTCAGTGCCTCAAAGGGATGGTTAGGATCTACAAGATTACACTTAAGGGAGGAAAGCAAATAAGCAAGAGACTTCATCTAAGTGATGCTGCTTAGAACATAGAGGATCTGAAATGTCAGTCAACACTGCACCATGTGGAAGAAACTCTTCTGGGAAGAGACATGCTTGAGAGTGCTTGCCAGGACTTAATTAAAAGACCTTAATTCAGAAAATGCTTTTATACCATGAATTTAATTTTTTATTAGAAGGCTTTTCAGAAGAAGGAAAACATTGCCCCATTTTAATGTCTGAGTGACTGGAAATAAAGTCAATTCTAGGCCATTGATCTAATTTAGAATTTCATAAATAATAATAGGACTGAATCCAACTTAGGAGTAGAAACAGATATAGTGTTTCCTATCATTACCTCTCAACACCACAGGTTTATTTCAAACTTTTATTATGGGTTAATCCTTATTTAGATCTCTATCGATTACAGGGAAGATCTATTTAGCATGCTGAGAAGGTTCGAATCCAAATTTGTAAGTAAAGGATAACAGACAAACTCAGACCTGGTGAAAAATGGCGCTGTCTTAAACAGTAAAAATTCAACATAATTATAAACTGGAATTTGTGAAATATGTGCTGTCTTTTTTAAAAAATGAGTATTAGATCAGTACATACAAGTATGTACACCTTGCCTTACTTCAGGATTTTAACAAGAAAAAATATCAAATATAACTGTGTTTGTGGAAACCCAGGGTAGAGAACATTATGGAAAGATTCAGCCCTTCTTTCTTGAAAAAGGTGGTATCTTGAGCCCTGATGAGTGAGACTTTCAACACATAGTAGGCTATCATGATACCAGCTAACAAATTCCTAAGGTAACTTTGGGAACCTGTGTCTTATGTCTTACATGACTGAAGTAAGAATGTAAAGTCTTGGTCTTCACCCTTTGCTCAGTCTTCAGTCATAGCAAGGCTCATATTTTCCTTCAGTGCATCTGCTAATCCTTGTGCCTGCTTCAAAAGGATGAAACTCACACCAATATTCAGGCCACAAATGAGAAGAGAGGAAATAAGAGATGTGCCTGTGGTAAAAAGATGATAGTTTCTGAATGAAGGACGAGGGGAGCAGCAGACAAGGAGGCAGAGGAAAAAGAAATGCATCTGAAATAACACCACTTTCATGCCCTCAAACAATGTGGGCATGGTTTTGTTTGGTTGCTCTTAAAATTTTTCTTTACCACTTTAGAGTAGTCAATTATTCTCCTACGTAGTTTTTCTTTATTTTTTTTCTTCTTTAGTAATGTTTGGGAGTATTGGCTGCTGTAGTAAATAAATAAATATTTGAGTAAGCTTACAGTTTAGAGGTCCAGAACTTTTTAAAAATACTGAATATTGACAATGTATTTTAAATGGAACTTCCAAACAATAGCATGTCCTACAGCAGCAGTCCCCAGATCTTTTGGCTTTCGTGGAGGACAGTTTTTCCATGGGCCATGGACGTGGGGTTGGTGGAGGGGCAGGGGGGTTTCCGGGATGACTGAAGCACATTACATTCAAACTCACCTCTTGCTGTGCGACCCAGACCCTCACAGGCCCAGGCCTGTACTGGTCTGTGGCCCAGAGGTTGGGGACCTGTGTCCTACAGGGACTTCTGATGGTAGTTTAAGGCTTTACACAAGTTAAACCACCAGGCCCCATGAACTTCCATCTTCCATCTTGCCATGGCATTTGGGGCATGCCTGAAATGTTCTGACATTACACTCACTGCTTGTTGTCTTTCGTTGCATGCAACTTATTACTTAGAAAAAATTTTTAAAATATTTTAATGTAATAATTATTCTTTAAGCAATAACAGCAAAAACCTCCCCAACAAACTATCCTACAAAGACAACCTCAAGGGTGGAACTTATCTGGATAAGGATCAGTTCAACCTTCAGCATGTCTCTTATCACCTAACACTTCCTTGTCAGAAGAAATGCTTGGTATTAACTCATATCACTCATCTTCTAGAACACTCCTTTGGAACACTGTTATTTCATAAAAATCACTTAGGGCTATATAACTCTCAACAGCACTGGAAAAATGACTCTTCCCCTGAGCCTCAAGAATCAAAGATTAAGGCAGCAGTAAAGTTTTACTAGGGTGGAGTGAGCAAAGTGGAGAAAGCAGACTTAGATATAGCTGTCCTCACATTCATGGGGGGGATAAATTCATTCTCCAGTGTGCTCCTCCCTCTTGCCATTCTCCTAACCCTACACACAGATGTGACGAAGCCACAGGCTGCGGCCCAGACCACCTCATGTCAAAGAGCAGAATACAAATCGTAGCACTAAAGGTAATCATTTATCACTGTTTGTTGAAGGATTCTGGAGCACCAGGCATCCTACTCAGCCATTCAGAGGCACGATCTATGTATCCCTCCCATAAGCCATGAGGAGCAGCTATTAGGACTAGTTTTATAATTTGGAAACTCAGGTTCAGAGATGCTCAGGAACCTCAAAAGCGGACTTGTCTGAGGAGGAGACAAAACTCAAAATAAGACTGGCAGGTCTGAAATCTCCTCTACCCAAATATGGTTCAGAAACACTTAATAACGCCTGGAGGACTGCTGCACAAAGCCTCAGGGAAACCGTTCACCTCGCCCCGTTTCCAGGAGCTTCTAGACCTTGTGAGCCGATGACCATGAATATCATAGAGCTGGGTGAGAAGGGGAAAACAGCATGATATAAGCATAAAATGAAAATGACCTATTGTTGTTATGCATGTTAGAATTAGTATGGGTAGGCCTCATAAAGGATAATCACTATTATTTATGTGGTCGGATGGACTATTGGATGACTTTAATCTTCTATGTCCCCTCTAGCAGATCCCTCTCTATGCTGCTGTTACTTGTGATGTCTCTGCCTGTCTCATGTTGTTATCTATGATGTCCTTCTATAATGCCCCTTCAGTAAACCCAGTTCAACAATGGCAGCATAAAGAGGATATGGGGGGAGGGCGTCATAAAGAGGGGTATCCCAGAGATGGATAAGAAATACTTCCCGTGGGAGACAGATTATTTTCGTTTCACCATCTCTAGTGTTTATCCATCCAGAGAAATCATTGACAGGAAGCGATTTCATCCTTGTCAATATGACCGTGATATTTTTCAGAACACGATGAACCTTTATCAAATGTATTGTTTAGGCACAAAATGAAAGAGATGAAGTCATCTTCTCTGAAAAATATAGGTAATTACCAAGTACAGATAAATCAATCTCCAAGGAAAAGGACCAGATTCAATGGCTTTTGACCTTCCAAAAAACCTATCTTTGTGAGTGCATTTTGGAGGAAAGGCTACACAAACAGCAAATAAGAGCCAAATATATAACTCCCCACGGTGACTATGATGGATTCATTTCTACCACCTCAGACTTGCCCCCCAGTCAACTAAAAAAAAAAAAATCCTCCTTGGTCATCAGCACAACGATAGAGAATTAGATATTTACAACTAATTTCTTCACTACTTGAAAAGAAAATCAGGCCCCATTTTCCTTAGCAGAATAGGATTCTTTCTCCCTTCTTGCTTTGGTATTCTGATCACATCATCAGATTTTCTCATTTTCCATCTGAAAAGTCTCTTGGGAAGAAATGCTATTGATTAGCTTATAACTCTAGTAGAACAGAGATACTGGGATGATTATTAACTTAAATTTGTCAAGTATCTTCAAATAATGACCTCTCATAAGAACACAGATAATGAAAATTTCTGTGCTCCACACTAAGAGTATCTACACTAAGATACTTGTCCTAACTTACATAAAGGTAATTATCTATAACTTCTACAGAAACTGCCTACGGTATAGACGCTGCCTCAAACAGGAAGACCACATCAAGCAGAAGAGCACTTGCTGAAGGTTGGTGTATGTGTGGTCTAGCATATGGGTTTCCACCAATTAATTATGAGGCCTGAACCAGGGGGTGGCAAACAATGGCCCGTGGGCCAAATCGGCCAGCCACCTGTTTTTATACAGTCACACTGGCGCACAGCCATGCCCGTTTGTTTATGAATTGTCTACAGCTGCTTTCCCGCCAGGGCAGACTCGAACAGTTCCAGTGGAAACCATACAACCTGCAAGACTGACAATTTTAGTACCTGTTTCTTATACAACATTTGCCAGCTCTTGACTTTATGAATTGACCTGGGCCTCAGTCTCCCCATTTGTAATTGAGAGCTCAGTTAAGGGTTCAAGTTTTCAACCAAGTGTGCACGTTGGAATCACTTGGGGGAGTTTTGGAAAAATCCCAGGGCCTGAGCTGTACCTCAGATCATGTTCCATTGAGCTGGGACCTTGCTCAAGGTGACCTTTGTGTAGCCAGGTTTTCACCACTGAACTAGACAATGACAATGGTCCTTCCAGTGCGGGGCTTTCACAACATGAACCTCTTGTGAAATACATAGCACCTGCCTGCAGGAACAAATGCTCGGAAATTATGCCTAAGTAATTTCAGCCTCAGTATTGAAGACTCACGTTTGATTTATGCCATTCCAAGTCTTCAGCTTCAAGAGTTTAGAATCTACAGTTTTGCACGGATAAATATGCAGAGCTATGTAAATGTAAACAGTTCCTTTGGAAGACAGATTTAAAATAGACTAAGAGATTTAATGAGGAACTTTTGATCTATGGAAATAATTCACTTTGAATATATCACAATTAAAACTATTATACATCAAATATGAGCCATTCGTGTGAACATCTCAGCTGCCAGCCTATTCTCTGCAGACTTCGCACTTGGTGGAAAGCCCTGGGCTGTATCTGAAACAGACAGCTACACCTGGATGGTAGTCCTGAGCACGAGCTGCAATAACTAGGAAATGTGGGGGAAAGCAGATAGTATCAACTGCACCTAAGTCAAGTTCTGGGAAGGGATTAAAGAATATTTAATAAGCCTTTGGAGGTGTGGATGTTGCTGAAATAGCCCGAAGAACGGCATGTGCAGGCCCAGACTGCTCACGACGGGCTAGGTGCCTGGGGTGCAAGAAGCCTGCCATGAACAGAGCCTTGGGGGTGGCTGCCAGCCTGCCACTCAGGGCCGTCACAGATGGTGGAGGGGGATTCTGCAAAGGCTGAATCTTCTCATCTTTCAAAATAGACTTGGTTCTGGAGGTCACACAACAAGTAAATGCCTCTGAATGAAGCTGAGCATCTCCCTTTGTGTTGCCAGCAAAAATGCTTTGGTTCAATTCAAGATGTCTCAGGCTTGGCACCAATGACATTTAGGGCTAAAGGATTTTCTGCCATGGGGGCTGTCCTGTGCCTTCAGGACTTTAGCAGCATCCTTGGCCTTGACCCACTAGCTGACAGTATCAGCTCTCTTGATCCTCAACTTGTGATAATAAGGCAATTGTGTGCTGCTAAGTTTACCCTAAGGTCTTCATGATTTCTTATCATCCTACCTCAAAATGCAAACAAAGATAACTGTACTGAGATAGGAGGGAACAAAATATATACATAAGAAGTGTCTCTGGTGTGTCTGTGTGTGTGTGTGTATCAGTGTGTATATATATGTATATGGATACAGCATTATTTTGCTCTACCTGTTGTGAATGGCAAATATTTTATCACCCCTGCCTGAACTAAAGTTTTAAAAAAATCAAATGGTCTTGTTTTAATCATTGGGGAGCAGTTTGTAGGTTCAGAAATGAATGCAGAGATCTGAAAGGCAATATTTTGCTTGCTTATGTACTCAAAATTCCAAAGAACGGCTGGTGGGCTATGGTTTTACTTTTTTATCTGATGGGCAAATTCTACTGACATAGTAGAGACTATAATATGATTAAATTATTATGGGCTGTTTCATTTCTTTCAACAAGTATTTACTGCTGATAAAATATCTTGTCACTTCTAAAAATGTTCTAGTCATTGAAAAATGAGTAATCAGATACAAAAGAACTATAAAATACAGTCACTGGGCTTGAGAAATAGATGAATGATTGGGGCAAGAAGGCTTGTGATCAAAGAATATTTATAAAATAATATGGAATGCTATGTAATTACAAGGGAGTGGTAAAAACGATATGGAATGTCTAAGTTTCAAGAATTTTATGGAAAGCTATGCGAGAGTAGCTTCAGTGAGCCAAGAGTTGGTCCTTTAAGAACAATCTGAAGTTAATAGAGGAAGGGATGGAAGGATTGAGAAGGGAAATTGCTCACTTTTATTTATATAAACTTCGGATTGTCGGACTTCTTCAGAGAAGCTATATTGTCTTTATAGCTGCAGAAAAGGCTTCAAATTTGGAATGAAGACTGAACGAGATAGAAGTGGTCGGGGAATAAAATGGCAATGAGGAGAAGAGCCACTCTCGCTGCACCAGGGTTTCCCAAGGGTCAAGCATTACACGGTTCAATCCTAAATTATTGCCTCTGTTTTACTGATGAGGAAATGGGGCTTAGAGAAGTGAGTTTTGGTTTTTTTCCCCTCAACCTGAGTTCTCACAACTCTGAAGTGGCAAGGCCAGCGTGCAAGCTGTAATCAGACTCCAAGCCTGGCTCAGACCTGCTGAATCAGAACCTGCATTTCATCAAGACGCCCGAGTGGCTCCTGTGTACATTTATGACTGAGAAATTCTGGTCGAAGAAACTAATTTAAAGGTACAATTCTGACTGGTAAGCAATTCTAGAAAGAAGAGAGGATAACAGACCAAAAAGCTTTGTTAGTGACCAACACGTAGTGACCACTGTTATTTGCATCCATGTTTTGCCAAAAATAACTAAATATGAACAAGAACTCATTTAGGTCTCTAAAGAGATTTGAAATGTCAAACTCACAGACCAAGACTCTAAATTTCCATTTTTAACCAGGGCATATAAATAATCAAATTTCAAGTGATGAAATGAATTCAGGGATCATCAGGGATTCATTCATTCCTTCAGTTAACACTTATGTAGAGAGTAGCTGATGAATATTAAATAACTCAGCATTACTGTAAGTAAATAAAAATTATTCCAGATGGATTTCCAAACTTCAACTTTGTATTTTTACTTCTTCTTTATATTAGAACTGAAAATAGATCGTCTTCAATCATAGTCATCATTTCAAAGGAAACTTGGCTCAGTCCAGGGAGTCCTTGTGTCAAAAGCTAATACAAAAGTATTTTGTCTCTCCATCGCCCAAGCTCTTTTTCCTTCTTGCCGATTGTTTTGAAGTGTGGCATGTTTGAGCCATAGTTACTTCTGCCTTAATCACAGGTGATGATTAGTTAGGGGCAAGATGAGGTCCCTGGGTCTGAGCTCCCAAACTTCAATTTCTCTAACCGTAGTTAAGCTATTTAATTTCCTGTGGCCTCATATTCTGCATGGTTAAGAAGGTTCCTATTTACCAAGCTTCTCCCACCCACAAGACGCTGGGCTAGACACTTAGACCTATATATTATCTCATTTAATCCACCCAAGATCCCTAATGAGCAGGTATTATCATTCTCATATTTTTGCAGGGGATACGCGGTTGTTCCAAGGATCAAATAATACTTGAAAGTGCTTTGCAAACTGTCAATCTGGAGATTTACAAATGCTAGTTATTATTCTTGGTAATAGCTAGTTCTTGGTGTTGAATCCACAAATACCCTTGAACCACACCCTCACAACAACTTAAAGCAGCATCTTGAAAGATAACTCTTCCTCCTTCTACTACCACCCGGCCCTGGCCTACAAGTCTTTTTTTCTAGAAGTATGGAGGCAGCATGATAGCCTTGCCTAGTATGTTTCCAGATGAATTTCCAGAATAAAAGAAAATCTGGAACCATTTCACTTAATGAGCTGAAATACGTTGAATGGGTGAGACCATTGTTTGCTGGAACCATCTAGAGCTTAAATCAGCAATCTAGGGGCACAAAAGCATGCCCCTCCAAGCTCCTTTGGTGGCGTTTGTGCGTGCACCCTGTCTCCTACATCCTCCAGAAGCAACAGGTCATAGTAAGCATGACTGTGAAAGCCTGCCCATCTCTCTCCTCTCAGCCTTGAATCTGATGACACCAACTAAGAGCAACTGAGCTCTGGACAGACGTGGCAAGGGTCAAAAGAGGAGGAAAAGCTCTCTTATCAAGCCAGGATATCCATCCTAACACCTAAGTTTGTAAAAATTCTGTAACAGATAAAGCACGCCCACCAGCTAGCTTGGCAACACAATGGCACTTCCTCCAGCTGCTGCTCACAGCATCTTCCTGGAGATGAGTCCTTTCACAGTGCAAATGATAGGAGCTGCTTTCTGAGCCTGGATATTTACCTGACCTATTAGCCCCGTTCAGGAAGGAAACAGAGAGCTCCGAGGAAAGTACGTGAGGAGAGCTAACAGTTTAGCCCATGAGCAGTAGACCTTTAATAAGAAAGGGTCTGGCGCAGATTTTATCATGGATCGGAGCCCTCCTATTTCCCCTTATCTGCCGCTCCAAAGGAATGCACAGTTTGTCCTCTCTGAGCATTACTTTCCATGGAAATGAGTTTTCGCTTCAGCTTTTGGAATTAGGTGATTCTCAGACAGCAACACCTAAGTCAGCATTTTTTTAACTATTATTCATATTAAAAACTATCTCATGGATTGAGTTTGAGAGAACTCTTTTTCACAGCCCTTTTATATACTCTTATCACAAGTTATAATTGCGCCTAGACCATGGAAGCAATGACTTATCTTTGTTATTCATTTCTGCATTCCCAGAGTTTACCCAGTGCTTATCTCATTAGCTACACACAAATATTCCTTGGGTGAATAAATAAGGGTTCTTTCCTATTTTTTTTAAGGCAGGATTTGACAAAGCAGATGGGGGAAAAGATTATTTATAAAGGCGCATAGGGGACAGAGATTTTCATGCTTTCCGTATTGTTTCTGTAATAAGGACCCAGTCTATCCCAATGTGAATAAAAACCATTATTTTCCTGATTTTCCCCCAAATAAGGAGTAAAGTGGATATAAGGGAGGAGGCTGATGATAACACGGCTGTTCTACGCATTCTCTCCCAATGGCACAGAACAGAGCATGGAGAGCAAAACAGCCCAGGGCCCCTATGGCAGTTGGACGACTGCTCTGCAAGCTGCTTTCGCGTTATACTTTCCTCCTCCCCTAGTCGTAACCAACACTGAAACCCATCTCTCTTCCTGTTCTAAGGGAGACAGCTGCTAACACACAGTCCAAGTCCAGCTTGGTCCATTCTTCACTCACACAACAAAGGTGATCTGCAATGAAAAAGAAAGCTGACCAACTGGGCTTGTGATTGGTCCAGGCTGCCTGTGTGTCGTGTCACCTATATTTGTTACATCTGTCTATACATGTCTGAATATGACAGTCATGGCACAAACCCAAATGCCAGCTCCTCTTTCCTAGGAAGCAGTCGTGGGTCCTCCATCAACACCTATGGCGTTGGTTCTGTCAGTTAAACCAGGAATATGAAAGACTAGCTCATCCCCCATGAACTTCAAAATGGTGCTTGTTTTTAAAGCCATTTCTTTCAGTCTACCACTCACTGCTTCTTAAAAGTCCATTTTACTACTTAGCTTGGTTTAGAAAGAAGGACAAATCAAAGTTTCCACCCAATTATAATTCCCCCGAGGGTTGTTCAAAGTTTCCCATGTCAGCCAGAAACACCAATCAACCCTATAACGACTGAGTAATTTATGATACTGTCAGGAAATTCACGATTGGATCACACCAATGAAGTCTTTATTGTAACAGTAAATGCCCAGATATAATAATACCTCGTGTTCATGGAACGCTTACTATGTGCCAATCACCATGCTAAATGCTTTACAAGCATTTTCTTTTTTGATGAGAAATATAAAATGTGTTTTCCTCATGGAAAGCTATCCTCATGGGTGTTGAAACACCTTAAGTATTATGCCCAAAAGTCAAAAACATAAATTGAGTAAGTTTGAAGTGGATTTTGTAAATGCAGTTTTATCAGATTTTTCCAGAATGTTTACATCACATACTGAAATAAATCAAATCTTTAGCCATATTCACTTTTCAGGCCACTCATATCCTCTTTATTATTTACCCAGCCAGTGTCAAATATTTCACTAGTCTTTCCAAGAATAACTGAATTTATGGTTTGTCGATGACATACAATGAAAGAGACTTTTGAATAGCGCAGCCTTAAAAAAAATAAAATATTTAGTTAATGTAATTTCAGCAAATCATACTAGCTTTACCTTGGTAATTGGTCAAGATGAATTGTGTTCTTTCAAAAGATTTCAGCTTCAGTTCAAATACCATGCACAAACAGATACTCCTCGCTTATGTTTACTGACTATATATTTAAATGAAATTCAATAGTTATCTGTATTATAAGACACTCAGGGAAAACCTTACTCTAAGAAAGAAAGTAGGGAGCTCATTTAAGCTGTAATTATGATTCATTTGTTTTCACATGAGCATCTCCTTTCCTCTATGCGAACCCAGTTCCTGGCATGAAACCTGGCCCTTCAAGATAACCTAGTCTACACTGGCTAACTGTAGAAAGCATCAGCTTGGGGATATCTTAAGGCATCTTTCTTTGTGGCTCTAGAATAATCATTCTACATCCAGTGTTAGTGGCCTACAGCCAAGCCAGGTGTGTGTTTAAAGTCATATAAAATCATTGTATTTAGTCTCAAAACCTTAAAAGAAACATCAGAAATGACTGCATTGCTCAAAAGGCAATGGTGTCCAAACTGGCACTGTTGGCTGTAATAGGAAGTAGCTGGAGAGACACAGAACAAACTGGGCAGCTGGGGAACTGTGTTCTAGTCCTAGTTCAGAGTCATCTCTCCATGTGATTTTGGGCAGCTCCATTTTAACACACTCGGTCTCAATTTCCTCATCTGTAGAATGGGGGTACAACAACATGCGCTCCAAGGTTGTTTCAGGCTCTAAAATGTTACCTGGGTTTGTAGTAGGCATTCAGAGGTTGGAATAGCATCCTCCTTACAGCGAAACAAAAATCCAGAAGAAGTAAGCACACGTCATTGACAGTGTGTCACTGCACTAGGAAGCAGAAAAAGAATTGCATGTCTGCCTGGATCCAAATCAGCCATGACACCTCCTATTTCTTCATTTATTCTTAGTCTTCATGGGCAAGACATTCAATCTCACATCCCTGCATATTTCTGCTGATGGTGTGGTCGGTTTTGACCTATACTACTACTTCACTTTGCCAAGTGAAAAAGAGAACGATGATAAAATCTAGAGTAATGTGAATGTTTTTTCCCCCTTCTATTTCTTCTGTGCTCACAGTAACCCTAATCCTTCTGATATCCTTATTTGACTTTACCTTTAGAACATACACATCAGCCTCTCTCAAAAACAAAATTACTTCAGTGTTGAAATGCCCCAAACCCTTAACCTGCCCTTCAAAGACTTTCAGAATCTTCTCCCAACATGACTCTTCCAACATTCTCTCTCCTGGCCCCTCAATCAGCACCCCATGCTCTAGCCAGCATTGTCTAGAATCCCTAAGCTGTCTTGCAGATTCCTGCCAACAGGTCTCTGCTGGCCTCGCTCCTAAGGAATGCCTTGCTCTTCTTCTTTGATGCATAATCCACTGATCTGTCATGGCAGCTAAATCCTACCACCCTGAAGCAAGGTTTCTTGTCTACTCAAAACCAGAATCATCTCTTCCTCCTCCAAATCCTGAAACACTCCTAACCCATCAATTCTGCATGTCCATCAACAAGTGTTTATTCACTGTTGCGTCTCTGTCCTTTGCCAGGTGCTTTGGAAACAAAACTACAAAACACATTAAAGCAACAACATGAATCCTTATCTCACACTCAAATGATACAAGCAGTGGTTAAAAAATAATTGGCAGGCAGTCCACCTCTGAAGTCCACATCTTAACCATCACCCCATTCTACCCCCTGGTTGCTAACATGCATTGTAATGTTCTCATACATATTTCAGGCTGCCTCCGTGCCAGGCCAAATGATGAGGGTATACATGAAACATTTGATTTTGTTCTCTCAAAGTTTCTATGCAAGCAAGTACATTACTGGCCCTGTTTCACAGATGAATATTATGCAGCACAGGAACTTTAGGCAACATGCCCAAGAATTACACTTGTTTACACATCCACAAAAGTACCTTGTGTACATACTTTGCCTGTCTGTGCATTTTTCAGAACCCTCTGAACTTATCAAAAATGATTCCAAAACTAATAAATCATCAGGCAATAATATATTCTTCTCCTCTGGTGAAGGAGGGGAGAGGGAGTTCAGGAGGGGGAATCGGCAGGTGAGAAGGACAGGGAGGAAGGATGTGGCCTTGAGCTTCCTATTAAAAACATATCCCTGGAGATGTTTTCATTTACTCCACATGCCACAAGTCATTTTACACCAGACTAAGAAATTTAAAATATAAGTTTAACATATTTTGCAAATATTTGGAAACAGTATTTTCATCACATGGGAACTTTAAAAACACATAGTGCAGACTAAAGAATTGTTCCCGTGAAATGAGCACGAAGAACTGTGTTCTGAGCGGCCAGTTGGAACTGGCAAGACCCCATTTAACCAAAACACTTTAGGAGACAAATGACTAACTTATTTACCTATCCCATGGCATTGTGTGGTGAAACGTTCTAAGGTATATCTATATACATTTTAGATTAAAATCTCATCTGAACTTATTGGGAACTAGCTTGTAAAAATGTATAGTGCTACATGAGGGAATGTCATATATAATAAAAATAAAAAAGAAAGACTCAGAGAACGTATAGCTATCTAGCAATTAGACACTTTTAAAATAAAAGGCTTGGAGATGGTAGGTATAATGATCCCTTTTCTGGGAGGCCTTTCACCATCTCTGGGTCTGAGGTTGGTGTCCTTGCTTTGGGCATGGCACATCTACCTCCGCCACCAGAGAAAATATTTACCTACAGGAATTCTGTACCAGACGACAAGTTCCATGAAGGAGGGGAACTGTGTCGGTTCATATTGACTTCACTTATTAAGCATAGATTAACTTTTTTCATGATGTCTCAAAAAAAAAACCCCAATATGCCAGATATGATTGTTGGGAGGATAGATAAAATAAATAATGTCCATCACATATCAGCATGAAACAAATGTAAATCGTTCTAAATTATTTGAAATCTAGTTTATCCAAATTCACACCAGAAATTTTAAGCCAACAAAATGCAATGTACACCAAAATAATGGCTCATGTCCAATTGGATAAAATAGAGTATCTGGCTCCATTCTTATTTAGAAATGACCTTACAGATACTTTGTCATATATATGAGTGAATATCTGCAATGTCATTATGAATTTAATTTAGACTTTCATGTAGGGTTAACAGTGGATGATTAATGAAGCAGCTCACAAATATTTATTGTGAATTAATGCTCTACCAGACTCTGTGCTTGGTCATAGGTGAGTGATGACAGTGTGAGCCAAAGGACTCTGCCTAACTTAAGGCGATTAAATCCTTGATAGAGACATAACATGTGTTCAATTGACTAGATAACTAGGTATATAGCACAGTGACTATTATAGGTTGAATTGTGTCCCCCCAAATTCATTTGTTGAAGGCCTAACTCCCAATACTTCAGAATGCGACCTTATTCGGGGATGGGGTCATTGCACATATAATTAGCTATCATGAGGTCATACTGGAGTAGAGTGGGCCCTTAATTCAATATGACTGCTTTCCTTATAAAAAGGGGAAATTTAGACACAGCAAGCACACAGGGAGAATGCCACGTGATGAGACACAGGGAGAAGACAGCCACCTACAACCCAAGGAGAAAGGCCTGGAACACATCACTTCCTTCCAGTCCTCAGAAGGAAACGACCCTGCTGACACCTTGACTTTGGACTTCTGGTGCACAGAACTCTGAGGGGATAAATTTTATCGCTTAGGCCACCTAGTTTGTGGCCCTTTGTTATGGCAGCCCTAGCTAATTAATACAGTGACAAACACTAAAATCTTCTCACAGACAAGGGTTTCTGAACCTGGGCACTACTGATACTTGGGGCCAGACAGTTCTATGTGGTGGAAAATAGATGCCACACGTGGTAAGACGTAGCAGTGTCCCTGGCCTGTAGTCACTACACGCGCCACAAACACACCTTCCACTGGAACCTGCACTATGCCTGCTACTATGTTCAGAGAAGAAACAAGTTAAAGAATTCTGAGGAAAACTGAAAAACGTCTAGCTCAGTATCTACTTGCAACTTTCCCAATTGCAAATAAAGTACAATACTTTCAAAAATATAAAACCTTACAATCTGTAAATGAAACCCAAGAGTGAAATCCAAGTCTTCACCTCCAGATGAGAAGGGCTACATAGGAAAGCTGAGCTTTAATTGGGACCTCTATCAAACTATTATAAAATTCCAATGGGATGATCCATTGAAATATGCATTGTACAAATACACTCCCCTCAGCCAACTTTTCGAGTCAGAATAGCAAGACAATGGCTTGGAACTTCAGCGCCAGCCAACTTCAAGTGGGGCTATGCTGAAATTGAAGGGCAAGGAAAGGTCAATTTTTCTCAGTTTGTATATTTTTATAGGTGTAACTAGAGAAAAGAAACAAGAGCTCCAACATCGTATGTTGGAACAGAAGAAAAGGAGTTATGCACTGTAATTCCTTGAAAACTCTGGAATGCATTATATTAAATTCTCTTATATTTTACGTGTTCACAAACCAAACTTTTAATCCAAGTTTGGAGGACTGAGAGGCTTCTCAAAATTCAATTAAAATGATGTAAAAAGGTCCACATTATGATATGCTCCATTTAGAGACTTACTCATTTGGCACGAAGACTTCTCTCTTTTTATCTTAAAATAGAGTTCAGGAAATGCTGGCTTAATTTTCTCTTTGCTTCAATATTTCATGAGTGCTTTCCAATGCACAGTCTCGGAAAGCATTAGATTACCGACATGATTCTAGTTCAGATGATGTGGAAGATTTTATTTGTATGAATTCTACATGTTGGAATTTTTATGAGACTGTTTTGTTTTACGCCTAGAAAAAAATTGTACAAAAGTATATGCCAATTCCCTATATAAACACATGGATACTGACACCTAATATGAGTAAAAATGTCCCCCAAGGTTTAATGCTGTCACAAAGAATGATTATTCTTCATAATCATGGCAGAATCCCCCTCTTCAAAGAAATGGGCTTTTACTAACAGAAGGACAAAAACAATTTCAAACAGCAGACATATCCTTACATATCCAAAATCAGTAAAGTGAATCTATTATCTTATCAATGAAAGCATCCTCAGATGTGAAAGCCTCAATAAAGTACACTTAGCAGTGCACTAACTTTTTCAGACCAAAATAATAATTAACAACAATACACTTCCTTGGTCAGGTAAGGTTTTTTTCTGGATGCTGTTACTTTCTTCAACAATCAATGTTTATATTGTACCAAGGTTTTTACAAAGCAAGTAAGTATGTATGTTTATAAACATGTGACAACTGAAATACTATAGACACCCAAATGTCATATAGGCTTACGGTTCTTTTATTCTAACATGAGTGGCATGTTTTAGAAGAAACATGCAATGCTAGCATGTTCTTAGTTTAAATGTTTATAAGCGCATTTTGTGGAATGGTTGTAAATAAGTGCTCATAAATATATTTTGTTGAGCGGCTGTAAATGCGTTTTGATGCACTGGGTGCCATTTATATGCTTATATTTCTGTAATTAGAAGATAAAATATACTACATCGGTAATTGTCAGTTCCTCCTGGTGACGGTACCAACACCTGTGAACCCGCTAGATTGATTAGACAAGTGTGTGGGGCTCACATGTGAAGAGTTTCTTTTTTACCACAAAAAGGGTTAGAGCATGACGGTAGCACCTCGTAAATTTGGAGGTATTATATACATAGTTAATAACTCTTCGGTGACAGTGTATAAGTAATGAGAAAAACTCAACCACCAGGTTTAAGCATCAAATCCGGGAGTTGTTGACTATACAACATCACTGTGGCATTTTAACAAATGATCATTAAAAGGCGATGCTAATCCAATCACAGGAACACTTTTGATAAGGGAACCAAAAGGTTTGGTGTGTTTACATTTTGGGAAACAGAAACACCTATGTTCAATCGTCCTAAACAGTTTGTCCCCAAACCAAAAGGGGTGGAGGGAGATCATTTCGGTTTTCCAAATTCGACAGCCATATCAAGTTCTGAAGAATTTGTTCCGGAGGCACAATTTATACATGCATTGCCTTTGCTGTTACCTACTTTCGCAGCATGTTTCTGGCTACCGCCATGCATTGCACGAGAAAACCAGTCATTATCTGTCTTCCCTTGCCTATATCACTAAATCCTTGGGCTTAACTTCCTCTCCATGTTTAAAGATGGATTTGCACCAGTCATCACTGGGCACTTTAAGTGAGGCATGCTGCCCAGGTGAAGCTTTTGTTCCCCAAGTGACATTTGGAAGCAGGGCTTCACTTCAGCATGTCAATTTCCCTCATCATATCAAGAAATAGCCAAACCAAATCACAGATGTGGCCTGTTAATCCTAGCGTCACAAAATAAACTGTGAGGTCCCAGGCAACACAAGCATCCATTCACACTGAGAAGTGATAGGAACCATTTGTGAAAGGTGACGATGTGCTCTGAGTGGTAATACTCTTTGGGTCATGTGATTTCTTTTTTGTTTGCTCAACAAAACGGTGTGTGTTTTTCCTGAGAGGAAGGACTTCGATATATATTTACTCAAAGCTCTTAATTTATACTTCCTTTCCTTTTAATTGACGTCTTGTGAACTAAAATTAGCTGGTGAACATAGTATCTCACTAACACAGCAAACTCAGCAGAGGTTGCAATAATTAGACCCACCGTCGTCTGAGGTTGAACAGACATCTGGAGACTTGGCTTATTTCCTCCCTGGTGCATTCTATCCATATTTAGAGAGAGATTTTTTAATTTGACGAATAGTCATATTAATTATAATTCCCCAAGCTGGGGTTAAGTTAATAATTTCATGTTAAAAGTGAAGTACAAACAGTCTTGCCTATAACCCGACTGAATAAAAAGCCTCTACGAAAAGGAATTCGTTCGTGAAACCTGAGACGGTCAGAGCCCTCTAGTTCACCAATAAGCGGGATATCGTTTCCACAAGGAATAAAAGGTCACATGTCCTCTAAAATCCCACATTTGCTCCAGGCATTCCTCCTTCTAGTCTTTTCTTTGTGCGGTAACTAGATACAGGTACAATGCGAGTGAAATTAGTTTTCCCTGATGAGTGAGGAAAATAAATGCTCCCAAAATGCCCAAAGCCAGATTTTATCTGCCGCTCCTTCTGGATCTCTCTCTGTCTTTCTCTCTCTCCCTCTCTGTCTGTCTGTCTGTCTGTCTCTCTCTCTCTCTCAGCTGTAAGGACTGAAAAGGATCCTGAGTTTTCAAATTCGCCCTCACCTTGACAACGCTAAAATTACAAGCAGCAGTCAACTTTTACAAGATACCCTGATTGTGTAACATTTAAAGGCTGCCAAAAAACATGCTAAAACAAATCAGATAACAAAGGTGAAGAGAAAACCTTCACCTGCCATGTAGCTAGCAGTGAATACACTTTTTATTTCCATGACATTTGCTGGCAGAAAGGGGTTGGCTTAAGGCGGATCGGACTAACCTTCAATTTGTCATAGCGCTCACTCAAAGCTGCCACCTGATGATCTCGGTGCCGCCCAACCAGTTTACACAAGGCACAGATTAACTGGTCATCGGTCACACAGTACATATTCACCTTCTCATCCTCGTGCTCCAGGCACATCAGCCCCCGGATGTGCGAGTCCGGAATTGGCTCAATCAGACGATGGCCTGTGAAGGGCTTCTTGTTTGGGTGAGTGGCTTTCAGGCACTCATCACAGTAGGAGACTTCGCAAGTGACACAGGTCTTCACAGCGTCCTGGGCAGGATCCTGGTCACAGAACTGACAGAGAACTTTCTCGGCGGAGGTCATGGCGTTGGCGTCGAATGCCCGCTCTCGGCGGGTCTCGCTGGGAGAATTGGGCCCGCTCACAGATGCTTTCTGGAACCTGTCGATGATGTTCTGCAGAGTGACGTTGCGCTTGAGCCCGTCTAGACCTCGCTGGCTGAGCGTGATGACATGTCGGCAGGTGGGGCACTGGAAGGCGGTGATAGACTCCACAGACTCGTTGGTGGCACAATGTGACACCAGGATGCGGTGGGCGCAGTTGAAGCAGAGGCTGTGTGCACAGGGTAGCAGGAGAGGGTCCTCAAAGAGCTCCAGACAAATAGGGCAGGTCAGCTCCGACTCCAGTGTTTCCATCTTCAGGCACAGCTCTCCTGGGTCATCAGCAAATTCCAAGGAAGCTGATCAGCTATCTGGAAGCAGAACGTAAGATCTGATTAGGCATGGCGGGGGGGCGGGGGGCGGGGAGCCGTGGGGGGCTGTCAGCCTTGTATGCATCTCAGAATAATTCCAACACAGTTCATGGAAGGGAAAATCTGTGTACATTCCTAATAACTATTTCTTTTCACTGGGGAAATGAGGAGGGGACAAACACCCTAAGCCGGCATACCAGCGAATGTTTTCTCAGAGTTCCAGCTATTGAAAGCAGCAATTTTGGGGGGAAGGAGGGACAATTTTGTTCTTTAAAAGGTCTTACTCCAAATTGGCAAGTTATTGAAACTGTAATTTTCATAATTTGTATCTCATCACAATAATCTTATTGTGTCACAGCCAAGTTTTACCTTCCGTTGAAAATTAAACCGTAGGAACATTAATTAATGAACTATAGCGTCTTTCATAACTTTGAATTTATGAATGTACATGCTCATGTGTATGTGTTTTAAGGACTTTCTGCTCTGAAATACCAAACCAGGCTTCAGAGAAGTAGAAAGGCACTTATTGTAGAAACGGGCATGAAATGTGTATGAAATCAAATACACAATTTCTGCGGAAATAATGCTTCAATATGGGATGTCGGCTCTCAAAATACATCCCTGAGAAGAAACACTGACTTTCACAAAGATCACTGCGATAGAGGCAGTGTTTCTGGCATGTGTTTGTTACTCTTCTGAATCATCTATTGTTCAATCCAGGTAGTGGGATGGGGGTGGGCAGAGAGAAACAGAGAACAATATCTAAGGGCCTCTTTAGTGGCTGCGGGGAGCTTGGGTTATCAATGAGTAATAACGATTTGGTTAATTAGAGCAAGCATTTTAATGGCTGTACTATTTATTTGAGAGGTTATAACTGTGGTAATGGTTACAATTTAGAACGCAGTTTAAGGTAACCGCGTTACTCTGCAGAGGCTTGCAGGCTGCTGAGCGACCCTGCCACCCCCCTCCCAGGCCTAAAAACTGCAGCCGGGCTCGGCTGGGCTGGCAGGAGGTCCAGCCTCACTCCCACAGCCCTGCAAGCCCCGCACGACCTCCACCTGCTTTTTTGCTCCCCTCCAGGCCGCCTTTGGGTGGCCCAGCTGCACTCTCCCCTTAGCCACGGAGACTTGCTGCTTTTGTGAACTCTTGCCTGCCTTCCCTTCACAAAGCGTAGCGGGGAGAATCCCACAGAAGCCCCGGTTCATTAAGGGGAAGAGGTCTCATGCTCATTAGTAGGCCTGGGAACCGAGCCTCTTTGAACCTTCTCCCTTTCAAGGCCATTAGCAGAGGCCCGCGTAACAGCGCCGGGAGTATTAGATGCAGCCGACTGCCGGCTGGGGGAGAACAGCGCGGTTCGCCGGTGGGCGCCAGGTTCAAACTGGGGGGTTTTCTCAGCCCGATCTCTGGGATGGCCTCACGTCCAGAGCTATGTTTAGTGATTCCGACAGTCAGCCTTTTTGTATCCCCACCTCCATTTATTTACAAAATTCTCCATTTCTAGAATACCCTGACCCTTTCTGAAATAGCATCCCTCAGAAATACCATGTGGTGCTTTGGTTAAACTAATGCTCATCTTGCTTCCAACTGAATTCTAACTGCTCATTAAAAGTATAGAGTATGTGCTGAGCTTGTTAAAAATTAAAGAGCTGCTGGCCTCACAGAAGCCTGGTATCTTAAAAACAAACAAACAAACAAACAAAAAAACCTCTTCAGCTATTCGCTAATATGAACTACATAACAACGAACAAACAGGCAGCTGAGGTTTGAAATATTAAAGCTTGCTTGTCTTTCCACACCCTGCAATGGAAAGCCCAGGGCTGCTGTTGTGAGAACTTTATCACTCCCACCTGGTCCCAGCAACTCTTCCTACAATGGAAAGGTTTTACCTACTGATCATTATTTTGGTTAATCATGGAAAAATAGAATTATCTCCAATTTCTTCTCTCTTCCCATCACAAGCATATACGTTAAAGTAAAAATGGAGCCCTTTTAGTCTGCTTTGTTCGCAGGTGGAACAAGGAGAATACCTACTGATGGATCTCAACAGACGGGGGGGAGCATCGATTACGTCTAGAGAGCTATGACGAGAGAATTTTTCAGTAGGTGCCAGGATGACACCCCGCAGTGGCACAATCAGAGTTTCTAGAAGCCATTCCATTGTTGACCCCAATGGAAAGGCTGACATGTTAACTCCACAGACATTTCCCAAATGCCAAGCACTAAGCTGAATCGAGGAGCTGGATCTGACATCCTCGTCATCCCACCTCTGTGACCACGGGCCGAGCCAACATCGTCTCTTACCCGAATTACTATAATGCCTTTTGAAGTGGCCTCCTGGCTTCTCTCACGCTTGCCCTCCCCCGCACAGCCTACCCTTCGCCCAGAAGCCAGCAGCCCCGAGAAAACATGGCGAGGCCTGGCTCTTCTCTCCTCTGCCCCCCAGGGGCTTCCCATCTCACTCAGAGGGAGATTTACCAGAATAAAGGCAGCCCCAGAAAACACAGACTCAGACAGTGACCTCATTTCCTCCCACGCAACCCCTTGTTCTGCTCCGGGCTCACGGCCTCCCGGTGATTCCTGAAACATGCCAAGCACGTCCTGTCTTCCCCTTACAAGGTTCTGGAATGCACATGCCTCTCTGCTCCACTGTCACCTTTTCTGTGTACCCTGCTACCGCCACGGCCGCCCACCTACCCGCCCCTCACAGCAAGCCTTCCCCCGTCTGTTTGTTTTTTCCCCGCAACATGGATCACTGACACGTGTATCAGTTTGTTCACTGCTTCATCTCTCCTCCTGCTGCACCACTAGAAAATAAGCTTTGCGGGAGCAGAGGCTTGGCTTTGCTCTTTGAGGGATGTCCCGGCACTGCCTTGCACGTAGTACGGCGCAAACATTCATTTTTTGAAGTAAGAAACGTACTGAAGTTGAAGCTAAAACCAAAAAGAACATAACATAACCACCACCTTCAAGGATCTCTCAGTGTATTAGAACAGAAGTCAGCACGCTTTTCCTATAAAGGGCAGGATGGTAAGTATTGTTGGCACCGCAGCCTCTACAGTCCTACACATGAACGCTGCTCCGGTACCCCTGTAGCAGGCAAAAGGAGTCCGACACAACGCGTAAATCAATGCGCGTGGCTGTCCAGTAAGATCGTGTTTGCAAAAACAAGGAGCGAGCTGGACTTGGCCCATGTGTTAGAGGATAGAGCCACAGGCACAGCTGGCCAAAATGGAAATGAAAATCACTCTCGGAGAAGTATCAGTAAAATGCTCCGAGGGTAACAATGGCAGCGATGGTGGAGTAAGACTTCGACAAGAACGCACAGGTTTTCAGTGCTGTCGGGAAAGGAGATGCAATAGGACTTCGCCCTGACATCGATGGAAATGATATGAGATGAATGCTATGGGGCAATTCACGTAAGAGACATTTAATAACAAGCTGCTCAGAACTGGATCCTTTTCTTTTAAGAAAGGGGATTTTTGATCTGACATCTATACAGGATCCCATTTTTTTCTACTTGTATGGAGATTTTGCCATGGCATACAAATCATTTTTTGTTCAGGAACTTAACAATAGGTTACGAGTAAGCACACATTCCATTTCCCGACCTTAAAAAATGGCATACTTTATTTTTTAGTTTTCTTTAAAAGATTTTTTAAATATTTATTTATTTATTTATTTATTTTTAGAGAGGGGGAAGGGAGGGGGAAAAGGGAGAGAAACATCACTGTGTGGTTGTCTCTTGTGCTCCCCCTACTGGGGACCTGGCCCACAACCCAGGCATGTGCCCTAGACTGGGAATCGAACTGGCCACCCTCTGATTTGCAGGCCGGCACTCAATCCACTGAGCCACACCAGCCAGGGCTAAAATATATTTTTCTGAGAAATGAAAATGCTATTCGTTTTTTCACAAAATGTTGAAGTCCCTCTAGGTGTCTGGTCCTAGGACAAGGAATGGTAACACCTGGCCCCTGGCTCAGGGATCTTAGGAGAGAGAAAATATGAATAAGTTGTTACGCAACATAACAAAAGACACATGCCAAAGACTGAGGAAGAAGAGGATGGGGAAGCTTCCTGAAGGAGGCAACATGCAAACTGGGTCTTAGAAGATGAGCAAGAGTTCACCAAGAACACAGATGCGGGTGTGGGCAGATTTTGTACAAAACGTTATCTTTTCTGAACTACCATAATTTAATTTACAAGGCTAAAAAAAAAGAGAGGGCTTCTTAACCTTCACTACAATGGAAGGAAATCACACTTGCATATCATTGCCAGGAAATTCTATAGCCCTACATTTTTCTGAATGGGTTGATTGGTCCTCATTCAGAGGAGGATGTGGGTAATCGTGGGAACCCCTTGCAACAAACTGGGAATGGCAACAATTCACAGCTCACATTTCTGCTTGTCCAAGGATTGTAGGCTAGAGCAGGGCACAGAATAGTGAGTGAAAAAAGAGAGCTCGAGGGGTGACCAAGCCGATCTAAAATGATCTGCAGCGCGGCTGTTTATTAGCTGCATGTCTCTGCGTGAGTGCCTACAGGTGTCCCCTTAAATTCCTCTAGCACTTGTTCTAATCACATCCCTAAGTTAAACCCTGCATCCTGGAACACACTGAATGCCAGGCATCTTTTCCAGAAACTTACAGATTAAAGACTTCTGAGGAAAGCACTTCTTTAAAATGTAAAATTAATAAATGTATGAACAATGACGTAAATGTTTTCACACCTCTCCATTCCTCCTTTCCTTCCCTTTCTCATCCTGTGCATCACTGAAATTGTGCTTTTCTAGTTTTCCTCTCTCTTTAACCACTGGCTTCTCCTTCCAGCTAATTAAAGTCTCAGTGTTTTACAGCTTGCTTTCAAAAACAAAAAAAACAAAAAAAATAAACCAACCAGGTTGCCTGTTCATTTCATGCCCTGCCTCTCTGAGAATGACTCCTAGGTATGTATCTCGTAGGACCATCTCTTTCCCGAATCTCAGTTCAGTATTGACAGTTCTGTGCTTCATTTCCTGTAAGTGCCTTAACTCAGAGTGTACATCTCATGGGATTCATCAGCTTCCTTCTCAAACCCACCTACCCTACATGCCTCCTGGTGTTTCCATTCTCCTGATCACAACAAGTCAGAAACTTGCCACATGTTCTACTCTTCCGTCCCTGGGGGAGGCAGAATAATGACCCCCCCCCCCAAGGTGTCTACATCCTAATCTTCAGAACCTATGACTATGTTAGGTTACAAAGCCAAGGAGAATTCAGGTGGAAGATGGAATTACAGTTGCTAAGCAGCTGATATTGAGACCAAGAGATTAGCCTGGATCATCTAGTGGACTCAATGCAGTAACAAGGGCCTTTAAATGTGGAAATGGGAGGCAAAAGAGTGGTGTCAGACAACGCAATGTGAAAAAGACTCAACAGGCCATTGCTGGCTTTGAAGATGGAGGAAGGGGCCACGAGCCAAGGGATGTGTCCAGCCGCTAGAAGTTGAAAATGGTAAAGAAACATGCTCCCGTAGAGCCTCCAGAACCTCAGCCCTGCAGATAGCTGGATTACAGCCCAGTGAGATACACGTCAGACTTCTGACCTCCAGTGTTATTTAAAGCCGTGAAGTGCGTGATACTTTGCTACAGCATCCGTAAGAAACTCTATACTCTCCATCCCCCAAATCCAAATCATTAGCCAACACATGTAAGTGCCAATCCTGACTAGGTCTTTGGTTGGCTTCTTCTCTCTGTTCTCACTGTCTCTGTGTTCATCCAGATCTTCTTTATTGCATTCCTAGACTGTTACAAAAGAAAAATCCCCTAACTTCATATTTTATCTCCCATCTTTTGTCCTTCAGTTTCATCTTTGCAACAGGCTTCTGACACCACAGCTTTCTCCTGTCACTTCTCTTAAAGGCTGAAACTATTGTGCCGCTCCCTACTGCCCAAAGCATGAGTCCTGACTCCTTGCCTCCTTTTCAAAGCCTTGCACAAGTTTCTCCTAAACTGTTTCTCCAACCTTATTTGCAATCACCCACCTCCTATACCAGAGACCCAGTAAATGGGACCATTTGCTGTTCTTGGCAATTGCCTTTGCTTTCCTTCCTAGCACACACCATCTTTCCTTTGTGAGATAGTTCTTGTTTCACATTTATTTTCTTGTGTTTGTTTTCTGGGTTTCTAAGATGAGAGCAGAACCCCCGAGAAACTCAAAGAGCCCTGTCCACTGCTATATTTGGGGATTTCATGTTAAACAAAAAAGAACCGTTTTTAAAAAGGATGGCTCTAAATAGTGTGGCATATCTTAAATGTTTTAAATGTTTACAATTAGCAGAGTAAATCTTTTAACTGGAAAACATAAAGCAATGTAATTATCCTAATTACAAAATAACTCAAGTATTTCGTGAAATATACTATTTCCTAGTACACAACAGTGGTCAGTAATGGCACTCAGGTTTAAATTCATCGGGTTATATAATTCAACTCATTATTTCAATATTGTTAGATTAGCTCTGAGACCAATACAGGCATGCATGTACAACCTCATATACAAACACAAATCTCATATGGAGATAACATTCAGTATAAATTTGGGGCCAGTCTGAACGGGTGGCCTGAGCCTAAAGACCTCTCCCCTTCTTAACCCCATCCTTGCCATGAAGAAGCTGACTATAAGAGGCTCATGACTTTCACAGTTAGAGAAAAATCAACAGAGAGATGGATAACTAAGGGCAAAGGCTGTAGGGCTGATGGAACCCTGGCACCTAAGTGATGGCTAAGGTAATCTGGCCGATGCAGTTGCCTCAGCAGATGGCCCCTTGCTCCCTCTGGGCTCCAGGCATCATTAGCCTGTGCTAGTACTCATCCCGGGAGGAGGAATTCCCTGGAGGGAGGAGGCCTTTCTTTTGTCTGAGGTGCAAGATATGGGAGGAAACAGCATGAGGGAGCAAATCCCCAGTGAAAGAGGAAGGACATTGGGTCTTAAAGAGTTCAAATGTAGAGTTTGGGCTTGAGAAGGGAGATGGGAAACTCAAGACTAGTACCCTTATGGATTATTGTTACAGGGGCCAAGGAGATGGAAGTTAAGGGGGTTTACGTATGTTGGATTCATCTTTCTTGCTTCCTCTTTTGAAGTAAGAGGCAAAACTATTGACCTGGCGAGCCAATGCGAAGAAAATATTTAAACCCCTGACTATACTGTCGCAACACTCATCACCATCCTGCTTCATAGGTCATTTTAGAATTTTACCACTTTATTCCTTGCAGTCTCTCCTGACCTCTGCTATGAAACAAGGCAGAAAACCTGCACCCTGAAGAACCAGCTGGGAGCCCTATGAGGATGGCATGCGTTGCAAGGCTTAACCCACAGCCAAAGTCAATGAGCGCACTTTCCAGTTCAAAATCCCAAGAGTATGGAAATTTCATCCATAGATTCGAGAAGTGACCAAGAATTAGGAGTTTCCATAACACATGCGTTCTATGAGTGCAATCACCGACTAAAATAAAGAGACACTTGACTGTCAGCATGTTATCCATGAGCTTTTTTATTGCAAATTTCTCTTAGTGGAAGCACTGACATTTTAATCATAAAGTCTACCCATTTCTCAGTGCCTCCCTACATGTATTCGATGTCATGTCGGCAGAGTTCATGAAAAATAATCACTTTTCTCAATTGGAGTATATAAAAAAAGAGAATGCATTCTAGCGACCAGTAATTTTACTTTCAGTCCCTCACTTTGTACAGTTCTGAAAGCCATCACTATGAAGGAAATTAATTAGTCACTGGACCAAGGAATAAACTTGGATACCAACACTAGGTGGCCTGGGATCAATTGTTAATACCAGGTGGCTCTTAGCCACTGCCCGGATGTATCCTAAGGCACTTCCTCCATTTTTTCCCAGATATCCTCTGGGGTATGGAAACTAAGCTTGACGTTAAATTTACCAAAACGTAGCCGAGGTTAAAAACACATTGTCAAAACTGCACAATATTACACCTAGCTACACACACACACACACAAAAAAAGGGTTCGGAAAGGAAAGTTTCTAAAAGTGTTGTGAAAAAGAGACAGCAACAGAAATGCTGTGAGTAAATTCAATTCTTTATGAGTCCTAAATTTCAGTAACACGATCAAGTCTACTTCCTACCTTGTCTGTTCAGATGGGTAAGTAAGATTTAGTTGACTCATTGCCATCTGGATTTCTGCTATGAGATTACGCCTATTATAGAACCATAGGTGGGGTAATTTTTTAAGAACTGTGGAATGATGTTTTTGTGTTGGATCAGCAGAAATACAGACTTTCAGAGGACTCACAGCTTTGGGACTGTTAGACATTGGAAATTTAATGTGTGAGGCAGGGTGTGCAATAGGGACTAAGCCAAGAAGGGACCTGCTCTCATCTCAGATAAACATAATGTCTCATCACAAGACATTATCGAACAGAAACTCAGTAAAACCTGGATGCTACATCCAAGATGAATTCACCACAAATAGAGTATTTTAAATAACATAAGCACTGAACGTCTACGTATTCAGTCATGGTTTAGTATTTAACTTCGAGTTTTAAAAACCACAGAATAAACACACTACCCAAACGCTACTGTACTTTACTGATTGGTACCCTGGCTGATTTGCCACACAGGTGAGTCAGCAAATCACAATAAAACAGGCCCAAGAAGAGAAGGAAAGAGGGGAGAGGGAGCTCCAATTGAATTTAACGGCATTACGAAAGACTGGAAATTGATGTCACAACATAGGCTCTATTCCACCCCAGATTACAGCAGAGAGCAGTAAAAATGCAGAGGTTCGTAAAGCAACAGGATAAATAATACACTGAGTAGGAACAGGTGGGAAAAAAGAGTGATCCTGTAACATTCAATAGGCAACGCCTCTGAAATATCACTGTGGTTAATCTCTGACTGTCAACGCACTCAAACTTGCTCACTTCGGCAGTGACGGATGCCTAGAAATGTCTGCCAGCCAAATTTCAGGGCACCGGAGGGACTGATTGAAAAAAAAATCAACAAGCAGATAAGCGCTGACATACCAGCTCCAAGTTTTAAACTAACTAATTAGTACAACAGATATTTTGGATAACTTGGCATTTCATCTTTATTCTAAGGAGTGTTAAAGCGAAAACATTTTTATCTAATACCTACAGTGAGAGCCGGGGAAGACTTTTCATTTCACCAAACATCCACCTGGTGGAATTCACGCAAATTAAATTAAACTGTTCACAAAACCTTTTCTGTACTTCCACATCTGTCTATATCACGCTCATTTCTTAGTAATTGGATCTCTAGGACATTCTTTAAAATAATCACACACTCTCTTGACCATGCAACCTGATTAATAATGAATGAACATTCCTGAAAAGAATCATTTGAAAGCACCGCAGATGTCTTTAGGGATAAGAGGGCCTTAATGATAAAAATTAAGGAGAAAAGGGAGCTAGGTCTCATTGTCTTGTTATTTTAATTGAAACCTAGTCTCCCAAATTTACTTAACAGAATGCTTAAACACACCTTCTGGAGTTCATTTACACAAGCACACAAGCAAAAAGACACAAATGACAATGCAGTAAAGCAATCCTGATTTCTCTAGGAACAACTGACCGATCCCACTGTCTTAATAGAGAAGAAACACGCCCCCCACCCAGTAGCAGCCTCAGAAATGCAATTTATTCTACTGAAAGTCTGATAAACAGGTTAAAAACAGGAAACAGCACATTTGTCCTTAATAGTTCTTATAGCATTTCTCCAGATTCTTATAAATAGATTGCCTTGAATACCCACCAATGGACTGCACCCTATTTCTTTTTGAAGAAACATCGCCGTAGGCAGAGGATGGGGACCCACGAAATGACAGACAGGCCACCGAGACCAGATGGTGGGTGGCAGGCAGTGCTGGAGCAGTCCCTGTGTGTCTGTGAGAGCGTCAACAGTGAAACACAACAGGAAAATCGACGCGACAATTCCAGGAAGGCCAGCTCCACCTCATCCACCCCGCCAGGGTTGCTGAGTTGAAGAATCAAAACTCCCTCTTGCTTTCCAAATGTCCTTTCCACGGACCCTGCTGTGGCTTCCCTATGTCCTTGCCCACTCAGTGTTCAACTGAAACCAAATGAAAAGACAGCTCAGGTCAGGTCAACACCCACTGCCTTGTTCCGCCCCCCACCAAAAAAAACAAAAAACAAATGACAACTTGGCACAGGGATATGTCCACCCTCCCTGCTCACAGGGACCAGCAGCGGGTCAGTGTCCCACAGCTGAGCACTGGGCGCCAGCTTTCCGCGCTGCCAACGGGGGCCCGTCCCGCCCAGCTCCTGGGGCCAGCGATGGGCGCTCACCTCCCTTGCAGTTTGGTCCTCCCAGCGTCCTACTGAGCACACGATCGCATTATGCTCTGGATGCTGGTTTGTTATTTTTAATAATATGCTTATTATTTTGTGTCTCTCTTGTGAGTTAAAATACAGTATCTGGAAGAAGTTTTTTTCAATGTCACATCAGGAAGGATGAACTCTCGCACAGATACGATGAAGCAGAGTCATTTATTCTTCCAAAAATAGAGATCTAAATTGCAATCTACCATCCTGATAAATAACTGAAAATGTGTGTATGAAATATGTACATGTGTATACACACAAGCGTTACATCTGCACACATATATGTATATATTATGCACACAGAGCATACCATATCGTATGTGTATCTATGCATATAATGCATACATACACACAGAGCAAATCTGTGATGGGTGTTCCAAATTTCAGTCTCCAGAATGGCAATGAAAGAGTGAATTGAGAATGGAAAGTAATCTTTTAAAAATTGGTTGTCTGCAGGAAGAAGGGGAAGTAGTTTTCCCAAATGCAAAAAAAAAAAAAAAAAGTGTCCTGAGCTGCAGCTTTTTCAAGGATGTTGCTTATCACGACACAAGACAAGAAACCACAACTTAAGTCAATCATCAGGAAAGTGTAAAAAGCCAAACCAAACCAAACAAACACGCTGGTTGAAAACCTGCACACATCCATTTATACACCAGACATCTGGACTCCACCAAAGGTGTTTAAAGAATATTCTTGATAAAGGACAAACAGAAGGCAAGAGCTGCTTCCTTGTCGTGCACAGTGTCAAATTGCGATGCCTACTTTTCATGCCATTGCAACACCTCGTGGTAAACCAAGGCATGCTTCACATGTTTATACATCAAAATGCAAACATAGATTTTCTTGGCTTTTGCCTCTACAAGTCATAATTTCATTTGTCTTTTACAAATAAACAAAAGGATTACTCGATTTCACATACAGATGATTTCCCTAAGAAGCCCTCACTGTGTGCGGGAGGCGCGCTTACATTATCAAATAGAATTCGAAAGAACTTTTAATCAACAGATTTAAAAGCATTGCTTTTGTTAAAACAATATTAAAATTGTCAAAATTTTTCAGACATTTTGGCACTGCAGTGGAAAATTAGCCCGAACATCTCAAGTGGAAACATCAGGAAATAAACATTTACTCCACCCCTCAAAAACAAAAGAAGATGATGAACAACAACACATTTTATAACCTTCTAAAGAGCATAATCTGACAACGTTTACAGGAAATTTTCCACTGTCAGAGGGTCTCAGACATTTCATATATTTTACAGTTTACATTAAGAAATAAAGCATCCAGTTCTAAAGGCAAATGGAACCTATTTTATACGATACTGAAAATGACTGGCGTTTTCCTGGTCTGTGCTGTACTGGGCGCCAGGCAAGCATTTGGTTCTGAAGGTAGTGAGCAGATTTGAAGACGAGAAGAGAGGAGGAGCTTGCCACACTTAATATCTTGAGAGAATTCTAAGTCGACCTTCCTGGAGAGCAGACCCACGGCGTGGTGGTGGCGGAAATGGGAGCCACTGATTCCTGTGACACCAGCCACAGGAGAGATGTGCTTCAACACTGCTCCCTGAATGCTTTCCCAAGTGCATTGGAAGTTCTATAGGCATTTATAGATACACTCGTAGAACTATCTCTATGTCCATATAAAAGCCTACCTCTGCCTACAATGGAATGAGTTTTGGTAGCCATACATAAACATGTGCGTGTATATATGTACCCACCCACACGCACGCATATATAAAAGCACCTTTGCAAAATTACTTGTGACTTGATAGATAGAATTCACTCTTCATAGAACTCCTACATTAGAGACACTTCCCTTCCTCTGTGCAAAACCAGAAACCTGTAAATAATTTATGCATTAAACAACAAAAACCCACCCACTCATGTCTGAAAAGGGTTACCTGGATATGAGCAAAATGATAAGAGGTCTAGTCTCTGAAGGACAGAACAGTGAAGCTAGATATTTGCAGTAGATTCCACCTGGAAAAACACTGGCCACTTGGGGAAACTTTTTCTTACTTCTTTTATAAAATACTCCTCTAGAAGGCAGAGAAAGTGCACACTCTCCTCTTCCCTCCAGGGGAAAACTTATTATCCACTGGGGGAAAAATGCATCAATAAATAGTTCCTGATGATGGCCAACGTGGCATTTCATAATTGTTGCCTGAATACTGGAAAGCTTAAGTTCAATGACAGGAACGACCAATCCGGTCCCATGACTCACTGTGGTAATGACAAAGTTACATAGTAACTGATCCCCTTTGTATGACCAGATTGGGAAATTCTCTCAAATATGATAGCTCCTTTTCTCAAAGGAAATCACTTTTTCTCTCAACTTCAAAGTTAGCCACACACAAAAACCTCATGCTCACAATACCCTGAGGCTACTTTGCAATCTTGAAAAGTAAAGAAAAGTAACCTTTATTCACAACTCCTGGTTAACTATTATGAAGAACATGCTTTAAACATTTCCCGTGATCGCTGAAGCCCTACAGTCAAGGGATCAAGCCTTTTTTTTTTTTTTAAGGCAACAGAAAGAGGAGTGACTCTTTTGTTCTGAATTGTTATTGTAAAGCACCACATGAGAGGAGGGGAACGATGGGAACATGGCAATGAAAAGGATAACCGCGCTGACAAACGAAAACAGGATATTAAGAACAGAGTCAGAACTGCGCGTCCCTACAGAACAAAGGTGGGAGCTTCTTGAAAGAAATTTGAGCAAAAATACTTTGAACAGATTTAAACACGGATGGATGAAGTAGTTTTCCAGGCAGCAAGAGATCTTTAAGCCTGGGGTGGTAAAAATAGGTTGTCACACACACACACACACACACACAGACACACAATTTCATAAAATTAAAACTGCTTTTAAGTCCCATTAAATCACTCACTTTCAACCCGTGATCCACTTCTTGAAATTCCCAGATCTATGTTTTGTCCCATCTAAAATAGGATACTCTATTTTTTTTTAATCAAATAACTGAGCTAACTTAGTATATATTACTAAGGATATTGAACTTTTTACAAAAAGAAAAAATCTTCATTCAGAGCATACTCTTACACTTTTAAAAAAACCCTTTAAGTAAAGTTTTCAAGAACTCCCAGAGATGCTATGCAACAGGTTCTGTGCTGAGAAACAATCACAACTAACTGGCTAACATTAGTATAACAGACTGGTTTTGTCAAATCATGCTCATAACATCTACTTTTCTTCTGATGCAAATTCTGCTAAAGCTGTTAGTATGGCAATACATTTCGTAAGATCTCAAAATTCTTATAGTTCATTGGACTTATCACATGATGAGAATTATTATTATTATTGCAGTCTCTAAGCTAATGGGATTCAGAAAAGTAAATAACATAGTTTGTATTGCATTTAAAATTGCAGGGTTTTTCTTCTTCTCTCTGTTCTGCTTCTATCCTTTTTTTCTCTTTCCCATCCTTCCCTTCTATTGTGGGATAGATGAGAGTTGAACTGATTGGCTTTCTTCTTTTAAATAACACATTTAATCCAGCTTTCTCTTTGATGTGCCCTCAGAAGACCTGGAGTTAAGCCCAATTGTCCTTGGTCTAGTTTTGTGGTGAGACCTAGTCAGTGTGGTGTTATGCAAAGAAACGCGTACTTTGAAACCAGGTAAACCTGAGTTCAAATCCTGGCTCTACCATTTCCAAGCGAAGGCGGATAGGAGCTAGCTACTCAACATATCTTCTACTCACAGATTCTCTGCATATCTTATACCATTTCCTTACCTGTAAAATGCAGCAATGAGAGCAATCTCGAAGGGTCCTTTGAGATTTAAGTGAGGCAAAGTTTGAAAAGCACCTGGCAAATTTGTGGTTCTCACATCCTTCTTCCACTCTAGCCCTGAATCATTTCTTTGAATACATTATTGGAAACCTCTTCGAACCACTTTTGGAAACAGGAAGGACATAAATCCATTTATTTAGCCAATAATGTTCATAAAGCATCTTATGTGAAAGAATAGTATATGATTAATAAACTAGGATTCCTATTATGAGCGTTAATTACTCTTAAATAAATGTCTTCATATAGGCAAGCTCATCTATTTCCTAGACTTTAGCGTAGCTCTATTCATTACCATTGGATCCCACCATGATCTTGAAGTTTCAGTTCCCTGCTCCCCATCCCATATGAATTCTTTACCGGAATTTTTTTTATTTTGCAGGAAGTAAGGGACCCTGGCAGGGGTGGGGCAAGTGAGATCATGAAAAACAGGGGAGGGTTTCAGGTTTTTCCTGCTTGCAGACTATTCAGTGAGCCTCCCGGTTTCATGGATGCTGGCAGAAGACACGAGCTCCCTGAATCGGAGATAAAGGACACTTTTGGCTGGGGCACAGCAAGCATGTGTTTCATGTTCATATCCGTTTCCCTGTCCCATCAAGTCCCACAGAGCATCCAGGTTCATGCAGCATATGCACAGTATTGGTATCAGAGCTGAGCAACTCAATCTTAGGACACGCAACTTTTTTATTACGGACTGACTACAGGTAAACCTGCCTGATGTATGTGTCCTGGGGAGAGACAGTATGTTTATTATAATGGAAAACAAACAAACCTGCCTTCTACCTAGGTGGAAACCACTCTATCTCCATCTCCCAAGGCTTTTCACTATACAAACATCCTTGAAAAGAAAGCCCGGCCCTGGTTGGTGTGGCTCAGTGGATTGGGTGCCAGCCTGCGAACCAAGGGGTTGCCGGTTTGATTCCCAGCTGGGCACATGCCTGTGTTGTAGGCCTTGTGCCCAGTGGCGGGGAGTAGGTTGTGAGAGGCAACCACAATGGATGTTTCTCTCCCTCTCTTTCTCCCTCCCTTCTCCTCTCCCTGAAAATAAATAAATAAAATAGTTTTTTTTAAATAAATGAAATAAATGAACAAATAAATAAAATCTTTAAAAAAAAGAACAAAGATGGTCCAGAATAGAGGCCATCAGCGCCTTAGCTTACAAGAGGTATGGAAACTTGAGAGATCCATGGAGAATTATTTCCTAAAGACATAGCTCCTGTCTCCTGGAAATCTGGCCGATAGCAATTACAATAGAGGCAGTTAACTGACATTAAATTACCCTTTGAGCCATGGAAGACCAAAGGTAAGAGGAGCCCCAAGAAAGTGCTCTATGTCCCTCATCCTTACTGTCCTGTAACATCAGCTGATGAACCAGGAAGCCTGGGAGAGAGCGAGGAGGCTCGCACATAGATTTTGCCCTATAAATAGAGCCCTTAATAACTTCTTCACAAGTCTGAAATCAGCTTGGGCCAGGTCTGCAACTTCAACTCCTTACTCTTTTCTTTTTTTTAATTTCTTTTTAAGTTTTTAAAAGATTTATTTATTTCCTTATTTATTTTTAGAGAAGGGACAGGAGGGAGAAAGAGAGGGAGAGAAAAATCAATGTGTGGTTGCATCTCGTGCATTCCCTACTGGGGACCTGCAACCCAGGCCTGTGCCCTACACTGGGAATCGAACCGGTGACCCTTTGGTTTGCAGGCCGGTGCTCAGTCCACTGAGCCACCCCAGCCAGGGTTCAACTCCTTACTCTTAACCTAAACTCATTTTAAGAGTTTGGAAGAGTAAGCTAGCTTTGTTACTTCTATGACATATATATATATATATATAAAAATAAATTTGGTTTTCTTTAACTAAGCATAATTTTTATTTTAGAACTGCTTTTGGAGTAAAGCCAGAGAGGAGGTCTCTTCTGCGATGATCCTTTCCTTCAACAGGTACCCCGAAGGCCTTGCTGTGTGCCAGGCACCGCTCTGGGCACTAGGAAGGCACTGATGGATGTGAGAACAAGGGCACCTTGTTTCTTTATGTTTTCAATGAGGGAAACATTAAGAAACCAGGAAACGGGTGAGAACACATGACAATTTCAAAGAACCGTATATAAAATAAAGGAAATACAAAGGATGGCATGAGAGAAAGTAGAGGGGTGGGTACAGGTCTACATTAGCTAAGAAAATATTTCTACTCATATATCTGTGCAAGCTTTCTTGATATTTTGGCTTTCCCCCTACCAATAAACAGGCCAAGAACATGCTGATTTCAGGATAAGACTTTTCCAGCATCTGGGCAAAGAGTTGTAATTAATTGCTCAAGTTATTAAATGGTTAGTTTCAGATTTGCCTAAGGAATGATTTCTTTTTTAGGACACTAAAATCCAACTTTTACTATTTCTTACATGAAAAGACCAAGTGATGAATTATTGGAAAGCAGTGACCACTTTTTTTTTATTTTAGCAATGAAATTTGAGAGAGAAAAGCCATGATCACACAGTGGGAGGGAAAAAAAAAAACCCCACCACACACACACAGGAACTGTGGGGCTTAGAATTCCCTGAATGTCTAAGTGTTTGATGGCAGGGTGTTAACCTGAAGTTGAAAGGAACCATGGACATGCAGTTACTGGTACGGGGAGGGTGTGAAGGAAATTGAGAGAGACATTTCAAGAGTCATTGGTTTTGCTCCTGCCCCTCTAGGAGAAGAAATTTCAGGAAGGAAAAGGGAAGAAGTGGGTTAACAGCGTGGGAGGGAAATGAACAGGTACAGCCGGCGCCCCATGCCTGGAGGATCAAAGGTGAACTAAAACCAGAGGATCCCGTTGCCTGAGAGAGCTATTGTTGTCTCACTGACAATAATAAGAACAAAAGGTAACTCAAAATAAATTCACTGGCTAGGTAAAAGTGCAGTAGCCGCCAAATCAGGATTTTTAGAGCCCGTTTCTTAAAGGAGCTAGAAGGAAGATGACCACAGAGAGAGCTGTGATGGAAGAATAAAGAGTTGTGGTGGCCGGCGCGGCAGGGGCCCGGGAGAGGGCTGGGGAAGGCTGGGCGCTGGGAGCCAGCCAGGCTCCGGTGGAAGGAGTAAAGCTCAGGGCAGGACGGGGTGGCAGGCAGGAGGGGGCTCTAAAGCACGCAATTCTTGGGGAGTGAGTCATCCCCAACTCAAAGACTTTTTGGCCTAAAAACCCAAATTTAAAATGTTTCTTTGGAGGCTTGGTAATCTGCAAAAATATGTAAAGTATATGCTTGTAATCTACATGAGGATAAATCCCATAAATTCCATGAAGTTTCTAACGTCTTTTTGAAAATGCTCTCAGGGCAAGCTAAACTCTGAGATCTTTCTGGCATTATCCAAATACATTTGCTTGCTCTGTCTTTGGGAGAAATTATGAATGTAATTTATAAAACAGGAAATCAAGACATTGCCTTGAAATCAATATTAAAAGCTATGGTCTCAGGGATTTGACTCCAAGCATTTTTGTTGCTGTTTTGGTTTGTGTCTCATTTGTTTCTTGTTTAGGAGTATCTGTACCTTAAAAAAAGTTTCATTTTAGGCGAAACTGTGAATTTCGTCATGTACATTTTATCCTCTCACTGAATCAAATGATATAATACGATGGCTTTTTGAATGTAAGTAAAGATGAAAATGAAAAGACTTAGTACTTGAGATGCAAGCTAGGGTTTAAAACTTCACTTCTGAAAAGATACTTAGCTTTAAGAACAGTAAGATTTCAAGGTGGCTAAGCTATCTTATTAAAGGAGAGATATATTTATTTTTAAAATAAATATGAGTGTTAACGGGAGAAAGAACCACACTGATATGAGAAAGCACTGCATTACAAAAACTGATCCTGAATTACCATCTTTATGGTAAAGGTGGATGGGTTCTCCCTTGTTCCTCAGCTTCTCCAGCTTGTCCTTATTTAAATCAACAGACACTCGATTCGGGGCAGGCTTCCCAACAGTTCTGCCAGTTGTCTAAGTCTATTCTTTCCATTACAAATTCCTCCAACTGACTCTCTCTTGTAAACGGATGCAAATATTCCGTTTCACAGCTCTATTCATTTTCTTCCTTAGAACTCAGATTGGGAAATCTCTCTCTCCTGGGGCGCCGGGCAAAGGGTGCCAGACGATGGCAGGGTGACTTCCCAGAAGGGGGCTTTGTTGTGCCACCGCCAGGCAACCTCCCCGGAACATCAGCTGCCAAAACATTACAGTCCAAACAGGGGTGCGCTGATCCCCTCCCCGCCCCCGCCCACCAGCATCCAGAGGCAATTCTTTGCATGGATGCTTCTTCATCATGATCCTGACTGGCAGCTCCAAGGATTAAACTCGGGTCCTTTATGCACATTAGCCCCCTGGAGTGTTGAACTCCAAAACCTCTTTTTCCTCCCCTGAGCCTACCCTGTATTTCACAAAACCCTAGTTAGCCACTGTGGTACACAGCCTTTCTTCCATTCTGGGTTATCAAAAGAAAACAAAACAAAACACTAGACCCTACAACAATATGATGGAGATGGTAATGACCGAGGGTTTGTAGGGTACTGTGCAGATTCCAAGTTCTTTCTGAGCTCAGACTTGGGAACCCATTTACTTCTTTATCGTTAAGACTTCACATTCTCAACAGCACAGTCTCACTTACAATGGCACAAACGGCCAACGGGCTGAATGCAAACTGTGTGCTGTGTGTATGTATGTATATCCATAAAAAAGGCCCTCAAAGCTCCTGGAGGAAAAGCAAGACCAGTGTCTATTTAATCAAGCAAAATTTCCCGCTTAATGACCACATTAAAAAAAAATAAAAAAAACAGACCAACCATCTGGCCTCTCTGCTACTTGAGGGGTTTTGTTCCTCGCTTCCTGATAATCTTTAGCAAAGCATTATCATTTCACTTCTAAATTATTTTTACCATGATGCATTTCCTTCTGTGCGCTACTTTAAGAAACAGAGTGGAAAGCGTTGTTCTATTTCTAAAAAACCACTTCGCCATTCTAAATGGCAGGTTTCAAAGACGGCAAAATGTACTTGAAAGAGGAAGACGGCAGTCTAATCACGGTGAGAGCATTAACTACTCACGTTTCTTTCAGCATTAACGCCTCTGGCAGCAAGCCCTCTCTGTCTCTGTCCAGTGTACATACAGAGAGAAATGCGGAGACATAGATATATAGGAATATTTAAAATCTAAACACAAAAAGCCACACTGTGCTGTTCATTCATGGTGTTCACTGTGCTAAGCACTTTCCAAGAAGTAAGTCAGAAGGTGAAATTCATTTATGCATGGGAACTAAGACTACATTAAAAGTACAGTCATACTTCAATTAATTGAAATTCTCTGGAAATGGAAGAGTTCTGGTTAATTTAATTTTCTGGTTAACTGAATCCCAAATAAAAAACCTTTGTAAAAAAAAAAAATCCTCGTTGAAACATTCCTAAGACACTTGAGTCCACTTCACTTGCATAACTACAAACCACATACTGGATCTAATTTAAAGGTTCTTAGGTAACTCCTAATTTTATTGCTCCTTGGGATCTTCATTATAAAGATCTTTTTTTTCTTTTAATCATAAATAGAGGAGATTTAAGAGATTGAGTTGAACGTATAGTTGTATCCACGACCATGAATGTTACATGAATCCATAATATCACCTTCTTCCTTGTATTTCAGAACTCTCTTGGGAAAGGATAATGTAGAGACTGTGATTAACAGAGAGTTTCGATTCTTTTGGAAAAATTCAGGTAAACTGAGGTTTTTCTTATGCTTGCATGCTAAGGGAAACTGACAAACATTTTTTTCTCTACATGATGTTCAATTAGTGTAAAAAATAAGTAAATTTAATATAGTACACCCAATCAGTTTATTGACACAACTTTAAAACCTTGCAAATTCCTTTGGTGTATATATTTAAACTCACTGAGAAAGTACCAGGATTTAGGTTTCATGGTAGAACATAATGGTGATTCCAAAGTGGTCCCTCACTTGGGTTCCATGTTCCAATTTCCCATAGAACTTTATACTGTGCCACCTTGAGCTACCAAACAGTAGGACTGTACTGAGTCAGATAATTGCCTAACAGAAAGAGACCTTACATCAGGCTCCCCTTCCTTTGGTGAAGATTATTGTAGACAGAATTCCTGCATTAGATAAAAGGTTGAAAAAACATCAGCTAAGATCATTTCCAATTCCAAATGCTTTGCACTGTAGATAGAAAGATAAGATGGTGGCACCCGAGCACGCATGCGCTCTTTCTCTCTCTGACACACACATCCCTTTTTTTTGGAAGGGATGTGTTACCATGCACTCATCCACAAAGCAGCCCTAGGCAAAATCTAATGTATACTGAGATCCTATTATTTGCTAGGAGCTGTTAGCTACTAGGCACATAGTAGGATTTTCATACAGATTTCCACAAAGGACTGAATGAAGCAGAAGGGACAAACTATATTTCACTTCCGGACCTACAAAAGACCTCCTTCTAGATCAATGCTGCCAACCTTAGCAGCATGTTGGTGTTTCTGAACAATGACCATTTAGAAAATGGTACAGTTGTTATACCGTAAAAATAGGACTTTATTGTAAGGCATAAACATACCCACTATATATTAATTTTAAATTACTATGTCGGGCACAAATGTATTGAGAATATATGTACTGAGTAGATATTTTTTATCTCAATCTGCAACTCACTGTAGACCTTGCCCATAATCAACAGGATGCTTATTCTTCTTTATTTTGTCTTTTTATTTGTACTATCTTCTTTCAGTATCTTTTCACTGAGTCTTGCCCTGAAGAAGGGTAGTAACTAAAATATAGGCATTTTTTTAAAGGACTCCTCAGAGAATGCTATAGATTAAACCCATGCAGAATTCTGTTATGGCTTTCTAAGCTGGGATACTCAAAAGGTGGTGTTAGGGACAGGAGGGTGATTAGGATCCAACATCTGTCAGTACAGGGATTTCCAGGTTGACTGAGTAGATATGACTTCCCTGGTCAAGGGTCTGGACAAGTGGCCCCTTCCCATTTAGAACCACCAAACACTCTCCTGGCTCATCTGTCGAAGCAGAATCAGGAAGTAGTGTAGATTGTTAACCTGCTAGCTCCAAGTGAGGCTGCCCTTCCACTAAATGCTTAAATAGCTTTCTTAGAAAAGGGAGAAAAGGTGTCATGATGCATTACTTAGTTAAGTATTACACCCTGACACACAGTGTGTTTATGTTGATCTTCACTGCATAACACAAAGAAGGTCTATAAAAATTACTAACTTAATAGAAATAACATTTATTTGGGGGAGTCGAACACTTCTGGGTGAAAACAAAGAATGCATTAATATACTAACACCAATGATTGACATGTAATACAATTTATATAAAGCTTCCTTTGAGTTTCTCCTTTTTTTTTTTTTTTTGACCATTCCTTCATATACTGATAGCTGACAGTTTCTTAGTACCTACAAGTTGTCAGGCACTTTATATATACTGTCTCTGATTTCCTCCCAAACCCTAAAAAGAAGGTCTCATTTTCCCCATTCTGCAGATGAGGAAACAACAGCTCAGAGTGAAGGCATCTTGCGCAGGGCCACGCAGCTAGCACGTGATCGAGTCCAGTTTAGAACCTGGGTTTTTCTGACTCCTAAAGAGCTCTTTCCTCAGCAACATGTTGCTGTTCCATCTGCAAGGCATTGGAAATTTCTGATGTATGAATGCAAAGAAAATTTGGACGCTGTAGATTCTGGTTGTGCTTCAATTACTTCTAAACTTTAATAAAAAAAGAAAGACTAATAGTTAAGCATTGGTCATGCGTGTTCATCAGGATCCATTCAGGAATTTCACAAGCTAAGCACTCCCCAATCTCCCTGAGAAGAACTGACATCTGGATCATATTGGCAAGTGGGTGCTTTAAACGTGAGAGAAAATTAGGAGGAAAATCTAAGACTGGATTGCTTCCACGAGTTCACTCACCAATATCTCCCCCAAGTTGTGTGTGTGCGTGCGTGTGTGTGTGTGTGTGTGTGTGTGTGTGGCTTGTCATCCAACCTTTCTACTCAGTGAACAATGGCTTGTGACCTCCCAGTTAGCAAGTTCACAGGAGAAATATATCAGTTATAATTAATGTTTACCTGAATAAATGTAAATATTTTAAAACACACAACAGTTCCAAGCACATGTGATTTCCATTTTATTTTATGAAACACTAAAAATCCACTTGTCCACCCCATTAATTATAACCTGCTCTCAGCCCTGACCTGTATATAATTCCCTCTGACGTAAATTGGAACAAGGTGCTCAGCGTGGAAGCAGCCTATACCCCAACTGGGCTACAAAATGTCAAGTTCCCGAGCCTCTCAAAAGTGTAACCTGACATTTTTCTAAGATTAGAGGCAGTTTGTGAATTTAAAAAGAGGGCTTAAAGACTCACCACAGTTAAATCCTCCAGTAACTCCTGAAATATCCAAAGTAAACAGGACTAAAGGGGCTCTGGGGACACCAAAACCTTACTAGAAGAGAAGAAACACTCTTTAGTAGGTGGTATTTCTTTGCATAAAATAATGTACGTGCATTCAGGCAGAATTAAGAAGAATGCAACAATAAACTTTGAGGCAGGAAGCCCTCTAGAGATCTACAGGAGTCATGGATGGGCCATGCAAAATATTTCTCCTTTTGCTGTACGTGAATGATTGAGTTTACACTTCCCATTAATCCGACATGCTGAGGGCAACAAAGAGAAGGGTTAATTTTTCCAATAGTATTTTTCTTGACACAATTGTAATATGTATTCTTTTGTAACGCTCCCCCAAAGCAAAAGGCCTAGAGAAGGACCTAACCACTAAGAAGCAACATTTGGTAGATTGATCTTTCTAGTAGTAATTTTTCCGTACATCTTATCTGCAAAAATGAGACCATACTTTACGCTTTGTTTTGCGAGCGGTTGTTTTAAATATAATATATTGGGTGATTTTTCATGTTCAAAGCCTCTTCTGACTTCTCAGGATTAATCTTAAGGACCTTTTAGTATAAATGAAGTATTACTGCCACTTGCCAAATCAAATAGATCATGTAAGCTGAAGATTTAATAAATATTAAAACGTGGGCAATTTCCTTTTTGCATTACAATGTGCACTGTCAATGAGGGTGATAGTGCCCCCATTGGGGAGCAAATTAGCTCTTGGTGACAAAAAAATCTTATTCTTTTTATGTGTGAAACACAGGTATATCTAAATAGATACACTATATAGTTGTAATATTAAAATTCCATGGAGGGAAATGTTTAGGGGAAAATGTTTGAAAGATTGTGAAATACTGTGCTACAGCATCAGACTTATAAATAGTTGGTCTTTACATTCCGGAATTCAAAAGATGAATTTTTCCATTTTAAATGTCTCATCTTTGAGTGAATTCCAGCCCATTTCTGAGTTGGAGAAACTGGGGTTCTATGAAGCTGATCTTTAGCGAGTTGATTTTTCTGTGACGTGCCCATGGTCAACACACATTATTTCAGCCATGTTCTCGCTGCAGACTCGGTGGGGCCTGGGTTAGGAGGCATGTGTGGTGGAGGAGATGCTTTGAAGACAGATCATCTCGCAAAGGCCCAGGTCTGCATTCCAAAGTTTACCAGCTCTTGCTCTGTGCTGCCCTCTTGTGCTGTCTCGGCCTCCAGCACGCCTCTTCCCAACAACCTTAAGTTGCCTTAAATTGATGGACCATCTGCCCTCCAGTGTTTTTTGGCACCAACACCCAGGGTGGCCACAGACAAGAGAATGCCCAAAGATACAGATTTCCTTGCAGGAAGAAGCAAATATCAGGAGGAAGGAAAAGCTGTAGAGTTCCTCATGTGCCCTTTAACCCTGGGAGAGAGTAGACCAACTACATGCTCACAACGCTATTGTTATCATAGGCAGCACAGCTCACAAAGAAGCAAGGCAGCAGCTGAAAATCACCACCCTCTGCAGCAGACAGAATTTCTAAAGTACTGGCCCAGGGATGTCTGCTTAGCCCCCAGATCCTGTGAATGTGAGCTATCACTGCCCGGATTGTATCGTGTTGACAAGAGGGGAGAAAGATGATCCGGATGGACCTGACCTGACCACATAGGCCCTTAGAAGCTGGGCGCTTTTCCTACCTGATGGCAGAAGAGAAATTTAGAGAGAGCCTATGTATGCGAAAGACTCCATGTGCCGTTGCTGCTCTGAAGATGGAGATGGTCACGTGAGAAGGAACGTGGGTGGCCCCTAGGAAGAAAGAGTCGACCCCTGCTATCAAGGAAATGGGGACTTCAGTCCTCGAACCACAAGAAAATGAACTCTGCCAACAACTGGAGTGAGTTTGGCAGCAGACTCTTCCCCAGGGCCTCCAGACCAGAGACTGGCCCGGCCAACACCTTGATCTCAGCTTCCTGAGACTCAGAGCAGAGAACACAGCGTGCCGCACCCAGACCTGTAACCAGTTCATGCATCCATCTGATGTAGTTCACTCAAACTGCCCTTTATCTGCTTACAACTTTTCTCTCCACATCTAGAACATTTTGTCCGCCTCTGTAAGTCCCCACGCCTTCACTTTCCTATAGTGGGCTGCTCAAAGGATGATGTTAGAAGATAAGTGGAAGGGTGAATACTCTTCTATGTCTGAATTTTCCTAAGGTTTTTGTAGGGAAAATAGCAGCAATGATTGACAAACTATATATATGCTAAGGTGCAAAGAGAGGGAAGAGGAGGAGGTATCAGATGCGGCTGAAGTTGAGGTTTTCCCAGTATTTTATCACCTCTGGTACCTGCTACCTACTGCCCAGTTTAAATCTTTCTAGGCTTCATTTTTCTCATTTGTAAAAGAATAATAGTAATATCTAAGTCATAGGGTTGCAAGGAGGGAGAGGCCCAGATAACAGAAACTGAAATTTGCAAACACTGAAAATATCACTGTGCGAAGAATTTGGGTAAGAGTTTGTACAAAATGCTTTCCATCTCTTGATCTCTTCCATGACCACAAGAGCAAAGCCACAGTTAACCTTCTTTAAGACGGGCTTTAGCTTGACAATTAAGAGTATTGTATGATGTATAAATAATCACTTGACTTTAGGATGTCGTCTTCATAACTTTATACATGCATTATGTATATACTTTATATTTTAGATACATTATATGCATTATATACATACTTCATATACTTTATACATTATGTGTGTGTATATATATACAAACATAAGGAAAAAGTTTTAGGATTGGGAAGAAAGTTCTACAGTTGCCATATTTGGTTGGATATATCTGTTGGGTTTCCTATAAAGTTGAATAAACCATGAGAATCCTGAAGATGAAGCCCATGTTTAATTCACCTTGGATAGCTACATGGTCTGCTAAGAACTGTGTCCCCAGTAGGCACTTGACTTACTTATGCACCAAAAAAAAAAAAAAATTAGTTAAAGAGTGAAGTTTATATTGAAAACTGTGGTGAGCTCAACATTTGATTTTTTCCCTCCTCAATTTTTCTATGATCTTAGTGAATATAGGTTTTTGCTTTTCTTCAAATTAATAGAGCTAAATATTTCTGTGACAGAACCAAGGGGGATGCATGGAGGTTACAGGGGGTTAGACCACACCACCACATTCCACAGTTTCTGACTGGTGCTCAAATTAGAAAGTAAACCCAACAAGTATGATATAAAATGGCCAACGTATTTCAAACTGCTCTCTTTCTTTTGCATTTCCAGCTCATTAACCAGGAAGCATTGCCAGTGTCTCCAGGGATGCATCCTGTAGGAGCCATCTAACACCAACTGCTCCTCCATGGATCGGAACACCGGGGACCTTTGCTTCCAGATTTATGAGCCGCACTTGCTGGAGAGTTTTCTTTCCGTAAATTACTTGTCATTAAAATGACAAAGAATGCGATAATTAGTCAAATTAAAGATCATCTTTCTGGCAGCGCATCAAGTACAGATAAAGTATAAAGAAGCATTGTTAGCAATTTAAAAATATGTGACCTTAATGAATAACTTTGCTGTTAAAATTCACTAGCCAGGGACAATGAAAAATTCCCGGGGCTTTAAATGCACACCCTTGGCAGGCGTCTTAATGGTCTGTTTTCAAGATACCCATCGCTTCCCTGAGTTGAAATAAAAATCTCTAGGCAATGGAAAAAATACAAAAAAGAAAGTTAAGAGAAAAAGAAAAGAAAAATCTCAAAACCACAGAAGGGGACATTATTATACCCTAAATATTCTTTAGAAAAGATCCTATTAGCTGATTTTCCATAATTTGCTAAAAAGTTGACTGTTGCAATTTAGTGTCTCAATAGCTTGGCCTTTAAACATAATTTAGCATTATTTAGTGCTTTAAATTGTACATTGGTTTAAGGAATTTAACATGCTTCACAACAACCTGCTGATGAGTTGAATGCCTTTGTAAGCCATTAGCCTAGAGCTGCGCTCTGCAAGCCATGGCCTGCTTCCTGTTTGGTGTGGCCTGCAGGCTACAAGGGTTTTTATATTTTTAAGGGTTGAAAAAAGCCAAAACAGTAATATTTAGCAACATGTGAAAATCATACGAAATTCAAATTTGTGTCCATAAATAGGACATTTTTTTGAGTACAATCACCTCCAATTGTCTACCTATAGTTTATGGCTGAGTTGAGCAGTTTTGACAGAGACTGGATGGCCCAGAAAGCCCAAAACATCTACTACCTAAGGCTTTATGAAGAAGTTTTCTGAGCCCTGGCCTGGATTGAAATGGTACGAGAATGGTGCAAACAGCTTGCAACTTTGCCCCCGACAGCACGAAGTTGTCCACAGATCCCGGAAGTCTCATGACCTGGCTCTCAGCACTGCGCTTGTTCCACTTCCACACTTTTTCCTAACTACTGGGGCTGAGGAAGGAGGGGAGTCGCCCACAGCAGAGCCCACCTCCATTCCCTACGGCTGCAGGAAGATCGCACTTGCTCCCGTTAGAGGAACAGGACTGTATTAATCTGCACTAAAATCTATGTAAAATCAGCAAGTGGTTCTTGACTTTTTAACCACAAAGGACTCCCCACCTTTTTAAGTGCTGGGAGTGTGCTTATCATTTTACAAAAGAACTTCACTAAAATAGAGTTCACATATTACAAACTCATGCATTTAAAGTGTACAATTCAGTGGTTTTCAGTATATTCACAGAGCAGCGCATCCATTACCACTAGTTAATTCCAAGACATTTGCATCATCCCCCAAAGAAATGCCACGCCCATTAGCAGTCACTCCTCCCCCCCTTCTCCCAGTTCCTGGCAACTACTAATCTCTGTTATGCTTCTATGAAATATGCTTCTTCTCGACATTTCTTATAAATAGATCATTCAATATGCAGCCCTTTATGGCTGGTTTCTCTCCCTTAGCATAATATTTTTTAAAACCTCTTCACTTTTAACTTCACAAAACTGCTAGGTTTAAAAAAAAAACAAGATATTTTTATAAAAATAAAGGAATTTGGAGTTTAAGAGAAAAACTAAATATCATATACATAAAATTGAATGTGAAATGCTTGCTCTTTATATATGGATTCTTAAAATTATCATTAACTGCTAGGTTTAGAAGTATCTGATGAAAATAATCATTTAAAAGTAACGAGTGTACAATTTCCTTTGAGTTTTTCAAAATGATAAAAAATAGCCCATGACTTATTTTTCTTATAGTCCACAGGGACACATTATGTGCCTGAGCAACGCCACCATGTGCTCATTCTCTCGTTTACTCAGCAAATATCATAGAGTGCCTGGAACACGCCATGTACCATTCAAGATGGGGAACAAGACAAACATGCTTTTCAGATCTAGCGCTTCGTAAACCTTACTTTTCGTTAGATCCTGGCTGGATCTGTCAACCCCTAAACATCATAGTGCCAACACATTGTATCTATTTTCCAGAGTTCTAGTCTTTTATGTAAAAATGATGTAATTTTTAAGATGTTCAAAATAATTTAAGTTGCCTTCAACTTTCCAGGTATCTGAAGAAAGCTTCTGATTCTTCATCCTCTTCTTTTCCTACTTATCTATCCCTTATTTTCTTCTCTTCCATCTTAGGACTCCTTTATGTGATTAATATTTTGAGTCCTACAACATACACCAAGATACTGCGGTTATCTATGGAGTACCAGTCAGGCAAAGAAAACAAAATTCAAACCTTATCCATTAATGATTTTTTTTTTCTTAGTACCTAGATGTCTGCCATCATGTTATTGCTCGCTCATCAGCAAAGGCTTGGAATTGCCATTCCAGAAATAAGCTAGGCAAAATCTCTATAATCCAGGCAGTGAGAGTTTAAAGTAGTGGCTTTAATATCACTGTGTATTAGAAGCAGAATGGTATCTCCTTCCTCCAATCAGGTGAGTCTCTCCCATGGACAGATCATTTAACTGTTGGACATTTGTACTTACTAACATTGCTTGATCCTAAAGGATAGAGTCCAAATCAAACACATCTGGGCATATTTAACCTGGAAAATTGCCCCCAGAAGGCCCTGTTAGCTTTGTCTTTGAAGTGCTGTCAGGGAACAGAATAACTGCACGTGTTCTGTGCTGGGTAGAGGGGGCCAAACATGGGTAAAAGCAATAGGGAGAAACGTCGAGATTTTATCTAAGGATAAACTTGTACCTGCAAACAATGTCCCAAATCAGATTGGGCCTTGGGAGAATCGCCTGTGCGCTGGCATTCCTGGGGCCACTAGAAAGGGGCTGCTGCTGACATTATAGGAATTCAAACAGGACAAGGTAGGAAGAAATGAACCAAAGACCTTTGACTCCCAACGATGTCGTCTGTGGCAAGGGTGGTGATAAGGAACCCAGCTGGGGAGGTTTTTAATTTAAAGCAGCTATGATGGTTCAACTGCAAAGAACGGTATGTTTTTGAAAGTGATTAAGATGATGCCTCAACGTCAATGGTAACATGATTTTTAAAGCATTTATGCAACCATTTTTCAGCAGATCAAAAAGGAAAGCATTAGTAAACATTTATAGAGATTTTTAACCTGCCCAGATATTTAATACTATGTCCCTTTTTTTAAAAAAAAACAAGATATTTTTATAAAAATAAAGGAATTTGGAGTTTAAGAGAAAAACTATATATCATATACATAAAATTGAATGCGAAATGCTTGCTCTTTATATATGGAGTCTTAAAATTATCATTAGACAAGAACTCCATGAGAAAACCTGAAATTTAAAAGCATAAGGCAGCATGTGCTTTTTCCAAGAAAATCATGAACCATAGGGAGGACTCTACCTTGACATTAATTATGAACACAATAATTAAAAATATAGAAGCATTCCACTGCCCTTGGCTGTAACTAATCAGAAGTACTCTTGATTTCTTGAAATTACATTTTCTACCCTTGGTTTAAAGTTAAAAATCTCAAAACTAATGTACACTTTGAAATGCTTTTAGAAGGTTTTGTGATCAGGAAAAAAACATCGATTTCCTCTGCTATATACATATGTAAGATTGACAAATCTTTTCTTCTATTGAATATTGCTTTCTTATCATGTCACAACTTGAGAGACTCCATTGAGGTTTAGTACCAGCTAGAGTATTTGAAAACCCCTACGGCTTCAATTATGATGTTCTATTACATGGAAGTGACATTTTATCCCAAATAACCAATATGCTACATTTAAAAATTCACTTTCCATTAATTAATTCAGTAATCCATTCATTCAGCAGATAGGTAAATAAGTGGCATGCTAGGCATTGAGGAAAATGCAGATCATCCACCGAACAGGGTTCAAGGACTTATTCAAAGAGTTGTTTAAAAGAACTGCCAAGCTGTGGCGGGGTGGGTCATGAGGTTGGAGCGTCACCCTATATCTAAAGGTTGCAGCTTCAGTCCTTGGTTGGGGCACATATAGAAGGCAACCGATCGATGTTTCTGTCTCTCTCCCCCTTCCTCTCTCTCCCTCGAAAACCAGTGATCAGTCCTGGCTGGTGTGGTTGAGTGGACTGAGTGCCAGCCTACCAACTGAAAGGTCTCTGGTTCAGTTCCTAGTCGGGGCACATGCCTGGGTTGCGGGCCAGGTCTCCAGTTAAGGATGTGTGGGAAGCAACTGATCGGTGTATCTCTCACACACTGATGTTCCTCTACCTCTCTTTCTAAAAGTAAATAAATAAAATCTTTTTAAAAAATGAAATCAATGATCATATCCTCGAGTGAGGATTTAACTAACTAACCAACTAACTAACTAAAGACAACTGTCTAAAAATTGAAGGCTTTTTTCCCCTTCGCTGACATTTTCTGGATTTGAGTGATGTTCAACTGCTGTTCGCATCTCAGCCAATAACCCCAATTTGTGAGAAGATATTGTAACTTTAAAAGGTCACCTTACACAATCCTTGCATATAAAGGAATAAAAAAAAAGCAAAGACGAGGGCAGCTGGGGACCGAGATGACATTATTAGATTTATACCATGACACTGTTCCTTACAGTAGAGCTTGCCAGGGATTGTTGGGAATTAGGGGTAAGATATTTTGGATTCTAGCAACCCATTGTTATATAACTCCAAAAATAAATGGACCTCTGTTCATAACGATTGCATAGGAACCAGAAGTGTGCATGATGTTACTATAACATAGATCTTAAATGAAGTGCCATGAAGGACGCATGAAATTATGTAACTTCACAGAGACATTTTTGGAAGAATACGTATTCTTACTTTAGAAGTAAAAATTCTACTACATAGTCCTATAAACAAAGGAGGATCATTTTCTTGGCTCATCTAGATAGAATATTTCTTCCTCCAAAGCCTTCTCTTTAACAAAATGTACAAATCCCTTTGAGCACTTTTTAAACAAAGTCAAGAATTTTGAAGTATTTTTGAGCATTATTTGTCATACTGTTAAACTAATACATTTACAAATGTACTGTCTTATTTTGGGAAGCAATCTGCATTTCAGTGTATTTTTCTTGGTTAATTTTATTACTAAAAGGCCTACATTCCCAAGAGCCTTTGCTGTACTTAAGCGTCACTTGAGTTTAGTCTGCTGGGATCACAGGCACAGGAAAAACAAGAACACTTCAGGGTACGCTTTCGTCTAGAAAGAGCGGTACCTCCATGCAGTTTATAAATCTCTGTTCCTGAGAAAGAAAGGCGCCACTCTGGATTGGCTCAGCATTCCTGGGGGACCTGTATTACAATGCAATGGCAGGGCCACTGTAGCTGCGAATTAATGACAACTATGTCCAAATTTGGGCACACTGTAACAGCTTATATTCCGTTACTATAAAATGAGGTAAGGGCAGAAAATCAAAAATAGAATGGAAACTGTATATCTAATAGAGAAATATTTAATTTTCACAAGAAGTTACAGTTTATTCTTGTTTCAGGTAATTTGTAATTTATATGTAAATGTAAGATACATATTTTAATTCTAGTATTGATAAGAATATGCTATTTATAGTACTTCAAACAATAATTATTTTCACCCTCATTTAATTCTAAAGAAGAAACATATATTTATATGATATAATAAACATAAAATATATTGTTTTTATCCTGTAAATATAATTTAAGGTAAAAAACATGTAGTATTTTAAATATGATAAAATAATTATTTTTACCATATAATTTAAATTTTAAAAATGGATTGTGTTTTTTTCTTGCCTCTTTTTTATGTCTTTAAATGTCTTAAAACCTCTACCATTAGAGAATTCAGTGAAACAAATTATATCAGAACAAGATCAAGTGTTGTGCCACTCTCTCTATAAAATTCTCTATGCATATATAAATATGCCTCATTTAATAAAGATGTTTTATTATCTATTCAATTTTATATCTGTTGAAATAATCATAATACATAAGTGATAAACAATCAACACAAAGTACAATAAAACAAAATTCATTTCTTAAGGTATTGAGTACAAGCTCTTTAAGAAACAAGGGCTGTTATCTTTCTCCATTATCCCCTAACCTTCAGCCATAATGTGCAAAAGGAAATTTAAAGAGACTGTGGTATTTATCAAAAGTGACCAGATGGGCACCCGAACCTGCCTCACAATAAGGAGATGCTCATAAGCAGAAACTTTGGATCACACAAAATCCTGCACAAATGTTCACAGCAATTTGATTATAATAGCCCTAACTGGAAACAGCCCAAATATACTTCAACAGGGTGAATGGTTAAACTGCAAAATATCCATACCATGGAACACTACTCGGTAATGAAAAAGATCAAACTGCTGGTACATGCAACAACTTGGATGAACCTCCGGAGAATTATGAAGAGTTAAAAAAAAAAAAAAGAAAGCCAAACTCAAAAGGTTCTATACTGCATGATCACATTTATACAATATTCTTGAAGCGACAAAATTATGGAGATGAAGAAGAGATCACTGGTTGCCAGTGGTTAAGGATGGGGGACGGGGTGGGCGAAGGGTGCATGGAATATTCTTGTCCATTGTTTCACAGCTTCTTTGGGATCTGTAAGTATTTCAAAATATAAACATCTTTTTTAAAACCATATTTTCATACTAACAGAGCCCTGGGAAACAAGAGCATCCAAATGGCCACACTTACAGAGTTGTAGAGTTGGCCAATGTTATGCTATTAGCTCACAGTCTGTGTGGGGCCCACACATGCCAGTATCAGAAATAATCGTGCTAGTAAGTCAGTTTAGAGAGAATCCCTCACCCTTGATATCAGGTCACCTTGGCCTGCCTTTAGCAACAATCGTGTTAAGTTAGTTTAGGAAGAAGACCCCTACCCTTGATGTCTCCTTTTTGTAATTGTCCGTCACCCTATACGTTCCTGGCTGTCTGTGCTGTATTCAGAGGAGTTGAGTTAGAGCTCTTTCCCCTATTTCTATTGGAATAGTCCTGAATAAAGTTTTCTTTACTGTTTTTTCCTTTTTATTGAATGCATTGGGGTGACACTGGTTAACAAAATTATACAGGTTTCAGGTGCACAATTCCACAGCACAACATCTGTACACTGTACTGTGCGTTCACCACCCCAAGTCAAGCCTTCCTCCATCGCCATCTATCCCCCCGTACCCTCTCCCAGCCCCAGCAATCCCCACACTGTTGTCTATGTCTGTGAGTTTTTTCTCCTTTTTCCCCCTTTTTAAAATCAATTACTCCATCCCCCCCACCCCCAGCTACTCGACACCTTCCCCAAACCTGGAGCTGTCAACCCGTTCTCTGCCTATGGGTCTGTCACTATTTTGCTTGATTTCATTTTGTTCATAAAATTCCACATAGGAGTCGATCATATGGTATTTGTCTTTCTCTGAGTGGCTTATTTCACTTAGCATAATGCTCCCCAGGTTCATCCATGCTGTTGCAAAGGGTAAGATTTCCTTCTTTTTTACACTGAAGTGGTACTCCATTATGTAAATGTACCACAGCTTTTTTTTTTTTATCTACTCATCTACTTGGGCTGCTTCCAACTCTTGGCTATTGTAAGTAATGCTGCAATGAACATAGGGGTGCATATATACTTTTGAATTAGTGTTTCCTGTTTCTTCAGATATACTTCCATAAGTGCAATCACTGGGTCATAAGGCAATTCTATTTTTAATTTTTTGAGGCACCAAGTGTCAGAATAATTTTTTTCTTTAACACATGAAAACTAGTGATAAGTGATCGTATCCATCAATGAGTTTGGTCTTGTTTTAGCCTATTAGGATACTTTGTCGTCATACAAAAGTATACTTTCAGTAACAAATTACAGCTTCCTCATACTTTACAGGGATATTTTTATATATACATGCAAATATACCAAAGGAACCCCAAACACTAATTCAAAAGAACATAAACACCCCTATGTTCACTGAAGTGTTATGCAATGCAGGGGCACAAAATACAGAAGCAGCCCAAGTGTCCATCAACAGATGAGTAGATAAAACAACTATGGGACATTTACACAATGGAATTCTACTCAGCCATAAAAAAGAAGAAAGTTTCACTGCTTGCTACAATATGGATGGACCTGGAGAACATTATGCTAAGTGAAACAAGCCAGTCAGAGAAAGACAAATGCCATGTGATTTCACTCATATGTGGAATCTAATGAACAAACTGAACTAACAAGCAAAACAGAGACAGACTCACAGATGGAGGGCAGATGAGAGCTAGTGGCGGGGGAGATTAGGAGGTAGAGGGACTGAGCAAAAAGGAAAAGGACTCATGGACATGGACAACAGTGCGGGGATTGCTGGGGGGAGCGGGGTGTAAGGGGACTAAATTGTACCGGGAAGAAAAATAAAGTGATGCATTACATATAGAAAAACCAAATATACATGCATTTGTGCACAAGCTGACACATAGGCACCTGCCTTTAGATGATTAGACTCATCTAATGCTTTATTCCACTGTGTGTGCATCTATGTAGATACACATGCCTATGTGTGTGGGGGTGTGTGCATATTCGTTCAGAGGCTAACAAGTAAAAATGCCCATAAAACCCAGCTTCTCTGAAACCTTAAGTTGTTTCCAGAAAAAGAGAAGGTAACGTAACATTTCTCAAGGTCTGATAGGTAACCAATATTCTGTTAAATGCTTTATATTTCATTTGTATATACAGTTCTTCATTTAATAATTATATAAACCCTATGAGTTGGTAAGAGCATTTTCATTTTGGGGGTAAGAAAACCTGGAGAGCTTAAGGAATCAACCCAATGTCACAAAGCTAGAAAGTGTCTCATCAGCATCCGCATCCAAGAGGTCTCTTTCAAATCTACTGCCTAGAGTGATTCTCTTAACTAAACGGTAATTTTACCACTGTCAAAATAATGTCAAACACTATTGTACCAGACCTGGCATTTTCATTTGTTTTCTTAAAGAAAGATGTTTTTGTTCAAATGAAATCTTAATCAGAAGCTCAATATTTTGGAAGAGCCAAAAAGCAGAATAAAACACCCAGCTCTTCTTGTTGAAATGGCAGGGCACTGGAGGATGGCTCTTGCTCCCCCTTCTCTTCCCTCTTCCCGTGTCTGCACAAAATCACAGTCCTCCTGCCTCATGCAGTTCTCCTCTGTGGAACTCTTAGGGCTCTGAGGAGCAAAGGTTAAAAGACACTTCGCCAGACTACTATTGGGAGAAAATTCTCCATGGATCCCTGCTATTTTGCACATCTTACAAGCAGAAGCACAAGCAAAGCCTTTGTTCCACGCTATCCGTCCAAGGATTTTTGTCTCGTGAATAACAGTCTCAGAAGACAGACATAGCATCTCTCTCCCCAGAACAATGGGCAGGTGTGGTTACTGTCCATTATAAGAGATGCAGGTTCCCTCAGCTCAGGATGCATACCTGTGAGGCAAACCCACCACCTGCACAACATCTACCTCTGCTGCCCTGTGAGACTCGGAAGGCAAAGAGAACCAATGTGAATATGAAGTTCATACTACTTGCTGTGCTGTGAGTGATTAGGCCCTTTGTCTCTGACCCAGGAGTCTCATGTCTTCTGCCAACATCCCAGAAAACAGAGCAGGCCAAATCGTTGGCTTGCAAGTAGGGTAAAGTCTCATACCCTTCACAATTCTTGATAACCACCAATCTATAACTTACTTAACACACACTTACGTAGAACTTACTCTGTGTAACTGGTGCTATTCCAAGTGGTGGACAACTACTAACTCACTGAATCTTCTTAACAACCCTGTAACACAGGCACTATGAATATTATTTTCATTTTACAGGGGAATCACACATGATTAAGTAGTTGGATCAGTCCCATAAAATGAGAAGTACTTGTGCATATTTATAAACACTACATGATTTTCCTTATTAAAATAAAGAACATACATAGAAACCTCAGACCCGTGCGACAGTTCTCCTCTAGTTAGTCTTGATCATAAAGCCCCAGTCTTCAAGAAGGCTGATACGGAACCACCCAAATGTGCAGAAATATTAAAATGGCTCTTATAAATGATGCACCTTGACATTTGCTTTCTGAGAGGAAAAGTGGATACTATCTCCTTAAAGACTGTCCAGGTCCTTGAGTATTTTAAGGGGAACCCCTTACTTCCTTGGAAAATGGTCATGATTCCAACAAACTGAGTACTAATAACATAAGCATCCTCCCAGAATTAGACCCTCAGGAGCAAGCTTTCAACAGGTTGGAGGTTATTTTTGCTTTATAAAGCTCAGCCCCTTGATATTCACTGGTTAAAGAGTGGAATTGAAAGTGATAAACAGACATAGAAATCTAGATTCTCACATGAATGTCTGCTGTGAGGCAGGTCCACCTCCATTCCTATAAAATGGTTAGAATTAGCTATATTACTACAGGAGCCCCTTTTGGATTATTTGCAATATACTTGGGGACAGTCAACAAAATATAGCACTCTGGTGAATGATTATAAAGACAGATAGCCTAAAAATGAATATCAAGAACAACCCAAAAAAGAGGATGAGAACAGACACTGCACAAGAAATACAAATGGCCTTTAAAATACGCAAACATGCTCAACATCACTTAGAAGAGAAGTGTACAGCTACACAGTGACACCCATTTTCACGTATTAGTAAGCAAAGATGTACAAGTTGGACAATTCATTCTTGGGGAGGCTCTGGGGAAGGACTGGCTGGGTGGGCAGTTTTACTGATTCATCGAAATTAGAAACTGCACACACCCTTTGACTGGGCAAGCCTACTTCTGGGATTTACAATACAGACACACCTGCCCCAAACGAACTGATGATTGCACGAGGTTTTTCTACGCACATTGTTTTAATGACAAAAAATTGCACACAACCCGTGTGCCCAGGAGCGGAAGGGTCAAATAAATTATGGTACACTGTCACAATGGAAGGCCATGCAGTTTTTATTTTAAAGGTGGGAGCGGGGGAAGTCTGTGTACTGTTATGGAAAGATCTCCTGGGTATATTGTAGAGTCAAAAGTAGGGTGCAAATAGTGTATATGGAAGGTCACTATCTATGTAAGATAAAGGAACTGTATTTGTATCTGCCTACAATAATCAGAAAAATTTCTGGAGTCTGCAGTCAATACCTATAAACGTATATCACTATAGGAGACATATAGTATATTTCACAACTTTTGTTTATAAACCAATTAGGGATTCCAGAAAGCCTCTAAAAAGTTTTTTTTAGGATATCAGTATTTAAATTAGCATAAGGATCAGACATGGAATACAATACTGAGTTGACTCAAACGTTTGAAGCCCCCTAGGATCCCAGGATTTGCGCCTATCCCAATTACTTTCTTACTGTTTGTTAAAATGATCCACAGCTAATCAGCAATTTACCTGGTTACAATTCGGTTAATTTAGTAGTGTTTTGAAAGAGACGCTCCCTTCTCAGGTTTTCTGCATTCAGACGGGGGACTGGAAAAGTAGCTAACAACAAAGGGATTTAATTAGGAAACAAGGGCAAATGGTCGATTTTTGAAGAGGAACCACAAATACATATCCTGTAGGCTTTTGCCTGATTACATTTGTTAATAAGGAATGCTCAAACATGTGCACCAAAAACCGTTCAAGGTCTTTTAGTAGCAAATTATACTTGTAAATTGGATGTAAGTTGATCACTGGAAGAACTCACACTCTTTGAAGATTTGAATTCATAAATGAAAGAATTAAATGGTTCTTTTCCCTGATGATATAAAGTATTAAGTGGCCAAAAAGATGTGTTTGAAATCAACTGAGGAAATAATTCATTTAGAAAATTATTCAATAAAAATGTTCAACAGGGAAAATATGTTGGGCCAGTTTCTACTGGATAAATAAAGCAGAAATATGCAACAGGCAAACTTAAGGGTGATGAGCTGCGAGATGTCCCATCCGCCTCTTTGTCATATTCTGCTTTTTTTTTGTTTGTTTGTTTTTCAACTCTGGCAGTCTTAGGCACAGTAATCTAATCCATCCCCATAAGACAAAGAAAGAAAGACTAACTGTGAACAGCAGAAAAACGGGCTGGCCTCTTGGAGCCTTGGAGAGCGCAGTGGCTCCCAATCAAAAAGAAATGAGTGTCTTTGAAGACTGCATCTTAGATTGTTTTGTTAACACACAAAGTCCTCTCTATTGTGCAGAAGACTCATTTCAAAAGGGAAGTGCAAGTCAATGAAAATTAGTTTGGCTTCTTGGAGGTCAGAACTAAATATACAAAACTAACAAAATGATGCTGAAATAAACAGGAATGCGAAACTGCTCATCCTTAGGGATGATGTAACTAATACTGACATAATTTCCAAGCAGAAAAGCAAAACTAGGTCAAAGCACATTGGCCTAACATAATAGGCATTTTTGCTCCCAGAATTTTACCATGTAGGCTGTGTCTGCAGACATTAATGTCTCCTGTTATCAATGTTCGGGGCTGTCACAAACAATTCATGTCTTATCACTCTCTTTGTTAGTTAAACCAAAACAATGTAGTTTACGTGTGAACCATTCAATTCTGACAGCTGAAATGTTAGAAAGGGGAAACGTTAAAAATATTCAGAAAGTGTCTCCTCCAGGCTGAGAAGCATTAAGCAATAAATATTCATTATTTAATAGTCTACTATCATGTCTTTATTCAGAAAGCCTTTCCAGTCTCAATCAGTTAGTATGACTCTTTTTTCCTTCTGTCACTCAGAGCCATATACAAAGGGCAGTAGCATCAATATCTTTTTAGAAATCCACTTTGAATTAAACAATTTAAAAATGAAAAAACTCAACTGATTCATTCACTGAGCAGCCAGTCTTCCTATTCTGCCTTCCCCATATGTTAACTAAAATAACTCACTCTTTCTTCTTCCCTCTATTTGTTGCATTAACTTTCCTGCAGTACTTCCAGAAAGCACAGGTGATCAATCCATAGAAAAAAGGATCCATCTCACTCCTTAAACTTTCTTCTGTATAAAAATAATCCTCCTAGTTTTTACTCTCTGACATTTTCACACTTACCTAACATCAGAGCAAAGAATATACATACAAAAGAAGCACAAAACCCACATATAAGACTATTTGGCTACTTGGGTTTTTCAGATGGTATTTTCTCCTAAAGGTAATCAGTCTTTCCTGATTCCTGTCTCATTATAACCGATAATCCATTTGAACTGTCTTGGAATTTATTAGCACATTAAATTGGCATGTAATCCCAAAACATCCAAATTATACGTTAGGAGAAGTTATACAGTACAGTCAAAAGAGAATTAGATGCGGAGCAAAGAAGACTCAGGTTCTAGACGTAAACGTGCTCATACTTTTGCTCCTTGACAGAAGGCAAAGCCTTCCTCTGTGCTAAAAATTCAGTGTACAGATACTAAACTTTTAATTAGTACTCTGTCTGAATTCTTAATGCAATTCCTATAGAAGACTTGATTAACTGAAAATAAATAGATTTCTAATATTTGGTGATGCCTTCCATTAACATATTGCTTTAACTGTCCATTCATCTAGTTATTGGTAACTCAGCAGGGCATTCAGTGAATTCCATTTGTCCACAAACAGCTCCTTCCCTCTTAATTGTTTGGGGGAAGGCCACTTCAAAATACATACAACTGAAGCCACACTCCACAACTTAACATGTGACAGATAGTATCATCTAACTCGTGGACCCTTTGAAAATGTATTAGCCCTGTTGTCTCCATAAATGATTAAATGTCTCAGAAACTTTTATTTCATTATTTTAACCATAACTCTCAGGTGGTCTGTCACACCCAGAAGCAGTGAAAATGTTTTGTCCAGCATATGTCTTGAATTTTACCACCAAAAATGTGGCCGCCATATGCATGGAGTAGGGTGGAAGACTTCAGTCTTCTAGAAACAATCTCTTAGTTGCTGAATGACCTTAGACATGCCCCTCACCTGGCAAAATAAACCAACTGCACATGGGCCAAAGGCCTAAAACATCAGGTTGGACTCAATAAGAGTAAACAGCAGATTCTATCTTTGCTTTAAGGCTTTGAGCTACTGGAAGGCACGTCCCAGTTCTTAACCATTTCTGTAGCCACATCATGGACAGTATAAGCCAAGCTGCCTGCCATGTTCTTGGTTGTATCATCACCCAGGACACAATCAAACAGACTAGATGGTTAAGGAATTACAACACATTTTAATATTTCTCTAACTTCAATTTATTTAGTCCGTGCTATTCTCCCCACCTTTCAAATGACCTTTCTTCCTCACATCCCCTCCGATGTTAAGAAGATTTTCCATTCTCTTTCCTGCTCAAGTTCATCTAGCATGTACCTGTGAAATATTTAGTGATTCATACTGTGTGCCAGGCACTGTGCTTGGACATGGGAATTTAATGGTAATTAAGATGTAAGTCTTGTTCTTGAGTAGCTCAGTCCCAAGACAGGCAAAAGATTAACTGGGGATACGTAAACCATTTCAATTACTTGTGTGGATAAGAGGAGGCTCCAGCTATTTCCTTTCCATGTATTCTAATCCAAATAGACAGTGTTCGGCTTGTTCAGCTTACAAAGAGTGTACTTACAAACAATCCAAACCCCAAATGCCATCACTCCCTCACATGGCCAGCCCCCTGTGGTTCTCTGGCTGTCACTCACAAAGACCCCAGTGAATCCAGAAGTTCAGGCAGGATGCTGAGAAACAAAAAACAAGGGAACAGGTCTGACCCCACTGGCAGACACAGCAGCAAGTGCCGCCTGCCAAAGGCACAACCTTGCCCACAAATAATGTCCCTAAAAGGGCAATCATGATTTTTGCAGCTTCAGGCTCTACTACACGCTATCTTCCCAATGAAAGGTTCATCGTGAGCATTAAAGGGCTAAGAGTCATGAGCTTTAGCTCATCCAGATTGCTTCTCTCCCGACACCTGGTTGTCTAGAGGAAATAGGAATGTGGTTTGGAGGTAGGGGAGGCAAGGGTGGAAGGACGGACAATTACAAAAAGCCAATTCACTGTATATCAAGTTAAGACTCGGAGAGACAGCCCAGGAGGACTCAGAGGATATGAGAAGGAGAGAGAATGAAAGGTGAAAACTGCTGCAAACTTTTCCCATTTCAAATATTACCAAGACTGGCCTGTTACCAAAAGTATGACAACTCTCTCTCCTTCTATGTTCCATCTTGTATAACATGGAGGCATGGACTCAAAACTCAGAACTGAATTTGACTTTAATCAGATTGGTTATTTTTTTTTAAATAGTGTTTTGAGATTGTCTCAAATCATGGTATCATTTCTCATTGGAAAATGCTCTGGCCTTCAAACAACAAGCTCTTAGAGCAGAAAGCATTCTTAAATTAGAGATTTTCTATGAGTAATTTTTCTCTATTAAGGAAAATTATTTAAATTTCTATTTAATAATTATGATACATTTATTTTTAACTAGGAATTCACAAATTTGTACATATTAACATGGCTAAAATTAACTATATTTCACAATTACAAATAATTTCTAAAGTCTCCTAAGTTCAGTAAAGTTTTAGCTACGATCAATTTATCGAGCAGATTCTTATCCATTCAAATATAGTTATTAATAAGCAGGTATGCTTCCCATGAATAACTTACACTGTGCTATTGGTACAATAAACTATATGTCAGATCTTCGAAAGTGTTTTGAGGGGAAGGACCATACCAAAATCACATTTGTGGCCTAAAAGTGGCCTGGCTAAATGATAGTAATCATTTAAAGTAGCTGCATTGAGGGAACTAATGGACACATTAATACTTGAATGATAAAAGAAACAAAGGAGAGCCTTTGCATTATACTCATCATAAACAGCTGACCGTATACATAACTTCCAGAGCCATTTTTACTACAAACAATCAGCACCTTTCCCATTTTATTTTTGCCCCCTTTTTTTTTTTTAAACCCAGAACTTGTTTTATAGCACAAAGCAGATAAGTACTTAGGTCTTGGTTGCTGTTTTCATTTTTAGGAAAGTCCCCTCTCAGTGTTTTTTCAGTATTTCAATTTCGCGAGCTCCTGTGGGCCATTGGCCACCTGACCTGTGTCAATGGGGTATTTTCCTGCAGAGGGAAAAAAACCTTGTGGATTTGGAAGGGTTCCTAGTATTTTTGTCCTTTTGTCCAAACAAATTTCTAGAGCATGCCAGTTCATAAAACTGGGCAAAAACCACTCTAATTTCATGTGAAATAAAAGTTGATAATGAGCCAGAAAGAATCATGTTAATAAACTGTGCCATATCTAAATGGAGATTAGATTCCAGTTTGACCTGGCTTTGTAGCCTTTTCTTTAATCACAGAGTATTTGATATTCTCTCCCTTGAATGAACTCGTTTTCATCGTGGCTTTGGTCACAAGATTAAAGAATCGCTAACTAATTGTTGCGAATAAGCAGAGCAATTCTCTCTGACTGTGAGCCGCCCAGCAGTGGCGTCCACCGCCCGGCCTTCCGTCATACACACTTCAAGCCTGACCCCTGCAGGTGGATCACAGAAATACACACCGACCAATCGGATCGTAGTCTTTCTAAAATGCCACCAGGTTCTGAAAATGCACGCATTCACACTAAGTACAATAGGGATACTGATATAATATGTTGGCCTTCCCTTTCATTTTATAAGTTGCTTTTTGAAAGTAGCAACGGTTCGATTAAAAACCATTTAAGTTACATCTGCAATATACTCTGGTTATAGTTAGTCATTAATTCTTTCTGCCTATCGAGAAAAATACAAATGATTTCGATCGACTGGGATCCTCAAATAATGCGGGTTTCAGAATGTCCTGATCGGCTCCACCTTTTTCTAATTAAAAAAAAATTACTCTTTGTCCAGTGACCAAATCCCTTCCCCTCCTTCACCATGGCACAGCCCAGGTTGCCATAGCTACCTTGGATGTCTATTTACCACACAAGGGATCAAAGCCAGGAGACATCTACATACGTGCTTAGCCCTAAAACTTGCTGGAATGTCTGTGGATAACATGCAACTACCAATTACAGGATTTGCTTGCAGCCTATGTGGTCCAGAGCCAAGCAAACTACTAATGCAGGTCATGATAAATGGCGAGAAAAGGACAACTCCAAAAAAAATACTTCACATCAACTAATAAGGATCTTTAATCTGACAGTAGGTCTCACAGTTATAACATTCCCTGAAAAGGAGAGATAGCAGGGAAGAAATGGAAGTTCTAATGTGTGTTAAAGATACTGGACCTCCACACCACTTGCAAAAACTTACAACATGTGCTGAAAGGGACCATTTCTCAGATACATATTTGAAATTCCGGTTAGTTATGATATCTTTCTATTTGGTGTCATAAAAGCTGCCTGATCTCAATGCTGGGACAAATGAGAACAGAAATTCCTTTTAAACTTTTACAGGCTTGACTTTCAAATGAAGCAAACCATAAAATATACTTGGGATACTACGCATTGGCTACAGAGTCAGAAAAAGGACATGCAGGGGAGCTCTGTTTTAATTCCTGGGCTATCACTGGTGATTCCAAGCCTGCCCAGGGAGTTTGCTTTTCTGGGTGGGTAGCATACGCCCTCAGACTTGCACCCAACTTGCTGGGTATCTTTATACTTCACCTTTCTCTGACTTCACCTCACCCTTTGTTCAATGAGGATCAAATTGCCACCTCATTCTCTCCTGGGGATGTGGCAGAGAATAAATAGATTGTGTTTGTAAAGGACTTTCTAATCCTCAAAGGAAAGAGTAATACAAAGACATTCATTATTAAACCAGATGTCCTTGGGCATTTTAATTCCAATCTAAAGAATGCAAAACAGGCTAATCAAACTAAATCACAGCTTCCTTGTAATGGCACCATCCTGTCCTTGCAAGAATTTAGCAGCTGCGTTGGCTAAACTACCTTCTTTTTCCCTTCGCCCGACAAGGTGGCTGCAGCGATTTGTTTTAGTCCATTAGGAATAGAGCGCACATCTTCTTCTCCGCATGTAGTTTCTAAAGTCATCAGGATATTGAAAACAGAAAATGTGTCCGGTAGGCAATTTTGCCTGGAGAACCTGATTTTTTTTTATCCAGATCGAGAAGGAATTATTTGTTCTTCTCATGTGTACGGACAATGGGTGGCGTGCTATTTGGAGAGGATATTTGCAGTTGTGGGAATGCCACAGGCAAACCTGTTGTTTTTGGCTGGGCTTCTAGAACAGGTGGCCGTGCCTTTCCTCTTGCCTGGGAACATGGCAAATTCCTTCCCAAGGAAGTTTTGCGAAAGTTTCCCACTTATGATCAGAGTACAGAAAAGGCTGGCACACACTTTACAATGACTTCCCGAAAAGGGCAAATCAGGTTTTTACTTTTCTTTTGGCCTCACTCAGCAGGGCCTTGGGAATGCTCAAAGAATACCATGCCTCTAATGCCACTTTTTTTTCCCTGCCAACCTGGCAGAAGGTAAAACCCCTCTGAATCTCATCATCAGTCAGGCAGTTTTCTAACTCTGGGGGCAATTTCTAATTGCTGGCTCCACACTGTGGCCGGTCGGTGTGCTGTGATAGTCAGAGCCAAGAGCCTCGGCCACCGCGCCAGTGCTCAGCGTTTGTGCAGCTCTAGGGACCGATCACTGCTCAGCGACCAGATTGGATTTCATTGCTGAGCTGATGACACCCGGACTGTTGGAGAGTTAACCCCGTGAGCCCAGCGGGGCTGCGGGGCTGAGAAGACAAATTGGCTGGTAGGTGAGATCCACCCTGTGCGGATGCAACAGTTTCTCCCCAACAGAACCTCAGATAAAGTTAGGATTAATCCACACCAACAACTCCACCGCGTCCCCCCCTCCACGTTCTTGGTCTAACTGTCTGGGAACAATGTGTTAGATTCTCGAAATGCTGGACTGTCTGATTCTTTGCGTGAGTAAGAACTCCCCCCCCCGTTTTGCTTCTTCTCCCCCTGCATGCTCCCCCACCGCACCCTCTTTCCAAGCACTAAACAAACCAAAAATTTCTCAGACATACCGAGCTATGGGATAAAAAGCTGCCCATTCATTAAATAAGTGAGAAGTTACTACATGTGCACCCTTAACACTTCAATACTGGGCGGAATTCCAATTCACGTGAATGCCCCAACGAGCTGGGCATGGTAGAGATCGTGCCAAGCTCCGGAGAGCGTGCCTTTGGCCTCCGGCATGGCGAGTGCCACTGCTCCCGAGGAACTGTGTGGGAGCAGGGATTCTGAAAACTGAGCTCAGACACCATTGAGGAGAGGACAGGTGGCTCCACACAGGATCAAATGACTTCTTTGTTCCAGCCAAGGACCCTTGTCAAAAATGTTATACGTTCCTCATTTTCCTTTTAAGTCCTTTCCATTTAGGCCTCTTACTCCTTCTCCCCATCCCACCTGATTGCTCAACATAAAAAGAATGGGGTGGGACATTGAGTTCGCAGAACTTAAAGAAACTGAGCCTCAGCCCCAGTCGCCAGCAAGGCAAAGGCAACTCATGGCAAACACAGGGCACTTGCTCATCTCCACGCCTTTTTCTGCACTCACTGAAATTTACCAAGCAAGCAAGGAGGCGAGAGGGCAGAGGGTCTTCGCGCCCGACCATGGGGTAGGGGCCCCACTTCACCTCCCTAAGCTGTAGGAAAGAGACAGGAAGTTCTAAACCCTTCACACCGGCCCCTAAATGGAAACTTTTCTTCCTATGTAAATCGCTCTCCCCAAAGCAGGTAGGGTAGCCAGTGCCCAACGCACTTAGAAGAAAAAGTGAAGATGCTAACTTTTCCTACCCAGGTCTATTCAGAGCTGGCAAAGCAATTACTCTTCTTGTAATTCTCAGCCCTCGCCAGCCTACTGGGCATGTTTTTTTTTTTTCCCCAGTCCTGTTTTCACCTTTTGAGTATTGATCTTGATATTTAAATATTGACATAAGATCCTTCCATAACTGTGACTGAGTTGTAAATTACACCTTGTCCTCAGTGTCCTACACAGACTTTTTTCTTTCCTCAATGGCAGAGCTGTAAAACTCTGCCCGGCCGATAAGGAATTTTATCATCATGCCCCAGAGCCATGGAAGAAGGCGCTGGTTTAAATTCTTTTCAAAGATGCATTTAAGTAGTCCCCGAGTCCTTTCTCTACTTTCACTACTTTCAGAGTTGTCTTCTCGCATCCAGAAGCAATACAGCCTCAAAACTGCTAGAACAGAAAAACAAATCTGCATTTTCCTGGAAGGGTTGTCTGTGCTCGTTTTGAGCTGGTTCCGCCTTTTCGGCCATAAAACCAGGAGTGCTGAGAATGGGGAGCCAAAAGGAGGTAAGAGGCCCCCGTGTAATTCTTTTTCAGAATATTCAGTTGTCTTTATTCTAAGCCAAAGCAGAGGAGAGAGGCTAAAAGCTCGAGATAGATCCTGCACAATACATTCCAGAGACTGCAAACTGGAGCTGATTTACATATTCTACCAACCGCTTTTAAGCCCTTTACAATGACTGCCTGACATCACCAATCACCAGTAAAGGAAGAAGTGGGCAGGGGTGGAGAGGGAGGAATGGAAGGGGTGGAGGGGCGCACCTCAGAAAAGCTGCTTCTCTGGTTCCCTTAGGAAAATGCAGCCCCATCTTTTCGCCAAATAGACCGCCCTGGTGAGGCATCTGCTAATCCAGCGAGCGCTCAGGAGGAACATCCCAGGGATCCCTGGCTGCGCCCTCCCTCTCCAGCCGCCAGGGCAGCCCCTGCAGCCTACCTGCCTCATGTTTAGAATTCCATGACCCATCCGGCAGGGAGCGAGCTGCCTCGAAGCCCACGCTGCGGTCTTCAGAGGGAGAACACCAAACCCAGCAGAAGCCCGCAAGACAAAAGCAACTCAGCGAGATCCACAGGCAGCAAAGAGCACGTTTTCTTCCGCTTTTCCTTTGATCTGTTGCTACATGCACTCTGCCCAAGGCAATGTCAAGTTTCTCAAGCTTTTCTCTCCCAGCCTATGAAAAGTCGGGAGCAGGGAAGCGAGGACCGCCTGGCTCCTATTTCAAATCGGGTCTCAGAGACGTCGTAGGTGGGTGGCGTGGGCCTCCGGAGGAGCCTGGCCAATCAGGAGGAAGGGGTGGACCCTGGGAGCCAAAGAGGCTGCCTCTGCGAGGATTAGAGAACTAGCAAGATTTAAATGACTGGAAGCAGCTGGAAACATTGCCCAAAGCTCCAAAAATAAAATATGAGTCCTATTCTTATTTCACAGGTCTGGGTCTGCTCAAAGCTTAGCTAGCTTCGGACCCTGAGGCCTTGCCTTGAGGAGCTCCCTAAAATCACGAAAGCATTTGGAAGGTGCAGGATTATTTCAGGCAGGAAAGCGCAACACTCAGGACCCAACCTTATTTTGAAAACTTTGCACCCGAAGTCCTATTTTTGCAAAGACACTGGGGAGGAAACCAAATTGTTAGGGAGAACACCTTAACTGAAACAAGCAATCAAGGGAAGCGGGTGTCACCCGCCTCATTTCCATATAGATGAACTGTATATCCATCCAAGAAAACAAATCTTAACAGATGTTCACATAAACTTGTTGAAATGCAGACAAGAATCTTTGCCTATTGAAGGCCAGAGGCATTATTTTAGATAATAATAGTGGTATTAGTAAAATAAACCTTGGTGTTTGGTTAAGAAAAAAATTTTTAAATCAATAAAATAAATAGGATTGTCGTTCACTATGGTTCGCCAATACCACAGGGATCATCCGGAGAAGTTATTAACATCGTCCCGATGAGGATGGGAGGCAAGCTGGCTTCTTAGAAACTTAAACCCAGGCTTAAAAAGAGTTTCTAAAGTTTGCTTTCTTAACTCCATATAAGCAATAACTTGATTCAACTCTTAGCCAAGATGATTTCAAAGCAAATTTACTTTTCGGATTTCAAAAACATTCAAGCAGAACACAGACTACTTGGTGTAGTACTAGTGGCAGGTTTTCTTCCCCCAAAGAAGTGGCCAAAATGTTGTGAGAATAATTCAATAAATATTCCTAAATTTTTGGTATCGGAAAGAAAAAACACAACTTAGCAAATAGTGAATTGGCAGCTTCAGGAATGTTACCTGCTTGGGTTCACTAGATGGGAGCTGTGCCCAGGTCTATGAAAATCTGGAAGCCCAGTATCTGGACATGGAAGTCAATAACCTCCTCCCAGCCCCCGCAGTAGCAGACTAAGGACCCACCTAGAGGTACAAGCAGACTTCAGTCTTCTTTTGGTATTGACTTCAGAGCTCTTCAGGGTTTCTCCACCTCAGCACTATTGACTTTTGGGGTCAGATCACTCTCTGTGGTGGGGGTTGTGCTGCGCATTGTGGGGTGTTTAGCAGCCTTGGCCTCAGCCCACTAGATGCCAGTAATGCCCCCGTAGTCATGGCAATCAATAATAACCATATATCAAATGTCCCCTGGGGGGCAAAATCATGCCCCATTGAGAAACAGTGATGTACCAGCTAGAAATACTGGTTCTCAAGCTTGAATACTCAAGGAAACTTCTGGGAGATGGTTAAAAATGTGAATCCCTAATCCCCTGCTCCTGCGCTAAGGGAATATGTTCAGTAGGTCTGAGGAGTCCGGGAATCAGCATTTTATCCCACTGCCAAAGGACCCTGATTCTCTTTGAGATCCACTGCATGTACTCTTGCCCTCTGTATGCCCTCAGCCCCAGGACACACAGAGCTATGCAGAGCAGCTGCTATAGAATATCGCTGGAGTTAAATCCCAAGGCACATCTATTTATCATCTTATCAATAGAAGCTTCTTGCGACTGCATTTACCTTCTACTGTCATCACCTCAAAGGCAAATGATCTGGGATGGCTGCTAACAATCACTGTGCCCTTTCAAAGTTTGTCCCATTTCTCTTCTCCTTTGGCCCACTCCACCACCATCCTACAAGGTCAAATGTCACTACTCTTGTGGTTTCTCCAAAGGCCCCAGGACAAATTAATCTCTTCCCTACCCTATGCTCATAAAGCAGTTTGTAGACGCCCAGTGGTGTGCCGGTAAATGTTTAACAACTAGTTCTCAAGAAGAAGAAAAGCCATAATTTGTTGTAGCTTTTGCCAATTTCCATGGTGTAAATGCCGTCTCCTTTCCCTCAGTGAGGACACTGAACGCAGAGTTGGAAAGAGCCGTGCTAAGTCAGGAAGTGGTAGACACTAGCTTGAGCAAATCATGATATACTTCTGCTGTTTCACTGCCATGCTGTCCTGTAATCTTATATCCTACCAATCCATAAAACTCTGAAGGGTAAGAAAGGTGTCCTGTTCATCTTTGTAACCCCAGACACTTAATACTGGACCTCCGATGTAGGTGGTCGACAAACATGTGGGATAAGAAAACGAAATGCAATGTGCAGCTTCTCTGAGACATGAACACCAATCAGGCTGCTGCCATTGCTACATTTAAAAAGGGAAGAGAATCTCTTGGAAAATTAAAACTACTAAGGTTACCTTCTTACCCTAATTTAGTACATCTATCCTGTAGTTAGAAAAACAAAGACATAACGCCGTCTTGTATCATAAAACCTCCACATCCTGAGCCATGTCCAGGTCAGAGTAGAAGAGAAGAGGCCAGTCTTCTAAAACAGAATGTCAGTTTCATGGATGTACTTGTGAGATAGTATATTTGCTACATTTTTAGATGAAGACACCATACATTTTTGTGTCTCCATATTATACATCTTATCAGTTATAGATTACAAGCTCTCTAGGACAAATATATATGATAATTTCTAGTAGGTATATGAAGGGTACTTCCTCTGGTAGGAGGCAGTAACTGATGGTGGTTATCTCTACCATCTTCTCATAATACATAAGGACAGGAAATCTAATGGCGATGTTATGAGCCAACACCACTTACATGTACCTACTATGAGCCAAGCCTTTTGCCTGGCACTTCACAAATGTGCACCTTTTAATCTCCACCAAAATACCAAAAAGTAGGCATCACAATTGTTGCCTGCTTTTCATAGCCTAAAATGAACAGATTGAATCATTCAGGCCAAGTAGCTAACCCATCGTTTTATTGCTATAAATTGCTATACCAGGAATAAAAGTTAGTATTTAGGATTAGAATTACTCTGCTTTTTATCGTAAAATATGCTGCATCCAGAAATGATTCAGTAAACTCCTAGGAAAAGTGAAGAGTGTAAATAAATAACTTTTCATTTACAAATATTTATAATAAAAAAACATTTCTAATTAAATAAGTGGCTGTTGGGGGGCTGTCCATTAAGTGAGGATTAGATCCACTTATTGGAAACAGAGTAAGCATTTCTTCATCGCAGGAAGGGATGCCCTGTTTCTCAGTCTGTGATTAACAGCATTTGTAAATGTCAGCTGAAAGGATATTGTAGTCTTGACAGATCTTCCGCCGCCCCCCACCCCCCGCCTGCCAAAAAAGGCCTAGATGATACCCCTGTGTAGCTATATGCAGGTTTGGTTATAAACAGATCTCCACAGCAAACGCCATAGGTCCATGGGCAGGTGGTCCTGGGCAGGCTCTACTGGACATGGATGAACATTGGTATAGCACCTTAGAGGACAAGTAGCAATAGCTGTGCCACGTCTTTCAGTGTTCTAATAGGTCAACGTATATGGGATTAGAGTTTGTATAAATACAAAAACGGTATTAGTAACTACATGTAGCCTATTGAAATAGGCATCGGAACACATCATCACAATCAGTGAAGTTGCCTACTCAGCCACCTGAACAGTGTGCCTGGTGCAAATGTATGGTCCTTGGAAACCATGAAAAGAGTATGTTCATTCTCCTTTAGAGCTTCCAGAAGCCCAGTTGTTTTATATTTAGGGTAGCAGAGGAAAATTTGAGGACTGTTGTATTTGAAATGGTTAGTGAAGGTAATTTAACTTAACAACACAAGTCCCTGCTTGGAAAGAAAATCTCTCCTATAATTCTTATAGGATGTCACAAAAAAAGAAACAAGTTTCTACTCACTGAGTACAAGGACTCATTAAGTTAGTTTTTCTTAAACAGTTGGTTAGTGAAAGCGATTTGGCATACCAGAAGAAGGGATGGCAAATGCAATTTGAGTCCATTGTCGGTGTTGATGTGGCTGGTAAACTAGCTGATGGACCACCGAATAACTTATTGACATCTCTAAGCTCAAGACTTTTTAGTGGACAGTTGGGCAAATTATGGACTGAATGTTTGTGTCCCCTTCCCCCCCCCACCAGATTCATATGTTGAAATCCTAGCACCCAATGGGATGGAATTATAAGGTAGTGGTTTTGGGCGTTGCTTTGGTCATGACGGTGGAGCCCTCATGATTGAGATTAGTGCCCTTGTAGCAGACCCCACAGAGAGCTCTACTATCCCTTCAACCATGTGAGGACAGAGCTCCCATCTGAAGCTGGAAGTGGACTCTCACGACACTGTAAATCTGGTGGAGCCTTGATTTTGGCACCCCCCACCTGCCATAACTATGACAAATAAAATTCTGCTGTTTATAAGCCACCCAGTCTATGGTACTTTGTTGCAGCATCCCACATGGACTAAGACAAACGAACTCACAGATGGGAAAGCTGTTTGTAACTATCGCTTGTTGTATGAATGTTTTGGATAGCAGATTGTGAAAAGAAGGGAAGAAATCTGCGAACACAGATTTCAACAGATCAAAAACAACAAATAGACACACTGTGAGGAATCCTTTAGGAGAATATACCCAAAGAGCAAACTTTCAGACAGGACAAAACTGACTAACTGGTTACCAACAGAGGTTTTAGATAAATTGAGCTTGATTTTTTTTTCTCATTTGAAAATTAAGAAATTAAAATAAATCACATTATTTTCAATTTGAATTAAAGCTTGCTATTAAAAATCTCTATTTAGAGGTGAAATATTTGGACATTTTCTAGTTTTTGTGTATCGGTTAAATATGGCTTCATGTCAACATAATATCTTACTTCCCAAGATTAATTTTTCAATTTCTGAATCATTTACTTTTTTTACCATGATTTTGCGCTTATATTTGTAAGATGAAAATCATTATAATAATTTAATTTTTACTTGTGTTATTAACCCTTTTCCTGGATTCTGAGGTCATTAAGACCTGTATTAGTCAGGATTCTCCAGAGATATAGAAGCAGAAGAATATATAACATATATTGAGATTTATTTTAAGGATTTGGCTTATGTGATTGTGTGGTAAGTCTGACATCCATAGGGCAGGCTGGCAGGAGCTCATCATAGAGTTTTGAGGGAGAATTTCTTCTTCCTCGGGGAAACCTCAGTTTTACTCTCAAGGCCTTTGACTCACTGGATGAGGCCCACTCACATTATCAGAGACAACCTCCTTTACTTAAAGTCAATTGATTATACATGTTAACCATGTCTACAAAGTGCCTTCACAGTAACATTCTAAGTTTGATTGAATAACTGGGTATAATAGCCTAGCCAAGGAACTACTGTATATCCCTTTAACAGCAAGCACAGAATATATGGTTTAAGAAATGTTTACTAAACTGTCAAAATTAATAATTATAATCTTCAAAAAAACCTCTGTTAGTAGAAGGCTCTCTTCTTTATAAATAATAGATTGATTATTGCTTCTTAACTGAAACACTGGAAGGTATAAACACTGAGATAAAGTAACTTAAAACGGACAATTCTACACAATACCATTTATAGTTGCATTGAAAAAAATACCTAGGGTTTAAATTTAACCAAGAAGGTAAAAGACATGTAGTTGGAAAATTATAAGACATTGAAGAAAGGAATTGAAGTATATACAAATGAATGTAAGCATAAACTGTACTCATGAATAGGAAGAATGAACATTGTTAAAATGTCCATACTACCAATGCAATCCCTATCAAAATTCCAATGGCATTTTTCACAGAACTAGAAGAAATAATCCTAAAAGTTATATAAGGAACCATAAAAGACACCAAAGAGCCACAGCAATCTGGAGAAAGAAGAACAAAGTTGGAGGTATCATGCTCCCTGATATCAAGCTACAATGCAAGCCCGTAGTAACCAAAACAGTCTGGTACTGGCATAAAAAGAGACACATAGATCAATGGAACAGAATAGAGAGCCCGGAAATACACCCACACCTGTATGGTCAATTATTACACGGTGGATTGCGAGAAGGGTGGCAGTGGAGGCGGGGAGACGCGGGTAGATTCTGGATATTTTGTGATGGCAGAGCCAGTGTGATTTGCTGATGGAGTGAATGTGTCAGATAGAGTGAGACGAGGGTGGCTTCCAAGTTCTTTGCTGGAACAGCTGAAAAAAATCGAGTCACCATACACTGAGATGCAGACAACTGCAGGGAGAGCTGTTAGGGGGAAGGGCCGCCTCTCTGTCTCAGTCTCCTGTGCGAAGAGGAGTCGGAGACATTGTAAAATCATCCAGATAAAAAGAAGGTCCAGGGATATGTGAACAACCCAAAAAGTTTATACTATAAAAAAAGCATTGCCCATGATTTATGGATCCCAATTAACGCAGTACAGCCCGTGGCTCGGAGCACCAACACCAAAAACAGCCCCAGTCCAAATATCAATGTGGTCACTTAACTGTATGAATATGACCCATCTGCTTATTCTCCCTCAAAGTTATTGGGATTTGATCTCAGTGATTTAACAATATTATCTAACATTTACTGAGTACTGAGTAGGTGCCAGACACTTGTGAGCACATTTAATTCTCTTTTACGCCTGTGGAAATAGGTACTACTGTTATCTCCACTTTCTAGGAGAGAAAACTGAGGCAAAGCGACTTGCCAAGGTCACTAAGCTAGTGGGTTACAGATCTTGGTTTATGCACTCCGGCTGACTGGCTCCTGAAAACATGCTCGTAACCACAAACTATGAGAACATAGCACACAGTGAATGCTCAAAAACTGTAATCTGTATTAGGATCAGGTAAAACAATGCTAACAAAACTACTAAAACAATAAAAACATCCAAGGGTCGGTTGTATGTCTGTACAACTCCGCTTGTAATGATCACATGACTCCATTTCTATCCATGCCTCACTCTGTCCAGCTCTATTTTGGGTACACAGCCTGTGTCCTTCCTTCCACGGAATGCGCAGATATGGCGAAGTCTTTGCTGAGAAGAACAAAGCATTCATCATTTTAAAGTTCCCTTTAAAAAACGCCCAAGGCACAGGAGTCCTAGAGCTATAAAACCCATCATCAGTGCGTAACTGTTGGTTTTCCAGTGTCATTAATGACATTTAAGGCTGCGACTTCTTGGTGTGCTCCATATATGGAACAGGAAACAGTTGCTCAGACACACTGGCAAGTAGCTCCAGGCTTTGTCCTCCACCACAGTCTCGAAGGTCTCGCCTCAGCCCCAAAGTGCTTACAGATGGGATCGTCCTCAGCCTCTGCCCGGTTATTTCTTCCAATTATACTCACATTGTCTGACCTAACGAGTTTCTAAAGCAAGCTTTCATTTCATTTAGGGCATGTTTCCAGATGTGTTTTTAATTAATCAGTGCTAGTAATAAAAGATAACATGAGCCCCGAAGCTTCTGGCAAACACATTCCATCACCAAACGCAGCATTTTAATGCTCATGTATCTAACGAAGTGAAAGTGGATTGTGCCATACCTATTTTTCCTCGTTATGTATCTCAAGCAAGACGCTTAAACTCTGTGAGCTTCAGTTTCCTTATTTGGACAATGAAAACATGAGTCGGCCTTTTCTGCTCCCTGAAATCACTTGGAGGGATTTAAAATATACTGGTGTCTTGCTCTCACCCACAGAGACTCTGGTTTGATTGATCTGGGCTGGGCTTTGGCGGGGAGATTTTTAAAAAGCTTCACTAAGGAGTTTGAATGGGCAGCCAAGACTGAGAATGACAGGTCAGTCTAGATCAGCGGGTCACACATTTAGGGAGCATCAGAATTCCCCGGAGGGCTTGCTGAAACCCAAACGCCGGCCACAGAATTCTGACTCAGCAGGTCTGGGGCGGGGCCTGGAGACATGCATTTCTGACAAGTTCCCAGGTGGGGACGATGATGCTGGTTTAGGAACCACCTCCGGAGTTCAGAGGCCTGCAAACTCAGCCTCTCAGGCCGCATCCTGCCCACCAGCTGTTACTGTGTGGCCACCAGCTGACAATGACTCTTAACATTTTTGAAATGGTTGGAAAAAATCAAAAGTATTTCATATCATGTGAAAGGTGTACGACATTGAAATTTCCGTGTCCATAAATAAAATTTTATTGGAAGGCAGCCATACCCACTCAGCCAATCATTCAACCAGGCTTGGGGCCTTGCGTGACTGGGTGCTTGCCTGCGAAGCCAGCCCTGACTGACACGAGCTACTGCGAGCTTCAAACTTGATGCGTTTACCTCCTGAAGAGGATCAGAATATGCGACCCCAAAATACGCCCCTTTGGCCTCAGGATTATTTTGAGCTAAAGGCAACTGAGAACCAACAGATGCAGGAAGTCCTCTGCCCTCCTCTTACTTGCTAAAATCAGGGCCTAAATTTCCCTTTGAGGAAGGTGCCCCCCCCCCCGAAACTCTGGACAAAAGAGGGACTCTATCACTGAAGGTGGGTGTCAGCACCGAGATGAATTTGCATAGACAAGCCTTACAATAATAGCCCCGTATCTTCTATTAGTTCCTCCGTATGTTCTCTGGTCACTTCACCACATTTTGTCTCCTCATGAAGCCCAGATCATCTTTTCTTTGTGAAAAGAGCATATAAATCCTTGTGCCTAACAGCTTTTTGGAGTTTTGTACCTTTTCTGTGATCTCTTGTGCACGTAAATAGTTTTCAAATTGTGTGCCTTTTATCCTGTTGTTTTGGCTTTTGTTCATTTAATTCACAGACCCCAGTGAGTAAACCTAAGAGAGCAGAGGAAGATTTTCCTTCCTGACACTCCTTACCCAAGAGACGGGAGAAGTTGAGATTTGCAGGTTCCTCAGTTCTAAAGTCCTCCTTTTAACTTACCTCAATTTGTCACTGGATAGTATCAAAAAGCCTGGCGCTTCACTCGCCTGGTTTTTCCCTGCAGCCAATGTGATATAACATGACCAAATGAAAGGCCATTCCATCAGAAAGAGCGTCTTGGAAACAGCATGAGTTAAGTCAGGTCACCTCACAAGAGAAGGACTGTGGACTTTTACATGATCCTGTGTCCTGTCCGATAACAAATGCCCACAAAGTGGCCACCGAAGATCCATGTGCAGCAAAAACCTCAGGATAATAATCATAGTGTATGCTAAGCGAAGGAGCTTCCTAAGAAAATGGTAGGCATGCTGTGGGCCGGAAGAAGACGAGGGCTGTTATTTATTCTTAAATATCTGAAACCTAAAGTTATTTCATGGCATTTTAATAACAGTCTCATACATAAGACCCCTTTGGTGACAAAGAAGGCAGGAAAACACATTCTACTGGGAAGAAACACATTAAGTGCTAAAGATTTCTTAAAAGTCCCATTTCCTCCTGAATCATGCCCCTAATTAAATTTAAACCCAAGTAATATCATCCCCAGTTAACTAATACAGTTTTATGTCTCCCTGTTTCTTTGAAAAGATGTGTATCCTTTCAGGTAACTATTCCCTAGACAAAGAGGTTGCTATGGATACATTATTTTAAAATTGAGTGCTGGTATTTTAAAGCCTATGCAATTTAGTGAAGTATAACTGGCCTGAGGGTTATACTAATTCAAGTGCCTGTCTTTAATGCTAACAGTTTTATCTTGATACAGTTGCTCTGTGCTTTTGGCATGTGGTGTTCAGGAGCAGTTGGAAATGGCGTGGAGGTTCCTCAAGGAAAAGCAAGTAAGACAAATATCACGCAACCTACCTAACTGTAGTTGGATCAGCGGATGCTTCACTCGCCTGGAATTTGTCTGTTCTCGGCATGTTTAACAATGAGTCATGCAATGCATCTGCAAGCTCCCAGGGCCAGGGCCACGTGATGGGTTTCTGTGCCTCAGCCCCTCGGCTTTGTTCAGACAGGCCGCTGACGCAGCCCACAAAACTGACCTAATGTTGCTTCATGGGTCTTTTTTTTTTTTTTTTGGCTCAGCTCAAATGTGATATTGAGGAAGTCGACTGTCAGGCATACAAATCAGGAGAAAAATATACCACATGAAAATATGATGGTTTAATAAGGTATTACTCATGGGCAAGTGACTTCTGGTTCTGTCCTTAGTTGGGGCAAGTTGAAAAGCAGAAGCTGCCACAGAGAAGGACTATGGCGCTTTCACAGGAACTCCGCTTCTAACAAGGCACCTTGTGAAATGCGGGCCCATTTACCTGTATGGCTGCTGCTTCTCTACCTGAAAATATAAGCCACCCTGTATCCGATCTTAGTCATGAATTTATTAGGGTAAGAATCTCTATCATTGTGATAACACTGAAGGTAAAATATCAAACATTTCAAACACCTCTAAGGATTGTTCTGTTCTATGAACATAACATCACCAAACATTTACGAGTGTTTCATAGCATCTCAAGAATTTCATTTCAGAGCAAAAGAAATCTTGCGATTTTTATCTCTTATTATAAATAAAAATTAATGAAACAGGTATTCACTTTCCTTCCAGTTCAATTGATTTTTCTCCTGTAATGAATAGAAAATGAGGCATATTTAAGAAGACGCACCTAAATTATACCTTTTTCAATTATATATGGAATTTTGCAAAAAATAAAAGTCTAGAATTCAGGAATTGTAGTGTTGAAATTCTCCAGATCATCTATACATTGGTGGCCTGGCCTGCGATAAAACTATTAATTTGGTATCTGCCATGGGCCTAGAACTTTATATTTTTATGTAGTAACTTACTTTTATGGAAATAAGTTGTATAAATAAATAAATAGTAACTTATATAAATCAATAGTAACTTATTTAACATTAACATGAAACCAGTTGTTCTCTATTGCTGATCAATGTCTTTGGATCATGGCTTTGCTCAAGAAAGCTAAAAGCAATTTCACATGAAGAAACTAAATCACTGCTTAGTTGCCCAAGATTAAACAAGAAATACATTACAGACACCCAAGCCATTTTTAATCCTTCTTACCTAACTACAGATACTCTATTTAAGTTTTGGTTTGTTTTGTTAGACAACGAGAAAGACTTAAAGGAGAAAGACAAAGATTTTAAAAAATAAAACAGAGGAAACAGCATGAGAGCAACTAGAAAATCCTGGTAAAATGTACAAGAATAGAAATCACAGAGAAGTAAATATCACTGAATACATTAAAAAAATCTTCAGAAAACTTATTTGAAAACATAGTATCAGGGGGAAAAAATGATGAAAAGTTAGCAAATGCCAGTAGGAAAGTCTTGCCCAATTCTCTTTTACTTAAAAGAAATAGAACAAGATTAAGAGTTTAAAAATAAAGAGGAGGGCAAAACAGCAACATGTCGTTTTTGCCTTCTTTCAGCACCTCCTCTTGACTCTAATTAATCATATACTCCAACAGCAGACCACCAGGGAACTGCACTGAGCAAGGACAATTCAAAGCAATAGAGGGCATTTCAGTCCTTACAGGTTTTCCCATTGGGACTGGACCCAGAGTGAAGGGAGGATAATGGTCTCAGAGCAGCCTCTGGTGGTTGAATGTCAAAAGCTCAAGAAGTCAGAGGCCACCTCACTGGTATGCTTAAGATTTTGTGCAAATGGAAGTTACTATTTAAATAATAGTAGCAATAGTAATAAAGGCAGCAGCCCAGAACTGACTTGGTTGGAATTGAAATTAATCCATAAACTTCAAAGACTATCACAGATGATGTTGAGATTTGATGCTGATAAATTGGGCTCTTTTGACAACATGTAGAGTTTTTCTTGTGCTTGCTCATTAACTAAACAGTATTAAATATGAGCTCGGTACAGAGGATTGATGTCAGAGGAATGACAGAATGAAAGATCCCCTTGATTTCTCTACTTGACGGTTCAACAATTTGAACAGCTATAGCTCAACAAAGGATTCCCTGCTCGATGCACAAACACGTCTGAGAGATCCATGCATTGCAACATCTAAAGGTGGTCAGTGGGAGCAAACTGGGGAGGTGAGAAGGGAGAATGTTGAGCTGACCCACAGACGCAGCCCTGCATCCAGCCTGGAGCACATGCTAGGGCTTAGCCCAGAAAGGGGAAGAATCAGGTTGTGGCTGACACTTCCTTCAGCCAGGAGGAGCGAAGGGATTTAGTGAGCATTCCTGCAGGAGTGGGCAGTGGAAGCTGCGGCTGAGCCCAGGGACCTGGGCAGTGACGAAGGCCAGAGGTGCGGCCACAATTGTCTGGCAATGGGCTTCCCAGACAGAGAAACAAAGCCCTGGAGCCAGGCCACCTCCCCTTAACCTCCCAGAGCTCGCCTCCCCTCACCCTTCATGTTGGGTTGCAGAGCACATTATCTGCAAACTCAAAAACTGATACTACAGAAACACTTTTTCCCTGAGTGAACGGCTCACTGCAACTAATCCGAGGGTCAGGTGGAGGTGCAGGGGGGACACCGTGGAGGTATGATATCGCCATTGCTGGGATGGCAAAGAAAGAACAGAGGCAGTCAATTTCCTCTAGCTCACCCCAGCCCCACATATTGAGGGGCTGGCTGCTGGGGACAGCACTGGGATTTCATGGATTTGGAACCCCATTGCACACCATGTTCTCTGTAGGATTGGTCCCCTCGGACAGGATAAATGGGACCACAGGGGAGGCTCCTGCTTTCTCAGGGAATATGGGACATTTTCCACCACCCTGTGGAGATCTGAAAAGCCAGAGAAATGCAAGAGAGCTAAAAAAAAAACTTGTGACTCAGTGCCACTTAATAAAAAGCAATAGAAAGACTTCTTAACAATCTGCTAGAGAAGTGACACTCACAAATACATGCCTAGACAGAGAAGGAGTACATCAAATACCATGAATAACCAAAGTAATGAGGCAGTTCACAAAGAAGACAGGAAATTTCCAGAATATAAACTTAAAGACATGGAAATATGTGATTTAAATGACCGAGAATTCGAGATTGCAGTTTTGAAAAAACTCAACAAGATGCAACAAAACACAGGCAGTTTCATGAACTCAGAAACCAAATCAACAAACAGAAGAACTACTTTACCAATGAGACTGAAACTTTAAAAAAGGACCAAATGGAATTTCTGGAGATGAAGAACTTCATATAGCAATAAGAGATCAAGAATGAACTGGCAAACTTAGGAAACAGAGCAGACCAAATGAAGGAAAGACTTAGTGATATCAAAGATAGAAATCTAGAAATGCCCAGGGACATGGACAACAGGGTGGGGAATGACAGTGGGAATGGTGGGGTGGCCTGGGCAGAGGAGGGCGAAGAGGGGAAAATTGGGACAACTGTAATAAAATAACAGTAAAATACTTAATAGAAAAAAGAAATCTAGAAATGACTCCGACAGAAGAAGAGAGAGACTTGAGCATTAAAAAAAAAAATGAAAGAACTCTATGAGAATTATCTGACTCCATCAGAAAGAGCGATATTAAGAATAATGGGCATACCAGAAGAAGAACAGAGGGAGAAGGGAACAGAGAGCCTATTCAAACAAATAGTTGATGAGAACTTCCCAAACCTATGGAAAAAGCTATATCCTTGAATCCAAGAAGCAAACAGAACACCTCATTACCTCAATCAAAGGCACATTGTGTTAAAACTGTCAGAAATTAATGACAAAGAGAGGATTCTCAAGGGAAAGTTCATTAGGTCATTGGACTTCTCAGCAGAAACTCTACAAGCTAGAAGAGAGTGGAACCAAATATTCAAACTACTGAAAGGGAGAAATTACCAGCCAAGAATAATATATCCAGCAAAGTTATCTTATAGATATAGAAAAGAAGTAAAAACTTTTACAGACATATAGAAGCTGAAGGAATTTATCACCAGTAAAACCTACAGTACAAGAAATACTTAAGGGGGTTATTCTACCTGAAACAAAGAACAAGAAGGTCACAAAGCTACGAGTAAGAAGATTATCAACAAATTTACAGCATAAACAGGGCTAATTTGTGACAACAAAAATACAAAAGACAAATGAGGTAAGGTCTGAATTCGAAAAGCAGGATGAAGACCAGATGCATTAAAAAGAAAAGGACTATTGTATATATGTGTATGAAGTTTTCTTTTACAAAAGCCTTATGTTAACCACACACAATAAACCTCAAACTAAGACACATAATTTTAAAAAGAGAGAAAACAGAAAAAAGAGGAATGTGATACCACCAAGCAAAAACAACAGACAGAAATACAAAGGAAAAGACCTTTGCTACCAGAGCACAGAGGCACAGAGCTACCAGAACTTAAAAGATAAAATGGCTATAGGAAACCCTCATACATCAATAATGATCCTAAGTGAAAATGGATTGAATTCACCAATAAAAAGGCACAGGGTAGCAGACTGGATCAAAAAACAAAACCCAACCTTATGCTGCCTTCAAGAGACACATCTAAGTTGCAAGTGCAAAAATAGACTCAAACTGAAAAGAGTGGAAAACGATTCTCCAAGCAAGTAGCATCCACAGAGAAGCCGGTGCAGCCATACTTACATCTGATAAAATAGATTTCAAGATAACAAAGTAACAAGAGACAGAGATGGACATTTCATAATGATAAAGGAGACACTACATCAAGAAGAGATAACACCTCTCAATACATATACACATAATGAGGGAGCACTGAATTATATAAAGCCACTACTAACAACAGAACTAATGGGAGAAACTGACAAAGGCACAACCATAGCAGGGGACCTAAATACTCCATTGGCAGCTCCAAAAGAACATCCAAAAAGAAAGCAAATAAGGAAATACCAGCTTTAAATGAAACATTAGACCAAATGGATATAATTTACATTTCCAGAGCCTTTCATCCCAGGACATCAGATTATACAGTCTTCTCCGGTGCACATGGAATATTCCCAAGGACAGATAATATGTTGGGTCACAAAACTAGCCTCAATCCATTTAAGAAGATTGGAATCATACCAAGCATATTGTCTGACCACAATGCTTTGAAATTAGAAATCGACTGCAAACAGAAAGTAGAAAAACACCACAGATATATGGAGATTAAACAACACACTACTAAAATATGACTGGGTCAAAGAAGAAATAAAAAGTGAGATCTAAACATTCATAAAAACAAATGAGAATGACAATACGACATATCAAAACTTCTGGGATGTAGCAAAAGCAGTAATAAGAAGGAAGTTTTCATCATTACAGGCCGATCTCTCATAACGAGAAATCCCAACTAAACAGCTTAACATTATGTCTTAAAGAAGTAGAAAAAGATAAACAAAAGCAACCTGAAGTCAGCAAAAGAAAGAAAATGATAAAAATTAGAGAAGAATTGAATGAAATAGAGAACCAAAAGACTCTACAAAAAAATTAATACAATGAAGAGTTGGTTCCTTGAAAAGATTAATAAAGTTGACAAACCCCTGGTTAGAGTCACTAAGGAATAAAGAGAAAAAACTTACATTAACAAAATCAGAAATGAAAGAGAAGTTACCAGAGACATCACAAAAAATACAAAGGATCATACTAGAATACTATGAAAGAATGTATGCCACAAATTTCAATAACCTAGAAGAAATGGGTAAGTTCCTAGAAAGATTTAACCTTCCTAGACTGAATCATGAAGAACTGGAAAATCTAGTTTTTCACTTTAGATTTAGATTGAAGATCAATCAACAGTGAGGAAACTGAAACAACCATCAAAAAACTCCCTAAAAATAAAAGTCCAAGTCCGTATGGCTTAACTAGTGGATTCTACCACACATTCAAAGATTTGGTACCTATCCTTCTTAAAATCTTCAAAATAATTGAAGAAGAGGCAGTATTTCCTAACATATTTTATGAGGCCAATATAATCCTGATACCAAAACCTAGCAAGGATAACACACAAAAAAGAAAACTATAGACCAATATGTCTGATAAGTACAGATGCAAAAATCCTAAACAAAATACTAGCAAACTAAAAACAACAATACATTAAAAATAATACATCACGATCAAGCAGGGTTCATCCCAGGAACACAAGGATGGTTCAACATAATGCAGATCTCACCTATAAGAGGACCCTAATTAACAAAACAAACAAAAGAGCAAAATAGAACCAGAGGCATGGAAACAAGGAGCAGACTGACAGCAACTAGAGAGAAGGGGGAGGGGAATTGGGGAGGAAAGAAGGGAACGGGTCTAGTCAAGACACAGATATAGATGGTCCATGCACATGAACAACAGGGCGGGGATTTACTGTGGGAGTGGGGAGTGGGCATGGCAGGGAGAACAATGGGGGAAAAGTGAGAACTTTAATAGAGCAACAATGAAAAAAAAAACCAAACAGACTCAGTGTTCTCTCTTCTCAGCCAGCAGCAAGCCATGGGCATCTCTTGGGACAACTGGCACAAGTGTCACAAGACTGGGGGAAGAGGAAGTCCTACCACAAGAAGTGAAAATAGAGCTGCGGCACCCTGCTGCCAACACTAAGATCCATTAATGATCAAAAGTACACTCAGTGATTAAGCCCACTCAATAGAATGAGTACACCTGTAAAAGAAAAGTACCTCACCATAATAAAGGCCATATATGACAAACCCTCAGCTAATATTATACTCAATGGTGAAAAACTGAAAGCTTTTCCTCTAAAATCAGAACAAGATATGGATGCCCATTCTCACCACTGTTATTCAACATATTTCTGGAAGTCTCATCACAATCAGGCAAGAAAAAGAAATAAAAGGCATCCAAATTGGAAAAGAAGAAGTAAAAGTGTCACTTTTTGCAGATGACATGATCCTGTATATAGAAAACCCTAAAGATTCCATAAAAAAACCTATTAGAAACAATAAACAAATACGGTAGCGTTGCAGGATATAAAATCAATGTACAAAAACTTACAGTTTTCCTGTATATTAACAATGAAATTTCAGGAAAAGAAATGAAAAAAAATCCTTTTGCAATTGCAACCAAAAGAATAAAATAGCTAGGAATAAACTGAACAAAGGATGTGCAGGACATATATACTGAAAACTATAAAGTATTATTATAAGAGATTGAAAAAGACATAATGAAATGGAAAGATATTCTATGTTCATGGATTGGAAGAATCAGCATAGTTAAAATGGCCATATATTATACAAAGCAATATACAGATTTAACGCAATCCCCATCAAAATTCCAATGTCGTTTTTTTTTGAAGAAATACCCCCCAAAAAAACCCAATCAGATTTATATGGAACCACAAAAAACCCTGAATAGCCAAAGCAATCCTGAGAAAAAAGAATGAAGCTGGAGGTAGCACACTACCTGGCTTCAAATTATACTACAGAGCTACAATAATAAAAATGGCATAGTATTATCAGAAAAACACACACAGACCAATGGATCAGAATTGAGAGCCCAAACACAAAACCACATGTATACTGGCAAATGACTTTTTGACAAATAAGCCAAAAACATATAATGGAGAAAAGAAAGCCTCTTTGATAAATGGTGCTGGGAAAATAGGAAAGCCATATGCAAAAGGATGGAACTAGACTACACTTTGTCCCCATGTACAAAAATTAATTCAAAATGAATCAAAGACCTAAATATAAGATCTGAAACAATAAATTACATAGAAGAAAATATAGGTACTAAACTTATGGACCTTGGTTAGAGAGGATATTTTATTAATTTGACCCCGAAGGCAAGGGTAGTAAAGGCGAAAATAAATGAATGGGACTATATCAAATTTAAAAAGTTTCTGCACAGCGAAAGAAACCTCCAACAAAATAAAAAGGCAACTGACTGAATGGGAGAAGATATTTGCAAACAACAGCTCCAACAAGGGGTTAATAATGCAAAATATATAAAGAATTCATACAACTCAACACCAAGCAAACAATCCAATTAAAAAAATCGACAGAGGACCTGGACAGACACTGCTTCTAAGAAGACATACAAATGTCCAAGAGGTATATGAAAAGGTGCTCGATTTTACTAGATATTAGTGAAATGTAAATCAAGACTATAATGAGGTACCACCTCACACCTGTTAGAATGGCTATTATCAACAAGACAGGTAATAAACAAATGTTGGAGAGGTTGTGGAGAGAAAGGGTATCCTCCTTCACTGTTGGTGGAAATGTACACTGGTACAGCCACTGTGGAAAACAATATAAAGGTTCCTCAAAAAGTTAAGAAGAGCCCTGGATGGTGTGGCTCAGTGGATTGAGCACTGGCCTGTGAACAGTGGGGTTGGCAGTTTGATTCCCAGTCAGGGCACATGCCTGGGTTGCAGGCTGGGTCCCCTGTGGGAAGTGTGCGAGAGGCAACCACACATGGATGTTTCTCTCCCTTTTTTCCTCCCTTTCCCTCTCTAAAAATAAGTAACATTTTAAAAAAAAGAAAACTAAGAAGAGAGTTACCATATAATCCAGCCATTCCTCTTCTGGGTATATACTCCCCCCCCCACCAAAAAAACCCCTCAATAACATTTATTCATAAAGATAGATGCACCCTTATATGTTCACTGAAGCATTATTCATGGTGGCCAAGACATGAAGACAAGCGAAGTGTCCTTTGATAGATGATTGGATAAAGAAAATGTGGTACATATATACTATGGAATACTACTCAGCCATAGGAAAATATGAAATACTGCCATTTGAGACAACATGGATGGACCTTGAGAATGTCATGCTAGGCAAAATAAGTCAGAAAAAGCTAAGAACCATATGCTTCCCCTAATATATGGGATAGAATACTGAAACTCATAGACACAGACAACAGTACGGTGGTTACCAGAGGGAAGGGGGTGGAAGGGTAAAGGGAGCCAAATATATGGTGGTGGAAGACGATGTGACTTTCGGCGGTGGGCACACAATGCAATACACAGATCATGTAGCATAGCGATGTACACCTGAAGCCTATATAATCTTATGAACCAACGCCACCCCAATAAATTTAACTAAAAATACAATAAAAACAAAGAATACACAAACAAAAAACAGTACTAAATCCAAAATTATATCTGACTTTCAATTATCTCAAATAAATGATGGAACAGCAGTAATTGGCACCGGTATTTCTCATTTTAATTTTTAAGCAATGAATATTTTTAAGCAATTGAAATATTTTCAGTTTTAAAAAGCTGTGTGTGTATATGACTGAGTGAGTGAGTGTGTGTGTGTGCGTGTGTGTGTGTGTGTGTAAATCTGACCATTAGATGGATTTGAGTGCATTTTGTTGTCACAGTTTTCCTAGTTGGAAAACATGTGTTCAACTCAGAGACCTATAAATTCCATCTGGTAGGGTCCCCATTGAGCCATCTCATCTGGGATGTTTCCAAAGGCCTCTTTTCAAAATCTTGAATCTTATAACATCACCTGTGTCAAACATCATGTCCAAAAGAGTGCTACCATCTGTGCCATCATGTTTCTGAGCACGTCACATTTACATAGCCGGTTAGAATGTTTTGTTTAAAAAGAGATATTGTACATTTTCAGAAAAGGAGGTTTCAAACATGATTGTGAATATTCAAACTTATTTTAAAATTGGTCTCGGCAGGGGTCAGTCTTACTTACTTTAGTAATTAACCAGCAGTTTCCGAGGGCAGCTAAAAGCCATGGAATTCTCATAGGACCACAACAACCTGACCGAAGACCCATGGGAGCATCTGTATGTACAATGTTGAAATAAGAAATCTCATTTATTGCTCATTCATAAGTATCCCAGTTCAATCAAATATCAACATTAGAATGATCTGGACACCTAATTAATGCCTAAAAATAGAGAGTGTCTATTTAAAAGTACAAGGACTTAACAGGAACGTACCAATGATAATCTTAGTCCCAACATACATACCATGGTAATGTAAGATGTTAATGTTAGGGGAGTTAAATGATGGATATGTGAGAACTCTTTGAATTACCTTTGCAATTTTTCTGTAAATCTAAAAATGTTCTAAAATCAAAAATTCACTTTTTTTTAAGTACTAAAGATTTCTGGTACATTAAATTATTTCCCAAATAAGAAAGCAAGCAGTGGTCAGCATGCCCGTGGCAGCGGAAGAATCCTAGTTAGAGCCAACCTTGGTCTGGCCATGAAATCCCATTATGAATTCTCTGGGCTTTGATGAGTTCCTCTCCAGCATTTGTCAAGTAACCTAATTATTATCCCAGCTATTCTTAGCTCCAGAACAGAGTCCAGAGTTCCCATTGTAGTCACACAGCACAATTTCTAAGCATGACACAAAAATGTTACTCCTTTCCAAACTCAAAGTATAAGACACACAGATTACTAGTACAAATGAGCAGGTCTCCAAGCGCAGTTTCCTTTTAAACCTCTCTTGCCTTCCCTCTAATTCCAGTGACATTCATGTAGTGCCCATTAATTATTGATCCTGTTCTAGCTTGCATTCGTTTCTCTGTTGTTATTACCATTATTGAAGCCAGACATTTTTGAACTTCTTCCCAAACTTTGTGGGTACAACTGCATGGTACCTTGCTCTCGTGCTTTCTGACCACAGCAAAATGTGGAGCTGGGGCAGTGCAATGTGGCTGAGAGCCCCAGTGAAAGAGAGTCAGGAGAGCTGTCTCCAATTCTCTCCACCACCAGCAAGCTTCGTGTCCTGAACCAATCCAGTTAACTTCCCAGGGTCTCAAAGTCCTCAGGGAGGTAGTGAGGGGTTGGACTTTACTCAGATAAACCAGTAGAGTTTACTGCGCACCATACTGGACACCTCTTAGGCACCATGCAAGTCCACCTGGGCTTCAACCAGTTTCCCATGGGTGTGACTGATGGTGTCTTGCATTTGGGAGTCACAAGACTCTCTTGATTCCTGCCTAGGAGCTCTTCTGGCAGGACATGGGACTCATATCTCAGCTCTCCTGGACGCGCAACCCAGAAGCACAGGCAGTTGACCCTTATGGGGCCACCCAAGACTGGCGGGGCACAGGAGCTTCCTGTCCCAAAGATGAGTTGCGAGACTCATTTGGTAAGCTCCTCAGAACACACCCTGGGAGGGCGTGTGGGAGGAGGAACTTGATAATGGCCTTGGCGCAGATTTCCCCCTCTCTCACGCCCCCGTCCCATACTGCTACTTCCTGAGGCCACGTCCTATACAGGCTTCCTGCAAGGAGCCTGTATTCCTGCTGCGCTTCAGGGTCTGCTCTGGGGGACCCAGCTTAAGAGAAGTGCTGTCTCTACATGAGACACTGCCATCCTTTCCTGCTCTAATTTTGGATGGTTTTGGGATTGCTTGCTGGCAGAGTTCAGTTCTGCCCAGTGGTCCTTGTAATAAGAACAGGCTGGGAAGAGGCTAAGTGGCCAGAATAACTGAAAATTACTTCCAGCTTTTTGCCCGACTTCAAGAGCCCACCGGGCACAAGGTTCTGGTACAGTCCCCAAATGTATTTGGCTACATCACATGGCGACCTAATATAAGTGGAAAGGAAATATAACAGGGTGTAATTTAAACAGAAATAGGCTGATGAGAAAGACTCAGAAATTGTTGTTTCTTTTCATTCTCTGATGTTAAGGAAAACATTAAGGGAAGGGCATTTTCACCTTCATTTCTGCCCCAAACAGAAGACATTGTTAAGTTCAGAAGAAAAATTTCTGAAAGATGTATTTTTGCTTGTTGCCAAAAATGAGAGAAGTGTGTTATCTCTCCCTTTAGAAGAGAACCAAGGGACATCAACAATTGTGCATGCGTGTTGGCGGGGGGTACTCTTTGTCAACTAAGTTTGGAAAATAAATTATGCAGCTTCTCCTTTTTATAAATGGCAAGTTTTCTCTGAGCCTTTAAAATATTAATATATATTGTGATTCTTTGACAGGGAGGCTCAGAAAGCAGCATTTTTCTAATTTATTTTTCCAGAGGCCATTTTGCAGAACAAGGAGGTGTGAAATAGAATGAAAAGAAAGCTGTATTTTTGCATGATATGAATGTTTTAATTAGAGGATGTGACAGGTAACTACTTGAGCCTTCTTCTCTGACTATGATCCTGATAGAATACTATGGGATAGGATACACAAAGGACCTAGCCTTTGCCTGGTGAACTAGGATTTACATGGCATTGTCTCATCTCACTCACACCCTTCAATCTAAACAACAATTTGGGAGGTAGGTAGAACAGTAATCCGTGCTCTTCAGTGAAGGTAAACAATGGTCAGCATTTGCGTATGTGTAAATGATGGAGGAAGCAGAGTCAGGAAATAAGATGCAGGTCTTCTAGGTCTTGATGCAGGATTTTTACCACCAGCACATCTGTATTTTGACATTTTTATTAATTTGTTTGTTTAGCTTACCATTCTATAAAACATGAATCATTTTGTGATTTTACTTGCTACTTGGCCTTTTCCCAATACTACTCCCACAAAATGAAAGATATGACGACATTGGGAAGAGTCAAAATCATCTCTATAAAACTATTGAGATGATTGTGTGTCCGTAATTCTAACCTCAAATGGACAATTAGACTCTAAAAGAGTGGATATAAAAAGTGATAGTTAAAACAACAACAACCCAAACTGAAAGGAAACAAATGGTAACTTGGATATAGAAGAATAAAAGGCATACACTACTCATGGTACTAAAAACAAACAGATAGGTTATAATTTGGGGGCAGTGGTAATTGTGGGCTTAAGGATGCATCTGTTTTCATGTGTCCAAAGCATTTAGTGAGCCTCATGAGAACAATTCTATCCCTCTGTGGGCGACCAAGGGAAATACAGTCACCGTCATTCAAGTGGCCATGGGCGATACCATCGAGCATCAGAATGGTCTTATACGTACGTGGAAGAGAAGTGGGGCTACCGTAAGTGACTCAGCCACACGTTTCATTCCTCATTTTGGGGATCTCCTCCATTTGTCAAGGTTCAGTCTTCCTTTGATCTTGCACGCATCCCTGTGTGCCTATCCTATTTATGAAAAAGTATTGAACAAAATTCCTCAATAATCTCCCGCCACAGGCTTTATTCTAATTCACATTTTTAAATCTTGACTGCTGGCAGAGGAATATGAGATTGCACGGCCATCAGCTCAGTTTTCAAAGATTTCCTACATGTACACATGGGCAGCACAATGAGGTGGATTCCCTGAGGCTTTCCCTCTATCTGCATGTTTTCGCGTTTGTCTGAGTAGCTATGCTATAGTTCCAATGCCTCATGACTGTGTAACTTAGGGTAAGCCTCTGGTGCAGTTTCTTCACCTCCATCTAAGTATGAGTTAAATGCAGCCAAGTCTTAAACACCAACCTCGAAGTATACTGTCCTTGTGTATAGGACACTACGCTAGCGCTGGAGATTCAAAGTTCAATAAGATGCTCTTTTCCTTTGAAGAGTTCACAACTCACTGTGTGAAAACCACAATCTGAGTAGGCAAATACAATGCATCATTATATTATGATGAGTAGTCTGTTGACTACTAAGCAATGATATCTATAGGTATACAACTAAACTGGTCAACAGAAAATTCACTTTCAGTCCTACCTCTACCCTTATCTAGCTGTACATCCTTGAAAAACCAATGAACCTGTTTGAGACTCAGTTTATCCGTCTTGTAAATGAGGGTTGAATTACATAATTTCCAAATTCCTTTGATTCAAACTCTGCTCTGGCCTTTCTCATTTTATTGTTCACTTGTACTTATTAAAAGGTGAGATTGTATCTGGCAGACGCTGTTGGTTCAGTGCCCTGTAGCCTTGGCCTTTCATCTTTTCTAACAGCACCCTCTCCCAAGTACTATTAGGTCTAGGGCAGAAATATATTCAGGAAGGTGTGTCCTTCTTAACCCCAAGGGGTGAATTGGAATTTGTCAAAACTAATCATGGTAATCTCATGATTTTTGCCAGTGATTAAGGCATGGGCATGCGAATCCCTTTTGACCAATGAGATGATAAGGGAAGTCTGCTAGTAAGGCTCTGGGAAAGGTTTTAATATCTGATTAAAAAGGGAAAAAAGGGGATGTGTGAAGAATAATTCCACTTCCCACCCTTGGATATGGGAGAGTAAGGAGGCGATACCTAGAAGCTAGGGCAACCAGCTCCCAGACACTGCTAATGCAAGCTGACTCACGGAGGACGGCAGAGTGGCAAACTGAGACACACCAGATTCTTGAAGACACTGGTATGCCAAGGAATGAATCCATCCTGGAAATAAGTGTGCAAGATTTTTTTTTTAAAAGGAAAAGACAATTAGGCAATTACCTAGTGCTGGAAATTGTGGGTGGAGTAGGGAGTAACTTAATGCTTACAGTTTCCTTTGAGGATAATGAAATGCTCTAAAATTAGAATGTGGTAATGATTGCACATTTATCTGAATATACTAAAAAACATTTAGTTATATGTTTCAAATGGACGGATTTTGTAGTATGCAAAATACATCTCAATAAAGTGTTTAAAAATACAAAAAATAATAAAATTAAAATTAGAAAAGGAAAAGAGAATCTGTGTTGTTCAAGTCACCAAAAGTAGCCAGTTAAAATATGCGACATGAGCTCCGGCTGGTGTAGCTCACTAGCTTGAGTCCTGAGCTACAAAAGGTCACTGGTTCGATTCCCGGTCAGGGCACATGCCTGGATTGTGAGCCAGGTCCTCAGTGAGGGGCACATGAGAGGCAACAGATTGATGTATCTCTCACACATTGATATTTCTCTCACTCTCTTTCTCCCTCTCTCTAAAAATAAATAAAATCTTTTAAAAATATGCAATATAAAAAGCTAAATTTTAATACTTCGAAATGTTTACTAACACATCCACAAGCCAAATTTAATATTATGAGAAAACCAATTCATTTCAAACCAGTAAGAGCAGATAAAATGAGTGATTCAGGGAGGGAAAATTCCTTTAACAAATCTGATCTTGAATTTCTTCACCTGCAAAATAGAATCCAAAGTATATCCACCTTGCTGAGATGGTAAGTGCACGCATAGTAAGCACATGCCAATTATTGTTAACTGTTTTATATATGAGAAGACTAGTATGTCAGAGACCGTGCTAGATGGTCATCAAATCCTGTTATGTTTTATTTTTCTTTTTGGACACACAAGAAGACCATTATTTCCCAGTTTCCCCCATGAATAGGTTTGATCATGTGACTGAGTTCTTGGTTGTGGAAAAAAGTGATGCAATCCACTTGTGGCCTGGCTCGGATTACTAGCCCACATGACCTTCCTGTAATCCTCCTAACAGCTCTCCCGTGTCTTATTGCTGTTAGAGTTGAAGGCATGGGACCAAGTCTTCAAACTGGCCACTAGGTGGGCATTGTGTAGTTTTAGTTTATTAAAATATTTAATAAGATTAACTTCATTTTACAATGATCTCCTTTCATCACTCCCTGCTTTCATTTAAAAATGAAAGGTAAATTAATAATTAAGAAAGCTACCTCAAAATCTATATTAAAATAAATATGGGGAAATGGCTTTAAAATATCAGATAAAGTTTACAAAACGTGGACAAATTCTCCCCAGGGAAGCAAAGCAGCTACTCCTTGTAGAACAAGCCTGGTCCCTCTAAGTAGGTAGGTATTACTTATGACCAAACATCTATCAGAGAGAATTCCTGTAAAGACTTCCTTTTTCCCAAGTACCTACAGCCTAGACATCTTACCTCCTCCTGCAGCTTTTAACACACTCTCTGTGCTTCCACTCCACTCAGCAGAGCTGGTTTAGAGGAAAATGCGAGGTTATGGGAAAATGCCGAAGGAGCAATCCGCCTCTCCTTGTAGCCGCATCGCCTTACAATGAGACCCGAGCAAGCCCAAGGCCTGCGGCTGCTAATGTCAAAACAGTTCTTGTTTTATGAGTTGTATCATGTTTACAGCAACTTCTTTTTATAAGCAGGTGTAATCCTGAAGTTACAATTTTTATTCAGCTAAGTTAAAAAAAAGCCATGAACATAATTTCTATATAAGTTACCTAAAAGATAAATGTCTTTAGTGCTTTCCAAAACACCCTAGCTCACATTATAATCTATAATTCCGTTGTATGGAATACTATCGACTTAACATAGGAGATAATTTGAAAATTTCAGCCTGATGAAAAACAATATACATTCTCATTTGAATTTTGATTTTGTATTTCATTTGAAACAAGGCTTAAATATGAATTTATTGATTTTGATACAGCTTGGCTTTGAAAACATTCATTTTTGAACGCTTAATCCTAATGGAGTCTACCTCCCTGGAAGATTTAAAAGAAACAGTCCTCTTCAGTGATGGTATATGCTTTTATAACTTTTAAGAATACATATTAAAGTAAACATATAGGTTCTAGAGAATACAGAAGCTGCATTCATGTTTCAGATAAGATTCTGCAAACAAAAGACTTCAAAGAAAGTTCACCGGAAACTATACACCCTGTCACTTGGGGGTAAAAGGTCATACCTCTCTGTTGATAGGGATACCTCAATGGAAAATTTTAAAATGTTCTTTAAGTTACTTGGTCAAGTTACTTGTCTCTAGCTTGATTTTGCCTCAAGAGTTTCATGTCTAAGTGGGTGTTCTTGAACATATTCAGGGACATGAAGCTCATGCCTCTCCTTGTAATCCCTTCTACAGTTGGACAGCTATATAAATTAGAAGATATATTAGTCAGAGTAAGTAAATTTGGCTGTTATAATAATCTCCCCCTCCACTATCTCCATAGCTTTAAACAATAGGGTTTATTTCACATTCATATCACAGTCCTACATGGAGTTCCTGCTCTGGCCCTCCTCACACACCCAGGCTCCTTCCACCTACCATATTTTAGGACCTCAGAGTTTTCCCTTGGGTCCTCTGCGTTTGGCCAGCAGGCAAGGGAACAGAGAGCATGTGGGAAATCCTGAAGGAGTCTTTAGGGGTCAGGCCTAGAAGTAGAGTACATCAATCCTACCCACATTTCATTGGCTTCACATAGGTACATGGCCCCACCTAGCTAACAAAGCGGGGTAGGACATATAGGGTATCAGGGTCCCCAGGATGGAGATGAGCTCACAGATACTGGAGAGCACTAGCAGTGCCTGTTATGGAAAGCTATTCTTCCACTGAGCTCAAGTGTTTCTTGCAGCAGCTTTTACCTATCGTGGCCCAGCTTAACCTTGAGTCATATTGATTAAATTTAATTCTGCTCTCACACAATGACCCTGCAGATATTCACAGACAATTGTTATGCCTCCTGGTACATTTGCTTCTGGGCTATTCATTCAATTAGTCAACTTGTTCTCATATGATCTGTGTTTATGTCTTCTCATGATCCTTTTTTTTTCCTTAGCTCCAATTGCTCTGTTATTTCAATGAAAACTAAAGGACATCCTGCAATAGTGATCCCATTTTGAGATGTAAATTCATTACTGCAAATTAACAGTATATTAGGTTCTGTTAACTCATGTTAAACTTACTCCCTCTAATTGGTTAAGCTACATTTCTTCGTTTTGCACTTAATTTCCTGATGGAAGCTTTGATATTCTTTTCATTTCATGGGTTGGATTTGAATACTGTGGCTAGTTTAATGAGAACACTTTTGCTCCTGTCTGTTCCATCTCTGGCCCTTCAAACACATGTAACCATCTCTAAAAGCAAAAGGCAGCCATAAACACGGCCAGATGCTCAAACGGAAATCTTTGTAGTTACCCGTGGTTTTGTTCTTTCTCTCAAATCCGACATCCAATTCATCAGGAAATCCTGTCAATCTCACCTTCAAAACACACCCCGAATCTAATGACCTCTCATTATGTCCTACTGTTCCGGTCCAAGCCACCGCCATCTTTTGATTGCATTCCAGCTGAAGCCTCCTAACTGATGTGCCTGCTTCTACCCACAGTCGCCCTGTACCCCCTCCCTTAGCCTATTTAAAAAGCTGTGATTCTTTTGAACTCCTCTGTTCAAAACTCTTCATGGCTCCTATCTCCCGCAGAGTAAAAGGCAAAGTCCGCGCAATGCCTACAGGGCTCGAAAAGGCCATCATCACTGCTGTGACTATCTTTCCCAGTCTCCCGACTGACGCGACTCTAGTGCCTCTGAGCCAGTCAGCCCATGACAGATACCACAGGCTTCCACCTTAGGGCCTTTGCACTTGCTGTTCTCTCTGCCTGGGGTTCTCTCCCCTGGGATAACGGCATGACTTGCACCCTTACTTCCTCCAGGTCCCTGCCTCAATCATTATGTTTTTGAAATGCTTTCCTAAATATTTTATGTGAGAGGACAACCTCCTTGCTGCTCCCTGTCTGGACACCCCCTAACTCTCCCTGCATTATTTGTCTTCATAGCCCCTCTCACTGTCGGCCATGTAGGACACGGTGCTTTGTCTGTCTTCCTCCATTGGAATAGAAGCTGAATAAGGGCAAGGGCATGTGTAATTGACTCCTGTAGCTTCAGCACCTGGAAGAGACTTAGACATGCTGTCGGGGCTCAGGAAAGCTCTGCTGCGGTCGGCTCCGTGCTTGCCGGGCCTGGCAGGCCCCTGAGCTCCACCCGCTCTTTTCAGACAGGTTACCCCTGGCCCTTGAGTTTGTATTTCAAAGCATTAGCTTTTTTCCCAGCTTCATAAATTACCCTTCAAACATGTAAATTAGGCCATGGCTGGGTAGATCAGTTGGTTAGAGCATCGTCCCCAGTACACCAAGGTTTTGGGTTCAATTCCCAGGCAGGGCACATACAATAATCAACCAATGAATGCATCAATAAGTGGAACAACAAATCTCTCTCTCCTTCTCTCTCTATAAAAAATTTTAAAACCATGTAAATTAATGAATAAAATACAAGCTTAATTAAGGCACGAACTAGTTCAGAGACTCCAGTTCAGTAGTTCCCACGTCTTGTCCTTTATTCCTGCATTCTGATTTAGACATCAACTCCCATGCAGTAGTCAAAGGTCTCTCTGTCTCTTTAAAACAATATTGTTGGCACCAGGTACTGTAAATGCAAAGTCATCACAGCGCATTTCTCAGAAAATTGCTCTTAACAATTGGAGAGAAGGTCTATGCCTGTCTTAAACTTTGGTATACATTATTGATCAAAAAGAGAGGAAACCAACAATTAAAAAAAGTTTTTCTCATGGCAAACCCAAGAATTGAAATATGACAATGGAAATTTACAGAAAATTTCCCCCAAATTTGAAAACAACAAAATTTAATTATTTGGTTGATAGAGGTTAAAAATAGACAAAGATAAGTTTTATGGTCTTTTGACACAATCTAGGGTCACTTTTGCAAAAGAAAATATTTCCCAGCCATACCTTTTAAGGTCATAGGAATGCAAAAGAAAATTGCCAAAAAATTTACCTTGTGTAATTTGCTCCTACAAGCATTCTACTTGAATAACAGAAAATTCTGCCAATATTTTAATAGAACTTCAATTAACTAAACCCGTTAGTGAAGCATTAGAAATACCTATGCATCATTTCTGGTCATTCAATCAACAACTATTTATGGGGAGTATGTTTTATACACAGGGTTTGAGAAGAGAAAAAGATTATTCTCAGCAGAGCTAGCTCTGGCAAAGGCGGAATTTCTGCTGGGTCAACTGGGGCATCTAGATACAGACATTAATAATAGTTATAATTATGTGTGGATATAGAAACCAAAAGGAATTTGGTCTTATGTTATAAATCTATTCATGTACTTCCTCTACCTTGAAAATGTAATTTAATAGAGAAAACACTTTTGTTATGAGAAGAACTTTCCCTTCTAATAGCATTAGTTACTTTTCCTTTCTCTGGTAAGTCAGTTGCTTATTTTAGAACCATTTCTGGAGATCCTACACTGAGTGGACAGGGCACTGGAGAGATAAAAAATACATAAAATCCTGGAAAACCCACAGTAGAGTGAGGAGGGCAGTTGAAGGGCAACAATAGGACCATGTGCTAAAGAAGACTCTGATTAATTCATTCATTCAACAAATATTTATTGAGTGCCTGCTATATGCCAGGCACTGTTCTAAATGCTCAGGACACATCAGTGAAATAAACGGACAAAATCTCTGTCTTTGATGTGTTTCCACAGCAGGATAGAAAGAAAATAAAAAGAAACACAATAAACAAGTGAGTTACATAATATCTTAGAAGATAAGCCTTATGGGGAAATAGAATATGGTAAGGGGCACTGGAGGTATTGATGGGAAAATGTGGGATTTGTAATTTATATGAGAAGCTGAGAAGACCTTTTGGGAAGGTAACATGATTCTCTCAACCCACTGGACATCATTTGTGGAGTGATATTAGTACATCCTGGGAAGACCTTGATATTTAGAGTCCAACTGACTTGGATCAAAATTTGTTCCAAACTATTTAATAATCTGAGCCTGAATTTCCTCTTCAACAACATGGAAACAATAACACTTCATATCAAAAATTGTTGGGAAGACTGAAATAAGGTTTGCCAAACCTCTGTGTGTGTGTGTGTGTGTGTGTGTGTGTGTGTGTGTGCGCGCGCGCGCGCGCGCGCGCGTATGCCTCTAGTATAGTAGGTACTCAATCAATTCAGACCCTGGACTACCTTAAGCTAAGGGCCACGAGATAGCCTGCTCTGTAGTTTCCATCCATGGAAATCCTGTGGAGAGCGCCACCCATCTTCATCCTCCAACATGCAAGCCAGGCAAATCCCCTGCATTCTCAGAATTTTCTTAAATGAGCCTAAGACAAGAGAATGGCTTCCTCTCAGGCTATGATGCAGTGAGGATGGGAGCCCAAGGCCTGAAAGTGACTGTATTGTTAAGACGGTTGGCCTAGTAGATTGAAGCAGGTAGAGGGAGAATAGAAAATATGAGAAGCACAGATGTTCTATCACTGTGGTATCCTGATTCTGTGTGTCCTTAGCTCCCCTCCCTTCAAGCAGTTTGCAAAGTCTGGCTACAAATTCCATCCAAAAGTAGAATCTATCCACTCCTTGAATCTGGGCACGGCTATATGGCTCTTGCTGGCCGATGGGACATTAGCAAATGTGAAGCAAGCAGAGGCTTAAAAAAAATGGTTGTGCTTTGGGGCTTGTTTTCTCTTGCTGCTGGGAACCTTTCCATTAACATATGAAAGGGTTCAGGCTAGCCATCTGGAAGATGAAAGACATGCACAGCATAGATCATATACACCATGCTTCTACATGTATGCTTTACATAGATGATGTATATGATCTCAGCACATAGCTGGTGTTTCCTAAACCAACCATCTCCAGATGACCTGCCAGCTGGCTGCAGACACATGAGTGACCCCAGGTGAGACCAGCAGAGGAGTCCAGCTAATTGCTGACCTACAGAATCATGAGCAAATGCTTATGGTTTTAAGCCACTAAGTTTTAGGATGGCTTGTTTTGCCGAATTGTATAACTGATACACTCCCCTCACACACACATCTAACGCAAACAAACTTTCAATTAAAAAAAAAAAAAAAGTGGGTTTTTTTTTTTGTTTGTTTTTTTGGGTTTTTTTGCCATTGACAAGCAAAAGAAGTCTTCACGAAAATGATAGGGCTTCCTGTGCTTGTGTCATTGACTTGGTGCACTATTAATTTAGTTCATTCTGGGACTTGAACTATGTCCCTAAATCCTAAGCTTCTCCTTCCAACCCCCACATTACTATTACACACCTATGTTTTGTCCTCACACACTGCCAAAGAGCCGCCTCCATTCCTATCTCCATGACCAACACACACAGGTTGGGCCTCTTTCCGTGGCATTTGCCAAAGGTCTGTACCTGCCACTTCCTGTTGGCTCTGCTCAATGCCAGCTGCTTGACAATGTGACTCTCCATCTGTTACTGATCATCGGACCTACTGTTACCACTCTTCACGTGTCTGTGCAGACTTCCTTCTGCAATTAGGAAAGCTATCCACCTGCCAAATGCTGACAGCCAGCTTCCTCCCTGGGTGTTCTGTTCCAATAGGCCCAGACTCCCATGCTCTTACTCTTCTGGTTTATCCTCTGATATAGAGCTGAGCCTGGGAAGTTAGATGAATCTCTATGAGCTCTCATATCCAGATGTCAAATTGCATGCAGAAGAAGGAGAAGGTGACTTTTTAAAAAGACAGCTCATGAGGAAATCACGTCTCCTCTGGGTAGAAGAATGTTGACAAGGCTATCTCAGGGGCTCGTGGAATGTGTGTGCTGCCTTTGGGGCTGGGAGGCTGTGAGGTTGGTTCCCAACAGTATGAACCAGATAGGCCAATGCACTGCTCATGTTCCCTTAAGCCTTTCCGTTCCGTTGCCTGGCTGCCTGTCATCCAACTGCCAACCTCTACATCTTCTTTCTAGAGAGCTTTCTCTGGTGCCAGAGCCAACTTGTGCTTGCTCTGGCCAGCCAGAGGTGCTGAAGAATTAAAGTCTCCTACCTCTGGCCTTGTGCAGGCCTCACCTAGTAAGTGACCAGAGTAGTACATAGATACCCCAACTCTCTTGTCACTTGGATGGGACACCTCTGAGGGGTAGCTTTACACTGTGTGCCAGACTCCTCCAACAGTTTTAAGCTTTACTGCCCAAACTGATAACTTGCTTGACAACACCTTTTTATTGGTTTCTTTCCTTCCCCTTTCTCTCTCGTCCAAATAAATTACTTGTACTTGAAATCCTGTTTCAGGATTTATATCCAAGAGAACCCGAACAAAAACGAGAGCCTACCTACCGGATGCCTTGAAGGATAGGAACTGGATTTACGAAGGCGATGGCAACAATTTAGGGGCCAAAGAGCACTACAATGTGATGATGAACAGAATCAGCCTCCTGGACAGTAGGGAGGGTTATAGCTGCCACCAGGCCCTGTTTGCCCTCTGTCCAAGAGTCTGGGTGATTTTCCTGAGAGCAGAGCACGTGAACCAAGAACGAATATAAAGCAAATATTTGGTTATAACTGGATTCATCTATAACATGAGCATCAGTCACTTTGCCCATTATCCATAGGGCAATAAACTTTTGGAATTTAATTTCTTTTAATGTGAAGCTATTTAAGCATCACTTTGTAGATTTCTATGGGAGAATGATACTGTGATATGGTTTTTTTGTGTGTGTAAGAGTAAAGTAGAACTTAAAAAGCTAACCAGGGGTGTTCCAATAACCATGTTCAAATATTTATGAAACATTGATTTTTTGGTCGTAGGCTAAAACACAGAATTTAAATGGGTTAGCTCCATTGCCAAATGCCTTCAGACTTCATTGACTTTTTTGGAATTCGTACAAAAGCAGAGATTAGATCCAAAACTTGTACAAAGACTCTGTGTGGTCCAGAAACTTACGATTCTTCACTCGTACAAGTGAATTAAATACTGAATATGTTTACATCTTTTGGGACAGTGAGCAATCAAGGTGTCTGAACTGATTGGGCAAAGACCTCTGTACAAATCTATGGCCCATTCTTCTAGCAAAGAGTGGGAAAACTCTCAATAGTTCAGAATGATAAACTTTCCAAGAAACAAAAGTCATTTCGGCATCTGGGAGGCAACGCTGACCATCTGAAGGGGGCTCCCTTTGCTTGCAGCCAGTGTTGCAGTCATTACTTTGTCAAGGACTCTAAGATTGTTCAAGCATGAAAGGAAGGATAGGGAATCAAGTCTCTCTACTTAATGGGGAATGTATTAGAACTGCTTCAAAATTAGCCTTGGCCCTGCTTAATGAAATTTTCCCATTGTTCGGCCACAGCCCACCAAATCCACAGCATTCAAATGGAAGCCCTTCAACTGTAAAAAGCCTCCAAAATTAGAGAATTTACAAAACAAAGATTATTATTCCTCTTCCCAGGTTCACAAAAAGAATCAAACCTGCTCTGCCTTTGAAGTAGGCTAAATGTTAGCGGCATCCTGACTCAGGAGGACACGCTTTATTCTCACAATGCACAATTTAGCGTGTAAAATGCCTATGATATAGAGCCAGAAGTTTCTGCAATGAAACTCACCAGCCCTGCTGTGCTCGCGAAATCATTTTAGAGGACGGCAGAGTAAACAAGAGTCATGAATTAGAGACGTCCTGTCTGGTGTCGCTGAAGTTTTTCCAGCGGGATTTTACTTGGAAGGCTTTCCCCCTGGAGACTTCTTCCCAGCTCTGCTTAAACAAATTTGCCTTCATTGGCCTGAGATAAGAGAATTAGAATTGCTTCTCCAGCCTCCACCCCTTGCACTCTGCACCCATACACAGTCTTTGTAATTTCAAGACTCCTTAAGATATCACTGTAATATCCAACATTACTTTCTTTATGACATCAACATGTGCATAAAACCTGACACTCAAAACTTACCTTTGGTCGTTCCCTCTCTATTCATCTCCCTTTGGCCTGACAAGAGCGCATCCAAACTTAGTCTTCGAAGCACAAATCAATGCAGCCATGTAACAAACAAAGGATCTCCTGATTCAAGTGATACCAATGTCAAGTGCTGATGTGTGTAAATAATTCATTGTGTTTTCAGTGGTGAGTCCAGTTTGATCTCTCATTGCCTGGCGACCCCTGGGGTCTGTGGCTCCCCTAGAAGCAGGGACATTTAGGATTTTTTATTACCAGCTCATAACTAATTTATCCATTACTGTGGAGTCAGGTGCACAGATTCAGCATCTCATCTATCACAATAAGCAGCTCCTGTGTTAAGGGATGGTTACTTCCCAGAAATCAATGAAGAGGAACAGAGAAGAGGAAAAGGGACAAGGCACATATGCCATAAAAGACGTATCTTTCAGAAGAAGCACAAATGTCTCAAGGCAATGATTCGCCAAACCAACAAACAATAAAGCTCTCTAATCATTTCCTAAAGGTAAAACCCATTGTATGTTGCAGAGCAAAAATATATCCAACTGTTATTGCTGATCATTAAAGTTCTTTATCTGGTTTCCCTGACTGATTTGCTTTCTTCAGTGAAATTTTTACCAGAACAACTGCATTAGATCAATTGTAGAAAGTACTATTGCTTTAAAGAGAGAGAGAGAGAGAGAGAGAGAGAGAGAGAGAGAGAGAGAGAGAGAGAACTTCCTTAACAGGAACATTTTACAAGCCAGGAAATGCCCTTGAAAAAAGAGGAAAATGGTAGGGCTTAATTACAGCTTTGATAACATATGTGCTGTGTCTTTGGGACAATAGCACTGAGTGTGCAGCTCATTTCCTTATGATTTTCTAAAGTGTGTTGTATTATATGCACATGTTGACAACGTGATAGAAGTGGAAAGTGCAAACACTAAAAGGGCTGTTTATTATATACCTTCAAAGAAACCAACAATGACTTGGGGATGTCTATTACATTCCTGAGTTTTACACGGCTTCCTGGATAGCGTTAATAGTTTTCTGCGAATGTACTCAAGAATTCCATTTCCATCACAGCCAAGTATGTATTCCCACCCTCTGACCCCTCAGTTGTGTCCCCAACTTCTACACAAAGCGCGCTCTCATGGAGCAAAGGAAAGATGGGATGCTGATGTCAATAAAACCTGAGCCCAGTGGAATCTGAAAGAACTACCAGTGGAAAAAAGAAATCTCTAAACATATTCATAAGGAATGTTTCTTTATGGTACTTTTCTATGTCTCAGGAACAGCACCAAAGCTGTGCCACATTCTGAAACTGTTGCTATGGCAAAGTGTCTTGTTTTATTGACTATGGAGCTCATTGTTGTGTTTAAGTCATGTAAATGATCAGGGCACAAAGGAAAGGGCCCACAGCAGCCCCTGCTCAATCACGACAGCACTGGGGTCTTTCCCCCTTGACACATGCCATTTACACAGCATGGGAAGGCATTTCTTTGAGAAAGCCTTGCTCCCTGGGTGCTGTGAACTGGTCTTTGGGCACATTTATGAGATCTCGACATCTTTCAGAATCCATTCTGCAGGGGAAAAAGAATGCACAATGATGAAGCCCTTGCTTTTGTTTTAAAGCCAAGATATTTCTATAGAAATTTTGCAGTCTCTACCCATTAACACATTATTTGTTTCCAGGATGCTGGTCTTGTCTAATATTTCAACTTTCTATCGGTTTCTGTCACTCAGAAGCAAAGCAGGAGAGTTTCTCTTTTGTTTCCCACTTCTATTCCAAATATGTGTTTTTATCGTAATTACTTCACTACAGCATCCTTTCACATTGATTAGACATGATTACAGAAACAAAATATGCAGAATACATTTTAATAACTCCTGCCACCTCCGAGGGAACAATGAGGATCTAATTTAATGATCTAATTGTTGTTTGAAAGCAATGCAGAGTTAAAAAATAGTAACATATTTTGAAATGGAGCTTATTAGTATTTTTGGATACAAATATACGATAAAATGCGCTATTATCTGTGTTTCAATACTTATAATTAAAAAAACACCACCACTAGGGCAACATTTGTTTACATAAAGATTCAAATGATAGCCTTTAATAATAAAAGCTTGATCCAATGAAAACGACCAGCTGTGACACTTGAGACTTGAAATTCTGTGATAATCTGTAGCCCAGTTTCTAAGGGAAATTTCAGCACTATGAAACCCAATTACTGTGTCAATGTTGATCTCCAGGTTTTGACACTCTATGCGTTTCTGAAGGATGTTATCAGGGGGGGACGCTGCATGACGTGTACACAGGCACTCTCTGTACTAGTTTTGTAACCTCGCGTGTCTTCAACTATTTCAAAACACATAAAAGTTATAGCAAAAATCTACTTTGATGAAGAATAGAAATGTGTTTTTTTCCGAATCGTACTTGAGAAATGTGCTGTCTCAGGAGCGCTTATAGGATTACAATTATAGAACCACATGATGTATTATTCCAGCACATGTGTGGGTGCAGGGAGTCAAAGGAGTTTTGGACAATGAGTTTACATTCAACGACAATTCTCTTCACCCCTTATTTTCAATTCATACAGAGACGAATTCTGTAAACCATTATGAATGAGAGATCTCCTTGTACTGCTTCAGATTCTCTTTCAGTAATCATTAAAACAGTATTTACAATTTCCATAGACCTGGTTGTATCACTGGGTCTCTCACTTTAACGTTCTTGTTCTCTTTTTAAAAACTTAAAAGTTAAAGCCATACTTTGGCAGTCCTCACCTTCATTAGCAAAGTTTGCAGATTTAAAAAGGGACTATAAAACACTCATTTCGTTTTCAGAAACCAAACTTGCATCTAATGTAAATGTCTGTTCTTATTTCCTTTGGGTGTGGGTGTCATTGTGTGTGTGGAGAGGAGACGTGTAGTCATACAATGTCAGGATCAAGAGGACAGGACCATAGCAGCCACCCGTTCAACCTGAATATTAACATAGTAAGCATACATATGTTTGATATGTTTAACACGTACTGCCTGTTATGGACTGGGCTTTACATTTCCCTGGCATCCTTTAAGGGGCCACGGTGGCACACATTGATAGCACACATCTAATTTTACTCTAATATGATTCCGTGAGCTTGCGAGAGGTCTGTACCATTATTGTCGCTGAGAAGATAGGCAGTTAACTTTCAAAGGGTCCGGCCTTTGGTTTACTCTTGTAAAAATCCAGATTCCACATCCTTGCTCAAGGCACTTCATTCTGGGACACGTTCTCTAAAGCCACAATCATGCTTGAATTGCCGTGTTTGGTGTCTGCAATGGTGTTACTTGGAGAAAATGTTGAATTAAAATGATAATATAATTTAGTTATCTCTTTTTAAACTGTAACACATCTATTTTGTGAATGACCTAGGAACACTAGGCTGTGTATCCTAAGTCATTTTCTTTTCATTTTTAACAGCTTCATTGACATACAATTTGCATACATATAAATCACTCAGTTACTGTGTACAAATCAGTGTTTTATTTGTATATACACAGAGTTGTACAACGATCACCACAATCTAATTTTAGAACAGCCTCATTTCCCATAAAAAGAACCCTTATATCCATTAGTGATCTCTCCCTATTACACTCGCCCACCACCCCCAGCCCCTGACAACCACTAATCTACACACACACACACACGCAAACATTTCAACTGGCCACGCAAAAATATAAAACAAGCGAAACCAACCGACCGGTCAAATATAACTCTCAATGTAGGTGTTTGCTCTTCCATCAGTAACTTTTGAAGAGGCAGGAAATGTTTGAACTGTTTTTATAGTTTCCAAAAGTGAGAGATATTTTTGGCTATAAAGACATCCATGCAAAAGTCCTCACACCTGCTTCTTGACCACAGACATACAACTATTAAAAACAATCTCCCAAGCTATATGAATAAACCTTTTATAATCTGCAAGATTAAGTTTCTAGACAGGGATCAATACAGACCCCGGCTTTTAAGGCAAGCTGGGACACCTTCTGGAATTTAAAACACATGCCTGCCCCTGAGAAATCAAGTAAGAGTCTGGATGTGAATTAGATTGGTTCTTTCATGCACACACCTAGCAACACTTTGACTGGCTCTTTTTGTGCAGCTAGAAAGGTGTGCTGTAGAAAAGGGATGTAAATATTTTCTGCGCTCGCACTTCCAGGGGCTGAAGCAGCCATTCTTTCCTCTTCATCTTTGACTTTTACGATATCCATCAGTTGGTGCTTTTGACTTGTGCTCATCTGTGCCCTCCCTCCACGGCCTGACTCCAGCTAAGCTGGTGCAAAGCTAGAAAGGAAAGCTGGGTGGGATGGATCTCTTCTTCCATGGTCTCCTCCTATGTCACTCCCTACCAGGGCAGCCAGACACATTTTCTGGCTGGGAAACAGTCTCGAGCAGGGATATACGGAAGGTGGTGAGTGCAAATGGAAGAGATGAAGACGAAAAAGAAATGAGTAAAAAGAAAACAGAGAAAAGAGAGGAAACGAGCGCGCCATGAGACAAAGGCCAAAAGCAGGGAAACGTGACAGAGAGCAAAAAACAAGGGAAATGAACCCGTGGCCGAAGCCATCAGCGAGTGGTGATATCCTCCGGGGATCACCCCAGCTCCCACCGAGGTCTTCATGCCCTTGGTGTGTGAGATAATTCATTGGTAATGCCCAAATGGAGTTCGCAAATGACTTTAAACCTCAGCAGGAGTTACTAGTGGTTTATAGCTTTGCAAATTGAAATTGAAACGCAAAATGCATGTGATAAACTACAATAAAATATTAAAAAGCAAAAAGAAGAAATCCCCTCTAGCTTATAGAATAGCACACAAATAGAAAAAAACCAATTTTTTAATGGGCGGGGAATACACAAAGCCAGCCAGCTAACTAATAGCATGTGCTGATTATAGAAGCAAGTTGAATATGGAGGTACACTACATTTTAAATACCTACTTTGAGGAAATCTGGCCATTCAAACTATTTCAAAGGTACTCCACCTAGTTCTGAACTTCACAATTAAAGAGGGGTGTGGAGAACTTGGAAAGAGTTCAGAGCAAAGCCACAAAGACGATCAAAGAGTTGAAGGACAGGACCTAAGAGGAAAGAGTCAGGGAGCTGGAAAAATTCAACCTGAAGAAGAGACAGCTAAGGAGATAATTTAATTATGGTCCTAAGCTCCATGAGGGGCTTCTCATAGATCTCCATTTCCCCTATGGACAGAGAGGCCAGAAGCTTACAGAAGCAACATGTGGAGTCCTGGTTAGGTATAAGGGGTTTTCCTGACATGTGAGATGAGAAATAATGAACCAGCTCCTGATGATGGACAGAAATAAGGAATATTCTTCTCTGGTGTCTTAGAAAATAAACAAGATTCTCATATACTTAGGATGGCTTATGGACCTTGTTATCTAGTGTGTGGGGTGAGACAGAGGGGGTGGGGGGGTCGTGGGTATATGCTAATACAACACTCTGGTACTTTGGTTTTACTTCAGATTTGTGGATTCATCATTTGCCTGGCCAGATTTCTCACATTTCTAAGGCTTCACACAAAATATCTTGCCAGGCATAGTGCTTTGACATGTAATCATTTCATCTGTGAAAAAGAACACTGGAAAATATCTTCTGAAGAGTGGGAATTTGGAAGGAAAAAAAAGTCAGCTAAACAAGACCCACAGGGGTGGGGGTGGGGTGGGGTAAGGCACCTCCGAATGCATGCTGGGATTCAGGCTAATTAAGATGTTGACTGAATCTATGCTAATCATGTCCCACCAGACTCTGCTGGATTAGTATGTAAATTGGTAAACTCTGTTCTGAAATTGCCCTACCAGCTGAGGTCTAATTACTGACTAGACATAACAAATAATAATGGGATTTGTATTTTAGGATGTTTAATTATGGAAATAGGAGTCTGGAAAAAAATACCAGTTGTATTGCACAGAAAGAGACTTCATAATGTTTTATCAAAGGTTTATGAAATTTTACACCTTTAATAAGAGCATCACAAACTGGGATGGGAGGGAGATCCTTTCTGAGGTCTAGCATTTGCGATGGGAGGCCAGAATCACAATGATTAGTGCGCTGCTTGAGTGATTTCCCCAAGCTTCTCAAAGGCTAATTGTTTCACTGCTGATATACAGCATCTTGTGAGCATTTAGTCCTAGCACCAAAAGAACTGGAACTCCTCCATGAAGAATAACCAAGATATGATGGATTTAACTCAATGACTCCATAGCATGCATTCAAATGGAATTCAAAGCAACGGAACAACAATATTTGTGCGAAAGTAAGCCACTAAAATAGTTTTTCTTCACCAAAATTATTCTATGATACTGAAATCGTTACATTTATATGTCAGAAAGTGGTTGCTCTGATGCCAAAGCTAGAGTTTATTTCATGGCTTTAGAGAAAAGCATTCACTGAATAGGTATCTTGGAAGAAACTTCTTTGCAACCACTTATTGCATCATTCTGTGACCCACGCTTTCCACAAAGGAGATAACATAGGAAGAGTTACAAACAGTGTTTTGGACAGAGTTGTAATAGCTGCCTATATTTGTTCACCACGTTGCTATTTCTCACATCGTTTTAAAGGCATATGGGCGATCATTAAATCTTTATTAGGCTTTACATCATAAAATAAATTATTCATGTTGTTCTAATACATACTGATATCTTTACAGCCCTTCTGTCCACATTTAGCCATACAAATCTCATTTGCATATCATTTTTATTTTAATTCAGGACAGTTTTATTCCAAAAATATAAGGCTTAAAAGCCTATTATGTCCCAATTATGTGCCAATTTCCCACACTTTTCTTGGGTCCATACAGTGCACTACTAATGAGAGAAAGCTCACATAATTAACAAAGATGGATGATTTCCTGTTATGTATAAGAAGTTTTAGAATGTTTGCTCTTCCTGTTATATGGAAAAAGGAGAGGTATTATCAAATGAAACTCAGGGAGCAAGTTTGTGTTTGCAGTAGCTTCAAGCCTCTCTATATTCGAAGCTACACACATATATGGAACTTAAATTTGTTGACCGCCTTAACTTGAATTAGTAGAAATAAAGCACTAACCTATCCTCGTGGCGCAGAACCTCAGGGAAGAATAAACCAGTATTACCGTGACCTGAGGATATCTGAACGTTGTAATGAAAATTCACCGAATGAAATAATTTTTAATTGAAGGCTCAGACTATTTTATTTGTCTTTATAGGTCTTACTGGCATATTCATAACTGTACTTATTTAAGTTTTAAATGTGCATGTTAGCTTCTTTTCTCATTAGTCTTATAAATATAATGCACTAGGAGATGTTTGTTTACCTGACGGTGGATGAAAAATCTGAATAAACTTTCCCTTTCAATATGATACTGAGTTCTCACCTTCAAGCTTCACTATTAAGCTTCCATGATGACATCTTCCTTTAGGCAATATATCACTGACATCATTATTTTAAATGGAATTTCCCAATACCCAAAGGCACCTGTACATATTATTTGCTATTAAAACTAATCGTAACCTACTCTTCGCATTGAACCCAGGGTCAGATACTCTGAGGTGATACTTCTAGCTCTGTCCCCTTCTTGTCATGAGTTTTGGGAGAAGTGAATGTGGGGTGAGAACATCTGGAAGGTTCACAAAAAGTGTTTTGCCAACATGTATGTAAGCAGAGTTGAAGCCTGAACAGATGTCGTCTTGAATGTAAATCTCTCAGCGATTGGCTAGCAAGCTATTTTTTAGAATTCTCATATTCCTGGGAATTCTCACTTAGAACCCAATTATACAATTGCAGAGAGTTATCCTTTCAATAAATGGGCTTCGATATCCTCTTTCATTAAAGCGAGCTGCAGATTATCCTGGTAAATAGGAATAGTGATCCCAAGATGTGCCTAACTTTGGTCATGAGGATATAAGCAAATGCTCTTAGTTTGCTGTTCTAAATGGAGAAGTGCCACGGAGGCCTCCTCCAGCAGCTTTGAGCACCCATTTTAGCTCGGTAGCTGGAGGGGCCTGTGAGCAAGTCTTCCAGGATAAGGGGCAAAAGCCAGAAGTTCAAGTCTGGCTGTGTCATTCTCTGAGACGTGCCTTCCTCCATTGTGAAGAGGACCCTTCCTAACTAAAATTGCCAGGAACAAAGGAAATCAAATGCGTGCTCAACACCCAGCGAATACCAAATAATTGTTTGGTGAATAAACATCCAGTAGGAAAGGTTAAACAAATCTAAATGTTTCTGTTTCATAAATTAAGGAGCAAAATTAAGGGGCAACTTCTCATAGCTTCAGGGTAATCTAGCTATAAAAGAAAAAAAAGCATACCACATTCCTATCAAAAATATCTCTTGGTATTTGTTACCTAATGATTACTATATATATAATTACTATATATAATTTTAAGAACCCACAGGCACTTGGTCTATAATTTCACATTGTAACTTCTACAAAGATTATAGAATAGTTTAAAGAAGATAAAAAGAGGTACAAAAAGATGTTTACATATATCTTTCTTGGCAAGGATGATTTTTTTTTTAAAGACCACCTACACCTACCGATACTCAAATCTTCACAGACACAGGGCAGCTCCACCCAACAGGCTAGTCAATGATAATAATAATGAAGAACAACCATACCAAGATATGAGAATCTTAAAAATGTAAACAACACTTTAGGATTCCTGATGCATTTGAAATTTTTATTTAAAGATGGTTCTATCTGGTTGGTACATTGAACCCACATCCTTCAAACATACAAATAGCGGACTGAGAAATGAGACGTTGGGGTTTAAATTTCACCCCGTGGATCATCAAGTTGTGACCTCAGGCAAGTTCCTTAACTTAATTATTCTGTCTTGATTTCTCCATTTACAAAGCTCAAATCTCATTCTAGTAAAGGATTAAATGGGAGAATGTGTAGAAAGTGCATAGCACATTGAGTCATTCGATGAATGCCTGTAACACCCTTGCATCTGATCAGCCTGACCTTCTCATTGCCTTGCTTTTTTCCTTTCCTTTTAGAAAAGGACTATATCCTCAGTGCAGATTTATCCAGAGGGCCTTGGAACCATTTTTGGTTTTGATCATCTATTTTTTATGATTGCAATATGGTTTTCTCCATGTGGATATAAATTCTTAGAGAACAGTGAAATAAGATCTTTCTCTAATTGTGCTCTTATGCCCAGTCTAGTGCCCCATACAAATGTCTTATTTTATCATGGATCACATTATCTTGATGGCCTGAAGTCTATAGGAATTTGTCTCAGAAAATTTCACAGCTCATCTTGATAGCAATGACTGTTATCACTGCTGCCCTTGCATGGAAATGTACAGATCATTCTCTTACTAAATATCCCATAAAATCATAATTAATTGCTAAGTGAGACAGTAGAGCATAAGCATTAAAACCATGGATCCTGGAGTCAGACTTCTTGTCTTCAAATCCCTTCCATCTGCTTGCAAATTGCTCAAACTTGGGCAAATCATATAACCTCTTTTTCTGGATTTCTTCATCTGAAAAAACTATGGATGATGATGCTAATAAGAGAGTTGGTATAAAGATTAAATGTACTTGGAATAAGATAAAGCACCCAGTAAATATGAGTCATTGCTATTATTATTGCTGGGGTCTTCACAGATGGATTTTGAGCTACATGAGCGAAGAGGTATTTCCAGCCACTACTACATCCCCAGATCCTAGTGCAGTGAATATACATCATCTCAGTTACCCATCCTCTCTACCTCCCTACTATTCACCCAAGTTACTCAAGTCACAACTTCTTCCTTTCAGTTGCCCTGACAGTGCACTCTTTTTAATATCTCTCAAACTCTTCCCTGTCCCCTCTTCTACAGACACTGTCATAAGTCGTGTTTACAACTTCTCTCTCCTGTATTCTAGTTGGTGTCTTAGTTGGGCCTCCCTTTCCACAGGGTCCTCTCTGTAAACTTTCTAACATAGAAACCTGATTGTTTACTTCACCTTTCCACTTGGAATCCTTCATGGCTTCCCATTACCTACAAGATCATGGAATAAATAAAAATCATGTCACTATGAAGGAATATATTAAGAGGTGTGGTTGTCAGAATAACAACCTCCCATCCTGAGATGTCTGGGTTCTCTTTCTACAAATCTGTGAATATGTTATATGGTAAAAGGTACTATGCAGGTGTGATTAGGAATTTGGGGATAGTGCCCTGGCTCGTGTGGCTCAGTGGACTGCATGGTGGCCTGCAAGCTGAAGGGTTGCTGGTTTGATTCCCGGTCAGGGCACATGCCTGGGCTACAGGCCAGGTCCCCAGTTGGGAGCATGTGAGAAGCAACCGATCAATGTATTTCTCACACATTGATGTTTCTTTCCCTTTCTCCCTCCCTTCCCTCCTCTCTAAAAGTAAATAAGTAAAGTCTTTTAAGAAAACAATTTTGGGATAGAAGGATTTCCTTGGATTAGTCTGGGGGAGCCAATGTAATCACAAAGGTCACTATAAGGGACAGAGAGAATCAGCAGGATCAGAGTCAGAGAAGACATGACTATGAAAGCAGAATTCAGAGTAATGTGGGGCCACGAGCCAAGGAATGCAGGCAGCCTTTGGAAGCTGGAAAAGCAAGGAACAGATTCTCCCCTAGAACCTCCAGAAGGAATGCGGCTCTGCTGACACCTTGGTTCTAGACCCATTTTGGGCTTCAGATCACCAGGACTGTAAGAAAATAAACTTGTGTTCTTTTAAGACACTAAATTTGTGGTAATTTGTTACAGCAGTGATAGAAAAGCAATGCACAAGGCAACTGGATTGAGAGTGCTCGCTAAATAAATGTGTTGAGGTCAATCAGTGACTATTCTAGGAATGTGCTAGACTAATTCACTGATACATTTAGAAGTCTTTTTTTAAAAAATTAATGGCATGCCATTGTTTCTTTTCTCTCAATTAATAGCTTTAGATGGGGATCAGGGATGCATTTTCTAGGTATCTGCAACCCCATCCTTTCCTCTACTTCCCTGCTGGAGGCAGGAAGTGAGGCTGAGGGGGATGGAAACCCGTATCTCTATACAAATAGTGGAGGAGACAGGATTACATCCCAGCTTTATCACAGACTGAGGTCCCCTACTAAATAAATGGTGAAAACCAGAGCAGGCATGGCCCCAAACCCAACTTACTTCTCATTTCCCCTAACCAAGCAAATCTAATATGCTGCATTCTTTTTTTTTCCAGGTTTATTGAGAAACAATTGCTATATATCACTGTGTACGTTTAAGCTGTACAGCCTTATGGTTTAATTTACATATATTTTGAAATGATTATTCAATAGGTTCACTTAACATCTATCGTCCCATATAGAGATAATATAAATCAAAAAAAAAAAGAAAAAAATTTTCTCCCTGTGATAAAACTCTTAGGATTTACCCTCCTCAACAACCTTTCTATATATCATACAGCTATAGTGCTGCATTCTCTATTTTAATCTAATATGTTGTTTCTACCTTGACATTTCAAAAGCATTTTTTACACATGAACATGTACAGCCTCTGTCCAATCCGTACTTACATCTGTTGGTTGTCAGTTCATACAGGAAGTTAGGGAACAGGCTGGAATTGTCAGAGGAGAGTCTCTAAAAGCAATAAGATAAGCTGGAGGGAATTATAAATTGATAGGAGATCTAGGAAGAAAGACATGGGTATTAAGAGAGCAATATAGAAGTGGCTAAAAAGAGCAGGGGACAGATCTGGGTTTGCTACCTTCATAGTCACGTGACATGATTGCCTCCTTAAATTCACTGGGCTTCAGTGTCTTCATCCTTAAAATGATCGTTATCATATCTATTTTGCAGCGTCGTTGAGGAAATTCAATGATAACATGCTTGTCAAGAGGCCAGGGCAGCATTTGCTACTGGGTGGATTCGGGAAGCTTTCATTTTTTTCTCCCCCATGATGTCCTTTTCCTATTGATATTATTATCAATTATGTCCACCGTTGTGATATATCATTTAACAAAACAAAAAGCGCTTAACATAAAAGTCATATATCAAGGCAAAATGAGAAAAATGATAATTTGTAAGTTGTAAAGATTAAGCTTGTTCAAACATTTTGGTTCATCTTTTTCCAACTTGTGTAGTGGCCAGGTGAATTAATGAGAAATCTTACTTCTGAATTATTTAAATGCTCAGGGAAGAGAATAATAAACGGCGCGTCTTGTGCACTGCGAAAGGATTATTGATTAATGCAACTCCCAAGTTCTAAATAGCCGGTAATATATTTTCGTGCATTAATAATTCAGAAGAACGAGCATTATTTAGCTGTTGCTGAAACTACATTTGCAGCTGAACCACGTGGACATGCAAACGATTGTTAGAGCAGCGAGAGTTGGTCTTTCCCCTTCTGGCCTTCGCTGCCTCTGCAGGGAGCCCCACCAAAACAGGGTTTTCATCTCTAATAGCAAACGCTGGCTGCACTAGCGACAGCCAGGCACTCAATAAATATATGCCAGGTGAATGAAAATCTCACAAGGTAGGAGCAAAAAACGACCAGCAAAAGTATTTTAAAAGATCAACTTGGAAAGAAAATCAATTCTAATAAACTCGACGCTCTTGGGCTCAAATATTACGAAGGTAAATAGTCTTTGGAAATGGAACCAGCATGCAGCTGAAAATAGTAAATAACATTGATCAAACCTGGAAAATCTCCCAAGTGTCCTCAGAGTTCACAGATAAATTGATTAACTGTTATCTTACATTCAGGACCTCCAAATTAACTGCCTGCATTTCATAAACAATTCCTAAAGGCAAAGATAAACCGTTGGGTTGAATTAGCATTTCAGTTGAAGAAGAATGGAAATTAACAATGAAAGGGGACTGGCTTTCCTTTTCTTTCTTTCTTTCTTTCTTTCTTTCTTTCTTTCTTTCTTTCTTTCTTTCTTTCTTTCTTTCTTTTTCTTTCTCTTTCTTTCCCTCTCTTTCTTTCTTTTTCTTCTTTTTTTTCGTGCGAAGGATACCTCAAGCAAATAATTAGTTCATTTTAAAGAAAGAGCATGTATATTTTTCAGGTGATCATATTACTATCCATGCAAAGAAGCTGTTTAAATAGTTACATACTTTTTTAAACCTGCTATTTAGTAATGAAATAAATGCCACACATTCTCAATTTGTGAATATTCTAATAATCAGATCATTTTAAGACTGCAACATCAAATAGAAAAACTCTATGGGCTTTCAATTGAAGTGCAAGTTGCAGACTTAGGTAATTAGTTGATGTTGAGTCTTTGCACTTGATCATTATTTTTATGATGCAGATTCAACTGAAATAATAGTAAGTGTACTACTTGTATGTGTTAAGTTCAGAAACTGAACATCTATACCATTGGAACCTTGCATAAAGCAAGGCTTTTAGTTTTATTTTAATGATGAGGGGAAAAATGCAGGGAGTCAGCTACATAAGGCAGCATCCAGACTTTCTCAGGGAAGAACAACCACAACAAAGATTACTCCTCCGTCCTGTGCGGTGGGGGAAGGGAGGGCAGGGTTTGCAGGAATTTGGTTCTCAGCTCTGAGGACAGGCTTCTGGACTTGTCCATCACAGAAACCACAGCTGTCTGTCACTTACATCTTCTCCACACATACTCCAACTCACAAGGGCTTCAGTAATTTGCTCGAGGGATAATTTGCCTTAAACTGAATTAATGTATTTCTAAACAATTCAGGCTCAAGTTTTCCAGAATATAAAAATAAAAGGATACACATACACACACACACACACACACACACATATGTATCTCTCTCTCTGCACACAAATACCAAAGTCAGTTCTAAAAATAACAGAGTGGAAATAGGGAGTAAGAAGTAACGTTTGCCAAATAAGGTTGTGTGAGCCAGCTGATTCCTTGAAAATGCTAAAGGAGACAGGGTACCTACTCTTTCTGACTGGGGGAGGAGGGGTTCCTCGTTTGTTCTTTCTAATTAGAACAATCACTGAGTAACAAATAGACCATCTGAAGTTCTGTATGACTAACTCAAAATTCTGTTTAGTGGAACTTCTCTCCCCTTATTTCACGGTACCTGGAACTTACTTTTGGGACGACTTGGTTTATCAGCAGTGGCTTTGGTCTGCACAGACCTAGTTACAAAACAGGTGACATACATGATGGTAAATAGATTCTCACAGGAAACAAGACAATTTGGAATTTTCCAGAAAGGCCCAATTTTCTCCTATCTCCACAGAGTTGTACCCCCCAACTGGTCAAATTTAGATATACATGCTTCTGAAGGAAACCAAAATGTTGCCAGCAGATGCTTTTGGGGATATTGATTGTAAGCTGGTTATTAAGAAATAAAAGACTCAGAAAGAACTTTTGACCCTCCCCCTTTCCTGCCCAAAAGGTTTGGACAGGGAAAAAAAAAAGGCTTTGGGAAGGGACCTTTGACTTAATCACCTGAAGAATCTTCACCTTAGCCGGAAGGCTGCAGCCTGTTAGCTAGACACCCCGAGCTCTATTGTTTCTGAGTCACCTGGCAAGGGTTTGCCTGTCCTGTGTGTTCCGCATCCCCAACTACCTGTAAATCGCCCATTCTCACTTCTGAAATCTAAGCTCTCACCCCCCTTTCCCCTTTGTCCAAAAATGTTAGCTCTACCCAATGTTGCCTCGTTGCCTTTGGAATTCTCATGGTTCTATGAATTCCCCTTGCGCGTGTATTAAAATTTTGATTTTTTTCCTGTTAATTTGTCTCCGTTAATTTGATTATTAGCATAACTAGAAGAGCTTAGAAGGTGGAAAGAAAAAAATTAATATTTTTAGCCCCCCACACTTTAAAAATACGATGATCCTATAAATAACTGTATGCCTCTATGGGTTACAGTTTCTGCGTGTGCATATGTTTTGTTTAACTCACTTGCTCAAAAGTGCTGTTAATCAAGTTTGGGAAAAGTAACATCACGCTATGGCCAGCAGCCCTTTTTTTGCAGGAAAAAGCACCTTTCTCATACATTAGGCAGAGACAATGCAGGATGTCCCGAGAACTGCTAACCAATTTCCCTCCCTTCTAAACACCAGCACTTCAGTAAAGCAATTGCAGTAGCATTTAGGAGAGAAAAAAAAGAAAAGGAGCCTTACCGTTTTCTCCCACCACAGACGAAGGCAAACAAGCCCCAGCTGCTCTAGGCCAGGCCACTGGGTTTCTTAGAGTCACTTCAATGAGGGGACCACGAAAGCCGAAGTCTTCCTTCCCTCGGTTCGGTTTCTCCCCAGCAACCTCTTCCAGGCTTTTTCTCACAAAGCACTCTCCTACACGCTAATCCCCTCACCGGGCAAAGCGGCACACACACCAAATGACTTCTGCAGAAGCGCCTCTCCTGGGGCGCTGGAGGGGCGGGGGAGGGGGTGTTTGCTGGCATCAATTCCTTAGGACAACCCTCGGAGAGACATCGCCCCAGCCCTCTGCGCCCCTCAGCGACAGGACTTGAAGCCCCAAGCCTGGGAACAGGGCTGATCCCTGGCCAGGCACGGAGATGAGCGTTTGGCCTTTCTGTCCCCTAAATGCCAGTCGCTGTCTCTGAGGGATGGGAAGGGCAGCTCAGCCTGAAACTTCGTCTGAGTTCTGTGCCCCTTTACAACGCTGCCTCCCAGAACAGAACAATTTTCCCAGCGCTTCAAAAGCCCTCGACTATTTAGAGCCACTGTTTGGTTTTCAAATTTTCCCCAAACTGGAAATTAACTGAAAACATCAAGAAAAAGCAGAATATTAAATTTGAAAACGTGTGTCTATGCTCTCTATCAAAGATCCTGGAAATTGCTGTCTTTATAAAACTTCATTTTTCAAAAACCATGTTTTTAAGATATTAAGTAAAAGAAAAATTGCTAAGTTGCAAGGCACGATCTTTTTTGAGACCTAAAGTTTACCTTATCTTCCCAGAGGACACGGGTTCCCCCTTGCATTTCAAACAACATCCACACCTTACACATCCAAAGCCCCTTCTAACTGAAGACAAATATCTTAGTACATTTCAATCAATTACAGTCAATCTGGAAATCCCCCTTTCCCCTCAAGTTTTTAAAAACAAGTCTTACCTGTGGATTACGTCACCTAAAACCCGGAAAGGAATAAATCAAAGAGCAGACAAGCAGATGGCACAGTTCTAGATTTTGCAATGAGGGCTGTTTGCCTTGCAGTCATGATTTCTAAGGAGACGCTGCTGGGCTTGCGCTTGTGTGCGGCAGGCAGCGTGCCATTCGGGCCTTTGAAACGAAATAAATCGGCTTCACACCACCAGCTCCGCTACACACTAACACTTCAGAATGCCCAGGCAGGGGCATGCCGCCTCTTTCTGTAGTGACCCTGCATAGAATCAGAGGTGACGCTTTGATGGATGAGTTTCCCAAGAGACAATGCAATCTGTGACATCACAGTCTGGTTGCGCCCCCAGCCCAGGCCCCGTCCAGCCTCTCCTCTCTCAAAAGAAAATTGCCTGTTTGGTGACAATGCGATCTCAATAACAAAAATGAGCCTGGGGTACACAGCAAATGCTCTAACTTACATGTCTTCCTTAACTTCAATTTTCTGACCGCCCTTGGCCGGGGAGGTGGGGTGGAAATAGGGTGAGGTATGAACGTACTGGGTGGAGAATTCAGGCAAGACCAAACAGAAGTGTAGATCTCCATATGCTAAAGTTTACCACATGACAGCAAAATAGTCATCTCCCCCCCCCAAAAAAAATAGAACATTTGGGTTTTTTAAACATCACTATTAAAAACCTGCACAATGATACTGTCTTTCCGTGACATGCAGTATAAGAATTTTTACAATAAAATTATATGTAAGCAACTGTATTAAAGTATACCTATAGTTTCAGACTTAACTGTAACTCATTTAATATCACATTTTTAGAAGATTTTATTATTTATTTTGTTTTTAGACAGAGGGAGAAAGAAAGGGAAAGAAACATCATTGTGTGGTTGCCTCTCGCGTGCCCCCTACTGGGGACCTGACCCACGACCCAGGCATGTGCCCTGACTGGGAATCGAACTAGCGACCCTTTGGTTCCCAGGTCTGTGTTCAATCCACTGAGCCACACCAGCCAGGGCTAATATCACATTTGTATTGATTATAAAAGTTTCCTTCTTTCCATTATCAAGGAATACATAGCTCTTGAATTAACCCTGGCCATTTTGCTCTGTTCTGTGTCTTAGCTGTTCTCTGTATCAGTATGCATCACTAGTCTTAATATTTAAAATAATAGTTGGTTAGTCTGTCTGAAATTCTAATACAAACTTCCTTGCAAATAAAAGCTCTAATATCTTTACAGCTCTCATCTTTTCATCTATTTAAATATCAGATGTTCGGTACAAGGAGAATAAGAAATCTAGACACTGTCTCATCTCTATCATCTATGTCTCTATCATATCTATCTATCTACCTATCATTGATAGGCCTACCTACATAAAAATAGAAAACGTTTACATGGCCAAAAACTGCATAAGCCAAGTCAAAAGAAATGATGAGTGGGGACAAACAGTCCGTCTCCTTTGTGTTTAATGGGTGCCTAAAGTTTGAAAAGAGAAAGAAAACTACCACCTAAAAGAAAAATGAGCAATGGTTACGAAACAGCAGAGATCTGACATTCCTCTCTGCAGTTACATGGTACTTTGCTGTGTAGATATGCTACAGATGAATTCTGCTGCTGGGCATTTCTGTGGTTTCCATTATCTTGCTTGAATGTGTGACATTTTATGCTTGTGATGGTGATTCTGTGGAACATATGCCTAACAGTGCTACTCCTGTTATCTACCGTTGTGCTGCAAACCACCCGGAAACTTAGTGGCTTAATACAAGTCACACGCATTTTGCTCATAAACTTGTGATTTTGGGAGGGTTCAGCAGGAACTGCCACCTCTGTCCGACTTGGCTTCAGCTGCTGTGGCTTAGATGCTGGAAGCTGTGGTCATCTGAAGACACGCTCATCACCAGGCTAGCGGATGGGATGACGCTGATTGTTGCCTGTTGGCTAGAACACCTACCTACAGCCTCTCCTATGTGGCCTGGGCTTCCTTACCACACGGTGGCTGGCTTCCAAGGGTGAGTGTCCCAGGAGAGGGCTAGACAGAAGCTATGTTACCTGCTAAGATGTCTCATAGAATTCATGTGGGAATGAGGTGCATTCTGGTAAATGAGGCAGCCATAAAACTTGATCCAGGTTCAGCGCTAGGGGACATAGATTCTACTTCTTGGTGTAACATCGCATGATTCAGAAAGCGAGGGGGCGGTGAATGAAAAGGTTGTTGCCATTTTGGAAAGGATAATCTGCTGTAATTATGCAGCCCTCAAAACAACAGATACAAATTTCTTGACACAGGAGGACAGTCAAATGATAGTGAAAGCCGAGTTGACAAAAGAGAAATAACACTGGCACGTAACAGATACTCAAGGCTTGCGGAATAAACCTTTGTATAGAAATGAATAATGTGTTTGTGTTTATATTAAAAACATTCTAAGACAAGCTACATGAAGATGTGAACATGGCTTATATTCCTGTGATAGGATTACAGTTTAAGTTTTTTAAGAGAATGAGTTTATAATATTCTTATAATGAATGTTCATAGAAAATTCAAAGGTACTTCAAAATGAACCTCAGAGGACAATAATCTAAGTTGATTGTCAGAAAGGTTGACCTAATTTTTTTTTTACATAATTGAAAGCTAATTAGAATGCTCCATGGCAAAGTACCTTTTCCTTTTTCTGCTTATTGGGAGAATTTGTTGCTTCTCTATCTGTAAGAATTTCACTGAGGTAAAGTATGTAAGTATTTAAGGGATATAAAAATAACTTTCTTTTTCATTTGTAACCAAAAACTGCACCAGCAATAAAGATACTTTTTTAAAAAATAAGAAGATATTTCATTAAAGTAAATATCATGTGTATGCAAATGAGTTGTGAGTGAGAATAATAATAATAATAATGTTCACATTTTTTCTTTTTTATTACATTTATTGGGATGACATTAGTTCAAAAACCTCCAATTACATGATGTCATTGCAGGTTTCAAGTGTACCACTCAACAAATCGTCGTCTGAACACTGCGTCGTGTGTCCGTCATCCTGAGCAAAGTCCTTCCCATCCCCACTTATCTCCCCTTTGCCCAGCTCCGATTACTGAATTAGTAGGGTTACAGTTCAAATGGGGACCAGGACACCAGAACAGAAACGTTGTGGTGTGCATGTAATACACTGTGTTACACTATCACTAACTTTTTCCTGAACATTAATATCTTTAAAAACATATGAAATACAACTTATTTTTGGAAGCAAAATTGCTAACTTCTCATAACACAAATACTTTGAAAGCACTGTTCAAACGAGATTTTAGAAACGCTACATGGACAAATTTGAATGTAGAATTTCCTCTTGTGATAAGAGCAATAGTCAAGAGTGTCAAATTTGGGTTCCGGGATGAAAGCTGGATTAAACAATCCTGATGTAATTGGAGCCATTTGTGTCACACTAGGAGAGTATAATTTTAACTGAATTAACAAACTGGTTTAACAGTAATCAGCTTTTAGCAAATTTTGTCATGTTTGTATTCAGCTGTAGACATTTCCTTTTACTTGACCCCAATTGAAACCTCTAACACTTTATGCTAGAGCTTTTCCTTCAACTCTTGAAAAATCGCTCCTCTACAAGAATGCATTCATGAACTTAGTTTTAGCCCTGATTCAAAGAGTTCCACTGTCAACTCTTAATGACAAAATCATTAACTTCCTGAATAAATACAGTTCTTCTTGTTTCTGGAAGCTACTGGTGTCTGGCCCTCCTCTTTGGAATTGCATAGTTATTCACTTGAATCACACACACACATATATACATACACGTAAACTTTATTCATCCGAGGAGTCATTGAGTCATAACTGGATCTCTCCTAAGGAGGTGCCCTGTGATGTGCTATGTGCTGTAGGACTGCGGACCTCCCAGGTCCAGCCTTTTTGAAGGCCAGGATATTTTCTGTAGAGAAAGAACCGTACTTCCTCTTTCTAAAAAGATGTTCCTGTTTGTAAGGTAACTGCTTTAAGTAAATAAATGCTCGATGTAGAAATGTCGATATGTAAAAAATCTAAGAAAAAAGCCACCTATAATTTAAAAAATGAAGGGATTACCACTAGAACAGTTTGATACTCAGATGTATAGATAAATAGATGATAACTAGATGATAGAGAGAACACTCAACTAACTGAGTTCATCCTGGATATGTATACATTTTTACATCATGTCTTTTTAAAAGTATCTTTACCTTTGAATCTTTAACAACTGTATTCAGGTAGTGTATATATCATAAAGTTTGTCCATTTTTAAATGACTTCTAGTAAATTTGCCAAGGTCTGCAACCATCACTGAAATTCTGTTTTAGAGCATTTCCATCACCTCAGGAAAGACCCCTGTGCTCCTTTATAGTTTATCCCCGTTCCTACTCCAGCCCTAGGCATCGTCTTCCTGTCTCTATAGATCTGTCTTGTCTGGACATTTCATAGAAATGGAATCACACCACGTGTGGATTTTCATGTGTGGCTTCTTTCACTAAATAAATTGTTGTCGAGCGCCATCCATGCATCATTACTCCATTGATTTTTATTGCCAAATAATATTTACACTCTACAAGAAACCTAGCCTAAAAACACAGATTTAACCAATTCTCGGAATCTTCATTTCTTTATAAAGACTCCTGTGTCACGGGAAAGTCGTATTAAATAAATGTGTATGCTTTTCTCTTGTTAATATGAACTGTGTTACACAGGCCCACTGTTAAGAGCTTTGAAGGGTAGAAGACAAAGATCTTTCTCTAGGAAGCAGGCTGACAGCTCTCGTGGGGGGCGGTTTTGGAGGGGGTGGCAGGATCAAGCGAAAAAGAAAAAGAATTCATGCAGACTGACAGCAGCGTGGTGATTGTGGCAGGGAGGGGGTGAGGGTGGACGAGGGTATAAGGGGAATAAGTGGTAATGGGAAAATACAATAAAAATAAGCTATTAAAAAAGATATTTCTCCTCTCCTCCAAACGTATTTATATTTGGCTGATTCATTCCACAACTATTTATTAAGTGTCTATTATGGGCTGCTCCGCTGTCCTAGACGATGAGTTCACATTAACGTACAGGGAATGCAGGGCTGCTCCTGCCTTCCCAGGGGTTGTAGTCCATTTGGAAGAGAGACACGGAGCTCGAAGGGATAACAGAGTGAATGAGAACTATGGGATGGCAGGGACAGGCAGCATTAAAGCATGGAGCAGCAAAGCATAACCCTTCCTCTGGTTCTGCGTGTACCCACTTGGACCTCCAGAGTTGGTGTAATTATTACTTTAGGCTGAAGGCATTTAAGATTCAACAGACGCAGATAGAAGTCTTCTCAGAGATTCCCTTATCTGACTAAAAGCAGAAACTTCTGAGAAATGAGGGCTGCCATAAATTCCCTCTTTAGGGTGGCTTCTACTCCAAGGAGAGAGACCAAGCGTAAAACTCCCATAAATCCCCTCTCCAGGAGAGTTTCAAGGACACACACACACACACACACACACACACAATGGTAAGACTACTCACATCTGCATAAGCTCATCTTATCATAAGCTTTTTCAAATCTCCCAATTGTTCCGAAAAACCCATTTGACTTTCCCTAAAGAAACCTATTTGTTCCTCCTATAGAAGTCTCCTCTCTGCGCTCCATTTTCCTGCTAAGTTAGGTAGGTAAGCGTTAAATTCTACTAACCATCCCTGTGAGTTACTCATCACCAAGCACTCACATTGCACATGTCAATAAACTCTGTCTGTCTCTTGCTAATGTTTTTGTCAGTTTCATTTCATAAGTCCCCAATCATTAAACGTAAGAGAGTAACAGTAAAAGTTTTTCCTCCCCACCAGTTTTTTTCCAGAAGAATCAACTCTTGCAAAGAATACACAGGCATTCTCCAGGTAGGGTGGGAGGGATGGTGGAGAACATTCCAGGGAGAGACTTGTACGAAGACCAAGAACTAAGAAACAACACTTGGGGCAATGGAATTGAAATAAGTACATCAAGTCTGGAATATTCTACACGGGAGAAAGAAGAAATAGATGGAAACAGAGACATAGGCAGAGGTTAGGTTGTGCTGTCCAAAACGACAGCGACCAGTTCCATGTGGCTTATTGATCACACGAAACGCAGCAAGTCTGAGATGTGCTATAAATGCACCACTACACACCAGAGTTCAAAAACTTAGTAAGAAAAAAGAATGTAAAATCTCTCAATAATTTTTAAAATACTGACCACGTGTCAAAATGATAACAACCTGGCGATATTGCCTTAAATAAAACATATTATTGCAATGAATATAATCTATTTTTTTCTTCTACTTTTAATTTTGCTACCTGAAAAATTTTAATTACGTATGTGCTGCATTGGACCAGGGAGGGCCTGGAAAGCCAGGTCAGGTTTTGTAGGACAATTACGTATCCAAAAACAACACCGACTGCATAAGCGACCTTTATCAACAAATTCACCCAACTGCATCCTGGCTGATAATTGCATTGTCTGAAACAAATAGGAGGCGGATCTTTGTCCACAATCAATCCACGTGTTTTTTCTGGAAAAGTGTTTTGAGAATTCATTACTAGAAGAATTCTCATCTACCTTTACTTTCTTATACATTTGGCACCCCCTCCCTTCATTTCAAGAAACAGAGTCCAGGGACACCCCTAGGTTCCCATCATTTATCTCATTTATAAAAGAATTGGGAGACTGGGGACTCCATTTATTTCAGAAATCTACCAGGTGGTTTTGCTTTTTCAGTTACAAAGTCTGCTATTTCCTCCAAGAAACAGAAACAATGAATTAGCAGGGATACTCTCAGCGGGTGAGAATGCTGACTTCATTCTATAAAGGAACACCACCGCCAGCTCTTAATGGCTCTCTAATGATCCATCCAAGGATCAACATTCAAAGGACTGGATCCCAGACCACCGCGTCAGGGGGCATTCCCTAAGCTCAAACTAGAGTCCAAACAAGACCAAAAGAAACAGTGAGAGAAAAATTGTAAAAGCTTGGAGCAGGGGAATTTGGAAATGAGATTGTCTCTGTTAGCAGGAGCTTTCAAAGTAAGGACAGAGAGGGAGGAGATACTGTCCACACATTACTGATGACATTTTTTTTCCCATGAAAAATCCACCTTAAGTCTAAAAAACCCAGAAAATCTCAAATAACTTTACTGATGATTCAGTGTGTTTGTTTAAAAACACATGAGATTCCATTTGGAGTTTATTCTTGTGTATGGTTATAAGAAGGTGGTCTAGTTTCATTTTTTTTTGCACGTATCGGTCCAATACTCCTAACACCATTTATTGAATACACTGTATTTACCCCATTGTATGTTCTTGCTTCCTTTTCCTGATATTAATTGACCATAGAGTCATGGGTTTATTTCTGAGCTCTCTATTCTGTTCCTGACGGCCAGAGGGAAAGGGGGCGTAGGCAGAGGTAGAAGAGGGCAGAGGGGGGACAAATGGGGATGGAAGGAGACTTGACCTGGGGCGGTGAACACACAATACAATATACAGATGATGTATTATTCAATTGTATACCTGACACCTATGTCATTTTATTAACCAATGTCACTCCAATAAATTCAATACAAATGCAAACACACGAGACTCTCATGAATTGATTGAAGTCTTTGGTCTCTTTTGAAATATCTGGTGTTGTGTCTGCGAGTGTCCTGCGGTGGCGGTTTGTTTTTGGAGCCGCGGTCGGGAGGCAGGAGGTGGAGGCACAGCGACATGCGGTGCATGGAGATGCAAAGCAGGTTTTCCATCATGGAACTATTGACGTGTGGGGTTGTTGCGGGGGCTGTCCTGTGCCTACTGGATGTCCCGAAGCATGCCTGGACCCTCCTCACCGCATTCCCGCAGCACTCCCCACATATCAGTTGTAACAACTAAAAATGTCTCCAAGATTTGCCAAATGTCCCCTGAAGGGCAGAAATGCCTCTCTCCTCCTTTTGAGGAACACTGATGTAATACCTTAAAATACAGTATTTATGGATACGTAGACTTCAAATCATTGATGTGGTTTTTTCCAGTTGGTGCTTACTCTTAAGTGTCATGATGCATACCTTGATATGTGTGTTTTTAAAATCTTTCTAAGGAATTGGACGATGATGGAGAGAACATGTTTTCTGCTGAGCTATGACCCCGTCAGGCAGGCTGAGATCCTGGCTGTGGTCTGGAGGGACCATTAACTGGGGAAAGGCTGATCCCCCCATTGCCTTTCTGATGTGGGAAGTCCCGCCCCCATCCTCTGCAACCATCCAAAAGAAACAGAGAAATGAGACAGGCTCAAAACACTAACTTGTGGCTCACCCTTGAATGAAAGAAAATATGAACGATAGTCCATCTTAGTTTTTACCAAACAGATCTCATTTGAATGCACAGCTTATGTCTTGACACATGCACAACTCTGGACAGAGAGTACACTTTTAATAGTGACGTAGACGGAATTTATGTGGGTGTGCTAGTCTGAACGTTGTACTAAGAGCGATGTAGAAAGGGAGATGGGATACCAGTTTATAGTGAGGGGATCAACATCCTCAGTATCCTCACTTTCATTTCTAAACTCATCTACCCACTGAAGGTGATCCAAATACGCTATCCCAAAATATGTCCATTTGGCATGATGATTAATTTGAGCTGAGGGCAACTGAGAACCAGCAGACACAGAAAAAGCTCTCTACCCTCCCCCATCATCAAAAGGCAGCACATATTTCCTTCGCGAGTGTGCCCCTCCCCCTTCCCCCCATATCAGGAAGAGAAGACAACCCATCACTGGAGACAGCATTGAGTGAAATCTACATAAACAAATCTTACTGAAATAACCTGTATCTTCCATCATTAGTGCCCCCCTATGTGTTTTCCTCCTCACAATTTACAACCCCTAGAAGACTGACACTCTTTTCTGTCATCTTGTCACTTCTCCATCGATTTATAGCCTTCTGTTAAGAGAGTAGACAAGTATAAGCCTCCAGGTCTGCCTGCCTCTTTGCGGGTTTTCATTTCACGTGCGTAAAGCCCCCCACATATATATTAAATCAACCCTTTTGCCCTGTTAATCTGTCTTTTGTCAGTTTATTTTGCAGGGTCCCAGTCACTGAACCTGAGATGGTAGAGGAAAAAGCTTTTCTCTCTTCCTGACTTCACGTTGGCACCTGGAAGAGGCCTTCTATGCAAACACAGACCAGGCCACACAGACAGGTCATGCTGTAATCGTTTAAATACGTGGGACTGGTATCTTCTCTTGAGAGGAAACTTCACCAGCACTTCTATTCCATCAGCTGGCTGCAGTGGTTGTAACTATCGCTAAGTAGCTAAAGCCCTGGGCAACCTTCCTCCCAGTCCCCTATGCAGAGCAGCCCTTTCGAGAAGCAGCTCCATTGCAAACTGGAGGCTGCCACTTGGAGCATGACACCTGTGACTTATGCTTGGAGGTGCACATGGGACCTGTCATTTGTTTTCTGTTGTCTTGCTTTGATAGGCGTGGCCAGTCTTTCCCTAGAGCAGCGGTGTGTGTTTTCTCCTGCTTCCTAAAAATTATGTTCTACTTCTTGGCAGTGCCACGCTCAGTCTCTGTGAGGCAAGATACGTTTCTGGACATCACAGAGTCTGTCATTTAAGTGAGATGATTGCACATATACTCTTTGAACTTGTGAAAGAAATGCCTAGATCTTTCCACTTCACATGATGCAGTTTTTAGATAGACACTTGTACGGAGATTAGGTAAGGTGGCTGGCTGGGTACTTCAATAAAGTTTCAGTGTAATGCAGTTGAAAGTAGGTTTATCCTAAGATGTAGCAAAAACCATTATAATTTTCATCTATTTAATATATTTTATATCTCATGGATTAGAAAATAAGAGTATAGAAAAGGGGGGTAAAGAAAATTTTAAAAAGTTGTTTACATATAGGAAAGTGGGAATTCAAATACTAGATTAAGGGAAAAACTCTTACGTAGTAGCAGAGCGAAGAAAGAAAGAGGCAGCTTTAAGGAAAGAATTGGATTTGCCTTAGATAGAATTAAAGGAGTGTCAATATTTTTGACTAAATGATGAGGTGCAGGGACAAAACCCAGGTCAGCGTTGCTCTGTGATGGTGTGAAGTCCACGTGTGTAATGGTAATGTTCCTTTCCACTACCAATGGGAACATGAACTTGTAGATTTTGGCATTATTTTTTAATGCTATCTACAAACTTATTTGAAATTATGGAAACAAAAATCATTTCTTTAGACAACTAAAGAATAGCTTGCAAGCCTGAACACAAATCATTGAGAATGTAGTGCTAGAAACTCCTTTTAAAAAAAAAACACAAAATCCAGAACAGGCAGACCATTAAGCTGGAAGAAGAAATTAATATAACCTCACAGGGAAGAAGAAAAGCAAATATTCTAAAGCAGCTGCTGCTGATGCAAGCAAAGGTTAGAGCAACAAGGCTGTTTTCTAACAAAGTGTGAATCCCATTAGTGTTGAAGTGTTAGCCCCTCCTTAGCCCTTACATCTCAGCCAGAACAGATTTCGGATTTTACCTCCATCTGCATCTCAAGACTGGTAAATAGGACCCATTGAGACAGGCAAAAAACGGTGAAGCCATTCAAAAGGCATCTTTACCTTCATGTAAGGCTTTGACATACACACAATAGGCAATGGCCAAAGTTTGCTCAAATAACCCTTTTGCATGATTAGGTGGACAAAACAAGGAGCTGTCCTCCCCCAGTTTCCCAGCTTCCCCTGCGGCCCCCATTGTCTCTTCCCAAATACACAACGATGCCATTTTGTGATTGGTCCATTAGAAATGCACTTGGAAAAACTTCTTTGGGGAGCACAGAATTCAAACTTACTCCATTTAAAGAAGAAGAAGGAGTGAGTAGAGGAGATGCAGCAGCTGCTAAAAAAAAGTAAAACATCTGGAAGTTATCAATGACTGACTTGTGTGCCCAATACCAAGGTGATACACTAACTTCAATATTGTAGAACAACGGACACTGATTGTTTATTACAGCAGTTCATCCACAAGGATCTGTAATCCAAATTCTTGCCTTTGTTTTTTTCTGTGTCAAGATCTGTCAAATATGTCTCTTAAGCCAGATTGTGTCATTGAGCAGAACCAAGTAAAATCACAAAATGAAGTTACTTCTTCTCATAAAAAAAAAAAAAGTCCAATGTAAGAAAAGCTCATACCTTGCCAAAGATTTTCAACATGGTTGCAATCAAGTCATTTTCCAATTGTATAAGTAAATAACATTGAGCACATGAAATATTCTGCCAGAAGTACATAGTTGCTATGGTTTTTAAAAGGAAAGGTGTAAAGCTAAGTGTTCAAATTTGAAATGATTGAACTTGGGTTCCATATTGAAATTATTGAGCTGAATGTGTACAGTGACTGTGGAGGATAAATTGCAGCACTATGTGCTTAACATAAAGAGCATTTCTATATCGAAGAAAAAGTTGCTGGTTGCCAATTGCATGAAGCTGTACCACCTTGCCAAGAATGAGGAAATAAAAAAATCCACTGGAAATAACATTTGGTTATTCACATTAGCATTAAAGACAACTGTGATTCAGAAATTTCCCCTTTTTTAATTACAGCAAGTAAACTATTTTGCCAACTCTCCTTGGGAAGCTCAATTTTCATCCTGGCTGACTGCTCTGAAAATGAAGCTGTCAAGAATCCTAGGTTGAAATTATTTTTCTAAAAAGAATGTTTATTATAGTCTCTTTCCAAAAATGTGAAGAATCTGTTCAGAAAGATACATCTTTAAACTGAGTTCAATGCACAGTTTTATTATTTAAAGTGAAGAAGATCCATATGCAAAAGTCTTTTTTTAAAGATTTTATTTATTTATTTTTAGAGACAGGGAGAGAAACATCAATGTGTGGTTGCTTCAGGCCCACCCCCCACGGGGGACCTGGCCTGCAACCCAGGCCTGTGCTCTGACTGGGAATCAAACCCGCAACCCTTTGGTTCGCCGACCAGCACTCAATCCACTGAGCCACACCACCCAGGGCTGAAGAAGTCTTTTGAATAATTTAGATCATATATACATCAAGAATTATTTTAGTTATCTAACTTACTGGCCTATTAGTGCACATCTTTTTCAGAATCCATGACTAGGGTGAAAAAAGACCATTCTGTTTTTTTGAGGGCAAACTCGCGTTTGTACCAATACAAATTCATTTAAACACCAGGAAAATTCTTTGATAGTTATCAAAAACTCTATTGGACACTTTACTCTTTTCTGCCCTAACCCCTAATGTGACTATGTTTGGAGACAAGGTATTTATAGAAGTAATTAAAGTTAAATGAGGTCATAAGGCTGGGGCCTTGATCTAATAGGCTTAGTGTCTTTAAAAGGAGAGACACCAGAGACCTTGCTCCCTCTCCAGTGCATGCACTGAAGAAAGGCCGTCTGAGTGCACAATGAGAAGGTGGCAGTCTACAGCCCAGGAAGAAGGCCTTGACCAGAAATTGAATCAGTGGGCACCTTGATCTTGGACTTCCCAGCTTACAGAACTGTAAGAAAATAATCTTCTGTTGTTTAAGTCACCCAATCCACAGGATTTTGTTATGGGAGCCCACGCTGATTAATACTATAATGAACAACGTAAGTTAGCAGTACAAATATATCTTAGCTTGGAATGTGTAACTATAGTAGAATTCCTGCGGCAAATACAAAGTATAACGGGAAAAGTAACCAAATGTCACACCGTTGGCATCTTTAACCTTTAGGAACTTTTTTTTTTTTTACTATATCTTGCTAAAAGGTTATAGTTTGCAATATCCACACAATTAAATACCATATTTAGCTACCAGCATAAACTGTCTCACTAACGGTAAAGCATAAGGAAATAGCTGTAAGTGCATTATATCTAAAGTCAGTTTTTTTGAAGCCATCAAAGGCAATATTTAATACATTTTTTTGTAACACAAAATAAAGGTGACGGATAATTCACAAAATAAGATATGGCTTAAGAATTTTAGAGGTGCTTTGAATCCTCTTTTCCAATACAATTTCCTCATTTTAAAAATGAGAAAGACCACCTGGCCAGGTAGCTCAGTTAATTAAAGCACCATCCCGACACACCAAGGTTGCAGGTTCGATCCCTGATCAGGGCACATGCAAGACTCAACCAATGAATGCATAGATAAGTGGAAAAGCAAATCAATGTTTCTCTCTCTCTCTCTCTCCCCCCTCCTCTAAAATCAATAAATAAAAAAAATTTTAAAAACTTTATTAAGAAATGAGAAAGATTAAAAAGTGATTAACAATCTAAATGTTCATCAATTTGTGAATGGATAAATAAAATGTGGTCTATCCATGCAATGGCATATTATTCAGTAATGAAAAAGGAAAAAAATCACTGATGTATGAAATAACATGAATGAATGTTGAAAACATTATCTTTTGTAACTGGCTTACAAAAGATAAATTAAGTTTTCTGCAAATTAAATTAATTAAATTTGCAGAAAACTTAATAGTATAAAAATAGGCCCTGGTTGGATAGTTCAGTTGGTTAGAAGGTCATCTTGATACACCAAGGTTGCAGGTTCCATTGTGGGCCAGGGCACATGCAAGAATGAACCAATGAATACATCAATAAGTGGAACAAAAAAGTTGATGCTTCTCTCTCTCTCCCCTCCACCTTCCTCTCTCTCTCTCTAAAAAATCAATAAAAAATGTAAAGAAAATAATTGTTAAATCTTGACATAATTTTAAATGTTATATATGCATGTGTACCATAAAATCTGGATTTTTCTCTTTCTGAGAGTTAGAAAAGTGATATATTGAACATTTAACCTAACTACAACTAATACTCCTCTATATATGTAATTATATATTTTAGGAGCTATCGCCATTGAAAAATGATGTGCTTATTTATCTATATATCTCTACTTTAGGCACAATGATCAGGTACCCTCAGTGTTGGACTGAGTATAAGTAAAGAGCTCTGTGAAGCGTAGAAATTGTTACCCCATAACTTCTAAATGCTTCTAAAGCAGGTTTCCTTGAGATGCTTTCCATTAAGAATGTCACAAGACCAAGAAAGTGCCATCACCAAGCCTCTGAGAGGTTTTGTATAAAGACACCTGCCTAACTTTGTTCAGGTGTTATGTCCATTTATGTGACCCTGGCACCCAGTGTGTGTGGGCATCTGGAATAACTGGCTCTGAGAGAGCTGGTTAAGAGCAATTACTTCACATTCCTTTATTATATCTTGCACCAAATACCCCAACCATTCTCACCTTTGAGGGAGGAAGGGAGAGAGAGAAGGCAGGAAAGATAAGAAAAGAGGAGAGGACAAGAAGACAGCTGAAAACAAGACAAGCTTTGTTCAGAATGATTTCTGGTTTTCCTCTGGTGGGTTCAAAATAGTGCTTTTCAAAAAAAAAAATCAATACATAAACACTAAATGCCAGTTTTATTTCATCTCCAAGGTCGGACAAACAGGAATGAGATGTATCCTAAAACATCTCTTACACATATATATTTTGGTGAGTTATGATAACTTTTGTTTATGGAGTACTTGTTGCTTCTTGCACCAAAACGACACGGTGTTAGTTTCACAGAAAAGGCGATATAATTGAATGCTTTTAAACCAGTGCCTAATGAAATACTTAGCCCAACATCTGTCCCACCCAGTGCCTTGTCCAGTAGGCACAGTAACCTTTCAGCTCCTTTTGAAGTGGTTGCAAAGTCTCTCCTAACTATTTATACTTTAGTGCTACCTAACTGTGACATTTTAAAGGCATATTTGGCTCTAAGCTTCACTTATTATGTCATTAGCAGGTCAAAGTTTTCCTATGAATTTTTTCTGAAGAAAAATACAGTTGAGTGAGAGCCCAGCAACCACGGAGTCAGTGGTTGTGAGCGTGGCGTCCAATGGAGCGGCCATATTTAAAATGGCCCACCGTTTCCATCACAGGTGGCTTTGCCCTCCTGCCCTTTATGTGCCTCCAGACCCTTTTAAAGGCTGTTGTGGTTTGCTTCTGGGAAGCCAATAAAGCTCCATCAAAATGATATAGCATGTGAATATCAATAAAACTTACAACAGAACTCAAATGCCATTGTCCTGAAACAGATTACTGAAAGAGGAGACAAGCTGATAAATATTAAACTCAGAAAATGAGAGAAGCAAAGGAAGAAAAGAGAATGATTATAATCACATAGCCTGCTTTCTTTTTTGACTTTTTTGTTTTGATTCTCAAAACATTGTTAAATTTAATTTACTAAACCTTGTTAAGCATTGGATGAATGTTGGATAAGCTTTAATAGGAAATTTGAGGCTTTATTAAATCCTTTTGTTACTGTGAAGTCAATGTAAGGTTTATAGCACTCTATAAAGGTGCCTTTTTTGCATCTTAAAAATTGAGAGGACTATGGAAATTGTATCTAGGCAAGTACAGTTGCTTTCTCCCAGGTCATATGGCTGTAGGTTCGCTCTGAGAAATTCATACCACACTTGCCGGAAGCATTTGGCTAGATATTACCACAAAAGGGACAAAACACAGTTTATAGTGATAAGAATCTTAGACTCCAGCAGACAAAACAGGGCTGGGATAAAGCTGGAAAAGAACATAGGCATTCCTCCTTTCTATAAAAATTTAATATTCACAACTTTGATTTTCAATGCTTGGTACAATATAGGACCAATGATTCTGTAACCTTCTGAATGTGTTGACCAGAGTACATTGTATGTTACACGAGAGCTCCAGAAAGTGGGATTTTGCCACCTCGCTCAACAAACACTGTCAACACCACAGAAAAGGAGCTTCGTAAAGCCAAAAGGAATAACCTTCACACCCTTTGATGTTACAGAAGATAGCCAAGTTCCAGGAGCTTTGTAAACAAGCTAGTGTTTTGTGATGGAGAGAACCTGGGCTTTTGGGTCTGACGAGTCTCACATTGTTTGTGCTCTCCACAGCTGCGTGACCTTGGGCAGGTTACCTGACATCTCTAAAATGCAGCTTAGTCTTTCACGAAATGGAAACAAAAATGTTCTATAGATATTGTTAAGAAGATTAAGCGAGCTTGTATACATCCTTAACTTTGTACCTGACACATGATAAAAGCCCAGGAAATACTGGTTTCTTTTTTCTTAGTAATGATAACTTAGTATTTATTGAGGGCATCTCTGCTATTGCACTGAGCATCTAAATTCTTCATCGCACTTAAGAGTTACTGCAGCTCCATGAAGCTGGTACTATTATTATCCTCAACTTACAGATGAGGGGACTGAGACCTAGAAAGATATAGTGACTTGCTCAAGAACCCATTCTTACTGAACAGCGGAGCTAAGGTTTTACTCCAAATCCTGTTTTACTCACTGGCCAAGTATGGCTCTCCCAGTTGATCTGCTAATTCCGAGGGAACTCAGTTCATTTATTCATTGAACAAATATTACTAAGTATTCCTTGTTTCAGGCACTTTACAAATTGCTGAAGATGCAATGGTGAATAAAACAGACACGGGCCTTGCTGTCATGGAACTCACAACCTAGCCCAGGGTTTTTCAAGGTCTGTGCTGTTGGCATTTGGAGCTGGGTAAGTCTTTGCTATAGATGGCTGTTCTGTGCCTTTTAGGACGCTGAGCAGCACCTTTGGCCCTACACCCACAGCAGCCGCTTACACACACACACACACACACACACACACACACACACACACACACACTATTACAATCAAAAATATCTCCAGACTTCGCCAAATATCTTCTGAGGAGGAAATTAGCCTGAATGAGAACCATTGCTCTTCTGAAAATAATATTAAGAGGCTTGTGTGTAAGAAATTATGGGAACTCCTACTCATCCTGGGGCTCTTCTGTAAGGTATGTTTCCCTTTTAAAAAGAAAAAAAAAAAACCCATCGCCTGCCATAATGTAGAGCCTGTTGTGTAACTACCACCTCAAAAAAAATTTCACTTTCTGCTCTCCAAAGGTTTTTTGGTGGAACTATGTCTAGTTTGGGAAAGGAAGTCAATCCAATTTGCTCTATAGAAATATGTTTTATAATCAACTTTCCTGACAGAGGGTGTACCATAAATTACTATGCTTTCAAAAATATTAAAGGAATAGAAAGGCATCGTGACTCCTGGTATAGTTGGGGCTCATTACAGCTCTACAACTGGGGGGTGAGGAGAGCGTTGACTTTGGGGAGGCTTGAGTCAAGGGTTGCCGCGTTCAATACTGCCACATTTATCACAGTATCTTCAGGTTATGGGCGGCGTTAGTGCTGGCAGGTTCACTGCTGCAACGTGAAGATTACGGAACAGTCTTACATGCACGGGTCTGGCTTTTCGGGTCTTCTGGGATGTTCCTCTCTACACGGAGACTCTGGGACTTGGGCTTTGACAACCTTATGGCTCTGCTTTCCTTGAGGTATTTGGAGTTCTTGCCTTCACCACTGACAGAGGGAAAAGAGAGTGTGCAGATTGCAATGGAGGTTTTCACAGACTGTGACTAGAATTCTGATATTCCATTGATAAGAACTCTGTTCCATGACTGCTGCTAACTACACGACAGGCCGGGAAATGGAGTCCGCCTACATGTCCATGAGGGAAAGAGGACTTGTTTGAACATATAGCCATACTTTACCAATATAAGGAAAGTAATTTTCATTGCCCAAGAGCAATACATTGTGTGTTTCTCTGGTTTTAAAAATTAGGATATTGTATACATTATGAAGATTCTGTGAGGACTAATGGAAGATGCGTAAGCTACATTTTTCCCAAAGACTTTGTGCTATGGATGCATCTGCTATCTGGAGAATAATACACCATGCTAATTTATAGCCCCATTATGAATAGACACATTCTTAATCCCTGGCAGACATCCTGATGCGGTCAATCCATTAACGTTCATTAAGAAAAGGCAAACGTACTACACTGTACAAGTTCACGTCCCCCAGCAATGGTGTAATATTTTCTTTTGCGCTCAACGTGTGAATTATTAAAAACAAGCTAGCTACGATGTCATCATTTTTGATTATATCAAAAATGAAGGCAGAGACAGGACTGCTTCCAATTTGTGAAGTTATTTAGCATTTAATATTCCCTTTGGGAAATCAATATGGTTTGCGGAGATTATTTATATACCACTAGTCAAGTGTGATTTAAATAAATGCACCGTGTTGCTCGAGCTATGTGAATGAATCTTTCAATGCCAGGACCTTACTATTGAATAAAGAGATGTAATCATAAATCAGCTAAGTGGAAAATGGTTAGTAGAAATTATCTGGTCATTTTACTGATATAGATGAATATCTTAGGTTCTATTTTTCGAGTATTTATTCAAATCATAAAAATAAACATCTGGGCATTCTATGCCAAGATGTTAATATTAACGTTTAGTAGTTACTTAAAATGCATATGTTCTGAAACTAATTTTATTTTAGGGGAGTGAAATGTGGGCTAATGGTTCAGACATGTGTAAATAATTCATGGTTTTTTTTTTTTATTCAGTTAGGTATAAAAAGAAGTCGTTGAATGGCAACAAAATAATTCCTACTCTTAAACTGTCAGGATGCATTCTGTGTTTTTCAGGATTCAAATCAGTTTCTTCCAAGCCCTGTGTGAGCCTGGAGCAGAGGAGGACGGTTAGCAGGCCGGGAGGACAAACGGAAATGAAGAGAAGTCTAGGGTCTCTGGGCCAAACCACACGTTGGTTAATTTCTCCTTAGGCCACTTGACTCCTATTAGAGAGAAAACAGAAATTCCTGGGAGAAACAAGAAGAAAGTGCAACTAAACGGATTCACTTCTCCAAAGCATTCCAGAGGGCACTTTGGAAGTGAGGGCCTGCAAGCCTCACTTTGAACAGAGGGCCAACGCTGGCTTTCCTTTGCTCCATTTAGCTAGTTCCCAGACAACAGGCATGCCCTGCTTTAAGGAAAGGGGATATGGAACCAGAGGGAGAAATTCGTCGCCATTATTAAATTCACAAAGGAATCCCATTATTTTACCTCGACATTTACTGTAAAATGTATTTAACCAGAGACTTTTCCTGGAGCCAATGAAAAACGTTTTGGTTTAATAAAAGTTATTTTCACATATTTAGGTTGGACACTGAAATTGATGATATCTCATCACTTTTAACTGGCACAATGGCAATTTCTTAAGGTTACTCTTAAGGTTTAGCTTTCTAGGAACATATCCTTTGTGCAAAGTAAGATATGTCTTGCTGAGAAACCCTACAATAAACCAGATGGGGAAACAATGGAGTCAAGTAATTCAAAGGGTATTATTTTGAGGTAATTAGATACCTCCACTATTCTGACCTTCAACACTCTTTTATATGAGTACTCAAGAAGTTTCTGACAGATACCATATGATTTCACTTACATGTGGAATCTAATGAACAAAATAAACAAACAAACAATAAAAACAGACTCATAGATACAGTCTGTCAGAGGGAAGGGGGTTGGGGGCTGGGTGAAAAGGGTAAAGGGATTAAGCAAACAAAACAACACACCTCATAGACACAGACAACAGTGTGGTGCTGACCAGAGGGAAAGGGGGCGGGGGGTGGAAGAGGGTAAAGGGGGGTTAAATGGTGACGGAAGGAGACTTGGCTTGGGGTGGTGAACACACAGTACAATAGACAGACTATATATTGCAGAATTATACACCTGAAACCTATATAATTTTATTAACCAATGTCACCTCAATAAAGTCAATAAAAATGAAAAGAAGTTTTTTTTTTTACTTAAAAACTGACATTGTCCAACAATTCAGTAACTGACTATGCCAATTTGCAACAACAGTGTTACCCAAAAAGATAGATCAGTCATGGGCTGCACAAAAGAAAATAAAGTTGTTGGCTGCTGGTACTTTTCCTTTCCCACTGTTAGAAGCGTCATGTGCGCAATGAACTGTGCGCTTAGTATTGGAAGGTCCTCAGGTTTTAATATCTGCAACAGAGAGAGCCGCAGGCTTCAGGCGGGTTGGGCGAGTTTTGCCCTTTCTGGCTCATTTATCTAAGAAGGAATTTGGTGACTTGACAAGTTTCTGAAACAGGAGGAAAATTATTTGAGTGACGGCAGCCAGAGGCACTTAGCGAATTCTGACCGCCATCATAGTTGTCACCCACTGAAATTTAACTCGAGTCCGAATTTATACAAGTGGATTCACTTACATGGCACAGAATTCACATGCTGTTTATTTACTATCACTGGGTTCTTTCTTCTGAATCTTGTACTTTTTTGGACGGTATGATATTTTGGAGGCTGTAATCCTCTGTGCAATTTTCTTATTTTGTTTGAATTTAGTCTACTCATCTTTAATTGCAATGACAATTTTGATGCAAAAGACAAACTTCAGGAAAGGAAGTGAAAAAGTCCGAAAGTCTGGAGAAGATTGGAGGAGGGAGCGTGTGTGGGATGTGGGGAGAGAGGAGGACAGCAGATTCTTCCTTTTAAAAAAGTGATTATTCACTTCTAAATGAGACAGCTCGATTTAACTGCCCCGGATTTATTGGTCTAACCATTGGGAAAGATTATATGTCTTGAGTTCTCTGGGGAAAGAGGCTACCTGGCGATCCAACATTCGTGGTCAATTGTTATTACAGGTGTGGGAATGCAGTGCTGGCAACGAGAGAGTTCCTACAGCAGGAAATTTAGGTGGGGCTCATCAACGGGGTGGTCAGAAGCAGCCAAAACTGTATGCCAGTAAAGGGTTTAGGTAGCTACTGGAGTAGTACTTTCTGCTCTGTTCTTTAAGGAACGTAGCTGTCTGTTACGTGTGCCTTGATAGAAAAGTATGACCAATTTTATGTATCCACTGACTTTATTGTACCCCGAAGTTACACTAAAATAAGAAGCAGTCAACTTCTTCGATAAGATTATTTGTACTATATTAATAAGCCACATAAATCACATAATCATATAAATAGTAAGTTACAGAAATTAATAAGGAATGGGCAACAACATAATGGGCAACAATTACGTCTTTGTAACCAAAACCTGGGTATAGAGAAAGGATGTTTCTAACAAATGCATGAGTCCTTTAGAATAACTCTTGAGAAAATGTTGCTACTCTATTAGCCAGTTAGTGATCAGGATAAATAGATGATGTGGGTATACACTGAATTATTTTTAGAATATTTTTTCTTCTTTTAAAATTACTCAAGTAATTCATAATCATTGTTGAACTACTAGAAAATCAAGGTATGTAAACCAATAGAACTTATGAGCGAGACCACTTTCCAAAGTCAGCCACTACTGGCAATTTATTGCCTAAACTCCCAGTTTTTCCCATGTAAATATACTATATGATACTATGCTATACTATAAATATTTTAAGTGGAATTATTCTATTATGCCACTCCATACTATTCCCTTTTAATATTTTAACTGCTATATAATATTTTGTTGTACGGATTTACCAATCATTATTTCAACTAATTCACTTTTGTTGGTTCTTTAGATCATTTACAATATTTTGGCTCTAATATAGATTGTTATTATCAACCTCATTTTATACTTATGTTAGCAGATTTTCCAATTACTTCCTTTGGATAAATTCCTAGAAGAAGGATTGATTGGTAATAGAATATAATTTTAATACAAATGATGTATTTTCCTTAAAACTTGCATTTATTTTCAACCCCGTCAACCATATGAGAGTTATTAGTTTGTTTTAAGAATTTCCAGCCAGGCCATTCCCTACTTTGGAGGAGACCAGGCCATATTTCCCAACTTCCTTCCTGCTCGCCTTCCTCCCTCTGACAAACATTGATGGATCACCTACCACATTCAGGCATTGGACACAAAGTCTCCGATCATATTAGTCAGCATGTATGGGGGAGTAATAATTTTGTATATTCATTTCTTTTGTCCTCTTATATAATCCACATAAATATCATGGAAAATTCCAACATGTCGACTTCTAATCTCCCTTTCCCAGATGCTTTTCACATCTGGAGGTAACAGAGATTCTTGTGTCAGACCATGCTGCTGGATTTTGCTCTGAAAATATTGTCACCGTAACTGGGGGAGACAGAAAGCAGCCATGCCCCATCTTCAGGCTGACTGCTGCATTCACGAAGTAGCTCTTTCTCTTTTCTCCTCCTCAGTGATGGTACTATGGTACCTCCTTCCCACGTCCCTGCCCCCAGCCCCAGGTCCAAAGCAGTGGAGAGAGAGGAACACACGGGTTATTCAGAGGAACCTTTCAGTGCCCTTCCTCCCTTATGTCAGACTCTTCATTATATTAATGAGCTATTCTCACAATGTCCTAAGAAGCCAGGATGAAGAACAGTCTTCTTGTAGAGGAAAGTGACAGTTAATTAATGAGTTTTCTGTGTTGTCATATGTAGAAAACTCCCAAATAGCTATTACATTAGTGAAAGGAAGCTCAGAGATCACCCAAGCTCCAGAACAGTCTGAGAAGCTTCAAATTGTTAATGGACCTGTTTCAAGCCTCCATAATGTTTGGGCTTTTACAGTGACTACTGAAGTCAAACAAACCACTCCAATAATTATAAAATAATAGAACACATAGAGGCATAACGACATGAAGCATGATCAATACACTCCTAGTCACATTGATCCCATAGACAATGTAGGAGTTTAGGAATTCTGTTCATGCCTCTTTCAAGTGGTCCAAAGTAAAATGCCACCGTGTTTAAAATGTGGTTTTCTTCTCTTTTCATGTATTTCTCCTCTTGGACAGGAAGAGAAGGAGCAACTGTTAGTATCATCGAGTTGAAGAGGCAAAAGGCCAGCATGCAATAGGCAGTGTATGAAAGTTTGTACCAGCCAAACGTTGAAAGTGAAGTCAAGTGAGTTATGGTAGTAGGTTCTTATGAATGTACCTTGGAATTCTTTTCTCCATTTCAGTGACTTCATCAATGATTTAATGTAGTGGTTCTCAACAAGGGGTGACTTCGTCCTGCCAGGGGACATTTGACAACGTCTGGAACATTTCTGGTTGTCAAAACTAGGGCAAAGTTCTCCTGGCATCTAGTGAGTAGAAACAGGGATGCTGCTCCATGTCCTACAACAGCCAGGACAGCCCCATGCCAAAGAATTGCTGGCCCTAAATGTCAACAGTGCCAAGGTTGAGAAAGCCTGGCTTAATTTACTTCAAATTCAGTTTGCTGGATTTGAAGTTGACATTTGAATAATTATCTCAAGCATTATCAGCTGTGACAGCATGCGATGTTAGCAAGATTCAACTGTAGCCTAGGTTATGGATAGAGGTCTTCATTTTCACATCAGGAAACTTCTATAGAGGGGCAATGCCTCAACAACATTAAGTTCTTCTAAATGATGGTAGTTGAGGAGAAAAACTACGAAGTGGATCAATGAGAAATGTGCCTTTGCTCTTTACGGAACCATTGGATACATCTTTTGGTTCTAGAAAAAGTTATTAAAGGTTTGGCTCCCTTCCTTTGTAAACTCATTCTAATTATCAGATGAGGGGATAAGGAGGGTTCCTACAGAAAGTAACTCCTTCAGACCAACCAGACGCTTCTGCAAGACCTTAAAAGAGCAAAAGACCCCTATATGGTGAGACCAGCTTAGTGGTTCTCAGAGTGTGGTCTTTGGCCCAGCAGCCTCAGCATCACCTGGGAACTTGTTAGAGAAGCACATTCTGAGGCCCCACCCCACAGCTAAATGAACCAGAAACTGGCACTGGGCTTACTGGGCTGCACCAATCTTCCAGGTGATGCTGATAACATGCCCAAGTTAAAGACCATTACTTTAGCTAAAGAAATGGTGGTGAAGTAGAGAGACAGAGAAACAGAGGGGAATTTCTTTTCCTAAAAAAAGATTTTATTTATTTTTAGAGAGAAGGGAAAGGAGGGAGAAAGAGAGGGAGAGAAACATCAGTGTGTGGTTGCCTCTCATGTACCTCTTACTGGGGACCTGGCCTGCAACCCAAGTATGTGCCCTGCCTGGGAATCGAACCGGCAACCCTTTGGTTCGCAGGCCAGCACTCAGTCCACTGACCCACACAAGCCAGGGCCAGAGGGAATTTCTTAAGGACGTTTTAGGTTTGTGCCACTCAAGAACAAATCAAGATATTCCATATCCTCAACAACCTAAATTTAAAATATAAAATCTGGGTTGGAATTTTTACTTAAAATCTCATTTCCAGTGCAGCTTGTGATCTTGTAAGAATACAGACTTAAAGCCCACTAGCTGAGATAGTCCAAAGATCTTTAAAACCTAAGTGTTGCCATTTTGTAGGTTTTAGGCCAGGGGGCAATGGGGTACCCTCTCTTGATGAAGTTTCCTGGGCATGTTCAGTCTCTCCGTGATAAAGAGGACAATAGCTAGTTCTTCCTATCACCTCTGCATTCATCTCAATTTCAAGCTGTGAAAAAATGCCATCATTCATGTCGGCATTTTCATGCCCTGTGACAATGAGATCGGAATGCAGAGGACAGAGAACGCCCTGTTTCCAGTTACTATTATAGCTCTGCCCTGGTTTAACCGTTCTTCCCAGGGGCTCCACTGTATGCAGAACACTTCAAGTTTACACTCTGGCAGAATTTGCTCTTAGAGACTCTAGAGCAAGATGCTCTCTCTTTGGATTTGGAAAAGATTACTCTTTCAGAAATGAAAATGCAATTAAAGGATGAGGGGAAAGCCTCCTTCTGTGTTGGTGCTTGGGTACCCAAACAACCAGACACATTCATCAGCACATGAGCAGCTCAAGAGCAGGGAAGAAGCATGTCTTCCAGGATGGGACACGGCTTAAAGCAAGGCCCGAGCTCAGGCGGGGTGGGAGAGGGCATGGCAGAGCCTCAGTTCCAGGGCAGCCCCAGGGATGTGGCTGTTGGACCCAGAAATCTCCACAGCCCATAGGGCCTTCATGCCCAAATTGAGAATTCCTATTTTGAAAGAAGTACCACAGACTCATCTTTGAGAGTTCCTGATCCTCAGTAGAATGAGCATCAAATTGTAGCATTCGAACACGGCTTGTGTTTCGATTGTATTAGCGGTATTGCTTACTTAACGGTCGCCCATGCTTCCAGGTAGCCATGGGTGAAAGTAAGTCACATGTAATACGCCAGTAGCCGCATTTATAATATTCCAAACATCATGAAAAGAGAAGGAAAATAAAGCCCTGTCTGGTAAAGGTTGAAAAGATTTTTATATCCCAGGAGCCTGCCGAGATGCTAACATAAGGGAACAATATCATCAGTCAAATGGAAAAAAATAACTACTAAACCAATTAGTGATAACATGTAGAATGCCAAGTTTTGTTGAAATAAAATAAAATTCTATCAGTAAAACGTGGTGATTGCAAAAAAGTGTTTATTGTTCTAATTTCACTCTCAAGACATAATACTCTTTTGTATACCACATATATTACAATTTTTAAAGAAATATTTTGATTGGCATGCATTAGGAAGTTGGTCTTTTCTCACAAATGAAGTTAGGTGTTAAGAAGTTTTTTTTTATGGTAAACAGGACATTTTCTATAAATACGTGTGCATGTGAATATAGACTTCTCTCTAATCAGAACTAAAGGGCAGCTTTCTACAGTGTGAATGAAAAAGTAATTAATCCAGTACCATATCCACAGGGCTGAGTAGTAACAGATGTAAAAGGTTTTTATGTTTCAAACTCAGAGACAAATTCATATAAAGTATAATTTCGACAGTTTCTGGCTTATCAGATCTAAAGATATAGCATTCTCTGCTAATGTTTCCGCAACATCAATCAATCAACAAATATTTTCCACGGTCATTCTGTGCCCAAAACACAGGATCAAATTTCCCCTCATCCAAAGTTCAACTTGGAATAAAAGGATTAAGGGGCCAAAAAAACTTCCTTAACAAATGATGCGAGCAAGAACAACAATTATTTTCTTGGGCAAAGAAGATTAAATCTAAAAAGATATCTTTCTGAAAATTAAGGCCAAATCAATAGTTTTGCACTCAAAACAGGATACTTTCCTCTGTAGGGCACAGGATTGCCATTTTGGGGATTATGCATGGAAATATTTTCAAATTGCCACCCACACAGCTTTTTTTTTGCTATATGCTTACACATCTGAGTAAATGCATGGTTAGGAAAAAAACATTTTCATGTTCTCCTATGCCAAGTATAATTTTAAAAGTAAGCATATCGCTGCATAAAAATCATATCCTAGATGGTGTTTTTTGTCTAGAGTTAGGAGACAGGGAATGTAAATTTCTCAAAAGCTCCTTCTAGTTCTAATGTTCTCTCTCGCCATGTAAAAGGATCTGTCCCGCTGGTTCAATCCACTGAAGTACATGTTGTTGTTATAAATGCAGAGCAAGTTATAGAAAAAAATGTGAATTTGGAGTTTCAATCCCTTTAAGGATATATTATATGATATACACATTTAGCAATGCTGAGCACTTATTTATTAGATGATGAATCTTTAAATAATCCCTGAGCACTATTTAAATGACCATTCCAATGGGGAAAAACAAAAATGTAAGACAAACAGGAATTAAGTCAATTGTTCTCCCTCACCAAACTGGCCGTGAGAACTGCAAGAATACCTTCCCTGGTCGAGAAGCCCCCTCTCATTTGTTTAAGTTGCAGAGTTAATGATTATCAGTCTTCAAGAGGAAAATGGAAATATACCTTACCGTGCTAGTTTGTATTATACATATGTATGTATTTATTTATTTACGCAGAAGGGATTTCTCAGGTGACTGGAGATTTAGTTCAGAAAACGGACATAAAACTCGGCTGGTGTAGATCAGTGGGTTGGGTGTCGTCCTGCAAACCAAAAGGTCGCCAGTTCGATTCCTGGTCAGGGCACATGCCTGGGCTGCAGCCAGGTTCCCGTTTGGGGGCGTGTGAGAGGCAGACGATCAATGTTTATCTCGCACATCGATGTTTCTCTCTCTCTCTTTCTCCCTCCCTTCCCCTCTCTGTAAAAATAAATAAATAAAATCTTTTCTTAAAAGAAGGACATAAACATAGGGAGGCCAGGCAGTCAGAAACTCAGCCCAAATGTCTTAGAATTAAGTTTTCTGAGGAGAAACTGCACAGCAACCTCTGACACTGAGAGCCTCCGTTAGAACTGCAGAAGCTGCTGCCTCTGGAAAATAAAACTGTCTTTTCCTTGCTAGCTTAATTTCCTCCTTATCAGAGAGATTGTGTGTGTCCGGACTGAGGCTCTAAAGAACCTTTGAGGGGTTGGCTATAAAGTTATGGGGCCCTCATGAACGGATGGAGGTGTAATGGCGCTCTCTGCTGGAGAGAATCAGTAATGCCACCCAGTAAGTTTATTGGGGCTGAAGTAAAATTTAAAAAAAAATTTGTTTTTGGTGGGGTGTTTCTGGAACAAAAAGTCCTGAGAGGTACACTGCAAAAAAGTAGTTGCAAAACCCCAAACCACATGAAATTAGCTTGATTCTGAGTTGACAGTGGAATTTGAAACCAGCTGTATTTCATCCTAAAATGTTAGCGCTATAAACCCTTCATCAAACCTGGACACAATTATTTTCTCACTAGTGGGACAAGACCGCATTTCTAGTGGCTGGATTTTTCCAGGGCAGAGTATGCTCTCCCATTTTAGTTTCGTCGCGTTCCCCTCTCGCGGACTCACATAAACAAGCCTCATTCAAGAATGAAGGGTGCTGTGAGGTCTAGCCCCGAGCCACCCTCTGTGATTCTGCTATTAAAAATCATGATAGGAATTTGTCACCAAAAGCACGCATCATATTGACATCCCCAGGCCTCTTAGTCTTTATTTTGCACTGTGCTCTGTAAAATATGGAGCCCGTCCTGTACATGTGCTTATTTAGCATGTAGTTCTTTTTCTTAATTTAAGAGAGAGAGGGGGAGAGAGAGAGAGAGAGAGAGAGACAGAGAGAGAGATTTGTTGTTCTGTTTATTTATGTGTTCATTGGTTGCTTCTTGTATGTGTATGTGCCTGACTGGGGATCGAACCTGCAATCTTAGTGTATCTGGATGATGCTCTTACCAACTGAACTACTCGGTCAGGGCTAGCGTGTCATTCTGAGCTCTGTCAGAGTAAGATGCTGGCCTTCCTAGGAAACACAGAGATGTCTTCAGTATGATGGTCATGTTGAAGAACTGGAAAGTCTAGGAAAGGAGATAAGACATGGACAAGGACAATGAGAACAGCAGAATATGATAATTCACTGAAAGTGGTGTGGGTGCTCCGCAGTTCAGAGGGTGATGGCAAGACCATTTCAGGCTGGGAAACCCTAAAATGCCTCATGAATGGGGTGCCATTCGAGCTGGGACTTTCAAATAGATTCTTCAGTACCTACTTCTCTGCAGGAAAACAGAAAAACGAAGAAAATAAATAGCTGAGTGTTTCCTTTTTGCCATCTGGTCCACTTTGTGGTTTTACTCTTTTTTTTTTTTTAGTCACCTTAGTTAACTTGGGAGCTTTAATCATAAGATTCCAATATGCTTTTCCTCATAAAGTGTAGGCTTCCATAGAGAAAATAGTTTTGATTTTCAGAACTCCGAGGACGGGTTCCATTTGCCTGCCTGTCAGCAAGCTCCAGTGGGGATGGCAGATGAAGCCAGTCGAGGTCTCTTTTTCTAAGGGGGTGGCTCCCTTAGGTTAGGGCCTTGTGGCTATGAGACTGACTGAGAGCTCAAAATCCGTAGCGCTGTGTAAGCAACTCAGCGCCCACGTCCTCGCACGGTGGGTCCATCTCACTACAAAAAAAACCCAAAAACGCGCTCTTTCCTTCCGGGAACGGTCACTGTGACAGTGCAGGTGCCAAGCCCCCATCTAGAAATCCAAGCGTGTCCACTTCAGGACCCTAAGGATGCTCAACGAATAACACGAGGCAGCAAAGCTGTCATTCACTTGGACGCACAGATTCAGGTAGCCTCTCCCTCTCAACTTCCACACGCGCCTTCCCAGCAACCGCTCTAAGAGCGATTCGGTTTGGAGGAAAGCAAAGGGATACAATAGTATTCTCAAAGATCTGATATAAAAATTAGAAAGGTACTTCCATGCATGACCCATGGACACGAACTAAGGGGGGGCTTGCTGGAGGGAAGGGGGGTACCCAGTGGAAGGGGGCAAAGGAGGAAAAAGTGGGACAACTGTAATAGCATAATCAATAAAATATATATTTTTTAAAAAGATGTATTCTGTTGCTGCATGTAAGCAATTTAAAAAAAAATAATTTCTATATTGGCCATGTTACATATTCAATATTAAAATAGTAGTGAATTTTTTACACGTTGTACATTAGTAGCCATAAGCACACGGCACGCTTAGGGTCAGCGGCCTTAGAAAAAGAACATACTGCATGGAAGAAGCGATATGGCCGATAAACTTTGCAAAGTGTGCAAATATATTTTCCCATGCCCAGTCTCACAGCTACTCTTAATATGTCTATATCTGTAGAACTGAGCCTCCTTAATTCTTAATGGGATAAGGTGGAAGTTTTTAAAAATCCACTATGTGTATTTAAGCCTCTGATTTGGATAAAGCTGTGTAAGCAACGTACATGATAAATGTTAGATTTGAGATTTTCCTTTTAGCTTTGCCTTATCTAAGCCCGATTTCTCACTAGATATTTAAACCAGAAGCAGCAAGCAGATACTCTCCGGATATCAAGTAGGCAGCATTTGTCATTGTTTTACGAGCTGATCATTTTGGCTTGCCCCATATAAGAAAATTGAGATATCTCATTATTTTAAGAAGCTAATAACCTAATTCCCTCCAAGGGAAAAACAGTGAATATTTATATCAAAGTATTTCCTTGTACTTTGTGACAAAATCAAAAGGGAGAAGGAGGCATTTTTAACACTGCAAGGTTTATGACTCAGGCTCAGAGCGAAGGCTGGGAATTTGGGGTATCAGTCTGCAATGCAAAGTTATGTTGAGTGTTTTTTTGTCCAAGAAAAGAACAGAATAATAAAGATACATTTGACTACATTCAACAGCCAAGCCTGGTGGAATGAAACCACCGTCTGGCAGAATTCATGAGAGAAAAACAAAACCGCGTAAGCGGCAGTTGGCTTTAGAAAGGAGTGGCGAAGCAGAACCAGGTCCAAGGACAGCAGAGTTCACTTTGCCCTCATCCCCCATCTTGAGAACTGCGGCAGCATCACATGTTCCAACTCGAGCGCTTTTGGTCTTTATAACCACGGCACTTCGGCGTTCTGGCAACTCGCTGACCCACATTTTTGGTGGCCAAGCTGTGGTTAGTGTGGGCCAGAGAGCCAGGAACTGCTGACTAAACCCTTTCTGAAGCTTGTGGCTGCACAGGAACCAGTGGGCAATGCTTGGGATTTCTCTTCTGTGCCTGTAGCACACGACCAAGTGGGACCAGGAAGGGATACCATTAGCGAATGCTGTAAGCCTACTTTCTAGACCCCGATGGAATGCTCAGAGGAGCAGAAGCAAGTAACTCAGTGTGCATTCAAACCTCCTTTTATGTAAACTCTCTGTTATGTGGCAGAATGAAGATTCGGGCTGTTTCTCTTTCATCATTATTATTTTAAAGCTCTGTCTTTTGAATTATGAAGGACTAGCTCATTAGAGCCATATGTAGATCCAAATTAAATGAAAAATTGTCTTCATTCTGCTAAAGTAGGGGGGATTTTGCAACTGCCTTTCACACTCGAGAGCAGTGTTGTTCTGTGGAAGGCAGTGCTTCTCACAGCGATGTCCCGGGGCCAGCAACATCAGCACGGAGAGACGGGGTGGGGGGTGGGGTGGGCGGAGAAGGAAATGCAGGTTCTCAGGCTCCATCTCAGTCCTACCGCGTCTGAAGTCTGAGGTGGGGTTCCAGCAATCTGTGCTTTACCCAGCCTTCCATGGGTTCTGGTGCGTGCTCAGAGAGCCGCTGACTTGTTTAAGGGGTCGTTCCGGAGGTGACTTCCATGAGAGTGAACAGCGTCTGCCTCCCCGGGGAAGTGGCTGGCTTGCTAATGTGTTCTCAGGGGCCCTTTGCCTTTGTATTTGGTCCCTGAAATTGGACCACTCTAGTTTAGTTGAAGAAAATAAGCCATCTGTTCCCTCAAATTCTAGTATCTGACTTGGTCAAAACGTGAATTCCCAGGGATTTTCCTAAAACCCCAAAACACACCATATAGTTAGCATTATTAAGAGTAATCCTTTGGATCATTCTCTCTAGATTGTAATTGGTTTGGGGGAAAGTGAAATGTTTTTTTTCTTTCTCCTTGAAATAAATTTTTCAGAATTTATAGGCTCAGAGAATTTTAGAATTGGATCGGATCTTTAAAGGTCATCAACCAATTTTTTTTTTTTTAACCCAGGAAGACACTCAGGCCACAAGGTAAGGAGTATGAGGGTTTGTGCAGAGAAATTTTCACGGGGTAAACAGAAGTAGGTAGCCAGCTGCTAAGCTAGGAACTCCTCTATTAGAACCTGAAATCAAGGACCGACAGCATCTTTTTCATCTCTTCCCCTTCTCGCATATCACAGTTTTTGGAACAGTGTTGGTGCAGTTTAATAAATGTTTCCTGAAAAGTGATAGGAAATAAAATGTGTGTTCCTTTTACTTGCTCCTTCAGGAGGGAAAAGGCATTTTCTTCCAGCCTGCCAGAAGGGATGAGTGACTACGAAAAATGACTTTAGTTTCTATTAAATGATAGGCTAGTTCTTTGAAGCCACCAACCTAGTAGCCTATGACCGTATAAATGGATTCTATTAACAAGAGTCCCAGGACAGTGAATGGGAATGATCAGGACTGGGATTTGTTGGAAACGCCATTTGGAGATGTTTGTGCAGCACATGCTCAGTACTATGTCTGGTTCAAGTCAATTTTATTTAGCACCATAAAAAGAGACTTAGCTTATGATATTTTAAGCATCTTAAACAAAGCGAGACTTATGCTTTTGGGTGCGACTTTGGACCTTCCACTGTACCAGGTTTTCCACAAGTCTAGCGAGGCAAGAAACTGTTTCTTTATGCATTGCGAGTGCAAAGTAGGAAGCCCCCTCCTTCTCCCTTCTAATATCACCAGGAATGAATAGGCAGCGTGTTTCCCATAATTCAGCAATAACTGGGCTATTATTCTTTAATGCTTCAGTTTATTAATGTAACCACTGTGTCATTCCTACCATGCCCATGTAATTAAATTACCCGACAGACATTTGATATGAAGCTTGCAATCCCCACAAAAGCCCAGAATTTCTATGCCCCTTTGTGAGTCCCTAATGAATGAGTCGCACAGATACTTCTGTCATCCATGTTCACTCACTGTCCCCTCTCTAACTGCTCTCCTATGTCAAGGGGGCTTGCTCCTGCAGACAAACTGGGAACCGTTCAAAGGCGGAGGGTCACATTTCCAACAACAACAAGCACTAGTCAAGCTATCACCTCCCTCTCTCTTTGTCCAACTAAACCAGAGGCCGACAGAATTAAATTCCAAAACCGCATCTGCCTGGGTGGATCAACGGTTCATTCTTGAACCTCGGCTACTGAATGATAATCCCTCCGCAAATCATGAGTGCAAAGGGAAAATAAACTGAAAAAAATATTAAAGCGGTCACTGTGTCCGTCCAAGCATATGCCATCATGTGGCTTTCTAAAAAGGAAAAAAAAAATCCGCTTAAAAATAAGTGTTTAACTTTTTAATTTTGCAAGTGGAGCTATGATAATGATACTTCATCCAGATGCTATCCCAAAGCAGCTTGTGAAAAGGTACCTGTGATTATTAATAAAATACTAGTTTTTTTCCCTAAATCATTCAACTGTTAATCTCAAGTTATTGATTTCAAAACACAACTGCCTCTAAATATTGTAGAACTTAGACATGCTCTTTAAAATAATCAAAATAGATTGTACAGTGGGAATAAATGTTCCTTTTATTTCTAGAAAAGGAACTTTAGGGACTCTAGATGTTTCTCAAGATTTTTAAAAAATGTATATTTTCATTTAACAAAATGTAATAAAATTAGCTTAGCATATATTTGTTATGAGGGTAGAGGGCAGATTTGAATGTAAACCTTGTTTGATTTTTGAATATTTAAATTGCTTGCAGAAAGAATATGAGAAAATATAAATATATGAGTATAAGAATAAAATTTGAGATACAATTTCAAAAGTGATTACTCTGATTTTACAAGAGAAAAGCATCAATCAAAGTAAATAATGTCCAAATCAAGGAGGTTAGAAAAGTTTCCAACCAACCAACCTTCTCGATCAGAGAGAAGAAGTCACTTTTTGATGGAATCTAGATAATTTAAAAGTGGCTGAAATCTGAATAGCAATAACTCTATTACCATGATTGCCCTTTAATGTGAAATTTATGTTACTTGAATATGATTAACATAATTTTAATTTATATGCTGTCTCCAGTGCAAAGGTGCACAGAAAAAATACTGAATTTAAATCCTGAAGACACTTGAGATGAAAGAATATTTGTAGTTATTAGTGACTTTTCTGTTAGTCTCAAAAGAAAGCAAATAAAGTCACAAGAAAGCATCTGAAACATAGGGGACAGATGAAAAAACAAATAGCTGGAAAGTAGATCTAATCTTAATAATGCCAATAATTACAGTAAATATAAAGGGACCGCTTAAAAGGCAGAGAGTGTCAGATTGAATTAAAAAAGAAAATATCCAATTATATGCTGTGTAGAAGAGATGGATTTTAGGTATAAAAACACAAATAGGTTAAATATAAGAAGATAGAAGAGCATATACCATCCAAATAGTCAGCATTAAAAAACTGGCTGGGCTATATTAATGTAAGATACTATAGTCAATGAATATTTCCAGAGACCAATAGTAACATTTCATAATGACAAAAGGGCAAATTATTAGGATGACACACAACAAAAAGTGTATATATTCTTAATAACAGAACTTCAAGTGAAATGAAGAAAAACTGCCAGAACTAAAGAAGCAAACATAAATCTATGTATATAGTTGTAGATTTTTATACTTCTTTTTAAGTAACAGATAAAACAACTGGACAAAAAATTTTAGGTCTTTTAAAGAGCCACAAACGTTGAAAAGTAAACAACACATGCTAAACAATCTATGAGTAATAGGAAAAATAACAAGGGAAATTAAAAAAGTAACTTGAATGAAAAAGAAAGTGCAATATATCAAAATAGATAAGATGCAGCTAAAACATTGCCTAAAGAGAAATTTGAAGAGCTAAGTATTTAAAAAAGAAGAAAACTTTAAAATCAGCAATCTACATTTATATCTTAGGTAATAAAAAGAAGAACAAGGTAAAACCAAAGTAACAGAAGAAAAATAAAGATAAAAGCAGTAAACAATGAAATGGAAAGCCAATAAATTATAGCTATTTAATAAAGTTAAAACTTGATATTTTAAACTTATTTTCTTTAAGATTTTATTCTTTTTCTTTTCTTTTCTTTTCTTTTTTAGAGAGAGGAAGGGAAGGAGAAAGAGAAGGAGAGAAACATCAATGTGCCAGAGAAACGTGGATCAGTTGCCTCTTGTGCGCCCCCATCTGGGGACCTGGCCCACAACCCAGGCATGTGCCCTGACTGAGAATCACACCAGCAATCTTTCAGTTCCCAGGCCAGTGCCCAACCACTGAGCCAAACCAGCCAGGGATGAACTTACTAATAAGATAAACAAACTCTTGGCAACACTGATCAAGGAAAAGAGAGAAAACATGAATGGCCTGTATCATGATATAACATATTCCACAGGCATCAAAAAAATAAGGTAATATTCGAAACAATTTTATGCCAATGATTTCTACAACTTAGTTGGAAGGGACAAATGTGTAGCAAAACATGAGTTACCAAAACTGACACAAGATAAAATAGAAAATCTAATTAGTCTTACATCTATTTAAGAAATTGAGTTGAAATAAAAATTCTTCCGCCAAAGAAAACACCAGGCCCAGAGGATTTTACTAATGAATGTTACCATACATTTAATAAAGAAGAAGTACTGCCAATTTTACACAAACTCTTTCAGAAAATAGAAGAGGGAGAAATGTTCATACAACTCATTTTATGAAGCCAGCATAACTCCGATACCAAAATATGACAAAGCAAAAACAGTATAAGAAAAGAAAATCACAAATCAATATCTCTCATAGGGAATGAAAGTCTTTAACTAAATGTTAGTAAATCAGGTCCAGCAACATGTAAAAAGAATATAATACATCATAACCAGGAATATAAGGTTAGTTTAACATTCAAAATCAATCAACCAATATTATTCATCACATTAACAGAAAAAAGGAGACAAACCATGTATCTCCTTTTTAATAAAGGCAGAAAAAATTAATATAATTCAATATCCATTAATTAATATAAAACTCTGTAAATTAGGACTTGAAGGAAACTTTAGCCACCTAATAAAAGGCAACTATAGAAAACTACAGTTTACATCATACTTCATTGTGAAATAATGAATACTTTCTCTCAAGATCAGAAACAGGCAAGGATGTCTGCTCTAACCATTGATATTGAGTGTTGTACTGGATACTACAGCCAGTACAATAAAACAAGAAAAGTAAATGAAAGACATAAAGACTTAAAAGGAAATAAACCTGTCTTTGTCCCAAAATTACAGGATTGTTTATATGAAAAATCCTGATGAACCTATAAAATAATGGCTCAAACTAATAATTACATTTGACAATGTCATAGAATGCAAAATAAAAGTCAATTATAGTTTTAGATAATTGTGGCAGGATAAAATACCGGGGCATTGATTTATATAATTAAGGATATGCAAGACTGAGATTGAAAACTGTAAGATATTGCTGAGGGAAATTTTAAAATGTAGAAATAAATGGAGAGATACCATGATTACAGCTTGGAAGGTTCAATATTGTTAAGATGTCAATTCTTCTCTAATTGACCTATAGATTCAATACAATTTCTATGAAAAGCCCCAAGACTGTTTTGTAGAAACAGACAAGTTGTTTCCAACATTTACATGCAATGCAAAGGAACTGGAACAGCTAAACAACCTATAAAAGAATAACAAAACAGGAGAACCCTTAAATAAGGTTAGTTTTTACCTTATTTAAAAACTAACTGTAAAACTACAGTTGTCAGGACAGCTCATTTTCAACTTACAGACAAACTGACCAATGAAAAAACATTGAGTCCAGAAATATATTCAAATATATATGGTCAGCTGATTTTCAACAAAGGGTCTGATGTAATTAAACGGGGAAAAGAACAGTCTTTTCAACAAATGCTGCTGAAATAACTAGAAAATCACATAAGAAAAAATAAGCCTTGACTTCTACTTCACATTATACAGTTATTAGATAGATCATAGGTCCAAGCTTGATAGCTAAAACTGTAAAACTTCTAGAAAAAAAAAATCAGAGGCAAACATTTCAGAATCATAGGGTAGGAAAATATGTTTTAGAAGAGATTCAAAAAATAATAATATACATAAAAGAAAATAGTTAAAAATTGTGTCTCATCCAAATTAAAAAGTTCTGTCCATTAAAAAACATTGTTAAAGAAAATGAAAAGGCAAGATATAGATCAGGACAAATACTTTATATATATATATATTTATATATGTATGTATCTGACACACTAATTTATTTAGAATACGTAAAGTGCTCCCAAATTCAATAATAAAAACACAATCACCCCCAATGGGTAAGACATATGAAGAGAAACTTCACAATTAAAAGTATATGAATTGCCAATAAACGCAGAAAAAAATGTTCAACATCATCATTTGTCATCAGGGAAATGTAAATTAAAACTACAAGATATTTCATACTCACTAGCATGGCAAAGATTAAAAAGACTGATGTCGTCAAATGTTAGTGAGGTTGTAAAGAAATGAGAAGAATCTTCATACATTACTGGGGAAGAGTGTAAAATGGTACAAGCACTTTTTAAAACTGTTTTTGTCTGCCTTTATCCCCCACACTAAAAGAAAATCTATTATCTCTATTGTATGAACAAGATTAGGGAATTTTGGTTGAGTTTTATGTATAGGTGAATATCAAGTTAAAAATTTTGTTTAGCCCTGACTGGTGCAACCGGGTGGGTTGGGCGTTGTCCTGCAAACCAAAAGGTTGCTGGTTCACTTCCCAATCAGGGCACAGGCCTGGGTTGCAGGCCGGGTCCCCAGTAGGGGGCGTCTGAGAGGCAACCAATGGATGCTTCTCTCCACATCAATGTTTCCCTCCCTCTTTCTCCCTCCCTTTCCCTTTCTCTACAAATAAACGAATGAAATCTTTAGAAAAAAGGTTTTTTAAAAAAGATTTCTTATTGTTCAATCTTTAAAACATTCTGCTTCTAAAGACAAAGAATTCCTGTGTATAATTCTATATACTTATTTATGATTTTTGAGTTATATTGCCAGGGTGTGTGACCTTCTAATATCTTTCTAACCTCTACTATGGAATAAATATTTTAAATTAATTAAAATCAGTTGTCAAGGGTTAACTATGATATCCTTAATCCAAAATTGTTGTGTTAATTCTAATTGCTATTTTTACACAGAGTCTGAAATTGGAGGGCATTTTGAGAGGTGAGTAGGCGGAGTTGGTTTAAAAGCAGCACTTCACAATGGCTTTATTATTGAGTTTTTCTCTGGAAAGAGCAGAGAAACATTTTGCCCATGATATTCATAAGCCATGTATTTTGTTGCTGTTGTTGTTCAAGACTCCAACTTCCCTCCTCCAAAGATACCCAAAGATGCAGCTGTTCACATGCGTTGGGGTTTATGACGGAGGCAGAGTGCTGTTCTCCAGGTCGCCGGCCTGTCTTCAGCCCCTGGAGACACAGCAGAAAACAGAAGAGACACGTTGCCTGGGGACTGAGTTCATACACGACCAGACGTCACACTTCTGAATTCAGTGTTGCTTTTGCCAGGCCTGCCTTTCGCTGCCACGAACGGGTTCTCTCAGCTAGGGCTCATTTCCTTTTACACTTATATGTGAGAGCTACTTCAGATATCTTTTTTTAATGGAACGCTTAAACCTAATTTAAACATAAACCAAGAAGTGGCGTAGTATCCTTAAATGAAATCAGAACCCCCAAATTCCTCATTCTTTCCTCCCTAACCACAGTTTATGATAACATCCTAAACAGACTCTTTATATAATCAGGTATTTATATAAAACCACAGGCTTTAGAGGATTTGTACATATATATATGTACACAGTACAGATTCACAATCAGATATAGTTTATACATAAATATATGTAATATATTTTGAGGAAGTGCATGTATACAGTTACTGTATTTACACCGTATATTACATCGTATATAAATAAATATATGTAATATATACACTCTCACACAAATATACGTGCACATTCTTATTTCAAAATAGTCTCTACATTTCCCCCTCTAGATTTGGGAAATAGAAACATAGAATTTGCTTTTAATTCTCAACAAGAAGTTGAAAAGAGCTATGAAAACGTCATTCCGATCCCTTCGAAATATGCTTAGGAACAAACATAAGCTCCAAGGATAAGAGTAATTTGATGGATTTTCCTATAATTCTTGAAAAACTGGTTTCTGCAGAACCAGGCAAATACATCACACACACACACACACACACACACACACACACACACACACACCCAAGGCCCTTACAAATGAGGCCCTATCAACGTCCAAAGGCCACCAGAAAAAAAGCTGTGCTTTGTTTCAGTAAATCCGCTCTCTGGATGGACCCTGCCGCCCAGTCAGGCAGTTTTGACATGGAGAATTGGACCAGACCCATGTTGAACACACCACTGCAGCCGATGGCAGAGCCTGGAAGTACAAATATCACAGAAGGTCCCTGCCACAGTCTCACAAATGCCACCTCTGTTGTGACACCAATGGAGAGGCAGACGGGGAAGATGGAGAAGGGAAAAAAGTGGGAGGAAGGACAAAGAAGAGGGGCAGGTGAATGTGAAGGGCAGAAAGGGAGCGCAGGCGGGAAAAAGGAGGGAAGGATTGGAAGTGTAAGTGGTAGGGGCCTGAGAGAGACAGACGGACAGGCAGAGATTAAAGAGAGACAGAAATAAAACTGAGGCAAGGAAGGAGGGACAAGGACACGTTCAAGGGAGAGGGAGACAGAAAGCAAAGGGGCAGAGAGGCGCAGACTGGCAGAAACAAAGGGAGGGATACAAAAGAAGCAAGAGGGAGGCTGTGTCCGTCCATTGGGACCCCGCTGGCAGCTGCGCCGCTGGCCAGGGCAGCAGCGGGGAGCAGCATCGGTGTGGCCCGGCTGCACAGCAATTGTGGTTTCTCCCCGAGGCTGCTTCTCTCATGAAATGCAAATCTCGGAGGGCCAAGTTCAAGGAGCTCAGGTCACGTCTCTAAGCACCAGGCAGTCCTGATCTCAGCACAAATGTAGACATCACTCTCCTGCCTTCTGTCTTGATGAGTTACATGAGGCCTGACCTTTCCCTTCTCCGGTTAGGCTCAGGAGAGTGCTCTCATGACACGAAACGCTACAGTAAAGCCAGGGAGGGTTGCAGTGGGAAGCAGAAGCTGTAACCCTGAAGTACAACCACCCACAGCAGTTCTTACAGCCTTTCACAAGGTCATGGCAGATTTTACCGGTCATACCATCTCCCCTTGGTAAACATAGGGAGACCCTGCCCAGGAAAGAGCACCGTGCAGGCCCAAAAAGCAAGCGACAATGGCTCTGGTGTCAGGATACTTCGTCTGGAACCTTCTCCAGAAAGTCAGCAGGCGTACACACACACAGTTCTTTCAATACGAACTTCAGATAAATCATGAACAATGTTTTGGTAGAAGCAATACCTTTTAGGATAAGTATATCCCATGCAGAGAGAGGGAGAGAGAGACAGGACTCTGCGGAAAAGGGGATAAAGTGGGAAGGAAGAGGAGATACACAGAGTGGCAGGGACAAAGGGACAAATGCAATATTGGGACATGCTGATACTAGAAAGTTAGTCGTCGTTTCTCTGAAATACAACTTGAACTGGGCATCCTGTATCTAATCTGACAATTCTACTTTTAGGTCTATTTATCTCCCTGAATTATTTTCTTATCTTATTTTCACTAATTGTCCTGTCTCACTCCCATGTTATATTTATTAGTTAATGATGAACATTAACTTCACAGTATAGCAATTTTCTGCTAATTGCAAAATTTTTCTAAATTTTTGCCCCATATGGCAAGGTTCTTCTTCTCCTTTTAAAAATTTGGTCTTGTTTTATTTTGCTTTTAATCCTAGCATCTTTTTTCATTCAGACAATATTTTGTCAGGCAGACAAGCAATGTGTTTGCCTCTCCAAAAGCAGAAGAGCTGATGTGTGTTGTGCAGACTGTCAATTGCCTGGAGAAGCTGAGTGAAGCTCCAGGAAACAAAAATAAAAGAGGCGGGGGCAGTTGAGGAGACAGAATCGCGCAATTAGACATCCTGTTCCTGTGTGTGGGTAGCATGCATTCCCTCTCCTTGGAAGTGTTCAACAGGAGCTATATTAGTGCCTTCCTGTAGCAGTGGTAGATGGGAAATGAGAATACAAGGCCTCTAAGATTCCATCTAACTATGACTTTTCTGGAATTGATTTTTAAAATAGCTCCATGGGCATTCTTTTTTTTTATTGCTACAGATGACTATATGTGTGTGTGTGTTTATTAAATTTCTTGGGGTGACACTGGTTAATAAAACCATATAGGTTTCAAGTGTATATTTCCACGTTGCACATTAGTCTAGAATGTTGTTTGCGTACTCTCGTCTTGTGGGCTTGCTCTCTTTTGAGAGGCACTTTTGAAAGAAGGGATTAAGAACTTCACCAAAAAGTAACTTATCTTAAAGCATAGTTAAAGAAATGCATAGACATGCTTCCTAACCATTTCTTAAAAAGTGGGCAAGATTATCAGGAATCAAGTGTGACATGTGGAACCAAAGCATATTAGCAACTGACAAAGTTTGGCCTGGAGGAAACGCATGACAAAAATGTTCAGTGTGATTCTGCAAAGGAATATCTGTGTTTTGTCAGTATCATCTTTGCTTAAATGCCTCCAAATTTCTAAAGCTCGGAAGATAACCTTGGGCTTTTAAAAGGTAGGATTTTGCAGATAGGCTGTTAGAAGATGAAGCATTTCACGATACCGTCATTTGATTTGGGGAGGAACCATAGACTTTGGAAATAGATGAAGACTGCTAATTTCAACACTAAGTGGGTCAAAGGACGGAGGGATTCTGAAAATGTTTTGGGATGGTGAGAAACCCACATCTAGGGATCTGTGTGCAGGTAAGATGTGCGGACACATCAACGCTGGGCTATTGGCTGAACCCTGACTTAATATAAGTAATCACACGGGGGAGACAAGGACATGCTTTTGTTTCTTATTTCTTTCTAATAAATTCTTTTCTTCTTAGGTAAAAAATAAAGATTTCAGTCTTTGAAAATAATTGGTTTCTTTTATAGCTACTAGGAATCTGGAGAAAGGTAGTTGTTCCAAGCCTGCCCACTGGGAGAAGAAGACAATTATTCATAATTTCCAGGACTTGCACAGGAACACCGTAAAATTAAACTGAATAGAAGATTGATTCCACTGTTGGGTGTGGGGAGACAGTCTACTAAATGAGCAACTTCTGAAATGTCTCAAGAAGAAAGGAGATTTAAGAAGAAAAATAATATGTGACATTTAATTTAGATGCTTTGTCTTTCTAGGAAAGTTAGTCTGTGGAAAAAGGACATTCAAAGTTATAATTGAGTGGATGTCTGAGGGAAGACGTGGCTAAAACTAGCTATATTCAAGGGAATAAAAAAACATAGTATGTTTCTATAAAGCTCTTGGTAACGGATATCAGTGGGAATAAGCAAACATAGGAAACATTTTGAAATAAGATGAATTTAATATTGAGGCCTCAATCTTCCAACTTAGCTCCTTTTTCCCCTCTTTGGTTCATGTTGCTATGACAGACCCTCCCTTGTCCTGTCTCTCTCTGTGGCCCAAAGCCTTCATTTTCTTTCTCCCTTCTGTATTTGTTATTACTTCTTGATCTCAGTCTGAACCTCTGGCATTTAAAGTTATAAAAACTGATATGAGATCATCATATTTTACCTCCCCTTTTCCAGAATTGCATTTTAATAGGAATGAAAGATTAATGCTAAAGTAATGATTTTACATTGCATTCATGATTGTGGCCAGAGGGTGGGAAGATGGAATACAGGGAATTTGAGGAGGACAGGGCCAACAGAAAGGTCTTCGTGAAAACATACTGTTAAAAAACAAATCCCTTTTCTACATATTTGGACCATTGACCTGCCAAAGGCACCATGTACTTACTGCAGAAGGTAGAATTTAGTCCTAACAACCACCCAAACTAAATCTACTTTCTTTCAAAGAGCAAAGAGATGGAATTTTCTATAATACCTTATTAGGACTTTGTTAGTACCTTAAAAACACTTTAAATACTGAAAGACAAATTGCTTGTGGTTTGAACAGCTAGAGGGCAAGATATTTTGTCCTTGACTTCTTGATTTCTTCAAATAATTACAAATTATTCTCAGTAGAAAAATTAGACTCATTTTCTTCACAGATCTATGAGATTTTCATGTCCCCATTCTAACATAAGTGTCCCTGTGGCATTTCAAATCTCCAGTCATTGGAACAATTGGTTGATTTTGGCAGTCTCTATGACTAATGCGTTAACTCCAACCTATCAAATGAACTAAAACCAAGTGTGTTTGAATATTTGTTCTACAGATAAGCCTATTGGGGGCATTCAAACAAATGAGGTGAACTTGACTTTTCTGGTCCTTCCAGATTACGTTCAGGAGAAAGGTTACACAACAGTTTAGTAGAGCCGAGCCAAAAACATCCATTTCAAAAGCCTCCCTTTAAACCATATACTGTCTTTGCATTTTGCTAAATTTTGTTACTTGGGATTAAAAGCTTATTAGAAACAAGTCTTCCTTGCAAACTGACATATTCAATTACAGTCATCTGTTCTAGAGAACAGACTGTGTCTAGACAGAAGAATACCACTGTGGCTTAGAAGGAACATGATGCGTTACAGAGGCTGAATCTAGGGCTGGGTGACCGTTTTTATGATCTGCGCGGGGAACCCTGTCTAATAAACTATTTTGCAGCTTCCCAACTGTATGTGGGGATGAATGACCTAAAGGCTACATCTGAGAGCAACAACAACAAAAAATGAGATTAAGTCACGGAGAGGTGGTGGCGATGGGAGAAGAATACATAAGCCAAAGATAAATATGAAACAGCAGCATTAAAAATGCAAACTAAAAGTAAATATACAAAACCAGATTAATATAAATTAAAGCCAAAATTCCAGGCTTTGCGAGAGAAAGAATTCTAGTCTTTGTTCCATGTTCCAGGATCCTGACAACTGTGTTAGGGTGGGGTGCGTGGAGTTATTTATTCACATGTATGCAGAATAAGAATGAGCAGTTGGCTGGCTCTGAGAAATTAAGCATCTGTCCCGGGAAGCTTCCTCCCAAACAGAACCATACTGAGTGCATACCATAGGAAAGGAACAGGCTACGGAAACTGGCTGTTATTGATAGAAACTTGTAAGAAAGCAGTCTCCATGTTTTGAAATGTTTAGGCTTAAATGCATGTCTAGCACTTCAGCGAGTTACCATGCAGTAGACTTGTTTAATCTTATGAAGAATCTCAGTTTCAATCAAGTTCCCCGAAGATGAGTGTACACATGATATAAATCGCACGTTGCTGATATGCGAGAAAAGATTCTGCTCCCTCCACCAACCCCGCCCCCACCAGCCCATGAAATTGGTCATCATTTTGAGACTGAAAATGCAATCATTGTCAATTTTCTGGTTTCCATGGCTTAGAAATCTGAGAAGGCAGGGGTTCATTTCTTACTAAATTTGCTCCCTAGGTTAGAGAAGGAAGACGCAGATGAAAGGAGAGGACATGATGTTTGTTGGTTGCTAAGAAACATGCCACTGAACACGGGCTGCCACTTACTAATGGCCAGAGTGGCTGTGAGCTGTGATAACATCAGGCAGGACAGCTCTGCAGGGGCCACGGCTGTGGGGAACAGGGAAAGGAAGCCGGGATTGTTAGGGGAAACGTAAAAAGATCTGGAAAGAGAAAGGAAAGCCTGCAGCACTTCGCACACTGAGATGGTACTCGGTGGCACCTTGTGGGGAAAAGCATGCTTTGTGTCGTTTTCTCCTAATAATGAAGGTGGATGGCATTAGGATGGATTCACACTCTGCCACTTGCGCACGTGGCAGCCCATAGCTCTTCTTGGAAAGACCTGGGTGGGTCCTGTGAGTTCATCCATCAGGACTCAATGAGCCAACCCATGCTCCGGAGTCGGCCGGCCCCATCAAAAGGAGAAAAGGGATTCGGCTCTGCGCTAGCAGCTGACTACATCCAAATCACCATGAAACAGACATATGCTGTGACTGGCATGATCCACACGGCCCTGGAGCCAGATGTAGCCTCTGGGGTCTGGTTAACCTGGGCTCAAATTTTTATTTATTTATTTATTTATTTATTTTTAAAGATTTTATTTATTTATTTTTAGAAAGGGGAAAGGGGGGAGAAAGAAAGGAAGAGAAACATCCATCTGTGGTCGCCTCTCGTGTACCCCCCACCAGGAACTTGGCCCGCAACCCAGGCAGGTGCCCTACACCAGGAATCGAACCGGCAACCCTTTGGTTCACAGGTCAGCGCTCAATCCACTGAGCCACGCCAGCCAGGGCTCGGTTCGAATTCTGACCCTTCTACCTGGTGACCTTAGGCAAGGTGCATAAACTCAGATCTCAGAGTTCTCGCTGTGTTTAGCAGGGGCACAATAATACAACTTCAATGTACGCTTGTTTCCAGCCTAGAACCACTTCCCTTCTTTCTTCTACTAACAGAACCTCCTCTCTTATTTTGGGGAAATTCCCAGACAATATAGGCTCTAGTAAGGGTTACAGATATGAATACCAACACCTCCCACCCTGGCCCGGTGGCTCAGCTGGTGGGAGCATTGTTCCATAATCAAAAGGTTGAGGGTTCGATTCCCAGCCAGGGCACAGTGCACATACCTAGGTTGCGGGTTTGATCCCCAGTAGGGGCACGTTGAGAGGCAACCGATCTATGTTTCTCTCTCACAGTGATGGCTCTCTCTCTCTCTCTTTCTCCCCTTCCTCTCTCTCTAAAATCAATAAACATATCCCCGGGTGAGGATTAAAAAAAAAGAATACCAACACTCCTCCAAACCACCCCCATCTCAGCCACAGTAATTGGTTCAAGGATTTGGGCAGTGACTCAAACCAGGCTGGCCAGAATCATGCCATTGGGATTTAAAAACTAGGCCAGGGTATGGGTTCACATAGGTCCAGGGCAAAGCCCTTCTTTCTAGCGGTAAAGCTGGCAAGGGCGGCGGCAACCACATTTCCCATCACATGGTGAAGCGGGTTTACTGAGACAGAGAACGGCATCGACAAGCCAAGATATGCAGAGACCAGCACAAGAAGCTCCCTAGATCATTTGAATACCTGGCTCTAGTTCCTGAGTTCCCCAAGAGCACCCTGGTTCCCACCTTGCAAAAATCTAGGTGGCAAGCCTAGCCAGGGAGCTCAGTTGGTTAGAGCGTTGTCCCGATTCACCAAGGTTGCGGGTTTGATCCCCGGTCAGAGCACACACCAGAATCAACCAGTGAGTGCATCAATAAGTGGAACAACAAATCTCTCTTTCTCTCTGTCTCTCCTCCCCACCCCCCACTTCTTCTTTAAAATCAATATATAAAAAAAAATTAAGAAACATCTAGGTGACAATTAGAGGAGAGAATGCACGTAAAGTCTTTAGCACAGTGCCTGACACGGAGTATTTAATAAATGTTTATGTCATTACTTTGGAGTGGATAAGAATCATTCCTCCTCTCTCACGCTTGGGTGAAGAAGTTCATTGGACCAGCTGCTTCTCAACCCCTTTGTTAACTGAGCCTCGCAGAAAGTGGCCTGTCAAGCATGGAGGAAAGGGGATACGATGTGACTACAGAGTGATGTCTGCTATCGAGTGGCACCGCTGACAGAGATCACCATCATTGTATCACCTGACTCCACAAAGCAAGTTGTGGAGACTGCCCAGATGTTCTAGCGTCCATACGGACTTATTCTTAGTGGGAAAGGATCCCTGGTTTTCACTAAGTTAAATCCAAACAGTAAAAAGGAAAGGGCAAGGCAGAAGCATTACAAAAACTAGGTCCTGGCCCTGATTCTGCCACTTGTGAGTTTAAGGCTAAGTAAGCATCACTTTGAGGAGTGGAAACCAAGGTTAACCTATATGTTTACAACACTACTGAGAAGACCCCATCTTTTGACAGTATAAACTCTAGAGAGCTTGAGGATGTATGGAAGAATTATTAATATTTTCCTAGAGGGCAAGAGAGGAATTGGTGTTTGCAACAGGCCATTTCTTCAGGTTTAAAGAAGAGAGCCGAAGCAAAGATTTAGTCCATCAATTAACATACTGAGCATCTTCTGCGCATGTACATTGCAGTTAGAGAAATAAACCACAACTGTTCTTCTCACGGTGCTCATAGTCTGCCCATAGAAATACACCCAGTCACAAGGACTAACAGAGCAATGGGATCCCAGAGAAGAGGCAATGATTTATGTCTGGGAGGAGGCCAAGGAAGGAGACACAAGAGAGATACAATTTGATCTGAGCTTCCATGTTCCCTAGGCACAGAGGAGCTGGAGGTGCTCCCGAGCAGAGAGCATTGTCCTCGTGGAGTCAGGGCAGCAGGACAGTGCAAGGTTTGAGGACAGCCAAAGAGGCAATGGTAACTGTGGATAGAATATGATATATTGGTGTAGCAACCTTAATCATTTTTTTTGAAATGATCTAGTTGTAGCTGAGGACCATTGCATCCCTCGAGATGCCAATATGATTGACTGACACCCCATGACCACGCTCACAACCAACTTTTAAGCTTGAGCAAATCTGAAGCTAAGTTTTCTGGGGATTCCCAGTAGGTCACCATTGCTAAAGTTGTTCAGTTTCCTGGATTCTGCACGTTTGACCATTGCTTCTTTGGTTTTTCCACAAGGACAGAGTCAGTGAGGATTAGCATGGCAGCGAGAGTTAATGCAGTGGCAGCTGGGATACAAGCTTTATGGAAATCTGAGTTAGAAGACTAAAAAACACTCACATCATTTTTGCACAGCAAAGGAACTCATCAACAAAATAGAAAGACAACCCACAGAATGGAGGGACATATTTGCTGATACATCTGACAAAGGGTTAATATCCAAAATTTATAAAGAACTTACAAAACTCATCACCAAAAAAAACCAAACAACCCAATTAAAAAATGGGCAAAGGACCTGAATAGACACTTCTCTAAAGAGGACATACAGGTGGCCCATAGACATATGAAAAGATGCTCAACGTCACTAGCCATCAAAGAAATGTATATTAAAACCACAATGAGATATAACCTCATACCTGTCAGAATGGCCACCATCAATAAATCAACAAACAAGTGCTGGCGAGGATGTGGAGAAAGGGGAACCCTTTTGAACTTATGGTGGGAATGCGGACTGGTGCAGCCACCTTGGAAAACAGTATGGAGATACCTCAAAAAATTAAAAATGGATCTGCCTTTTGAACCAGCAATCTCACTTCTGGGAATATATCCGAAGGAACGCAAAAACACTAATTGGAAAGAACGTAAGCACCCCTCTGTTCACTGCAGTGTAATTTACAATTGCCAAGATATGGAAGCAGTCCCAGAGCCCATAGATGAGTGGATAAAGCAGCTGTGGGACATTTCACAATGGAATACTACTTGGCCATAAAAACATGAAGAAAATTTTACCCTTTGCAACAGAATGGATGGACCTGGAGAACATTATGCTAAGTGAAATCAGTCAGAAAAAGATAAATACCATATGATTTCACTCATATGTAGAAACTAATGAGCAAACTGAACTAACAAGCAAAATGGGGACAGACTCAGAGAAAAAAAAAACTAAAAGAGAAACATTCACAGCCTGTTTCAAAACTCAAGTATTCGTGAATTTCAAGGGAGATTCCAAAATCACAACCTCATGACCTTATTTAACTGCCATATATATTTTCCTAATGAAGGCAAGGGGTATGGATAATAAGAAAATAAAATGGTAATCTGTGTGCATTTAAAAAAAATATTTTCTCTAGGCCTTACACTCATTTCTTCATGGACATCTTCATATCTCATTAACTTCCCTGCTGTGTCTCTTTGGATGCTATCTCTTAAGTATTCCATCCTTTGAATGCCACATTTGTGTTATTTGATGAGAAAGCATATTTATGCATTTAAGATCTGCCCACACTTTCTAAATATTCCTCACGTAATATTTACGCCTTTTCAAAGCTGAAAGCTGCAAACATTAGGTCTGGGTTTGCAGGGGAAGAAGGAGGAAACCTTTTGGGTGTGTGTGCGTGTGCGTGCGTGTGTGTGTGTGTGTGTGTGTGTGTGTGTGTGTGTGAATTCTTTAAGCTTCTGGGATCTATTTAGTGAGCTACAGATGAGATTCTAGTGGCCCAAATCATTAGGAACTTATAAAGTCTTGTTGTCCCCAGGACTAATATACTTCCGTTGACAGCTGGCTCCAGCCCCTCCCACCTGGCTGACCTCTGCCCCGCTTGGTGTCCACAGCCCCCACTTCAAGCAGTCCTATTGTTCTTCAGCCCTGCCCACATGGTGGGCTGTCACAAGGCTAGGACACAGGGCCAGCAGCAGCAGCAAGGCCGGGGCTTCCCTGTTGCAGGCCCGGGTTCAATTTATAGCATTCTTCATGGGTCAGAAAACAATTAAATGTGAAAACGCACATTTGATTTACTAGGCACACTTTGTGAAGTCTGAAATTAAACAACAAGCAAGCTGAGATCATGCAAGTCGATATTGCTACCATTGCAGATTTATATATTATACTATTCCAAACAACTCCAGAGGAGGTCTGAGTTATAAATAAATGCATATTTGTAGGTTATTGGTGCCTCTACATCAAGACAACCCTTAATTTATATGAATTGGGTAGTTATCACCTGCGTAATTTATTGTTATGAATTAACCCATCCTCCAAAGCTATTGTGAACTATAATCATTATAATAAAGTGAATGAATGGGAAACAAAGCACGGTTCAGGGAGATGTGAAATCAATTGCGAGGCTCTCAATACGCACACTGGTAGTTGTATAGCATGTGTGTGATGTCGCCCCAAAGAAGAATGGCCTCATCCCCAGTGTGCAGTAGAGAGTGGGTTAGAAGTTCAGTGGAGATCTGAACCCTGGAAGTGTCAGTCTCATTACTTAAATGAGACAGAGAATCCTGTGACAGGGCATGATGTTACCGCAGAGGAGTGGGAGGCACCTCAGTCGCTGTCATAAGGCAAGACAGTCTATGCTGCTCCCCTTCCTTCGACAGCTCCTCTGCAGTCAGCTCTTGGATCATGCTTTTTTTTTCCCCCCCTTGTAGAGCAGATTTCCGAGAGGTTCAAGGGCTAGCCTTGTGCATAGCTGCACTAAGTAATGTGGAGTGTTTCGTATACCTTCATGCCAGAATTGCCTCTGATAATAGCCCACTATTTCCTCACCCTCTCTTTAAACTTTTCTGAAACTTCCATTACAGAGGCCCTTCTTCAGTGTTTGACTAAACCTGAAAGAGCTTTGTCTCCGTAGGACACGGATAGATTGCAGACGTTATCTAGAAGAGGAAGGCACAGAAGGTTTGAGTAGAGATGTCATCACTAGAGAGGGACGAGCCTGAGGAGTAGACCAGGACCTTGCTACTCAAAGTGTGACTCACGGGAGCGCAGTAGAAATGCAGAATGTCAGGCCCTACCTCGGACCTGCTGAGTCAGAGCCTGCTTTTAACAGGATGATTGCTGTGCATGTTGCAATTTGCACTGGCTTTGAAGAGAGAAGAGCAATGTTGTTAGGAACAAGGATGGCGAAACAAAGGTGCCTAAAGAGATGACTGAAGATAAACAGGCTATTTTTCCAAGGACTCTTTTGGAGCTATATTCTACTCATTGGTTCCTAAGGAAGGTTGGGCATCCGACTCACTATTTACAAATACATATTTCCAGATCACACCGCAGAGTTCTGATTCCACTGATCTGAGGAGGAAACTAAGAATGTCCATTTTTTAGCCAGTGCCAGTATGATTTTCCTGGACTTAGATGATATTTCGATCTTCTATAGATCACTGTGGGTTCCCTATTGGCTACTACCTACCACTCGTTCTAAGCTGCCATTTTAACTTCATGGTTGTCAACGTTAGGATCTGGTTGCTGAGCAACTGGGTAACATTCTCCAGTCCATGGCCATCTTCAAACTTAGGGACCATGAAGACTGAAAATTATAGACCTACATTTGCTGTTGTCCTGACTGGAGTTATCCAAGACAGCTGGTGAAGTATAAGTCTTTATTTAGAAGCATACCGGTGAACACACATTTGCTGAGGGGAAATGCCAATGATTTAGAATGTGGGGTGGGCATAGATTTGTGTCCTTGGTATCACACTCATGCCAATGCAAGCTATGAGATTTCTCTCAGCTCGTTTTCTTACTTAAATCAAGTGTCTTTATTGCCTAAAATAAAGAGGGAATTTCAGGATATATGGTTTGCCAACTGTCAGTACTTGCCCTCTGCCATCTCCTGAAGCTTCAGAAGAGACACCCAGCTCTCTGCACACTGGCCACTCCTCTCCTTGAGTCACAGGAAGCCAGTTGGCTTCTCTTGCAAAGGACTTTGCTTCACGTAACAGCAGAGCTTGGTGGATCTCTGCTGATCTAGCAGAGTGTGCTCTCTTTGACCACATTCTTCAAGTCCTCCTAGCCTCTCACAAACTATGAGACTTTGGGCAACTTAACCAGAGTTATCCTGAGCCCCTGTGCCTTAGGCTGGCACCTAGCGAATGGGATAATCATAATCCCTATGTCACAGAGCTATTGAAAGGATATGAGAAAATGCAGGTCTATCTACCTAGTAGACAGCATTGTCAATCTACTCCCCAAATAGACCCTCCACCTGGGAACTGGCAAAAGCAGACAGAGGCCAATTGCCCAGACCCATATTTCCTCCTGGACACCCATATTTCTCCCTCCTCTGCAGGGGAACTGGCCCCCCGGTGGGGACACTGTTCTGTAGCTTAGCCCATTAGGTGAAGACATGTTTTTCTGCCTTCCTCTGGCTAACCTCGTATTTCAGAGTTCGGAGTCCACTACAGTCTTCTTCCATTTTCTTTTTAAAAAATTGTGCCAGAACTTTAACAAGCTCTATCAAAACGCATCTGATCTTCCAAAGGCCCTGCCCCTACTTGCCTCCCAAGGCCTCGTTCATCGGACAGTGTCTGACCTAGGACCAGCTGGGCCGGACCCTCCTCATCTGTGAGTCAGCCCTGCCCCTCTCTGCAGATGTCTGCTGGATCTGGCCCCTGTTGCCCCGGTTTGCTCAAACACTTTTTGTGGTTTTAAAGGGAAATGGGAACAGGACGTGTGGTGGGGAAGAAAGGGTGGAAGCAGAAATCTTAAAAGACAAAACAAATGACCACTGGGCCCCCCACCCTCCAGATGGAACATCCATGGGAGTCACAAGATCGCAGAACAGTGGCAGTAGTTGGCTAGAAGGGAGGGTGAACAGTGTGCTCTCTGCTGGTTTGGCCGAAAAGACTGTCTTCCCTAGTAAGCAAATTATTGATTATAAACTGTTATGATTCCTTCGGAGCCATTGTGGCCAACTGTATTATTCCATCTGCCTTAAATGTCTGCTGTGTTCTCATGCCAAAACCCTTATGAAATTTCCACTGTAAAAAAAAGGAGTAGAAAATTCGGGTCTCAGTGCTCATATATAATTTCAGATTTCATTAATGGTTATTAACTATATGCCCTGAGGAAGGATAAAGTTCCTTGTATGAATGGAAAGAGAATTGAATTTATAAATAAGGTGACTGTTTTCAAGGACTATTCATTAGATAGATCCAGGACACATGCTTTAAAAACTTTTAAATGAAAGGTGTTTAAAAATCTCAGAGGATAAAAATGCAATTTGGGGAAAATATAGCCCTGCTCAAAAAAATTCTAAAAAACCTTAAGACTGAAACAGTATTTTTGACCTGGAATTTGAAAATTTGGGGGAAAATTTTTAAAAGTTGTAAAATTTTCATGTCGTGGCCAAAAGATCTTCATATTTAGAAAATATAGATGTATCTACTGGTGGGTGGAAAATGGGATGCTAAAAAGCATGCTAAATTTTTTCTCTTAATCTTTTAAGAGCCACAGTTATAAAAAGACTAAAAGAGGCTATTTAAGTAATTTTGACTAAGCAAAGCCCTTTGAAGTTTTAGGCTGCTGAGCCACATAACCTGGACAAATATATCCTTAGCAGAAGCTGTCAAAAGTCCAACTAAGACATCCAAATCCATCTCAGCCCTGTTGCAAATCTCCATAAAGCTATACAAATGGTAGAGCTTTTAAAAAGTGATTTTATTTATTTATTTTTAGAGAGAAGGAAGAGAGAGAGAGAGAAACATTGATCGGTGCAACCCAGTCATGCGCCCTGACTGGGAATCGAACCAGCGACCTTTCGCTTTTCAGCACGTCACTCAAATAACTGAGGCACCCTTGTCAGGACTAAATGGTACTGTTTCAGCTTAACGTGAATAAGTAGTAGATGGAGAATGTCTGAAAGAGGTGCCTATCTCCTTTCAGAAGTGGTCAAAAGTTTAGAAGAACCAAGCAGTTTTAAAAGCAGTATTTTGAGTGCAAGTGAAATATTTGCCTGATTGGTGAATTTCTAAGGAGAGATATTGTTCAACTCAAGACATTTTTATATCAGATGAGCTTTCTGACATCTATTTATACTGAGTTGTCTTATTAGAAAAGAAGAAACAAGATAATTTCGCTGTCAGCTGCTAGCCTGCTGCTGCTGCTCCACGTGCTACTATCGGAGATGGAATGGGCAGCCTGCCTTCAAGAGCGGGGAGTTAAAATATTAGCTTTTAATCACTAAAAAATGAACCTGGCGAAACTTATTTTAGCCAAAAAAGCTTTTTGAAATACCCTTAGCACAAATAAACTATTGAAGGAATGAAGACAATTTTTCTACTTGAGTGTTCTCCCATAAGACCCTCTGAAACGGAATTTTATCTTTTCAGACAAAGAATTCCCCAACAGAGAGGGGCCGAGAAGAAGAAAACCTCCCTCTATCTGTACTCATTTCCTGAGGGAGGTGCACTGCGTGACGGGGCAGATGTGATTAGCCTGACCTGTGGGGCGAGAAGGCCATTTTCTATTGACCTTGTAATCTCACGATCAGTCTCAGACTAGGGAACGTTGCCCTTGGAAAGTTCACATCGCAAATGAAAAGTGACGCTACTGAAACACAGAAATTATTCAGTTGTGGAATACGCCAAATAGAACTCTTTTAAAATTATTTTCTCGGTGTACGTGTGAACATGTTGAGTTTTACGTTATCCTAAAATATTAGTTTATAAGTTTCATTCTAAAATATGTGATTTTTAAACCAGGCTGTTTCTCATACCAAAAGTGCAATGCCAGACAATTTACAGGAAAAGTTTGAAAAAGCCATCACAGAGTGACATCTATGTAAAGGGATAAGCATGAAAATGCTAGTGTAAATTCCATTCAGCTCGTTATAAGGTGGGCTGTGGCTGAGGTTTGTTTGTACGTTGATGACTTAAACAGAGATGCTTTGGAAAATAAGCAAAAAAGCAACATGAATCCAAATATGTCCTCCATTAGGCTACAGAGCAGTAAAAGGGATTCAGAGACAAGATTGCAGAAAACAAAAATCTACTTTTCTTCCTGAAACAGTAATGAAAAGTAGGGGAAAAAAAAAATAAAGAATATTGAATCACGCTCATTGTCTAGTATACAGATTCTTTTCAAGTGTTGCTGGTGGGAGATAGTAACAAACTTGGCAACGAGCATGGAAAAATGAATTTTAAACCCAACAAACTAAATGTCAAATGATGTTTCATGGAGCAGGGGGAGTTACCTGTCATTTCCCAGGAAGCATGAGAAAAAGAACAGATTTATCTGTTTCTTAGCAAAGACATTTGGTAAAAGGCAGGTTGTAGAATCTCACCAACCCCCAAGCCTGCAGCCCTTATCGACAGCATAAAAGCTCAGGTGGCAGCTGTGGAATTTCAGATGAACTAATAAATATGGAGTGAGAGCCAGCCGAGTTCACCAGGAAAGAATGTCAGCAATTTACCCGTGGACGCCTAGGAACTCATTGTGAGCGTATCTTGGTATGGTTTTCAGAGAATAGGAGTTCCAGAAATTTCGGAATGGCAGAGATGGCCCAATGAAGACATTCAAGGGCAAAACTGGGGTGGAACTGCTGGCGAAAAGGGCACATGGCTTGTTTTTATTCTCTTCCTAAATGCTTCCCCGTGTGTGCACACCCACACACCCCAAACTTACTATGAGGCAGCAGAAAAAAGAAGGTGCACTTTGTAAAAAAAAATAAAAAAGAAAAGAAACCTAATGAATAGAGTTCTATTCTATGATGTGAATCTGTCACTAATAATCTTGGTGACCCGATACCACTTTAAGAAACAAAGGAGATACCGAGGAGATAACCTCCTTTCTCTATATAAGCACCCACGCACACAGCCTCATGGAGAAGCCAAATTGAAAGCATATAGCAAACAGTCATTTACAACATAAAAAATTTCTGTAGCCCATATAAGTTAAGCCCCTTTAGAAGGAAAAAATCTCATGCTATTTATTTATTTATGTAAGTGTTTCCAAACAAGTTTCTCAGGTTATTTGATAAGTGTAATGTAATCATTTGCAAGTGAGCAGTGAAATGAAAAACCAGGACATTCTGTGTTTGGAGCAAAGCAGAGAAATTTCATAAGGAACTTTTAATTTCAGGAGGAACATTTTGAATAGAGTATTAAGATTGATTGTATCTAATTAAAATGCTAAATTATATAGCGAACAAAGAAAGACAAGTGAAAACACGTAGGGTCTGCAGACTTGTAGCGAGGGCCTTTGGGATTCCCCGGTCCAACTTCCTCCCTTTGCAGACGAGGAGCTTGAGATCCCCGACATTCCTACCATGTGAAATCACACACATAGTCTTGGGTCAAGGCTATGTGTCCAGTCATTTACGCATATATCAGAAGGGGGGGATATATACACACTCAAAAAGTAGAGAAAGCGAGAATGTGAAAGCAATGTAGCGGGCGGTTGTGACAATGTCTCGTCCCCCAGGAAAAAAAACACACACACTGTGCATAGAAGAGAGATTCCTGTCGTGGGCTCAAGGTTGCGGTGGCACTTCCGGGTCAAGTGAAAATAAGAGGGGTCCCAATTCCCTTGTAGAGGACACCAGCGACTTCCCCGGGGACTGGACTCCTGTCGCACTGTCAGGTTATCTCTCTGCTGTCCTCAGAGATCGGAGGTGTTTTCAACCTGTTTCAAAACTACTTCCTCCCCGAAGCCCCAAGACTGAAAAATCACCTCGTTGCCGCAAATACCCTGAACATTCAGCCCCGCCCATTACATTTTCATTGCTTCCGGCGTGCACCCCAACCTCCTAGCATGACGGTCCTTAGACTTGAGCGTGCACCGGCGTCCCCTGGAGCGCTTGCAGAGCCAGACTGCTGGGTGCCACCTCTGGAGCTCCTGGCCTCAATAAGTCTGGGTGGAGCCCGAGAACTTGCATTTCGAGTACGTGTCCGGGTGATGCCGAAGTTGCTGGTGCACAGACCGCACGTGGATCTAGTACACTGAGCGAGCACAATTTAGGTTGGTTGAGATTGGATTACTGAATTTATGGATGAAAATCATGCTCCTTTATTAGGCCACATAAAATATGGGGTGCGCGTCTATTGCCTGCAGATGAAAGCAGTGACAAAGCCTGAGGTTTCCAACATCGCCATCAGGAAAATATTGACAAGCCTCCATTAGAAAAAAATTTCCAAAGAGGGGTTTAAATGATCTCCGTATGCAAGATCAATGGGGTGGAACTTAAAAAATAAGTTATCTTGGTAATAAAAGCTAAACGAGTAATTACTGTAATTGTCGAGGTTTATGCGTGCAGTTCCAAAAAGTATAGGGAATTTTTATGTCATTTTTGGGTTTAATTTGGTATTTGTAAAACTGCCTCATTAGAAAATAACTTTTTAATTATTGAAACTTTATATCTGGCTCTGGCCAGGTAGCTCAGTTGGTTAGAATGTTGTCCCAATACGCCAAGGTTGCGGGTTCAATCCCCGGTCAGGGCACATACAAGAATCAACCAATGAGTGCCTCAGTAAGTGGAACAACAAATCTTTGTTTCTCTCTCCCTCTCTCTCTCCCCCCACCTTCTCTCTCTTTCTAAAGTCTATAAATAAAAAATTTAAAAAGAAACTTTATATCTGAATTCTTTATTTTGAAAGCAAAGTATTAACAGTTTAAGCTGGATGTTCTTATTACTAGATTTTACTTTTCAGCAGAATATGGAATTCTATCAAAATGAGAGAATAAAAGTTCTCCTCGAACTTGCTATTCAGAACAACATAGTTACTTGTAAAGTAGTTTTTCTGTTTGACTAACTTAATACGTCCAAGAAACAAAAGCAATTCAAATACAGACTTGAGGGTAACTCGAAATTTTATTAATCCAAGTAATTATTTTAAATAATATCAATGTACATCAATCGCTCTCATAATTCACTTCATAGCTTGCACTAAAGACCAGTTGACCTATCAAGACAAGATACAAAGCTTCTTTGCTCTAAATGGGTTTATTTTACAGTGGGGCAGGGACTGACTGTGCAGGGGCGGGGCGGGGCAGAACAACGGCGGAAAAGGTGAGACAACTGTAATTGAACAATAAAAAAATAAAATAAAATGAGAAAATCAAAAATCGCTTCGTTTATTTATTCCCTTCATTACATTATTTTGCCGTGTATAATGCGCTCTCACATTTTGTGTGCATCATACACGGGATTACTACACGCGTGGCATGCAATCATTACACCCATGTATACTACGTATCCTTATTTTTCCCTCAAAAATTTGGGCAAAAAGTGCACGTTATACACGGCAAAATATGGTAACCCTCATCGGAATCTGTAGGTCATTGGCGGTCTTGTCAGGTTTCCAAATGGCTCCACGTCTTCCTGAAAACAACTTTTAATAGCGCTTTTTATCTTGTCGCTCTCCTCCAAATGTAATTCAAATAGATTTAACAGTTTTTCTCAAGCTTTACGAAAAACTGAAAAAATGTAAAGAATGCAAATATCTATACAACAAGTAGATGAAGTGGTCTATTTAAAATCTGTACACAGTTAATTCGTTTTGCACTGGCAGGCAAATGATTACAGATGTTCCCCACACGTAACCTTTCCCATTTTGCATCTTTTACTCTATGTAACAGTCATTTCTTTGTGAAAATCTCCCAGATAGGAAATACTTCGTTTTCAAGGGATGCTGAAAACATGTGTACATTATTTTAATTGTGTACCCATGAATTGTGGCTGAAATCATGCGATTTCTCTAGTAATTTACCTGGGAGATAGGCGACAAGATGTTCGCACACAGTGAGCCCCTGAAACACTTCCTTCTAAGCGCTGTCGCTTCATTTTGCACCACAGAGCCTTGGAAGGGGGTCAAGGGGATGTTCGGTCTGCATGTGGTGCTTCTAGGCTGTGGGGCAAGTGGTTCTAATGATTTTCAGGACTTTCTCCTGCAGCGTGAAGGGGCTGGAAACACAGACACACCCAATTCTGATTTCCAAGGTGATGTGACATAAGGTTTCGGGTGGCCTATGCTCACTGGCAAGATAACTTTAGTCACTGTCTCCCCGCTCTGCAAGGCCACTTTGCTTTGCCTGCTCCCCTGGGAGTGCCTATGCGGTCTCCGTTCTCCAGAGCGCCCCGGCCGAGCCTTCCACTGCCTCCCCTGCCTGCCTCTGGTCTTCCTTAGTCACCTCCGTCACTGATGTCACTGTGCTGCCCATTTGATACACGAGTCTCTGCACCTATTTCATTTGAATAAGTTTCCACGTGAACGTGTCTCTTCAGGACCTACCGGAAACTCAGTTCTCTAGAGTAAGAAATGTCCTTGTGGTTGGTAACGTGCAACTTCAAGACAAATATCAAAATCGTTGTGAGTGATATATTAGGCAAGGGGAGGCCCAAAGTGAACCTGGGCTAGACTTGTCGGTTGACCGCTCCCCCCGCCCCAAGAACATCGGTTCTCTCCTAACGTGTTCCCCCAGGACTCTGCTTGCTCCACCCCGGCCTCCCGTTGGAGGACACACAGCCGTCCTGGGTGCAGTCCTCCCATCGTTCCGGAAGCATTATTCCACACCAACCTGTTTTTGGAGCTGAACACTTTGCATCAAGGCATGCAACAACCACACCTTTGACACATCAATGCTCAGTGCATGCGTACGACATGAGCCCTGGAGAGTCAATGTGAAGACTTGCATTCCAGGGGAAATAAAAGCTCATAGAGTCTTTGATAAATCTACAATTGCATCATTTCCACAAAGGTTACTATGAATCCTGTTCTCCCGTTTCATTCTTCTGCTGGCTTACTTGTTAAATCCCCCTCTCCCTAGAGGTATGAGAAGAATGTAATATCACTTACATTCTTTATTCTAAAACTGTAAAATGATTTTTATTTTCTTGGATATGCCTCAGATAGCAAAGAAAATGAAAAAGTTTACATTTCTTTTTTATACTGACTCCATAAACATCTCATAACTTATATGTGCTTTTGTGGCTGTATTATTGGGGGGGTATTAATAGGAAGTTGTCCTTGTCTTGTCAAAAATAAAACAAAACAAAAAAAAAGAAAGCTGCACCAATCTTGAAAATATCTGTAGTGTCTTAAGCTTCTGCTAGTCATTGGGAAAAGTTCATAGTCATCTTGCCTGCTCCTCCAGCATGAGAACAATCCATAGAATATTCACACCAATCAGTTATTTCCTGCCTTGAAACTGATTGTCTAAGCTTCACTTTCCTATTAATGATGGATAAGTACCTGAGAACTGCAGGAAGCTATCTTATCACACACCTGTGATCAACCATTATTTCTTATTCAGAACAACTGACAGTAAGAAAATGATTCCTTTACCAAAATATAGACTAGTACTTTCAAGTAGATGGTTACAAGACTCTAAATATGTGGAACCTGTGTTCAGTTCCTTCCTCTCTCTCTCTCTCTCTCTCATATGTACACACACACACACACACACTTGTGCACTTCTGAATCTTTTATAGGTGAAGGAGATGCTGCTTTCTTTAAGTGGTACAGACTTCTTCATTTAATCAATAATAATTTACCCCACCAGGCACCAATGCGGTCCTGCTCTCTAACCAAGTACAGGCATACCTCAGAGATATCGTGGGTTCGGTTGCAGACCACCACAATGAAGCAAGTCAGAATCTTTTGGAGAGACTTGCCTTCACTTTGTGAAAAAACACAACATCTGTGGAGCACAATAAAGCAAAGTGCAATAAGACGAAGAATCCCTATGCTCTAAAGTGCTGGCTACTTTGGGGGCAGAGTCTAGTATAAAACAGAACTCAGGTAGTTGAAAAGGGTCCAAGGAACTCCGTGAGGTTGTGCATCCAGGATCCTCCATGTGGACCTCAGATGTTGCTCTCATGAGGTCTTGGTGGAGAACAATAGTTGGCTGCGTCTTTGCTTACAGGGTAATTACAATGAAAAATAAGCACAATTCTGGGTCTGGCTTTCAGATAACCCAAACTTATAACATTTGTAATAAAGTACTTTTATTAACCTGTGAGTGAAAGATTGGCCCCGATCCTTCACCTCTCCCTGTATCCCAGCCTTTTGCCGTAAACACTGTGAGCAGGGTTTACTTCTCTGATTCTCGACTTGGCCACACGACTTGTTTTGGTCCATGGAATGAGGAGAAGTGACAGTTTGCTAGTCCTGAGCCCAGGATTCAAGAGGCCTTGAATGGTTCCACTCGCTCTGACGCAGCTCCGCTATTGCCTGGAGAACGAGATGACTATGGCTGCCAGCTCGTCCCAAGGGCAGGAGGGCGGGCACTTGCAGCAGGGCTCTCCCCAAGCCAAGGCCAGATAGGCCAACATCCAGCTGATCAGCGAACTCGGGAGACATAATGAATGATAACTGCTTTCAGCCACTTCATTGGGGGCAGTCTGTCATGCAGCATTAACTAACGGATACATAATGAAATCACTACTGGGCAGATTTGGGTTATAGCGCTGATTGGTAGTGGTTCATTTGATTAATTGATTTTTAATTTGATATAATGATATAAGAACATTACTTATATAACCTTGAGAGAATCCTAAAAGAAACACATTGTTTTGGAGTCAGATGGCTATATATTCATACGGATGGAAAGTTCCTTCATCTTTCAGATGTTAGTTTGTGCCTCTGTAAAACAATCATGACCACACTTAGCTTGAAGAGTAGGAACCAATAGATAAAGCATGTAATTTACCTAGCATCTGGTAGAAAAATAAATGCCAGCGATTGCTTTTATTCAGTGCAGTGTGCAAAATGAAGTCTATTTATACCTGAGTCATTATTTGTATTCAATGGATTTTTCCTTCTTTTAACTTTTTGCTCATTTTCTTCTGGTTTCACTTACTTAACTCTTCTCTTTTCCTACCTCAGGTCTTTTGAAAAAATTCAGTATAAAATACCCGATTCTCTTTGCTCAGTGCACAAAAGGGATGATTTACCAAAGGTGGCTAGTCCCACTGAGCTATTTATATTGCTCTGGACACAAGTTTCATGTTATGGACAAATTTGCAAACATAAAATTCGTTTTAAAGAAAATCAAGCATAGCAGATCATTAAATGTCTTCCTTAAAAAGCAAATGTTCTTTTCTCTCCCCTGCCTTCCATTAACTCCCTCAAATAAGTACTGGATAGAAGTGAAATGTTTTCTAATTAAAACCATGACACATTGGGTATGAAGCAGCAACAACAACAAGATGCTTGCCTCCCGTTCTGTTATAGCTACAGAAATAATCTTCGTTTGGAAAGGATTGTCAAATGATTTTTACAGGAGTGAGCAAACTTTTTTTGAAAAGGACCAGATAGTACATATTTGCAGCTTTGTGAGACACATGGTCTCTGTTTCAACTATTCAGTTCTGCCATCGTAGCACAAAAGTAATCTTAGACCATAAGTAAACAAATAGATATGATTGTGTTCTAGTGAAACTTTGTATACAAAAACAGGTGGGCCATAGTTTGCAGACAGCTACTATAAACACTAAATTATGAGATAAAAGTCATGATTATTAGTGTAAAATTAGCCACATTCAAGTGCAAATATGCTCTTTAATATAATATCCACACTATATGTAAATATCTCTTGGGCTTGCTTTTAAATACGGATTTTTTTAAGATCCTTATGTAGGACAATCATAAAGTTAGGTTTTTTTCCTCTTCTTTTTTAAAATACATGTTATTGATTATGCTATTACAATTGTCCCAATTTTTCTACGTTTGCCCCCGTCTACCCAGTACCCCTGATTCCCTCCAGCAAGACCCCGCCTCTTGGTTCATTTCCACGGGTCGTTCACATAAGTTCTTTGGCTACTCAATTTCCTATACTGTTCTTAACATCCCCCTGCCTATTCTGTACCTACGAATTTGTGCTTCTTAATTCCCTGCACCTTTTCCCCCTTCTCCCCCTGGCTCCTCCCAACTGATAACCCTCCAAATCTATGATTCTGTGTCTGTTCTGATTGTTTGCTTAGTTTGTTTTTTAGACTCAATTGTTGATAGTGGTAAATTTATTGCTATTTTAATGTTCATAGTTTTGATCTTCTTTTTCTTAAATAAGTCCCTTTAACATTTCATATAACAATGGCTTGGTGATGATGAACTCCTTTAGCTTTACCTTCTCTGGGAAGCACTTTATCTGCCCTTCCATTCTAAAGGATAGCTTTGCTGGATAGAGTAATCGAGGTTGTAGGCCCTTGCTTTTCATCACTTTGAATACTTCTTGTCAGTCCTTTCTAGCCTGCAAAGTTTCTTTTGAGAAATCAGCTGAGAGTCTTATGGGAACTCCTTTGCGGGTAACTATCTGCTTTTCTATTGCTGCTTTTAAGATTCTCTCTTCATCTTTAACCTTTGGCATTTTAATTATGATGTGTCTTGGTGTGATCTTCTTTGTGTTCACCTTGTTTGGGACTCTCTACTTCCTGGGCTTGTATGTCTATTTCCTTCATCAAATTAGGGAAGTTTTCTTTCATTATTTTTTCAAATAAGTTTTTAATTTCTTGCTCTTTTTCTTCTCCTTCTGGCACTCCTATAATTTGAATGTTGGTACGTTTGAGGTTGTCCCAGAGGCTCCTTACCGTATCTTTGTTTTATTAGATTCTTTTTTCTTCTTGCTGTTCTGATTGAATGCTTTTTCTTCCCTCTGTTGCAAATCACTGATTTGATTCTTGGCTTCATCTATTCCACTGTTGGTTACCTGTAAATGTTTCTTTATTTCACCTAGTGTAACCTTCATTTCTGCCTGAGTCTTTTTTATGCTGTTGAAGTACCCACTGAGTTCCTTGAGCATCCTTATAACCAGTATTTTGAACTCTGCACAGATAGATTGCTTATCCCCATTTTGTTTAGTTCTTTTTCTGAGATTTTTGTTCTGTTCTTTCATTTGGGACATGCTTCTTTGTCTCCTCATTTTTGCACCTTCCCTATGTTTGTTTCTATGTGTTAGGTAGAGATGCTTTGACTCCCTGTCTTAGTAGCATGGCCTATTGTAGAAAAGCACACCCAGAAGTTGGATGGGACAGAGCCCTAGGTAATCGCCAGAGCAGGACAACCCATGAGAACCAAGTTGATGGAGTCTCAGACACGGTGTGGCTACTCTATGGCTCTGTGTTGGGGAGGGCTCAGAAAAGGGACAATGGCCATTGCCTGGCCTCTGAAGTTTTGTCCAGGAGGAAGCTGTCCCCTGGCACTTGCTCTAATGCCAGACACTTCAGTTTCTCCGTGTGCCTCTGGTGCCCTTCCAGCTGCGGCCCTGGTGGTGGAGCCCAGAGGGAGTGAGTCTGTGTAAGTCCTAAGTCCATTGTGGACCCTTTAAGAGGAGATACCTGAGAATCCAGCAGTTTCTTCTGCCACCCCACCCCTCACTGGTTTTTACAGCCAGAAGTTGTGGGGACTTATCTTCCTGGTACTGGAACCCTGGGCTTGGTGGTCTGGTGTGGGGCTGGGATCCCTCACTCCTAAGGTATCCTTCCCAATTTTTATCCACGACATGTGGGTGTGGGACCACCCAATCTGTGTCTCTGTATCTCTGTGTCTCTGTATCTCCATCCCTCCTACTTGTCTGGATGAATATGACTTTGTTAATTTCTTGGTTGCCAGACTTCCATACAGCTCAGTTTTCTGATGATTCTGGGTGATAGTTGTTTTGCAGTTTAGTTGTAATTTTCGTTGTGGTTGTGCAAGGAGATGAGCCATTTTTCCCTATGCCTCCATCTTGACTGAAAGTCTCTCTAAGGTTAGGTTTTGCTCATTATATCTACCTTCATAGTCCAAAGTTTCCCAACATTTACAGGACGGAAATTTTTAGTACAAATCCTTCTGGCAGATTGATTTAGTTCAATTTGTATGTAATTCTTTTGTTTAGGACATTAATTCTGTTATATCTATATATCTCAACATTGGGTCTATGTAGAATCAATCTAACAGTATTTTCACCTATTTGCATGTTACTCAATCCTCTTTCGATAGTGTGACCCTGTCACAAAATACACTTTTTTGTTTTCTAAATGGGAGCCAACAGGACTATCAATGGAAATACATATTTTACTCAAAGACTTTCACGCAGAATCTCTCCTTGGCTTTGAAAGCCCATTATGAATGTGTGCTCAAACACCATTTCTATTTCAGCCCCTCCTCAGGTTCACAGGACCTCACACAAACCCAATTATCACCATGGGTCATCCTTGAGAAGAGTGGCTAACTAACACACTCGGCCCATAAGAAACATGTTAGGGAAAGGCATGCACATCCACGGAGTTCACACTAACCCAGCTGCCCTGACATGCTTAAGAAAACATTAATGTGCAAGCTAAGTTTGGTGTGCAGATGTTGGTGAATGGTTCACAAAGACCTCCACCAAGCATGCTGCAGGGTGAACTAGCTCAAGATGAATTTTTCCAGGTTTCCATCATTAAAAATGTTTCATTGTCCAAGATGGGTTTCAGCAATCTCATTTATTTTATTGGGTAATTTAATCTGTCCTTAATTTCAAAGGGTGGCATTTGGAGATAAAGCCAGACTGAGCAGTACAGTCCTCTTGAGAGGCAAGATGCAGGTTCTTCCCGTCTTCCAGAAAAAAATGATTTATCATGTAGCATGCAAGATCAGGCCATAGGATTCTCTTTCATCTCTGAGCCTGTCTGTATTCACAGGTTTTAGGACCTTGTATTTTCTTTTATTGCCCAGATTTTGATTATTTTTGGTTTCAAAACATTATAACCAAAAATGTTGCCAAGGTAGGCTTTAAAGAAAAATTCGTTTATCACTGTTAATGTAAAAGAGAATCAGGAAATTCATGTGAAACTAGAATCCTGGGTTGGACAATGAGCCTGTATAGAAATATCAGTGTTTTTAAAAGCTCACTTCCGGATTCCATGTGAAAATAAAAGGATGTTTTTAATAGCAGAATTTGTGTAACAATTGCTAATACAAAGCTAAAAGCTGACACAGAACCCTTTTATCTAGGAAGCATATTATCTAATGTCATGGAGACCGACAGAAAAAGGCAAGAAAAAAATTAAAAAACAAAAAGCAGCGCTCAATTCCCAGAAGCAGAATCTTGCCTTAGGGTCTGAGCAGGGAGCATATACTTCCTCACCCAAAGGAAGACAGGCAGGGGGCAGACCTGAGCCTCTGGGGGGACGTAAGAAAAACAGCAATAGTCGTGGCAAAAGTGGCCCTATTGTTCTGCCTCTGTGTTTGGTGGACGGTCGATCGCCCCAGCTGGTAGTTCCCAACGTGTGTGTGGGCGGGGGGCGGGTGATTTTGCTCACCATAGGACAGCTGGTAATGTCTAGAGACATCTTTGGTTGTCACAGCTGCTGGGAGGGGCCACTACTGGCATCTTAGTGGATAGAGGATACGTGGGAGGCTACTCTACATTCTACAGCATACCGGGCAGCCCCCACAACAAAGAATTACCTGGTCCCCAATGTTAATAGTGCTGAGGCCGGGAAAACCTGTATGGCCTGGCAGGGTGTTTGGGGAGGGCGTCTGTGCTAAACTGCCCCTAACAGAGCACAGGCCTGTATAGGGGCAGCAGATCTGAGGGTCCAGCTGATGTGGGCATGTGGGAACCGTTCATGCGGGAACAGAAGTGAAGGATTCAAACTTATTCAGGATACCATGGAATGACTTTAAATTATCTTCAGAGCCAGATGAGAAAAAAATGGAGCCAGAGTCCCTTCTTGGCAAAGCCCCACCACCACCCACTTCTCACTTGCAAGAAACCAGACCCGAGTCCCTTTTCCTTACATTCACCTAAGTCAACTTTCTCAGGCATAAATCAAGGTCTTGGGGCACAAGGTCCCCCTCTGGAATCACAGATAACACACTGACGTATACCTTGAGTTGTTTTACAGGAACCAGAACCCCCACAAGATAGAAAACTGCTGACTCTCCCCACCGCAGCCACAAAAACCCCAGACTAGATGGCGCCGAAGGGTTGATGATGCGAAATCCTAAAATATCTCTTGGTAGCTCCAGCTCCAACCAATCACCAGATACCCAAGAGTATCTTGATCATACGGTGAAGATCCCCTACCTTCCATTTCACCTTTTAAAGCCAATAAGTGCATGGAAGTTCAGAGTTTCTGGCACAAGCTGCCCATTCCCCAGCATTTAGCGCTTTGCAATAAATCCTTTCTTTCATCACCTGGTGTCAGCGGGTGGGCTTTGCTGAGAGGGGCACTGGGCGAGTGAACCCTGTCTTAGTTCAGTCCAGTAACTACTTCAATTAAAATATTTTAAGAGTTTTGCCAGAAAAACCATATAAATGAAATCGACTTCTTTCAACTCAAATCAGATTAAAAAACTGGGTAAAGAAATGGATTTCAGGTCACATGTTGACATGGTGATTCTAAATTAAGAAAGTTCCCCGAGGCTCCGAGCATGCGCCCTGGATAATAGAAGCCTCCAAGTCCTACATTCCGGGTGAAATCTCTAAGCCTTAAGTCACCATGTTAACATCCTTAGTCAACCCATGAGAAACTCAATTGAGTTAATAAGCGACTGTCATAGGGTCCTTTGATATAAATTTAGGAATAAATTCAGTAATTGCAGTGCCAATCGCGGTATGTGACTGAAAACATTTTTAGTATTTAAGAGGTTTTGGCATATTAGGAAATGAACTTAGTATTTGCCAAATGATTAAAGGTACTAGCTTTTTGCTTCCAATTTTACATGTGAAATTGATTTTAGACTTGTGATTTTAAGTTGAATATATGACAGAATTTATTGTTTGGTAAATAATATTAAGTCTTCTACTGAACTTCCAATTATCTAAGTATGGCTATTTTAAATAGTTAATAAACTTAAAATATTGAAAAGTTTAAACGGCAAAAGTCTTAGTATCTTAAAGTTTTAATCGTAAGAAGTTGAAATATTTAAAGTTTAAATGGTGATGACCTTACCATTTAACTATTTACCATTATACAGTTGTTGAATAAATCAATGCGTGTATTGATTTATAAAAGTTTTTAAAGTTTTTAAAAAAGATTCTGTCAGTTAGAGTTATAACTTTGCCCAGATAGGTACTTGAATAGTTAAACAGAAAACAGAATATATTAACTTTAAAAATGTAGATTAAAATGTATAAAGAATTTTAGCTAATTAAGTTTAGAAATGAGAGCAATTGTTTGAGTTTAGATTGTTCAACTTAAGTTGATTCAGCACTAATCAAAACACTCTGTGAAACTATTTGTCCTTATTATATACAAGAAAGTTACTAGAATTATAAGCAGAAAAATAAGATTTGTAAGTTGAACTTAAAAGCTTAAGATTTTGTTTTTGTGTAACTTCAATAATTTAATAACAATTTAAAGCCTACATAACTGTTTATTTTTAGCCCTCTCTGCACCAAGAGAAAGAAAGAAAGAAAGAAAGAGCTGAAGTGAAAGAAAATGTCAGCCTTAAACTTGGGAAAATCATTAATAACAGCCAAACTTGTTTGTGAGGAATCAGGAAATAAAGTCGCTGTTGAGCAAAGGGAAAGCGGTCCTCACTTTGCCGGTTCCAAAGATGCAGGATTTCTGGAGAGGACTCTATGCCTCCAGGAAATAATAGGGGAGTTATGGACCCTGGGCAGAGAGGACAGTGGTGCTCACCAAGGTCCCTTTTGAGAGCTCAATTATCATTAAATAGAATATAAAGTCTGTTAGTTCTGGAAGGACCCTGGCAGATCGCAGGCCCCGCCCCCCTCCTCACTTCCCCCCTGGAGTGAAATGGCCATTACCAACAGGGTTATTCATACATTCTTCCGCCTTTGTTAATTTGGTACGGTTTGCTCTACAGTATTTGCCAATTTTTCTATAGCTGTGGCTACAAATCTCAGTAAGGGATGAGCAAGGAGGGTCTATGTAACCAAGTAGAAGGAGACAACACACTTCCGAGAACTGTCCGCCAGCGATGTGTGTGAGCGCACGTGTAAGTGCAAGACATGAAAGCGAAGGCTGGAAGCTAGTCTTTCCTTTGATTTTCTATCATTTTCCAAAAGATCAACATGAGCCCTGGCCGGTATGGCTCAGTTGGTCAGAGCACTGTTTCATAAACCAAAAGGCTGCGGATTCGATTCCTGGTCAGGGCACATACCTAGGTTGTGGGTTTGGTCCACAGCTGGGGTACAAGAAAGAGCAAACTGATAGATGTTTCTCTTTCATGTAGATGTTTCTCTCCTTCTCTCTCTCCTCCTTCCCCTCTCTTTAAACTCAATGAGCATGTCCTTGAGTGAAGATTTTTAAAAAGTTAAAAATGATAACACTGTGCTACACAATGTCATGACATGCAACTACTAAGAAAGGCATATTATTTATTTTCCTTTATTTCCTGAATTTAGAAAATGTAACCAGATGACCTATAATGACACTTTTATAACAGCCAGAACTGGTATTTAGACAGACCTGTGAGAGGCTGGTAAGCTGAAAATAAACGCTAAACCCTTTTTATACTACCTCTGTTTAAAAAAACAAAACAAAACCAGGAGGCTAATTTAGCACTAAACCAAATAGCGCCATCTGCTGACTATTTGCTAATAGTTTTTTCCCCCCAACCAGGGCCACCAAACAAAGGTAAACTAATAGGAGAAAATAGAGGCGTATGCTCCCTCCTCACTTTGCTCTGTGTTCTGGGACTTCCTGTCACAAGCCCTCTGAAACGGAGATGCCAAGGCTTCCTTCTAACAAAAAGCATTCCCATTTCCACTGGGGTCTTTTCTTTTCTTTTTCCTTCCTTCTTTCCTCCCTTCCTCCCTCCCTCCCTTCCTTACTTTTTTCCTTCCTTCTCTCTCTCTCTCCCCCTACCTCCCTCCTTCTCTCTCTCTCTCTCTCTCTCTCTCTCTCTCTCCTTTCTAGCAGACAAGGACTGAAAATGCCTTGAATTTGGCTTGGCCATCAACAGATATTTCTAAGCAAACAAAGACTGCATTAAACTCCCTCATTTTCCTTTTTCCACTCCTGTTCTTTTCAATAAGGAGATGAACTACAAGCTCGCCAACCAATCCACACAATTATATGGAGACTTTGAATCTTTCACTGAAGCTCTGCAAGGCCTGGGCAGAAGGAGGTAAAGATAATTGAGTTCCTCTACTCTACTCTAGCATGAAGCAGGCTGTTTGCGTCTACTCACTGGCTTCACGTTTCGTTTCATTATGGCATCAGGGCAAACCGATTTTTGTGTAAACTCTTAGCTGAGATGATGCAGCTGGGCTTTTGACTGTCTTGCCATTTCCATAGATGACTTGGCATGAAAAATATTTATATTTCAATCAAATACAAATACACATAAAACAATCTTTTTAAGAGTTTCTTTTCCTGTGTAACAAAGTGAAATGAGGGAAAACACTGAACTGACTAATCAAATTCACTGCTGCAAAGAAGCTCAAATGTCATCACTATGGCAACGTGTCAGCCCGGGTCCACCCTCATCTTTTCCCTCGATTGGAAACTCTGCAAATTGCCCTTGCTAGTGAATTAATGTGGCAAACACAGCAAAAACAGTGAGTTTGGGGCTATGAGGAAAGGTCTTAAGACTGATCCCATTCATGAAGCACTTCAGCCTACTTTTAGTGTTCTCTCTCCAAATTTAATTAGCCCCTGAGAGGACCTGCTTTGCACAGTGGATTGTCTCACTTGCTCATTAGGTCTGTGCTTTCAGAGGATCTTGTGTCCTTGCAGCCTTTGTTCTGGGAAATGACAGTGATCATTTCCACTTTGGACGGAGCAGGGCAAATCTGAGGCCATGTAGTGCAGAAGGTGAGTCTAGTGCATTTACCAGGCAGGTAATTTTAACATATTAAGAAGGTATGCAAAAGACTCCCTATTTATTGGAAGGTCACTTATTGAAAAATCTGAATGAGTTTCTGACTAAACTTTTCCAAGGCCAGTGTTTATGTAGGCAACCAATTAGTTTTAAAACTTAGGACAAATATCCCTTTCATCAACTATGTGGCTGATATTCATGTTCCTTATGAGAGAAAATTAACCTGCACATCTAGTCTAAATCATTTGTTTTTATCATAATTAACTATTTATTTTTTAATCTAGTCTTAAAATTGTAGTAAATGATTCAACATCATCTCCCTTAAGAATCCTTTTACACCTCATACACTTACACTAGGACCTCTACCTAGCTTTCACACAGGGAGGCCAAATCGCCAAAAGCTAATTTTCTAAGAAGCCAAATTCACCAAATTTACCTATTGTAGGTTTAATTGCTTTACTAGTTTTAAGGAGAATGCTGGATATCAGTGACTGGTATATATCCTCTGAAAGTTAAGTGTACTAAAGGTAGCAGGAGAATCCTAAAAATGTTAAAAATCTGGCAAAAGATAAGTCAATGTATACTTACCGCATGGAAAGCATTTTATTAAAAAGTTGGCACTTTATATGGAATGGAACTGTTTCAGCTACTTCTGATTTCAGTCTGGCTGCTTTCAAATGGTACTCCCTGATTTTTCTAGTTTAAACAACTTAATCTAATTTTTAATGGGCTATCAGTCTTTCCCTACTCTATCTAGTAATTAAAATTTTTTAAATTAAAATTTAAGTTAAGTAGAAATTTTATTTTATTTAAAAAATAAAGATTTTATTTATTAATTTTTAGAGAGGGGGGCGGGAAGGAGAAACAGAAGGAGAGAAACATCGATGTGAGAGAGAAACATCGATGTGAGACAGAAACATCGATGTGAGAGAGAAACATCGATCGTTTGCTTTGGTTGCCTTCCATACAGGGACTGAACCCAAAATACAGGCATGTACCCTGACCAGGAATCGAACCCATGACCTTTTGGTTCGTGGGCCAGTGCTCAATGTACTGAGCCACACCAGCCAGGGTGAAATTAAATAGAAATTTTAAATACAAATTTTAAAAATATCAGATAAGTCAGCATTTAAAATTAAGAATTAAGTTAAAATTTAATGCAAATTATTTAAAAGCAAAAGCAAAAATTCATAAATTACCAAAATAATTCCTTATATGGTTTGATGATATATCATTAAACTATTATTGATACAGTTGAGATTTACTGAAAGATTTGATATGAGAGACAAAATCTTATAAAGGAGTGGAAAGGGAGTATGAAAGCCCAGAAGGGACACACAAAACGCTGAGTGAATGGTAGCTCAATTTTGAACTACTTTAATTATAAATATGTAATTAGACCAACTGGAGCACAAAAATATATTGGTTAAAACTCCTAAACATGCTGAAGGATGGCTACAAAACTAAAGTACATGAACAAGTCTTTGATTTAAACAGAAAAAAAATCAGTTCTGATATTTTGACTTTTGATAATGACATAAGGCATTTCTGAATGCATTTAAATGCTTTATTCATTATTAAATTGTGCAGAAAAATGTACCTGTAACCCACCATCAGATACTAAGGCGGAATAGATCTACTGAAGTTGTTTAGATACTCTGCAGAATGTTCTAATGCCATTTTTTAATAGATCGGGAAATTTACATATTAGCTGTTTGTGAACTGCCTGAAAGACGGGTGTGTGTGTGTGTGTGTGTGTGTGTGTGTGTGTTCTCTTGTGTTTGTGTGTGTACGTGTTTCACGTCTGGCTATTTCCTGCCTTTCCTTATTTAATCGCTGTGTTCTGACGGGTGCAGAGAAGACCAGCTGCGATGACTTTTCGACTTTAGACACTATGATTCTGTTAGCACAGCCTCCGTGAGCATTGTTGGGTCCCCACGTCACACCGTCTCATATGAGAGGTTTTGGTCAACTGATACTGCCAAGAACTTTTCACTGGAACTGATGTTAATCCTAATCTCCCCAGCTCTGCTGTCATATAGCTGACCTTTTTTGAACTTAAATACTAGATTTTTTCCTGCTTACATTTTACCTTGTTTCCCATACTATGAGTATGTTGTATTGTTGGTTGTGAAGTCTGCTCAGCTTTACTGGAAACCTTTTGACAGGTCAAGGATGTGGCTTCCATGTCCCCCATAGCCCTTTGCTCCGTTTTGGCTCAAGACAGGCTCTGTAACCAATCGCTGGCTGAGGAGCGATACATACTGACTACACATTGTTGGCCTGTCCCAGAGCACGTGCCTCGAAGGCCTTCCAAGGTGCCATTTACCCAACTTTTTAAAATTAATATTTTCATCTCTCCTGCCCTCATTAATTGGAAGTTGAATTATTGAAATGCAAGAAAAATGCACTGACATGGCATTTGAGTAAAAATTAATCAACAAATCATGCCAAGTTAATTAAAAATTGAGATAAAACAATCTGATAAAATCATTAATCTTCCTGAAAGCGTTTAATTAAAACATAAAGTATATCTTCATTAATAGGAATGCTGTAACTACCGTAGTTACTGTGATATCTACATAATGAACTCAAAGTTTTGGGCAGCTGTATAAAATAACAGAAAGAGAGTTAAAATTACTTATGTTTTATTGGGGACTTGAGTGTATTTCAATGGTGTATATACTCAGCATTCTAAGAACTTATCGTAACTCAAAACAAGATAATAATAAAGAATCAAACAATAAAGAGAAGACTTCAACTTTAAAATCTCAACAGTAAAGAGGATAAAACCTCTTCTTCCATGAACAGGTGAAGAAATTGAGTTTAAAGTGGCCTTCCCCATCCCAAACTCAGAATTCTAAAGGACACCAAGAAATTATGGGATTCACTGGTGAATTCTGAAGTCTCTTGAGTAGCTATTCTGCATGTTAGCAAAACCTTTCTTGGAGATAATTATGGCCTCAATTCTAAAATCTGATAACCTTAAAAAAAAAGTTTTACCTAGTGACCAATATCACTTGTGAACTTAAAAGTGAAACATCAAAATAAAGTAATAAATAGAATCTAGTAATGCTTTGAAATAAAAATAAACCCAAACCAGGATGACTCACTTCAGAAATATCAGGATAGTTCAATAAATGGAAATCCATCCACATAGAATTCTCTACTCTAATGAGAAAGAACATTTCAAGAGGTAATGAAAGATATTTGATAAAAATGAATGTACTTTCTCAAAGAATTAAATAAGAATAGAAATAATGTCCCTTGATGTGTCATGAAGAACCACCTTACATGGAGAGTCAATAGTAACACTCTAGTATGTTGCTGTCCAATAGAAGTTTCTGTGATGATCAAAATGGTCTCTATGTCCACTGCTCCATTTAAGTGGCCACCAGGCAGGCATGGCTAATGAGCACTTGACGTGTGGCTATTGTGATTGCAGAACTGAATTTTCGGTTTTAGTTAATTCCTATTCATTGAAAGTAAAAAAGCCACATGTAGTTACTGGCTACTATAAGGCACAGTACGGCCCTGAGGTGGGGCAGCAATAATGTATATTTTAATCATTATTTTTAATGTTTTAGTAGGTATTTATATCAATTACTAAGGAAATTTTTCAAGAGAATGTCTTAAAAAGATATTACTTCTTTTCCACTCCATTTTTATAGGTAAGGAAACTGAGGTAAAGGGAAGTTAAGTAAAATTGCTCAAGACACAAAGCTAATAAATGGCTGCCCTAGGGCTTAACTGTTTCTCTAAAACCAGTACCCATGGCATTAAAACATCTGTGTGTGTGCCCTTTCTCATCTTTCCACATCTGTCCTGTATGTTTCAGGTATCTGCGCACCTGATTAAAAACGCCTCATTTGGGATCACAGAGATCATGAAGGCATAAAACTAAAAGAAATTCCTGATAACTGTTGCAAAAATTAGTTGAAGAATTTAGAGTTGATGCAGGATATAAGCAGGTCCAGCTCACATAAAGGCCAATAGTTGAGGTTTAAGTTGGTTGTTTGGAGCAGGGAGCACATGTTCCATCAAACATGAACAATAATAAAGACTTAGAACTCTGAGCGTGATTGTTAACATACATGTTGGAACCTACATGTCTAAATGAGCATTGGCCCTTGGGAAGAATCATCTTAGAAGCATAACTATAAATTGTAATCCAACGAAACTTATTCAAGAATTTCAAAACCACTGTTTTAAACGTTCGTTCAGAGCCTATGTACAAGTAACGCTGACATTAACCTTTAGATTTTCTGTGAGGAAATAACCAAAAACCAATATTGTGAAAAACAATAAAATAAAATAAATAAGGACTACTTTAAAAAATCCGTTTAAGTTGAATTTTGATATGCCAGGAAAAGCCGCTTTGATTAGAAGAGAACATGGCGGTGGTCACAGGCTTTCGTCAGATTCTGAAGGGGGCTTCGGGGCACTTTCAAGTACTTCAGAGATTGCCGTCTTTGGCTCTTTTTTACATCCAAGTCCACTTCAATACTCAACGGCATTTCTTTTCCTCAATAAAATGGTATAATTCTAACTCCTCTTCTGTTTGGCAAGGGTGATCTAGAACACTTTGATTTTTACCAGGAAGCAAATGGCAATTTTTTTTTTTGGTGTACTAAATGGCATTTGGCAGTGGGGCAAGGGATGGGCGTGATGAGAATGATGGGGAGATGGAGAGACACAGAGACAGAGACAGAGAGAGAACATCAATGGAGGTTTTTTCAAGGTCACCAGACAGGAGTTGGGAGTGAAGAAGGATACAGAATGGGGGTTACAGAACGAGGTGTCAATGAGAAGAGATTCTCTACCATCAACTGTCCTTCATGAGGGTCTACTTGGGTGGCGAGGCAAATTGGAAAGAAAAAAGGAAAAAGGAAAAGGGAGGATTTGGGCCAAGAAACATCACGTTAGACATTTTGCCACATTGGACACCAAAGACCACAAAACTCAGACGAGCTTTATAGCAGATCTCCAGCATGGGAGAGGGCAAGGGATGGGGCAGATATAAATGAATTATTTGTTTTTAGAGATCACATGGGAAGCCTCATGAGGGAAGCATACCATTAAGTATTACAAAATACAACGCAGGCACTAACGAAACCCCTACATCAGACAGAGACACTGAATTTCTTTCTACCTGGCAAGGAACTGTATCATGTGGGACCCTGCAAGCTAGACTTGGCCTCCTTGAAATACCCTGGATTCCCTGATGTGGGTAAAGGAACCTAAAAATATCAGCCTGTATATTCAGGTTGATTCAAAATCAGGTGACCCCCCCATGGAAAAAAAAGGTATTTTTTTCATGCTAATTTAATTAGTGATGCCTTTAAAGACTCTTTACCTCAGGTTTCTACACAAACAGCTCCTGACAGGTAGATAATGGAAGGAGCTTCTTCTCTTTTGAATACTAAGTCACGAGTTAGAAAGCCACGTAGAGAGAAGATATTACATTCCTACAGTGACTGTCCAGACTATACGAAGGCATTAAGGCTTCCCCTCTATTCCTGGTCCATCAGCATGAAGAAGGATTTCTAGGAGCCTTAGCCCACAAGACAAAGCAAAATGCCATTTCTTTCCAAAGCAGTTCATAACAACAAATTGCACTCATAGAGCAGTGTGTGCTTTTTCCCAAGATGCCTTTCTGTTATCCTGTTTGATGTGGATGACATTACGAGGTAGGGGCAGGCGAGTTTTCAAAATGAGGACACCAAGATTGGAAAAAGTCAAGTGATTAACCTCAGGCCACTCCAAACAAGTTAGTTACAGGTCCCAGATGGAGCTTAGAAGGCTTACTGTCTACTCTAGTATTTGTTGACAACCAGAATATCCAATTTCATGGTTTTCACCTGAATTCCACTTTTATTTAACTTTTTGAATTAAGTTCTTGCAGCGTGATGAAAAAAGAGCATTCAGTTCAACCCCACACAATTATTGAGTGCCTAGAATGTTCTAGACACTATTCTGTGATCAGGTTACAATAAACTAGACTCAGTGCCTACCTTTCAGCCTCTTGTCCAGGCTGGGAGACAAGAAGACAGGGAAATAAACAGTTAAATGAGCCAGGTTTTGCCAGGTGGAGAAGGTGGCAACAGGCATACTAGCTTATTCACTTATTTTCAATTATTTACTCAGTAAATATGTATTAAGCAGCTACTGTGTGCCATCTGCTGTCTTGCCTTGTTCAGGGGACATACAGATGGAAAAGTACATGAGTCCTTTTTTCCAGAATCTCTAGGAAGTAAAAAATAAGTAATAGCCCAATGCCACACAGTGAGTTTATCTCTAGGGCAAAGAGATAGGCACACAAGGAGCGATGGGATCACAGGCAAAGGAGCTGAATGCCTAACTGGGGAGCTGAAAGGAGGTTCTACTGAGGAGAGAGCTGGCGTGAGAAGTTACATGACACCTTGTCTAGTCCTTATAAAGCTTATCACAGAGCCAGAACAATGGCCATAGACATAGACAATCACAAGAAATGGTGGCAAGTGCCACTGTCTTTATAAACATCGGGTGCTATGCTGGCACGTCCTCTAGTGACTCCCTCTGCATGAGCGCGCAAGGAAGCATCGCGGTGCTGAGGGCAGAGCCGGCCCTTGGAGCATGAACAAAACTCTATCAGGCAGAGAAGGGAGAAGGCCATTCCAGGCAGACAGATACATATAAACAAAGTCGCAAAAGCACCAACATGCATGGTGATGGACTGGGAATTGTGAGGCCCGGAGCTTAGAAACAGGATCCGAGATTTGATCAAATAGAAGAACAGGACAGGAAGCCAGAAGGCAAATTTGGGTGGTATTTTATGAGTCTGGGGTAGAAAAGTAGAGGGCCTAAATATAGGCAGTCCCGATTAAGATGAAGAGGTGGTATATTTATGAGGACGTTAAGATGTCGCACATATAGGACCTGGGAAATTTTCAATGTAAGGGATGAGAGACAGAGAGGAGTGTGGCTATGTTATCTGATATGGGAAAAGGAATTTTGCAGATGTGATTACATTTAGGATCTTGAGATAGGGAGACTATTCTGGACTCCGGCGACTCTTCAGGTGGACCCAGTATAACAAAGGTCTTTTGAGAGAGAGGTAGCAGGGTCAGAGGTAGAGAAGGAGCGATGATGGCAGAAGCAGAGGAGGGGGGAGAGAGGGGGAGAGAGGACAGAGGCGGGTGGGGAGAGATTTGAAGACGCTTCACTGCTGGTTTTGAAGATGGAGGAAGGGGTCATGAGCTAAGGACTACAGCTGACCGCTAGAAGTTGGAAAGGACAAGGAAACAGCGGGGACTCCAGAAGAAAGGCGGTGATGCAAACCATTTTGGACTTTTTGCATTGGCTTAAGCCACTAAGTTTGTGGTAATCTGTTATAGTGTCAACAGGAGTCTAATACAGGGGCAAACGAGGAGATGAAGAACCCAATCTCATGCGTGTTGAGTTTTTTAAAAGATTTTATTTCTTTATGTTTAGAGAGAGGGGAAGGGAGGGAGAAAGAGAGGGAGAGAAACATCAATATGAGAGGGAAACATCAATCGCCTCTTCTGCACGCCTTGATCGGGGACCAGACCTGCAACCCAGGCATGTTCCCTGACCGGGAATTTAACCGGTGGCCTTTTGCTATGCAGGATGGTGCCCAGCCAACTGAGGCATGCCAGTCAGGGTCATGTGTGTTGAATCTGAGTGCCCATGGTACACTCACTAGGAACTCAGACCAAAGTTGGCGTAAAACGTTGAACCGGGAGTCTGCACTATACAGGTCAGGGCGATACCAAGGGGTTGAAAGGGTTGTCACCAGGAGCGAGGACCAGAAGGTGGCTGGAGTTGCACTCTGGAGGACAGTAGCCTTCAAAGATTTCACAAGAGAAAAGGCACCAGAAAAAGAAATGAAGTGGGAGGGGAGCTTTGAGAGAGCTGCGTCCTAAAAAGCCTGGTGAGACAGCTAGAAAGGGAATTGTCCGCAAAGTAAAAGTCTGTGTGAGGCCGAGTGGGAAGGTCTCAGAGCAGAGGGTGCTGGGCATGACAGAGCAGCGGGCCTCAGGTGATGTCAGCAAAAGCAGCTCCAGGGCAGCTGTGGGATGGAAGCCAGACTAGGTGGAATAGTGAATGGAGAAGGGCGGTGGAGACAATGCCAGTCCAGGATTTCTAGGAGCTTCTCTTGCAAGTTGGGTGGGCAACAGGACAAGGACTTGGTGGGTTGAGGCAGAAGCATTTGAGTACTTGCTTTTATACTACATTTTGAAGTTGGGGGTTAACTGAACATGTCATACGCCGAGGGGTAAAGATATTAAAGTGTAAAGAAGAAGTGGGAATGGTGGATAAAGACTGGATTTTCCGGAAGCCTCAATTTAATGAATAACAATCTTGAGAGAGCCCACCTCTATTCATGTGTTTAGTGTGAACACATAACATGAGCCTAACTCCAAGTAGCCTTCAAGTGTCCATTAGCTGCGAAAATTAGATGTCTTCTCAATCCTGTGGCTTTCACAATTTATGCCATTAATTTCTATCCATCACCAGGGCTCTATGGAGGGAGGGGTGTGTGTCGGGGGGAGATTTGAAAGTAGGGGTTGTATTTGTATAAATTGCTGGGACCATCACAAAGAAGTAAAAAAAACCTTTAATCCAGGCACTTGGTCCTAAATAGAGAGAGAAATCTTTTAATTTGTTTTGGGAGTTAAACTAAACTAATTGTTGAAACATTAATTTCAGCCAGGAGCGTATTTTTAAATACAGTTTGGGAGAAGAGAAGCAATGAATCCAACTAGACTCAAAGTAACATGGATGAAGGAAGTAACAATGAATTTCTGCCTTTCTTTGCATGGGTCGACTGTTTATAGTTTAAGCTGAGGATGGAGTATTAAAATGGCCTAGATAAGTCAGAAAAAAAAAGAAAGGAGAAAAATGTGTTTTTGCTTGAGTTAATCAAAACAAGTTTTAACCAAAAAAAAAATTCTCTTTTAGTTTGTGAACTTAAGAGTTTTATTTGAAAATAAAATCCCCTTGTGTGGCCTCATGGAAACTGGCCCCCAATACCGAGGACAGAGATACCCCTGGTGTATACCCTGCGATGCGCAGGTGCCTCGCAAATAATATTCTCAAGAATGTTGCACTGCTGTTTGCAGGTTTAAATCTGATAGATGTGTTATAAATCTTGAACAAGAAAGGAAGCGATCAAATTGCTTTTTGTAACCCCAGGAGATTTCCCAGAACCTTTTTAGCGCATCATTATGATATCGATTTTTTTGTGGCTGAAGCCTCCAAAGATTCCCTAACTCTAGTCAAATTCAAAGGTAACTTTACCATTTGCTTTTGTGGGTTTGAAATAGTACCTATGTAATGACTTCCATCACTAGACTGCCCTATGTAAATAAATGATATTTAGGATGATTATTTGGATAATTAGTAACACATTCCAGCAAGTTTGACCAGTGCAATCCATTGTTCTCGGAGATGTGATTTTTGTATAGATAAAACAATACATTTTTTTTCTAAATATGAAGAGATTAAGCTGTATGAATCTCCCAAGGCGTCTCAAGAGCTCTGGACCACCTCACCTGCAGTTGGTACAGTATTTTCCTTCAGTGCTTTGGGTCACTGGGATATTATTTATCGCTGCCATTTTAAATGTCCATCTAACACGCAAATAATCTTAGTATGAGTCGCTCACCCAACAGGATGCTTTTCTGATGTGTGTAATATTGACTCATAGAGCTCACCTCTGAAACAATAGTCTAGTAATATCCTAAAGAAAAGCCACACAGATGAATGAAGCTTAAATCTGCTCTTTGGGATAACAAAAGGACTTGAATCTGTTCCTCAGTGTAAAGTGACTCAGGTACCTCTTGTGTTTCTTATGTTCATGAATGCCATTGCCTCCCTCCCAGTTGCTCAGGATCAAAACCTCAAAGTCATCATTACATCTCTCCCCTTCCTCACAGCCCACATCCGATTAGCTGCCCAATCCTGTTGATTCTGTGACTTCAGCGTGTTTGGCATCTGATCCTTCTTGTGGGCCACCCTTAGCTCCTTCTGCCTGGCACTTGTCATGGCCCTGGAATCATCTCTCCAGCTTTAGCAGTGTCCTTTCTGCATTACGCCTCTCCGCTGCCACCGCATTTCTCTTCCTGTGATTTAGATTATATCATTGTCATGCCCAAAAGCCACGAGGAACCTCTGTTATAAACAGCATGAAGTACAGGACCTCCAAGCTGACATTAAAATGACAGCAGAGTGGTACATGGATCAGACTGGTCCATGAGCCTCTTGGTGTGCTTCACCATGGAGGTGAAAGGGAAATAGGGAGTGATCATTTAGAAACTTCCCTGGACATACTTTCCTTCTTTCCTGTATTTGCTCTGATTATATTCCTTGAAATATAATTAGGCATCTGCCAAATCTACTAATACAGTTTTCAATTTGGCAAGTTAAAAAATGTTAATACCCTTTTTCTAGGAATTCACTTTTTACTACTGAAACTATATGCATCAGTAGAGCGGAGGAAATTTAAATTAAAACAGTGATCCTTGGAGAAGCATTGGACAGTATGACACCAAGTACGGTCCCTGGGCCGGCGGCATCCACCACACTTGGGAAACTGTTAGAAAAGCAGAATTTCAGGTCCCACCCAGACTTATGATTCAGAACGTTCGACGGTGGGTTCCAACAATCCTAGTTTTAAGAAGCCCTATAGGTGCGCGCTGAAGTTTGAGATACACCAATTCACAATCTTCCCACCACTCCTTCAAACCCCTGCCACTCCCGATGGATAAGCACTTGAAATGGGGCTAGTATGATGGAGAATTTTAAGCTTCATCTTGTTTCATTAGATCTGAAGAGCTACATGTGGCTAGCGGCCGCCATATTGGACAGCTCTGGTCTGTCCCCTGTGCTCTCTCCCTAGAGAGCCTCAGAGGCATCTCTGTGCTGCATTTTAGGCTCTGCAGTCCACATAGGAATATGTGTTTTCCAACCCCAGCACTGTCACAGTAATCTATTAAATTTCACCCATCTGTCCATATTTTCACCTGTTCCAAGAAGACCTCCAGGATTTTCGTAATTTAAATTAAATTACCTCCTTGATTTCCTTTTACAGCATTTCCCCCCCTCTAACTCTCTTAATAGGACATATTACTCTCTGCTTTGTGCCCAAGTTACTTGGGGATGGGGTTGCCCTCCCTCAGATGGAGAACTGTTGGTTTAATCATCTTTTATCCCACGACAGCACCTACCCGATACTTTGCAAATGGGACACATTCATCAACCATGTAATTAAATTAAACCCACATGAAACCAGAAAGAAAAAGTCTTCAACACCAACAATGCATCCTAGTGTTCTTAGAAGTCAAGACAGATCAAAATGTTAACATATACAATTTAGTTTAGAATAGGAAAAATGTTAAAGCCACAGTGAAACATTTGTCACAGGATCAAAATACATTGTTATAAAAATAAACAGAGTGCCTGCCTCATCATTTCTTTAGCAGCAGGAAAGCATTTTCCTTTGGCAATCCTCTACCTCCATCAGAAGTGTTCCTTAACTAAATTTGAGATTAAAAACAGATTTGTAGCTTAAAAAAAAAAAAAGCACTCCTATTGGAGAAATGTATTTTTGGTGATATAAAAGCAGTTTTCCCATCAATTTCAAGACAGATATTAAACTTCCAAGTGGATCAATATCTTATTACAAATTAGAAAAATGTTTATTTTTATGGAAAAGATGAGAAGAAAATGCAATTCATTCTGCTTTATTTTCAGAGTTCTATACTTGATTCTATTTTTACAAAGCTATAAAATTAAAATACATGAAATTAACCACACCAAACCAAACATTAAGGTGGTTAATAATTAAGTATATTCTGCCATCAATGTAATAAACCTCATTAGACTTTTATAGGGATTACGTACCCACATTGACTCACAAATACAGCACTCCAAAGAACTTATACTTCACAATGCCTTCACACAAAAGTAAATGGGAAACGTATGTTACTTTCCAACAATGGGCAAAGGCAGCATTCATATTAGATCTGAAAACCTGAATGTCAAATACAATTGACAGTTTTCTGTGTACCTTTCATTATGGGAACTCACCAACTAACATCAATGCCAATTCCCCTTACAGGTTGTATTTTCAAAAATTTTAGTTTGTCTGATTGTGCCATGGTGTAAAAGCACACGATTCAACAAGCATCCACACATGATACATTTGATGTTCTTCTCGATCTGTTCTAAGAAGATTGGAAAGATGCAGGTTTCTAGGCAATACTTTCCAATTGATAGAAGGTACTTAAATTTAGATGAACACTAGGCTGGTAGTCCAAGAAAACAGATTTATCTTAAGAACCACCATTTATTAGAACAAAATGGCAAAATATATTTTAAGACCTATGGATAATTGAGAAAAAAAGATGTCACAGTACAACTTATTAACCTCAGTTTTGTAAAAAATAAAGTAGATAGCCCTGGCCGGTTGGCTTAGTTGGTTGGAGTGTCATTCCACACACCAAAATGTTCAGGGTTCTATTCCCGGTCAGGCCACATACATAGGTTGTGGGTTCAATCCCTGGTTGGGGTACACATGGAAGGCATCTGATCAATGTTTTTCTCTCACATTGATGCTACTCTCTCTCTCTCCATTCCTGTCTCTCTAAAATCAATAAGCATATCCTCGGGTGAGGATTAAAAAATTAAAAAAAATTAAGTAAATATATGTGAAACCCTAGAAAAAGTACATGAACACCATACTGATAAAACTGGTTTCCTTTGAGTAAGTAATAGTGGGGGGGGGGCGGTGCTGAGAATTAAATATATTTTTCATAAATCTACTTTATGTATTTTTGCTAGTTTGAATCCTTTATAACCAGAATGTTCCCAGGAATTCCAGTCAAAATGGCAGAGTAGGTGAACATTTTCCTTACCTCTCCCTATGACCACCTGAAAATTACATCTAAATTACAGAACAATCCACCTAGATAACCATCTGGAGACTGTTGAACAGACGTCTTATGACTAAGGATATAAAGAAGTAGTTAGGTCACAGCTGGCAGGAATGGCGGAGATGCGACATGGTTGATCCTACATCCACATGTAGTGGTTGAGAATCTGAAGGGATATGAGCTGCAGAGGTCCGTCCAGAATAGTGAGGGGTCTCAGGCCCATGCTGGGCTCCCCAACCCAGAATAACAGTGCCTGGAAAAGGAGCCATATAACTTCTGGCTGTGAAAATAAGTGGGGACGCCACCCATCGGTGAGCTGGAAGACTGCTGGAAACGCAGGTGGTCCTCTTACAGAGTCAGCTCACAAACTCTTGCTCGCAGACACTCACCTTGGGCTCCCTTGAAGGGACAGGTACTTGGGGCAGGGGGTGCCAGACACATACAGGGAGAAACTGAGTTGTGTGGCTTCAGGGTGAGGGCTGGAGGTATGGCCACCATTGTCCCTGTGTTGAGTCCTCCCATGAACAGCAGGTGGACGCCATATTTCCTGTGTTGAGCTCCCCTGCCAACACACATGGCCAAATCTGAATCTGCATTAGCCTGGTGAACTCCACTAGCCCCACCCTGATGAGTCTGTGAGAGCCCACACTACTGCAAAGGTCTGTGGACCCTAGGCTGGAGGTGGCTGGCATCAGTGCCTGAGACTTTTGCTGAGTGGCCTCAGACCTAGCACTGGAACCAAATCTGAATCTGTATAAACCTAGTGAACACCACTCGCCCCGCTTTGGTGATTCTCTGAAACTCTGCCTTACCCAACTCACGCTCTGCCCAAGGCTCTTTCAGTGGCTGAACCATACAGGTAGCTGGTACGTGGCAGCAATTCTCGGGGTGTCTTGGGCCTTTTGCTGATGGGCCCCAGGCATAATACTGGTGGCAGCTGGCCTCAGTTCGCAGCATGGATCCTCCCATGTGAACTAGACCCAGAATAGGCAGCTACCAACCATGGATTACTTTGTAGATCCTAACAGGTAGCCCCAGACCAGTCACAGGCAGCATTGACATTGACCTGCACTGATGTCCCTCCCAAGGGCCCAGAACCAATGCAACGAGTGGCTGGCATCAGACCACAAAAGAGCACGGCCTGATTAGCTCCATAAACAGTATGGCCAAAGGGAGGTCTCAGCAGGCACCTCACCCCACTGGGGTGAGTCACATTGCTTGGAGTCAGCCCCCACATGGAGCTCATATGCTGTGGTCACGGCAAGTCCTCACAGCCAGCCAGCCTGAGGGTCACTCTGGCTCAGTGACATGCCAAGGCAATTAAGGCTTAACTACAACAGGAGGACACACACACCCACAAGGGGACTGCCCTGGAGCCCCTGGCTCAGGTGACGAGAGAGGCTGTGCCACTGGGCCCCATAGGACACCTACTATATAAGGCCACCCTACCAAGACCGGGAGACATGGCAGCTCTACCTAATACGTTAAAACAAACACAGAGAAGAAGCCAAAATGGGGAGACAGAAAACATGTCCCAAATGAAAGGGGAAATCTCCAAAAAAAGAATTAAATGAAATGGAGGCAAGCAATTTACCAGAGACAGAGTTCAAACCACTGGTTATAAGGACTGGAAGACAAGGTAGCAGAAAACAATCAGAATGGCAAAAAGAATGAATAATTTAAAAAACGAGGCTAGTTTAAGGGACTCTGGGAAAATATTCACATCATAGTGATACTAGAAAGAGAGGAGAGAGCAAGGGGTTGAGAAACTATTTTAAGATATAATGACTGAAAACATCGCTATTGTGGTGAAGGGAAAAAGACACACAAGTCCAGGAAGCATGAATAGTCCCAAACAAGGTGAACTCAAAGAGGCCCACAGCAAGACAATCATAATTAAAATGACAAAGGCTAAGAACGAAGAGAAGCTTAAAAGTAGCAAGTGAGAGACACTTACCTACAAGGGAGCTCCCATAAGACTAGCAGTTAATTTCTCAAAGAAACTTCCAGGCCAGAAGAGACTGACATAAAATATTCAGTGATGAAAAGCAAGATCCCACAACTAAGACTACTTTGCCCAGCAAAGCTATCTTTTAAAATTGAAGGGAAAATAAAGAGCTTGCAAGACAAGCAAGAACTAAAGGAGTTAATCACTGCTAAACCACTATTACAAGAAATGTTAAAGGGAATTTTTTAAGAAGAAGGAAAAAACCACAAATATGGATAATAGAAGAGCAATAACTATGCACCTATTAATAATCACTTTAAATGTACATGGATTAAGTTCTCCAATCAAAAGACAGGGTAGTTGAATGGATAAGAAGGCAAGAGCCATATATGTGCTATCTATAAGAAACCCACTTCAGATCAAAAGACACACATACAGACTAAAAGCAAAGTAATGGAAAAAGCTATTTTATGCAAATGGAAATGAAAAAAAAAAGCTGGGAGTGGCAATCCTTGTATCATACAAAATGGGTTTTAAAACAAAAGCTATAAAAAGAGACATGGGCATTGCATAATGATGAAGGAATCGATTCAACAATAGGATATAACCCTTGTAAACATTTATGCACCCAACAAAGGAGACCTAAATAAATAAAGTAAATATTGATGGACATAAAGGGAGAGAATGAGTTATACAGTAGTAGTAGGAAACTTTAACATCCCTTTGATATCAATGAATAGATTTTCCAGACAGAAAATCAGCAAGAAAATAGTAGCCAGGAATGACAAATTAGATCAGATGGATTTAATTGATACTTTTAGAGCATTTCATCTCAAAGTAGCAGAACATGCATTCTTTTCAAGTGCACATGGAACATTTTCCAGGACAGACCACAGTTTAGGCCACAAAACAAGTCTTAATAAATTTACGAACATTAAAATCATGTCAAGTATCTTCTCTGACCACAATGGTTGGAAACATGACATGAACTAAAAGAAAAAGCTGAAAAACATGTAAACACATGGAGGCTAAATAACATGTTATTAAACAATGAGTGGGTTAACAGTGAAATCAAGGAAGAAATGAAAAGATACCTGAAACAAATGAAAATGAGAACACAACCGCAAATCTACAGGAAATAGCAAAAGCAGTCAGTCCTAAGAGGGAAATTCATAGCATTTTCAGTCCTACCTAAAAAAACAAGAAAAATCTCAAATAAATAATCTAACCTTATACCTAAAGGAACTAGAAAAAAACAATAAACAAAACCCAAAGTGAGTAGAAGAAAATAATAAAGATCAGAGAGGACGTAAAAAACAGAGCCTAAACAAACAAAACAAAAGCTCAATGAAACCAAGAGCTGGTTCTTTGGAAAGATAAACAAGATTGATAAACATTTAACCAGACTCATCTAAAAAAAAAAAGAGAGAGAGAGAGAACGGATTAAATAAAATCAGAAATGAAAGAGACGTGACAGCTGAAAACACAAATACAAAGGATTATAAGAAAATGCGATGGACAATTATATGCCAACAAATTGGACAATCCTGAAGGAAAAGATAAATTCCCAGAAACGTGTAATCTTCCAAGATAGAGTCAAAAAGAGACAGAAAATCTGAACAGGCAGATTACTACCAATGAAATTGAACCAGTAATCAAAAAACTCTCAACAAACAAAAGCTCTGGACTGATGGCTTCACAGGTCAATTTTATCAAACATCCAAATAAGAATGAACACCTATCCTCAAACTATTCCATAAAATCCAAGAGGAAGGAAGTCTCCCAAGCTCATTTTATGAGGCCAGCATTATCCTGATTCCAAAACCAGACAAAGATATTATGATATCCCTGATGAACATAGATGTAAAAATCTTCAGCATGAGATTAGCAAGCCTAATTCAGCAGTACATCAAAAAGATCATACAGCATGATCAAGCAGGGTTTATTCCTGGGATGCAAGTTTGGTTCAATTTGATCTGCAAATCAATTAATATAATATATCACATAAACAAAATGAAAGATAAAAATCATATGATCATAATAATAAATGCAGAAAAAGAATTTAATCCAATTAAAAAATGGGCAGAGGACCTGAATAAACATTTCTCCAAAAAGGACACACTCATGGCCAATAGACATATAAAAAGATGTTCAATGCCATTAATGATCACAGAGATGCAAATTAAAATCACACTGAGATATCACCTCACACCTGAGAAAAGGGAACCCTAGTGCATTGTTGATGAGAATGCAGACTGGTACAGTCACTGTGGAAAGCAGTATGGAGGGTCCTCAAAAAACTAAAAATAGAACTGACCTGTGACCCAGCAATTCCACTTCTAGGTATTTATCTGAAGAAATCTAAAGCACTAATTCAAAAAGATATACGTACCCCTCTATTCATTGCAGCATTATTTACAATAGCCCAGATGTGGAAGCAGTCCAAGTGCCCATCGGTAGACAAGTGGACGAAGAAGAATTGGTACATATATACAATGGAATATTACTTGGCCATAAAATAATGTAATCTTACCATTTGTGACAATATGGATGGATCTAGAGGGTGTTACGCTAAGTGAAATATGTCATGCAGAGAAAGACATGCCATATGATTTCACTTCTATGTGGAATCTAAAGAAGAAAATAAATGAACAAACAAAACAGGAGCAGACTCACGGATACGGAGAATAAACAGGCTTGCCAGATGGGAGGGAGGTTGAAAGGTTGAGTGAAAAAGGTTAAGGGAAAAAGAAGCACAGATTGGCAGTTACAAAGTAATCATGGGAATGTAAAGTACAGCACGGGGAATAGAGTTAATAATATTGTAATTACTACGTAGGGTGCCAGGTGGGTCCCAGAATTATTGGGAGGGTCACTTCATAAATTATGTAATTGTCTAACCACCATCCTATACACGTGAAACTAATATAAAATAATATTGAATGTCAACTGTAATTGAAAAAGAAAAAAATGTTTCCATGTATTACTTGTGTAACCAAAAGTAAGTATGATTTTAGGAAAGTAAAAGAACATTCTACTTAGAGGAAAGCAGAAGAAATATATTTTTTTCCTGACAGGGGATTCCCCCCCGCCCTTAAAATTAGTACAAACAAAAGCAAGTTAAAATTTTTTTTGAAAACATAATAAAAATTAAACAGGACTTCCTAATGGCTTCTGCTTAAGTCTCATTAATGACTATACGGTACTTCGCAGTTTAGAAATTGCACTTCACATTCATTATCACATCTCTTAATTTAATGGTGAGAGAGATTCCACCATCATCTTTTTACAGATGAGGAAACTGAAACTGAGGCATGCTAAACCATTTTGCTGACTCAGAACATCCAGGCAGTAAGTGGCAGGGCCAGAAGTTGATCCAAATTCTGACTCAAAAGACCAAGTAGTAATCATCACATTTTCACAACTCAAGGAGATGCAGCTCAAAGAACTTCATTAACTGAGTGTGACAAGAGAAACTAATCAACCCAATCTAGACAATTCATAAAATTGTAAAGTTTAATGGATTTATCTGAAGCAATTATGTATGAAATAGAAATATTTTCTACATCCTGGGATGTCTCTAATAACTGACTTTCACTCTTCCTGGTGTTCCTTCTTTAATCGGAAGAACCAGCAGTGAGAGAGAATGACTTGTTTCCTTGAATCCCAATCCCATGCTCACAGCTGTGTCAAATTTAAAGTCCAATTCAACGTTCATTCACTTGTTCCACAAATATATATTGATCTCCCAATATGTTGCTGATTGTGTCCGTAGGAAACGGGGTCAGGGAGAAGAATGAGGCATCATCCCTACTTCCAGGGAACCCCAAATCCCTGGGAAAACAGGTGTAAAATAACCCCATGTAGAAGAAAGAACAGCAACACCAGAGTATCAGGGATGTTCAACCACATCTGGAGACATTCAAGTTGTCACAACTTGGGGTGGGAGTAGCATGTAGTGAGTAGAGGCCTGAGACGCTGCTAAATATCCTATAATGTGCCCCGACTGGTGTGGCTCAGTTGGTTGTGTGTCACTGTTCAATTCCCAGTCAGGGTACATGCCTGGGTTGTAGGTTTGGTCCCTGGTTGGGGCATGTACGGAGGGCGGCCAATTGATGTTTCTCTCCCTCTCTTTCTCCCTCCCTTTCCCTCTCTCTAATAAAAAAAAAAGAATCCTATAATGCACAGGACAGCCTCTGCAGCAAAGAATTATCTGGGCCAAAATGCTAATAGTGTCAGGGTTTAGAAATACTTTGCTAAGGCATATTACTCTTTCCTAGTTTTTAAATGAGGAAATTTATATCATCTAAGCCGGAGGAACTTACAATCCCATGACAATGAGTAGATTAAAAATATCAGCATTGTACTCTGAAGTGAATGCTCTCATCCTATTTTTATCTTTCCATGAGATTAAGACAAAAATATAGCTTTTCTAAGTGTGGGCTAATAATGCATAATTGGGAAGGGCGAAAGACTCTCCATTTTCAGGGGACTAAATCCTCGCTCTTCTGCCCTGCCCTGGCCAAGCTATCATCATCTGTCACTCCCCAGGCTGCTGCACACCAGGCTCAGCGTGTCGCCTGTTCAGCCTCTTAACAAACCTCCACTGCGCTGGGAGAGCATTCAACTGTTTTTTAACACCCCATGGTGCCCACTTCATGCCTCGCCGGGCTTCAGCCGCACCTCACTCTGCTTTAGTCACGTGATCCCTGGGTTCTTTTCCCAAATCAGAGGCTTCATGCATTCTATTTCTTCTAACTTCTAAAATGTGCCCCCACCACTAAATCCCTATGTTTCATACCATGACTTAAATATCATGCCCTAGAAAAGGCTCTCCCTAACTTCCCAGTTCCTTCCATCCCCCACTCCCTTACACATTCTCCGCCCTTCTCCAACCTGCTCTGTGCCCCCGACACCCTGTGTGTCTGTCTGACTTCAGTGCTCTTGCTGGCCGCTCCTAGTCAGATTCGGCCACTGGGGAGCATCAGTAAGAGATCTGTGGGCTGGACCAGGTGGACATCCAGGTATCGCCACGCCATTTCCTATCTGGGTGCTGTGCTGGGAGAGACTCCCTCTCACTGGCACCAGAGCCCCAGCTCTCATTAAGCCCTTGCCTCTTCCCCTCCAGTGGATGCTATTTTCTGGTTAAGACGGCATCTCCCTTGTGTTCTCTTAACCCTCCCCCGCCTCTGAAAGTAACTCTTTTACTAACAAATTTCCATTTGAATAAAGTGAATGTTGTTTCTGGCCAGCATCTTGACATTCACACCCCTCAACTGAAATCAGTATAGATTCTTTTTTATTATTCTTCATATGGCTTCTTCTATGGCCCTCGATCATTTTTCCCCTGAGCTCTTATCATATTTTATGAATGTGTGTATGTGAGCTAGTATTTTAATTCTTTGTGTAATATCCGTCGCCTAACCCAGCAAAATTACGTATGTTCCACGGGGAACATGGCTCTTTTGTCAATGACAGTTGATTGGATGGATGAAAGGGGCAGACAATGTCATTACTGAAGGTAGACACCTGAATTTTAATGAAATAAATCATTGTAAGAACAATATTAATATAAAGCATTTATGGGTGACTAAAATGACATATGTGAAAGAAAATGCTCAAAGCTTTAAGTACACGCACGCGTGTATTCAGCTGCCATTTGTCAAGTACCTTGCGGTTCCACATTCTGCATTAGGCATTGAGGATAGAGGCACGAGAAGGAGATGGTTTCTTTTCTCAAGGCTCATAGGCCAGTGAGGAAGATACATAAATACAAAGATAAGGGGGCATACGACAGAATTAAGGCAGAGCACAAGGGGTCGAGAACAAGATTGCTACCCAAGGGGGAATATTTACAAGAGAGGCATTGGAAATTTAAAAAAAAATATGAGACTGTTTCAGTTTTCTTCAGAAAATGTAAGGGCTAACATGTCTGTAAATTCTTCGTTGTCCCTCAAATTCAGGGAGGAAATGAAGGAAGCAACATCCAAGGCACATAGCGCTTTGGGGCAATGTCTCAGCCCAGATAAAAGGGTCCAGTTGATATCTGCAAGCAAAGAAGCAGTGACATGAAAATTGCCTGGGTTTTACTACAAGAATCCAGACCCGTGGGTCCTGATCATAACGGGAGCCCAGGCGGTGCGGTTGGGGAAGCCTCCAGCTAGAGTTCCCAGGACACCTGCATTTTGGGAGCTCAGGAAGGTTTAAGCAATTCACCTGCTGTCAAGTTTGATACACATGTGCATGCCACTGCGTGATATGCATGAGTGCGCGTGACTATCATGTGACGTTTATAACCCTCAAGGTAACAGTTATGTTCAACAACACTCTTTCTGTCTTGAAATAGGGAAAAACATCCTAACATCTTTTTTCATTGAAATAATCTTTTTTACCTTCCTGTGTAGGGGAAACCAGTTATTTCAACAAACACTTTTATTGCGTTTGTGATTTTGTCGATGAGTTGCCCCAGCCCACAGAGGTCACGATGAGTCACAAATCATTCTGATTAGACCCAAATAAACACTGAGGTCCTGTCCTCAGTCAGTCATTAAACTGAGGCCGGCAAGCTTTTGCTATAAAGCAAGCTAGTAAATATTTTAGGCTTTGTGAGACATACAAGCTCTCTAGCAATAACTCAGCATTGCCCTTCAGACAATATGTAAATGATGGGCATGGCCATGTTCCAATAAAAGTGTAGTCACACTCATACATGGCAGGCCAGGTTTGGCCCATGGACTATAGTGTCTCAGTCCTGCTCAAGACTATAGAGGAGGAAAAAAATGAACTGAGAACAAGGGAGATAGCTCCAAAACAAGGGGGGAAAAATAGAATAACTGATGGCAACGCCGCAGTGGCACCAAGAAGAGAATGTTCTAGTTGTAAGTTATATGAAGGTAATGACAATAAATCAATACACTCTGACTAATCGAACACATATTCTGTCTTGTGATAAAATAAAGCGGATGGCATAATTTCCTACCAAATACTATGCAAAAATAATCCTATTTTGAAAACTGTAGCTCAATATAGAGCTCAGAAATGGAAGCTAACTATAACATGGATGAACCGTAAAAACATGATGCTACGTGAAGCAATCCAGACACAAAGGGCCACCTATCACACGATTCTACTTATACGAAATGTCCAGAGTAGGTAAATCCATAGAGACAGAGAGCAGATGAGTGGCTGCCAGGGGCGGGGAGGAGGGACAGGGAGTGCCTCTTTCTGGGCGATGCAAATGTTCTGAACGAGACAGGGACGAGGGTGGCATGATTCCGTGAATGCGCTAAAACCCACTGAACTGCGCACTTTAAAATGCTGCATTTTATGTCATAGAAATTCTCTTTCAATTTTTAACAGAGAGACACTCTCATATGATGCTTCCATTTTTCTGGGAGACAATGGGAGGCAATGTATATGAAAAGTTCTGCAAATGTGGGAAGCCAAAGAGAAACGGGAGCTAGGAAGATGGGAACATCAAAAAGCAGCAAAAAATAATTCATTAATTAAAAAATAATTTCAGCTATTGGGAGAGTTCCATATACATCAATTCGAACACAAAAGGGGCTCTGTTATGTCTTGAGAGCAATTAAAAGGTAGCACTTTACCTTTCCACGTCCCTGGAAAATGGCCACGGATACTTGATCTGTTTATACGAGTTAATGACAGATTTGCCTAGACAGAAAAGGATGATCTCTAAGCACTAGGCTAGGAGCTTTTTATACCTTGCTGATCCTTTCCACAGTCCTGCAGACTGTGCATTATAAACTCCATTTCACAGATGCGCAAACTGACGGTCAGAAGCCACGCTCTTTCCCGCACCCTCCTAATCTCACAGGCCCCGCGTGGGTGGTCCCTCTAGCAGGAGCCGCTTGGCAGCCTGTTCCTTACTCCCCGAATGGTCCTTAGCTGTGCTCTTCCCTTGAAAGGGGATGCGCATGAGGCCCTGCCCACAAGGTCACAATATCGCTATCTGGATCTCAGCGGCGCTCTGTCCTCTCGTCTCCCCACCTCTGTTGCTCACTGCTGCCGGAGGGATCTACTGGCAACTTCAATCAGCTCATGTACCACCCCTCGCCCTTAAAAAAGGCCAAGCCCTTCAACCACATTTAGAAGGCTCTAGTTGCCCTGCTTCATGGGCTGTTGCATGTTTTGAATCTTGCCTTCACCGGCCTATGGGCCCTCTGTCACATCAAGCCTTGGAGGGTTATCCTAGCTGGTCCTTCTGCTTCCAGTGCCCTTCCGTGGTTGACTCCTTTTTCAGGTCATCTCCCACAGAGACTGTCCTTGCCTCCTGTTTTAAAGTAGCAATAAAATATACTGTTTTAATCTTCTGCAAAGCTCTTACCACCCCATTCTTTCTCCTTCTCTCCTTTCTTCTGTCCTCCCTCCCTCTCTTCCTTCTTCCCCTCCTCCTTTTCTCTCCTGCCTCCCTTCTCCATCCCTGCTCCTTCTCCATCCACTAGAATATAAACTGGAGGAGAATATGAACTGAAGGATCACCTGCCCCAGCCCATTTTAGGCACTCAAATATTTGTTGAAAGAATTAATGATTGTGGATGAAACTTGGCAAGGACCCATGTTTGGCTAAATGATTAAAGATCTAAATCCCACAGCACATGGTCTTGGCTCTGCAAACGGCTGTGCAATAAATGAGGGTTCTAATGACCGCAGACTTCAGAAGGTCCTACCCAGCACTGACCAGTTACAACTGCCCCCACCCCCAAAGTTCCATGTCTGAGACAAGTTTCTGCCTGGAGAGAGTTTTTATTGCCTACTCATAAAGCCCTGAATCATGTGGTTTACAGGGCAAGTGCTAATGCAGTCATAATTATATTGGTGTGAACACATTGTCATAGATATGTAGCAAACATAGACATAGGCATTTAAGAGGAACCAGCTGCTCCCCATACAAGATCAACCATCGCATAGAAACCAGTCAGCAGACACACAGCTAAGGAAGTTGAACTAAGTGACTAAAGGTGACACACCCTATAAATCAGAGTAAAATGACAGTTTGCAGCAGCACCTCAGAGTAACCAACTCACTACCCGGAGAGCAATGCATTTTGGGGACATCTCCAATTAAGACATGGCTACCACCGTCCCCCAAATGGCGACTGCCATTCATTTTCTGTTTAATGACCCAAAGCATAAAATAAGTGTAAACTTCATTCTGTGGGTGATCTCCTTTCTTTTCTCTTTGGAAGCAGATCAAGAAACAAGAAGGGACATGACTTCATTACAAATTCAGCACTTACCTAGGGTTTCCCCCCGCCTTTTAATCTTTGAAATAACAGTTGATCCATTAAGAGACTGAAAGGTGAAAAATGTCAAGCCTTTGACCTTTTCTCCATTCACAAACACACTGAGAAAATGAAAACATGCCCGCCCACCCACTCCATCTCCACACAATTAGTACTTCCCCGGACTCAGTGATGATTCTAAGGCAACGTTTTTTGGTCTAGGTGCTATTGACGATTCTTTGTGCTGGGGGCCATCCCGTGCACTGCAGGTTGTTCAACAGCATCCCTGGCCTCCGCCCACTAGGTGCCAGCAGCGCCCACCACTCAGCTATGATTGCCACCAAAACTGCCTCCAGACATGGCCGAGTGTTCCCCGGAAGGGAAAACCACTCCAGGTGGAAAACCACTGTTCAAGATGCTGTACGTAAAAAACTGGAAGAAAGAAGATCAGCTCATACTCTCTACTTGTCTTCCTCTTTTACCATATGTTGGCCCATTTTAAATCTTGGATACTCTAAGTGTATCAGTCCAGAATGTACCCACGTTGCCCCTGTTGCCTGGTTTTAGTGGTGGCTGTTGCTCAGCATCTTTCGGAAATGCCATAAGGCCAGGCCTGCTTTTGTAGGAAGACCCCTTGAAATTCAATGCAGGATTTTATGCCTTCATCAAGAATTGTATGCCAAGATTACACTTCTTAAAAACAACCAGGACCTGTAAATGCCTCTGAGACTCGGCAATATTTGCAGTTGGTGGAAGGATCTTAAAACTGGTTTCAAACCAGACATTTAAAGATCATAATATTTGTACGAAGAGCTCTTTAAAGGAAAAGAAGAGAGCTGGTTTTAGTTTGAAACCAATGAAGAAACAAGTCGTTTGTCTCTGCCTTTTGCTAAAATAACTAACCTCTCTTAATGACGATATATTTAGATTAACAACAGAAAGAGCAGAACTAGCCCTGGTATCGGCCTTACAAGATTTTACAATTCTAAAAAGGCCATTAATCACAAACAATCTATAAAGACAACCTAAAGAAAATGTGTTCCAACTGCCTCATTCCCTTGTCTTGGTTATAATCCAAGAGTAAATCCTCCAAATCTAAATCTCGCTACCCATAAAACTTCTTATCTGCCTTTCCTCAGTAAAGGCCATCAACCGGAATCTCCGCAGGCGGGTTTTCCCATGGAGGAAAGGGACTGTGAGTTTGTTCACTGAGAGGCGAAAGGCGGGAAGGAAGAATAATGGAACGTAAATCTTCATCGGCCATCTAGCGTAAAGCTCACACGGATTTAGAAAAAGCTTTTCTTTGGGGCTTTCATAAATTTTCTTATTTGCCCAGGAATAATTTATGCTAATTGAAAAAGTGCATTTTAAAAGCTGCCGACAATCTTACATGGATTATTTCACACTACACGGGAGCTGACCAATGGTTATTGATTTTGCAACAGATGCATATTCGGCATGAACGGTATCATTTCTTTACGTGGTATAATTTCTGTTTACAGAGAGACAAAAAGGCAATTTGTATTATTTTTTTCACCTTTTTTTTTTCTTTCTCACGGGTTATGACTTGCTTTACACAAGCCTCGCATTTTTGGGCTGAAGAGAAAAAATATTTGCCATCTCAATCTAACTTGCGGTTTTGCTCGAAGCCCTCTACGAGTAGCTTGCATCTTGTGATCTGTTTAATACCTCGCCTTTCCTATTAGCAAACCCAAAAGTAGGCCACGGTCAGGGCGATGAGCAGGAGAGAATGCGGCCCTTCCGAGAAGGCGGGCGTGTGCCCAGCATTCTGCTCTCAGCATAGTGGGGCTCGCCGCAAATGTGGCGGGTGGCCTGCGTGCAGTCTGGGCCTCCAGTCTAACTCTTGATTAGAGATCTTTTGAGCTTTTATTAATGACAGTTTCAACACCCTTTGTTTCTATAGGTATCCCATCAAGGAATTCAACAGCTGCTTTTGGGGGCCATACTGACACGATCTAGGAGTCTAATTGCTTCCAAATAACCTTTACATCATTTCTAAAAGAACCGATCAGGAGGAAAAGAGCATCTTGGAGTTGCAAGTGAAGGAAATGAACGATTTGAATACTACTTGGGTAAAAGCGGGATGTTGTTTTTCCCCCTGTTCAATGGAGATACATCTATCAGTATAACCTCTTTGCAAAAATTTGGTTGCTAATTTTAAGGTTACCGAACATAATTTAATCCATTTGAACTAGCACCCAGTGACTACCTTGGTGGTCCAGGCATTCACTGTATTCCGTATCCTATTTTCAGATGTGAAATACTAATTATTTCAAAGCTAACTCTTTAGGAAGTGTTAGGACAACTGGAGTCATGCTCCCTGGGGGGCCTGTGCGGCGGCCGCACGCACCCCCTCAGCCGGCCTGCGCCCCCACGGAGCCATCCACGGGCTCGCGCCGTTCATCAAGGGCCTCCAGGGCCGAGATCAGCTCCCCTTCGGAAAAGAGCCAATTGACCCTCAGCACCAGAATGGGAGCCCTGCAATGAGCACTACTATGCGCGTTGTTTTATTCATCTCTCTACTCACCTGACAGAGTAGGTGCGATTTCTCTCACTTTGCTGAGAGGTTAGGTAATTTGCTGGGGTTAAGTAGCCGGCAAGGGGTGGAGGCCGGCCTTGAAGCCCCTGCAAGGAGGCAGTCGGTGCTGTTCCCGCTCTACCTGGAAGAGTAAGCCATGGCCGTGGGGTGCAGAGCTCCTGGCTCCCATCGCAAGGGCATGCTGAATGGAACCACCGAAACGGGATCCAGGAATTGTTGGAGAGGTTTTTCCACACCCTGATGCCCAATCTGATATATATTTGATAGGACACTAAAGCAGTAAGGGCATCACCAGACAATGTCAGTACTTGTTACGAAGTATCATTTCTACATGTTACCTCTTTCTACCAGACAAGCAGATATGCAAAACCCATGCCTCATGCATTGTTACTCTTTTCAAATCTCACCAGCACAAGTCCAGTCAGTGCTGTTTTCTTCTCTAGCCTTTGCCAATTAGCTGTCTTATTCTGCCAGCTCTTTAAATGGACAGAAAACAGCCCTTGAGCACAGGGCTAGCTTTTGAACGAGTATTCAGGTGAGGTACCAGGGCTGCATGCTGGAGCGCTGCGTTCCGAAGCAGGGGATGTTTTATTGTTACTGATGCCTAGACTACAGCGAGGCTGGCAGGGTTACCGCATTAGCAGTGGGCTCTGTAAGCTGGGGCTGTGACCTGCGGGACTTTGCGTATCCTCCTTTTAGAGTGGTTATTCTCTGCAGCGCCCCTTGCCACCATGTGTTCCCTTGCCTTGCACTAAAGCATGTCCTGACTAGTCTGTCCTGTCCACAGGATATGGAGCCCCTCAAAAGCAGACGCCCTGCTCATTAGTTTGGATTGCCTGGGGGTCTGGCAACTGCGCCTGTCACACATTGATGCTCCCCTCCCCTCTCCTCTCCTGTTTAGGTTTATATCCTCTGAAAGTTCTCGTGCATTCTTTACATATCATGGATTCAAGTATCCACCCAACTTTACAACAGCAATTTACCACTTTGATACCTCACTCCACTTTGCTTCTACTATTGATTTATGTACCCTTAGATTTCTAGGGCAAGTCAGAAAGGTGGAGAAGAAACATTGCAGACCTTGGAGTCACTAGTCAGCCAAGTGGCAAGGGGCATCTTTAATTGCTGTGAGGGTCCTTGTTCACATTTCTAAGGAGCTGAGTGTGGGAGAAGGGAGGGAAGGGGAAAGGGGAAGATGGGAAAGAAAACAGGAAAGCAAGAAAGTCAGTCCTGTATGGTCACTGCAGGAATTTTAGAAACTGTGTTCTGCAGGCACTCGGTCTTTAACTATCATTCATTACTTAGGTCACCCTGAGCCTAACTGTGAATACTGTGGGGGGCCAGAGAGAAGACACACCACATAGAGAAGTAAGAAAAGATGTGTCTTTGATTTCTTTTTTTTGTCACCATGATGGTATTTGTGGGTGAAGTTTTTCTTCGTCATTAACCTCATTGGAATTTTTATTTGCTAGTATGAGGGTCAACCTTGTAAGATGTCTAATATTAGCAAGCAGCACTTTGGTGTCATTAGATCAACATGCAATTAAAGAGGGACACCCTTCCCTGAAGCTCTCTTGCCCACCAGGTCACCAGTACTAACACTAATATGATGTAGCCATCTCTACCTTATTTTCTGCACAGCGTTTGAATGTAAACTTCATTGGTCCTTCTTCCCTTTTTCTTCCCTCAAGTAAATACTAGTGAGGAATAATGAATAAGCAGACTTAAACATCTTTCAATCACATAATGGGCCCTCAAACATATTTTAAAAAGAGAATGGTATTGAGTTTGGACAAAATGATCAATTATTGACCAGCATTTAGAGCACAATGAAGGAAAACACTGTAGAGTTTGTAGGAAGCTTAGATTTCTAATCGCGCATGTAGGCCATGGTATGAAGGTAGCAGAAAAAAAATTCCTATGATACTATAAGATCAGAATTGAATGTCTTGGGTTATTTAATAAACATATTATGATTGGAAATCATCATTACCAAAAAGCATTCATTACTGAGTTCAATATGTGATTCTAGTGAGATATTACAAAAATCAGGACAACCCAACATACTTCCAGAGCTTCCAGAAGGTTTAGAGTGGGGTTGAGATACCAGACTGATTAAAGTCTCAGTTATAGCCATGGGGGTGGGGAAGGGATATTACCACGCAGTGAACACTTGTCCCCACCGTGTGGGAGACCAGCGGGAACTTTCCTCCATCCTCACAACTGGGAGGCACAGCCTCCGGTGTTTTCATCCCCCTATCTCCCAAAGGAGAAATTGAGACCTAAAGAAGTCAGTAAACCCCACCAAAGTCCAGACTTACTGGCAGTGGCTGAGCTGGGATTTAAACTCATTTCTGTCTCTAGAAGTCTTTCTGATTGAATTAGGTAACAGATCAGTAACCTAATTATGCTGTCCTTCAAAGCACCATAAATACTGTGGCAGGCACCGGTCAGATGGTCCCCAAGGCTCCCTGCCTCCTCATATTTGTGATTTGGTATTTGCCTCCCCTTAAGTAACTTGCATCTAACTAACTAACTTGCTTCTAACTAAGAGAATATGGCAATGTTGAGAGGGAGCACTGCCAGGACTGGTTAAAAATATTGAGATCTTCATCTTGCTACCAGGCTCTCTTCAGAGCTGGCTTTGATGAAGCAAGGTGGCAGGTCAGAGAGGCCCGCATGGCAAGGCACTGAGGGTGGCCTCTGCCCACAGCCAGCAAGGAAATAAAGCCCTCAACCCCACAGCTCCCAAGGAACCAAATCTTGCCAACAACCACACTAGTGAGCCTGAAAGCATGTTCTTCTCCAGCCTCGAGATGAGACCCCACCTCAGTAGACACCTTGTTACAGATTTGTGAAGCCCCCTGCAGAAGACCCCGCTGAGCTGTGCCTGGATCCCTGAGCCACAAAGCCTGTCAGATAATAAATGTGTATTGTTTTCAACCTCTGAGTCTGGAGCAATTTGTTAGGCAGCAATAAATCACTACTACAAGGGCCTCACAAGAAGGCCAAAGAAAACCAACTGGCTTGCCACACATAGCCACCAGTTTGAGACCCACAGAGGACAATGGTGCCAGTTTTCAAAGTGACAGATACCCGAACTCCCCCCACTATATCATACCCAGAGTGAACATGTCGGCCCCTGGGCCTAATACCTTTGCTTAACTTCTGTGTCAAAAGCATAAAAGAGAAAAGGGTACGAGCACTAGGCAGAAAAGCAGCGAACTAATACACAGATGTAATGGATTACTATAAGTGAACAAAGAACAAGGACATACTGGCTAACAGAAGTTTTAGAAATCACTTGATTTAACGAGGCTGGAGTTAGAATTCCAACTTAAATTGAGGTTTAAAATGAGGGGGTGGCTGAGTCAGCCCCTGGGGAATCATTTTGGTGTCCTGGCTGGTAGGCTAGCTCTGTGCGCTCAGCTTCATCATCGGCGAACAGTCCTTTGTGTTCGAAAGTGTCCAGCTTTTACAGAGCTTTTATTTTGTAATAAATGGAGATTCAAGCCTCAAACTCAAAAAATTTCTGGCCCAATTACATTTAGTAATATGAGAAATTATGTTATTTCTCTTGGCTTTAAAAATTAGTCAAAGCTCACTTGGAATTTTAAAAATTCCCCATTTTTATTTCATTTTTTTCCCTCTTCCCATAGAGATTGGTCTTTATGTTCAATATCAGTTCCTTTGTATAAATATTAAAAGTGACAATTTATGTTTGACGATTTCCATACTAATGGGTAGCTATAGCTCTAAACTTTATTAACCAAATGCACAAATGTGTAACTTTCTGTTCTGGGGTTGACACTTATTCAATATACTAAGCTATGCCTCATCAGCACTATATCTTTGTACTGAGACAGCCTTTGGAGTTAAGTAGCCCTGAGCTTGAACTCTGGCCAATTCACTTACTAACCAAGTGGCCTTAATCTCCCTGACTCTCAGTTTTATAATCTGTAAATGGGGATAAATATAAAGTCCTTCGGATAAAGGTTTCCATATGAATTAAATGACAAAATGTAAGTAAAATGTTTATATTATGCCTGGCACATAATAAGTAGCTCTTACCATATTTTAAAGATTTTCTCCTTGTCTTTGGTTTTCTGCAGTTTGAAAATAATATACGAGGTAGAGACTTTTGGTGTTTATCCTGCTTTGTGTTCTATGAACTTCCTGGATTTGTGGTTTGATTTGTGTAATTAACTTTGGAACATTCTCAACCACTATTAACTCCAATTAATTTTTCTGCCCCTTTCTCTTTTCTTCTTCTGGTATTCCCATTGTGTGTATATTATACATTTTGTAATTGCCTCACAGTCCTTGGATATTACATTTCATTTTTTTTTCATTCTTTTTTCTCTCTTTGCATTTCAGTTCGGGAAAGTTTCTGACTGGCCTATTTTTCAGTTCACTGATTCTCTTCTTGGCCACGCATGGTCTACTAATGAGCCTATCGAAGGCATTCTTCATTTCTGTTATGGTATTTTTGGTTTCTAGCATTTCCTTTTGCTTCTTTCTCAGAGCTTTCCATTTCTCTTCTTATGTTACCCATCTGTTCTTGCCTGTTGCCCATTTTTTTCCATTAGAGCTATTAGCATATTAATCATAGTTATTTTAAATTCCTGGTCTGATAATTCCAAAATCTCTACCATATTGGAGTCTGGTTCTGATTCTCGCTTTGTCTCTTCAGATTGTGGTTTATTCTTGCTTTTTAGAATGCTTGGTAATTTTTTGTTGAAAGCGGGACATGATGTATTGAATGAAAGGAACTGAGATATAGGTTTTCTGTTGATCTACCCAGGAGTTAGGCTGTGTTTGGTGTTGGTTGTAGCTGTTAGTGGCAGAGGCTTCAATTTCCTCAATATCCTTGTTCTGCTTTTCCCTCGTATTGCCTTTGTGTTTCCCTAGAAACTCCTTCTTAAATAGAGCCTGAGTATTGCAGTTATTTCACTTTGTCGTCTACTGTCATTATATAGAAGCCCCCCATAATACGGAGAGTGGCGAGGGAGGGAAACATTCTATGACCCTCTGATTAGTTCTTAATTGTTTAGTGTGTCTGTGCCCTGGGCTGTAATCTTCACAAGTGCATCTTAGCTTTTGTTTTCCCCCCTCAGTGACACTGGGAGGCTAGAGGGGGCTGGAAGGAGGTCATTTCCCTTCTCTCAGGTCGGATATGGCTCTGGTAAATTTTCCCCCCCCTCTCTGTGAAGAATGCTCTGGGTTTGTTTCAAACCAGTCACTTTCTCCATGGGCTTATTTCAAAATGACTACCTCTGTATTTCAAAATAGTTGCTTTTCTCCTCACCCTGCCAGAGCACAAGGGGATTTTTGTCTGATTTTCACCATGAGAATTTGGTGTGGAATCTTAGAGGTGAAACCCACAAAAGTCTGGGGTCCCCTCTTAGACTGAGGACCCAGGAGTTTTAAACTCTCAAGCTCGTCCATATGCAGCCTCTAGCAATTCACTGAACTTAGGGTTTAAGTGTTAAAACCAGCTACTGGGTCCAGTGGCTCTGCTTCAGGTAAACTGATCTTTAGTCTCTAGGTTTGCCCGTCTTCCTACTTTTGGGGATGGAAATTTGTCCTGTGAATTCAAATTGTCTGATGGAGCTAAGCAAAGTCATTGATTTTCAGTTTGTTCAGCCTTTTTCTTGTTGAGAGGGCAGAAGTGATGGTTTCCAAGCCCTTTACATGCTCGAGGGGAAACCAGATGACTCTGATGTTTTAAATATTTTAAATTTATGAACAAGTTACACTCTTCTCAACCAGAGAGATCTATAAATCTAGGATCTAGAACTTTAATTGTCTAAATGTGTTTCTATCATGGCATTCAACTTTCTCACATTATCAACCATAATAGATCTTATTATATGAAGCAAATCAGAAATAGGCAAATAACTACTTTTTGGTAAGTACAAATGTTACTGCAGTTAATTTTGAAAATATTCTTTCAAGTAATCTAATTGGCAATCAATGATGAAGTTTCAAGTGAGGAGTAGCAAAATAAAGAAAATGTACACAATTTAATAATTTTTTATAAAGCCAAATTTATTTAATATAATGACTACTCTTCTAAGGTTATGTCCTACTTATGTTTTTTGATGGTAAAATGTCCATTGGTTTGCTAATTTGTGTGTAAGAGGGTTTTTTTTTTTGGTTATGTCATTAGTGGCAAATTTAAAGTTGGAATTCATATTAGTCCCTTGCCATTAAAAAAAGCATATTGGTCCCTGAAATATAAAGATCTGGGAAGCAATGCATAAGAAATGTCAGGACAAATCAATGTAAAATATTACAGACAGCTGAAGTACAGTAAGGGCTAACGTACTGAGTGGATTAAGCCAAGAAGTCATTAGTGACATTACTTGGGGGACAGCTTGGCAGAGCAATGAGGGTGGGAAGAAGGTTACAGTGGGGACAGACAATTCTCATTTATCTTTAGGCAACTAAACTTGAGTGGCCACACAGAAATAGTATATATTGGCTCACTACATACATGTAGTGGCATTCTGCTGGTTATTAGGTTGCCATATCTTTAAGACACATGGAGAACAGGGGTAACATAAAGAAACTAAGTAATTTAAGTGATTGATCTGAAGCAAAAAAGATGAACAAACTCCAAATATAGTCATTTGACTCAATCCAAAAAATCATTCATCAGCTTTTTTATACCTCCCCTTCGATCACGCCAATATCCTCCCAGATTAGAAACTAGATGAACATCAGTGCCCTGAGACACTATTCTCTAAGCATCTCCATGAATGATCAGGGTAATGATCGGGGATGCGTGTCCCCATCAGCACTGGGGCCATTCCATTCCTGCTTTGCCTGGCCCAGGGTGGGGAGGAGGCCTGAGACTGGATTTTATGTCCTTTCAGAGTGTGTGGCATAGAACGCAGGCCTCCCAGCCACCAGCCTGACTTGCCGGAGGGACAGGTGTGTGGGAAACATGTCCAAGTCCCCAGTGACCCAGTGTGGACAATTAATTGCAAGCCAGGGCACTTAGAATTGCACATTCGCCTACGATGACCTAGCAAGCCAATCCCTCTGCATGTTTCCTTTTAGACTGCATGATTTCAGCGAGAAGGTTGTCCTTATAACCTGAAGGCCTGGAAACATTTTAAAACCTGAATTGGCCTATTCCTGGAGACTAGTGATGAACCTACTGGGATAACATCAATCTGCAGGTTTCCCCCAGCACTGAAGACATATTTCATCCTATAATTGAAAAACAGATTTGATTTATATTCCATTGTGTCGGAGCCTACACTTAGGTCTCTCCGTGGAGAGGTCTGGGCAACAGGGAGATGGTCTAGTTTCAAAAAAAGATACTTCATAGACACCTGTGAAGAACACTGAGAAAATGGAGCCAGAGTAATGTTGGAAAAAGGATTCTGATGCCTCTTCGTAGATTCTGGGGTTAGGCTGAGGGATGTGAGGTGCAGAGAGCCCAGACTAGTGGCCACCATCCCGGACTAGCATTTGCTGAGTCCTACCACATGTCAGGCAATTGACATATGAGTTCATTAAATCCCCTCAACATCCCTGAGACTGGGTATCGCTATCTTTATTTTAAAAAAAGAGTAAAGAACCTTGGCTGGTATGGCTCAGTGTATTGAGTGCTGGCCTTATGAACCAAAAGGTCACTGGTTCGATTCCCAGTCTAGGGCATCGAACCATGCCTGGGTTGCAGGCGGGATCCGCAATGAGGGGTGTGCGAGAGGCAATCACACATTGATGTTTCTCTCCCTCTCTTCCCCTCCATAAAAATAAATAAATAAAGTCTTTTTAAAAAATAAAAATAAAAAAGAATAAAGACGGGTAACATAGCTAGCAGATAAATGACTGAATGATGGTTTGCACCTGAACCCAAGTCTGTCTCCGCGACTACATTCTTTGCTGTGCTCCACAAGATACCCTGCTCCCTCCCTCTAGACAGATGTCTGTATTCTTACCTACTGGCTGAGTATGGAAAGATGTGACATTTCTACCAGAAAGGCAGAATCTACAAGTGAAATAACTCGAGATTACGTTCTATTGACTCAGGCAATCAAACTTAGCACACTTTGTTATCCAGTTTATGTTGTGAACTTTTAGCATTCTTTTTCTTATTTTTTTTTTAATCAGGCAATACCTAGAAACCACATGTCTCTTGTCAGGGATACCCTCACAGACTAGCAAATTCCGGGCAATTATCCCTCTGGTGCAGAGGTGGACAAACTTCCTCTGTAAAGCATCAGAGAGCTGATGCGTTAGGCTTTTTGAGCCAGACAGTCTCTGTCATAACCACTCAACTGTGCTGTTGTAGCCCCAAAGCTGCCAGGGACAACACATAAACGAACAAGTATGGCTGTGTGCCAATACAACTACCTATGGAGACAAGTTTGAATGGCGTATCCTTTTCACTTGTCATAAAATATTACTCTTATTTTGAATTTTTTCAAATTAAAAAAGGTAAAAATCATCCTTAAGCGCCTGGGTTGTACAAAAGCAGATGGTGACCTGGATTCAGCTCATGGGCCAATGTCTGCCAATCCCTGCTGCAGAGGATCATACTTTATCTTATTTTTTCATATATGTTTAATAGTTTACTTTCAGAAAGTTTACAAAAGTTGAGAACACCCATTGATAAATAATTAATAAAAACTAATGAGCCTAATAACATTGTAAATCAAATTAACACCAGTTTTTGGTTACTAGGGTGGCTCATAAAAAGCCAAGTTCGGTATTTCTTAAAAAAACAACTTTTTCACTGAAATTTTTATTGCGACAATTGTAGATTCACATGCAATTGTAAGAAATAACACAAAGAAATCTCTTATACCCTTTGCCTAATTTCCCTCCATGGTAGTTGCAAAACTATAGTATAACATCATAATATATAGACAGACATTGATACAATCTACTCAGCTATTCATATTTCCCCAGCTTTACTTGTACTGGTGTGTGTATGTGTATTTAGTTCTACACAATTTTATCACATATGCGGATTTGTGTATTCACCACAAGGATAAAGATATGAAGAACTCAACACCACTAGGGTTCCTGTGTTACCCTTTTATAACTCTATCTACCTCCCTCCTTTCCCCCAGCCCTAATCCTGGCAACCACTAGTCTGTTTTTTATTTCTAAAATGTTATTATTTTAAGCATTTTATATAAATGGAATCATATAGTATATACTCTTTTGGGACTGGATTTTTTGACTCAGAATAATTCCCTGGAGATTCACCCAGGTTGTTGAATGCAGCAGTAGTTCACTCCTTTATATTGCTATGTAGTGGACCATGGTATAGATGTACCACAGCTCTCATTTAACCCTATAGGTGTTGAAGGACATTTAGGTTCTTTTTAGGTTCAGGTTAACATGAATAAAGTTTCTATGAATGTTTATGTATATGTATATGTGTGAATATTTCATTTCTCTGGGATAAATGTCCAAGAGTACAGTTTCTGGGCTACATGGTAATCTCATACTTATAACTTTTAAAAATTCCCTTTGCACATACAAGGTCTGTCCGGAAAAAGTCCAGCCATTGTTATTATAGTGAGAATGGTTTGCTCCACATCAATGTACCTTGGAAGCCAAGGAGAGTGGACTGGAATGCACATGCGCTAACAATGATGACTTCACTGTACTAGTCAGTGGGGACGGTAGACGCCATTGAGTGAGCATGTGTGCTGTGTGGCTGTCGCATTCAAAATGACTGAGTGAGTAGAGCAAAGAATCTGCATCCAATTTTGTGTTAAATTTGAACATTCCTCCACAGAAACTATTTGGATGATTCAGAAGGCCGCAGCTGTGGGCAACTGGTGGTTGGCAGCTTCATCACGACAACACACCCGCTCATGCATCACATCTCATGAAGTTTTTTGGTGAAATATCAAATCACCCAGGTGACTCGGCCCCCCTACAGCCCAGATTTGGTGCCTGGAGATCTCTGGCTTTTCCCAAAACTAAAATCACGTTTGAAAGAGAGGAGATTTCAGACCATCAATGAGATTCAGGAAAATATGACAGGGCAGCTGATGGCAACTGGGAGAACCGTGTGAGGTCCCAAGGTGCCTACTTAGAAGGGGACTGAGGTGTCATTGTCCTATGTATAATGTTTCTTGTATCTTCTTCAATAAATGTGTATTTTTCATAGTACATGCCTGGATACTTTCCGGACAGACTTTGTATTTCAAACTAAGCATTTTTAACATTATCACCAAAACGCTTGATGACAAATGATGCCATGGTAGAGGCCCTTCAAACTTTTCCTGCCATCACACATTCTCATTTAATAGGCCGGGAACTCCAGACAAGAGACCTTAACTGGCTCCAAAGGGTCACAAGTTATAGAACAGTCAGTGAGGACTGAGCCAGGACAAGAAATCACTGCTTCTGCCTCACCATTTAACCCTCTCATCCTATGACATGGCACCAGTAAAATTACAGACAGAAACAGCCAAAGACAGGGTGTTTCTCATCACAGAAGAAGGGACATGACTTACTTGACCCTCAGGGACGTCGTGAGCTCACATGCAACCATCTGTCCTTGCCGTATCTTCCCTCCACAGGGTCTTGTGTGGCTTCTCCGCTGATAACTTGACACTGTCTTATGGCCCGGGCAAATGATCAGGGACAGCAAAGTGAGAACATGCGGACAATGTCTAATGATTGTCCCAGATATGTATGGGAACTGGAAACTGGAAAGCTCTGCGACTACAGCAAGCAAACCCTGTTCATCAGGCGCCCGGGGGGCATGCAGATCTCTGGTCAACAAGTTGACTGTACTGACTGGGCAGAATTGAACCCATTTTGGTAAGTTGCAATTCCCCAAACCTAAAGCCTTAGCAGACAGGTTCTGAGGTCCTGAACAGCCCAAAGAAGAACCGATTTCATTCCTCTACTAGATTGGGCAATTGCTTTTTTTCCTTCCACTGGCGACGGCCAGAAGTGCAGATGCCCTGGCACCTTTCCCTCTCCCTCAGAATCTCGGAAGCACTGCAGTGGGTCATCCATAACTTAAACCGATTCTTCTCAAGACAGGATCTCAGGACCAGCAGCATCAGCATCGCCCGCAAACTTGCTGGAAACGCAGACTCACGGGCCCAAGGCTGGGAGAGTCAGAATCTGTGCAGGTTGGGTCCCGCAATGTGCTTCCTCACGACCTCTTATCGGGAGATTCTGAAACTCGCTAAAGCTTGAGCAACGTCCTCAGCCACTTCAGAGCTATTTCAAGGAGATAATGGCAATGTAAACCATAGCTTGCAAATAAGTTAAATAAGAACAGCCAAGAAAACCATTTCAGTCCTTTTCTGTCAATTACACAGTCTTTATGAGGTCAATATTGATATAAGCATAAGCCAGAGCTGTTATTTCTGACATTCAACAGATCATAGCTTTCTTCACACTTGCTATATTTAAGTTATGTTTCTAATGAAAATGTTGAGTTTGTGCTTCTACTTAGCACCTATTTAAAATTCTTTATCAAACTGTAATTTCCTTGAGGGCAGGAGACGTGTGTCTCCATAGGCTAATAAACAGGTACCTAATAAATGGTGGCTGAACAAATGAATGGCTTGTGTTTTATATTAGAGTTGTTTTGTCCTCTATTAAACTGTGCATGTTAAGATTGTACAAGACGCTGAATTCTCGACAATATTCTGGCTATCCTTAAGTATCCAGCAGATTACCCTGAACACAATAGGTTTGTAAAAGTCGTTGAATGAACAGTGAACAGTAACAACCAGCTAAATTGCATCTTTGGTGCTACCGCATAGACTCCAAATAACTTTATAACAAACGCTTTTTCCATGTGCATGTGGGAAAAGCTACTTTCATATATGCCGCTTTGAATACTGTTGAGCAAATATCATTACCTACAAAATGGAACTTGAAAGCATGTTTGGGGAGGCTGTGGACAAACAAAGGTACCTGTGACAGAGGTGCCTTCCTTCAGAAGGGGCCCTCAGGGGACAATAAAGGAGGAAGGAGGCAATGGATACCCAGCCAGGTGAGCTGGCAGGCCCAGTTTTTGTTTCTACCATAATTTTTCTAGTTACAAAACCAAATTACAGCCTCACCAGAAGACCCAAACTGTGGCCTTAAGGTAGGGCGGTCTCAAATCCTGTGAGATTGAGCTGTCAGGATTTTCTGCCTTGTGGGTTATTCTGTAGGACTGAGAGGAACTGACACTTTCACAGAAAGGTGTTATGACAAATAAGCGCTCTTGAGGGATCAGGTGTGTGCAGGGAAAAAGGATGTCTACTCAAGGTTCTAAGGGAACTTAGCGAGGAAGAGCTGAGCTCTTTAATTTTCACAGAGCTCGTTCGGACAGGACAGGAAATCTTGAGTGCTTTCTTCAGTGGTCTTTGTTATAAAACGCTACAGAGGAATAGTTTGGGAAATCTACCTTTCAGTAAAACAAGCAAATAAATCATTCGTCTTTGCCTAGAAATCTGATGGGAGAAAAAGGAAAATTAAGTGTTTACAGTAAGCAGGCTTCAGCAATGAAGTATTTAAAAAATGTATAATTATTAACAATCTGACGATGACTGCAACATCGTTTTCTTTTCCATCCAAATAACATTTCTTTGAGAGTGACAGGAGGAGGAAATGGTGACAGATATTAATTTCGTTCATTGATTATTGTTGCCATTTTTGCATATTTATAGAAACAGAATTTTGTTGTTGATTAGGGTTTCTGCCCTCTTGAAACATGTTTCTGGTCCAAGAGGAAATACAAAACCAGTCTGGGTAAAATACCATCTTCCAAACAAATTTTAACTTTGTATTTAATTTGTTCAAGGATTTCATAGAGAATTTGTCTCTAGGCAAAATTCTTAAAAGCTAGCTTTGAGCCAACACAGTTATAACAGTTGCTTGCTTGCAATCACTGAGTATTTTAGTAGCATTAGTTCAAACGTATTTGAGCAGTGTATTACATGCGAAGCTTTAGGCCGATGGAGTGTCAGAAAGATTCTTTAAAGGTATAAAGCTGCTCATTGTGAACTGAATGGACGGGGTGATAGGGAATGAATGTCCACCTTCCACTCTGGCAGTGCACTGTCTCGACATGCTATCCATCCTTTTCATTAGCCACGCTAACAAAGAGATCCTAAGTCCTGCCTAAGTCCCCAGGCCTCTGAAGGAAGTCTAAACAATTCTGAGTGATTTGGAGTAAAAGCAGTATTCACCAACACATTCAAAAGCTCCTTAGTGGGTACCCTCTTCCCCAAAGGCAGTGTGTTTCGTCTGATCTGTCCTTCAGAGTGACAGTTCCATAGCACCCATGCTTATCAAATAGTAGGCCATCGCTCTCGAGGAAGTGAGTGGGGACGGCACCGGCCAGCATTCATGGAGCTCGTACCCTGTGCAGAACACTGCACATACATCTTCTCATTTAGCCTTCACAAATGGCTCTGGCAGGCAGGTGGTAAGAGAAATGAAGGCCAGGCAGTGAAGTGTTAAGAGCAGGAAGGCCAGCTATCAAGTGGCCTGGCACAAATTCTAATTCAGGTCTGTGCAGCTCAGGAGTTGGTTCGCCCAACAACTATGCCATTTGCACCTCCTTACGAGTCATTAAACAGCCAGTGATGGCGGCTGTAGAAAGCCGAGGGCTGCTAAATCAAAGGGAGTTCTTCTTTTCTACATTGCTCCTTAAGTGGATGGGAAGCAGCGCATATATATGTATTAGTTTCCTTTGGGTTTATTTATGGGGGGAACAATTTGCATCATGTTAGCATCTGTGTATGTATATATATGTGTGTGTGTGTGTGTGTGTGTGTGTGTGTGTGAGAGAGAGAGAGAGAGAGAGAGAGAGAGAGAGAGAGAGAGAGAGAATACTTAGACATATTGAAACAGTTCCCAGACCACTCATCTAGTCTTGTCTTTTCAACTAATTAAGTGAAATGAATTTGAACTGCAATTTATCTCCCTTACGCACCCCCCCATTTGTGACATTAGAACACTATATTCTTTTTCCTAAACACTAATTGTGGTTGTTACTCCATGCAATGGTCTCACATCTCTCCAGCCCATCCTTCCTCTCCCTCCTCCCCCTGCCCCCCCCAGGAGGCACTGGTGTGCTTCTCCCCACCCCTGACTGCTTCTCTTCGGTGAGCGCTCACTTCCTTCCTTCCACTTCCTTCAATTCAGTATTTGAACCCAGAGAGAGTAAGAAACAAATAGATGATGTTACATGGAAAGAAATCATTATAAGCTAACATTTCCACATTTGCTCTGTCTGGTTTCTCGGAGTTCTCATTAGTCCTTGTCTTAATTCTTCAGCCAATCTCAGGAACTCTCATAATCCTCAAATTGGCCTCTTCCAATATTCTTCCCGTGGGGATTCCATGGAAGCCGCCTGCCTCCATGTGGTCCTAGGCTCTGAGGAGGAGCCATATTTTATGGAATATCACGCGAGTCCTCTTCCAGATGGCCTATTTTGTAACATTCTACAAGTTCAAGGACACACGGCATATATAGATATGTCTTCCCAGGCTTTTCTAATCAGTGGGCTAGGAGCCACTCTACTATCCATTACGCCTCTTGCCAATCTTTTCTCGTATCCGGGACCATAACGGATAGGTTTTGTTTTTCCTACAGATGGAGCTTTTGTTTCATGGCTCTCACTTTCCTGAGCAGTCCCACTGGCTTCAGACCCTGAACTCCACAAAAGTAAGAAGTTGCCCACCAAAAGGCTCTGTATTACAGCCAGTGCCTTGGAATTAAAGTGACGATCCTTGTTGCCCTGAGCTTATCTGCATGGACATGCCTGGAAGGCAAACAGGTTGCACTGCCCAGGATAAGGTAAATATGAGGGGAAGGAATGAGGCAAATCCATAAAGCTATGATAGGTAAGCAAAAACCAGCGGATCCGCTGTCCCACATTCAGTGAATGGAAATGAGTTTCTTTTGACCCAATGTGCTAACACGCAGCTACATTTCACGCAGCCCCAAAGACGACAAATTCCGCAGCAGGCCAGGGCGCTTCAGTGATCGTGTCATCCTTGAGCAAGGTCACGAAAGCAGAAAATACGATCTTTGTCATTTTTGTGTACCGAAAGGGCCAATTATCTATTAAACAATTGTAAAGACTGATCGTTTCAGGGAAACACTAAAAGAGTCTTTAAAAATAGTCAGTTGATTCCAGTGATTTACGTCATAAAGAAACAGACCATTTTAAGTAACACATGGGCAATAAAAGCAAGCAGATGTTTGCATTCTAACCAGGGCACTAATGGAGGTGCTATGGCACTGTATCAAAGTAAAGTTTGCCATCTTCAGAATTGCCCACTGGAGTTTTAAATGCAGCTGCGTAACTCTGAATCAACAACTGGCGAGCGTTCCTCGACCACTCTCGCTCCCATTCCCGGCTACAGGTAAGATTTAATAATTCACTGTTAACATGCTGTGTCAAACTCGTTTCCTGAAATGGGCCTTGAAACGTGTGATTGACTATAAGATTCGAAATTGCCATAAAAACAATTCCTCGGGTTGCTGAATTACAAACATAAGTTGTTATGAGCAAAATCACAGTAAAAATAAATGAGCAAGTCCAAACCCACAAGAGACTGGATTTGGAATTTCACGAGCAGGCTCTAAGCCTGGCAGTTACCGAGTCAGGCACTGCGTGCTTGGGGAAAGCTTGACAGTGGAAATGGATTCATATACGACAACCTCTCCCTCCCTCTCCTCTTCAGAAATCCAAAGCGTTTAATAAATATTAAGCCAGGTACTGCCGGCCAAATAAATGACTCCTGGGAGTCTGGAAGGCATTTGGAGGATTAACTCTTTCGGCCACCAAGCTATCAGTCACTGCCCTAGAATCATCGCTTATTCAATCAGGAAAAGCCAACCTCCTCTGGAGCACCACTTAGCTTAGAAGCCCACGGTTCCTGCCATACACGCCTTTTCCAATAGGAGAGGAACGTTTAAAAAGCACATTGCATTCACACTACTATTGCAGATACAACTAATTACAGGTTAGACAAGCTCTGCCACCCCCAGGGGCCAGCTTCCCTGGGGTAAAGCCCATCAGGACATTATTATTACAAAGCCACTCTCCAGTCTGCGTGGCTGACGGCGCTGCCTTCCTTTGCCCTGTTCTCGCTCTCGCCCACTCACACACCTTCATCTCGGTGTCCAACCCCCCTTTCCTCAAGTCCCCTAGAGAACAGTGTCTTCTCCGGCAAGAGCACAATGACGGCTTTTGTCTCTTCTCGTACTTCCTGATTTTTTAATGTCACCTCCTTATTTCTTACTTTCTCCTGTATTTCCTTTTTTTTTTCTGCTTATTTGCTTTAGCTTTGCAAGCGTTTCCCCTGAGGTTGCATTCTCACCCTTGGTTTTGTTCCTGTCCTTTCTGTCTTCCGCTCTCTCCCCCTCCCTGCCCCTCCCTCCCTCCCCGCGCCCCCCCCCCATGGTCTCCAGCATTTTCTAGCAACTTGTGGCCTGCCCCTTCATTTCTTGACCCCTTAGCCCTCCACTTGTTTGTCTGGCCGGCTTTGTTTGGATATGGGGGGTAGGCTTGGCTGGTGGGGGGGGTGAGTAGATTTTTTGTGGCTTTGGGACCTCTCTTCTTCTAACATCTGCTTTTCTCTTCTTTTTCTTTCCTGTTTTTTCTTTTCCTTTCTCTCTTATCTCTTTGGACTTTCACTTATTTTCTAAATCATTGTACTTGGTCTTAATATATTGTGACATGTTCTTTTCTTACATCTTTAACCTGAATTTGAAAGAAATCAGTAAACAATGGCTACAGCTTATTGTCCCTAATACAAAGAAACTTCCAAGTGAGCGCAGGCATTTCTGTATATGTAATATAGAGAGAAATGCACATTAATACATACAGTATGGTTTTATCATTGATAGTGACTCTAGTCAACAAGAACTAGATGTAATAATACATGGAAACATTCTACTAGAACTATATAAAGCCCTGAAAGGTCTAAGCAGCAGCAATTAAAATTAATTTTATGATAAAACTTACTATATTTTGGCATATGACAACATACATGTTTCATCGGCATTGATAGTATTATATATCGAGAGCTAAAGTTAACTTTCAAATTCCTGATCAACAGCAATAAATTATATACAAAACACACGCACCACTGTTATTTTCCCCACAGAAGGCAGGTCATTTATAAATAAACTTTTGTATAATCTAAAACTCATATATTGACTTATGCTACCAACATACAGCCTGGGGTAAGCAGAGAAACAAATAAATCAAATGGACAAGTATAAATAAAATAAGCTGTTTCAGAGATAACACGGGACATATTTTATTAACTAATTTATGACCTACCATCTGTTGGCAGGAGCCTTCCTCCTCCCTGATCCCTGTCTTTCTGAGCAGGGTAAACAGACCAGAAGGCCTGACGGTGTGTGAAGCTCACATCTTTCTCTGTGCCAGAGCTGTATTTGGGGGCCTGGAAACAGAAGTTCTCACCATTTTTCATTCATTGTAACATTTGATGTGTTTTTACTGCAACCTTCACCCTGGCTCGCTCTGAACTATTATCTCTGAACTATCGGCAAATGATTTAGTGGCCAGTAACTACATTCGTGGGCCAGTGAACCGTTCCCCTGGTATGACACTGTCCAGCTTTGGCTTCCTTCTACTGCATGCGATTCCTAAAACATCCCGAGTCGGGGGCGACTGCTACCGCACATGCTCGTTAGAAGTTTCTGTGGAATGCTCCGGCTTTGAAGTGAAAGAAACTGAAGCCGAATGGGTCTTTATGAAGCAAAGTGGTGGCCCCTCTGGGACATACAACTCAGATTAAGAATCGCCCTTTTAAACTGCCCTTATATCTTGAAGTGCATTTGCACCCAAATGGACCACGTACAGAAAAAAATCGGGAAGGCAGGGCAAGGGAAAGAGGAAGCTCTTTAAAAAATGTGCCTGAGACCTCTGTTTCAGATAAGCGCTCGCGCTGCCCTTCCCCACCCCTCCGCACGCCCCAATCCCAGCCAGGGCGCGTGCTGACATCGCCAACAGCCAGATGGAGACCCAAGCGCAGCCTAGTCCTCTGACAGTTCATAAAAACGTGGCGCGGTCTTCCACCCAAACATGACACCAGAGGAACGGCGAAATGGGACGCCTCCCACTGTCTCCCACACGGTTTTCTATATGCAAGTGAGTGTTTCTCGTGTGGAAAAATAACTGAAGGGGTTTGGATGAAAGACGTCATATTGTTGGTAATTCAGTGAGAGACGAGGGTGACTCTGAAACAAAGGGACTTAACAGTGTGTGTCAAGAACAAAGAAAAAGAAATGGAACAAGGCAACAGGAGACTTTGGGCAGTGACCTGGAATCTGCCACGTCAGAACCCCCGCAGACAGGGAAGCTAATACCTGCATTCCACAGGCTGTAAGCCCTTGCTCCCCTCCGAGGGCCTGTGCCAGCTTTTCCCTAACCCTATGGCTGCGGCTTTCACTGCCTAATGGCTCGCTTTAATGAGAGGATATTTGGAAGCCAGAAAGGAATTCGCTGAGGTCACTCAAGGGCAGTGGTATCACACATCATATAAAATTCTCGCTAAATTGATGCTAGAAAAATAGAATGGGAAAACCTTCACCCAAAGCCTATAGGGAGTGTGAAGTTAATCAAGTATGCTCATCTGTTAGTGCAAACTCTCGGGTTACATTTTCCTAAATCCTATAGTCCTCTTACAAGTGATAAGGGATCTCAGCTGAGAAAAGCAATGTAGCTCATTCCTATATGGGAATCCTTAATCCCGGCTGAGGGAGAGGAGGAGAGGGGGCTGGAATGAAATAGAAGGAATTCACCAGACAACTGAAGTTAATAGCTGCCCTGTTCATTATCAACAAGGAGAAAACTTCACTTAGGTAAACTTACAGAGTGTTGAGATCTCAGCTGTCAAGACTCTCACGCGGCACCCCACACCCCAGGAAGTTACTGGAAACAGCTATCCTTCTTCCAAGCTTCACTGCTGGTGGGGTTGTGGAGTAATAATAGTAACTCGTGTGCGTAGGGCCTTCGACCATATATGAAGTCAGTTTGATAGTCTGAATGACCCTTTGAGGTGGATGTTTATGGCCGCATTTTTAAAGATGGGAAAACTGTGAGTCAGAGACACTGAGCATCGCACGGCTGATAAAGGAGCGACCTAAGTCTTGAAGCCACACCAAGACTTTCGGGCTCAAAACGTGTACATTTGCCACTCCATCAGGCTACAAAGAACTCCTCTCCGTTGTCCCAAACCACGCCTACTTTCATTGTACCCCTGCATCGTTAATCAGCATCACTACCCCTCCAGTCAGGTGAACCGCGACCCTTCCTGGGGCCATGTCCCACTTCATCGTCTGCTCCTGTCTCTTCCACCTCCGAAATGTAACCGCGGTCCCTCCACTTCTCATCTTTACCACCATGATATCAGTACAGGTGGACATCATCTTTCCCTGGACTGCTCTCCCAGGCTTCTGCCCGGTTCACCCCTGAACAGATCAGACACCCCTCTGATCTACTCTCCAGGTTGCTGTCACCGTGGCCCATCTTGTCGAAAACTCCATAATACAGTCTGGCCCTTTCCTGTTCCTCCAAACATACTGACTCGCGTGCTTTCATCGCTCCCAGTTTAAGCATCCTCTTTCTTGGGAAAGTGTTCTGTGATTTCTTCGCCTCTCCCCAACAATTGCCTAAATCTCATGTCTTACGTATAGTTATACTTTACACCTTTCATTCTAGGTGCACTTTTACCCTTGTTTGCGTGCTATTTCATCAATGTTTGTTGCCTGCCCTGGACTGATAATACTTGAGTGCAGGCTCCACTTCAGCTTTAACATGTAGGGTGATGCCTGGTTCACAGCAGGAATTTGATAAATGTTGTTGAATGAATGCTGAGTTTCTCCTTTTTGTTCTTCTCCTTTCCTGCGCTCTTATAATAGACCTTGTCACTGCCCACCTACCCTTCTCAGTTGTGGAAGTTCATTTGTTGTCACTTCCTTGAGCTCTAGGCATTATTTGAAATAAGCCCCACCCACTAGGAAAAGCCTCTCGAAGGAAGGGAAAGGAGGAGGCGCTTCCCCCAGCCAGAGAGAGATTGTCCAGGGCTCAGGTGGGACTGGAAGAAAGTTGTTCGGAAACCCACCGAGCAACTAGTTCTTAACACATTTGTAGACACAGTGAACAGGTTAAGGAATGAGGTCACTAAGCCCTGGCTGGTGTGGTTCAGTGGACTGAGTGCTGGCCTGCAAATCAGAGGGTTGCAGGTTCGATTCCTAGTCAGGGCACATGCCTGGGTTGCGGGCCAGGTCCCCAGTGGGGGGGTGCATGAGAGGCAACCACACAGTAATGTTACTTTCCCTCTCTTTCTCCCTCCTTTCCCCTCTCTCTAAAAGTAAATAAATATTTTTAAAAAAGAATTAGGTCTTAAAAAAAAGAATTAGGCCACTAAGAAGTACAATAACTTGGTGGATATTCCTGGGGGTACAAATGGACAACAGTATTGCCAGGTAGGAGGACCATTTAAGGAAGAAACACAGTTTGGGCTGTTACCTTTGGGTAGAAACCCAGAGACAGTACAGAAACTCCCTTAAAAGCAATGCTGCATTTTGGCAAAACGAATGATGGCATGGTGTGGAAAAGCACATGAAACTAACTGAAAAGTGATTTAGAAAAGGTGAAGTTTTAAAAAGTTTATCTTGCCTAAAATGTCCATTTTAGGTGTGCAGAGCAGGAATATATGATTTAAAAGTGGTCTAAATAATCCTAAAAGAGTTTTTCAATAGATATAGCATAAAATATTTAAAAGCTAAGAAAACACTCTTATAGTCTAATTGGAAGAAATTTTTTCTCTTTCTTAGTGTTGTATCTAACTTCACTGAAAATAAGTCATAAATAGTCACTTGATCTACATTTTTTTAATTACACATTTTTAAAAAAGATTTTATTTGTTTATTTTTAGAGAGAGGGGAAAGGAGGGATCAAGAGAGGGAGAGAAACATCCATGTGCGTTTGCCTCTTGCCATGTGCCCCCACTGGGGACCTGGCCTGCAACCCAGGCATGTGCCCTGACTGGGAATCAAACCGGCGACCCTTCGGTTCGCGGGCCGGTGCTCAATCCACTGAGTCACACCAGCCAGGGTTTTATCTACCTTTTGATAGAGCTACTGCTCTAGGCTGAACTGTGTTCTCCACCCCAGCCTCAGCTTCCTGTGTTGAAGCCCTAAGCTCCCAATGTGATGGTCCTTGGAGGTGCGGCCTTTGGGAGGTAATTAGGGTCAGCTGAGGTCATCAGCGAGGGGCCGCCAGGATGGGATTAATAGCTTTATAAAAAGAGGAAGAGAGAGAGTTGGCTGTCTCTTCACCAGGTGTGGAAACAGTGAGAAGAAGTTGGCTATCTGCAAGCCAGGCAGAGAGCTCTCACCAGACACTGAATCTGTCCACAACATGATCCTGAACCTCCCAGCCTCCAGAACTATAAGGAAAAAAAAAAGTCTACCACTTAAGCCACTCAGTCTATGGTGTTTTGTTATAGCAGCCTGAGCTGAGCACGACAGCTGCCCTGCTTCCTCATCACACCAACACCGTATGTTTCCCGCTTGCCTGCGCCAGGAGTGACCTCTATCAGGACACAGCAGCCCGCAGCGCATGCTCTGTGCACATCCTGGGAGCCACGTCAGGTTAACTGTTCCATCCCACTGGGGCGTGGGATATGTGGGTGGGGAGTGAGAGGGAGAGAGTGGGGTCTGAGGGTAGCCTTGGAGGACATAGCACCTGTACAGAGGTCCATCCTCAAGACCCTGGAAAACCATTCTTATGAACCGAAGCCAGAAAGATGTTCTACTTGTGAATAAAACAAGGGGCTTTTATCAATAAATGTGGTCACTAGCCCAGTCCCTCCTACCATGGCTGTTGGAAAGGCTTTAAAGCTGTGAAATGAATAAGTACAAAGTATGTTTTTGTTTTGTTTATCAAACATATTTGTTTTAGAATACCCCCTTAAGAGGGAAAACTTAACGTTTGAAATAACAGATTTTTGAGAGAAGGAAGAAGCCTTTGGAAGAAGGGTCTTAAACACAAAGCCCTACACGGGACAAACAGGTAATAAAAATAAGCAAAGGGGACCTGCTACAAGACATGAGAAGCTACATCACGCTTCACAAAAAGCAAATTTTTAAATCACCGAGTGGGCAAAATTACATATGGGCCATTAGTGTGTGTCTACTCCTACTCCCATCTCTTAATTGTTTGTTCGAGATGCCTAATCCACTCTCACCCGTTTCAATCCAGCTAATACTTAGTGATTGACCTCATGCCCAGCACTGCACTGGGTGCTTTCACAGACGTGGCCGTTTTCAATACTCATAACTGTCCCATGAATTGTGTATTTATGTCTCTATTGATAGATGAGGAAATTGAATCCCAGAGAAGTTTAAGACGACTTGGCTAAACACACACCATCCACTGCTTTGGAAGAAACTTGGGAACCACCGCGATTCTTTTGTTTCTTAACTGTAAGCCAAGTATATCAGTTCGAGTAAACTTGTTATCCGTGGTCTAGTAGTGTGTGTGTGTGTGTGTGTGTGTGTGTGTGTGACTGTGTGTGTCTGTGTGTGTGTGTGTGTGTAAACTGTTTTGTTCCCCAAGGCAATACATGATGAGTGTGTCAGTACAGATCTAAATAACTGTACAATTAGATACTCAGGAAGGGAGGGGGAAAATAATTTGGGCTTAACTGCCACGGCCCCTGTTGCAGAACAATACCTGTAACTAATGCAGCATTTCCTGGCTCAGGCTGTTTGACCAAAATTCCACTTCAGTCACGTGTTAAAACTCAAACTGTCAAATTGAGGAGGTTCTGCTTAATTTCATTTCTGTCTCAAGTTTAGACAAGTGAAGAGCAACTCACAAGAGAGTGAGCACATATACCATTTCGAGCCATTCTTTATGCAGATACAGCTATTAAGTAGCAAGCATAGCTGAGGATGCTATGTTGCACAAAGCACTGCTATCCGTTTTTATTTTCCTTTTAAACCAAAAATAAAATGAACTGAACCCTTGGCAATAATATAGAAAGCAACTCAATTCCTTTGAAAGGTTCACTCACAGAAGATTCCCTTATATGTGATTGCAAGCAATTAATTAAAAAATGGAAATGTACTTTTACATTTAACTAGAAGTCCTGCTCCTGTCTATCACCTTGCCAGCTAACCTTTCTTCAAATATAAATATAGTTTAAATTGGTTTTTCCAATGCCCTAGATACTTGGAAAATCCTACTGGCGCACACCAGTTATTAATTCGCGGTCCCTAATTCTGAACCTTACATATACAACCAGAGAAGTAACAGCAGCTTTTCTTGCCTGCTTTGTAAGAATTGTCACTGGAACTTGCACCTTAATAATTTCCAGTGGTCAAAAGTGAGTATAACCCCTGACTGGTGTGGCTCAGTTGGTTGCAGCATCTCCCGAAAAGTGCAAAGGTTGCCAGTTCAATTCCCGGTCAGGGCACATGCTTAAGTTGCGTGTTCGGTCCCCGGCTGGGACACGTACAAGAGGCAACCAATCGACGTTTCTCTCTCATATAGATATTTCTCTCCCTCTCTTTCTCTCTCCCTTCTTCTCTCTCTAATAAATAGATAAATAAATAAATAAATCTGTTTAAAAAATGCTCTCGAGTTACCCAGTACTCTGGAAATATCACCTCTTCACATGGTGCCTTGGAACCTCTGACAACGCAAGAAAGCGTGGTCTCAAAAATGACATTAACAAAACATAAAGAGGCACCAGCCAACCCTGTCATTTCTAGATGATCTGTAAGTGGACCACGTTCATTAGCATCTGCCTGAAGTGCTCTGACATGGAAATCCTCTCTCTGGTCCCTGAAGGAATGAACCTCTTGGCCTGTGTGTTACCTGCTTTGTGCCCGCCAGTTGGGAAGCTCTGAGTTAAAGAGTGTCCCCATAATGATCAGCAAAACGTGAGAGGTTGAGAAAGTTTATAGCAAACCATAGTTCATATGCTGCACACCGTTCAAATAATGACATTTCTCTGCAGAAATGCTATGGGTTGCATGAAGATTTGCTTTAAATTCATCTGTCTCTTATATATCCACTTTTTCTCCAGAGTACTTAGCATAAGACTTCAAAAGGCACTCAATAAATATTTGCTGAATGAATGTAACAGGAATTAATAACGCAAAATGTTTTTGAAAAGGTAATTGATGTCAAATGGTAGGCAGAGAAAGCCAGAGAAAGTTCACCAGGGATAGGAATGCTGTGTACAAATTTGGTACTGTGTCCAAGGAAAGAATTTACACTTAATAAATAACTTTTGAAACCAGGTCCTTTTATGTCATTGCCTCTGGACTAGGCCACACTGGTGGTGGGAGAATCCCAGCCAAACAAGCCCTGATAGCAGCTTGAGAAAGGGGAGTATAAATAAGAACTTAACGGTACAAAGGATCCCAGGAAAAAACGCTCTGCCATCCGCTTTTCAGGAGATCTTTCAGAATGCGACATCACCACACACACACCCCCCCTCTGGAAAATTCGTGTGGAATAAACAGGGCAAACTAGGAGACACACAGAGGGCCTCGAATCCTCACCTTCGCATGAAAATGAATAAAAGTTATATTCTTCCTCACAGGGGGCCCCGGACCCAGCTTAACCCAGTGCAGCAGATTTTGGACCTGCATGATCTACACTCAGGGCCTGCATTGTCACAGACAGTGCCTTAGCTTTCACACATCGTGACAGCTAGAAATGAGTCCTACCTGCACGGGATAGTGGGGCAAGCTGCGGAAGCCGTGCGGCGCGGACATAACCTTTGGGCGGGGAACCCAGCCCAGGCACAGTTTGATGCGCTAGGTGCCAAGAGGCATCGACGTCTGCGCATGTCTGTGGCCCATTCCTCCTTTACCAGGGCTCCGTGGCCCAGCTGTTGGGAAGCTTTGTCTTAAAGGACGCTCCTCAGGATGATCACCTGTCAGGTGAGTCTGCAGCAAACTATACTCCACGCGCTATACTTCTGTGGGTGCTCGCAACACATACTAGTTCACGAAAGACATATTAAGTCTCCGAGAAGACTGGTTTCCCTCGGTTTTTTCCCACTGGTTTTTAATCTCCTTTAACGCAGATGGGGCTTTAGCATGCCACAGGTGGAAGGAGCCTCAGCATGGTGAAACCCTGCAGGCAAGCGCGCAGAACCAGACTCGCCGGGGTTAATAATGCGCCTCTACTGCGTCCTAACTGCCTTTCATTGGACGATTAGTTGAGACACTGAAATGACTTTCATCTTTGAGAAGAAATCCTCCTGGAACTTTATTAACACCAAAACGTTAAATACAATCATCACTATTCTTGCCCCCAGATGAGCTGCTGAGGAGCCAAGGAGCAGTGGATTCTGGAGCTGGGACTGCAGTCGTCCACGGTCATTCATACGCCACCGGCAGCGAGAACCCGAAACATGGCATTCAAACACCGTGTGCCTGCCCCTTCACCCCGGGCCTCTCCGCCCCGGGAGACTTATCTATCTTTCTGGTTATATATTCCCTTGGCTGTTGATGTAATTAGTGTATAATAACTGTGTACATATCAACTCACAGGAAAAACGGCGGACGTGCTGGTTGATTTGGCTCGGGGCCATCTCATCGGTAGGGTGAGACAACCCGGTATAAACATCTGTTATTAAGCGTATATTTTAAAATAGTGTTTTGTGTCTCCTGGGTTACTGATTCCCACTGAAAGCAACACAATATCAAGACTTCTGTTTTTCTGAGCGGCACCTAAGAGATAATAAGCTTGAAAACATTTGCAAAATCTCCTCGGTTCTGCTGCTTTTGTGCTATTTAAGAATTTTATTTACAAAGACGTCTAGTATATCACACACACTGCTTTTCTAGGTTTCACTCTTATAGAGATGAGCGGTCTCACTTCCAGTGAGCTGCTGTGAATTGTCACGCTTTTTCAGGTCAAGGGCCTGCAATAAAACTGGCCACGGCTTTTGTTTTTATGAATAAGCAGCTGCCATTCCCTGTATGTCTCCCTAGGGAACGGGCTATGGCTGGATTTTTAAAGAAGTAGTCATTCTTTCAAATCTGCTTGTTTGTGCTGATCACTTTTCTTGACAGTAAGAAATTAATTTCTTAATATGAGAAATTAAAAAATGGTTCCTCGTGCCACTTGCTGTGATCGGTACCCCAAGTTGCCCCCTAAACTCCTAGGATTAGGTCACTGTGTGTGACAGGAAACGGCATTTCTTTGACAGACGAGCCATCAAATATTCAAAATGTTTATTCAAGCTAACTCAATTAAGAAATCGCCTTGCCATAAAAAATAAAACTTTGCACCTGATTCCCAAATCATTTTTGATAGCTATGCTATTATTTAAAAAAAGATTCTCATCAAAAGTTGTATCTGTGCCCCAGAACTCAATTGGAAGAGTTTTTCTCTTCTTTCTCAGTGGTCTCATAATCACTTCTTCCTAAGTATAGCTAAAAGTCCCCCGCAAATCTGTTAACCCCTTTCACATTTCCATATTTAATTACATTCAGCTTGAGATCCTCGGATACATATAGAATATAGACAAATTTTAAATCAATCGACCGCAATGCCTCTGACATAAAGCCTTCATGCGTGGTTCTCGCCTTACATCTAAATAGACATACACTACTTGTCAAAATGCAAGAGTAAGCTTCTTTACATTGTCTAGAACAAAGAGCCCAGCTCAGCTTTTTTCTTTCCTCAGTGTCTCGGAAGGTGTCCTTTATTACATGTGCGGGATGCAAGGATTTTGCTGCTGCATGAATGAAAAACGATACCTTCAGACCGCCTTTTGAGTGACAAACTGCACTTCTGCAGAGTATCACACTGCCTGTGGTTGTAAGAACCCCACTTAGATTTACTAGTGCTTCCTCAGGGACGCAGCCTTCTCGCAACGCACCCCGAGGCTCATTTCCAGGGTTTCAGAGTGCAACCAAGATGAGAAAGTTTGCTCATCGTGATGGTCTGGAAACTCTTGCTGAGTAAAAACACTCTCTGGAATGTCTAAAGCGCTCAAAACACTGCCTCTGTGGATTCCTGGTATACAAAACAGGCAGGAAAAGTTGTCTGGAGGTATTTGCGAAGCATTGTGTTTGTTCAGGAAGGAGCTGTGGGGTGAGAGGCTGAACTAAGCCTCTCCCTTTGCTTCCTGGGCGAGGGCAGCGAGGCTGCCACTTAGCAGAAGCGAGCAGAGAGAGATCGGTAAGACTCACCGGCTTCCCCATTTTTCCCAGGACGGGCTTTGTGTTCCTCACTGGGATCTGGAAAAGGCAAACCTGTAGGTCCTCCAAGCAGGCTGCCTCGGATCAGCTGAATGGCTGAGGCGCTCAGGAAGCTTTGCTCTGTCCAGCTCGGAATGACTCCCCCTCTCCAGGCTGCGTGCTTACACGCCTCCCAGTCGGCGCAAAAATCCGCCAAACTCAGGTCAGCCGAACAGGTTTCCTTATATAGGTAAACATGAATTGCATTCCTGGTGAAAGAAGTTAACTAGGAATCCAGTAACCTGGTTAACTCTACACACGCCAGAATGGCTCAGAGTCTGTCAGCTCGCATAGGGTTTGGTCGCAGTACAAAGGGATTTGTGCGATTTAATTAAAATCATCTTTATCCTGGCAGTCTGTAAAAACGGCCCTTCTCGTATAACTGGGAGTCAACAGCTAGTATTTTATATCATAGGCTGTGACCAACTTTATAGTGAGAAAAACCAAAGAATAGGATGTTATCATTTGTCTTTCATGTTTTTAAAACCAGGGTAACTTGTCTTGAAATTATTTCCAAAGAAGTGAATAGAACATGTGATAGGGAGAGAATGTGAACAAACCTCTATCAAATGAGGTTCAAATGCCTTATTTGAGCAGAGTAACTCATAGTTATTCACCTTTCCCAGGCCTTTAGTGGATAATGCAGTGTGATCATTTTGAGACTACTCTCTTTACAATGCAGCAATTGCTACTGTATTCTTTGATGAGCAGAATGACACATAATGGCATCTATTTATTCCCTGTAATAACCCTCCTGAGACCACATACTGAAGTGTTATTTGATGGTTTCAAGAAAGAAATCTAAGACTTGGGAATTTGCATAATTATATGCAAAAATTTTTAAACAACTTCCTGGACTTAAGAAGGTAAGAAAAAAACATTCTTTTTGAAGAATCCTGGGGGAAGGCCTAACTCTAGGCTCAAAACATAGTTTTTAAATGTAAGGCTGTAATTTCTATCAATTGTCCAATAACTGGCTCTTTCCTCCTGTATTTCTCTACCACTAGTAAAATAATCATTCTTTTTCATTGCAACCAATTCCACTGAATTCTTACCATAAAGTAGAAACTCAGACTTTTCAATACCTGAGTGTCAGAGGTGTAGAATGCCTACTAAATAAAGCCCACTTTGAAAAGAATCATTTGTCCCTCTTGCATACACTTGTTGACTGCTCCTTGAGTAGTGACAATCTCAGTAAAAATAGCTCAGTGCTGCATTTTAGGTGTCTGCTAGGGACAGGGGAGAGAATGACCGTTTACACGCTCCCTAAGCCAGCATAAACCAATCACACAGAGTGTCTGTTAGGAGCAGCAAACTGCATAAATTGCATTGCCAGGAAGGGGAACTAATCTTTGAATAGCATTTTACACTGGGCAGAGATTTTCTCCCACACTTTTTTTATAGTGCAACAGGAATGCTATGAAGTGTGTGTTACCGTTTCCTTTCCGTGATAACGAAATTGACTTGCAGAGATCATGATTGATCCGTGGAACATCCAAGATCCCAGATCTTCCACAGTGTAACTCCAATAGAATTTCCAAAAATAGAGTCAACTTGAAGAGGCAGAAGAACATTAAAATGGCAGTTTTCCATGTTCAAATATAATTTTTAATAATCATATGTCCAGAGAGTTTAAATGCAATATAGTAACTGATTAAATACTCTTTATAAAGCCATAACTTACTACTAAAATGACTGCCTTTAAATGACTCCAGAAAGATCATAAAATGAGATAGGAAGTGTATTTTATTGAATATGAATTTGGGTTATAAAATATTATGAAAATATAACTTGGCAAATATAGCACACATTTTTCTGTTCACAGTTACACACATTTATTCTATGGAGTTAAGACTCATCTCGACTCCCCTACTAGAAGGAATATTAGTGTTTTCTACTTACTGGGTTTTCATTAATCTTCAATAAAAACTCCGTCCCATGGTAGGTAAATGGCTTTCACTAATACAGTCCATTTATGATCCTGCACCATTTATGTTCTCACAATTGCCACTGAAGCAAGTTCTGTTTATGCAGGAACTTTAGACTTTATTAACATGTTGATGCAAGACAAAGAATGCATTTTTTCCCAAGGCAGGCTAAACCTTTAAGTGCCTTAATCTGGCCTCCAAATTTGTTCTTACAATTTTAAGCAAACAATCATTTAGGCTTTAAACACAAAATATCTTGGGCTGTAATTATTGAACTGGAAGGTCAAAATGAAGTTTGGATCTCTAAGTAACATATTTCAAAGAGGAAATACAACCCTCTGCTAAATCCATTTTGGATGTCTCAAGAAATGGTTTGGGAAAGGCTGGGTCACTGAAGCAGCATGAATCCAACCTAAGCGCAGAGGACCCCAATGAGAGAGTACTTACAGCTGAATAATTATGCCCTGCCAAAAAATAGCACTTTGGGGAAACTAAATAAAATACAAGGCTTACTTGAAGGGGAGAAAATATCATTGTGGTTTAAAGAAAACATCAGAGGACAGATTTTAGAAATTCCCAATGACATATAACTAATGAGTAGTTGTGCTAGAATTCAAATCTTGGTCCATCAGATTCCAGAATGCTTGCTATTTCTACTGCATCCTGGATATACCACCCTATTCAAGAAAGAGCAAAATGCCTTGGAGTCAAGAAGATGTTTCCATTTGGTTCCATCTCTTGGTTGTGTGACCTTGGGTCAATTACTTTACATTTCTGAGCCCCACCTCCAAAGTGGAAATTAAAACTTGCTGTAAATCTCATGGATTAACAATAGTTCCTGATGAGATTTCAGAAATCATTCTACCGGGGTGTGTATAGGAGGCAACCAATGGATGTCTCTCTCTCACGTTGATGTTTCTTTCCTTCTCTTTCTCCCTCCCTTTCCCTCTCTCAAAAAAAAAAAAAAATCACGCTACATATATTTATTGGTGCTTTTTGTGATGAAGGCATTTTGCTAGGTCTTAGGAATACAGCCAGTAGCAAGGAAGGCATATCCTCCCTCCCCCAAGCTAACAACCCTACAGGAATGACTATGCACATCTATATTAAGGAATGAGAAACTGTGATGTTTCTCCAAATTTCTCATACGACAAGAAGGTTTCATTGAAGTTCCATGTCAATGAAGAAATATTAACAGACAGCTGTCCAAGCTGGTGCTCTCACTGCAGTAAGTGCAGGCTGCTCCCACTGGCCAGAGGCCGCCTCACTGTGATTAGACTGGGTTAACCCAGGCTGAACCAAATAAGGTAAATACTAGAAAAAGATAAAACTTGGTGCATCCGTGATAGCATAACATTCTTTAACAATTGAGGAGGATGGGCACATGTCATTGAAAAGCATTTTCAAGATGCTCAGGACGCTGGATGTTCATGGAGTTATTTTTTTTTTATCATTAACTCTTTTTCAAATTTAATTTTACTGTTTAACTTACTTTTTATTGTATTTTTCCATTATCATTTAGACCCCTTATGCCACCTCGCCCCTGCAATCACCACACTCACCACACTGTTGTCCATGCGTCCTTTTTCCTTTTTGCTCAATCCTTCCACCCCCTAAACTGCCCCCCCAATAACTGTCATCTGCTCTCTATGAGTCTGTCTCTATTTTGCTTGTTAGTTAAGTTTGTTCATTAGATTCCACATGTGAGTGAAATCATATAGTATTTGTCTTTTCCTGACTGGCTTATTTCACTTAGAATAATGTTTTCCAGGTCCATCCGTACTGTCGCAAAGGGTAAAATTTTCTTCTTTTTTTATGGCCGAGTAGTATTCCATTGTGTAAATGTCCCGTAGTTGTTTTATCCACTCACCTACTGATGGACACTTGGGCTGCTTCTATATCTTGGCGATTGTAAAGTACACTGCAGTGAACATAGGGGTGCTTACGTTCTTTCAAATTAGTGTTTTGGGTTCCTATGGATATATTCCCAGAAGTGGGATTGCTGGGTCAAAAAGGCAGATCCATTTTTAAGTTTTTGAGGTATCTCCATACTATTTTCCACAGTGGCTGCACCAGTCCGCATTCCCACCAACAGTGTGAAAGGGTTTCCCTCTCTCCACACCCTCACCAGCATTTCCTGTTGATTTATTGATGACGGCCATTCTGACAGGTGTGAGATGATATCTCATTGTGATTTAAATTTGCATCTCTTTGATGATTAGTGATGTTGAGCATCTTTTCATATATCTATTGGCCATCTGGATGTACTCTTCGGAGAAATGTCTATTCAGGTCCTTTGCCCATTTTTGAATTGGGTTGTTTGTATTTTTTGGTGTTGAATTTTGAGCACATACAATGGGCTAAAGATAGTTTATTCAATAAATGGTGTTGGGAAAATTGGACAGATCCATGCAGAAAAAATGAGACTAGATCACCTTCTTACACCACACACAAGAATAAATTAAAAATGGATTAAAGACTTAAATTTTAGACCTGAAATGATAAAAATCCTAGAAGAAAACATAGGAAGTAAAATCTCAGGCACAGCTCGTAGCCATATTTTATCAGATGTATCTTCCCAGGCAAAGGAAACAAAAGAAAAAAATAAGTAAATGGGACTATATTAAACTAAAAATGTTTTGCACAGCAAAGGAAAACATCAATAAAGTAAAAAGACAACCCACAGAATAGGGGAACATATTTGCCAATACATCTGATAAGGGATTAATATCCCAAATTCATTAATTCTTTATATAAAAGAGTAATGAAAAAAACATGAGAAAGATTCCTAAATATTGTAGCCAGTTATCTATCTACTTATCTATTATTAATTCACTTCCATGCAATAAACATTTAATTAGTATGTACTACAGATAAGGGCCTATGAACGATACACACAAAAAAGAATATACCAGCGAATGGTCCCTAGTTTTAACAGAGCTTTCTAGAAAAATGTTATGTGCTCATTAGCTGTATCAGACAGGATGAGCGAAGTTATGCTCTGGTAACAAGCAACTCCCAGATCTTAGTGGCTTATAACAACAAAGGTGTGTTTCTCATTCATGCTGCAGGTTTACACAGATCAGCAGGCAGGAGTTTCTTATTCATAGCCACTCAGGAAGTGAGGCTGATGAAGGCTCCTTTCTACACATACTTCCACGGTTCCTCAGACAGGAAACAAGGACTCAGTGAGTCGTGCACTGCCTTTCAAAACTTCACTCTGCAAGGGATACTTAAACTTTGCTCACCTTTCATTGGCTAGAGCTAGTCCTCAGGCCCCCTTAACTTCAAAGAAAAAGAGAGAACTAGAACACATGACAAATGACATGACAGATATGGCAAATCATTTAGCTGGAGGAAAGGATCAATTCAGTAGGCACCTTCAATACCCATTCTGGCATGATGACTGGCATTATAAGTTTTGGAAATTACTAGCTAGATCCAATTGCTGTAAGAGTGGGAGCTTAAAAGTAGACTCAAAGATTATTAGTGGTTCTGGGTGGACCTTGAGGGAAACAGTGACATTTTCAAAGGATGTCCTGAGGCAGGCTCGTCTTAATATTTCTTTCAGTTACTGGAGTGATGAAATAAAAGACAAGTTGATTTAATTTGCAGATGGTGCAAAATTGGATAGCTAACACCTCAGAGGATTGTTATTATAATTCAAAATAACCTTGAAGAGTAGGGGGAAATGACATTAAGAAAGAAGCTTGTGTTCAATAATGATAAATAAAGAAGTGGAATGAAAGTTCTACAAACTACATGATAGAAAAACTATCTTGAGCTAATATTGACCTGCAAGTTAAATAGATACTGGCAGCTTAGCACTTATACTTGTAAAGCCTTTTGTAGGGTGGTATTAGCCATGTAAACACCGGAAAACAGACATTTTCAGGGTACTGCTTCACTGGGGATCCACAGTATAAGAAATAAGAAGTCAGAACCAATTCAGAAACAGAAGCATACATTTCCAGAAGGCTAACTGCCCTAGGTCAGAAGTCAGCAAACTTTTCATGGAAAGGGTTAAATAGCAAACATTTTTGACTTTGCTTAGCCATCAGCCTCTCTGTTTCAACTACTCTACTCTGCTGTTCTGGTCCAAAACAGCCCTAGGTAATACATGAACGGCCATGGCTGTGTTCCAGTTCAACTGTATTTACAAAAGCAGGTAGCCAACCCTGGGCTATACTTTGCAGACCCTTGTTCTCTACATTATGTGTCCCAGAACGACAAGGTACTCACATTGACTGCAAGTGCCTCGAAGGCCAGAAGGACCCATTTTGGCCATTTTCCTATTGTTCAATATCCTTTAATAGTGTTTTCCATACAGGTGCTAGTGATGAAATTGGTAAAACAAATTACGTTGGCCAAAAAATGTTACTATACCAGCCTCCTTATTAAATATTCAAAAACAATCAGAATATGTAAGTCCTGAAAATGTCATAAAACCCAACATATAATCTTCTTTCTTAATTTGTCAAGTATTTACCAATTGTACTGTCTTTCTTGTACAAAAATGTTAATGATGAAAAGATATAATAAAACCTAGAGAAGAAAGATTATAATAATGAAATAAAAGGGAACAAAAATTTGCAAAGCATAACATATACATATACACTTAATTTTTTCCCAAGCTCTTCATAACTAGTTGAGGTCAATAAAGCAAATGTTGTTCTTATTAAACATGGGTGAAAATGGAGGCAAGGAGAAGATAGGCCCATTGTCTAACGTTAACAAGCTAGTGGTGATGCAGAAGGAAATAGGATCCAGGTTCCCCGGATTTACAATTGCAGACCATGCTAAACAGCAAGTGCTCAGGAGCTGGGAGAATAAAGGGCCCGTATGGAATGCAATGGAAGTCTCGTGGCGTGTCTTTTTGGGTGCCTCAAGGAAAGCCCAGCACTCTATACCCCTTCTCTCCTTCCCTCCCCCGTGTGCCCTCGCACCCCTCTGTGGACAAAGATGGGGGCATGTACAAGTTCAGTGACTGAAGTAACCTCACAGGGCGGTCTGATCATAAACTCCTGACTGCGTGGTCATACCCCGGGCCTATACTTCTTTAGTGAAAGCCGGTCCTGCCCTTTGTTCTTGTGCATCTAGGCTAACACACCTTGGAATGCCAGAAGTGACCTTTTCCAGATCCCTCGAGGGTTTCATGACCCTCAAGGGAGCACAAAAGCTTGTTAACCATCCTGTACCTTGCTTTCTCCCACCATCATACAATCTTCCTTCCTTTCCCTCCTTCATTCGAAATGCATAAAAAACAGGCCAAAACCATGTTTTAAAAATGTACATCAGCTCAGGCCACCTCCCTGCTTCACACCCCTAGTGGTATTCTCCTATAATTAGAACACCACCCAGTTTCAGACCATGGCCCGCAGAGCTCTCCACGACCTGACTTCTGCCAGCCTCGCCACACGAATCTCACAGTGCCATGTCTGGCCACACTGGCCTTCCTGTTTCCTCAACACACCTGTCTTGTTCAGACCTCAGGACCTTTGGACATGTCCCCCCCCCCCCCATTGCCTAAAACACCCTTCCTAGTGTGGGAGGCAGATCAGCAGCCTCCCAAAGGTGTCCTAATCACAGTCCCTGGGACCTGTGAATATGTTACGTTAAATGGCAAAAAGAAATGAAGGTTGCAGATGGAAGTGAGATAGCTACCTGACTGGCTTCAAGATAATCTTTTTATCCTGTATTATCCAGGTTGGCCCAATGTAATCAGAAGTTCCTTATACTGTGGAGGAGGGAGGCAGAAGAATCCGTGTAGAGTGACGCGATGTGAGAGACTTGACTGTCTGTTGGGGGTTTGGACAATGGAAGGAGGAGCCCATGATCCAAGGAATGTGGGCGCCTCTAGAAGCGGCGAGGAGATTCCCCTCCAGAGCCTCCAGAAGGAATGCGGCCCTGTCCACATGTTGATTTTAGCTCATTGAGACCTGTGTTTGACTTTTGGCCTTGAGAATAGTAGGAAAATAAATTCGGGCTATTTTAAGCCATGAAACTTGGGATAATGAATTACAACGGCAACAGGGAGCCAATACACCTGCCATTTTCACTGCTAACCCCTAAACCTCCAGAATTTATGCGAAAGTCTTCTCCAGCAGGAGGCCACCCATGACGACCGGTACTGACACCAGCTATCCCACCTCCAGTGGGTTCCATAGCACTATACCCACTTTATTTCCTTCACAGCTCTGCTCACTATGTGACATTACAGTGGTTCATTCACTGCAAAGCAAAGAAAGCAAAAAAAAAAAAAAAAAAGGGGGGGGAGAAGAAGAAGAAAAAGAAAAACCTCCCCTTGACAAAAAGTAGAAAACAATGATAAACTTGAAAAAAATTAATGTGGTGGTTATTTTATATTCCTTGGAACGGGAATGTTGGAGAAGGAACCAGGTTTGGATTAAGTAAAGAACATTTTATGTTGGATGAAAAGACATTTTTGACGGTAGTTGGAGTAATTGCACAATGAAACAGGCTGCCAAGAAGGGCCACAGAGGCCTAGATTGCGGCAACACTCACCAAAGAGATTAGACAACTCACGTCAAGAGAGTAAGTGGAGCTCGGCCTAGAGCATTTACTTGATGACCTGCTTGTCCTTCCTCCAGCTTTAAAATGTGTGTAGCACAAAGCAATGAATCACAGGATAACATCTGCATGTAATTGCATTTCTGTTCCAATAATAAATGTTTCAACTGCTATGCTATTTACGAAAGCTGTTATCATAAAGAGCCAAGTGGGGGAAATTTGAAACACAAATGCTTATCTTGAGAAACCTTTCCTTTGCAATTCAGTGTCCAAGTACCCAAACACCAAATTTGCTGTAGTATATGGGTTGTCCCGAGGAGTTTATTTTTGAAATTCTATTTTAAACTGATTTTTAGGTATTCGATTCCCTGTAAAAAGCCCTTTCTGTCACCCATAGTTTTCTTAATAGTTTTGGAACCCCAAGAGGAGCAAAGGCTAGCAATCGCTCCTGCTTCCCTCACAGGCCTATCATCTGAATTTTGGAGCCATTGTCAATGGGGAAGAGAAGATGGTTAGCACTTTCTCTTTAGTTCCGAATGTTTACTTTCAAAACACAACACTAGAATTACAGATTTCCCCGGCCCACCCCGCTCTCACTCCCACAAACCGCCACCACCTCCAGGGATTTCAGGCCTTCACGTTGCCTGCAAAATGCCAGGACAGTTTAAGATTATTAACAACCAATGCAGGAAAGAATAGGAAATAAAAGAAACTCTCATTCCTCGGCTTGCCCGTCCTCTCCCCGCCCCACGGCGGCAGATGATTTTTCCGTATGCCTTGGCACAGGACAAGCTGACTTCTCCACTCAATATTCCCCGAGCCATCGGTGCCACCAGCAAAGGCTAGCGATCATTTTGGCCTTTTAAAGTTAGCTTTGAGGGAACGCATGTTCTGCAAAATTAAGTAAGCTGAATTTTTAAACAATTCACTTTACTTTGCATCTTTCAATTGCATCTGTTGGCAAAGTAAAATTCGCTGCTTTCGGTAAAGCAGAAAAGTCGGTCAAGCTACAGAGAAAATAAAACCACAGCTCTTAAAAGGCTGCCTCTTTCCACTTGGCCAGGCAGGTGTTTCAAGATGATGTCGTTGCGAGTTTCCCTTTTAATGAGATGGCAAAAAACCACACAGGAGGGAAAATCCTCAAAGAGCAATGAAAACAAGTAATTTTACAATAATAATTCTAAACCACCTTCCCATTTCCCAAGGTCTGTATTTCTTCACTCCTAATGCTTAGTTCTCACTTCATTAGCACTGTTTAAAACACCACAGTTGAATATCAAAACCAAATGAAAACTTAGAACACTCTTTTAGGAAGATGAAAATATATGCTCGGTTACCAAAATTATTTTTAATTAACTCTTTAAAACCCAGATCGATAGCAATGGTTGGGCTACAAATGGTTAGCATCTAGGTTGCCTCTCTTTCCCACCCAGGCACCCTGACCTATGGCATAGATGAGGATGGACACAGATAGAGATATATTCATTCATTCACCAAGAAATATCAGGTAAATACTACGTGTCAGACACACAGTCCTATGTTAGAGTAGATAACAGCAACTTAAAGGTTGGAAGAGTTTCAACAGTTACGTTTTAGTGAAACATATAAAACATTCCATTTTCTTGTTTTTACTTTACGAGCAGTGTGCATTTAGTGGTATTGAGAATCAACAAGAACCCATTACCAGTGATAAGTGATGCTGAAAGCCTGTACCCATTACGATGTGATGAGAAGGGAATGTCCCCTCTGTGGTATTTTCCCTCAAAACCATACTCCCAGTCTAATCACGAGAAAACAACAGATAAACTTATGTATTAGTCTGTTTGGGCTGCTATAACAAGATACCACAGACTATGTGGCTTATAAGCAACAAAAATTTACTTCTCACACTTCTGGAGGTTAAAAGTTCAAGACCAGGCAATCATGGTTGGGTGCACACCCTCTTCTGGGTTGCAGACTTCTTGATGCATTCTCACCGGATGGAAGGGCGAGGGAGCTCTGTGGGGTCTTTTTTTTTTTTTTTTTTTGGTGGGGTCTGTTTTATAAGGGCACTAATCCTATTCATGAGGGCTCCACTCTCCTGACCTAGTCACCTCCCGAAGGCCTCCCTCCTAATACCACCACATTGGGGATTAGGATCTCAACATATGAATTTAGTGGAGACACAAACATTTAGGCTGTAGCAGCTAAACTGAGTGACATTTTACAAAACATCTGACCAGTACGCCTCAAAATTGTGAAAGTCTTTAAAAGGAAAGGAAAGACAGGGAAGCTCACAGCCCAGGGAAGCCTAAGAAGACATGATGACGAAATGCAATGCAGCGCCTTGGACGGAGCCCTAGAACAGAAAGAAGGCGTTTGTGAAGAAACTAGGAAAATATAAATGAAATCTGGAGTTTGGTTAATAGTGACACATACACAGGATCTCTCTGTGCTTTCTTTGAAATTTTTTGAAATCTAAAATTATGAAAAACTTTAAAAATAATTAAAACAAACCCTAAAACAAGAACAACAATATACCACATTAGTTTTACATTGTGGCCAAACAAGGAAAAAACAAGATGGAGAAAAGATCCATCCAAGAAGGACAGAGAAACAGAGGCAGGCACATGCAAAGAGCAACAGATACAGAAATAGACTGGTGGGCTCAGGGAGAGTGTCAGAATTCACGGCCCTATTATGAGGCTCCCTGCTATTTTGTTGAGCTATAGTGATCAGAGAAAAGGATCATTCTTTAAAAGAACTGAGACATTTGACATTGGTTGGAAACAGACTATTGAGAAACTTCTCTTTCTTTTTCTCTTTTCAAATGTTAGGGTTTTTTTTTTTTTTCTATGTGATTCCGAAGGTTTTACAGATATGTCAATGAATGGCTTTGGCTGCAACATTTTCGGGAACGCTGGAAAGACTGATCACCAAGCCTTTGACAATGAAAGCTGTTGTGTGCCAATAGAGCTCTTCTTTGAGAATCCTACACTCTAGTGTCCCAATGCCAACAGGATACATTTAGAATTGGCCTTGACTTCATCCTAATAGGTATTTCTATTTAGAAATCAATCTAGTTTTTGGTCTACCTGGGAATAGATATAATGGGAAGCTAAAAAAAAAAAGATAGTTAAAAAATCTCTAGGGTTAAATAAAGTTTTCACAGTTGCACATATTAAGTCTTTAGGGTTCTCTTCTTAAAAGAAGAGTTCCAGCATTTCACAGAAGTTTTCCAGATCATTTAACCCCATAACTAATCTACAATTAATTTATGCTAAGAATTTCTTCAAACCAGTGTGCCTGTAGTTACACTTTCCATGGTTTTTCTAGAAAGGACTTGAAATATCAATAGTATTAACCATAAGTCAGGATAGTCTTGTCAAAGTGAGATATTAACAACCAATCTGCGGTATGTGATCGCTGTGTGCCCTAGATCAGTTCAAACATGTATTTCATGGATGGCATACTCACAGAAAGGTCTCCAAGTCTTTCATTTATATTTATCAGGGAATCCACACACCTTATTACATGGAAGAAATCTCCATGTAGAAACTGACTGAGATTTTTGTAATTGTTGGCACGTTGGGAGTGGGAGAGTAAGGAGATAGATTTGGAAAGATATCTTAGGGGACTGCATATTTCATCTTGAATTAGTTTTATATCATAAACGTGAAGTTCTTGTGAGCTTGGATTTAAACTTTAATGCAGCAAATTACATAAACTCTTTAACAAGAGCCAAAGTTCTAAAGTGCCCTCTTATATTTGTTTTCCTTTTCCACTGAAACAGCATACCAAATCTGAGTCTGATTAAGTCTGCTGACTTTGTTATCAGTGCTAGGAACTATGTATCTATACAGAAAATTAACTTCACCTAGAAATGCGTGTTTGGTGGTTTTACTCCTAAAAAAAAGAAATGCTGATTAGAAATGCAGGAAGTCCTGGGAAAGGCCAAACTTCACTTTTCCCAATAAAGAATAGCGTTTGTACATAGGCTGGAAACAAGGTTGGGATTTCGAGATGTAAAGAGACATAATAACTTTATATTAAGTGCATAGTCATTCCCTGCTGAGCCCAGAGCCTGGTACCTAGTATATATCTAGCTTTAGTCCTCCATACCTACGTGTCTATCGTCTGTCCATCTGCCTATCTATTTCAAAGTTTCTCGAGCTCAGTGCTGTTGACATTTTGGATTGGAAAATTCTTCGTTGTGTGTCTGTGTGCATGGGGAGGGGGGCTGTCCTGTGCACCGTGGGATGTCAAGCAGCATTCCTGATCTTGAGCAACTAGTTGAGTGTAGCACACTCTCTGCCAGTTTCCACAGCCAAATGTGTGTCCAGATATTACCAGGTGTTTCTGGGAGGGGGGCAGAATCTCCCCCAGGTGAGAACTATTGATTATCTCTACCTTTCTCTATGTACCTATTTACCTACAGAAGAAATAAATGAAAGAAAGGATTTTATAGTAAAACATCCAGGCTTCAACCTGTCATGATCAACCAAGAAGGTGGCAAAGACCGATTAATTTATTGCATGTGTTAATAGCCATAATATTGGGTTGGCCAAAAGGTTCGTTCGGTTTTTTCCATAGATGGCTCTAGTAGCACTTAGTTGTCTTCTTCATTTGAAACAATGTTGTTAGATTGTATTGTGACAGCTGTCATATCAGTGTGCACTTAAAAAAACTTCTCAAAATTGGTGAATTTCCATATAGCCATTTTAATATTGAAGATGGAAGAAAAGAAGCAACATTTTCAGCATGTTATCCTGTATTATTTCAAGAAAGGCAAAAACGCAACTGAAATACAAAAAAAAAAAAAAAAGATTTGTGCAGTGTACAGAGAAGGTGCTGTGACTGATCGAGCATGTCAAAAGTGGTTTGCAAAATTTCCTGCTGGAGATTTCTCGCTGGATGATGCTCCACGGTTGGATAGAACAGTTGAAGTTGATAGCAATCAAATCGAGACATTAACTGAAAACAATCAATGTTATACCACATGGGAGATAGCCGACATATTCAAAATATCCAGATGGAGCGTTGAAAATCATTTGCACAAGCCTGGATATGTTAATTGCTTTGATGTTTGGGTTCCACATAAATTAAGCGAAAAAAACCTTCTTGACCATATTTCCGCATGTGATTCTCTACTTAAACAAAACAAAAATGTTCTGTTTTTAAAACAAATTGTGACAGGCAATGAAAAGTAGATACTTTACAATAATGTGGAACGGAAGAGATCATGGGGCAAGTGAAATGAACCACCACCAACCACACCAAAGGCCGGTCTTCATCCAATGAAGGTGATGTTGTGTGTATGATGGGATTGGAAGGACATCCTCTATTATGAGCTCCTTCCGGAAAACCAAACGATTAATTCCAACAATTAGACCAACTGAAAGCAGCACTTGACGAAAAGCATCCGGAATTAGTCAACAGAAAACACATAATCTTCCATCAGGATAACGCAGGACCGCCTGTTTCTTTGATGACCAGGCGAAAACTGTTACAGCCTGGCTGGGAAGTTCTGATTCATCTGTTGTACTCACCAGACATCACGCCTTCAGGCTTCAATTTATTTTGGTGTTTACAAAACTCTCTTAATGGAAAAAATGGAAGACTGCAAAAGGCACCTGGAACAGGTTGTTGCTCAAAAAGATAAAAAGTTTTGTGAAGATGGAATTACAAAGTTGCCTGAAAGATGGCAGAAGGCAGTGGAACAAAACAGTGGACACATTGTTCAATGAAGCCATTGGTGAAAATGAAAAATGTGTCTTTTATTTTCACTTAAAAGCAGAAATGCTGTAGCAAAATTAATTTTCCCCATGTTCTCAAATTAAGAAAGTAAATGTGAACGCCTGCTGCAAAGAGCAAAACGATACAAATGTAGGTGAAGTGGTGGCAGTGTATGCCCTACTCCTTCAAGGCGATTCTCCCACCCTCTCTCTCCTTAAACAGGAGCAAGAAAATACCTGATTCGCTTTTAAGACTGACCATTGTTTAAGGACTCCCAGGCCACCTAACCCCAGAAGGCCGATGGAGTAAAGTCCAGCTTCAGCCTAAACTCCAAAGTGGCCCTGGCTGACCTGGCTTCCTGACCCTTGTCTAACTTTCAAAACATGGTGGACTTGACTATTTCATTCTGGGTTGGGTGACCTCCATTAACTTGACCCCTGGTGTAAGTGACCTCTGTGGCTCATTCACTCATTCTCTCATTCATTTTCTCATTGCTTTCCTGATGAACTATATTCAAATTGGAGTTAAATAGTGACCCCAAATCTTGTGGAAGATCAAAGGATAATTCAGGAATTCACTGTGCACACAATGTGTATGTGCATGCTCGTGCACACAGATATAAATATAACGCAGGTGCTATGTGACATAAAGAAATTCTAAGATAGTCTCATACAATTGATGAGAAAAAGATTACAAATAACAGGCTTATGCAAGTCTTGGTTGAAGGACATCGAATCCGGTCTTTGAGACATGGACAGGATTTGAGCATAAGGAAAGAGTGGCTATATTGATGTTTATTTTATAAACATTTGTTAAGTTGAACATATATGCTTAAGTTCAAAACATTTTGGCAGACACTTTAGTCACCGTGCTTTTAAAGTTTGCACTACATTCTCTGCTCCTCTGACCATTCCAAAATACGGTATCTGAAATCAATATTTTAATTAGGCTAAGAAAATTATTTTGTCAAACCACTTCTAACAATAATTGGGGTATACTGATGAAATTGAAAACCAGGATTGGGATTCATCCATCTAAGTCATCTAAAACCCTGAAACCAAGATAAGTTTCCCAAAGAAATAGAATCTATAGCTCTCTTTGCCTTCTTTGACTCAATATTTCCTCTTCTAACATATGGATAATATTATTTGTCTCCCTGAGGTGTGTGGCTATTATGGGAGTTACTAGGGCAATTTGTTCAAGTACTTTAATGAGCCCAGTGTATTTGAAATCAGTTCAGTACTTTCTTCCATGAGCAGACTGACCAAGGGTTCAGGGACTAGTTCATCCATCACAGCATAAAGGGCCTTAGCAGAATCTACCGAATGAGTGGAGGGTAAACTACTCGCCCACAGTCCCTTGAGGGAAATTGACAACTAGATTGGTGACTGGCTTGGGGGGCCAGGGATAGCTGTGGGAAGGACAAAGAAGGAGAGGTGGAGATACAGAAGACAGAAAGCCCAGGTACCAAGTGAGAAAATATTTCACTGGCTGGTGGCCTTAGAGGGTGAGAGATTAGAAATCAGAGGACCTAGGGTTAAGCCTAAATATAGGGATTTGTGTATTCTAGTTATGCCTCAGATCAACTTATAATAAGTGACACAGACAAAACAGAATCATTAAAATAAGGATAAAAGAGTAAGAACAAAATAAAAAACCATGGGAAGCAGTTGGATAAGAAAGCAAGTCAGCAGAGTTATTATAATTGAACACAACTACCAGCTCTGAATGCCCTCCCTGGTAGCCAAGGCAGAAAAAAGAGAACAAGACAAATTACATGTTTCTATGATACAAAGAAAGACACAAACATTTTACCAGCACCAAGACATAGATATTTTATTCAATGGATCTTGTGGTAGACAGAATAATGGCTCTCTAGAGATGTTCATGTCCTAATCCCCAGACCTGTAAATGTTACCTTATATGAAAAAGAGGGACTTTGCAGACATTATAAAGTTAAGGGTCTTAAGATGGAGAGATTCTTTTAAATTATCCTGGTGGGCTCAATGCAATCACACAGGTCCTTATTCGGAAAAGAAAGGCGTAGGAGAGTCATGGAGAAGGACATGTGATGATGGAAACAGAAGTTTCAGTGATGCCATTGCTGGGATAGGGCCATGAACCAAGGAATGCAGGAAGCCTCTAAAAGCTGGAAACGGCAAGGAAGCAGGTTCTCCCCTAGAACCTCCAGAAAGAGCCAGCCCTGCTGAAACCTTGATTTTAGGCCAATGAGACCATTTTCAGACTTCTGATCTCTAGAACTGTAAGATAATAAATTTATGTTTTTTCAAGCCACTAAATTTGTTACAGCAGCAATAGAAAATGAATACAGGCTTAAAAAAAAAATGGTCCAAGGTCCCCAGTGTGTGTGTGTGGGGGGGGGGGTGTGTGTGAGAGGCAACCACAGATTGTTGTTTCTCTCCCTCTTTTTCTCCCTTCCTTTACAACTCTCTAAAAATAAATAAATAAAATCTTTAAAAAAAATAATGGCCCAAAAGAAGAATCACTGAAATATATAACTTTTAGGTCATGTCTGTTTGGCGTAAAAATAATACAGCCGAGTGATGTAATTTTCTGGTGCAGCTGACTAAATGTAGGAATAAAGAAGAGAGAATTTGGAGTGATGATTTCTAAACCAGGTACATCAGATTCATCTGAGGTGATGGTGAACATTTCAGATTCCCAAGTCCTTCTCCAGTCCTGCTAAACAGATTCTGTGGCTAGGGCCTGGAATTTGTATTTTTAACAAGCATCTATATTAGTTATTATTCCTGCAAACTAATCACTGCACATTTAGCAGCTCAAAGCAACATATATTTATTATTTAAGTTTCTGTGGGCTAGAAATCTGGGCATGCCTTAACTGATACCTCTGTTTCAGGGTCTTATAAGACTATAGCTGATTTTCCAGTTTGGTTTGAGATCTAATCTGAAGGTTTGACTGGGGAAGGATCCACTTCCAAGCTCATGCCAGTTGTTGGCAAAATTCATTTTTTTTAAGGGCTGTTTGACTGAGGTCCCAGGTTTCTTGCTTGCTATTGGTTCGAGGCTGACCTCATTTTCTTTTCAGATGGGCCTCTCCAACATGACAGCTCACATTACAAAACCCAGCAAGAGAGAGTCTGCTAGCAGGACAAGGGTTGCCATCTTAGTAATGGAATTGTGGAAGTAGCACCCCATTACCTTTGCCTATTGTATGGATTAGAAGACACAGGTCCCACCCACATTCAAGGTTGGGGTCATACCATGGTGAGAACACCAGGAGGGGGAGTTCATTGGGGGTCTTATTAGAGTCTGTCTACCAAAGCATCCCAGATGATTCTTGTGTAGAATCAGGTTGGAAAGCACTAACCTAGGAGGATAAATGATTAGAAGGAATCAATCATTTCAGTTAGGCTTTTGACAGGAAGTGGGTGGAAAGTAATTCAAGACTGTGGGCTCTGGTGATGTCTCAGTTGTATCCTTTCCATAACAAATGCTATGGGTTAGCATAGTGTCTGGAACGTGGAAACAGTCATTATCATTGTTCCCAGGATCCTCTCTGCTGCCAACTCAGTTACTCACTGTCTGTGAGCTGAGCCCAACATCTCAGGGCAGCAGCACAAACTGGAGGGAGAGGGTGAAGGGATGAGGGGGATAAATTGACATAGTAAGAGTGGGTCTCTGAAACCCATGAGTTTTGATTATTTTTACTTTCTTGTCAAAAAATGTAAATTTTGCCTTGTCACAATATAAAGAGAATCCATTTCACAACTTACATGGCTGATTTTAAAAACTATCCTATTTCAAGTTCCATCAAAGTTTCCTCAGATATTGAAATGATATTCTGGCAGAAACATTGACATGTGCTTAGCAAGCCCTCCTTGGCACAAAACTAAACATTTCCCATCCCCTTGTAGTTACGTGGGGCCAGGGAATGGAGTTGGCCTGAGGCAGGTAGCCTGGATCCCAAAGCCTCCTGCATGATTCTTGAACTTCTCTCTTTGCACAGTTCTTGGCCAGATGTTGAGAACCCAGGAAAGGTCTCTAAGGGATGACAGAGCCACCAGACTGAAAGACCTGACTTCCCAGGTAACTACTCTTCCACTGTCATTGGCCAACTTCACTGTAGTCAAATGTGAATGAAAAATGAACAGGTGTTGTGGGATGTCACTGTTCATCATAGCAGCTGATATTACTTACCCTGACTAACACAGTTGTATTGTTTTTCCTTGTGGGACAGATGCCACATGCTGGGTATTGAGGGACATGTATTAGAATAGGTCATGATGGTGGTGATAGGACACATTCTCTTAATGTTCTTCCCTTCTAAACTGTACTTCAGCATGGATTGACCATTCTACACACCAGTTCTCCATCTGTGGAAATTAAGATCCTTTTTTCGTGAGTTTGTATGACAGAGTAGGACTTCCTATACAGGCTCAGGCACTCATTTTAAGGGGGCTGATTGCCTGAAATTGCCATACTCTTAGTCACATGACTTGAAATCATGATACTGGAAAAAAGCTCCTGCTGCCAAACTGTGCCCCCAGAAGAGAGCTTTGCCAGTCTGGTCCAGGCGTAGGTTGGCTACACAGTCTCCGTGCCAGGTAGCGGGATGCTGGCTTCCATTTGAGGGCTCCAAGATGGCCAAGACCAATGTTGTTTTCACATTAACACACAAGCCAGTGCTGTTAAGGTACCAGCCTCTCTTGTGTTAAAACCCAAGACTTCTGTTTTTAAAAGAAGAAAGAAAACATGAAGGTCATCAAACAGCAAAGATCTTGATTTGCAATTGTGCAGTTTCTGGAGGAAGCAACTACTGGAAAAATGCATTGTTTCCCACTGAGTTGTTTATAGTGGTGATAATAACAATTATCATGATAATAATGCCATTTAGTATGTGAGAGGCCTTGTACTTTACATGTCACTTTATACTGCATATACTTTTATTTAAACTTCTCAGGTAAAGTATTAGTAATATATTGCCATGGGCTCATGAGAAAGGTGAATCTCAGAGAATAAGTTGCCACTTAACTAATAAATCGGAGGAGCAGGGATTAGGAAGTAAATCTACTTCCAATGGCGATATTTTATTAACGCACGTGTACGCCTCTAGGTGTGTATATGATATAGTCTACAAGGAGTAAAAACTGACTTCGCCAAGGTCCCATAGCTAGTGACAGAGGTGGAAGTCTATCCTGAGCTCCCCCCGCCTATAAAAGCTGGCTTCCTTGAAATCAGCACATTTGCAATGTTTCGCAAAGACACAGAAAAATGCATTTCCTGCATAATCCAATAGAAAAGCCACGAGACTGTCTAAAATAGGTGTCTCATGGATGATAAAATATCTATATTGGTTATAAACTTACTTCATAAAAATACTTAGGACTTTGGCAGAAAATGTTCTTAGTTGATATTCAACTAATGCTTACTTATTTAGTGAATGAATGGACAAATGAATGAATGACTAATATGAGAATTTCACTATTAATCCAGAGTGATAATTAAGGTTATGAAGTGCATGTCATGAAATTTCCTGAGTAAAACAAATCAGACAACATTCTTTGCCACACCTGCAAGACAAATGTCAGGTTACTAAATGTTAACTGATGATAAACTTGGCAGTATGGCTGAATTTACAAATTCAATTCCAATGTGGGTCCTGGTTGAATATTCCTCAGTTTGAGGAGTGTGTTACGCCAACTCAGGTTGGCATTAAAAAATATTGGGTAACTTAAATAACAGAAATGTATTTCATCACAGACCTGGAGGCTGGAAGTCCAAGACTAGGGTGGCAGCGTGGTCAGATTTTGGTGAGAAGCCTCACCCTGGCTTACAGATGCCACCATCTTACTGTGCACTTCTTACATGGCGGAGAGAGACCAAGTTCTCCAGCCTCTCTTTATCAGGGCACTGATCTCATCATGGGGGTCCCGCTCCCACGACCTCATCTAAGTCTAATTACCTTCAAAGACCAAATCTCCAAATATCATCGTACTGGTGATTAGGGCATCGACATATGAATTTGGGGGGAACACAATTCAATCCACAGCCGGGAGTATAGTAATGAGGTCTGATTCGATTTTTAATTTTCTAACAAATACTTTGGTCACATTTCTAGAATTTTGTCATACTGACCTCCTGTCACAATACATGGTATCCTGAAATGAACCAATGTCCTAGTCCAAACTCTCCACCCAGCTTATTTTTTATTTTTATTTCTATACTTGAGATATGATTGACATATAACATTGTGTAAGTTGAAGGTATACAATGTGTTGATTTGATACATTACCACCATAGTATTAGCTAATACCTCTGTCATGCCACAGAATTATCATTTTGTTTTTGTGGTGAGAACGACAGGATCTAGTCTCTTAACAACTTTGAAGTGTATAATACAGTATCGTTGTCCATCATCACTGTGCTGTGCATTAGATCTCTAGTAGTTATTTATCTACTAATTGCAAATTTGTCCCCTTAAACTATATCTCCCTAATTCCCCCACACCCAACCCCTGGTAACCACCATCTACTCTCTATTTTCATGAGCTCAGCTTTTTTAGATCCCATATATAAGTGAGAGCATGCAGTATTTGTCTTTCTGCGTCTGGCTTATCTCACTTAGCGTAATGCCTTCGGGATCCATCCATGCTGTTGAAAATAGCAGTATTTCCTTTTTTCTCATGGCTGAATAATACTCGTGTGTGTGTGTGTGTGTGTGTGTGTGTGTGTGTGTGTGTATAAAACATCTTCTTTATCCATTCATCTCATGTCAGACACTTAGGTTGTTTCCATATCTTGGCTATTGTGAATAATGCTGCAGTAAACACGGGAGTGTAGGCATCTCTTCAATATTCTGTTTTCATTTTTTTTGGCTATATAGCCTGAAGTGGACTTGCTGGGCTGTATGGTAGTTCTATTTTTAATTTTCTGAGGAATCTCCATACTGGTTTTTTTTTTTCCTACTGGCTGAACCAATTTACGTTCCCATCCATCCAGTTTAAATTCTGGCCATATGGATAGGGCTCTTTTTTTCCGCATCAGAATAGCTAAAGTTTAGAGTTTAATTCTCACCTAACTCTCTTAGGATCTGGCAGTTACTTCAAAAAGACTGTGCTATTAAACAGGCTACTTTTAAAATTACTTAGATTGAAAACGATATTAAACATGATGCATTTCACTGTTGACAGCGACAGTTTTTTAAGAAAAGAACACCTGACGGGCGCCTGTTTCTGTGTACCTTCCTTCTCGGCAGTACCGTCCAATTAAACAATCGCTTTGCCCTGTATGTAAATAAAATTTCAATAATGCTTCATTAAGATTGCCATAAGATGTGCAACAATAGTTACATTTGTTTTCAGTGCTATAAGAATCAGCTGGTTTTTCCCCCAAGGAAACCAAGGCTTCCAAAACCACTGCATTGCTTAGGGAAACAGTCAGCTACAGGTGCTAAAGTTTAGTATTTCAGCCCAGACATAAACTGAGGAACCTCTCTTCTCCTCAGAAGCAAATGGAGTTAACTCTTGAATTTGCTACCAAAAATGTATTTTCACTCATGCTCCCCTGTGAGAAAAATAAGCCAGAAGTTCCACAAAATAAAAGCATTATGCAGTAAGCGGGCAGGCGTGGTTTATACAAAGAAATAAAGCAATTATGCCTCTGTACAAAATGAAAAGTCACTAGCTAGTGTTTTCTCACTATGACTCAAGTTTCTTGAAGTTTCTCTGCCCAGATTTGCAAATGCTATTGTCAGCAAAGTCTTCTTACAACCAGAACATAACATTCTATGCTTAGTCTCTTTCAGTAATTCTCTAATAAGTTTATTTGGAACCAAGATACGCTATTTCAAAGCTGCCAGGTCCTCAACACAGCATGAGAAATCTCGGTTGTCTTCCATCTGCCTCTTAAATCTTTTCTCTTAATAATGACCCAGTAATCCAATTTTAGCTTGCACTATACTCAGTGCTCTATCAGGCAGTACAGAATTATTCAGTTTGCTCACTTGCTTCCCAAGTACACAGGCTGAAAAAAGCCTTGTTACTGTCAAAGCAAACAATGTGATTTGAAGACTTAAAATGAACTAAAAGGGTAAGAAAGCAAAACAGGCTCTATTCCTTCAATATGTTATCTCTCAGTTTTTATTATTAAAAGAGCAGCAGAACATGACTTTGTTTTCAATGCAAAGTAGAACTTCAAAAAATACTTTGTAAATAAGGAGTTCTCTCAAGTGTTCCATGGGTGACTTTCAAGGGTACAGGAATAGCATGCGATATGACCGAGAGGACGCAGTGATCAACAGTTCACACAAAGCTCTCTTTTCTTGCCACCCCAACGTGAACATGTTAAACCTCAAAGAAAAAACCACATGAGAGTGCCAGCATATGTTTATCCTTCTCTGCACAAAATTCTTAGCTTATATTGTTGGTTCAGATCATCTCCCTCAAGATATTTTAACCAGAAGAAATATTTGGCTTTAAATCAAGTGTCCCAGGTCTCATGTTAAAATCAGTGATATGCTGAGAACATTTCTGCGGGGCAGCACTTCGGTACATCTGCCTACCAGCTGCCAGAAATGGAAATACCTAGAGCAAATTTGATATCAGAGAGGCAGATAATTTCAATCTCTTCGAAGACAAAAGGCAACACAGAGAAAAACTGCCAAAACAAAGCAGGAGATTTCCCTTCTTACTCTGTGCTAGACATCCCTCACCCCATCCCAAGTTTTTCAAAGTCATCCTACAATTCCGAACTCCAAGCTCAGACTTCTCATGTTCTTGTTGTGGCTTCTGACCTTTCAGCTGACCCACTGATAACCCAGCATACGAGAGACTAACTAACCATACGCTGGAAGGGTCGAACATCCCTTGGGGGGTATTGAACTACACGGAGAACTCTATGTCCTGGCAGGGAAACACAGTGTGACCCAATTTTCTTACCATTACATGCATTTCGCGGGCCTGGGAAAATGGATCTTCTTACTTGTTTTACCAAACTCCATCAAAACAAGGCTAGGTATTGCCCAAACAACTAATCAGAGCCTGGATTTTATGATGGCTCCAGGGGAAAACAGAAAGATCACTGACATTTTCTTGGCTCTAAAGCTACATTAGGGGACTTCGCAACCCAAGCATTCCTCAAGGGATAAGAAATGTCACTACATTTGATATTCTCATTCTTTGTTTTGGAAAATTGATCGGCATATATGAGGGTAGTCATGCACAAAGACATTGTGCTACACTTGTTCTTAGTATCTTCTTAGAGTTTACTGCAAAATATTGAGCTAATTCTCAAAGCTTTCCTTCTGATGCCAGAAAATTAGTATGCAAGAATTCTATGCATTACCACCAGCAAAGAGGTACTGCTCAATGCAAAGGCAATGCTTTCTGAGTGACCTCCCGTCCTAACCAGGACATATCTCTGTCTCCCAACAAAACCAATATCCAATACGAGGACGGCAGAGAGCCACAGCCCCTCTCTCACAGCCTCTCGGACAAGGCGTCAATTTTCCCAGGCATCTCTCCCCGCTGTAAGCGGCATCACCTGTTTCAGTCACTTCTCTGCTTTCCGCCCCCGCCACCCCCGTGGCAGTCGGGACACCGTCTTGGCTTCCTTGAATTATTGCGACAGCCTGTTTTGTTCTTTGTTTGTTTCGGTAATGGTCATTGAGGTCTACTGTACATATAACAAAATTCGCCCGTTTAGGCATACATTTCAATGGTTTTTAGTAAGTTCACCAAGCTGTAATCCAGTTTTAGAACATTTCTGTCACCCCAAAGAGACCCCTTTACTATTTACGGTTAATACTTGTTCCCACCTCTAGCCCTGGCAACCTTTAACCTTCTCTTTGTCTCTACAGATTTGCCTTTTCTGGATATTTCATATACACAGAATGCCAGAATATGTGACCTTTGAATGATTGGCTTCTTCCACTTAACATAACGTTTTCAAGGTTCATGCATATTGTAGAATGAATCAGAACTTCATTCTTGTTTAAGGCTGAATAACATTCCATTGTATGGATAGACCATATTGTTTATCGGTTTACCCACTGACGGATATTAGTGTTGTTTTGACTTCCGGGTTACTATGAATAATGTTGCTATGAACATTCACATACTAATCCTTGCATGGACATAATTTTCACTTCTAAACTTGGAATTGTTGTGTTGTATAGTAAATTTTTGTGCAGCAATCTTTTTTTTTTTTAAATGTTCATTGCTTTTAGAGAGAGAGGAAGGGTGGGAGGAAGGGCAGGTGGGGAGAGAGAGAGAGAGAGAAAGAGAGAGAGAGAGAAACATCACTGTGAGAGAGAACATCAACTGGTTGCCTCCCATATGCACCTCGACCAGGGATTGACCTCGCAACCTTTTGGTATATGGGACGACACTCCAATCAACTGAGCCACAATGGCCAGGGCACGCAATCTCTTAACTGTTCTATCTCAGGTTTTGACGTACTTCAAGACCTTCTCTCTACTACAGCTAGAATGATCTTTTGAAAGTGCTAATCCAGGCATTGTTTTGCTTGGTTAAAACACTCCTGAAGCTTCTCTTTGTTCTTAAATTAAAACCAACGCTGCTACATTATTTAGGAGTCCTGCATGACCTGTTCTCCCTTCTGCAGCCTCTAATCCTGTTACGCCATTTCACCTGGCCTCTCCCCCTTTTTTATATCAATAAGATATAAATTTTAGCTTTCTGCATGGACTGTGATCTTCCAAGGCCTTAGCTTAAACTTTTCCCTGTACCTAGCTAGAACTCTCCTTAACTCCAGGGTTGTGGTTAAGAAGGCAGCTCTGGAGTTAATCACCAATTAGAGATGTGCGTGACATTGGACAAGTCACATCTCCGTGCAAGTTCTTCATTTTTAAATTGAGGGTTAATAATGGACCCTGACTTATAGGGTCCTTGGAAGGATTAAATGTGTTACAATGTGTGAAGGTGTTCTCACTAAAAATTAGTCATGGCCAATGAATTCTTCAGGTTTTGGCTTAGATTTGACTCTCCTTTAGAAGCCTTCACTAATCCCAAATATATAGACTTGCTCCTTTAAGTGTTCTGATTATATTTTATTCTTGTATAATATTATCATTGCCATCAAATTGTCATTTACTTGTCTGTCTTCCCCTGGCAGCCTCCGAGTTTTGTAAGGCAAACTAACCCACTTCTATCACACAGCACGGCAATGCAGTAAGTGACCATTAAAATGTTTGCTGAATTGAAAAACTGTGCCAGATATTCTCTATGTACCATCTGTTCTTACCTTTCTTTGTCCAGTTCTCTCTCCCTGATAGGCCTCCATGGACTGTCTCGTCTAAACTATTGACCAGCTGCAATTTGGTTGGGTTTGGCTAAGAGGGGTGTCTGGTAAGACATAGATGGATGGGTGGAAGAAGAGGTCACAGGAATGACCCTTCCTGCTTCCTCCCTGCTGTGGCTTTGCCAGGGGCTGCATCATGGCTCCTGTCAGGACACCCCACCTCCACAGTTCTAGCCACTCTGGTGCCAGCAAGAATATCCCCCTCCCTTGCACCTTCAGAACTAGGAGAGCCACCAGCAGCTCCCCGCTACTATTAATCTCTCCACCTCATTGCTCTGCTATCTCTCCACCAGTCCTTCAACCTTGCCCAACCCTCTATAAAAAGTTCATCAATCACTCTCCGTGGAAATCCATTTGAGTGTGTCACCTGCTTCCTGTTGGAACCCTAACTGGTACGGTGACTGAGCATAGCCATTATTGCACAATTCACATTCCTGCTGGGGGCCTCAGGTGGTAGAGGGGTAGGGGGGACCCTTTGCTGGCTTTTGTTGGAGAGGTGGTGGTAGGGAAACATATGATTTCACTATTAAAATAGCTTGCGATGTTTACAGTTCTTCTTTTTATATGTATACATGTCACTTGGCATATGCTCAGATATGTTATTGCCAATGGTTTCCATATGGATTGTTCTTAAAGCATTTTGCTGGTGGATCTTGCTTTCTGGTGTGCTTTGTAGTGAAGACTGGATAGCGCTTGATTAATGAAAAATCATAGTCCACCCACAGTGCCAAGACCCTTCAGGTATCACGATTCTTCCCAGTTCCAGTGAATGGGACACTTCCCAGGCTATTATTTCCAATTCTCTTTGAGAAATAATACTGGGTATGTGATACCATCAGTTTCATTGCAGGAATAGGCTGTAGACAGTCAAGTATCAGACTCTGAAACCAAGGAAGATCTGTAGGTCCAAAGACTGCTTTGCGGGACACCTGTGTTTCTTGTGTTGCTTGTCAAATCTGTTGAGCATACACTCCTTAAAGAACATTGTCATATTTGCTCAGTTCCCAAGAAATAGGAGGCTTAGACTGAATATTCAAATAGTTTACAACTACTGCTTTGTGTCAGGTAGGTCTTTTACATATGAACTTAGAGTTATAAATAATCACCCATAAAGACTTGGTATTATTATCCACTCAGCATTTGAAAATGATTCTCTATATGATCAAAGCTCAGATTTCAAGAGCTCTAACTAAACCATTTTGTTGAATCCATCCAAATTTGTCATGCACTAAATGTGAGAAGCTACACAGAGGAATTATGCATCTTTAAAAGTGCACAGTCTGTTGGTTTCCTATGACTGCTGTAAAAAGTTACCACAAATTTAGTGGCTTAAAGCAAAGCAACTTAGTATTTTATACTTCTGGAGGTCAGAAGTCCCAAACGGGTCTCACTGGACTAAATACAAGGTGTCAGCGGGACTGCGTTCTTTCTGGAGGCTCCAGGGAGAATTTGTTTCCTTGCCTCTTCCAGCTTCTGGAGGCTGCCTGCATTCCTTGGCTTGCGGCACCTTTCTGACTTCAAAGCTAGCAATGGCCGGCTTAGTCCTTCTCACAGTGTGTCACTCTTACACTGCTTCCATCCTCACTTCTCCTTCTCTGCCTCATCTTCCTCCCCCTTTCTCTTGCAGGGCCCTTACAATTACATTGAACCCACCTGGATAATCCGGGATACTCTTTCCATCTCAAGACCCTTAAATACATCACATCTGCAAAAGCCCCTTTTGCAATGGAAGGTAACAGACTCATAGGTTCCAGTGATTAGGACGTGAATATCTTTGGGGGCCATTATTCTGTCTACTAGAATACCTATTAAATATTTAAAATGTTAGAAATTTTTGCCTTTGCTGATATAAGTAATGAAAAATACTGAGAGTAAAACCTATGAGTCTTGTTAGTTTTCTTTATGCCATAAAAAACCCTAGACAGCCTTGGCCGGGTGGCTCAGGTGGTTGAGCCTCGTCCGATTCACCAGGAGGATGCTGGTTTGATTCCCGGTCAGGGCACATGCGTAGGTTGTGGGTTTGATCCCTGGTTGGGGCGCATGCAGGAGGCAAGCAGTCACTGTTTCTCTCTCTCTCCCTTTCCTTCTCTCTGAAATAAGTGAACATGTCCTCTTGTTCATGGTGAGTGAGGATAAAAAAACAAACACCTTACACATATTCTGTTGCCTTGATGTCTTTACATATTAAATGAGGGTAAAAATAATGACTTCAAAAGGTTTTGATTTTTGAATTTTAACTTACTAATATAGGTAAAGTTACCGATGGAGAGGGAGTGCTAAAAAATAGTCCCTTATTCTTTATATATCATTTGTATACACATTATTTCCCGAGTTAGGGAACAAATATTTCAGTAGTAATGATTATAAATATTTAGTTTTCATGTCACTTTGTGATTTGAAAAGCTCTATGAAATAATTTCATAGTTTGCATCTTCTCATCTTCAAAATTAAGACAGAGGAAACACAATTCTTGAGACTACATGTAATTTTTACTTAAGCAATTTTGGGTTTGCTTTCTACAAGACAGGAACTAGAAACACTTTTTGTTGTTGTTTCTGTGGTGGAAGCTAGGCATTCTTCCCCAAAGTCACAAGCCAGTCATCATATATAGTTATCCATTGCGGTGACTGAGAGGTAATTAGGAGATTTGATGAAGGCCAGGTCGTACTTCTTGGCACTGTAAAGGCATTAGAGCTGTGCCACTGTACTGTCAGATATCCCACGCAGCAATATTTTCACTGATATGACCCCTACAGCAAGGGACATAAAGGAAAGAATAAACAAAGGGGACTTCAAGTTAAAAAGATTCTGCACGGCTAAAGAAAACATCAGTAAAATGAAAAGGGAACCAACTGTATAAGAAAATATGTTCGTCAACGATACCTTGGACAAGGGTTTGATCTCCAAAATACATAAAGAACTCACACAGCTCCACACCAGGAAGACAAACAATCCAATTAAAAAAATGGGCAAAGGATCTGAACAGACACTTCTGCAAGGAGGACATACAGAGGGCCCAGAGACATATGAAAGGGTGCTCAGCAGCACTAGCCATCAGAGAGATGCAAATTAAAACCACAATGAGATACCACTTCCCACTGATCAGAATGGCCATCATAAATAAATCAACAAACAAGTACTGGCAAGGTTGTGGAGAAAAGGGAACCCCAGCGCACTGCTGGTGGGAATGCAGACTGGTGCAGCCATTGTGGAAAACAGTATGGAATTTCCTCAAAAAACTGAAAATGCAACTGCCTTTTGACCTGGCTATTCCACTGCTGGGATGATACCCTAAGAATCCCGAAACATCAATTCAAAAGAACCTATGCACCCCAATGTTCACAGCAGTGCTATTTACAATAGCCCAGTGCTGGAAACAGCCTAAGGGCACATCAGTAAATGAGTGGGTCAAAAAACTGTGGTACATTTACACAATGGAATGTTACGCAGCAGAAAGAAAGAAGGAACTTTTACCCTTTGTGACAGCGTGGATGGACCCGGAGAGCATTATGCGGAGTGAAATAAGCCAGGCGGTGAAAGACAGATACCATACGATCTCTCCTATAAGTGGAACTCAATCAACAAAACAAACAAGCGAGCAAAACAGAACCAGAGACATGGAAATAAAGACCAAACGGACAGTGACCAGAGGGGAGGGGAAGGGGGATAACGGGGGAAAGAAGGGGAGGGGTCAAGTGAAGGAACACATATATAAAGGACCCATGGACATGGACAATGGGGGGGATTGAATGTGGAGCGGTGGGCAGGACAGGGGAGAGCAATGGGGGGGGAAATGGGGCAACTGTAATTGAACAACAATAAAAAGATTAAAAAAAAACAAAATGTCAGAAGCAATTCTTTTCTTATCCAAGTAGGCCATTTTCAGCCACGTTATGACACTATTCATAGCTGAAGATAACTCAACCACAAATATTTAACATGATCAAGAGAGCCATATAAAACAGGTATTGACAACCACTTCCATTATAGACGAGTCTTAACCAGCCTTCCCATAGGATGAAGCCATCACAGGGAGCAACACATTTTAAAATATTGTTTACGTACTTCATCTTTATTCCATTATGTATGTTTCATAATATACAAAATGTGTTGGCTCCTGAGTCTTGCATATGATTTACAAATCAATATACATGTATTTAGGATTCGTGTGCATTTGTCGTTACTTGTGGGCTTGCATAATCAAACACACTTTGTGATCACTGCTCTAAACTATTTGATAGTTTATGGCCTTTGTCAGTGACTGTCAGCAACCATATACAGGACAACCCAGCTCTGAACTCTGAAATGGATTTTCAGGATGGTGTGAAGTTTTGAGCATAATTAAGGTGCCAAGAATCACATAATCCAGCAGAATCCGGGTTGAGTGGCAATTCCCTAGTGCTTTGGAAGGAACATTCCAGTTCCAGCTAGAAGCTGCAGGGAATCTGAGACGATCCCCGAGGCAATGCTCTAATTCATGTGCCTTGGGTTCGTGCCGGAGAGTGGCCACGATTCCTCTGCAAATCCGTTCCTCAAAAATACAGTTGCAAGTCTAGAGTCTGCTCAGTGACGAATTCTGTGAGTGACTGTGTGCATGCACACACATGCACCCAAGTGACGCAAACAAAGGCTTCCTTTGGCCTCTTGAGATTTCCTCAAACACTTCTGAGTCACACTGATGTTTGCCTTGTTTTCATATTGGATAAAGTATTTCATAAAAGAGATCGTTACTTTCTTTCTCAATAGCCAAAAAAATCCAAAATATAACTATGAGCACATCTAGACTTAAAAGAGTTAAATGCATTTTTAAGAGCATGTGTGTGCTTTACTCTGATGGCATTGATGAAATATTTTGCAACTTTGTTTTTAAGAATAGACATTAGATGCATCCAAGTTTTCCTATGTTCTAACATAATCAATTGCCTAACATAATCAATCTAACATAACAGTAAAAAGCAGCCGGTAATCTTTAAGGATTCCTTGGTGGTTAGATAGTAGCTGCTTTGACATGCACAACAGAATCGTGCCCAGGAGAAAAGGGACGGTAGAAGGTGCCCCAGGCCTCCCGTGTCCCAGATCCTACATGTATCAAAGCAATAACTCTCCTGTCAAAAGATTTTTCTCTCAGCACTTTTTCTGCTCCCTTTCTTCCCTCTTCAGCTAGGCACATACACCCACTTCTTTGGATACACACGAAGCATCTCAAACATGAGCAGGGGACAGTTAGCTAAGACTCAGCCAGTGATCAGTGTTTTCAGAGATCTGGTGCATTTCATTCCCATTTTTCATCTCTGTCTATATCACCCCATGCTTTGAAGTATAATACCACAGAAAGAGCACAAATAAAAGCATCTTATATATGTAAACATGTAAGTTATGGGGCCCAGTATCTCTGAGGAAATAGATAATTTCATGAAAGTTTTCCTAGCAAGTCACCGCTCCAGGCATTTGAGCTTTGGTGGGGGTGGTGCTAAGCAATTCAGAGATCAGTGACAAGCTCTCTAGGTGAGGGGGCAGTTGAGAGTGGGACTTCCCAGATTTGATCAGCTGTGAGAAGGAAAAGGGTAGGAATGGAGCCCCTTGATCATTTGGCCTCCGCTTTATTCTCCCCAGAGACCTACTTAGTCACTTCAGTCCCTGAGTATCGAGGTCCAGGTGGATGTCCTCTGCAGAGGACAACTTCTCAGGGGGCTGTGAAAGCTTGATGTCCTAAACCCCAAACACAGAGACCCAAGCACCCCCTCGTCATCACAATAAACATGTACCACAATAGGATGGTCTAATTTATTTTCCATGTGGAATATTTTATTAAGTTTAAAGTAGACAGGGTACACAGTTCTTTCCTACAGCTGCAGTTTATGATGAGGGTAACCCAAAACACATGACCACACGATAAAACAATGTAATGCAGTGCTTCGAGAATGACAAGTGGACAGAAGGTTGGAAAGCGATCCTGTGTGTACAAAAGAGCTGGCCTCCCATCATGGAGCACGCTTGGAGATTTCGGAGTCTACAGAAACATGTACTTTCTCCACGATGCCGTTCTTAGGATAATAGCCATGATTCCAAAAGCTTTTACACAAATATTGTCACACGAAAAGCCTCTGTGTCCCGCCATCTTCCGGCACCACCTAGTGCAATGTAAATCTGGAAATGTCTGGAGGGGCTCTTTATCTTTATGAAGGTAAATTAAAAGAAGATTCCAGCGTTTCTCTGTTTGATCTTGTCACTTCACCAACTGACCAGCTTCCTTCTGCTATTAGCCCAAGTGGAAGAAACTTCTCAGATGACTTTTGCAGGTGCCTCATCTCTCTGCAGCCCCTTGCCTCTTTTCGCGTTCCGTCTAGACGCATGTCTCCAGGCCCTTCAGGGAGGAAAAACTTCAAGCGCTGCCCCCTGCACCACCTCCAGAGACCTGATCCAGCACTTAGGCATCTTGCAGAATGTTCTCTCTTGCTCCCAAGTAGAATCCTCTCATAATACATGAAATAGGAACAGAGAAAAACAGCATTTGGGAAAATGTTTTGGAAGACAAATGCAGGAATTGAACGAAGCATGACATGGTGCCAGCTACTGGACAGGCGATGCACTTTTCTGTCAGGAGGCTTAGTTCGCAGTCTTTGCTCTGCCATTCACCAGCTCGGGGAACTTGGGCAAGTCATTTGGTCTCTCTAAGTCTCATAATCTTTCTAATCCTAAAAAGGACCAACCTACTCACAGTGTGTTTGTAAGAACTGGGCTATTGGTAAAGTGCTACATGGGTTACTTATTGGTATTCAATGATTGCTTACAGTGCTGAAGAAATTTAGAGCAAAGCTGTCCTTCTTGGACATTATTTGGTAAAACTAGTTGATTTCCTGGATGGGTGACCTGAGGCACAGAGAAGAGAAAAATCTGTTTGTCATGGTTCCACAGTGGATGTGGTTTTAAGATACCAAAAAAAAAAAAAAAAAGATACAATTGTGTTGGCCCGTGTACTCCAAATAATTTCCACAATATTTGTATGGACCCTTATAGAACATGGCAAGAATATTTCTTCTCCAGCCACTCCTTTCAAACATTCTTTGCCCCAGCTCCCCTTTCCTTCCTCAAAGATATCCCAAGCAGATGCTTCATTGCTTGCTTATTCTTATATTTGAAAATGCCCAGGCCCATCCAGTTTAAAACTTCAGTCTTACAGTCAGCTTATCACGAACTCTTCCTCCAGGCATCCAGCACTGGGCCTTGCACGGAGGGGTTTTGAATAGGGACAGTGCCTTTCCAGCTCCTTTCACGCTGCCCTGTTCTGGGTTCTTTCTTCTTGTTTTGTGTGAGAGCCTGGCGGGAAGGAACAGGCGTGCGGTACCCGGGGCAGACATCCCTGCCAGAAGAAATGCCTCTGTGGTCTTCTCTGTTGACTATTCCTATTCCTCTGCGCAGGCCCAGTGCATGCATGAACACAAACGCTCCCACTGACCTCAGGCTCATAGATCTATTTTTCCACAGGTCCCTCGGGATGGATCGTCCCACTACAGAGCTCTCATGTGTGAAAGATACACTTCAGTGTGAACCCACTTCAAATACTGCCTTTGGTGGTGACCACACCGCCTCACATCGCCAGGGGTCCCTTGCCTAACAGGCAGCCATCATGGGTAAGGTGATGGCTCAAGTTCACGTACCTTCTCATGGGAAACCCAACTATTTTGGCTTTTCCCAGAGTGAATGCTGCTTGGTCTCTGTCTCGCTCTCTCTCTCCACTGATTGCCCTGCCCCTTAGTCCCAGAGAATAAATCAGCAATTTTGTTATATAGGCAAACTAGGAAATGAGATGCCACCCTCCGTCTCTAATAATGATTGTCCAGATCCTTTTCCATCACTTAACTTAAAATTTACAGATGTTCTCTGATGATTCTCCAATGTTTTCCCAGACTTGTACCTATATAGGATGAGGGAGGCGGCGAGGAGATCACAGCTGCGTGACGCCTCCCAACTCGCATTACGTCCTCTTGCATTTTTGGATAGACCGTGGGAACATTTGGTGCCCGTTGTTTTCATCCTGGTGTGTCTCTCTCTGCTCAAATCTGCTGTTGAGCCCCACTGCTGAGTTGTTTTCACTTGTTACTGTACTTTTCAACTCCAGTATTTCTATTTGGTTCTTTCAAAAATAACTTCTAGCTCTTCATTAATATTCTCTAGTTGGTGAGATATCATCCTCATACTTTCCTTTAGTGATTTAAACATCATTTCCTTTAGTCCTTTGAGGCTATTTAGCTTCCGAGATCAGATGAGATTGGGGGCGTTCAGGGCGGTATGGTCGTAGACACTTTCAGGATATTTAAAATAGCTGATTTAAAGTCATTGTTTAGTAAGGCCAAAATCTGGCTTCCTCACAGACAGTTTCTGTTCATTGTTTTTTCCCCAGTGCACGGTCCATGCTTTATTATTTCTTTGCATGTCTCATAATTTTTGTTGAAAACTAGACATTTGAAATAATATAATGTAGCAACCCTGAAAATCAGATTCTTTCCTTTCCTTACGATTTGTTGTTATGGCTCTTTTTGTTGCTATATTTGTTAGCGACTTGACTGAACTGTATAAAGCTGTATTCTTTGTTGCTCATGGCCACTGGGGTGTCTGGCACAGTTAGCTTAGCAGTCAGCTAATGATTAGACAGAGGCTTCCTTAAATGCCTGAAGCAGTGAGTCTCCCAGTCTTTGCTGAGGGGCTTCGTGTACATGTTGGGTCCCACCTTCAACACTCAGTTTATACCTTGGTCTTAGCCTTCACTTCCTGTTTGCATAGAGCCTCCAAAGTCAGCCTGATGTGAAAGTTTAGTGTACCTCCAGGCCTCTTTTTGAGCATGTGTATATAGCCCTGGGCAGGAACACAGCTTTACACATGCATGGAGCTCTCCACTTTCCTAGTAATATGTTGGGGTCTTACAAATCTCCCTATGGACAACTCATTCTCTAGCTTTTTCTTTATACCTTTTTTTTTTTTTTGGTTAGCCTGTTTTTGCCCCAACTGTAACCCACTGCCTGAAGTAACTGAGATGTGCAACAAATGCCTCTAATTATTTTAGACAAACCTCCCCAGTGCAAAGGCTGTTAGCACTGGCTAAGCTCGGAGTCAGGTCAAATGAAAAGAGCCTTGTGAGCGAGGTTTCCTAGGCAACAACAGACAAGTCAAAGAGACAGGTCTGTGAAGCAGATCTAACTTTACTTTTCCCCTCCAGTAGCTATTGGACTGTGGTTTTCACCATGATTGTGGACTCTCAAAGCTGAAGAGGCAGAGATAGGAATGGTGAAAATTAAAAATGCCACAAAGTCCACCGTTCTTACCAAGATTTAGTCATCTGTCAAATAAATGCTCTTGGATTTATGCAAGCCTTTGGTTAATTTTCACAGTTCCAAAAAAGTTGATTCTGATCATATTTTGCCAACATTTTATCATTTCTTCTGTGGAGGAGAAAAATTTTGGAGGCCCTTCCTCTGTTATTTTCACTGACATCCACTTCTCTGTTGGGGTCTTTAGCTGACACAAGACAAATGAACCTCTTCAACAGCCTGCTATGTATGCTTAGATATATCTAGCTTCATTCTGTTATACAAAAGCAAATGACCCTCTTTGACTTCATTCATATGGTCCCATAGAGACAGCACCTTATGGTCATAAGTAAGAAGGAATAATGATATCAATACATTAATTGGTGTCACGTTTATATTTAAGCAGTCAACCACCATTATAGTTTTGAATATAGGTGTGTTTTTTTTCCCCACTATATTAGACTTGTCACTCTTAGAAATGGCATCATCTTGCATTTCCAGTGCAGGTCTAGACTTAGTCAAAGTCTTCTTCTGGATCTTCTCAAAGATAATGGCATCTCGAAAATTACTTCTGTCACACACTCCGTCTTAGACATCCTCAGCTGTCAGCCTAACAGAGATACGTCTGTATCTGTCTCTGTCTCTACATCTACATCATCTGTATCATTGAGTCTAATCCCCCTACTAATATTTCTTTCCCTGGAGGACTCATGTCCTTGTACTTCGTACTTTGACAGAGTATGAGAAAAGTGAATAGAGCTCCCTACTAATCTGTGGATCTGGTATGAATATTCTAGGGATCCCAAAGTTCAGCAGCAAGGATTGCTCTCTTATTCAAAAATTTAGTCCAAGAACCAAATTTTCCTTAGGTCACGGAGGATGACTCCGAATTGGAGACATTACATGGGCTGTCGTTCCAGCAGGTTCCTCCTTTCCGCCTTTGCTCTCATTCTGGTTGTGCTGGCTCCTCCTGTCGCGCGTATCTGGGCCCCCTTCCCCCTACAACTGTGGGAGAGCACGCACTTAACGAGCCCCCTTGCCGTTGTATAGACAGGTGACTAGTAATAGTTGATAGGCTGTGGGAAAAAGTAACTTGTATCGCTTCCTGGCTGGTGAATATTATTGCCATTGTGACACCCTGCAACTCTCCCTCCCCACTGCTGTCATGACTGGTGATGTCCCACACGTCGGTACCTTCGTTAGCCTGGGTTCCAGAGGTACGATGACCTAGAAAAATGCCCTTCACAGGCTCCTACTGTTTATCGGGTGTGATCGAACAATCAATCTCACTGTGTTACAGGACGAGGGTTTTCGGGTTGTTTGTTCACGTGGCATCATCTGGGCTCTCCTGACTGGTATCTTACTTCATTTCAGGACTTTAAGCTGGACCCATCTACAGCCTTCTGGCTTGGCACCATTGTTACCATATACGCCACACTGATCAGCCTCCACATGCTTATTTGAGACAATGAAGGGAGTCAGGGGGCTCCTAATTGTTTTCTTTTCCTCTGAGCCTCCCACTAACATATGAAGCTACAACACAAACCGTGACAAACCACAGTCTGTTCTATATTTAACTAACATTCTCTCTCTCTTTCCCTAAGAGATAGATTGGACATGGAACTCAACGATCTAAAATTAAATGATGAGAGTATACACATACTCGGAGTTCCAATGCCTCTTTGTAACTGCGGCAAACCAGCACCGTCTTGGCTTTCCTTCTGCTGCTCTGTAAAGCAAGGACGAGAGCGATACTCCCCAAGGTGGCTATGAGAATGAGTGCGCGTGGGTGTGGGGGGGGTGTTAGGGGAAATGGGGTGTATTTTGCATAAAGCGAACTATAATTGGAAAAGGCATTCGCTCCATTCTAAAGGAGCGCTCAGGAGAACGACAGACCTCCAGAGCATGCTGGAATCTGTTTTCCATTTTCCCACGTTTGCTACATGCTAAACTGTTTGGATCCCCACTCACCATTGAGATATTTGGCCCCAGCAAAATATGGAATTACTAGATTTATTTACCGATTTAAGAATAGAAGCCAATCCAATAAGAAGGATCATTCTTACTGCAGCCTGAAGGCATAATAAAGAAAGGTGTTTCTGCAAATTCTAAATGCTTTAATTTTTCACTTTTTCTAATCTTATTTATAAAATAGCTAGCCACTTTTCATTAAAAGACTAATACATTTACACAATGGAAAAATAATGAAGTCATAAAATGATATGTGGGGAAAACTACATTAATTTTCGCCCCAGGCATCTAGCTTCCGCTCCTTCTAGAAAGTAACTCTTGTTACTATTACCTGTTCTATGCATATAAAAACATAATGCCTGGCACTTACAACATCCGAACCCTATCCCCTCTCCATATTTATCAACATAAGTGGGAGTAGATCATGGCCACTGATTATAACCTTGCTTTTTTACTTAACAATGTGAGGTTGGCCATTGTTCCTGTTAAGTCCATATAGCCTTAATCATGTTTTCTAATGGCTACGTAATATTTCATTGTGCATCCAAGACTTCTCTTCATGGTGCAGTTGGCCCAACCGATGGGCTGTGGGTGGGTGTAACTCAAAACCATGAGGTGCAGCAGAATATCTGTTCCGATGGTGCAGGTTATGTTGCATTAACAGATAACCCCTAGATGAATGAATATACCATATTTTGCCTTGTATAATGCGTACTTTTTTGCCCAAAGTTTTGAGAGAAAAATAAGGATGCGCATTATACATGGGCAGTACCAATTCCATATCTATGTAAATGTTTTTAATTCTTTTATTTATGCTTATGCGTTAGAAGTGTAACTCTAGAAAGCAATAATGATACCTGTATGCAAAATAATACCCCGGAATATGATAACAGGTTTTGTTTCTAAATATTAATAAATGAAAAATTGAATTAAAAAATTAAAACAAAAGTTTTTTTCCTGAGAATTTGGGCCAAAAACGTGGGTGCACATTATACACGGCAAAATATGGCATATAGCTTTTAGCCTAAGACTATTGCAAACAACGACATGAATATCTTGCTTTATCTTTGCATACATGTGCAAGTATATCTAAAAGATAAAATTGCAGCAATAGATTTGCTGATATAAAGGGTATGGACATTTTCTTTTATTTTAATAAATCTTATTTATATACAATTAAGTGAACTTTTTCAAGTGTGCAGTTACATGTATGCCCATGGTACTGTCAATTAAGATATAGAACGTTTCTATTTTAATAAGTTTTCTTATTATCATTGAGGTATAATAAGTCCCACAGATCAAGAGACGATTGCCATTGAAAGGACAGTTTATTGCACTCCCAGTTCCCAAGACAGGGAGCACATCTCACAGCACAGGGCACCACCTGAGGAACCACCGACGGGGAGGTAGTGAGGTTGGTGGGCAAGAGAGAGCGGAGCTGTGCACACACGCCTTTACTGAGATTTCTGCCGGAAGCACAGGGGTGGAGAAATGACCTCAAGCACTTACTGGAAATGGGGTACAGATTCTGGATTGGTTTGTATTTGAGATGCCTCAGAGCAGGCTGTCCAGAACAAGGTGTGTCTGACACCTGCATACAGAGCAGATACGAAAGCATCAGCTTTACCGAATCTAGAAACATGACTAATACAATTTCCATTACCGCAAAGGGGTCCCTCACAACCCTTTACAGAAAATCCATCCCCAACATCTGGTTCCAGGCAACCACTTTTCTGCTTTCTATCACAATAGTTAGTTTTGCCTGTTCTAGAATTTCATATAAATGGGATCAAACAGTAAGCATGCTTTGGTGCCTGACTTCTGTTGTTCAAGATAATGTTTTTGAAATTCATTTATGTTGTTTTGTGTTTCAATAGTTCTGTATTTTTTCATTGTTGAGCAGTGTTCCATTATACGCATATACTGCAATTTGTTTATTCATTCATCTTTGACAGACATTAGAGTTGTTTCTAGTTTGGGGCTATTATGCATATTGCTGGTTTGAGTATTCTTTCAAATGTCTGTCCTGGGCACATGGATATATTTCTTTTGGGAAAATACCTAGGAGTGGAATTTCCAGGAGTATGTTTAACTTCTAAGAAACTGCCAACTCTTAGTGAGGTCACATGTTACTTGTCTTTCTCTGACTGGCTTAGCTCACCTAGCACAATGCTTTCCAGGTCCATCCATGCTCTAGCAAAAGGTAAGATTTCCTGTCCTTTTTGTTTTTGGGTTTGTTTTTTTTTTTTTTACAGCCAAGTAGTATTCCATTGTGTAAAATGTACAACAGCTTTTTTATTCACTCACCTACTGATAGGTACTTAGATTGCCTCTATATCTTGACAGTTGTAAATAACACTGCAATGAACACAGGGGTGCACACATTCTTTCGAATTAGTGTTTCAGGTTTCTTAGGATATATTCCCAGAAGTGGAATGACTGGGTCATAAAAAAAGATCCATTTTTAGTTTTTCAAGGAAGCTTCATACTGTTTTCCACAGTGGCTGCACCAGTCTGCATTCCCATCAACAGTGCACAAGGGTTCCCTTTTCTCTACATCCTCGCCTACACTTGTTTGTTGATTTACTGATGATGGCCATTCTGACAGGTGGGAAGTGATATCTCATTGCAGTTTTACTTTGCATTTCTCTGATGATTAGTGATGTTGAGCATGTTTTCATATATCTTTTGGCCATCTCTATGTCCTCTTTGAAAAAGAATCTATATTCAGGTCCTTTGCCCTTTTGTAAAAAATTGTATTATTTTTGGTGTTGAGTTTTATAAGTTTCTTATAAATTTTGGATATTAACCCCTTATCAGATGTATCATGAATGAACATGTCTTCTATTCAGTGGGTTTCTCTTCATTTTCTAATAAACAAAATAAAACAAAATAGAAACAGACTCATAGATACAGAGAACAGACTGCGGGCTGTCAGAAGGGAAGGGGTTGTGTGGGTGGGTGAAAAAGGGAAGGGATTAAGCAAAAGAAAAAGCCCTCATAGACAACAGCATGGTGATTACCAGAGGAAAGGGGGGTGGGAGAGAACAGAGGGCATAAATGGGGGTAAATGCTGATGAAAGGAAACTTGATTTGGGATGGGGAACACCCAATGCCATATACAGATGATGTATTAGAGAATTGTACACCTGAAACCTATGTAATTTTATTAACCGATGTCATCCCAATAAATTCAATAAAAATTTTAAAAAATTTAAAAAAGGAAACTCTCAAATGGTTTTGCAAAGTAGGTTTACCATTTTATACTCAAAATGGTGTATTTCAGTTGGGTCACAGCCTTGCTAATATTTGATCGTTAGTTGGGACATGCATTTTGATAAATATTGTTCTCCAAATGTGTAGCAGACACTGCTGGTTGTCTGAACCATCAACTGTTCCTGTCCACCTTCTCTCTCTTTGCATCATTGAGCCAATACTTTCCAGACTCCCTTGCAGCTATGTGTGTTCAACACATCGCAGTTCCAGCCAGTAGGGTATAAATCAAAGTCTGTTGGAACCTGTCAAGGTAAGCTTTTGTTTACCTACTAAAACAACAGATGTGCCAGTATTGTACCCTTCCTTCCTCCTCAGTCCTTACTGACTTGATTGCAGCCATGGTTCCTGGTGCTGTGTTAGGCATGTTGTCGTCCACCGTGAAGGAAAGGCTGAGAGACCTTAGCAGACAATGGCAACTCAGGGTCCTTGAACCAGCAGCCACCAACTAACACACTTCGAATTATGCAAGCAAAGTAAACCTGGACTTATTTAAGTCATCATGCCCCAGGTACTCTCTTGATTGTAGGATAATATTTCTTACATCCTTATCATCATTTAAGCTACATCAAAGAGGATCCCCAGTCGATGCTCCTAGTGAAAGAGAATGCCTGTTTCCCATGCTCCTCTTAACATGTGGCATGACTTTAATCTTTAGTATTTTGTTGTTTTAATATCCATTTACTTATGGCTGAAGTTGGAATTTTATTTGCTTAAAAGTTATGCGTTGTCCTTTCTGTGACTTGCTTGTGTATGTCTTTAAAGTATTGATTCATAAAAACTCTTTACATTGTAATAAGACCAGCTGTTTATCTGCCATATTTGTCATTTGTCTCTCAACTTCCTATATGGTAGGCTTTTTTGCTGGTCAGAAATTTTTAGTTTTTATATACCGTATTTGGAAGTGAGCTGTCCTGTATTGAAATGCTAGTTTTGCTCCTTACTAGTCCTATGATCCAGGGGCTATTCTACACTCAATTACCCATGTTTAATATATTTTTTATATATAAATTGTACTGGGATTTGAACCCAGGTCTACCTTACTCCAAATCTCATGATCGTTTTACCATGTATGAAACTACTTTATATCTTACAGATTATATACTGTCTCGGGTCATTGTCATGCACACTATTTAGGTCACAATTCTAAGGGAAGTCACAGAGGTGACTGGCTTTCTTAAGGATGCACAATTGTAAACTTCATGAACACGCAGCTCTCCTGTGCTTTCATCTGTAGGTTATATTCTAAGAGAAACCACACCTAAAGCACTGAAAATACCTGGATTTCTTTGGTTTATGGAAAGGTTGTACTCATACTTCCAATCTTTTCTAAAAATGTGACTTCTCTATGACTTCATCTTTAGGATATGTATAGGTATGTGGTAGGTCCAAGTTGGTCTCCCAAGATCAAATTGTATCTCGCTGTTGATGATCACTACTAAAATAATTTGTTTTAGTTTGTGGAATTTTCCAGTGCCGTTATCAATTGTACCCCCAAAATGTTATCAATAATTATCAATTAACATAAAAGTGTAAGAACCATGGACAATCTGCTTAGTGTAAGCTTGTCTTTCCCTCTATGACTATATAACAGTGGGAGTTTCATTTTTTTTAACCTACATGAAATTAGAATTTTACAGTACATGCCAAACAAAATCAGTCTTTTCCTCAATCCCATATCCATTTTAGACTGTGATTCTGCTTTGGCTTACATTTTAATAAAGTTGGCATTTTTACCTCTTCTGTATCTGGAAATTCCCAATTGGCTTTGTCATATTGTGAACTGAAATGGTAATTCACTTGGATAGAATTTGTTTTGAGGAATAAACCACCATTTTTTACATTTCTCTCCCTTATGATATATTGATTTGCAAGATATGCCATGGAATATCTACATATAAGTATATGTACACACACACAAACTGAACTTTAAAAAGAGCAGGAATTGTATGCATGTTTCAGTTTACTGTTAATATGATTTCTTCATTTAGGGCAACTCCTATGAGTTAGAAGATATAAAATCAAACTCAAGAGAGAGGACAAACGGTAAATATATGTAGACTGTTGAAAACACACTTGTTTCCATACCTTCATTACTTTTAGAAAATAAGCAGGATTTTAAAAATATGTTCAGCACTTAATTTTAAGAAGAATATATTCTGATAAATCTATAACTACAAATACATCTACTAGGTACCCTATATCAACATAATTCTTACATGTTTAAAATAATACGACAGCCATCAAAGATATCTATAGGGATCCTGCTTTTTCACCACCTTTGAAAGTAAACAGGAATGTAATTTGCCAGCCAAGAACGGCCACCCTGCCGATGGCACTTTCTTCTTTTGTTTGATGTTAAGAGCAAGGTAGGGTGACTCATCATTCCATTTACCCCGAATCGGGGAGGTTCCCAAGATGCGGCACTTTCAGCGCCTGGGAAAGTCCCGGGGAGCCACGGCGAGTTGGTCAGCCTAAAGCAGTGAAACCTGTCATGGGTGTTACAAATTGCACCCATCTGGGTTTGATACTGGAACACGTGACTGTCCTTCATGTGCCCAGAACTGAGATCATCTCTGGAAATGCTCACTGTTGTCTAAATGGAAGAAAAAATTCTGAAACCACAATAAAACCTTAAATGGTTTAACAGTTTAAAATGAGTGCTTTTTGTAGTTTAGTGCCTCCAGAGTAATCAGGATATTGGTATAAATGCAATCTACTGTAAAAACATGTTCAGAAGAGAAAACCAACCCTTCCTAAGAAAAATGGCAGGTCTAAGATGCACATCGATCTAGTGTTTTACTACGAGGGGAAGAGGATCATGCATGGTATGGGCAAAAATGTAATATTATGTTTAGAAAGCATTTCAGAAAGTAACTTTTATCATTATAAGCATTGAGTTTCCTAAGATACCAAAATGCCCATTTTATGTCCTTGTGGCAACTTTCAGAAAAGCTGTACCAGAGTCAGCCACTGGCATCCACATTCAGCTATGCCCAGAATTGGGGACTATGTCTAAATGCATCTGGTGTGAAGCAAAGTCTCTGAAAAGGACATACGTAGTTACACCCGCAGATTAAATAATAAGTACCTTCAAAACAACTAGACACCTCTTATTTCTCCTTCACAACTGACCATTTTGTACGGAGTGTTTTGATTGAGAGCTTGCACATCTACTTTTGAGTTGCTGGCACTACTAGACAATCTGCACAGATGAGGGGTTAAAGGGAACCGACGGAACCTCCCCCACTTCATTCTATAAGGAGAGTCAGAGTGTAACTCAGATGTCACGCCAGCTCTGCTCTCCCTTTTGATTCTCGTTAAATTGGTTGTATCTCTATCCCGACTACAGTGGGAGCCTCTGGAGGGTGGGTGGGGTTTGGATTGCTCCTAGTTGTTTCTGACTCCAATTCCAGCTTCTGATGAATTACTTCAGTGTTTGGACCACCTCACCCTTCTGAGCTTATCCTCTTTGGTGGCCAGGGGGTGGCACCACTCAGATCTCCCTTCAAGAGAATCTGCTGCCAAGAGTGTAGTTAGCAGACAGCCGCCGGCTGTTGTGCCTACGGATCTACTGCGGCGCTTATGCCAAGGCTGCACTGCCCCAGGGCTGCTCCCAGCCAAAGACTGAGCACAGAAGGGGACTCGATCCAGGCCCCTGTCTGATGTGCATTCTCTAGTGGGTAAGCTTTGCTCAGTGGCTGGCATCAGCCAGGCTGTGACTGTCTCAGAGCGGCACTGCAGGCCAGGAGGCGCCTGTCCCAATCTCTCCCTCCCTCCCTCCCTTTCTTCCCTTCACAGGGATCAGACACTCAAAGGCTCTCCTGGTCTTTCTCCCCCTTATCTCGCATTACCATTTTCTCCATCTGTGTATCTGCTTCTTGGAGGGCCTGAATTAACACAGAGTTCTTCTTGCCTCAGGTTGGATGCCACTCACACAGGCACTGTGTGCAGCAGTTTCTTCTTGAGTCCAGAGGCAAAGAGTGGCGTTTCTCCGGCAGCGCACCAAATGCTGTAAAACTGAATCTGTGCATCTTTGTCGTGAAAAATCTGTGGTTCATGCCCTCATCTTAGAATTGCCCATCAACTCATTTTCCATAGGTTCCAATCTTCTGCCACGTCTTTCACATTCCCAGCCTCACCTCATTTCTTTAATCTTTACTCTGCCCTCAATATTTGCTACAGCCCTAGATCCTCGTTAACTTCCCTTTCTACAGACCATGTCGTTCGGACATCACCTGCTCAAGTGGTCTGTTATTTCTCTTCCTAAAGGCACTGTAAGCCTAGGTGAAAATGATATTTTTTTTGCAAACCCTACTGTGTATACTATGCATGATTAGGGACAAAGAACAAGAATTATCGTATTTACAGGTGAAAAAGAGACCTCCATAGCCCTATTGAACCAGAAAGAATATTTGTTTACCCCTATGAATTCATGAGGAAAAAAAGAAGGGAAAATGAGTTAAATTGGGTCAAACCAATAGTATTGTGCTACTGATCATATACATTTGGGATTTACTGTAGAATATTCTCTTACTTGCCATAAACCACCTTTAGGTGCCTAGTTATAATTGCTGATTCTAATAATGCAGAATGTGGAAGAGATTAACTAGCTCTTTGCTAAATCCATTTCCCTCTTTCCTTGGGCAGTTCTGTGTGATCAGGTGACTAAGGTGTGGCCAATAAAATGTGGGCAGGAATGATGTACACCACACCCCACCAGCCCATAAAATCCCCAAGTTATGGATTTTTGGCACTTGTTGAAGATGGAAAACCCACACTGTGGAAGGATCATGGATCTCTGAAATGAGCATAGAGAAGAGCATTCTAGGTATCAAAATTTTTGCTCATTTTTAATTGGGTGGCTCGTTTTCTTATTAAGTTTTAGAGTTGTTAATATATTCTCAATATAAGTTCTTTATCATATATATGATTTGCAAATATTTTATCCCAGTCTGTACTTACTTTTTGATTATCTGTTTTGTATCGCACAGTTAAGTGACCTTCAAAGAGCAGTTTTTAAAAATTTGGTGGAGTCCAATTATTAGTGTGTTCTTTTATAGCTCTTATTTTGATATCGTATCTAAGCAGCCTTTTTCTCTAATCCAACACAAAAAGTTTCTCTTACGTTTTGTTTTAGGCTTTACATTTTTTCCTTTTTTAAAAAAGACTTTATTTATTTATTTTTAGAGGGAGGGGAAGGGAGAGAGAAAGAGGAGAGAAACATCAATGTGCGAGAGATACATCGATCAGTTGCCACTCGCGCTCCCTCAGCTGGAGACTCAGCCCTCAACCCAGGCATGTGCCCTGACTGGGAATTGAACCAGCAACCTCTCAGTTTGCAGGCCGGCGCTCAGCCCACTGAGCCACACCAGCCAGGGCTAGGCTTTATATTTTGATCATAGATCAAATATGGAGTGTATGTGGTATGAAATATAGATCAAAGCTCTTTTTTTTTGTATATGGACATCGAATTGCTCCATTACCATTATTTCAGAAGACTATGCTTTCTCTACTGATTTTTTTGTGCCTATGTCAAAATTCAGTTGTCCACAAATATGTAGGTCTATTAATAAATTCTCCATTCCATTAATATATTTGTCTATCTTTATGTCAGTACCATGTTACCCTGATTGCTGTAGCTTAATAATTCTTGAAATTTAGTAGTGTTGGCCCATCTATGTTTTACTTTTTCAGAGTTGTTTTGGTTATTTTAAGATCTTTGTATTTTGATACAAATTTTAGAATCTGTTCACCAGTATCTATAAAAAGCCTGCTGGGATTGTGATTAGGATTACATTGAACCTACTGATAAATTTTGAGGGAAATGATATCTTAACATCATTGAGTTTTCTGACCCTTGAGCAAGGCATATCTGACCACTTATGTAGGTAATTATCTAATTTCTCTCAGTCATGTTTTATAATTTTAACCATATATGTCCTTTACATATTTTGTCCAATTTATCCCTAAGTGTTTCATGCTTTTATGCTATTTTAAATGGAATTTTTATTTCCATTTCCTATTGTTCCATGTCAATATGTAGAAGTACAATTATTTTGAATATTCATCTTTTATCTTGAGACTTTGCTAAACTCACTTGTTAGCCCCTGTAGCTTATTCACCTGTTTATGTTTAATTAAATTTATTGGGATGACAGTGGTTAATAAGATTATACAGGTTTCAAGTGTACAATTCTGTGCTCCATGACCTGTATATTGCACTGTGCGCCCACCATCCAAAGGCAAATCTTCTATCACACTGTGTGTGACGCCCTTTACCCATTACTACCACCCTCAACTCCCTTCCCTCTTGTAACCACCGTCCTGGTGTCCTCTGTCTATGAGGTTTTGTTTCTTTTTCTTGTTTGTTCATTTGTTGCTTTCAGTTTTATACCCTGCATAGCTTCATCAGATTTTCTACATGGGTCATCATGTCATATGCAAATATAGTTTTACCGTTTCCTTTCCAATCTTCATTTTTTTTCTTTAACTAATTTCTCTGGCTAGAATCTCCAGTACGATGGTAAATAGAGGTGATGAAAATAGACATCCGGATTTTGTTTCTCATTTTAAAGAGAAAGCTTTCAGTCTTTCACCATAGGTATGATATCAGCCATAGGTTATAGGTTTTTCATAGATGCCAGTTATCAGGTTGATGAAGTTCCCTTCGATTTCTATTTGCCAAGAGGTTTTGTCAGAAATGAATACTGGATTTTTACAAATTATTTTTCTATACATTAAGGTTATCACATAGTTTTTTTCTTTTACAGTTTGTTAATATAGGGTATTACATTGTTGATTTTCATATTTATGCCAACCTGTATATAACTTCCTGGGCTTAACCTCACGTGATCATGATATACTATCCTTTTTATACATTGTTGGATTTGATTTGCTAGAATTTTACTTAGAATTTGTTTTTGAGAAGAACTGATCTTGCACATATTAAACATTCAAGGAATGTTAGCTACCCCTCCCCTCAAATGTACATATGTCTTCTATAGTTGCTGTTTTTCTAGAGTGTGATAAACAGAACTACAAAAAAACAGGCCCACTAGTGCATTTAAGCACCTGGGCAAATTTAATTAACCTGTTATGAGTTGCCATAGGAATTCAGGTTAAATTACATTTAAACTTAAGTTGAACTTCTATTTTTTAGCTACATGAAAATAATGAGCACATGTCCCTTCCTGTCTATAACAAAGGGTTCCTAAAGCTTAGGGTTTACGTGGGATCTCAAATTTCTTTTTGGCTTTCTATCTTCAGTTTCAGACATATACAAGCAGCAGGAAATCCCATCTTTCAAAATTCTGGCTAATGGGGTGACTTTCCATCCACCCAGGACAGCAGGGTTGGATGTCCAGTAGAGAGAACCGGGGAGCCCATTCATACACATTACGTCCTGTTAAAGCTCACACTTTGAGGTCCATTCACCCTTGAGCGCGCAACACGTCCAATTCTCATTCTACATAAATAAGGCTGCTATACAAATGGACAGAATTTCAATGCCTGTAATCTTCTACCACATTCGTACATGCCAAGTAACACCAAGGACACCCTGATGCAAGAGCAGAGAAATCGGTCTTCAATTTGAGTTCTGTGGGTCATCGCCCCCAAATGTTTCCGGAGCTAGTGTCGTGGGCTATGTAACACAGCCATTCCAAATGCCCGAGCCGAAGGGAAAAGCAGTCCTTTCTGTTACCAACCACGGACTGTTTACACAACAGCCAGACACCCCCAGGCAGCAGCTGAATATTAGGAGGCCTGGGAGAACCGACCCATAAGGCGAAAGAATCAGCAGATGTTTGTGGGTATAGGAGTGGCTGTGTGTTGCACCACAACATATAATGTAATATAATCTAAACTCTCTGTATAGAAAACAATGTTTAAGCTTAGAACATTTGTGCCTAAGAACCTTGAATGTTTACAGTTGCATTTAATACTAGGCTGAAGCATTCGGTCTATGACAGCAGTTTAATCCCAGTGTTACCAAGTACCTGCAAGGCCGGCTTGGTTGCTCTTCCAATTTGTCTTCTGACCATCTTCTGAATGATCCCATTTGGAGCGCAAAAAAAGGCTATAATTTAATCTAATATCTTGTAATCAACTTTAGGCATAGTTGAGTGTAAGTACATTTCTAAAATGAATCATGGCCCTACTGTTTGCCTAATTCTCCTTTTGTTTCTCTTGGTCTCTATTTGCTATTATTATATTACAGGCAAAGACGGGATGGTAAATTACATAGTATAAGCTTTGCTGGCTGGGACATATCGCTAAGAAATCTCAGAGCCATTTCTCTTGAGCAAATATTTCTAAATGTATATTGGTTCTGGCATTAAATGAAAATGAAGTATTTTGCCTCCATTTCTTATAGGCAACATAATTTGAATGCATATTCTTTCATTCCACTTTTATTCTGAATGCCATCTGGGTGCCCAATGCAAAATTTTTGTGTGTTTTTTTTTAATAGTAAGGCCTTTGTTTGCAAAGATAATCTCTTATATTTATTTTTGAGACACTAGCATATATAAGATAGTGCAAGGAACATCATAAAACTTCCATAAATAGTTATAAAGAATTTAAAAAACTGTGCATTCAGGGCAACACTCTGTTGCTTGGACATTTAGTCCAATGGCTCCCTTAACTCTTTCTTACTTTCCATGATTTTTATCATAGACAAATTGTTCTTTTGCTCTAGCAGGAAGTAGATTTTCTTTTAAATAAATAAAGACGTAAGTACATATACAAATTTGGTAAATTTGATAAATTTGTATATTATATATTTGTACGTTTTGTACTCATTTGTGTACGTATTTCCTCCTGAAAACATAACTGGCCGTAAGCATAAGAGGACACTGCCAGAGAGCACATTCTGTGCTGAACATCCCTCCGGCAGAGCTTTCTGAGCTACGAGCTCCGCGGAAGGAGGGAGCACGGAGTAGCACGAGTGCTGAGCTCAGACTCCTAAGGACAATCTTCTCTCTGACACTTGGAAGACAGGTGGAACCATGAAAACACATATCTTCAACCAGAAGAGTTTGGGTTACAAGAAAGCGGTAAAGAATGGGATAGAGCCCACTTCAGCAAATCGGGTTTGGAGGGAGGATTGCAGAAGTAATCTGGACAACTTGCCCAGTGGCCCAGTCCAGCATTTAAACATCCCTGGTGATTGAAATGTGAATGTTTGGAACATCAAAAAGTGCACATTCAAATTTGGTGTCTGGATTATATGTGCCTTTCACTCTCCCCGTTTTGTAGTTAATAAGGAGCCAACAGAACTAATATTTCTGCCTTTATTCACCTAAACACTGCCTCTCTCCTTGCGCTGTTTATTATCATTCAAAGAAACAAAGTGCTGTCAATCTTGTGGCTCAATATAGCTGGATGGGTCCCCTGGGAAATACTTCCAGTGCTAAAGCCTGCCAACACTAAGCTAATCTTAATAATCTACACTTGGCAAGTCATTCATTTTAGATATCAACCGAGATAAGAAAGACAGCAGAGACCGAAGCACAAAAAGGCAAGCTTGTCACAAGCTCAAAGAAGGGGAAAGGAAGGGGAAGCAGCACCTGCTGAAATTGTTGGAGGGAAACACCAAATAACAAAGAACGACATGCACTAGGTAGAATAACTCAAGTTGAAAAGGAAGAATGTCAGAGATTCCCAGAAGGAGTAGGCCCAGAGTCATCAGGACAAAAGGGAAGAGAATGTTTAGAGAAAGTCTTGAGAGAAAACATGGCTCAATAAATGGCCTTGGACTCAAGTTCCTGAAACTTTTCCCTGTCACAACACCCTTCTTTGTACTCCCCCCACCCCAGGGAGTTACGCTGGACCATTCTGATGTCTCGAACTCTAGGAATTAAAGTACAGACAATGCCTGACTTACAATGGTTCAACTTACAACTTTTTTACTCTGTGATGGCGCCAAAGTGATATGGAGTCAGTAGAAATCATACTTCAAATTTTGTATTGTGATCCCTTCCTGCGCTAGTGAGATACAGTGTCATACTCTCTCCTGACGCTGGGCAATGGCAGCAAGCCGCAGCTCCCAGCCCACCGCATGGTCATGGGGGTCAACAACTGATGCTCCACAGGGTAGTGGCAAATGCATTCGCAACTTCTATTTTCAACTTATAATTGACTTATGGAGCCGTAATCCCACCATAAGTGGAGGAGCATCTGTATATACATATATATTTTAATGATGTAAGTGCCTTCCCCAGACACTAAATTTAATAGAGCATCCTTTATAATTGTGCCCCTCGTACTTTATTTCACTTTCATGAAAAAATGTTCATTTGGAAACCAACGACTAAGCATAAGAAAGTGTCGTGAAAGTTCTCAGTAGAATTCCACATACATGTCAATAGATGTGAAAGGAATCTTCTGATTTCCTAACACCTCATTTTTGGATCGGCCCCTCCATAAATACCTTTCTCACACCTCAGAAAGAACAAGAACAGAATATATTTAACCTGGGCCTCCTGGGTGAGTCCAAAGCCTTGTCAGAAGATCTGAAGCCTTGAAACCACAGGTTTTCAGTATATGGGTAAAGTGACACACGTTTACTCTGCACTCTGTTATTTAAAGAAACCATGCTCTTATCTGTTCTTGGTGTCACTTGTTTGTTTTGCTTTGCTTTATTTCAGTCTTGAAATTCCTTCACATCTGGCAAATGTCTGTTTGCCGCGGGACAGGGGAGAGGGAAGGAGATGGGATGAGAAGGAGGAGATAACATTGAGATGGGTAAGGGGGAATCCAGAAATATTCTTTAGGCAGGTTCCCATACCGAGCCAGTGGCGATGAGGACCCGCTACATGCCAGGCATCGGGTGAGGCATACAAGGCACCATGCTAGATGGACATCAAAGAGAGGGCAAAGAAACACAACAGCTTGGCAGACACACTGACTTTAAAACCCATTTGCACAGGCTGGAGAGAGCTTCTTGTCTCCCGGGGAGGCTTTGGCATGGCCAGAAAACATCAAAGACACTCCAGACTTCAAATCCCTTCCAAGGGTGTGATCAGCAGGACAGGAAATGGGAAAGTCATCCTAGAAGGGATTTGGAAAGGGAGGGGCTTGTGCAAGGACAGAGCTGGCCCTGAACATGAGCTCTCGCCATGTGCACATTCAACAGACGTGATACAGTGAACAGCTTGGCACCCCGTCAGTAGCAAGTCTTGCTGTAGCCCCCACCAAGAAACTGCAGGGAATAAGGTGAAACGAGAAAAGATAATTCAATCAGTGTTTTGTCATCTTCATGGTTGGCTTCACATTTTGAAAGGGTCCCATGAAACAAGAAAGCCCGCATTCTAAATCAACAGAAGCGTAAATAAATATCCAAGAGGACGGGAGAAGACCAAACTCAACCAAGAGAAAACGAGCAAGTAGGGTCTGCCTGAAATACTGCTTGGCATGCTAGACTGGAACTCTTGCAAACCCAGTGGGGGTGCTTCATGCTTATAATACCTCAGTATGACCGAGGAGCCAAAAGTCGCCAACAAACACAAGGAAAGGTCTTCAGTTCCATGTCGCTGGGAAATAATGACAGACTATGAAATCTGCCCATGCGCAGAGCCCTAACAAGACTGAAATTACACCTGCGGCCTGCCACTGACATAGGGTGGTAAAAATGAACTTGGCCAAGCTTCTTTTCAAGATACAAAGTTCCTACAAAAGCAAGGGACGAGAGGTTTCCTGAAGAGATAGGAACAGTAAAGCAAATATATAGGATGCACTGGATATACATTGATAGTAGGTATTATGTCCATTTTGATTAAATCAAAGAATACATGCTGTACATATATTTCTATATTTTCAAATAAATGAAAATATAAATTTAAAATAATCTGTTTGAGGTTGAACAAAGCAGAGATTTTAAAGGAAGCCTACAGAGGGTGGGACATTTTAAATGAGTGCCCAAGCCCAGTAACCCACGGATGCAGTTTGCAAGCCGTGTAGCTTAGTGGTCAAGCTCAGAGTTTCTGGAGTGATCCAGCGTCCCTCTCATCAGCGTGACTTCAAAAAGTTCCTGAACCAGACCTCAGAAAACATGAGCATAACACCATCACTTACCTCAGGTGCCTATTGTGGGGACTACGCAACATAAAACACGTACAGCACCACACCAGGCCCTAGTATGTATTAGGGACTCAGGAAACATTCACCATTAACATCACAGATCTCTTAAAAGCTTTGTGCCCCATATCCCTTTGTAGTGTCCACAGAAACCAACAGCAAACAGTAATCAATAATATTTAATCACACCTGCTGCTTGATTGAGAAATTAGGACCCCATAACTTGTCTGATTCCCTAAACTGCACAATAGAAACAGGCATATGTTCAGAATAGAAAATTCCCTTTTTTCTATCGCTATTTCCACCAGTTATTTTTCATCGGCTATTAAACAAATGCATTTTTTCTATGGCCTAATTCTTTCTTTTATTTCATCTTCTTAGAACAGAGTAAATGCCTGTTCCTTGTCATCTGTATTAAATCTCATAAATGCCTCTTCATGTCGGGATGGCATTCATACCTCAGGACAATGATCCTCAATATTCTCGAAGGAGCATGATCTCCAGATGTGAATAGGTCCCTCTATTAAAAAAAAAAAGAATTCTATATTAAAGTGACCTTGAAAATGTTGGATTAAACAGTTACCCAGGCATGCAGGGTTTATCATGGCCTTAACTGTGCCCGTGCATGCTATGGATCTCCGAGAAATGAATATAAAATGCCACGTTTTCCCAAATCGCTGGTCTGCACAACTCCCTTTTCATGAAATTACCTCTTTCACAGAACTATGACCATCTGACAGAACTATGCTCTATGATAGGCACTTTGGGACACTCTGCATTAGAAGGACTACGTGCAGTCTACTGACTTTATCCCGGAAAGTGGGGCCACAGTCTCCTGAGAACACCATCACTTTTCTACACAGATGATCTGCATATCAACAATAGTAGCTGTAAAATATCAGTGCCCTGACTACCAGAGTGAATCTTCATGATTCTGCCAGTTGGGAAGGTGTCTCCTTTCTCTGATGCCACTCCTTCCATAGACTCCTCCTGCCTCTGCAAGCTCAGATAAGTCAAATTCTCCAAAAGACAAACACAGTACTGTTTTCAGTCTAGGCCACCACTTGTTCTAGAAGTGCCTTATGCTGAACCTGTCGTCAGTGGATACACTGAAAGATAACAAAATCTACATTTGTATCATACTGTCTACAGCTATTTCAGCCTGCATTCCAATTTTGTCCCTTGATTAGTGTTTCCCAAACTTTGGGATCATAATAATCACCCATGGAACCTGGGATACACAGTCATGCTTGGGTTCTCCCAGCCCACGTGGTTTGAAATGCTTCCCTGGCGAGGCTTCCAATAAAGCACCCTTGGGAAAATCAAACTGGGCTACACATTGCAAACCTTATTTTTTGAAAACACCAGGATCCTAAACAAAGCCTCGTGAATCAATCTCCAAAGGCAGGCAAGGTGTCTGTATTTTTGACACAGCTAAGGAGTCTGGAGAGCCAGTTCTCTGAGGGGAACCACAGCTCCACGCCTTGGGCCCCTCTGCTGATAGAGGAAGGGATGAGGCTGCAAGGCAGCCCCTGCAACGTGTAGTCCCAGGCTTCTCCTATGAGACCGCTCAATACCGGCCACTGGGCACTGACCAGCGCGGCACCCTACGCAGGGGTGGAGCCCACAGATGCGCTGAATGAGGGAAGGAATGCCAATAGTATCAATAATATCTCAAAATAAACAAAAAGTTTTCTTTGAAAATAGGCAGAGTTGAGAGCAGGAAATTTGTCCCAAGAGCCCCAGTGGGGTTTCATCAAGAGACTCTTCTTTACTTTCTAGTATTTTCTACAGTGTAAAATACCTCCTTAGGCATTCTGTACATGACATGAAATACCTTCCCAAACTTCATCAAGCAGTTTTCTGACTACCAACGTCAGAAATGCGCGAATCTTGCTAAAAAAAAAAAAAAAAAAAAAAAAAAAAAAAAAGGAAGACTCAACTGACTATTGGGCATTGGGCACTTCATGTTAGAGAGAGGAAGCGCTCTCAGGACAGGCTATGGAACCAAATCATTCTGTCAACCTTGAGAACCCTTTATTTGTAGAATTAGCAAAAACGGTAGAGGTACTGGGCAGTGAAAAAGGATTAAAGGGAACTTCTGGAGCTAATTTTGTTAACATGAATCCTACACGCCACCCCTCAGGAACCAAGATATGATTTCTTTTTAACAGTTCGTCTTCTTTTGGAGGGAACTGTAGAATTACTGAAGAGCTTCAACGATGGTACAGAGGGACCCCCCAAACCCTTCACTCGGCTCCCGTATCCTTACCATTGCATGTAACCATGGAGATTCTTATCAAAACTAAGAAATTAATTTTCGTATAATACCATTAGCCAAAGTACAGAACTTACTCAGATTTTACCAGTTTTTCCACTAATGTCTTTTTTTTTTTGATGCCAGGATTCTACATTGCATTAAATTGTCATGTCTCCTTAGTCTCTCATAACTTGGGAGAGTTCCTCTCTCTCCCCTGACCTTGACACTTTTGAAGGGCACGACTTATTGCTCGTTTTGTAGAATGCGCCTCAGTTTAGATTTGTCTGATGTCTTCTCATGATTAGACTGCAGTTGTGCATTTGGGGCAAGAATATTGCCGAAGTGATGAGCCCTTCTTAGTGTATCCTATCTGGGGGTACATGGTATTACTGATTATGTTAACTGTGATCACCTGGCTAACGTAGTATCTGCCAGGATTCTCTGCTATACGCTTACTATTTTTTCCCTTTGTAATTACTAAATATCTTGGGAGAAATACTATTTCAACAAATCTCCTGTATCTTTTTAGACAATTACCCACTCATTTTAACATTGGTTGGTGGATTATGTCGGAGATGATTATCACTGAGGTTTGAAAAATTCTCTTTTGAACTATTTTATTTAGGAAGTCTATTTCCATCATTCTGCCTGCTTTTATTAATGGGAATTCTTCTGTAAGAAAAACTTGTTGCTTCTTCCCTATTTAAGACAAGAGATTGAAAGGACAGAAAAAGGCGACATAATTTTAGGTAGACCAGTAGGACAGCCTGCATCATTAATTGGGTCTTCAGAACATGAGGCTATGCCAGCACCCCCGATGGGATTCTACCCTAAAGACGAGCAAACCATGCACCATGGATTTCCATGCACCAGATGGAAAGCCTTAGAGTTTAAACCTAAACATAGAGCTAGGGCAGGGATGACAGGGTGATGATGTGAAGAGGACTTATTCCTGGTGGTGTCCACCTGAGGGGATGGAAACGCTAGCCTGGAACAGAAGAACTTCTGGGCTTCATAGAGTATATGCAGAAAAGGTTAAACAGATTGGTGGTAGCCGGATGCTTGCTCAAAAAACAAGTCACTACAGTGGAGCTCAGACATATGGTGGCAGGAACAGTGAAGACATTCCAGATAAAACCATAGGTCAAGGTCTTATGGGGATTAGGGCTGGGCACTAAGGAGCCTGGGTAAAAGCAAGGAAATGAGGCCAAGGTGATGGTATCAGGAAATTGAAAAGATCACCTGGTATAGTCAGAACTGTTCTCTGTGAAAGACCAGAGGATAAATATGTCGGGCGTGTGGCGTCTATGGTCTGCATTCAATAATTCCATTCTGTAGCTAGAGCATGAATGCTGTCACAGACAGACAGTATATAAAGAAATGGGCATTGCAGGATTTGGCTTGCAATGAGTCAGATTTGACCTGTGCATATTAGTTTGTCAATTCTCAAGCAAATGAAGCCAACAGTGTACTCAGGGCCAGAATGTCCTTTGGACTGTATACTCAGTACCTCCTGGTTAATCCTGTCTTGACTTACAAAACCTCCCAAAGGAGCAGAGAACTGAAAAAAAAAAAAAAGGACCACTCACTTCAAACAAGGCACAACAAACAATTCTGGGGGGTCCTGATAATGAACGATCTTGGAAGTTCTCTAGTTACTGCTCTATGTCTAGATAGAGAGGTAAGCATCGCTTTCACTTTGGAATCTAACCAAATCACTTATGTTCTTAATATGTTCCCCCAAATTAGATACAGTACATACTTTTATTTGGAAGTTAAAGTTTAGAAGTAACTTATGTTGAGGTTTCTTGAGATATTTTGAAGCAAAATTGAATGTAAGCCACTGTTATTATTAAATGGCCTCTTAACTTGAATTTTATGATATGAGTAATTTGAACCAAGTTCTTGATTTAAATTATTTCAGTAAATTGATATAAAGGAAACGCTACGATTTTCTCCATCCTTTGATTTCTCTTTGGCCTGGTGTCTTGTTTAAGGTTCTTCTTAAACATCGTACATCTGAAATATAAGCTTTTATAACAGAAGGGTGGCTAAATAGAAGAGGATGAACTGGAGGAGAACTGTGGATTATTTCGTTCTCAGAGAAGCAGCATATATCGAAAACATTAAGCTAATCTTTTTAGGGGTGACATATCAATTCTATTTTCCTTGTACCCTCTGGGTCTTTCCCAAATCTTTGAAATCCCTTCTCTATAACTGGAATTCCTCTGAAGATAATTTCTGTATATTTATTCTCAATCAGCATAAAACATTTTGGAATTCTTTGCTAACTTAGCTTTATGGTATTTTATAATTTTAACAGCCTTGGATGTTATACAGATGCAAACATAATGCAGGCTAGGCAAAATGCATGGCCATTCATCTGGAAGATGAATAAGAAGAGAAAAATACCTTCCAATATTTTCAGTTTGCATAATGCCTTCTTAGTTCCCTGGAAATTTAATTTCAAACCTGTGTCATACTTTGCAGATTTAATTTGAAGTAAATGAGTCAATTTCAGTAAAAGGTCAAAAAGATATTTTAATGTTTTAAATGTCATTAGATTGAATATTGGCATGAGACATACATAGATCCATGTCTTAATCTACTATTTTGTAAAATTGGAGTTGAAATATTAGGCAAATTGTTTTTCATGTCAGAAACTTGTAAACAATTTCTTTTCGTCTTGTGAAGAAAATAAAATAACACTTTCATACCCCCAAACCAGGAAACACATCACAGAACCATTTGAGCCTCAGGGCTATGAATACTCTGATTATTAATTTCACGCGTTCCTTTGGGCATAAATGAAAGAGGTCACAGGGCAGTTGGAGGGCGACCACAGCTGGACAAACCTTACAGTTCAGCAGATGTGGTTGTAAGATATGGCTTTACTGAAAAATATTCACCACGAAGCAATTTTAGGACTCCACTCTGAGGTTTTGATTTAAGTACTTGGAATTTTCAACAGAAAAGGAGGAGGTTCACCATCATATTGGTCTTGAGGTTAAAAAAAAAACCAAACAAACAATTAGTTGCCTCAAGTAAGCAATAATGTGAACCAAGAGAGTATTTTTCAAGATTGTAATATTACTAAAAATCTGTAAGTCATGAGTGAGAAAGCTTTTCAGCTCATGCCATGAGCCTATTTCAGTTTCTTTTTTTTCCTTTTCTTTCTCTCTCTCTTTCTTTCTTTTTTTTTTTTTACACCCAGATACTCAGGGGCTTTTCATGGTGTATATATGAGAAGGCTTCATGCGGGTCATTCACTTTGAAAGATCAGCTCAATTATTTGAACAGTATTTTTCTCTGATTTGGAAAATAATATGTGTATTCTCAAGTAAATGTAGAATTATCAAAATGTTCCAAGATTTTAGAGGAAATATCACAGCCACAATCATTTCCTTGGCTGTGGAGCTGAACACCATTATTTATAATATACATTGAGAAATTCCATAAAATGATAAAATACACAGGAATCAAGTAAGTACCTAGACATGCGGGAGAATAGGAATGAAGAAACTTCAGAAACAAACTAATGTCAACCTCATGCTTCAAAGCTTTGAGTTAATAAAGATTGAGTCAGACCAGCAGTACTACTTTGATCTAGATCAAAACTTCCCACTCTAATTCCTTGGCTGTGAGAGGAAAGTGAATTTCCAGATTTCTCTTTGTAAAGGAAAAAAAATAATAAATGTGAAAGATGCTGACATAATTCTTCAATGGTTTTAGGACTTGTGGTTAAATTTATGAAACTCTTTGAGTTACAACCTAACATTTACATAAAATAGGAAGGGGGGCCTGATGAAATTAACATGTCCAAAAGTTACAAAGGAAACATCTAAAATAAGGCAGGATCGCAGTACCTTTCCCTCAAGGGGTGCCGGCTCCCCACTTGGGGGGTAATTCCTACTGGCTGAAATCCTTAGTCCACAGAATTTCTTGATTTGTTCCCGTTTCTCGCTTACCCTCCTAAGGAAATTCAGAGTATCACTTAAGTGGTTTGATTAATCAGGACTCTTTCGTTGTCTAACCATGACAATATTTATTTTAAAATATTCCTGTTTACTGTAGTGTCCTTGAAAATGACCATATAAAACTTCACGCACTCACTCAGGCAGATGAATGGAGACCACAAGAAAAAAAGAAAAGTCGCGTTCCCGTTGCCCAAGAAGTTGGCAGTGTTCCCTCACTAGACTGTAAACTCCATGAAGGCAGGCAGATTGAGGATTTGTCCTTCAGGGTGTTACCAGCAGTTGTATGGTGGTTCGCATGCATGATAACAACTCAATAAATATTTCAGTGTGATTGATTATATTGGGCTTATCAGGCCTCTATTTATCATTGATTACACTTCACAACAACTTTTCTAGTGAAGCAGTACTAAGTCCCAAGGTCACATAGCAGGAAAGCAAAAGAACTGGGACTGGAGCCCAAGCTTTCTTATTTCAAGTTTATTAGTCCCACCCACATCAGCTGCCTGAAACAGTATTCAGTGGACAGAAGTGATTTCAAAATCTTTCTCATCCCAGAAAATGCAGGGTAAAATTTGTTTCTTCTCATTTTTACCTGAATATCTGATACAGGAAGCTTTCGTTAACCACAGAAAACAATTGTAAGATTCATTATTTCTTTCAATTTTGAAGGAACAGAAAAGTCTTCAGTTAATGATTTAGAGAAAAAAACCTCACAATCCCCGTTCCAATATTTTTCTAATCACGTTCCTGGGTGGAACGCGGGCACTGAATTTGGAACCTGAAGCTCATTTCCTGTCTAAAATGGTTTTCATTCATTGAATGCGAACACTTGTTTTTTATTGCAAAGTTGTTTACAAAGCTGAGCTGCTGGAATTAATTTCTTTTAATGAACAAAAGAGTGATGGAATATTTAGCTGGAAGAAATTCACAGAGAGCTGCATGCAACTGGCAAAGAGTTTTAAGGAAAAGTTTTCTGTTCTAATTAAGGCTACTCAGTCCAAATTGGAGGAACAGTCAGGTAAAATTCTTTTAATGAAGGAATTGAATAACAGGAAAGGAAATTTGATAACCTCTTAAAATGAAACAGAGCTTGCTCTCATCCAAAAAATCATTAATTCAGGAAATATTAATGAACATTAAGGCCTTGCTACATCATCAGGATCAGTTCATGAAGACTGAACTACACCCATAAAAGATAATCAATAAGTTTATTTTTTAATGAAAAGTCGCAAACAACTTCTATTCTTAATGACGATTCATTAAAATGAGAGCAAATTATATTCAGAACCCCAATAGGCAGAACAATGAAATCAACACATGAAGGCTGCAAGTCACCTGAGGACCACAACTTGATGGATACTTGATCTATAGAATATATGCCTCAAAAGAAAGTATTCCTTTTCTTATCGAAGCCTCAGGCTTTTAATTTAAATTTAGATAGAATTCATAGATCATAAAATTAACCATTTTAACCTGAACAAGTCAGTGGTTTTTAGTATATTCAAGGCCTTGCGCCATCATCACCACTAAGTCCAAAACATTTTCATTGCCCCATTAAAAAACACTCTGTACTTTTTAGCAGTTATTCACCATTCTTTCCTCCTCCCTGCTCTGGCAACTACTAGTTTACTTTCTGTCTCTATGGATTTGCCTATTCTGGACATTTCATAGATATGGAATCATAGAATATGCGATCTTTTGTGATTTATTCCTTTCGCTGGGCATAACGCTTTTGAGGTTCATCCACATTGTCATACGAGTCACTTCATTCCTCTTTATAGCGCAACAGTATTCCATTGTATGGATAGACCACAATTTGTCCACCTATTCACTTGATGGACATTTGGGTTATTTGCACATTTTGGTTATTACAGATAATTCTGTAATAAATATTTGTGTACATGTTTTTGCGCACATGTTTTTGTGCAAACATGTTCCTTTGATATAGCCAACTTAGAAAACAAGAAAAATAAGAATCAGAAAGGCATCTAGCACTGGCCAAAGACAGCAAATGTATCAGTAGTCTATGCCTTTAGTTGCTGAATAGTATTCCATTATATGAATCTACGCTGTTTGTTTATTCACGACCAGTTGCAGGATATTTGGGTTGTTTCTAGTTTTTGGTAATTATGAATAAAGCCACTATAAATATTCACATACAGGTTTTTATTTGAATATAAACTTTAATTTTTCTTAGGTAAATATCTAGGAGTGGGATCACTGTATCATATGATAATTCCATGTTTAACTTTATATAAAAGTGCTAAACTCTTTTCAAGAAAACTTGACCACTTTGCATTCTCACAAAGAATGTATGACTTACAGTTGCTTCACATCCTTGCCAACACTTAGCATTGCCAGGTTTTGTTTTTTCGTTCCTTTTGTTTTTAGCCATTCTAATAAATGTGTAGTGGTATGTCATTGTGATCCCTTTAAGTTTTGATGCTCTAAATTACTCCAGGTATTTATACATTGATTTTTATCCAGCAAATAATTTGTTTTGTTATTACTGTTGTTTGCTAGCATTTTAAAAAACTTGCACAGAAGTAGAAAGAATATATAATAAACCTGCATAAACTGATCATCTGGCTTCAATGAGTGTCATCATTTTGCCAATTTATCTCATCAAGTACCGCCATGACTTTTTTTCCTGGGTTATTTTTAAGCAAATCTCATATTTTATTTCATTTCATTATTAAATATTTCAATATGAATCCCCTGAATGACCTTAAAAATCAAATAAAATGTAATCACAAGTAACAAAATTAACAATAATTCTTGAATGTTCGCTAATATTTAGTCCATGTTTGAATATCCCCAATTGCCTCAAAAGCGTCTTTTTAAAAGCTGCTTTGTTTAAATTTAATTTGCTTATGACATGAAGTGAAGCTAAAAAATCTGAGGTCCTACTTTCTCCAAATAATTGAGGTTCCACTCAATTTTCAGAAACAGTTTGAAGTTAGTTCAGATTTTACTCAAGTTATAATTTAGCTATTCCAAATTGTATTTTTATTACACGGCAGCAATTTGGGGTAATAAAGCAGATATTAAGAATACAGCATTGGCATATCATTTAACCCACAGATCAAAACACTTACAAGATGTCTGCCACCAGCAGACGGTGCAGCCAACTGATTCTGTTGACACCGAATACATGGGTTGGCACTCCCAGCGCAGGGCAGGGTAGAGAGGACAAATAAAGAGGTGGGGACATGAAGGGGTTCTTTATTTGGCCACCAGAAAGAAGGACTTGTTTCTTTCATGTGGCATTGTTCCGAACACAACTTGTTCATAGTAGGACTCAACTGGAGAATTAATAAAACATCCTCTTAAGAGATGTATGTGAGAGAGAGAGAGAGAGAGAGAGAGAGAGAGAGAGAGAGAGAGCATACGAGCATGTACATAATATGCACTACGGGCTTTAGCCAAAATAAATAAATAAATAAAAAAAAATTTGGTTTTTTGTTTTAGAATAAAACCCAAATAAGAAATTTTTCATCATACCAGTTTTAAGTTTTATTCTATTTAGTAAACAGACAAGACTTTATTTTGAATGGATTCCATTTTAGTGCACAGTTGAGTCATACAAATCTCCAGAAAGTAATACATAGATGTGAAGATAAGCAACTTGATATGTTCTGTCCTAATTAAAAAAAATTAATATCTCAGCTCTATGAACATTAAAAAGGCAACAAATTCACAACTATCAACAACTGAATCTTAAAAAGAAATGCAAACTAAGCAAACAACCAGAACAGGAACAGAATCATAAGTATGGAGATCATTTGGAGGGTTATCAGTGGGGAGATGGCCGGGGGGGGGGGAGAATGGAGGAAAAGGTGTAGGGATTAAGAAGCATAATTGGTAGATACAAAATAGACAGTTAAGAATATTATAGGAAATGGAGAAGTCAATGAACTTATTTGCATGACCCATGGACATGGACTAAGAGTGGGGAGGTTGCTGGAGGGAAGAGGGGCACTGGGCAGAGGGGGCAAAGGGAGAAAAATTGGGACAACTGTAATAACATAATCAATAAAATATCCTTAAAAATAAATGTCTGGCTGTAATAAGACTTTTCTTCAGTCTGAACTGTAGTGCTCTGTTATATGGCTCCTTACAGTCCCTATGCTCTATTTCAATGTTTGCACAATTGTATTTGCTTGCTCTATTACCATTTAGTCCAGATAACAAGGCTCAAGTAAATGTAGCCTGCACAATAAGAATATAATCACTGTTTAAAATCAAACTTCAGAGCGGGTCAACATGGCATAATCTCCCGTCTAAGTGATCTGTAATTTGCCTCTCCAGATAGTCATCTTGGCCCTGCAGCGGCTTAAAAGGTGGTAGCTGCCAAAAATTGTTAACCATTAAACAAAGATTTGCTTTTCTTTTATGTGGCAGGAACAAAGGTGCACTTTTTAATCTGTGTCTGAAAAATGTATAGGTTTTGAAGAGTCCAATCCATTGTACAACTCTTGCTTTGAGTAGTACCCAGAACAAACCTTCTAAAAGAGTTTATGGAGGGGGGCGTGTTGTTTTGTTTTGTATTTTTGTTTTGCCTTAGTTGTGTGATCTGAGGTAAGGTATGTGAGTTTCATTTCTGGGGGTAAAGTTGACATAAAGAAAACTTGGAACACCCGTGCGGGTCCTGAAAGGAGAGTACATCACACTGGGATGTACTCCATCGCTTGCTAGGACGTTTAGGAACATGGAGTCATCACCACGGGGAACATCCCTTTCCTGAGTGCAAAGATGAGTTTCATGCCGGAGAATATTCATCTCTCTGACTGAACCATCATGCAATTTAGCAGTCCACGTATTTATCTTTCATGGTAGCTAAAAAGTAAACATTACCATTTGTGCTCACTTTTCAATTTTAGCCAACTGCATTGCTTCCAGCTTCAAAGAATATCATAGTTTCGTTTTGGAGGCAGTTCTAGAAGACATGGCATTTTAAGTACCATGGGACTCCAGGCTCTGCACACAGTGTCTCATGGATTCAATTAGTCACCACTGGAACCTGAAGATCTAAATTTCTACTTAGTTTACTGCTCAAGGCAGGTTTCTCCCAGGGCACTGTGCTTTTCACAATTACATTTGGTTTCTGCCAAGTTCTCCTTTTGGAACTTAGAATGTCTTTTTAGACCTTCACCAGTGGAAGAACGATGCCAGGTTTTTCATTAGTGTAACAGAACCATTTGCCAAAGCCATTGGGATATCATGTTACTTATCAAATTCCTTAGAATAAACATGTTAGCAAAGTCATTGCTTCCTTCTACCTATTAGAATTGTGGGTTTGGGGTTTTTTTTTTCACTGCCAGATGAGAGACGAAGATACCTGAAGTGATGTTTTATAATCAGGGTTTTTCAGCCTCTTTGGTGCTCTGAAGATTTGGGTCCAGGTAATTATTTGTTGAGGGAGTTGTCCTGTGCATTGTAGAATGTTGAGCAGCATCCTTAGCTCTACCCACTAGATTCCAGTAGCTGCCCCCAACCCCAGTTGTGACAACCACAAATGGACATTGCCAAATGTCTCCTGGGAAACAAAATCACCCCCTTTTGAGAGCTACTCTTTTTATAACCAGCAAGACAGGTATTCGTCTTCTGCCTTTTGAATTGTTTACTCATGAATGCGTTTCGCCGTCAACTACTGTGTTGAGTAGTGATGCTGGGCGCAAGGTGGTACCAGACACGATCCTTGCATGATGCTTGTCCTCACAGAGCTTACAGATGAGCCTAGGAAGCCCCCAGTACAATCTCATTCCTAACAGCTCCCAAGCAGGGGTCCTGAACCAGTCAGCAACAGGCTACGGATCTGTGACCTCACATCCAGCCTTGGCTCATGACCTCCCTGTTTGCCCCCAAATCCCCAAACTAGAACACCTGTTTGACTTAGGTGACCACTCCAAATGATGATTATGCTCTCTTTTGAGGTCTTCCAGGGCCCTGGGATTGTACCATTCATTACTTACTACCCAGTTTATAGATGCTGTGTACAGTTCACCACTTTCCCACTCGTTGTGACGAGCACCTCCCTCAGACAGATGCCTCGCTGGCTGCCTGGATGGGTGGCTGGTGGACTTCTGTGGAGGCCCTTGGCCACTACACTAAGAGTCCGGAGACACTTTTTTGAGTATGAGAGTGACGTGAGCAAAACAACTCCTTAAAAATATCATCTGTGTGACTTTGAGCTGGAAAGAACAGAGAAGGGAAAACCGGAAGCCATGGAGATAGTACTGAAATTATTTTATATTCTTCCTATGGATGAATCAAGTACATTAGCAAAATAATAGCAACCTGAATAGGAACAAAGGAACAAAAAGGAGAACTAAAAGGCAAAATAAATAAGATTTTGGAAGAGGAAGTGATCATTACAAAGGAAATAAAGGTCTAAGGACTCTGAAGTTCTGAAGATATGGTTTCCTTAATGACAAGTACTAAGATGAGTCAGAGATGTCCTGACCCACTGAGGTGCGATCATCATTCTCCACAGAACTTTCCTCATTTGAAAGAAATATTCTAATGAGTTTCCTATTCTTACATTAAGTTCAGCAGTAATCTGAGGGCAACTAAACTGGGGAGTCAGATGATTCACTTTCTGAACAATATCACATGAAAAACAACGATGAGAAAAGCAAAGCAATGTGGATCAAAGAAGACTTGCAAGGCCCCTCTACCGTTGGGAGGAGAAAGGCTGTGGTGGGCTAGAGGAGAAGCAGGGATATCATTTAAGAACGTTTTATATTAGACCTCAGTGCCAGGGGTGGGGGCTCTGAGAAATGGCCAGACTTGGGATATGTTGTGAAGACTGAGCCAACGGAATTTGTAGAGGGATTCAGCATAAGAAGTGACTCAAAAACACATGACATGAAGTTTTACAACATGAATTACTGAGTTGAGCAATTTAGGGAAGTAGCCAGTTTGGGAGGATATAAAACAGTTATTTTTAACATGGAAATATTGAGGGACCTGTTAGCTTTCCGAACACAGATGTCAAGTAGCCATTTGGAAATATGAATCTAAAGTGAGGTGCGTGGCTGGAAACAGAGATGTGTGGAGCGGTATTGCAGAGGGTTCTTGACTGCAGACAACTGAACCCACGCTAGCCGGTTTAAACTGAAGTGGCACATTATGTAGTTCCAAGAATTTCTAGATTAGATAGTGCAGGACCTAGATGTTGTGTAGCCAGACACAATGCAATCAGGGCAAATGTCGAAGCACGCCATGGGAAAGTTCTAATGCAAATACCATTGTTGCTACCACCCACCGTGTCATTAGGGACTGGACGCTGGAAATCTGACAGAGCAGATGCCTCAGCCATCATGAAAGTGACCCTGTCTCTCCACGTCATTACTGCACCCAAATCTTGCACTTGTGCACTTGAGTCAAGGAAATTAAGTCACGTGTCTACACTCTAGCTACAAGAGAAAAAAAAATAACATGTTAGCTCTATAACCTCTCTAGCATTAGAAGGCAAGCTAGAAGGGTTTGGAATTAGTACTGAATAAGTCAACTTGGCTATTGTCAGCTTCAGGAAGTCATTGGTGACTAGATGGGATTTACAGCTGTGTTACTGGGGAGAGAAGAGGGACAGTTACTGGGATGAGTCCTTAGGCACCCAATACTCCGAAGTCCATGAAGGAGACGGAGAGGAATCAGCTACTGAGGAGAAGAACAACCAGGAAACTGCAGTGTCCTAGCAGCTTAAGGAGAAAGTGAGCCACTGTACCGAATGGCGCTTTGAGGTAAATTAAGAGCAGGGAACTGAGCACTGGATTAGAAAACACTGACACCCTCAGGCCTTTGGCGACAGGCGTGCCAATGGAGAGATTAGGATGGGCGAAGGGATTGGAGGGGGAAGCAGAGACAGTGTGTATAAAGGGACAGAGACGTGACATTGGGAATTGGAGGGAAAAGGGGACCAAGGGAAGATCTTTCAAATGGGAGACACTTAAAAAGTAAAGATAAAAAGACAAGGCATTACAGAGCCACATTTTTAAGCCACCCAACCAAACTCTATATTTCAACTTGTCTTTCACGGAAGTCGGTCTGATTCCTGATCTTTGGAAATGCTGTGATTTTAAACATTTTTTTCTAATCAGGTGAATGTTTGTCAGCTCGCTGCTCTCCAAGTGCTGACACAGCCAAAGACAACCATCCTTTCACAGCCGGAGAATGCGGACTCGGACCTTACTCACACCCCTCCCGGAGCACGCCCCTCACTTCATTTTCCGCTACCTTCAGCTAACAAGTTCATCAGATAATACTACCTCTGTGCTATCCAGAAGAGGAGGTGTTTACTTTAGAAAGCGCTAGAATATGAAGGTCTTGGCTGTAATAACATGTATCTGTTCGTCTGCTGCAGTCCAGCTACCATGAAAACAGAATGAGTAGCCGCTTCCATTCAGCACTCCCAGCCTCCCTAAAGGGAATGTGCCTGAAAGATTCAGCGATTTGGTCAACTTCAATACATTTGAATTTCCATAATACGCTCTTGACAATTCAGGTTCTACAAATTCCTCCATTCAAGTTTCCCATTGGGCACTTCTACCTTTTCACAAACTGCTTTTCGTTAGCATGGCTTTGTCTATGGAGTTTAGGTTTGCTTTGACAAATTAGAGAGGATTTTAAAGGATGCCATTAATTTCACAATTTTACAAGTATTCATACCTTTAAATACCGAAAGGATCAGAAAAGCCACTTGGTTTTCCCATTAAAAGGAAAAAGAAAGGGCAGTTTGCTCTTCTTTCACTCTCAGAATTTGGGACTTAGTTCACTCTGTAACCCCATCCCCCTCCACCAAATGGCTTTCTTGCGCCCATTATCCCCAGACCCTGGAAGCTGCCGATCTGAACTGCAGTCAGATCGAACAGTTTTGCTTTTTCCAGAATGCAATACAAATTATCATATAGTCTGCAGCCATTTGAGACTTTCTACTCCTCAGTATAATGCTTTGGAAATTCACCTGTGTTCTGAGTATCAATAGTCTGTTCCTTTTGATTTCTGCGCAGTATTTGATTTTATGCATGTACCACCACTTACGTATTCATTCACCAATTGCTGAATATTTGAATCGTCTGTAATTTTAGATGATTATGAAAAAACCCTGCTAAATACTTTCACATTCAGTTTTTTGTTTGGACAGATGACGAAAAATGTCTTCATGCAAGTATGGAATAGGACTGCTAAACTCTAAAATAAGTGTATGGTTAACTTTTCTCTATACTGGTGGTGGTAACCGTCTCATATTCCAACCAACTTATTTATCCTGAAAAGTTGGTAAATGCATCTATTGGATCTAAAAGGTTTTTTGTAGATCTCTTTGGGGTTTTCTACATAGTCCATCATAGCAGTTTAATTTCTTTCTTTCCAATCTTTGCTTATGTTTTAATTCTTATCTATTCTGTGACAGTTGTCCCAATTTTCCCCCTTTGCCGTCCTCCGCCCAGCTCAGCGCTACTCCCACACTCTGTCCCCACCCTGTCGTCCATGTCCCTGGGTCATTCATCCATGCTCCTCGCCTAGTCCTTTCCCCTTCTTTCCACCACTTCACACCCCCACCCCCGGTCACTGCCAGTCCTTTCCATGTTTCTATGCCTCTGGCTCTATTTTGCTCATTATTTTTTTCATTAGATTCCTCTTACAGGTGAGATCATATGGTATCCGCCTTTCACTGACTGGCTTATTTTGCTTAGCATAATGCTCTCCAGTTCCATCCATGCTATCGCAAAAGGTAGGAGTTCTGTCTGTCTTTCTGCTGCGTAGTATTCTATTGCGTAGACGAATCACAGCTTTTTGATCCACTCATCTACTGATGGACACTTAGGCTGCTTCCAGCCTTGGCTATTGTATATAGTGCTGCTATGAACATAGAGGTGCATAAGTTCTTTACACCATGCACCAGAATAAACTCAAAATGGATGAAAGACTTAAATATAAGTTGCGATACCATAAAAGTCCTAGGAGAAAACATATGCAGTAAACTTTCAGATATCCCATGTAGCAATATGTTTACAAATATATCTCCTACAGCAAGGGAAATAACGGAAAAAGAAAACAAACAGGACTACATCAAATTAAAAAGCTTCTGTGTGGCTAAAGAAACAATCTTTGCTATTTTTAAAAATTGCCTCATTTCACTAGCTAGGTATTGATGTTAAGTAGCAGTGGTGAAAATAAACATCCTTGCCTTATTAGTAATCTTGAGGGGAAACAAAATTCAGTCCTTAGCAGGAAAGTGTTATGTTAGCTATACAGCTGCTTTCGTTGATGTCCGTTATCAGAATGAAAGTTCCTTTTTTTCCGTAGATGGTTTGCATGGTAGATGTTGAGTTTTGTCAAGTAATTTTTCTGTATCTATCAAGATTATAATGATGAATTTCACTGATGTTTAAATGTGGAACTAACCTCATATTCCAAGGATAAGTCCCACTGGGTCATAATATAATTCCTGCATGTTATTTCCTAATATCTTGTTCAGGATTTTGTGTTTATGTTTACAGGGATATTTCTTTCTTTACATGTCGCTGTCTGGTCTTGGTATCAGGGTGATACTGGCCTCATAGTTTGAGTAGGAATGTGTACCTTTGCAGGAAGGCATTTAACTACATATCTAATTTCTTTATTGGATACAGTATTGTTCAGGTTACACATTTCTTCCTCAATGAGCTTGAGGGGTAGGCTTAAGACTTTTGAGCAATTTTTTTCATTGCATTTAATTGTCAAATTTATTAGCATAAAGTTGTTCATAATATTCCCTTATTTCCCTTTTAATGTAATTAGGATCTTTAGTGATATTTCTTCTTCCATTACTGTTACTGTAAGTTCTCATTTTTCTTCAGCAGTTTGGTAAAATTTTATAAATTTTATTTATTTTTCCCAAAGAAACAGATTTTGCTTTCATTGATTTTCTCTCTTTTCTGCTTTCAATCCCACTGATTTCCGGTCTTACTATTATTGTTTACTTTTTAAATTTATTTGCTTTCAGTTACATTTACTCCTTTTTCTAATTTGTTCACATAGAGGTTTAGGGAACTGATTTGAGGCCTTTCCTTTTAAAGGTTTTAATGTTATAAATTTTCCTCTTAGTGTTGCTTTAGCTGCATCCTACATAGTTTATATTATATATATCCTTGTGATCTTTTGAGTCATGGGTTATTTAGTAGTGTGTTACTTCATTTACAAGTACTTGGGGGATTTTCCAGGTGGCTTTTCATTATTGGTTTCTAGTCTAATTACATTTTGGACATAATTTTCATATTTTCTTTTAAATACATATTTTATGTTTATCATACTTAATTTCACATATTTCACTACAGAAATATGCAATATTGATTGTTTGGGGCTTCCTCAGCCTCCACTTTGGGTTTTATATAAGATAGAATACACACCATATAATCTTTCTAAAATCTAAAAAATTGTGAATTCTAAAGTATACCTGGTTTCAGGGATTTGGCATAAGAAATTGTGGGCTGATTAATTGGTTATATCATCATCCATGTGATTCAAAATATGTTTCTATTGTTTTTAGATTATCATTGACATGTAAACACATACATAAACAATTCCACAGAGAAACTTCAAGAATCTGAGGAATATTTCCCTAGACTATGGAGACTTCCAAAAAGCACCCCCCCAATCATAGAAATAATAAACTTATGATATAATAGTGTTAAGTTTTCTTTGGCTATAGCCACTTTTCTTATCAGAGACCTCGTTTGAAATACTAAACTATCTGACAGGAAAATTTGGGTAGCACTTCTTGTTTTGGATTTTCTTGGACATGATCTGGATTGTCAAAGGTAATTTTACTGCTTTTCTGTGATGAGTACTAAAAACTCCACGGAAACCCCCTGAGGAGATACAGAAGATAACATCTCATAACAAATATCAACCTCATTCTACATCAGAGTTATCTTGCGTATTGAAATCCTGTAATTGGCTATTGAAACTAAGAAAATTGCTTTATTGAAACCAAGAAATTTGGCAGCTTTAGAAGACATTCTTCCTAACACTATTCCCAAATCTGTAGCAATGAAACAGAGGCAAAGAGTACATTTAAGGAATTCTTATAATTGCAAACCTTATCCCAGACTTAAATGAATAATGCCAATCTTTATAAAAAATACTGTTGAATGGAAAGGATAAACGAAGGGGGCCCCAATGTGTATGATGAGAAAAGCTAGTAGGTCTTAAATTATTAAATTCAGTAGACCCTGTGGAGTTGAGCCAAACTGATGGGCAAGAGGAAAACAACACAGGGAGAAAAGCAGGCAAAGCTGTAACAGTTTTAATGTTTATTAACCACAATAATTCAAGGAACCAATAAAATTGTAGGAAACTGACTAGATATCATAAAAGGTGACGGCATAACTCATCTGCACACGTTCCAGTTGCCCAGGAACTAAGACTCCCACATTATTCCTGTGGCATCATAAAGAGAAACTCACATGCTAATACAGAGAACAGCAGTTGGGGGTGGAGCCGCAGATCGCCTGATTAGCTTTATCTTTTTTGTTAGATTTAACATTTTTAATTTATTTTTAAAATTTTTATTGAATTTATTGGAGTGACGTTGATTAATAAAGTCATATAAGTGTCTTGATAAAGCCTTGAGCAGGAGGTTGGGTTTGATGTCATTATGGGGAAAAATATTAAATGTTACTTTTAACTAGGAGCTGCTGATGTGTTGCCTCTTCTCACGGAGCCTGGGTGGGCTCCATGTTAAATTATAAAGTGATGTGGTTAGGCATTCAAGTTGAATTACGTTGTCACTCTTGCATCCCTAGTTAGAAAGAACAGTCGAGGAAGCTAAGATCCAGGATGAGAAGCAGATGGATGGCCCATCTCCTGGTGCTCTGTGCAGGGCTGAGGGTGCGTGTCAGTGCCTCTGTCGCTAGAATGACCCCCTCTCTTTACCTTTGGGATGGGGGGAGGGGTGGTACACAGAAGGTAAACAGGGTTCACATAGCGTTCTTGGCAAGGCACATGTTTTTCACTTTCATTTTCCTTAGGTTTTTTACAAAACTAGATGGGATTTTTCAAGAACAAGTTACTCCACTCAACCTTTTAGTATGGATGTGACTTAGAAAATCCTGTTCTGATTCCACTTCCATTTTAAATTTAGGAAACGTGCACACTCATCCGCCTCAGCCTTTGTCGTATGTGAATTAAACTACCGGGGCAGAAGGGAGGTTTGGGTAGCTGAAAGGTAGGAATGCATCGCATACTTTGAGGACAAAGGCCAAGCCCGCGCTGTGGGCACTCATGGGTAGAACTCTTAAGCCCTGTGGGAAACGGAGCTGTGGATGCCTCTGTTCCAGCGCTGGCCACTCTTGGTTGCACCAAGTGACCACTTCGGGTGAAAGCAAAGTTCAGCTCCCGAAGTTGAGCTGTACACCTGAACGCTCTTGAAAGTTGTCTTTATTTTACTTTCTTTCAAAACTCTACAGCCTGCTGACCAGGTAAAATAATAGAACATATGGTCTTTATTTAATTTCTTCGTGCTTACTGCCAAGACAAGAGGAGGCTGAAGATCTCTTGGCTGTCTCCAACGCTTTCCTTTAATCTTACTTTATTTACTAAGAACTAATAAAAAGTCTGAAGTGCTTAACTCTCAAGCATTGTTTTTCTTCTGGGCATTAGTATTTGACTTGTTCCTTGGCCTGAACCCCCCATTCCTTTTAATGCTGAATGCGCTATTGTGAACCTCCTTTCTAATGCTGCACTCGTTCTGCTTTCTTTGATATATTTTTCAGCTTCAAAAGTTTGTATTTTTCCACTCTTTTTCAAATTACCCTAAGTTATTTTAAAATATAATTAGATTTATAAAAGTATAAAATTTAATTATAAAAGTAATAGTTACATGGAGAATTTTGGAAAAGAGAAGAAAATAATTTACAACCTTACTGCCCAATTGCAATAGCTCCTTACTTATTCTCTTTTAATATAATTATTGCATTTTGCATGCTTACATTCAGAGTGTGTATAGAATTCTGCCCCAAATGTCTTTCTTTCACTTCACATTATCCTGTCAACGTGGCTGCATATTTGCTAATTCTTCTCTATAATTATTAGGTCGCATAGTCGAGTGACCTTGTCTCAATTTACTTAGCCTTCCTGCTATCAATAGGACATTTAGAGTGATAATGTCTGTTTTTAAGGCTGCGTTAATGCTGACAGGAGCTTTGTAAAGGAATCAAACCTGCACAAAATTAACACGTAAGGGTTAGTAATGTGTAAGTTTTCAAATATGAAAATGGCAAGTTATATGAGCTTTGTGACAAATAATTCAACAAAAACAACTCTCTTTGTTGTATCTTTCAAGATATACAACTGTAGATTAGGGGAGTGGGCACAGATATTACTGGAGTATCAGCATTTTTTAAAAAATGGATTATTAATATAGTCAATTTCCTACTATATCTTTTCTGAAATTTATCCTTGAAAATATGATCCTTGATACAGCTGACCCCCAGGTCAAACTAAGTATATCTATATCAAAACATTTACTACTTGTAGAATATAAATATTTACTTCCTTACTAATTACAGAGGGTGGCCTTCTTAATATCTTCCCACGTTCTGATATTCACACATTCTAATATTTTATTTGGAGCTTTTAAAAATTCAATTGTTCTTGTAAGAGGTTGGTATTTCTCTACAGACCATTAAAACTGAGAATAAGAGAATGAATCTGTATGCCTCATTACTATAAGATTAAACTTGATCACCTTGTTTTTTGATAACCAGGAAATTGTAAACAAAACACATGTTCTTAGCCTTTTCGTAAATTACTCCCTGCACTACCTCTTTTAAATATTGTACTTCTTAGTTTATCAACTTTCTTTCTTCTTAAAATCCTTTTAATTTGTTAATAACATATTAAAACATAAAATAAAATAAAAGTGGCTCTACCAAAAAATACTTAAAACATACAGAAATCCTCTAGATTCTTGATACAATCAACTCCTAGTCAAACACATTTTCCCAATACCAAAACCCTTTCATAGTTTCACTAGATAATTACTTTTCCTTACTCATTCCATTTTTAACATCTTTTTTCCCTTTTTATACACTTTTTCCTTACATGTATTTTGTTTTATAATACATTAGTATGCTGGTTTTGTTTTTGCAAATTGGTGTTTCACAGGATATCTTTTTAAAAATCCTTTTATTTAAAAATATTTTGTGTCACTTTGTTTTATGTGTTTCTCTTATAAGCAGCATATGGGTGTATTTTATTTTTTATCCAATCTGATAATCTTCATGTTTAATATTTATATTAATTTTTTGCATTTATTTTTACTGGCAAGTTACATGTATTTCCATTGTCTTCTTTCTCTTTTACTCTACTTTGCTTTTTGCTACTATTTTTGCTTTCTTTTTCTGACTTCGGTGGGATTAACAATTTTCTAATCAATTCTTCTTTTTAAAAGATATGATTTGTATATGGTGACAAAGAGCAGCTAGTTTCATTCTTTTGCATGTAGCTTTCCAATTTTCCCAGCACCATTTACTGAGGAGGCTTTCTTTTCTCTATTGTATGCTTTTTGCTCCTTTGTCAAAAATTATTTGTCCATATACATGTGGATTTATTTCTTGGTTCTCAATTCTGTTCTATTGGCCTGTGTGTCTGTTTCTCTAACAACACCATGCTACTTTGATTTTTCTCACTGTGTGGTATAATTTAAAGTCAGGGAGCGTGATACCTCCACCTTTGTTCTTTTTTCTCAGGATTGCTTTGGCTATTTGGGGCCTTTTGTAGCTCCATACAAGTCTGATAATTCTTTTAAAAGTACTGCCCTGGGGGGTGTGGCTCAGTGGATTAAGTGCCAGCCTGCAAACTGAAAGGTCACAGGTTCAATTCCCAGTCAGGGCACACGCCTGGGTTGCGGGCCAGGACTCCAGTTGGGGGCGTGTGAGAGGCAACCAGTGGGTGTATCTCTCACACATCAGTGTTCTTCTCCCTCTCTTTCTCCCTCCCTTCCCTCTCTCTAAATAAATACATGAAATTAAAAAATACCATTGAGACTCAAATAGGAATTACATTAAATCTGTACATTAGTTTGGGTAATATGGCCATTTTAACTATGTTGACTCTTTCCATCCATGAACACAGAGTATCTTTCTATTTCTTTGTGTCTTCTTGAATTTCTTTTAACAGTGTCTTATAGTTTTCAGTGTATAGGTCCCTCACATTCTTTGTTAAGTTTACTGCTAGGTATTTTATTCTTTCTTTTACAACTGCAAAATAATTTTTTCATCTTGTTTTCTGAAATTTCATTGTTAGCATATAGGAATGTGCTATTTGTCACCATACACAAAAATTAACTCAAACTGGATCAAAGACCCGAATAAAAGGCATAAAACAATAAATTACATAGAAGAAAATAGGTACAAAACTTATGGACCTTGGTCTTAGAGAGGATTTTATGAATTTGATCCCAAAGGCAAGGGAAGTGAAGGCAAAAATAAATGAATGGGACTATATCAAACTAAAAAGCTTCTGCACAGCAAAAGAAACCTCCAACAAAACAAAGAGGCAACCAACCAAATGGAAGAAGATATTTGCAAACAACACCTCCAATAAGGGGTTAATATTCCAAAATATATAAAGAACTCATTCACCTAACAACAAAACCCCAAACAATTCAATTAAAAATGGGCAGAGGACCTGAACAGACACTTCTTCCAAGAAGACATGTGAATAGCCAACAGAGGTACATGAAAACATGCTCAGCTTCACTAGCTATTAGGGAAATGCAAATCAAAACTACAATGAGATACCACCTCACAGCTGATTCCATCTCCTACCTGTTAGAATGGCTATTATCAACCAGACAAGTAATTACAAGTGTTGAAGGCTGCAGAGAAAAAGGAACCCTCATTCACTGCTGGTGGAAATGTGAGCTGGTACAGCCACTATGGAAAACAGTAAAGAGGCTTCTTAAAAGATTAAGAATAGAGTTACCATGTGACCCAGCAACCCCACTTCTGAGTTATCTACCCCCAAAATTTGAAAACATTTACTTGTACAGATGTATGTACCCCTATAATCACTGCAGCATTATTCAAGGTGGCCAAGACAGGGAAACAGCTGAAGCGCTCTTCCATAGATGACTGGATTACCATCTGCAACAGCAGGGATGGACCTAGGGAACATTATGCTCAGCAAAATATGTCAGTCAGAGAAAGATGAAGAGCATATGATTTCACTCATATGTGGACTCCAAAGAATAAAATAAATGAACAAACGAAATTGAAACAGCCTCATAGACACAGAGAGTGAACTGGTGGTTGCCAGAGGGGAAGGGGTTTGAGGGATGGATGGAAAAGGTGGAGGGATTGAGAAGTAAAGATTGGTAGTTACAGAATAGTCACAGGGATGTAAAGCACAACACAGGGAATATAGTCAATAATATTGTAATAACTATGTATGGTGTCATAGATTTAAATGGGGTTAGCACTTAGTTATATAATGTTCAATCACTATGTTATACATCTGAAACAAATCTAATATTGTATGTCAATTGCAATGGAAAAATTAAAATATTATTTAAAAAAGAAAAGAAAATGAGTATGTCATGCATATATACAATAGAATACTACTCAGCCATAAGAAAAGATGAAATACTGCCATTTGTGACAACATGGATCGGTCTTGAGAATGTTATGCCAGGTGAAATGAGTCAGATGGAAAAAGTCAAGAGCCACATGATTTCACTCATATGTGGGCCATAAAACTAAAAGCAACTAATGAATAAAGAAGACCAACCAACCAACCAAAACTCACAGAACCAGATAACAGTAAGGCGGTTACCAGTGGGGAAGAGGGCCGGGGGAGGCAGTAAAGAGTAAAGGGGGAATAAGCGGTGACAGAAGGAGATTGGGCTTTAATAGGTGAACACATAATACGATGTACAGGTGATGTATTACATAACTGTACACTTGAAACCTATAGAATTTTATTAACCAATGCCACTGCAATAAATTTAATACATTTTTTAAAGTAAAAAAGATATCATTTGCATTTATAGTACTTCAGTGGCTCTTCATACATGTTAGCATACATAGCAACTCTAAATTTTTCTAACAACTTTAAGGTTCTTTGGTAGCCCTACCCTTTTCCAGGACACAGCAAGGACATCAATGCCTTCAATATCCATAGAAACTTTGCCCCCTCTCTTTTCATTATTGTTTATAATTTTCCTTTTATATCTTTCAAAAATGAACTATTTCTCATCAGAGTTAATCCCATCCATTCACATATTTTATGAACTTTATGCTACCCATTGTTTCTTGTCCTCCACACTTTCTCTGGTTTATATTTCTTTGTGCAGAAATCCTTCACTCCTTGTTACTTTAGTGAGGGCGTTTGGGGTGGGGGTAAATTCACTTAGTCTTTGTGTAACTGAAAATGTCTTTATTTTTCTTTCAGTTTTGAATGATAGCTAACTGGGTATAAAATCCTGGGTTGACATTTACCATCAGCACTTTGAGGCTCTTAGTCCATTATCTTCTGGCATCTATTTCCAATGATGAAGGAATGCGCCGGGAATCTAACAGACAACAGTCCATTCTGTTTCTTTTCTCTCTGGCAGCTCTTAAGACCTTTTGTATATTATCCTTCATGTTCTGTAGTTTCATTACAACGTGTCTATGTGTGGATTTATTTCCATTTATCCTCCTTGGTATTTGAGGCATTCTTTTAAGTTGACGACTCATCATTCTTTAGTTCAGATATTTTTCAGCTACATACCACTCATTTCCTCTATTCTCAGTTCCCCGTTGTTCTGACACCATCCGACAGGGGTGGAGGAGTTTCAGTACCTTGTTATAGTCTGTTGAACATAGAAGTCTAAGCTCTGCACCTTGCCTTTCGTGTCGTGGGCCGTGTTTGGCTGGTAGAGTGGTTAGTGTCCCAGAATTCTCTGTTTCTAGTCTGCCCTTTTCCTTGTCCACTGGCTACAGAGAGATGGCTTTTCTCAGGCTTTTTTGTCTGTGCCTCTTGACATTTCCTGGTATCCAGTCTGGACTATATAATGCAAAAAGAAAACCTCAGGTTCAAAGGTCCCTAGTCAGTCTGCCTTCTTTCCTCCACCTTTCAAAGTGTTGTTATGCTTGCTTTATGTATGATGTTCGGTTTTCAATAGCTGGAAAAATAGGGAAAAGTATGTCTACTTCATCTTCCTGGAAACAAAACCAACATATTTTAAAGTCTTTGTCAGCTTTCTCTATAAATTAATTTGATGTGGGAAGAACTTAAATAATGATTTAATCATCAATATTTTGGGCTATGTTCCTTGCATTAGATTTCTTCACCTCTTTGTGCAGTTTGGTCCGCAAGCTCATTTGGAGGGGGAGATTTTGCTTTATTTCTTTCTCCTTATCTCTTTCTTTCAATGATTGTCATCTCTTTCTAGTAATTTGGTTGTTGTTTTTTTTCTCCAGATCTTAGACCTTAATTCTAGAACCAGGTTTAAAACGAAGACCAGGGCCCCTGCCCTTTGCAGTGAGCAAGGGCTGTCGCAGACCTGGGCGCCAAGCCACTTGGCAATATGGTTAAGCTCCTAGTTGACCAGCTGTGTCTGAGTTCTCTCGGTGGCTTGGCCCGCAGGTATCTGTGCGTTAAGCCCAGGCAGTGAGTAGCAGAAAGGCTTCCAGCCTCCTTTAGTCAGTGAGAGAAGAGGATTTCCCACCTTGTCCCCAGCTTGAAGCAATACGCTATCCTAGTGCATCTCCCGTGGAGACGGAGAATCAGGGGTAGCTCAGTCTCCCTTACTTTGCCGAAGCCCAGCTGCCTGCTATCAGGACCAGATTCCAAAAGGTCCCTTTCCTCACCTCTGTGTACAATTTACTTTTCTATTATATTTCTGGGCCACAGAAATGTTCATTTTCATCATGTGTCCTTCTTTTCATGTTTTTGGTATATCACTGCCATGTGCTGGGAGCAGAAACTGCACCAAAGCATGAACTTACTGGGCCATCAAGATGGAAAATCTAAGCCTTTCTTAACCATGTTTTGGAAATACTTGAGGGAAAGTCTATATAAGATAACAAGCTTCAAAATCCAAAATTAGCTCTGATTATGTCAGTTTCATAATAGAACCAGTTTTTTAAAGTGACATCATATATTTATTAGCTATTTCGATATATAATTATGTGGTTCTCTTATATCCCCCTTCACGTCAACCCATCATCCACACACAGATAGATGATAACTTTCTGTTAAATTATTATTCAGTATTATTGGGTAAATATAAGTCAAATGTTTACTATGATTAAACTAATTTTCTTGTAAACTTTTTTCCTAGTGCTAATAATGGTCTCATTTGCTTTTCTTAGTTATCTTTTTACCTATGGGTAATATACTTCCAATCAAATTCTCCCAATCTGATTCCCATGCACTCAGGTCTCTCAGTTCACAAGGTTACTGTTCTCTCTTTGGGACTTCCGGAGTATCCTCCATTTTTTTGTTCCATTAGGACCAGTTACTCTCTTGGACTTCTGACAGCTGTCTTCTTCAAACTCCTCTTTACCACCAACCTTCTCCTCTTTCCTGTGTGGCAGCTCCTGTTCCCAGGATTTCACTTCCTTCTTGGTGCACTGTAGTGTGACGCATGCTCCACAAACTTGCTATAAACAGAGGCACGAGATATCTTTGAAAAAAACTTGTTTTACTCTTCTTTTAAAGGAGTAGTTTGGCTAGTTTCACATTCTAGGTTGGACATTATTTCGTCCCAGAACTTTTGGAGGTCATCGCTCCATTCTTCCAGCTACCAGAGTTTCTAAGTTCAAAAGAGTTTTCATTCCTGATCTTTTGTATAGGACCTGATTTTTCTCCCTAGGACATTTTAGTATCTTCTTGCCATCTATCTTCTGCAATTTCACAATGATGTACTGTGATGTGAGTCTTTTTTATTTTTTATTCTTTGAATTATGCTCTTGTTGAGTATCTTTTATACCTGGAGATTTTGAGTTCTAGAAATCTTTCTAGAATTTTGTGGCAGAGGAAGCTCAACTGCCACTGGCATTCTTCCCCCTTGCTATGGTGTGAATCTTTGTGTCTCCTCAAAATTTACATGTCGAAACCCCAAACCCCAAGGCGGTGACATCAGGAGGCGGGACCTCTGGATTAGGTCACAGTGGGAGAGTCTTCATAAATAGGTTTAGTGCCCTTGTAACGGAGGCTCTAGAGAGCTTGTTGGCCCCTTTCACCACGTGAGGACATAGCAAGAAGTTGGCAGTCTGCACCCTGGAAAAGGGCCTTCCCCAGAATCCAGCCATGCTGGCACCTTAGGGACATCTTGCGTGCAGAGTTATAAGCAAAACATTCTGCTGTTACAAGATACCAAGTCTATGGTGTTTTTGTTATAGTAGCCCAGATGGACTCAGACAGAATATGGAATTTTGCTTTTTGCCTTCCAGAACACCATCCCCTCTTTGCATCCAGGGAGGTGAGATTGTAAGTCCCCCCAGGGGACGTGGAAGTGACGCGTTACTCTGGGCTGAGGCCGTGAAGAAGTGGGCAGGCTGCTCGCTTCTCTCTTCCCCCACTTGTCAGAGGGATGAAGGTGATACCGAGGCGTTGGTGTGCCAGAGAAACAAGACAGAAGTGTCATGGGTCCCTTAGTAATCATGAGGAGAAAAGTAGCTTGGTGGCCAGTAACCAGGAACGTTCACCTGTTACGTGAGCCGGAAACGTACTTTCCTTTTACTAAGCCACTGATGGTTAGCTGTTTATTTATTATAATAGTATTCCCCTACTGATGCACTTCTTTGAAATATTCTTCAAACTGCTTTCTCTGCTTTTAATTTCTGGAATGTCAATCAGTGAGATTTATAAGAATTCCCAGATTTCTTATTTTTTCTCACATTGCTTCTCTTTGACTTTTTCCTTTCACTTATAATGAGGTTTACTTAAAAGTTTCTTCCGACCATTCCATTAAAAACATTGGAAGGCAGCGGGAGAGGGAAGGAACGGTCATATTTTTAATTTCCAGAGTATTTTTTCTGTGATTATTCCTTTCATAATCTGTAGTTCATGTTTGATTCAATATATTCCTTATCTCTGAGGATAACAGTTACAGCTTTTAAAATTATTCTCCTGCTTTTTACATTATTCATTTCCTTTTTGTATGCACGTATTGGAAGGTATTCCTCAACATCTAATGACCCAGGGTTGCCACGCTTTTTTAGACTGAGGTGCTAGAAATCTGGTTGAAAGCTCTGCGAGGAGCCAGGGAAGCAGCGATGTATCTGGGCAACTGGCGGGCTTCCCACAGGGCGGCGGGATGGCCTGCTGGCTTCTTCCCTCGATGACCTCTGGTAACGTAGCACGGACTCTCAACTCGGCCCTGATGTTCTGGGAGCCATGCAGAGGCAGAGGGCTGGGTGGGCATGTCGCATGAGGCTCCCATTATTTTTTATGCATGCTTGCATTTCACCTTCACCTCCACCCTAAAACGTGCCAGGCATTGCCCCAGTCCGAAGCCTCTTTAGTGCAATGTCTCCGTGGAATAAGATGGCAGGTCTTACCACAAGGATTGAAGAGAAATAATTACCCAATAAGAAAGCTAAGGCTGGGTTGTGGAAATAGAGCTGGGTTGGCTTATTGGGATGGTTCATGCTCTCAGGGTTTTGCAGGTCAACTGACGTATTAATGATTACTTTGTCCAAGATATAAGCAAGACAAGAGAGATAGTAAGTGTGGTATTATTTGGGGTCATAATTGGCCTTCCTATTGGGTAGAAAAATCCCAGCAAAAGATAACCTAAATGACTAGGGTACCTCACTTTGGGGTTTTCCCAAACACACGGTCTGAGATAATGACTTGAGTGGAGTTCGTCTGGGAGGTGACATTTGAAACAGGAGAGAGGGAATGAGGAGAGTGAGCCAGGGGAGGGAGGAAAAGCCACACAACAATGAGCTACTGAGTTGGTAAACGGTGCGGGCAACTGAGGCTCAAGCCCAATCCGGGCCTGCTGGGCGCCCAGTAGAGCAGGTCTCAGAAATGTCACATCAACTGAAACGGAGGTAAAGTAATCTATCTACTACGTCTCACTGCCCCTTTTACAAGGGTCACTCCTGGGAACATTAACACCCCCTGTACTTTAGAGCAGTGACTGGTCAAGGCCTGAAGGGTCTCCCTGTGCTTAGGAGGGAGCTCCTAGAGCCACACAAGGAGAGGCCGAGACTCGGCTGTGGCATGCTGGCAGAATGCGTGTAATGTCTGTCCCAGCTGCGGGGAGAGCAGCTAGACCAAGAGCACCTAGTGAAAGACGCTATGAGCATCTGCCTCACGGGGGTGGTGGAAGGGCATGACGTAAGCAACCAAAACGGTGAGAGAAGCATCTGACTAGCTCAAGAAGGTCACGGTCAGAGGGTTCATAAACAGATCCTCCAAGGAGCCCCAAAAGGCCCACATGGCCGAGAACCAGCTTCAAACATCTGCCAGGCACGGAGAAAGCAAAGCCAGCTCCGAAGGGACCGACTCTATTCCTCTTCTGCCCCCTTTCCTACTCCCCCACCCCCGGCCCAGATCCTGAGCCCTCTGGCCAGCATGCTGGGGTTTGGGGAAGAGAGAAATCCAAGCCCATGCCTCCTTCCTCCACTGGAAGCGTCAAGCCTGGGGAAGCGATGAAGCGCCGCCTTTAAATCAATTTCAGAGTTTTCATTAATATCCGGGATCGGATACTGATCTGTGAACCAAAACTGTTTGCAGCTTTCTTTAAGCATAAGAACTACATGTGACCTAAGAATGAGTAGAAAAGTTTTTATCGTGGGGCAGGAGACATTCAACCCTTCCAAATAAAGCTCCACCAGGAGTGTGGGAGATAAAGTTGTATTTTGATGGCGGCATTGGCTATCCTTATTTGATCTACACTTGAATGAAATGAAATTCATCTTTGCTTTTTTTCCCCCTGGGGGACCATAGCTTCCCAAATGAAAAAGGTGATGAAGGGTATGGCAGATAGAAAGTTTGGCTGGAGGCTACAAGAAAGAACCCAAACTCCTTACCGTTACTCACAGGCTTGGTGTGGTCCTGAGCCTGCTGACCCCTCCTAGTCGTTTAATACTCTCTCACATTCTACTCTCTGGGCACGCTGAGGTCGTTCTCTTCCTGCAGAGCACCGTAATATAGTTCCTCCCAGCCCCCGAGATGTATTCTCTTTCCTCTCCTCCCACCTTCCGCCTCCTCTTTTAAATCCACCTAATTACTTATCATTCAGTAGATGTCAACTTAAATGTTGCCTCCTCCAGGAAGACCTCCCAAGCATCAAAGCCTGCATCACATGTCCTTCAGGTGCTGACATAACTCCTGGCGCTCGATCTCTCCTACACCTGATCCCTATCATATTTTCTTGTTTACTTTGCATTGCGCTCTCTGCCCTCACCCACCACCACAGTCTCTGTAAGAGGTGGGCTGTCTGGTTCACATCTGCAGCCCCAGAGGCTCGCACAGTGTCTGGCATGTGGTGGGAATATTTGTTAAATGAATTAATTGGTATACGTATTTTCGTAAAATACCTGACAAATGTACATATAAAAGCTACAGATTTTTACACAATCAGCTTTACAGAAAAGAATAAAATGACAAGATACTGGCACCACCCTGGAAAATTCAGGATTTATGGTGGCTGGATAGTATATGTCCCTAAGAGAGTGTTTCTCAAAGCGTGGTCCCTGAACCAGCAGCATCACCGTGAGCTAGTTAGAAATGCAAATTCTCAGCACCCCGTCCAATCAGAAACTCTGCAGGAGGGGACCAACATCTGTGTTTAACAAGACCTTCACGGCACACTCAAGTTGGAGAACCGCTGCCCTAATATTTAAAATACCCCTCCCTGCAAAGCACTTAAGTCCTATTTGGAAGGAGGAGATGGTGTCTATTAAACATCCCTGAAAATCAAGACCCATGTGACCTTGTTCTTCTTGATGCCATTCAAGTTAACCATCCGAACTAAACACCGTCCAACACAGCCCGTTACCAGAGGACTCAGCTGGAAAGGATTACAACTGAGCAGCACTGTCAACAGCTACAAACGGGGCCCAGGTGCGTGCATCTGGTCCTCCTGGCTAGGAAATCACTGGATTACTTGCTTCATTTAATTCTACATTTTAACAGTCTGACATTTTAAACTGCGTGGCTGGGTTTTTAATCAGATGGGCCCATCTCTGTACCTATCTTGGCATGACAACTTCCTCTGTGGGAGGGTTGAATGAGCGAGTGTGTTAAGCCTCAGGTTTGGCCAAGGGGAGAGGAAGTGACACTTGACATGTTTGGCCAATCCATATGTGACCTTAAGAGGTGACATCAAAACCTTCAGGTAGACAAAACCAGAAGTCATCCGGAATCTTCAGTGAATATTTGCTGAGCCCTTCACACAAGGAAGTTGTTTATTTTAAAAACCCTATCAGGTTCAGGGGGATGGGAAGTTGTGCATCTTAGATCAGATGTTACTTTATGAGGTCGCCAACAAGACCAATGGGACTTAAGACACTGGAAGGAAATTCAGTTTTTAAATGGAGTAAAAATAAACAAATAAATAAATGCACCAGAACACAAACAAACAAAAACCAAGAGGCAGGGAAACAAAAAAGAGTAAAAAATGTTCAGTTCAGGCTAACAGAAACCAATAATAAACAGACAAATAATATGCCAGACAGTGTGTTGGAGGGAAAATGAGAGCCAAGTGAAAACGTCCACCAGCTCAGCACCGAAGACCATCTCTTTATCCTGTAGAGCAGCTCTGTCCAATAAGGAAGCTGGTAGCCAAGAGAGGCTGATTATATTAAAATCTATTAAAATTTAATAAAGTAAGAAATTTATTGCCTCAGTCACACAAACCGCAGTTCATCTGTTCAGTAGCCGCATGTGGCTACCATATTGAACAGCACAGATTGGACCAGTCCCATCATCCTAGAAAGTTCTGTTGGACTGTGCTGCTCTAGAACTTACTCTAAGACCAAACTTGTATTGTTTTCCTATCCTTCCAGGGATACCTAATTTCACAGAATATGGACAATCAAAAGGTAAATGGCCAAGGATACAGGTAATTTTGCTTTGTTGACGCATGAGAACTCTCCCTGAAATTCAGCACAAATGTGGCCTTTGTTTGCCCGCACAGCTCTCTCACATACATTCAACGACATTCACCACAACACATGGCAGCTTGAATGCCTGCTCTGGGCGACACACTACCCTGGGCACCACCTGAAGAGTAAAGATGCATAGCATCTAGTTCCTGTTCTCCAGAGACATGTTTGACAGGATATGCAAGACGAGGACACAGTTATAATGAGGTAAGGTAAATAGATAAGTTGCGAGAGGTACAAACTAAGGCACAGGTCTCCAGTGTTGCTGTGCACATAACAGTCTTGTTACAAATGCTGATGCTCCAGCCCCACCCACAGAGAGGAATATTCTTTGATTCTAAGACAGGCTTCCAGCATCAGGTATGTAAGTCCTTAAATAGGAAAATGAACTCAGGAGTCAGTAAGATCTGAATGGAATTAACAGGGAAACCAAGTCCTGAAGTCACCATAATTATTCAAAGGCCCCCTAGCCAAGCAAAAGACAACATAACCAAGCCTTTGGGGACAGGTGAGTTAGACTCATAAAGCTATTAATTAATATAGGGAAATTGGCATTCCTTGAGGGAGGAGCACACTTTTTTTTCCCCAGACAGAACAACTTTGAAATACAGGAAAGCAATCCTGGGTGACACGTAAGGCTGAGAGCAGCTGGCAAATACTATGTCCCAAGGTGCTGCACTTACCCGATGACAAAAACGCTGACAGTCTTAGCCAGTGAATAACATTCTGGGCCCGCACTGTCCATAGAGGTCACCTGGCTCCCCAGTTGGCAATAGCAGCTTTAACATCAATGGATGGCTTCGGCCTTGGGACTCTGCTCCCGCGCTTGGGAAAAACAGAGAAATGAGCATTAGTTGACTTAGATAACACCTCAAACCAAAAAGCATATAAGTATTAAAATTCTAATTTTTTCATTCGCATCCTGAATTTCTTTTTTGACCCTCTATTCTGGGATATTGGGCAGTTACCCCTTCTTTCTTTTTTCTTTCTCCTTCCTTCCCACCCTCCCTCCCTCCCCCTCTTTCCTCGTCCTTCCCATCTTTCCTTTGTTTGTTTGTTTATTTTTTTATAAAGATTTGAGATGAAGGGAATTGCTTGTTCTTAACAGAATAAAGCAGGTAAAAAACAATGTTGATTCATTCAAGGCTGTCTTAATTTCCTTTGTTTGAACATATCCCTTCACCACCACCAGAATACCTTCTTTAATGACAAACAATTTCCTGCTATACCAGATCCCAAGGCCGTAATCCTTGCGAAGGGCCATGCAAATGTTAAATTTGTAAGTCATATGCGATTGTTCCAAGGAATTTTTATTGAGTTTCATTGGACATGCAGGCTAAAATGCAATTTCTGGCTTTTATTAGACACTAAAAGTCTATGTTTCAACTAACTCAACAAAGAAAAATTTGGGTGCAATACAGAGCAGATGGGAGGAAAAACCATCATGTAAGACTGTACTGGTCGTACACTGCTCAACTCCAGGGAGAACCATTTCCAAAGTCTTTGAAGTGAATAGTGTCCCCAGGAGTGGAAGAGTCGCTCAACTGTTCACGACAGCCTGAACAGGAAGCTTTCTATATCATTATCATAGGCTATATGCTCACTCAATTAAGTATTTATTGGGCACTTAATCATATGTCAGCTCTGTACCAGACCATGGTAAGCAAGCCTGATTAATTCTCAGTCCTCGCGGAGCTAATACTTTATTAGGAGAGTCTAACAATTACGCAAACACTCATGATTAAAGCATGATAAGTACTGTGATACAAGAAATAGAGAGCGCCATGAGGCACAGAGAAGGGAGTCCCTTTGGATGAGGTCAGGGGCGAGTCCTAAAAGGATGTATTGTTATTCTGAAATATTAGAGATGAATGGGAATGAGATAGGCCGAGCGGGCAGACATGGCTGGGATGCCAGTTTTGTTTCAGCCAAGTGCACTTGCCCGATCAGTGCCCACGCAGAGCTGAGCCATTCACGGGCCCCGCTCTGGGAGATGTCACCTCCATACAGTCACCCCGACAGCTGTGCCTTGCCTCAGCTTACGGACACCTGTCTTGAATCTCATGGTTTGTTCTAAAGCAATCGGGGCACCTTATCCCTACTCAATTGTAGGGGCCCGCTGAGGTCAGGGTGTCTTAGCTCCTGAAGTCCCGTTATTCTCTTTGTATGGGGTAGGTGTCCAATAAATATGGAGAGAAAATAATTAAACCATCGTCTAACTGAAGGTAAATCAGTATGAAATAAAAATTAAACCATCATCTAACTGAAGGTAAATCAGTATGAAATAAAGACTTGGGAATTGTATTTTCCCTTTTCCTAGACTTTCAATTAAGTTAAACCAACACAGACATCTAGCCCAGGCTGACTTTGAGCCTGGTTTATCTGATTTCAGTTGTGCTATTAGTGAACGCATAAGAGCAGTTTCCTGATATTGTAACATGACAGAAAAGGACATTTAAACAAATAATGACATTTGCAGCAAAAGACTTATGATCTCATGTTTTGATTTCAATCTTATAAACACTTGAAAGTAGCTTTATAGGTGTCTTGGGCTAATTCTGAGAGAGTGTATAGTTTTTGTGCAGCCATTGGAAAGAAAACACAGTATCCTGTTGCAATAAAAGTTTCAGACACAGCAGTAAATCAGGCTTGCCTTTCAGAACACAACATTAGGCCACGGGTTTGGGCATAACATTTGGTAAGATCGTTGAGACACTGAAGGCGACCGTCATAACCCACGGTTCCAAGGGCAGCTTCCGAACATGACAGCGGCATGCGGTTTTTTTGAACCCGGTATGGAGAAGACCATAGAGACAGCGGCTTGAACCCCATTAACAAGATTAGCCTTTGCCTTGACACGAACAGGGCAGCTTTTCTGAAAGCTCATAAAATATTTTTGTATCTCCGCTCCTAAGGAGGCAAGGGCAGTGGGAGAATGTCCTCCATTTATTTCATTCAGCTTAAAACATTGAAATGTTAGATTGCAAATCTGTGCATAGACCTAACACAATTGCACCAGTCTTTTCTCTTATTCGTGACAAAGGGGCCAGTGACAGTGAGGATAAGGGGCCTAGGAGAGTGGGCTTTCATAATTTGGCTTCTATTGTCAGCTTGCAGTTAAATTAGGAGATTTTACTGCCCGTTTTCTCCTGGGTTTTGGATTATAATTTGTCACGAGATCTGTGTCCAGAATAGCCATGCCAAATTTGGTCATCCATGACAACGGTGGTATGAGCTAGAAAGATATTGGCCTCCGGGTCTCTTTGGAGAACAAATTCAGATTTAATGTTGCCAGGACCCCCTGTTCCTTAGGAGAAACATGCTAGAATCTTTCATGTCACCTGTAGGGATACTCAATAATAATGAATAAAGTTACCCATTTAAAAGCCTCTTATTTGCTTTATATTCTCATTACTTTAAATTCTGATGATCTTGGATTACAGCAGGCTGTTTCAACACTTAATTTTTCATGGTTTCTTAAGACTTTCCACAAAGCAAATACACTTTTCAGGTGCAAATAACTGACATGTTACAACACAGATATAAATATCTTTACAATCAAGCATCCTTCTATATTAGCTTTGTACATAGTTGTCCAGTGAATATTTCTGAATAAAAGAATGAATAATTCTACAAATATTTCTCCATATCAATCAGCCAAAATATGTTAAGGCCAGACTGTGACTTGGATAATTTTCAAACAACATACTTCCCCCTGCAAAAAGCAGCTCAAGCCACCGAGCATTTTCCCTCCACTGTTGCTCTGGCCCCGAGGCCTACATTGTCTTACAAACCAGCCCAGCTCCCAGGAACAGTCAGTAAAATGGCTGTGCCAGAGTCGCCTCAGTGGGTGGCCCCGTTCCTCAGGCCACACGGTGTTTACTCTGCTCTGCGTGAACCTCAGTAGCTCCATTCTCTCCCGTGGCCGAGTCCTCCAGCTCCCTACGAAAGTCACTCTTCATAGCTGAAGGGTCAATCCCGGGCTAGTTTCTTGAACCCAAAGCAACCTTGACCTTCATTGGGAGGATTTACGTGATTCTTGTTTAATATATAGAACATCCTTTCCTATTTGCTTGGCTGCCATTTAGGCCCTCATCTTGCCCCTAGGTCTTATAACTCGATATCTCACCGGCAGCTGCCTCGCCGGTGGCCTCCTGGTTCATCATGGGTTCGATCTGTATCTCAGTAATGGGGACGGGCTCAGCCTCCTTAAGAAGGTGCTGTCTTCCTCCCTTGTCCATACCTCAGAGTGGTGGTGGGATGTACTCTCTTACGACCCGTGAACCCAGGAAAGAAGGACATGACTGAAATCTCCTGCCTGCCTGCTGCTTAGGTTGCTGAAAATCCCCGTTGCCAGTGCACGTGTCCCATTTGCCGTTTGCAAACACTCCAGCGGATATCCTAACCCCTGCTTTCTATAGCCACGATGCCTGGGTGCTGCAGCCTCCTTGTACACTAGTTCACGCCGTCTGAGAAGTAAATGCCGAGACAGGATAGCGCGTGCGAGGATTTCATTAGGGGGCCGCCCGTGTGAGAGGAGCTAGGACGAGAAATGGAGGAGGCTGGGAGAGCTTGCAGCCCACGAGGCTCGATGACTCCCAGGGCAGGAGAGAAGAGGGGAGAGGTGGCAGCTCCTAGTCTCCCCCTTCCACCTTACAAAGGTCTGGAAACGCTGTCAGGGCATCTTAACCAAAGGCATCTACCAAAGGGGGACTGTGTCTCTCAGGGTCGGGCCTGACTGAGCATCCCCTTGACATTTAGCCATCGGGAGGGAGCAGCCTGTGGGAGGGCCACTTCGGCACTAACCCCACCCTTGATTCCAGAGCGCAGCAGCTGGGGCCCTTGTCAGTTACGCCCCCTGTAGTCACAGGTCTGCCAGATGCGTGCTCATGGCCTTCGCCACCTGCCAGGCTGAACTTTCTTCTAGCACCGGAAGCTGGGTCTGCACCCCAGGAGCGAGCCCCACCCAGCAAGCATGCTTTCCCCCTCCAGGTCCCAGCCTGCCCCACCCAGCTGGAGTCACCAGCCAGCCAGGCCACGCCTTTTCACGAGTAGCGCTTGCACGTGTCGATTCCCTCTTGGCACTTCTCAGTGAATTTGTATGTGTTTCTAAAGTCCCCAGAATTAGTCAAGACATTGAGGAAATGAGAAAAGGTGTTCCAATTCTCTCCTTAAAATTAAAACTGAACAATCACCATAAAGACCCACTGGCCTCATGAAAGTCACCAACAGAAAATCAAAAGAAAGAGCAGGAAACTGACGCGTGGAGTCAAAGAGGAAGGTCAGCATTTCCGGAACGGGACAGGAGCACAGAAAAGCCGTCATGCCCTCACTCAGCCTTCCCTGCAGCTGCTGCCATGCTAGACACGTATGCTCAATGCCGATAAAATATTAGTAAGTTGCTATGCATAGTTTACTTTATACAAATTACAGAACTGACGTTCAAACAATGACAAGTTTTGAAGCATGACAATTTCCATGTTTGACTCTGGGTAGTGTTGGTCATGTAATGGAAGGTTATTTGGATTCTACCGAGCAACACTTGCCAATACAAGTGTCCGGATGTTTGCTACACGACACAATTCTCGGTAAATAATGCTAAATTGAAAATTCCTTATTTATTCAACAATTGTAATATCTATAATAATTAATAAACAAAATAAAGAACATTAGGAGCACACTAGAGAGTAACTCATGAAGTTCCCCAGAATCCTAATTTCTTGTTCCGAGTTCTGAAGATCTGAGACACTGAGAGCGCTCTGGAACACCCCAGAACTGAGTGGAGAAACGGCGAGGGCTTAAAGAGGCTGCTTTCACCTCATGCCATCACAGTTCAACCCCCTTAGCTAATCAGAACCTCCGTCTCGTGGCTCCTTCACAATAACGAAAATAATCACATCTTAACAGCCCTTAGTTGCAAATCTTCCCATTTTAGAAAAAGAAACGCAGTTGCCTTTTAAATTACATGTCCCCTCTAGGCTGTGGCAACCATGTGGCTCAAATGGAAAGCAACACCACAATTGAAGAAAGGGAAAAGTGCATCATTTTAGCCACGATATTGCTCCAGAAGGTGTCATACCCTTGAACTTTGACGAATGTCTCCTCTCTCCAAAGACCTATTCCTGATTCTACTCCAGTGCCGTGGTTTGCTTGGACTGCCAAAACAAAATATAACAGACTGGGTGGCTTAAACAAGCGACACTTATTTTTCACAGTTCTGGAGGCTGGAAGTCCAAGAGCAAGGTGCCCGCCAATCTCCTTCCTGGAGAAGGCTTTCTTGCTGGCTTGCATCCTTCTGTGTCCTCATATGACAGAGTCAGCAAGCTCTCTGGGGTCTCTTGTTATGAAAGCACAGTTCCCAGGATGAAGTTCCCACCCTGATGACCTCATCTAGTCCTGATGACCTCCCGTTTCAAATACCACTACATCGGGAGGTTAGGCCTTCAACATATTAATTTGGGGAGGCCCATTCAGTCCGTAACATCACATGGCTTCCCTGAGACCAGCAAAAGCTCATACAAATGGGGTCCAGTTGGGGATGGGGGACCGGGCGGTCCTCACCCCTTTTCCTTGGTGCTCCTTATTCCCCTGTAGGCACTAGTCCCTCCGTGTCCCCAAGGGGCCCCTCTCTGGGATTTGGGCGGGGACAGGAGGAGGCAGCGCATTCCGGTATGTTGAGGGCCACCGCGCGCAGGGGCCCCACACACAGCGCCAACTTCCGTCCTTCCTTCGTCCCTGGTGGGAGCCCTCCCCTCGTCTACAGAAGAGAGGCATTGGGGGTCAAACAGTTTCGATAACTCCCATGCTCATGTGACACACACAGTAAGGACTAGATCTAGTTTTTTAAAGATAAAATTCATATGCTATAAAATTCACTCTTTTAAAGCACACAGTTCAGTGATTTTTAGTATATTCACAAGGTTACGCAATCATCACTACTATCAAGTTTCATGACATTTCATCACCCCAAAAAGAAACCCTGTGCCCACTAATAGTCACTCCTCCATCCCCCTTCTCTCAGCCCTTGGAAACTGCTTATCTGCTCTCTGTCTCTGTGGATTTGCCTATTGTGGACACTTCATTCATCCATGTTGTAGCATGAATCGCTACATCATTCTTCTTTATGGCTGAATAGTATTCCACTGCACGGATATACCACATTTTATTTATCTGTGTATCAATTGATGGACATTTGGGTTGTTTCCACTTTTTGGTTCTTATGAATCATGCTGCTATAAACACTTACATGGCAGTCTTTTGTGTTGACATATGTTTTGAGTTCTCTTGGGTATATTCCTGAGAATGGAATTGCTGGGTCATAGTGTAACTCTATCTTTAACCCTTTGAGGAACTGCTAATCAACCCAGTTGCGAACAGTCTAGTTTTGAACTGTCTAGGTTCTTCCCAACACATCAAGAAATCATGATGATTCCTGTCAACCTTTCAACCTTTGCTATGTACCCTAAGCACCTGGGGACCTTTAAAAATATACTGAAGCCTCAGCGTCCCCTGCGAGAGATTCTGACGTAATTAGTCTAGGGTGGGGCTCAGACACTGGTGTTTGTTCAAAGCTCTGAGTAGATTCGACTAGGAAGCCCAGGTTGAGAACGATCATATTACACTTTACCTAGTCTACGTCTGTGGGCCTTTCAGCTGAGGTCGGTCTCCCTACTGGTAATAAAGAGAAACAACGGGCCAAGCCTCTATGGGGAAGTGTTGCCTGTCTCTCGACCACATTACGCTTTAAGAGAGTGAAGACAAGCAGGTCCCTGCCAGAGGTTCCAACTCGCCTTGGGAGCATGGTGAGAGCGTGACAGGCTGGCAGGCCCCTTGGGCCCAGTGTCCCTCCATGAAGGTCAGTGTGCATCCCTGTTGTCTGTTTACCTCGCAACAGCCCTTTTAATGGCTGCTAATTTTACAGATGAAACCCGGACGCTTGAAGAATCAGAGCAGCTCGTCCGAGGTCCCCAAGGGGCAGAGCTGGGATCTGAACTGAGGACATCCAGCTCTGGAGCCAATCCTAATAAACAACTTTAACAATGACAAAAATAGTCCTTCACCTTAGTTACTGCAAAAATATCACTAAACACAGTACTCTTTATGGCCAAAACCAAAATACTCTGGTGAGAAAGGACCCAAAGATTTTAAAACGTGGCCAAAGGCACCAAGAAAATACATACTGATATCAAAACATTTCAGCTATCCTGGCTTTCAAACTTGTGTACCTGACCTTAGGGCACAAGATGTTTTTCCTCTGTACCCATGATGGACATATTTTATGTTTCTTCTCTGTGGATGGGGATTTTGATAATGGACAATGCATGATAACATCGCCCTGAGTCTGAGAGGAGTTTGGAAGGTTGAAAATCCTGCTACAAGTTTACCAGCACAGTGCAGCCTGGGCTGCTGTCTCCTTCCACCAACCCAACCGTATCGGTTTCCAAACTGTCTCTCTCAGTAGCCTCTGGTTTTATTTAATTTACTGCACTTGGAATTTGATAAGTTCTTGGCTTGCTTTCGCATTCTTTCGGATCCTCGTAATTCACATATTATCTTTCAGCTTTAGTCTTTCGAATCTTCTAGTTACTCCTGGAGGAAAGCTGCTTTAGTGTTTTATCCAGTTAATGCCTCAAAAACGTAGTCCGAGTCAAACACAGGGATATATTCTTACCCAGAAGCGTCATTGTGGTCCAGACACTGCTCAATGTCCGACATTTGGGGAGGTCCGATATTGTTCATGGGCCCCACTAGGCATCTACAGATGAAAAAGAGTATCCCCACCCTACAGGAGTTCACATTTTTGTGGGGAGGACAGACAACAGCCAGCTACAAAATAATAAGCATTGTGACAGAGGTATGTGCATGGTGCCGTCCATGCTCAAGACTAAGGCAGCTTGTACAGACCATGGAGGCCAAGAGTGTTTTTAAACTAGAGGTTGCAGAACATACGTAAAGGGGGCGGCCATATTCCAGGAGGGCGTCCCTGAAGCATCGGCCATGAGGGCAGGCGTGGTTGGAACACAGGGTGGGGAGCATGGAGTGAAGAGATTCAGAAACGGTTAATCCTTATGTAGTCTTAATATATGCCACAAGAAGCTCTTGCTGCTTGTTAACTCCTAGTAATTCTCGCAGTGCTTGAGAGGCAGGTACTGCCATTCATCCATTTTAGAGATAAGGAAACTAAGGCAGAGAAAGGTCATAGTACTCAATAAGGGATAAAGCTAGGGTTCAACCCAGGTAGCCTGGCATTAGAGTCTAGTTTATTTCTACCAGGCTGGTGTGGAAAGCACGTGTGAGATCCTGAATGACTTTGCCAGTTCATCCCATTCATTCATTCATTCATTCATTCAATGTACATTCATGGAATGTTGCTATACATTAGGCATGATGACAAGCTTGAAGACAAAAGAGACAAGGTCCTTGAATCCTACCCTTACGGCAATGGCGGAAGCAGAACAGCAGGGCAGATGACCATTTAATTAAAATGAAGTGGAATAACAATAAGACACTGCCTTCTGGTGCTAGAGTTGAACAGGAGGCACCACTATAAAAACAGGAAATGCTAAGGCAGATAGATTCAATCAAAATCATCAGAAGAAAAGTTAGGCTCAGCTTTAGACCTAATAAAGGTAAATCCCATAACATGCACGTGGGCAAAGGTGAGTAAAGAACAGATTGTTGCACAAAGAAGAGAAGGGACACAGTATGGAGGTGCTGATGCCAATGCAAAGGGAATACAATCTGATGTAAAGGGTTAAATGGAACAGCAGGCAGGGCAGGCTTTTCAGGCTGGTAACTGTCACCTGAGGTACCATGAGCATCACGTGGGTCTCTCTCCAAATCCATCATAACTTTCCTTGGAACACTTGAGGATGCTGTTGGCGCGTACGAGCACCTGGAGACCAGCGCTGGCTGGCTGGGAGAAGCACCGGCCTAAAGGGATGCAGTTCTAAACTCTCCCCGGAACACACACAATTCGTATGCTCTGGTCCCAAGTGATAGCCACGTGAGCACACTGGGCACGCAAAACGCAAGATCTCCCCGACTCCCAGCTGACTGATTTGCCCCGGAGTGAATGTCCCTCACCTCCCCTGCATCCTCCTGTCACTTGCTAGTGACAGCAAAGGGGAAACTATTGGGCTTAGAAAGTTTTCCTCCAAAACTCCTTCAACTTGAAGCAGGGACAACACTTTGGAAAACCCTTTCCGAAGCAGATTTTTCTGCTTGACCAAAGGTATAATTTTTCCTCTAGGAAGTTAAGGTACCTCATGCTGGTGTAATCGAGTTTCCCTGGGAAGAAGCCGATGCCCCCTGGGTGGTCACTGCTGTGGAGAAATTAAATGCAGATGTTTGGCGGGTCGCCTCCCGTGCATCCTGCTCTTTGTGTTTTCCCTCCTAGAGAAACCAAGTAGCTTCAGGACGTCCTGAACGCGGGGCCTATGTACTCATTAACAACGCGTCTGTGCAGTCCGCTGTTACACGAACCTCTGAAATTAATCAAAGATCCAGCGAATTCATCAGTTTATCCCCAATAATGGCTCTCTCTTCTTCCAACCACTGTCCCAGCCAACGGACACAGCAGCGTGTCCCTTCTTGTTTCAGGAATGATCGTGGGGAAACTCTCAAATTTGTGCAACACTGATTTTTAAAACTGTGTTCTTATTTATTATTTTGAGAAACAAATGTTGACAATTTTAACCTTTGAAGTGAAGGGTAAAAAAAAGGGCCACAGCTGTTGTCCTTCCATGGCGTTATTAGGCAAAGGTGATACATGTTGATTTGCTAGTGCATTTACCTACTAATTTTTGAGAAATTATGAGTGGGGAAAGGAATAGGTTAAACTTATAAAACTCACCTTTACAAATAATCTCACTTCTATTAAAAAATGTGTTTACTCCAACCCCCTTCCAGCTACTGCGTCCTTTATTTCTTGTCATTTATAACACAGCTCCTCTAAAGAACTGTCTATACTCTGAGCCTGATTTCTCTTTTACAACGCATTTTTTGCTCCTACAATTTCTTTATCTCACTATAAAACCCATTCATATGCAAACCTCCCAAACACAAAACAAGTCAGCTCTGCTTCTAGGCTGAAAATAATTTTCTTTCCAAATCCTCCACTCTCTCATTTCAGGACCATGCTCTGATTAGGTCTGTACATCAGTTCAAGGCCGGCTTCTTAGGCTAGCTCATGGCTATGCTCTTCCATGGTGGGTCCCTAAACAGGCCGATAAAGTCATCGTGAAAACACTGTCTACAGCTTCATTCTGCAGCACAAATATTAATCTACTGTCGGCTATTATTTGCAGTCAGCAGGGTTTTTTTAGTACCAACAAGCCTGTCTAAATCCAGTACGATGCCAAAAAATCATCATGATACACAATTTAAAAACTGTACGAGGTCTGTCTGTCCAGAAAAAGTCCGGCTATTGTTAACACAGCAAGAATGGTTTGCACGACATCAATGTACCCTGGCACCCAAGAGTGGGCTGGAATGCACATGCATGAATGAACAACGATGACTTCACTGTACTAGTCAGTGGGGGGAGGGGGGAGATGCCATTGAGTGAGCATGTGTACTGTGTGGCCATCACATTCAAAATGACTGAGCGATAGAGCAACGAATCTGCACTCAATTTTGTGTTAAGCTTGAACATTCCTCTGTGGAAACTATTCAGATGGTTCAGAAGGCCACAGCTCTGGGCAACTGGTGATGGGCAGCTTCACCATGACAATGTGCCCACTCATGCATCACGTCTCATGCAGAGTTTTCTGGAGAAACATCAAATCATCCAGGTTACTCAGCTCCCCTATAGCCCAGGTTTGGCACCCTGCAACTTCTGGCTTTTCCCAAAACTAAAATCACCTTTGAAAGGGAAGAGATTTCAGACCATCGATGAGATTCAGAAAAATACAATGGGGCAGCTGATGGTGACTAGGAGAACTGTGTGAGGTCCCGAGGTGCCTACTTTGAAGAGGACCAGAGGCGTCATTGTCCTATGTACGACGTTTCTTATATCTTGTCTCTTCTTCAATAAATGTCTCTGTCTTTCATAGTACATGGCTGGATAGCTTCTGGACAGACCTCATATTTCCACACTTCTTAGTCTGAGCCAGGAAATAGAGTATATGCACGTATGTGTGCTGTGTACCCTTTAAGTACACAAATGCCACTCAGTCACCTTGCACTTCTATAATTGTGCTCACTGAACGTGTTGCTTCCCTAAGTGATAATAGTAGGCTGGGGTGATGGATTGGTCTGCAAGTACATTCCCTTTCCAATGGTAAACTCTGCCAGCAACTCTTGAGTAATTATGGGGTGGAGAGAGGAGTAAGTCAAAGTTTTAAAATCACCTTCAGAACATGCAGTTAATTCTCCCATCACCCAATCCTTCTCCAGATACTGCCTCATTTCTCAACTTCCTTTTACAAGAGTCCTTCAAAGTGTTGTCTCTACTTCCTGTTTCCAATTTCCTGCCTCTCAATCTCTTAAATCTCCTCTGATGAAGCTTTTGCAGCCACCACTCACCAAGGCTGTTCTACTGAAGTTTCACTAGCTACCTCCACATTACTAAATCCAAACTCAGTTCTCAGTCCTCACCATGCGTGGCTGGTTAGCAGCATTTTCCAAAGCTCATCACTCTGCCCCCTTTGAAACAATTTTTGCAGCTGGCTGCCAGGCCAGCACACCACTCTGCTGTTCCTTCTGCCCCTTGGGCTGCGGCTTCTCAGGCTCCTTGCCGGTCTCTTCTCCTCTCTCTGAATTTTTTTAAAAATTGAGGTGAAATTCACATAACATAAAATGAACCATTTACAGGTGAACAATTCAGTGGCATTTAGTACATTCACAATGTAGTGCAACCATGGCTTCTATCTAGTTCCAAATGTTTCTATCATCATAAAATGAAACCCTATACCCACGAAGCAGTCACTAACCCTTCCTCCCAACCCCTGGTCCCTGGAAACCATTAATCTGTTCTCTGTTTCTATGGATTTAACTATGCTGGTTATTTAATATAAATAAGATCATATAATATGTAACCTTTAGTTTTTGGCTTCTTTGACTTAAAATAGTGTTTAGAGGTCCATCCATGTTAGACCATATGTCAAGGCTTAATTTCTTTTGGGGGATGAATAATACTCCATTGTGTGGATAGACCACAATTTATTTCACCTGTTGATGGACATTAGGGTTGTTTGCACCTTTTGGCTATTGTGCACCTGACTTTTTATTACCAGTGTGCTCTGGGACCCAGTTTTTCTACCACTTCTCTCTTTTTTTTCATTTCCACATTACTCTTTAGTGGATCTCTTGCGGTCATATGACCTTCTATAATGTCCGTATGCCATATATCTCCAACTCAGACTTCTCTTCCAAACTCCATACTCTTATAATTTAACTGCCTGTTTGACATCCATTATTAGATTCCAATAGGCATGTCAAATATAACATATCAATTTGCTGCCAATCTTACTGCTCCTAGTCTTTCCCTCTCAGTTAATGACAACTCCATCCATCTTTATGCTTTGGCCACGGGGCTCAGAGACACCTTTGGCTCCTCCCATATTCACATTTGATTTATCAGCATATCCTATCATCTGCTCTCATCACTTCCACTCTGACCTTCTAGGTCCAAATTACCTGCTCCAAGATCATCTAGATTATTACAGTGATCTCCTGGCTTATCTCTCAGCTTCTTGCAAGACTGGTTTATAAAATACACAAACACACACACACACACACACACGCACCCCAACTCCTCAGGACTCTTTTTGTGTGTTTTCACATACTGCTAGCCTGCATCAATTATAAAGTTGCTGGGCAAAAGCATTTTGACCTTCTACAAGAGGTTTAAGTCTATCCATTATCATCTGGTGAAGACATTCTCAACTGAAATAAGCATGGAAGAAATGACTTTGATTTACTAATTTTTAAATGTTCTTGGGTTCTGGATTTATTTTCCTTGCTTCCAGTTCTTAGGGAAAAAAGAAACATCAACATAAATTAAGTTTCTTAGCTCTACTCCAAGGGAAAAAAACACAAAATCTTCTTTGTTCAATTTCAATGGTATTCTCCCTCCGTCCATTTTAACAGATGGACTAACTCTTGATTCCCTGACCAGCCTTTATTCCATGTTTGAGAATTAGCTCCATGTTGCCTATGAATTTAAAAGAGCAGTAAATTCGCATTACTGAATCCCATTCACAAATAGAAAATAGCATAGCAGAACTGAAAACTTAAAGCAGGGTTCAATTAGCATCAAATTAATTTTACTTGTCACATGTATTATTTTCAATAAAACGACATTTTGTGCTGTAATATAATTGTCAACTTATCTTGCTATAAAGCTGTGGTTTTAACTGGGGGCAATTTTGCCCCTCCCCCAGGAGACATTAGGCGATGTATGGAAACATTTTTTGGTTGTCACAGTGTGGGAGGTGCTACCGGCATCTGGTGGGTAGAAGCCAGGAACACCGCTAAACATCCTACAGCGCGCAGGACGGCCCCTCGCAACAAAGAATTACCTGGATCAAAATGTCAAGACTTCCAGATTTGAGAGAGTCTGACTGAAAGGTGAAGGAGGGAGGGAATAAGTGGCGACAGAAGCAGACTTGCCGTGGGGCGGTGAACACACAATACAATATACAGATGTGTTATAGAATCGTGCACCAGAAACCTATATAATTTTATTAACCAATATCACCCCAATAAATTCAATAAAAAATAAAGTTAAAATGTTTATCATTCCTTGGGACCATGGGGTATAAGTCCAATTAAGAAGAGATTTAAATTTTATAAGGCGATTTTTGGTTTTCTGACTTGGTTACTTTCATTGAAGGTACAGTTTCTATATTTTTATTTCAATATAAATTAGCATATGTCACCTTTAAAGTCACTCATGTGGCACTAAGCCAACTTCTGGAAATACTCTGAGAAAAACTCAGTAGCAACTAATTTCCTGAAACACTGATCTGGCACCAAACTGCTCCAGAGATGATTACAAAAGCAAGAGGCGAAGTGCATTGCACATAGTAGGTGTTGACAATATGTAGTGATTTATTGACTCCAATTCAGAATGTGTTTGCAATTCAAGGTTCTGGATGGTTTGTTAGTTTCGACATTTGTCAACCTGATATAATACTCAAATTCTTTTGGGCTCAGTAGGGTCCCACAATTTCTATAAATGAAGGTGGTGTGAGATGATTTCCAAAGATTTTATTCCAAAACGCTCTCTCTTTCTTTCTTTCCTTCTATTACAAGTACGTATTGGCATAGTCAGACTCATAGGCATAGGTACAGGTACAACTCTGTAACCACCGGGGTCGTTTTCAATTGGAAATCCCACATGTATTGTAGTCTCTACTTTAAGAGACTAACTAAAACATTATTAACTTCCAGAGCGTGGGTACTGGGAGGACTAATGAACGTGTACTGCAACCACTCCTCTTTATTACAAATGAGGAAAGAGAAGCTCCCAGAGGCTGTGAGACCTTTCCAAGGCCACAGAGCTGGTTAGCGGCCAATCCCGGACAAAAGCTCTGCTCTTATGTTCGAGTATTCTGAGATGTTCCCAACAGGCTCATTTTTCCTTGCTTGACTTGTTTGGAATCAATCTTTCCAAAACTGCGGTGTAAGGTTATGTTGTCTAATTTATTGTAAGTCTATAAACTTGATATAAGTCCCTGAGCAAGTTATTTTTTCCCATCCTTTTATCTGAAATTAAAATCCTTCCACTGAGGGTACAGCACAATTCTTTAAAGTGAGCTGGAAATTATTATAATACAGACTTAATAAGTATAATATGTAATACTTACTACTTAGTATTTAATAACTATGCAGTTAATGATTTTTTTTGTCATAATGGCTTTTGAAAGTTATATTGCTTTTGGAATAATTCCTTTTTTCCCCCCAGAATATCAACTTTTCTACCCTAAAACACACTAAGTAAACTATAAGAAGTGACATGTCAACATTATTAATTTAGGCAACGTCGTACCAATTTACTCGACACAACAATCATTAGAGGATACAATGTCTAATAACAATAGAGAAATTTTATGTCTATTGTGTTTGCAATTCCATGTACACCCAAAGAATTTTGCTTGGTCCTTACACCAAGCACAAGGCCTGAACAGGCTGATGAACGGTTGTGGGACAAGTGTGCCGTCTCCACACTTGGAAGCACAGTCACGTGTAACCTTTATGTTTCCCCAAAAGCGTATTTCTGTCCTACAACTTTATTTGTAAATTTATTTTGAGCATAATGCAGCCATAAGGCCCAAAGGGTTGAAAAACCGTTAAGGAAAGTGGGTCAGAAAAAGTGACTTTCAACAAACCTTTATACCATCTATTTGTGTGTTTATCTATTTAATCGAATGGAAACCGGTCTCATTTAATGGTTTTCAGGAATTAATTAAAGCTATTAAGCAAAGAACAGAGTTGAAAGTGTCTTGGAATTTTTTTTGTGTCATGAAGCCAAGAAGGCAAGGACCCTCTACACTTAAAATTCTCCAGGTCCCCTCTCCCTGCTCCCCGGGAGGCCTAACTATTAGAACATCTGATTTCAGGTCTTCTCCTTGCCTGTCTCTTCCTTATGTCTTTTCCTGCTAGCTAAATACTGAAGTGTTGTAACAGACACTTCAAAAATGCCTGGGTTCAGGCATGTGACTTTAATAGGAGGCTCTGGCTGGGACTTTCTGCAATGAAAACCAAATAATTCTGCGTTCAAATGGAAATGGAAATATTTCATCCTGAATTATCTTTACGAGATGATTCCAGCTTTTACATACGAAAATAACAGTTAAGATTTTTATCTGTGAATTTCTCAGGAGCTCCACTTTCAGACTATGTGGTCTATTTTAAACACACCATATGGATTATGTACTCTAAGAACTACTCGGGACTAAAAAAAAATTGTGCAAACACAAACCACCCAGTTCTGAAGTCCCAGCTGGCACTTCTGTTACCCATAAGTGCTCTTTTCTGTTTATGTTTCTTACACCCACATGTATATATGTTTGCAGTTGGAATCCTTCACCCTTGTCTCTTAAAAATTCCTTGAGCAATAAGGCGGCCGAGAATGGGACTTTGCTGCATTTCTGCAGGTTGCTATTTAGCCCAGCAATGTGTACAAAGTCAACACTGAAGCCAGAGGGCCACTGGGAGAATGCACGGTCCAGAATCTTCTCCTCCCCCTCTTCCATTCAAATTTGCTTGTCTGCTGTTCCATTTCCTTGAGGCTTAACTCTCTGCTTCTGCAGATGCCACCCAAGGTGAGGAAGCAGCGGCTCCCAAAGCTGTGGACCTCACCCGCCGTTAACAAGAGTCCCAAGGAAACAAGGGTCCCATGGGGAAACTACGAAGATTCAAAACTCCTCAAAGCCTCTTACGCCCAGAGCTCTCCATGTTAATATTCACTGTAAGTGTCTTGGATAGGGCGCTGGAGTACAGGTTTTTCTGTATTGCATTTAAATATGGAGCTCGTCCTTTTCACCTCAGTGTCCTAGAGGAAGGATATTCCGCAGAGCTCATTGGGAACTACTGCGGTTTAAAGGAGCTTCTCAAGGTTTAATACTATATCCCAGGGCATGAGTCTCAAGTAGGACGTGCAGGCCTCCCACGTGGCTGCTGGGGAAGCTATTTTTAAATAAGCGGAGCTATTGGCACATGTCAGGACCCTCCACACAAGTGGGTGCCTATTTCAGCCCTGATAATATACTCTCCTGTGACACAGTCACATTGTCACACATCTACAAGTGACAGCAACCATTTCAGGGATGATGAGACAGGAGAGGCAAAGCAGAAAATAGGCAGAAATTTTAACCGTGTCATTGAGGGTTTATGAATTACAAATAGCAGCAATCTCCCTTGTCCTTTTGTCCCCGCTACGTGATTAGCTTGAGGGCGGGGCCAGGTTGCGTCCCTAGTTTTTGCCCTGCGCTCTAATCCAGGGGCTGGCGCAGTTACCCACTCAATGAATATTTTCAGAGTGACTTAGTGATTCGGTAGTCACCAAATTTGGGCATTCTGCCCTGTTTTCGTATTCCTCCCTTCCTCTCGGTGATTGCAATCTCCATTCTCACTGATGATCGTGGGGATCGGTACATAAGGGAATCAAAGAGGACATCCGGTCCGTGTTGTATTCCCAGTCCGAAGGCCACTTAGATTAGGTGAATGAGCATATCTCTCGTATTTAAAACCTCTAGTAAAAGAGACTTCAAGACATCCTTACTATTTTGTTCTAAAGCTACACGACAGTCATGGCTAAGAAAATTCTCTTCAATCACACCTTCTGTTTTGTGCAACTGTCAAAAGGCACTTGAGGGATGGGGGCCACTTCCATGGAAGTGTCAAGTTCAAACATACTTTTCTCTAAACGCTTTGGGAAAACCACCAAAGAACAAGATATTTCTTACTGCATAATTAAATGAACAACATTCTCTGGAATCGTATTTCCAGTCTCACCTTGAACACACACACATATGCGCACATGAATATATCTGCATGCACATGTATATGTATATGTGTGTAGGTATACTGATATCATCTGCCCAATCATATAGGTTCAAAACTTCAGCCATTTTCGTGACCTCATTCTCCTGTGAACCATGTTCATTTAATTACCCACTGAATTTGACCCCTACTGTTCCTGAAACACATCCATTGGATCCTCTCCTGATTTCTACTGTTAGTTCTAGCCTTTCTTCTTTTTCACTTAGACTGTGAAGTAGACTCTCTAAACTAGTAGAGAGAGATTTCCAAACCCCCATCCAGCATTGCATTTGTATGACCTTATATAACTGCTAAAATGTCTGCCAATACGTTGGGTTGGCCAAAAGGTTCATTTGGCTTTTAAGTAAAAATAAAAAACACATTTTTCATTTTCACCAATAACTTTATTGAACAACATATTCACCATTTTCTTCCACTACCTTCTGCTATATTTTAGGCAACTTCATAATTCTATCTTCCCAAAACCTTTTATCCTTTTGAGCAAGGACCTGTTCCAGGTGCCTTTTGCAGTCTTCCATTTTTTCCATTAAGAGAATTTTGTAAACACCAAAATAAATTGAAGTCTGAAGGCGCGATGCCTGGTGAGTACAGCAGATGAATCAGAACTTCCCAGCCAGGCTGTAACAGTTTTCGCCTGGTCATCAAAGAAACAGGCGGTCCTGCGTTATCCTGATGGAAGATTATGCATTTTCTGTTCTGTTGACTAATTCCGGATGCTTTTCATCAAGTGCTGCTTTCAGTTCATCTAATTAGGAGCAGTACTTGTTGGAATTAATCATTTGGTTTTCCAGAAGGAGCTCATAATAGAGGACTCCCTTCCAATCCCATCATACACACAACATCACCTTCAGTGGATGAAGACTGGCCTTTGGTGTGGTTGGTGGTGGGTCATTTCATTTGCCCCATGATCTCTTCCATTCCATGTTATTGTGAAGTATCCACTTTTCATTGCCTGTCACAATTTGTTTTAAAAACAGAACATTTTTGTTTCATTTAAGCAGAGAATCATATGCGGAAATATAGTCAAGAAGGTTTTTTTTTCCTTAACTTACGTGGAACTCAAACATCAAAGCAATTAACATAACCAGCTTGTGCAAATGATTTTCAACGCTTGATTTGGATATTTTCAGTATGTTGGCTATCTCTTGTGTGGTATAACATTGATTGTTCTCCATTAATGTCTTGATGGCTGCTCTCAACTTCAATTGGTCTACCCAACCATGTGCAGCATCATCCAGCAAGAAATCTCCAACACAAACCTTCACAAACCACTTTAGACATGTTCGATCACACAGCATCTTCCCCCATAGACAGCACAAATCTTTTTAAGTTTCTGTTGCATTTTCACCTTTCTTGAAATAATAAAGTATAACATGCCAAAAATGTTGCTTCTTTTCTTCCATCTTCAATATTAAAATGGCTACACAAAAATTCACCAATTTTGACAAGTTTTTAAAAATGCACACTGATATGAAGCTGCCACTATACAATCTAATAAAACTGTTCCGAATGAAATTAAAGACAACTAAACGCTACTAGAGCCATCTTACAGAAAAAAATAGAGTGAACTTTTTGGCCAACCTAGTATTACTTAATGTTTCTGATCATTCTGTAAACTGGGCACCACGGCCTCTGTGTGCACATGAGGTCACCGTGAATGATAAACAATGAGCTCAGTGTCCCACAGCTAGTCATTTATTTGTGAACAAATCATGCCTCCTTCTACCTCATTCCCTGCCCCCCATGGACCTTAGATATTTTTTAAAACATACCTAAAAAATAAACTTTAAAAGACTTCTAAATGGGAATTTATTAAGTGGGGAAAGACTAAATTTGTATTTCGATATCATTAATAAAGTTATTAGCCATTAAAATTGAAAAATAAGTACCTAATTAAAACGTAATGCATTCTACTTAAAACCAGTTAATTTGCACTATGAAAAAACAAGATACATTTTTTGGTGAATTCCTAAGGGCACGTGGAAAGCAGTGTATTACCTAGAACGGGTTCTAATATTACCTAACTGTTCAGATTTGGGGGTCCCGGCAAGCAGAACTATTTGCTGGGTGCATATACTGCATTTGTCTTTGCTTTTCTCCCAGCGCGGGATGACTCTTTGCAGCATCTCCAACCTTCCTAACCCTGCTCAGCCACTAAGCCTCAGCTCATAGGCCATTCCTCCTCACTACCCTCAAACCTTCTCTGCTACCCTAGGTGGTTGTTCATAGCTCTCTTAGGGTCTTCATCAGATTCTAGCCTATATCATGGTTATCTAGGTTCATGTCCCCCACCCTTAGAAAAACCATTCACTTGTTCACTGATTCCACAAACAACCTTTCAGCACTGCCACCACGCCAAGCCTATTCTGGGCTCTGAAAACAGAGAGAGTAACAAGAAAAAATTCTGCCTCAAGAGTGCAATCTTCTGCAAGCACCTGCTGTCTCTGTTATGCCACATGCATCGATGAGGTTGCGCGGCCAGGCCAGCATATCTGACTACATACAGACTCCCGTTTACAGAGTGCTGTTTACTCTTCTGCCTCTCTAGTGTAGCCTGAGACTGTAAATCCATCACAAAGAAATCTTGCATTTCAGCCTTGCATTAAGCATCTAATAACTGACTGCACTTCAAACAGAAGGGCGCTTCTATTGAGAAAGAGGTATCCCTTACACGAGCCCAGCATTCCATTAACCAATGAAAGAAAGTGTTGTTTCAACATGCCATTTCTCCCTGAGTTCTCCTCTTAATTAATTATGTAGCTCAGAGTAGTAATGGTAGGAGAGAAATCTGTCATAGCCAGAGCTCTTTTCCACTAATGAACTAATTAGAACTTTTTATGTTTACATTTATATGGAAAAGTGATTTGATTTTACAAAGTGTACTGAGTTCAGTAGTGATGAGAAGGGTCCATGGCTTCCTTGAACAATTAGGAACAACTGTTTCAGTGCTTTGGTTCTAATTATAATTGTCAGTTCATCATTTATATAATAAACCCTTCTGAGGGCCTGTTTCCACAACCAGTGTAAACTAATACACTAAGAAAACAAAGAGAATCTAAGGGAACAAAGGGAAAAGAACTTTGAGAACTTTCAGTAGACCCTGGAAATTACAGACCGCATCATTACTTTATGTCTCAGCCAATTCTTTCAAAGCAGGATTTGAGACAGTTCTCAGGTAAGTACATAAATCCCAATTAAAAATAGTAATTGAGGCTATGGAAGGGAGCAGAAAAAATGTACGCTCTTACATTTGATAAAACTGAACAAGTGTAACTCTGGCCCTTCCTGTTGGCCAAGCCAAAAAGAGAATAATGACCAGTAACTGAGTACTCCTTAGTGGAACGGACCACATATACATGTTTCCTTCTTGACTGCACCCCTCAGTTGGACACTGGATGGTAGCTTATTCATCTTTACCTGTCAGTTTGTTAAATTGGATCTCCCTTTCCAAGTGGAGGTCTGGGCTTCATTAAATTTTGCTAAGTTTCCTCCATAAATGAAGACAGTGTTGTGTTAATAGCTCATAACTGAGATGCCTGCCTTCGCGCCTGACCCCCTGGAATCCATTCTACGGTTAAGAGTAATTCCTCGCGAATGTAAATGCATGTCTCTTACATGCCTGCCATCTTCCCAAGGCTTCCCATCACATTTAGCATAAAGTCTAGACTCCTGTGCTCTGACCCCCGTGGCCCGACAAGGTCTGGTCACTGCCTCAGCTCCCACTTCCACTCCCTCCCTCAGCTTTGAGGCAGGGCGATCGTCTCCATTTCTGGAACACATCAAGCTCATTTCCTCCTCTGGGTCTTTGCTCTTGCTGTTGCCTCTGTCTGGAAAGCTCTTTTCTCTGATTTTCACATAATTGCTTCTTTGTTCATTCAGATTTCATGCCAATATTAAATTCCCTGGAAGCACTTTCCTGACCATCACAGAACCAGTCTGCACATCATGTTATACCACGTTACTAGGTCTTACGTCCTTCACCACACCTACCATCTGAAGGGCCCTTGGTTCCTGTGCGCGTTTGCTTGTCTTTGTCATCACGCTTGCATGTAAACACACAAGAGAAGACACCTGTGCATCTCACTTCCCTCTTCGTTACCAAAACCCAGAGCCATGCATGACACGTGGTGTGATGGACAAAAGAATAAAGGGAAGACAGTATATGATGAGCTGACTTTATAATATGAATAAAAGAGAAACATAAGGACGGGGTCTGTCCGGAAAAAGTCCAGCCATTGTTAATATAAGAGAACAGTTTGCGCCACATCAATGCAACCTGGCAGCCAAGGAGAGTGGACTGGAATGTGTATGTGTGAACAGCGACGACTTCACTGGACTAGGCAGTGGGGGTGGGAGACTCCGTTGCATGAGCATGTGTACTGTGTGGCTGTCACATTCAAAATGACTGAGCAAGTAGAACAACGGATCTGCATCCAATTTTGCCTTAAGCTTAAACATTCCTCCACGGAAACTATTTGGATGATTCAGAAGGCCGTGGGTATGAGCAGCTGGTGATTGGCAGCTTCCTCACAACAATGTGCTCACTCATGTAACACATCTCGTGCAGAGATTTTTGGAGAAATATCAAATCACCCAGGTGACTCAGCTCCCTTACAGCCCAGGTTTGGCATGCTGCAACTTCTGGGTTTTCTCAAAACTAAAATCGCCTTTGAGAGGGAAGAGATTTCAGACCATCAATGAGATTCAGGAAAATACGATGGGGCAGCTCATGATGACTGGGAAAACTGTGTGAGGACCCAAGGTGCCTACTTTGAAGGGGACTGAAGCGTCATTGTGGGACATACAGCCTCTGTCGTAACTACTCGGCTCTGTCGTGATAGCACGAAAGCCACTACACATAATAAGTAAACAAATAGATGTGGCTGTGTACCCATAAAACTTTATTTACAAAAACAAGCAGCTGTTGGTTTCGGCCCACAGATCACAGTTTACCGTTGATATAATGTGTAGATCTCAATAAGTACCAGGAAAATGATAGTTGCTTTGTTCAAAGTAAAGACAAGTACACAGAAAAATTCAATGTTGAAAAACATCCGGAAACACTAGAGTAAAATTATTTTGTCTAGAAAGAAAATGAAATCAAGAAAGAGATGAATCTGTGATAAGAACAATAAAAGAAAGACCAAGTCGTAGCAATTCCAATGTCCACATCACCGTTTAGACCACCATACAGGCTTCACTCCATGACTATGAGGAGATGACCCTTCATGGAAGATGCCGATGAGATCACACTTGGAAAAATGTAGACAGGTCCAGGCACTTCATTAAAGAGAAAATGGAAAAAAATGTCCAAAAAAATTGGAAAGCATTCAGTTACTGGCGTGCGTTCAGAGGCACGTAGCCAGAAAGAAGGTTCAGGAAGCTAATGGTTGGAAAATGATTAAAATAAAAAACAAGATACGTAACAAGGTGAGATAAATGAAGATTACAGAGGACATGTGAATGTGTATATGTAAGAACACTGCAAATATTGTAGAAAGAAGAGGTATATGCTGTTCATCTATCTGGAGATTTGAAAACATGAAATAGAATAAAATTTGGAAAATACATATTTAAGCCAAATTATCCTACCAGAGTTTAGAATAAAAATATTGTTTTTAAATTCCCTTCCAGTGATTCCAGAAAATATTTCCAAGAATGTATTTCTATTCATTTAACACTTGACAGTTTTCAAGGTACATTTGGATACCCCATTCCAATCTGATCATTAAGGCAGTCAGGAAAATTTTATTATCCCCATTTTGTAGATGAAGACAGAGGTTCAGAAAAGTTACAAATTAACCAGTAAGTGGTGGTAAGTAAAAAGCCCAGCCTTTGGAGATCTAAATTCAAATTATTTGAATTCTGATCGGGCCACTGGTTTAAGTAAGAACTTTCTCTAAACAAAGAATATTAACGCCCAGAGAATTTCTGGCTCTATGTTAGATTTACCTGGAGTGGGTTTTTTTTTTTCAAACATAGCAATGCCTGGGTGCTCCCCCCAACCAATCAAATAAAAATTTCCAGAAGTGGGATTCAGACATCAGTAAGCTTTAAATGGTCTAAGGCACCACCAAAGTTGAGGATCATGGACCTAGTACATAGGTCGGCACACATTCTCTGCAAAGGGCCAGAGAGTAAGAATCTGAGGCTTTGCCGGCCATATTGTCTCTGTCCCAACTCCTTGGCTCTGCTGCTGCAGAGCAAAAGCAGCCATACACAGTATGTTACCAGATGGGCACAGCTGTGTTCCAATCACAAAAAATTATTTACAAAAACAGGTGATGGGCCATATTTAGGCCAAGGGTCATGGTTCATCAACCCCTCATCTAGCAGAACTTTTTGTGAAAGAGAGGCCTGGAGATGTGAAATATTTTGCCCAGGGTGTCATTATTCACCAATGACAAACTGCAGGCTGCGCGTCTGCTGTTCTGCCCACTGGCTGGCCATGGGAGCACCAGGAGCTTTCTCCTGAGCTCTCAAACCACGGCTTTGGACAGACTGTGCTCCATTTGCCACGGGCTCAAACGTTACTCTCAGACTAGCATATCGATGACTTAGTGGGAGCAGGGCTGCCTTCACACGTGGAGAGCTGTGGTTTTGAGTTCCAGCTCTTCTACTTACTAGCGGGGGAACCTCTGGCAGCTCTCTCAAATCCCGAGTCTGATTTATAATCCAGAAATGAGAGTCCCCACAGGGAATTTCTGTGTAGTTTATACGAGCACTAAATGACCTGGCACCATGCTTGGCACATAGTAAGTGCTCAATAAATACTGATTCCACAACCTGCGGACTTCTGCTATTTTAAGATTCCTTTTTTTAAAAAACACTTCATGGGGAAAGTTTTGAAAAGACTAGAATATTAGGAGAGAGTAAGCCTTTCACCAAAATTGCGTCTCATCATTAGAGAGAGGAGTGGGGATGTACTGAAAAGGGGATGGAAGGAAGGTAAAGGAGGTATGCAAAGGAGCTCCCCTAACAGATCCTGACGCCATGGTCCCGTCCAACCTCGGTACCAACGCACAATCACCGGCTGAAATTTTGAGTACTTTCCCACTATCCCAGAAGTTGAGACAAGAGTGTGAACATTATATTAATTCATTCAGAGATATTATAAATGGTGCGTGAGTTTGTTTATTCTATCCTCTTACTCTTAGTTGCTAGAAAATTAACCTTCATCTCACAATTCATTATTTTCCATTGACTATAAGGTGCGCTATTAGTCAAATTATGAATTTAGGATCTAGTTAACATTGTAAGATTGATTTATACTGCTGCCATTAGTGAATGTGCTGATTTTTCAAAATAGTCTGGGGTAACCATCATGGTACCTATTTTTTCACTGAAGTATAGACTATTCTTATGTCATATATTATAAAATATTGGGATGGTCTATTAGCAGGAATTGCTCATTGACTATGCAACATGCATTCCCTTCCTTCCTCGCTAAGGGATCCCTACTTCATCCAAACATCCTTTACTCCCACGCCATCATGTGTCTCATGCCAGGGAGACTGAACCTGTTTTCAGCTCTGTCCGTGGACCTGAGTGGTATGGGGTAATGTATTAGTCCTCTTACGAGTGCCTAAATAGAGAATGGGTTTATGAACTTACTGTAGCCAATGAGAAAATAGAGAAAGTCAGGTAGGGGCTTCCAGGAAAAGTTTCCTAATTCTTCTGAGAGGATAATGGGAGAGACTATCTTTCCTCTTCGTTCAGAAAGCTTCGTGTCTTGGGATGCCTGGGACCCCTGCTGCCACCTTACCTGAAATAAACCAATCACAAAGATGCCTTAGGCAAATGGTGTTGAGAATCTGGATCCTTGACAACATCATTAAATCACAGAATCAACCACCTGAAGCTGCTCAATCTAGGAACATATTCTTATGTGAGCTAATGCCTCTCTTAATGGTTTAGGTCAGCTTGATTGAGAAGGTCTTGATTCTGAATGCCTGCTACTGAGGCCTTTTCTCTGATGTTACTTCCTGGATGCATTTCTCTCCCATCTCTTCTAAAATCGGTTTTGAAATTACTCTTTTAAAATACAAAACAGTATAGAGCAGCTGTACTGCTACATTTGGTAACCTGATGCTTCAAACGAAAGCAAATAGTCTGGCATTTTGAAGATTTTAAAAGAGAAATGTCCTTTATTAACAAATTTCTGTAGGCAGTTCTCACAGCTGGATGGCAATATACCCAGAGACAATATCCATTAATCCTTGGGCAAAGCAATGTCTTTGGAGCTCAGACCACTTGAATGCACACATATTTGCCAATCTTGCACACAATTCAAGGAATTTAGTCTTTAATCCATCATTTCTAATCACAATCAAATGTTCACCACAGTAACCAAATGAGAGAACTTGAATGTATAACTTCAAAATAATATAGATTATAAATTATTTCTCTCATCTCAGTGTTTGAACTTCCTATACTTATTCATTTCACAAACATTTATTAAGCTCTTACAATGTACTAGATGTAGGGAACACAGACATAAAAAGGGAAAAAGCAATCCCTTAAGGGAATCAGAGGCCACCAGCACTGTCCACCAGAACTTTCTGCAGTGACGAAAATGTTCTATGTATGTACTGCCCAATAGAGTAGCCATTAGCCACCTGTGACTAATGAGTACTTGAAATGTGTCTGTTGCAACGTAGGGACAGAATTCTTCGTTTAATTTTCATTAATTTACATTGCCATAGCCACATGTACCTCGTGGCTACCATATTGGACAGGACAATTCTAGACAGTAAAGCAGACCAAAAAAAAAATCAAAGGGGGTGAGGCCCTGTGATCAGAACCACAACAAAAAATTGTCATGAGCCTACACAGTAGGATTCCAAGGGAAGGACACTCAAGTAATTCGGCCTGAGGCTAGAAGGCAGGATAAGGAAATACATTCAAAGAAAGTTGACCCTTGAATCAAGTTCTAAGGGACAAAGAGAAGTTAGTGAGTCTACTTTCTGTTCCTCTGATGTTAAAAATTGTATTCAAGTATCCTACTTTGTCATAAAATTAATGTATTCCACTTATCAATCTAACCATCTTCCATTCCCTAGTTCACGTCATATATTTACTTCTTCGCATCAAGCATATTCCTTACATACTAATTTGAGAGCTTTCCTGAATCAGGTACTCCACATTTGATCCAGAGAGACTTATACTACACATTTTTATGTTAAATATCCAGTGCTGAAACACCCATATGCCGGTTTGAACTGGGTAAGTGCTAACGTGCTGCGGAGTGCCAACTGCCATAATAACTTTATTTGACCTGCTCTATGTCTGTTTTCCTCTTCCATCCATTCTAAAGACTGGCTTTCAAATCACTGTTCAAAATATGCATTTCACAAAATTATATCTCTAGTTATATAGACAGCAAATGTGTGGAAATTCGTTTTTCTTTCTGTCACTTGAAGCTCACTAAGATAGGTGCTTCGGATCCTTGCGCTCTTTCTCAAGCCACAAGGCCCATTGGCCTTCCACATCAATACAGAGCGCCAACCTCCATAAACTGATTCTGGGTCCCGTCATGTCCCCCCCCCCCCGCCATGTTCCCTAAATACAACCTCTGTCTCTCTCTAAGAAGATCTGGGAATATCTGTGTTTCTGAGTTCAGTGGGCTTTAGAAGACTAACAGATGAAGAGTGAAGAGGACAGATGAGGGTAGGGATAGCGCCGCCTGATAAGCAGAGTCCCTCGGAGGCCCTGGCAACCAGGAAATGGAGAGTTAATCAGTGTTGGAACTTTGGTGATAGCAGCAGGGATGGAAAAAGCCTGACGCATATGGGAGGAGATAACCAGAATTAGAGCTATTAGCTTAAAAACACATTGAATGTTGCAGGACAGAGAAGGCCACAGCTTTGAAGCAGGGTGATGTCAGTGGTGTAAAAACACCTCCTTTGAGGGTGCGGTGGGATTCTGTTGGATTTTAGGAGCAGCTGGCTGTGAGAAATGCAAGTTTGGAGGCCAGACGTTCTGAACTGAGACATCACTGAGAGAGGGAAGAGAGGATAGGAGAGGGAAATGAGACACAAGAGACTGGACAGGGGGCCACCACACAGATGAACTGACACCCCTGGAGGTTTCCAGGTCTTCGAAGAGGCAGGTGAGACCACGATGAAGGCATTAAATAGACAGTTGGAGGAGGAGGAAACCTGGGATGGAGGCAGAGGAGGAACCGTAGGTCTGTGATTCCCACTGAATGGGCAGTATGTTCTCAGAGTGCCTCACTCGAGGTGAGGAAGCACGATGCGATGGTTAAGACCTCTGATGCCCTTTAACCTGTTTTGCGATCCTGACTTTGCCACTTCCTGGTTGTGTGACCTTGGACAAATCACACTGTCTTTCTGTACCACAGCATTCTTTTTAAAATAGCAAAAACAACACTGTTTCGAGTATGCCATTGTGAGGACGATTAGCATATATAATCTATGAGAGAGGGAGAAGGCAGGCGGTCACTCAGAGCAGGAGAGCTTCAAGACGGAGCAGCCCTGAGTGACGGTGGTGGCGGTGATAAATGTCGGAGGTGAGGTAGAGACGGAGGCCCAGGAAGTGCTGGAGGCGGAGGAACTGGCAGGCAAGTGCAATGCGGACGTTCTCAACATGAATGTTCAAGTAAAGGAGAGTAAAGATAAGAAAGAATGGAAGTGCCCTTGCCAGGTGGCTCAGTTGGTTGAAGTGTCATCCCATATACCACAAGGTCGTGGGTTTGATTCCCACTCAGTTTGATTCCCAGTTTGATGCCTAGCTTGTGGGTTTGATCCCAGGTTGGGGCATGTACGCAAGGCAACCACTTGATGCGCGCGCGTGCGTGTGTGTGTGTGTGTGTGTGTGTGTGTGTGTGTCTCCCCCACCTCCCTCCCTAAAATCAAGAAACATATCCTCAGGTGAGGATTGAAAAACAAAAAAAGAAAGATCGGAAGAAAGATTGTAAAGTCCTCCTGGTAGAAGGCTGGTGGCATTCCAAATTTTAACCAACATATATTATCGATCAAACACACCAGCCTCTGTGGTCAAAAAGTTGGCATGTCTTTACCTCAGCTTCTCTTCACGACGTCCTGAAAAGCCAATGTTTTCCTCCTCTTCAAAATAAAGAAATTGGCAGTCAAGTGTTTTATGTACAATGCCAAAACTGGCGCACATAAAACATGAAAAGGGGGCTCTTAGAACCTAGGCTTGTGGGAGAACAAGAGTGGAGGCAATAGGTTTGGAGCTCCAAAGCGGGCTCACTGTCGCGCTAAGGTGGCAATGGCGAGCGGAGGGCAAGGAAGAGACAGGAAGAGGCAACTCTGCAAGATTGAAGTATAGTCAACTTTCGTTTCTGTATTCACAAAATTAAAAGAGAACTAATTGGTTTACCTCACATCTTTCTGTTATTGCAGTATTCACTGAGCTGAGAAAGCCTTTTGTTCTTCACTTTTTCTGGAGAATAGCATCATCATTCAGGTTGGGTTGAGTGTCTGACGACGTTTTATGTAGTCTTATTTCCTAGCCTGAAAACATAATAGTTCCATATTCCTCTTGGAATGTGTAGTGTGATATCCCTCCCTCCTTCCTGGCAACCTGTCTTCTATGATATATGCCATTTCATCCCTTTAGCAATTGGGAAATGCATTTCTGGAAGCCAGTTTCTTGGCAATTGATGCATCATTTTTCCATTAAAGAGAGTACTCATGCATTCACTAAGAATTGCAGTTTTAAAGTGTTTGGTAATGATCTCTGGTTGCTTGTCAAATGAAATTTCTATCTGAACATAAAAATACAACTTTAATATGATTTGCAACCCTTCCACTGGCTTCATAATTTCCTCTGCAACGCAGAGAGATTTTTCTCCGTGCTTAAAATCCATTACAGGTGCTTACTGCATTTGGTCTTCTTTGGAGGTACATCTTCTAAGTCTGACACAGGAAAAAGTTAAAAGTGTTCTAAATGAGTAATCCCCCTACCCCACAATCTTTTAACTCTGATTTATCCCTAAGCTGAAGGTATTCATCACTAGTTGAGCTAAAATAAACTAACTCTTATGACATATAATTAAATTATTGGCAGAAATAAAATCTAAAATTCCTCCCAAGTATTTCACATAAACATCAGCAGAATAATTGAGCTAAGGTAAAATATTTTGTTGAAAGGACAGAAAAAAAAAAAAGAAAAAGAAAAAAACCCACCTGAAGGAATTTGTTTCCCTAATCTCTAAGAATGTTTAATTTTCTTTTCATGATAATTACAGAAAAAATTTCACTTTCATGTAAAATCCTCTTTTCTTTCAACTCTGCTTTGCTTCCTTTCCTTTTCCATATCTTTACTAGAAACTGGGAATAAAAGCATTAGGAAAATGTTTAAACTCTTACCTAAATGATAGCCTCTCAAAATCTGGCCAGAAGAAATTATGCATTTACTCAGTAGTCACAGCTTCTAAGTTAAAATTCAAGAAAGGGGAAGTGTTATATTTCCATTTTGTCCATCTGATTTTCCTTTAAGTTGGCCTAAGAACAGACTCAACTATCCCCCAAAACTTGGTCACTAGGATGCATTCAGTTGTGAGAATGGTGATTTCTGAACCCCCAAATCAGTGCCATTGAGAAACACACATGTGCCGGCACAGTAACTCCATGACTGCACTTCTGCTCTTTCAAGAACTCGTAAGGATGACTTCAGCTCCATTTATCTTGGGAGTTTGTCCTTTCTTTCTGTCACTTGAGATTGCCAAAATGATCCGGTCATTTTGGAAGCCAGAATTGCAGTGTCCACACCACATGGAAAAAAAGTGAGCCAACTTTTTCACGGCTTACCACAAAATGCAGACAACAAGTCAATACAACAGCGGTTCACGAGGCAATAAATTTTTCCTTCAAGAATTTGTGGTGTCATTTTCATATTTGTTTCTAAGTTTTAAGAATTCTCTTAACCACCCTCTCCCCTTTTCTGTTGAGTAGCAATTTTTAAATTATCTGGTGGTTTAATACACTTCCCTTATTTTTGTCACATTCCCTTCAATTACGCCAGTATTTTTCAGGCCACTCTCCTTTCTGGATGAAGAAGAAAAAGAAAGAACGTTCGGAGTTGGATCAGGAAACTTTGGGAGCAGCCCCCAGTCTGCCCAGTCGGGTTTTCTGAGCCCCGCAGGCTTCTGCGTAAAACAATGGCATGAATACCGACTACACAAGTAGACAATTCAAGGGAATGGTAGTCTGCCAAGAAGCTTTTTAAGTGCGAAGATGCTGTACGTAAGTATTTTTTAATGCCGATGGCTTCTCTGTGACGGGGGCTATTTGGCGGAAGGATGAATTGACCGCCTAGGGAGAAAGGGCGCTGTCGCAGTTATCAGCACTCGACGCCGTAAGGAAACCTGTCTTCCCACTCTGACTGCCAGAACACTCTCCTCCTTACCGTTCAGAACTTTCCTGGTCCCACTCCCCAGAAGATAACTCCACTCCTATCACTCTGGATTTCCCGGCCTGCTGACAGCATCTCTCTGCAACGTCCTGTTCTCTCGCCTTTCTGCCACTTGCCTTATCCGCTCCGGCTTCTCATCCTTAGGCTCTCCCTCCCTTCCTACCCTTTCCAAAGGAAGGTGGGTTGCTCTCTGTCACGCTTCCCAGGAGTTGGAGAAGGAACTAGAGAGACTAGGAGGCAATGGAATATTCCCTACTCTCCTCTGCAGCTTCTAGGTTCCTGCCCCACCACCAACGTGCAATCATATCCCTAGTGTTTGAGTCTTTTCCCGTATTCGTGCCGCTCATTGTTGGTTCACTATGGGACGCTTTCCCACGTCCGTCAAGACTACGAGCATCCGCCACGGTCTTTCCTTTCAGAGGCATCATCCTTTAAGGCTCTAGCGACCTTATCGAGGGCCTTTCTGACACCGCGACTCACAGATCCTTGCCCTGTAGAACTATTTCTAAGAACTATTTCTTTGGCACTTCTCTTCTAAGGAAGCATCGCAATACACTTTACCATTTATTGCTACCAAGACCTCAAACTGAGAGGACCTTCTAATAGGCCACAACCTTCTGACCTTTCAACTCTTTCACACCCTAATCCCTCCTCCATTTCCTGCCCCATCATGACATCCACTCCCTTGACCTCACTCACTCTGCTCTCCTAGTGGATCACCAATTGTTGTGAGACAAAGAATGCCCCCGCAAAAGGTGTCCACGTCCCGACCCCCGAAACCTGTGCCTGTGTTACCTTATATGACAAAAGGGACTTGCAAATGTGATTAAATTAAGGACCTAGAGATGGAAGATGTTTCTGGATTATACTGGTGAGCCCCGCGGAATCACGAAGGTCCTTATAAGAGGGAGGCAGGAGGATCAAAGTCAGACAAGGTGACGTAAGGATGGAAGCAGAGACTGAGGTGACGCGACCAGGAGAGGCAACCAGTTCTTTTGGAACCTCCAGAAGAACCGGCCCTGAAAATACTAGAATTTCAGCCCAATGAAACTCACTGCAGACTTCTGACCTCCAGGACTGTGACAGATTATTTTTATTTAATGTTCTAAGTTTGTGGCAATTTGCTGTAGCTGTGATAGAAAACTAATACACTACCCATGCAGCTGAATGGCCTGTTGACCCAGTTCTGAGAGTGCCAATAATCCATAATTTAGTTTTGTCCTTATTTTCACCTTAGACTTCTTCTTGTTTGGGACCTGCCTAGATTCCTGCCTTTCCAATCCCCAACTGTGATTGACTTTTATCCTAATAATGGATTTTTTCATTCCTACACATCAGCTTCCAAGTGGCGTTGGAGCAAATCCCTAAGTAGTTCATTGAGATCATTTATAAATCTTGGGACTTTAGATGTCTTTTTCCTTTCTGATTTCTCATTAGTGGCTTCATAGTAGATGCTACATATATTCCTACTCTGCCTGGGATCCCAATACACCTCCACTTACTTCACTCTTAGGTGAATCTACCTTATTTGAGAAGATTGAGAAAGTCTTTCAATTTTCCTTCTATCTTGAGCTACTTCTTTTTTCCCCTCTTGTCTCAAAATCAGTGCCTTTCTCCTCAAATCCACACCCTCTACATGTCTCCTGGATCCAAGCCATCCCACATACTTCTCAACTTCATTCTACTCATTAGCTCCTGTCATTTGGAGCACATGAGCAGGGATCGTTAGTCTGCACCTGTGTGCAGGGATGCACCATCTAAGCCATCTATGATGAATCATTCTTTAGATTTCACCTAGAGATCTCCTGAGCTAGAAATCCATATCTTCTCTTATTTGCTCTTATGGTGTTTCCTTGCCTTAAGGATCAAGAAGTCCTCAAGTGAGAGAGACTAGTCCATTTTTCTGCCTTTCAGAGATACACAGTAAAAATTATAGATACGACATTAACAGAAATTCTCTGAGATCAGGGAGACTGCCAATATTCTCTATCATTGTTTTCATGTCTTTGTAAATATAAAATGATTTCTCATTTTGTTTTGGAAAATACAGTCACTGTTCCCACAAGTCCTAAAGAATTGCGTATTTTATGTAATAGGCACTCGCTAAATGTTAATTGGTCAAAGCAGCTCATCGAAATGGAAATTTTCCATGAGCTGTTCATCAAGGGCCAGAGAACTTTTAATGCAAATAGCTGGATCTGTCTTCAGGTAAGAATCTCTTGATCTCTGACTCTCTTAAGTTGTTACAAAATATTATTTTCATCAATGTATAATCTTTCTCATATGGCTTCCCATTGTTGAAAATAGAATTATGTGTCTTCTACTGCTGATTCTAATATATTCTTGTGATAGGTTTCAAAAACCTCACATAATAGTTCCAACAAATTTTTGCTGGAAATTGAAGCCCATGGATGAAGACAAAGAAGCATAAAAGGGAAAAATTATTTTTTAAAAAGAACTGATTCTACATAGATGTTAAAGATGTCAACATTTTTTAGGGAAAAGAATCTTGCTTATTTTAAAATGTCTAAAATTATTCTAGCCAAATAAATACAGAACTATGCTCTTGCAGAAACATAATCCTTGTGGAAAAGATAGATTTTTTCATATAGCTATTTACTTTTTGCTTAAATTAATTGCATGTGTATGTAAAGCACACAGGCCTATATTTTTAAAAACATATTAAATATATTAACCTTCTCAAAATTTGTTTTTTAAATCTATGAATTATATATATATATATATATATATATATATGAAAATATACAAACCATTTCAATAATGGTGCTGCAACACACTTCAAATCCCAATTTATAAAAATACTTTAAAGAAATTTAAATAAGAGATGCAATATAGAGTAGTGAAAAGAAAGTACATGCATGAGTCAAACTGATCTAGATTTAAATCTTTATCACTCACAATATAGTATTTAACTAGTTCAATCTTACTAATACCAAAATTTGGTATAATAAGTTCAAAAATATGAAAGAATGATAGACATCATTCAGCAGGGTTAATATCCAAATGTTTGATATCAAGAAACCTTCTAAAATTTCACCATCATTGTAAATAAAAGAGAAAAGACAATTGTTCAGGGGATGTATGACTGTCTGGAAAATAAAGCATTCCTAATAAAACAGGAAAACAGATTGAAGTGAACAGGTCAATAGTGCTATAGATATAAAATACAGATTATTGATATTTGCCTTGAAATAATTTGGACTAAAAATGAAGCTGTTTTCTTAAAGGAAGCTTGGGTACATTTTAACATTTACTGTCATTTGCTCTTTGAAGAGAGAAAAATAAGTATATAATTTGCAAATAAATAACTGACATTTAAAAAATGTGAAAACAATAATACAATTTCCATCTTCCAGGGTTAAGGCTTAAATGAATCAGCCTCTCCAAAAACACAGGTTTCCCCTCTTCCTGCTGTTCAAAGACAGTGTCTGATTCTTTATTACCTGAGAGTGTCCAACACAATGCTTTGAACGAAGTAGACATGAAATGTTTGTTAAGTAAATCGATGTCTTGAAAATCATTTGACAATGTACATTATCTGTTTTCCTCCACAGTGAGAAAGAATGCTCAATCAATTTAATCATTTCCTTTCACATAAGAAATGCATCTCAATTTTTTCTGGAGAACCTTACATTTTGAGTTGCTAAGAGTTTCTTTAAAATTATTTGTCTCATAAGGGGCTCGGCAACTGTGTGGCTAAAAAGAGATACCAAAATTTATGAAAAAGAAAAACACATCATTTTAGCTATGCTGATTCTGTAGAAGATTTCATACACTTGACCTTTGATGAACATGTCATCCTTCAAAGAGCTTTTCCTGATTCTATTCCAGCATGGCTTTGCCAAGAGCAAACCAGCTAATGAAGAAGAAAAGTCCAGTTGGGGATGGGGGACCGGGCAGTCCTCACCCCTTTTCCTTGGTGCTCCTTATCCCCCTGTAGGCACTAGTCCCTCCGTGTCCCCGAGGCGCCCCTCTCTGGGATTTGGGCTGGGACGGGAGGAGGCAACACATTCCTGTGCGCTGAGGGCAGACCGCGCGCAGGGGCCCCACACACAGCGCCAACTTCCGTCCTTCCTTCGTCCCTGGTGGGAGCCCTCCCCTCGTCTACAGAAGAGAGGCATTTGGGGTCAAACAGTTTCGATAACTCCCATGTCACACTAACAGTAAGGACTAGCCCTGGTGTTTATTCAAAGATAATTTATATACCATAAAATTTGCCCTTTTTAATGTAAAATTCAGTGGTTTGCAGTAGATTTACAGTAATGTAAAACCATCACTACTATCTAATAGGAGAGCATTTTCACCCTCCTAGAAAGAAACCCCATTCCCATTAGTAATCACTTATCACCTTTAGCACTAGGCAACTGCTAATTTACTTTCTGTCTCTGTGGATTTGCCTGTCCCGTACTTTTCACATAAGTGGAATCATATAGTATATTTTTTTTGTGACTGGTTTTTTTCATTTAGCATAATGTTTTCAAGGTTTATCCATGTTGTAGCATGAGTCAGTAGTTACATTTTTCTAAGAAAAATTATACTTTTAAAGCAAAAAGAATTTGTGGTCATATAGTTCAAATAGCCTGTTGCAGCAAGATAGAGATTTAAAAAGGAAATACCAGCTATCAACTATCAGATGGGCTAAAATCTAAAATTGTTACAATACTCTGTGCTGATGAGGCTGTAGGAAACCACCATTCAAGTATTGTTGAGGCAAAGAGGATGAACTGGCTCATTCATGTTTGAGGGCAATTTGGTAATATCCATTAAAATTACAAATTCCCTTTCTACAAATTTATACTATAGATATATCAGCACATCCATGAAATAAAGAATTCGGTTCAATATCATTTGTTGTAGTAAAAGACAGGAAACCGCCTTAGAGCCCACTACAAGTGAACCGGTTAAATAAATGATGGTACATCCAGACACTGAAAGGCCCTAAAGCTGCAAAAATGAATGTGAAAGTTCTATGCATCACCAATATGGAAAGTTCTCTAAGATCTAGCCATACCTGAAAGAACAAGGTAAAGAACACTATGTGTAAGCAGCTATGTTTTATAAAGGAAGGAAACAAAGTAGAACGTATATATTTATACTTTATATGTATAAAGAAACTCTGGAAGGGTAACAAGAAATTCACAACGTTGCTTAGCTATTTGGGGGAAGCGGTGAGAACATTATGAGCGCGGAATGAGCCGACACACATACAGGCCTACGGTGTGGCTGGCAACGTTCTAGCACGTTCCTCGAGCCTAATCTAGATACTGCAGTGAAGGGACTTTGCCGACGGGACTGAGGTTGCAAATCAGCTGATCTTAAAGTAGGGAGACTTTCCTCCAGTATCTGGATGGACCCAGCGGGATCACCTGAGCCCTTAAAGGCAGGAGAGGAAGGAAGAGGAGTCAGAGAGACGAGGGAAGGGGTGAGAGTCGATGTTCCTGGAGGGGCCCACGGAGAAAGCAAAAAACAAAAAAGGATGAGGGCAGCTGCTAAGGGCAAAGTGCTCCGATTGACAGCCGGCAAGGAAATAGAGACCCCAGTCCTACAACCACGAGGACTCTAATCAGCCAACAAGCTGAGTGGGCTTGGAGGAAGGCTCTCCCCACAGCCTCCTGAGGAGCGGCCATGGGGATGACACCTTGATGTCAGCCTTGCGAGCCCCTAAGCAGACAAATCAGCCACGCTAACGTGGACGTCTGACCTACAGAGCTAGGAGATTTTGTGTTGTTTTCAGCTGTTATGTTCGCGGAAATATATTACAGCAACAATAGGAAACAAATACGTGACTGTATTACTTGTCTTTTTATTGTAAATAAAGGTTTAAAGTTAATAAAAATCAAAATATACCTCAGTAAGATAGTTAAAAATAAGGGTAATGTCCCAGGGGCATAACTATTTGGTCAAAAGTTCATGGCAGTTTTCTTTGTTTTGTGTGCCTACATTTAAATATTTCTAGTCTGAAATCGCAAGTTTGATAAAAAATTCCCCGGGTGGCAAGTCTGTCTTGTAAAACCGAAATGCAGGCTCTCTGTCTCCTAAATCTAGAGTCCTCTTTCAAGACTAAAATGCCAGGATATAAACACAGTTTCTTTAATTCTTAGAAAGTTAGTTAAAACTGTTACAATTAAATTGATAGACACTAAATAGACAGACACTTGGCTTAACAGAGAATGTCTGCCTTGTCTAATTGAAATGTCTAAAGGTTAAACCTGCACTTTGTCTAACCTTTAACTACATGATTCTTCCCTTTAGTATTGGGTATGTTCCAGAACGTGGCTAAAGGAGTTTATTGTTCTTACATGGGAAAAAATGATCAAATATGTGATCTTTAATACAGAATTAAGATGAAAATTCTAAGCACACCATTTCTCTTTATTATCATTTAGCTTTTTATACTAAAACTTTTTATGAAAACAAAGACCTTCCAAAGTTAACTACCTTCTGCGAGAAAAAGCAAAACTAAATTTCCTTTCTAATTTGTTGGAAAAGTTAAATTTAATCTCACCGTTGGGAAAAACCTACCAATTAATCTCAATGTTAGATAGAGTCTACTTCTTCTCGAAACTCATTCTCCTCTTCTAAGACCTCTGTCTCCTTTCTGCTAGTCGTTCCTGGTCAATCTCTGTTTTAATGGCTGTCAACCGCAGCGATTTGACTCCTAGGGCACATTTGGCAACGTGTAGAAATAATTTCGGCTGTCACAACTGGGGGATTCTACTGGCATCGAGTGGGTAGGGGCCAGGGATGCTGCTGAGCGTCCTGTAGCACAGGGGACGGCCCCCAAAGGTCAACAATGTGAGGCTGAAAACCCCTGGTTTAGAGTATCTAGAATGATGGGTCTATAATGAATAAAGACTTGAGTTTCTCCATTTGGAAGTGAAAGCCATGTTAGTACAGAATTGGAGAGGAAGGCAGGAAGGCAGGGAGGAAGCGGGGAAGGAGGGAAGGAAGAGAGAGTGGGAGGGAGGAAAGGAGAGAGTTAACAAATGCCTGCTTGAAGGAAAAGAAAAGAGGAAGCAAGAACCAAGTGATCAGAGAGCTGAGAAAACAAGGAGAATGGAGGCTCGCCAAGACCAGGTGAGGATTCTAGGGAAGGCGCAGTCAGCAAGGTCACCTGCTCCGAAGTGGGAGTGCCAGCGGGACTGCTGAGTGACCTCTAACTAGTACAAGGGGAGGATCCAAAAACACAGGATTTACTGATTTAAAAAAGTGTGTATTTATTCTTACATATTTAAACTTCAATCACCTTCAAAGTACTCTCCACTTGATGCAATACACCCACCGAGGCATGTTTTCCCACTGTTCAAAACAATTTTTGAACTCGTCCATTTGGATGCCTTTTAGTGCTTCTGCCGTTTTTGTTTCAGCTGCTCCACAGCAGCACAACGTTTCCCTTTGAGGACTTTTTTCATCCGAGGAAACAAAAAAAGAAGTTGCACGGGGTGAGATCAGGTGAATAAGGAGAGAGGGGCACAGGGGTCATGTCATTTTGTGGTCAAAACCTGCTGAACACTCAGCGTGGTGTGGACAGGCGTGTTCGTAAATCACCCATCATGAAATGGGCAAATGCGTTGAAAGAGTTTTTAAACAAAATTCACTGAAGCCGAACTCAGCCTCTCACAACACCACCAGCTGGTGCAGTGACACAGATGGGTTCCTAGAACACTCACCTATGGGGAAGCCTGCAGTACAAAGGGCCCGCCCTCCAAAAGATATTTCTGGGTTTTTGGGTCCCCCCTTGTACATCATGGGTGATCCCCAAGATATACATATGCTTTAAGTGAACAGAAGAGCTTTAAGAAGAATGCAAGGCCGGGAGGAATAGTAAGAGATGTTGTTTTTATTTGTGCTTATTTTGTCTTCTTATTTTTCTGTTTTTGTTTTCAACAGAAAAAAAATGGAGAATGTGGTTCTACTGCCATAATGACCACCAAGCAGTCTCAAAACTATGATTGCGCTAAAAATTCTCCTTTGGAATAAGTAAAATGTCAAAAAATAATTTTCAAAAATATTCACAATTTCAAGCAATCACATTTAAAGAGGCATTTATCACATACGATGTTGAAGTGAAGTATGAACTTTAAAGGGCAGCAATGGAAGAATTAGGAAAGATCAACAACAGCAAAAATGTGCGCGTAGAGACCAAGTCTAAGATCATCCACGTCTTTGTATTCCCAATGACTACGTACAGATGCAAAAATTGAACAGTGAAGAAGACTCATAGTGAAAAAAACTGATTCATTTGAAATATGGTGTTGAATGAAGACTCTATGGCTACCCAGGATTGTCAGAAAGATGGACGAGTGGGTCCTAGAACCCATTAAACCTGAAACGTTGCTCGAGGCAACAATGACCGAACTGAAGTTGTCCCACTTTGGGCACATCAGGAGAAGGGAGGGTTCTTCGGAAAATACAGTAGTACTAGGAAAAACAGAAGGCCGAAGGGGAACAGAAAGACCAAAGATGAGATGGGCTGACTCCATTAAAAAAGCCACAGGCACGTGTTTATAGGAGCTGAGCAAGCCTGTCGAGGACAGGACATTGTGGATGCCACTCATTCACAGGGTCGCCAGGAGTCAGAGCCAACAATAACAGAGCAATGTCAGGTAACAATAACAAAACACGTTGTCTCATAAAAAAGACAGAGGAAGAAATAATCTAGTATGAAGAAGATACTCCTCCCTCCGTGTTCTGTTATATCCATTTGTAAAGTCCAGTTCATGCAATATCCAAAAAGCAAAGGACGATTCCATCTAAACAACATCAGCTGGGGTGGGAGGAATGTGGAAATGGGGAGAGAGTTTTGGTTAAATTGGTGTCTGACATGAAGACAATCAATCAGTTAAATAAGTGATTTTTTAACCGGTGTGCTGCGAGAATTTTTAAAACATGCAATACCTGACTATTTAGTCAGGGGCACTGACCTCTCTTCCCTCAGACTGCCAAACTTTAAAAAATGACAACAGCCACCACAATAATATCCATCCAGTGTGAATGAATCAAAACTATACCTATTTTTTTTATCAGATAAGCAAAAAATAGAATATCTTTTTGGTGTGCCGCAGAATTTTAGTAATTAGTTTGTGTGTGTCGTGAGATGGAAATGGTTGCAAACTGCTCGGTAAACTGCTATGTTTCTTTCCTGAATAGAATAGAGAACTTAAATTTGATTTTCCCATTGGAAACCAAAATGGATTTGACAGAACGGCTGTCTATCTCTGGACAGGCCGTAAGAAATAATGTATGTATGTGGCCGCCTGCTTTCTCGACCCTGGACTGTCGGCCGCCCTGCTGAGCTGTGAACCGTCACTGCAGGCCTGAGAAGCCATTCCTTTACAAGGAACCCACACAGCCCTTAAGGGGCATTTCCTGTGGCCCCTTGAAATGGATTTGAGAGCTGGCAGGTCGCTACAGAGCGACAGACGGAAGTCAGTCACACAAGAAATCCTCCCATTTGGGAAGTGCGGCTGCCGGAAACAACAGATTTCAGATTTCGAGGAAGGAGCCCTCTCATACAGTCTCTAACAAGGGAACACTTTTTCTCAGACCCTTGAGGCAATAGGGTTCTAGCCTTCTGCTGACTTGGGGTTAGAGAATCCAGTTGAGTAATAACTAACAGATACCATAATGCATTCACTCTCTTTCAAGTCTCTGCCATGCCAGCTTGGGGTCTTGAATCGAAGCCCAGTGCCATATCCGTTTCAGCCTGGGTAGGTTGGTCAGCTCTGTCCTGTGCCACGGTGTCGCATCCTGCATAGGATCACATGGAGGGCTATGGATAGAGTAGCACATCTTTGTAATTACTGGAAAATAAATAAAGACAGCATCCTTCTGATGTGAGGCCTGGAGTACCTTCCATGTAAAGGGAGAACATTCTATTCTTCTTGCTGATAAAAGTAGGTAATATGTAGAAAATACTCGCATAACTACCCCTACTTTCAATTCATTAGCACTGGAGTGGGCTGCTCCCACCATGCTGCGCTCTCCCACTGGCTCTGCAAGCCAACAGCCCTCAGTCAGTCAGTCTATCAAGGCCCCTCTTCTCCCCCATTCAAGGACTTTGACTCGACACGCACTTCTCTTCTGTTTCGCTAAATCCTTCCCCATCCACCACCGTGTCCAACATCTCAGAAGGACACCGCAGGATCTTGGCATTTAACTTGTGAAAAGTCGCCAGGCCTAACTGTATTAATGCCCCTACTGAATGCTCATACAATGAAATGATAGTTTAGGATGAAAAACCCCACTGCTTTTGGTAAATGCTGTGATAATACTCATTACATCAATAAAATGCAAGAGAAAGGAGCTCGGATTTAATCTGTTTTAATCTCAGCTATTTCCTAATATAAAAGACTGTTGGCTTTCTCACATTCTTTTGGAAGGATTAGTGAAGGCAAACATGAATAACAAATTGACATTTCTCAGTTCTGGAAGAGCCAAAAGCAATACAAAAGGAAGGCAGACAGATCAAATTTCTGAACAGAATTATTTTTCTAAGCAGAGTTTAAAAGTTAACATTAGGAACAAATGTTAAACAGCTCTGCACAGTTATTTTTCTTTACCTGGAGCACATTGTGCCAAACAGTTAAACTGACAAGTTAGAAAGACACATCTTGATGCTATAGAGAGAAAGGAACTTTGTGTGACAGGCATAAGAGAATTTTTTTAAAGAGCATCTCGGATAACAATTTTTATATCCCTCTAGTCATTTCACTGTCTCAGATAGTCCAAAACTAATGGTATCATTTTTCTAGTGAAGAATATGTTGGTTCTCATCAATTTATGAAATATTAATTAGTGTTCAAAGAGATTTTGGAATAATCTACTTTGGCCTCTTCATTTCATAAAGGAGGAAGGCAAGCTCCAGAAAGAGGCTCCACGCTATCCAGTGTCACGAAACCAGAGATCAATGACAATTCAGGACTAGCACCTTGGTTTTCTGATGACTCATCCAAAGATCTTTTCAGGTATCATCGCCCCGCTCCTGCAGAAGGTTATATTTTTTTGTTGTGTAGTATTAATTTTCTCCTCCATTACAAACCCATTCCAATTTGCTTTAATGTATCTTGACTCAAAATGACAATAAAAACTGATCCCCATGGTCCTGCTTGTCCTAATGTCCCCCATAAAGTCACTAAGAAATGCTGGAAAGGTCAGGCCTACCCAAGCCCTTTGATAGCAATTCATATTTGGCTAACAGAACTATAAAACGAAAAGATCCCTAAGAGACTAGTTCCATGCTGGGAGTTTGGGTCCTAACACACTCCACCTTCACCCTCAACCCTAGACATGGATTTTAGTCTAAATGCGGGCTTCTCAACCTCAGCACCATTGACTTTTGGCACCAAATGATTCCTAGTTGTTGAGGGCTGTCCTGTGCATTGTACAACGCTTAGCAGCATCTCTGGCTTCTATTCACTGGAGACCAGTAACACTCCATCCCTGAGTTGTGACAACCAAAAATGTCTTCAGATATTCCAGATGTCCCTTCAAGGGGCAAACTCACCCCAGATTGAGGACCACTGGTCTAAATCCTTCAGCACCTCTCTAAACCTTGACACAAAATAGGAACAAAAGCAGAGATGAAAAGTAGGATAAAAAGGAATTCACTGGCACCTCTGACTATGAACCTTCCTTGGCTCTAAAGCCATTTAAGTGTTTTGGTGAAAATGACGAAAGTTGTTTTAACCAACCATATGCCTTTCCTCACTCCCACCACGCTTTTGCCTTCCAGTGTGTTCTTGTGGCCATGAAAATAGAGCCTGCCTGTCTGTAATTATATTATTATTCTGGAGCAAATTTCAGAAAGAGCCAACTGGTGTATTTCCAACCTCAAATTCTCTTTCCTCTTCTCCCTTAGCCAGGAGTTCAGAGGGAGGCAAGGAATGAGAGAAGAAGGCTTCGCATGCTCAGCTCCGACCTCGTCCTGATGCCTGCGTGCGGCACCAACCGCTCAGATCTCCAGGACCTGCCAACCAAACCTTCAAACATCGCCCTGGCTCTGCCCCAACTTCAGGCCACGAGCTTCTCATTTGCTCAGCATGTCCACCCACCACCACAGCACTTTGGTGAAAAGTGCTCAGAACTCAAAAGCAATGCGAGAGTGGGCGTGGGGGAGGGATACACCCCCATCCTTACCCCAAATGAGGAATGATCTTGTATTCATAGGTTGGGTTACTGTCCTAAATATGCATGACAGCCATGCTATAGGAATTTAATAGAAGTGTTCAATAGCTGTGGTTCTTACCTAATTTCTTCTCTGGCTTTTTATAGATGGAGATACAAGTAACAAAATGCTCAAATCAGAAGTATAAAGCTCTAGGAATCTTTACGTATGTACACATTCTTGCAGCTGCTCCTCAGATCAGGATCTAGAACATTGCCGTCACCCGAAGATTTCGCTTCCTCCACCCAGTTAATATTCACCCCCCACCTCCCAAAGCAAGCAATATTCGGCGTCTATCAGCGAAGACTGGCTTTGTCTGTTTTTAGCATATATTTTAAATGCACAATATGAGGGAAAAACCCAATTATGTAAATCATTATACCTATAACAACATCTTTAAAAATAACAATAACACATACTGAGTGTTGACTATGTACCATGTACCATGTCAAATGCTTTAGTTGGATTTTTCTTTCCATTTAATCCTAATAATACCTCTCAAATAGACCTATCATTATTCCAATTCACAAAGAAATTCAAGGTCAGAGGGGATAAAAAATTTACCCAAGGTCCAGCAGAGCTGGGACTTGGACCAAGTCTATCAAACTTTAATGTTTAATGTTCTCCATAAGGTCATGGGGTTTAATGGTAAAGTATATAGACTTTTTAGAGCTTGAACACAGAGATGCATTCAGCACCTCATCAAATGAGAAAACTGTAGGCAAGTTGAATGAAAAATCAACTAATATTCTTTATCTTTGCGTAAGAAGTAGATACAACTTTGCAAAAGAAAGCACTACGTAATAATCATTAAACCATTACCATCACTCGAAATTTTCATCTGATTGTAATAAATGAATACAAAATATATTTTTGAGTTGCAAAAAAATAAAATATACAATATGTACTCTTGGTACCCATTTTTTAACATTGAACGTGTTTCTAAAGTTCACACATATAATCGTGTGTGTCAGTGGTTTGTTCTTTTTTGCTATGTAGCAGTCTATCACGTAAATACACCACAAACCCTGTTAATGGATATTTGCAGGATTTAAGAAATATTTGGGGGATTCTCATGAATAGCACTACAAAGAAAATATGTAAAGGCCTTTGTTTGGATAGGTGTATTTGTTTCCCTGGGTGTATAACTAGGACTGAAATTCTAATATTAACAAAGAAAATACCAATCATTAAACCTAATTTTTATATCAGCATGGAGACGTGAAGGATACAATCATAGTCACTCATTTATTTTACATAAAGGAAAAACAGGTGAACTATTTTTATTAACAAATCAGGAACAATATATTAGTGCAGCTAACAGAAAGGTGAACGTAGAATTTGTCCTAAAGTAGAGAAACTTTTTATAGTGAAAGGGCACTATTAATATTTGCATTGGGACCATTTAACCCGGACTTTGCTGAGAAAACTGAGCCTTACGGTCACTCAAGCTAATTCTGCCTGAGAAGATGACAGCTAGTGCAAGATATCTAACGCCAATTTCACAATTAACTTGTTTTTACCTGGGCCAACTTGTTTAAGTCTTTGTCTCTTAATCAAGACATCGGTCAGACTCTGCTTCACTAAAATTTTATAAGTACTCCATAAAGGGCAAGTCCTAAAGCATAACCCTCAAAGCCAATAGAACTCTCCAGGAAAGACTGAGGGCTGGAATGCAGAATTCCAGGGTCGACACATGTGCTTTCAAGAGCTTGACTCTGCTCTCATCTAAAGTGCCACTCAATTTATGAGGTTCTCTCTTCCCTTTCCTTTTCTCTCCTAGTTCTGAATCCATTCTGGCTTAAAATGAGTTTAGGCTAGCCACATACGCTCTGTGTTATTTCACCGAAAAGAAGCGAACTGCAGATTACATCCGGGGTTGAGACACATTAGGCAATATCTTTCCTTTTCATGCTGCAGTCCCTGGACTTACTGCGTGACGAGAATCCCAGAAACACAGTGTGACAGCGTCTGAAATCTCCACTAAATCCAATAGCATGAAATTGTTTCATTGAGCTGATTATCAACATTGGATGGAGGGGGATTGGAGTTACCCATTGAAGCTGACGTTTTTAGGCTTATGTGGGAGGATAATGATGCTTTATTTCTACCACGTTTAAAAGCTTAAAAGCAACACAACACAATAACCATAAAGCTGCAATGTCTTTGGAATATAAGAGATGCCAGTTTTTACGGGCATTCAAAACTGTATTTGTCAAAAAGCAGAGGTAGAACACTGAAGACTAAAATAGCATCTCCTGAAAGGGAAACAATATATACTGGCTACCGTTAGAACATTCCCAGGCTCGCTGTACTGAAACGAGGAGTCGCACAGAAAGAGTAAATTTGGGTGAAATGATGATCTGAGATTAAGGACATCGTGCTTCCCACTGCAGAAAGTAGTCATTCCAAGTGAATTAACTGGGGAGTCACGGCCTGTTACAAAGGATTATGTTAGCAAAAGGACTAGAAATATAGGATAAGATTAGGAAAGTAAAATAATATTTATCACATCAATTCCTTGTGGACAAATCCTTAGCTTATAAAATCATTATCTTAATGCTAAGTTCATATTTTCTAACAAAGTATAAAACATTTTTGGCTAAGTCTATGTATGTCTTCTAGCTGATATCAAAAATTAACCAATGTGGTCACATTTTTGTATTTTAATAAAACCTCTACCTATACGAAATGTCCAGTGAAATACTCCTGGACGTTGGTATCAGAGAGATGGAGATTTATGTCCACATATAAAGCTGTACAAAAATATTCATAGCAGCTTAATTGTCATAGTCAACAAATGGAAACAACCCAAATATCCATCAACTGATGAGCAGATAAACTGGTACGCTCATACTATGGAATGCCACATAACAATAAAAAGGAACAAACTCTTGAAATATGCAGCAACTGAAATGACTCTCCAGACAATTATTCTAATTTCAAAAGGCCACATACTGTATGATTACATTTCTGTAAAAGGACTCAACTAGGAAAATTATAGAGATGGAGAACAGACTAGTAGTGCGTGGAGAGCAGTGGGCGTGGCTCTGAGATGGTAGCGCGAAGGAGCCCCGTGGTCATGGAACAGTTTTGCATCTTGATTGTGGTGGCGGTGGCTACACAACTTACAAACGTGAGAGACTGGAACTATACACACATTGAACCGATGTCAATTTCATGACCTTTGACTTTGAAGTGCGTAAGATATCACCACTGGAAAAAACTGGGTACATGCATGGTACATGGGATCTCTGTGTTATTTTTTTACAGCTCGCGTAAATCTAATTATTTCAAAGTCATTTTTTAAAAAAACTACAGCCCCATCTATGTCCAGACACACTCACCGACTGACTCACTCATGAGGCTTGCCCTCTGCCTTTTGAGGGTCATTATCTCCTGGAAAAAAAAAAAAACAAAAACCCATCCAAACAGGAACTTTTCCTAAGTAAAAAATAAAATCACAATTAATAGCAAAGGGAAAAGGTTTTATGAATTTCTGACACCCAAGTTAATCCTATTTATGCTAAAGCAACAAGTCACATTAAAATGAACCCAATCACGTCAATACGTAACACAAGCTGTTATACCACGACATAACAAGGACATGGTCTTCTAATTCCTCACTAACAGGGATACCTGTCTGTACATGTTCCACTCCTTCTTAGCAATTAGGTAGTATGCATGGAAGCCTACGGTCATTACATCTGCATTTGACACTCACTGTTGAAGTAACTGCACAATTAGTTAAAAAATAAAAAGAATAACAGTGATGAAACTATCAGCGATAACAATGCAGATATTGCCAGAGATCATCATTATTAAAAACCAGGAAGCCGGGCATTTTCTTGGAGGAAGAGGCAGCAAGAGGCATCAGCTGCCATGTGGCCGCTCTCCTTCCAGGGTACACGGCTGCCCGGAAGGCAGGCCGAGGCCAGCCTTCCCGATCCCCAGGAAATGCCCATAAATGTAAGCGGGGCTATTAGACCAAACTCCCCTGAAAAGTCCCATTCTTGTAAACGGAATGAAATGAATGGCATAAATTGAAAAGAAGCCTAAAATGGGACGGACCTAAATCTCCAAGGTAACTGGTGACTAGATACTAAAATCAGAAGGAAGTTTGTTTCTCATATTTTAAAAATATTTGCAATGTTCATATTTTCTTTATAAAACAATCGAAATATATATACACACATATCCACACTCATGTATACGTATGTACCTAGGCGTGCACGCACACCTATAAATGCTCACCAGGGGTCCTTGACCTGAGATGGAACTGCAGTAGACACCCTTGCTCCCTCTAGATCCCGGACGTCGTTTTCACTTTTTCCGGGCCATCGCCCTTGGTTTGGGGACATTTTGGCCTCCAGGGACTGCACCCACGACTGCCCTCGGGCTATGGGAGCACCTCTGGCTGCCCCATGTCCTGACGTACCTGGGAGTTGAGGCTTAGCTCATGACTAACAGGGAGGGAAACGCAGCTCCCCTGCACGGAGGCAGCGGCAACCTCTGAGGCTGTTCCCCAGAGCTACTCTGTGGGGGTCGGGGGCCTTTGCTTCACATCGCGTCCCTGCCTGGCTTTTGCCCTTGCTGCCTGCTTGCCCGACTCTCTCAGGCTGCTTCAACTGGAAGCATTTCCTTAACCACTTACACGTAAATCCTCATTTTAGAATTGCTGGGGACCAAATTAAAAAGAAACTTTTTTTCACATTAAAATTTATCTGAAGTCAAGGAGTATCTAACAACTAATATAAACATTTAATTCAGCTTTTATTCCTGAAAAATCTATTATTAAGGAGATAGTGCATCTTATAACTGAAGACATCTAAGACTATAAGCTGTGTGAGGACAAGATGGGACTATTTTATTCTACAGTGCGCATCTGATATCTCAAGCATTGCCCCAAACATATTTTATTCCATTAATTTTTATGGAACTAATGGATTAAAATATAGTTTTATAATTTGTCTTGTATTATAACTCAAATTATGAATTTCCTTGATGGTAAGGCATGAATCATGTCTGTATTGATATTTTTCATAATATTTAACATAAAGCCTCACCCAAATTCACCATCAACAAATGTTGACTATACTTGGAACACAAATGCTGAAAACTTTGCAGAGGGAAAAAACAAACTTAAACCAGGAAAAGCAGAAAAGAGAACCAAAGAAAGGGGAAAGAAGAGACTGAGAAGAGGGAAAAGAGCAGACTAGAGAGAGGTGAAATCACTAATTGGAAATGTGAAGGGGTAGCTGTAGGTCAGCTTCCAAGGGAAAACAAAGAAGAGATTACAAAAACAATAATGGCTGCAAATAAGATGTGAACAAGAGGCCTCTGATTTGCATTGATTTTAAGCAGGACGGGAACGTGCACTTTTCAAGACCAGCAAGTTAAGATCTGGACACTTCCATGGTGTGCAAAATTCCCCGCCCAGGTGTGGCACACAGGTAATAAGAAGCACCGCTCCACAGTGGTTTGCACCGTTCTCCACGCCACCAGGGGCTTCCCGACGCCATCACAACATGGGAAGACGCTCAAAGCCAAGCTGGAAACGCTTGCCATCCGCATTCTTTGGGCTGACCGATGAGCACTCAAATGCCCTTCCATCTGTCCTCCAGCGAGGCCACTCATCAGGACTGAGTCACCCTTCTCTAGTGTCCTCTCAAGACAGCCAAGTGGACACAGGGGTGCCACTTGCAGTTTGGTGAGGACCTGATCAAAGGTAAGGTGACTTTTGAGGCTGTCCTGCACTAGGAGGTGTCCAGATAAGACAATAGAGTAGAGGAACAAAAATACACCATTTCAGTGGAAGCAAAAGTATCGTTATCTGTGTTTGTGTTAAAGCACATATGTGTCCATGTGTGCTGTGATGTGTCTAATCACAGTTGGCAAGTATTACTGTGGAATTTGCTGAGTTAAGAGAGTCGATGTCATGGGGAGGGAATGAACTCAGTTAAGGCACGTAATGCTTCCTTTGATTCACAGAATTTAATTCATTCCCATGAGTCTCCCCCTTTACCTAGGATGCCCAACCTTGCCACGCAAGGGGCAGGGAGCAAGGAGAAAGAGAAGAGACAGGAAACATAGGGCAAGGGAGACACAGCAATGTGAAACAAAAATTCGTCATCTATCAAGGGCGGGAACGGGAGAGGTGCAGGCACGGCAAGGCCCCGGCCGGCCGTACCCCGCCCTGCTTCTTGCCCACTCTGGAGGGAGGAGGCAGGACGGAGAGCATTGGCACATCGGCCTGTCCTGCCCAGGGACTCCTGCCATCTCTCCCCGCCTGGCCCATCTCCCAGGGCCACTGTTTTCACCCAGGCTCTGTCTGGGGACCAGGTAGCCCGCTCAGCCCAGCTCATTTTGTGCACGGGGCTCTATGACCTCGTCTAAGAAGACCCAGCCATTGGCGTGGCAAATGTAGCTAGGACGAGTAATGAGGCCATGTTAAGGGAAAGGAGCAGAGAAGTGGCATCACCTAAGAAGAGACGCCTTGCCACTGGAGGCCCTAAATGCCTCACCAGAGACATTTTGGCACACACCGTCAGGCACCATTGGGTGATGTCTGCAGACGCTTTTGGTTGTCACAACTGGGCGTGGGGACACAGCTGGTTTCTAGTGAGTAGAAGCCAGACATGTAGCTAAATATCTTAAAATGCATAGGACAGCCTCCCACAGCCAAGAATTATGCGACCCAAAATGTCACTAGTGCCACGGTTGAGAAACCCGAGTCTAAAAGAAACCACTCCTAAAGGTCAGCTTGGTGAAGCAGAAGCAGCCAGATCACATGGCCAAGGACAGAGTTGGACAGGGCCAGGCACAGGCAATCTCTGGACTTGAGAGGACTTCTAACTCAAGGTGAGGAACAAACAGGAACTCAGAAGCACACAGTTGAAATGTCAAGGACTTTGCAGTCAGAATCTAGAGCCTGCCTCTTCCCAGTGCATGCGCTCAGGCAATTACTAAGTGTTTCTCAGTCTCAGTCACTCCATCTAAAAGACCAGGGTCCTAACACCTCCAAAGGCATCTGCAAGGGTTAAAGCGGAGAGTGAACATGAAGCAGCTCTCAGCAGGCTCTCAACAAAGTGCACTTCCTTTCGCTTTTCTTGCTCTGGAGAAATGAACGTCACAGAGGCAGAGGGAGGGAGGGAGGGGTCAGTCCAATGCCTTTAGCTCAGCCTGCCATTTTCAGGGTTTCTTGATCCTCCCTCATTTTTCGTTTTTCTTTCTCCTCTACCTCCTTTGGAGAATCCAGATTTCTCATCCATCAGTGATCACAGACTCCGGCAGGGGCTAGAGCTACAACCTTTATTCCCTTGTGACTCAAGAAGATAGAGCAGGGTGAACTCACCAGGGATCTACGCACAAAGGAGATCGAGAAGCCTCTTAGAAAAGTGCTCTTCCTAGGAGAACAAAAGGTCAACCGCAAAAGTGTGTTTCAAAGACAACGGGCGAGCCTTCACAGAAAAGGTCATCCTGAGTACGGCACAGGCTCTGTACTAGAGCTGCTCCCTTCTTCAGTCACTGTGGGTTCACCGTGAGTCTCTGGACAATGCAACTCTCATAAACATCTACTAAAAACCAAAACGTTTCGGCAAAATTGCCAAGGGCTACTGAAGCACGAAGAATAAGAGGATGTGTGACTATGGAGGAGGACCTGGCGTTGGTGGATGTGCTGATGGCAGTGGCTGCTTCATTCTGATGGCCATGCCGGTGACACAGTAACCCCTCTGGACAGAAGGCGTTGGTTTCAGCTGCAGGAACAATGCCCTTGAGAGGCATTGACAGAGGAAGTCGTTCCTTTGGAGTCACTGGGAGCAATCAAATTCCTCCCCACGAGACTCAGAGCTGGGGGCGCAGCACGCACTAACCCAGCACCAGAGGCGCGCTGCGAGGGTACGAGGCGCACCCTCTGGCAACCCCCAGCGCTCTGGGGCGACCACTCAAGCAGCGGGCGCAGAGCAGCCAGAGAAACCCAGATGCTTGTCACTGACATCTTTTCCTTTTCTGCAGAGATATAAATGGAGTTTACTAACTTTCTGACTATAAAATTAACATTCAGTTTAGAAAAGTTGGAAACTTCAACAGCAAAACAGAAAAATGGCCAATTGTCACACACGCCACTGCTCAGAGATGACCACGGTTGGGGTTGCCATGCGTTTCCTTTGGTCTTTATCTTTGCCAGGATCTTTCCGGATAGTTTGGAATATATTGGATGTCCATTTCCATGCCTGTCCTTTCCTGAGCGTTTTTTTTTTTTGCTCAATCCCTTCATCTTTTTCACCTAGCCCCCTACCTCCTTCCCCTTTGACAGCTGCCAGTCTATTTTGTTTGTTAGTTTATTTTTTTAAAGAGCTTTTATAAAAGATTTTCCTTATTTATTTTTAGAGGAGGAGGGAGGGAGAAAGAGAGGAAGAGAAACATCAATGTGTGGTTGTTTGTGTGGCCATCAATGTGTGGTGCCTCTCTCGCGCCCCCTACTGGGAACCTGGCCTGCAACCCAGGCACATGCCCTGACTGGGAATCAAACCAGCGACCCCTTGCTTTACAAGCTGGCACTCAATCCACTGAACCACACCAACCAGGGCTCGTTTGTTAGTTTATTTTGTTCATTAGATTCCACATATGAGTGCCTGTCTTTTTTCCCAGCTCACATGGAGGTAGCCCAAGAAATGAATATTGTGGGAAGATTTGCCCCAGCCTGCCCACCCAGCTCCAGTGGAGGGTAAGCAGTGAGTTACTAGTCTTATAAGTCAGGTGATCCCCAATGGGTGCATATAGGTCACTGTATCCTCAATTCCCTGCTTCAGAGGAGAAAATACAGTTAAGTTGAAATGCTCCCCTTTGGGTGAGGGAGAGTGAAGCTAAGCGGCTGGCCTTGCCTTGCAGCGCGCAAAGCGGCAGAGGAGGCCCCGGCTCCACCCCTCACCCAGACAACCACCGCACACTGTCTCCCCCGGAGTCAGACAGCCTGGAACACATACAGTGTAAATAAAGACCCAAGGAAGAAATAAAAGCCTCGCACTCTATGATATATTAGAGGAATGTAAAATATTAGACCTAAGGCATTCGCATTGAATCTCTTACATTCCATTATTCATATCTGAAGCTCTTTTTCTTGTTCATGTCTTTTTTTTTTTTTGACAGGATGTGAATTCTAAATCAAGATTGTAAAACTAAACCATTTAAAATATATGCATGCTTAGCAAAAACATCCTAGGGTTTAAGAATCATTTTTAAAATTAGATTTTTCAATTCGATTCAATAAACATGTATTGAATGTCAGCCCCAGAGTCTCCAACCCCATTCATTTGTAGGTACGAAAGGCCCCCAAGAGGAGAGCCGGCTCTGGCCCATTCCCAATTAATCCGGCCTCCGACCTCTAATAAACATTTCCACCGAGTGCTTCCTATCCGCTTGGGCACTGGGCAGAGAGCTGTTTGAACTCTGTATCCACTATGCCTACCATCAACATACATTTCCCTCTTTACTGCAGAAGAGAAGTATTTCACTTTCCTCTTCATTCTCTTTCATGTATATATGTATAAATGTATAATTCTCCCACATGAGCATAAAAGTACATTTTATAGATACATGATGAGAAAAGGCACCTACAAATGACTTCAGTGTTGGGAGGAGATGGGAAATATTAGGGACTAGGGCGACCAGGAGCACTCACTGTCCATCTAAGAGGACAGTCACTACTGATCCTAGCTAACTGATGCCTGTGGGGGGTTTGCGGGGCCAGTGCCCAGCTTTTCGAAAAACAGAAAAATCTCAATTTTTAATGTAAATATCCCTTTTCTAAAAATTCATATCTTTAAAAATACTGCGTAAGGTCAAAGATAAAAATGATTAAACTGACGGATGTATTCGTGTGCATTATTGAGAGTGTACATAAATGGGTTCAACCCCCATGGAGGGCAATTTGGAAATATCTGTCAAAATTAAAAATGTACTTTCTTTCTAAGTCCGATATTTCAGTGCTAAGTGTTCACCCTGCAGAGGTCCTCTCACATGTGGAATCACGTGTTCGACAGTCATCGCAGCATCGCGAGAGTGCAAATCATATACATGCCCACCGACGTAAGACTAATTACAGCGCACCAAATACGATACAATTCTATGTTGTTATTTAAAAATTGAAGTAGCTTTATATAAAATCATTTCACAGAGAGCATGCCAAGTTAAAAAAACAAGGTACAGAACACTATATAAATATGCCACCATTGGTATAAAAAAATGAAAAGAACGTATATAATTGTCTATGCTTCGAGATGGCCCGGAGCCATCGAGTCTACCTCGTACTTGCAAGAGAGAAAGAAGAAAGTCTGCGTAACCCCGGATCCAGGGCTTTGAGCCACCCTGTCACGGTTCTGACAGTCATTAGGAGCATGACAGCTATCCCCTACCACTACCTTCCAGCCCATTCCCAGACGGGCACTCCAATTTCTCAGTGTAGCTCTGATCATCAGACTTCACCATTTCTGTTTCCATGGGTGGGATTCCCCCCCTAGCCTTCCCTGGGCACGCCCTCCCTTGCCACTAAATGCCTCCTGGAGTATGGACAGCCCACCCAGAATGAGCCTTTCCTTTGCCATGCTTCCGTAGGCACCAAGGAAGGAGCTACTCTCTCCCTCTTCTGAACCAAGTCCTTCCGCGGCCTAATTAGAGCACCGATCCCAAGAGGCAGGAGTATTGCATGGAGCACAAGAACCTCATTACTTATATGGTCAAATAAATCTTGCAAATGCTGCATACACTTGCATATTGATAACCAGGCTGGCATAATAATGACTCTGACGACTCTGAAGTGCAGAAAGATGGCTGCCCTTTTCATCACACAGTTGCCTGAGATCATTCGACTAATGATTCTTCCCTGTTTTTGTTGTATGCCTATGAACATTGTGCAACACTAGGGTTACACTTGGGAAAATCGATTCTAACCTATGTCCAACTTTCATTTTTCCTCATCTTGCCCTTTATAGAAGAGGTTCCACTGGTACCACCGTTGAAAGGGTAAAGGGGGTCAACTATATGACGCCGGAAGATTTGACTTTGGCGGTGGGTACACAATGCAAGATACAGATGTGGCATAGAACTGTACGCCTGAAACCTATGTAACATCAACCCCAATAAGTTTAATTTAAAAAATAGGAGACTCTGTAGACCTTCCCAAATAAAAACAGAAGGGTTTTTACCAACCACACACACACACAAAAGAGGCTCAATAGAAGAGGGAGAGAAACCCAGTAAGGAGGAAAAATTAAATGTCTAATTCTATAATTTGATGATTATGTTCATTTCAGCCTAAGAAAATGAACCTATTGTGGAGAGTAATAAGTCAGAAACCAGGAGGCAAGCAGGCAGGAGAACAGACAGGAATGTTGAAGGTTACAGCAGGCAATGGGTCATAAATCTGGAGCTAAGAGAACATAATATGCCTGAGAGGAGGTCAAGGTCAATGGTTCCACTCTGGGAATCCCATAAGAAATCATTAAAAAGCCACTGGACTGAGATGGTTATAGACTCTTTCCCAACAGAAGCTTCAAAGATTACTATTTCAGGTTTGATTGATGGCACTCCTCAGAGGCCAACACAGCTCTGCGTGTTGTGCATCCGAGGGGAACCATTAAGATGGCAGACGCTGTACATTTGTATATTTATTGCCATAATTTTTGGCAGACTTTTTCTAGCAAAATTTTTATATTATGACAATATAGAAACAGATTATATTTCTAATGCATGCAAAGGTGCCACAGGAGCTAGTAGCAGCCCTTCCTTAAAGGTCTACTCAGTCCCCAGAAGGCCACAGGGCAGAATGCCAGCTCTTGAGATCAGGTGACGAGCATTCTGCACCTGGCTCCATTGGACATTTTCTCCACCTTTCTAGGTCTGAAGTACTCATCAGCTAAAGGAAATTTGATTCTAGATGATCTTTCAGTTATCTGAATATACAAGACACTTTCTCACCTCTTATTTTTCACACATACTGTTGGTTCTTTCTGGAACACTTGTCCTCTACTCTTCAGAAGACTGACCCTCCAAATCCTTCAGGTCTCAGAGTAAAAATGCCAAATATTCTGGAAGACCTTTACTTCAACCATGGTTAGGTCCCCTACTGAAAGCTTCTGCAGATCATCTACCGTCCACCATCATAATTCACAGCACATTTTACCATAATTATTTTTCTCAGTGTTTGTCTTTCCCCCAAGACTTTAAGCAGCACTAGGCTAGGGGAAACTAGGCTTCCCTTGTTCAGAGTTGTCTCTTCAGGGCAAGCATGCAGTAGGAATTCAATATCTGTTAGATAAAGACACGAATGATCTAAAATTTCATATGAAACCAATGTCTCATTTTTAAAGATTTTTTTTCTGGATCAAATTTATTAAAGTAAGCCAAATTCACTTGTCTCTTGGCTTAAGAAAATCAATTTTAAATCCTGATTTCTGATCTTTACACATGCTTTCAAAAGTAAAGTGCTTTACAGTTACAAACATATTCCTGTAAAGTTATGTTTTGACTGTATGAAAATTGGTTTCTACTTTAATTGTATTCAGCAACTCAAATGGAATGGAATCATTTCATCAACAAACACACGCTCCTATCCCAGTTTACCTATTTAGTAAATTCAAATTAATTAGAACTTGAGAGGGGTGGGAAGGGAGTTGAGGAAAGCTCTTACTATTGACATGGAAATATAGCGATCCTCTTTTTCAGTGAAAAGACAAGATAAAGAACAGCAGAAGTGTTATTTGCATGAGGCTCCCTACAGCCTCAAACCCTGCTGTATCGGAGGACTTCGTGTTGGTGGTGATGTCTTAGGAAACCAGAAGTGACCCTAAGGAGAAAGGAGTAGAAAGGTGAGACCACCTGCCTTATTGGGAGTAGGGGCGGCATTTAGTGGGGAAGGCAGGCATCTCAGCAGGAGGGAGAATTCACCCCCGGGGAGGCAAGAGTCAGCACAGGCATGTGCTTAGGAGCCCAGACTGAAGCTGGACAACAGGAATTCAAATCCTAGCTCTGCCCTAACTACCTGGGGAAAGTTCTGTAAGTTAGCACCACGCATGGCACCTAGGCCCCTCAACTGTAAAACAGGAACAGTTTTGGTAACTACATCCTAGAGTCGTCACATGGGTAAAATGCTTTCATGCATTGAAGTGCTTATAAAAGTGCCTACCATGCTAAGTGATAAATAAATGTTAGATATGGATTTTATTACATTCAGCTGTGTATGCATGGGCAGGGGCCGCTTTTGTGAGGTACAGAGTACACAAAGCCTCTCCGGCCTCGGCCGAGGCAACTGAGCAAACGGAAATGGCAAAATGTCTTCTGGGGAGCCCGGAAGACCTGAGACTGAGATCATTCGGAGGTCAGACCAGAATTGCTGGGGATTCTCCCAATTCTCTGACTTTGGTACGGGCAGTGACGACAGGGGCAAGAGAGAAGACAGGTGGAGGCACCAGCTAACACAGGCAGGGTGACAGAACGAGGAAACAACAGTCAAGAAGCAGAGACAGGAAATGCCCGGAGACAATCATTTGCCTCCCAGGCCAAATGCTTGTCAGCCCTTCCTCCTGAGCAGCCTTCTGGAACAGGATGGGAGGCGGCTCATGGTAGGAGGAATCCAGGGCCCAAATCCTGAGTGATGGTCCCCCAGTTCTTTAACTCGACAGCAAAAGTCTCATTGGACAGTACAAAGGCGCAGGGCTGGGAAATCGAAAATTAAGTGTCCCCATCAATCATTAATATATTAGCCTATTGTTCTCACTTTATATTTCTGCACCATTTTCTGCCATTAAATAGCAAAAACTAATTGTCACCTAAAACTGTAGAAAAGCTTTACACCTTTGAATTTAGAGGCTACAGATTCATCACGAAGCTGTCGGGATACCCATGCACACAGAGAGATATACACATATACACGTATACATGCATAGTCCTCCCTCAAGAGGTCATTTAGAAGACAAAGACATGATCATTAACTTCATTCACAACAGTCGGTCTACTCCAATCCAGTCGTTCCTTTCACAAGGCATCTGTGACATTGTTGCAACATGTCATTAAGTGCCTTGGCAGCAGGCTCTACCTCTAATCTTTGCAGGGCACTGGCTTCTCGTTGCCCCGCTTTCTCACCCATCTCCAAACGCTGTAACTGAAAACTGCGGCTGGGATTTCGTATGTAATTAGAGGTCTGCCTTTTTGCCAGGTGGTTTCTCCCTCCTCTACTAATTAGTCTCGTTTTTCCTTCAAGGCATGTAGGAACTATCGGTTAAGTCAAATGAAAACAATAGGCCAGGTGATGTCAGTTTTTGAAACTGTTGATTGCTTTCCATATTATATCATATGGTCATGAGGATTAGTCCGCACTTATGGGTAAACTATTCGGCTACTCATTAGCTCAGTGCAGACACATCCAGGCTTGTCCTGGTTAACTAACCTTTTAAGCCATATGACATAGGAAAAACAAATCCTTCTCCAAGAGGTGTTAAACTAAATATCATACTAAGACCTTTGTTTCCTGGTGGCTTCTGCAGTCATTTTTCTTACAACACAGTGAATCCAACACAAGGACAGGGAACAAAAAAGCAACAAAAGCAATGGTATCTTGAGTATCTCTTAAGAAGCTAGAGTTATATTTTTGCAAGTATATCATTGGTCCATTTTTCAAGCATCCGAACAGGGTGATCACAGAATTAGCAACTTCCTAGTTGTGGCACAGGCCGATCCCACACTTCCAGCACACCAAGTCCGCGGACTTCCCTGGACAAAGAACAGTAGCTTCAGATGTCAGCTATGGGGCATTTGCTATATCCTCTTCCGTCCTTGGCCTTTCAAAAACTGTCGTCCTGGGACCAGCAACATCGGCCTCACCTAGGAAATTGTTAAAGAGGCAAATTCTTGGGGCTCCCCCTAGAAACTCTGGGGGTAGGAGGCAGCCCTCTAAGTCTTAAGGAAGTGGTGGAGATTCTGCCGCATCCCCCCCAGATGGAACTCCAAGCAGATATGGGCGAAGCCAGTCTGTACAGATTTCCTAGGATCCTTAAAGCTCATCCTGTTAGTATGAGCCTTAGATCACAGAAAGCAGAGTGTTAGTTAGGATCATTGTTAGTTCTATGAAGAAAAAGGAAGAAGGAAAAAATGTGCCAATTTCCTGGTAAATTTCCCCAATGGTTTTAACAATCTTTACCATATGCAAAGCATAATGTTCTCAAAGATTAAATACCACTCTTGGGACGTAAAGAAAAGAGGAATTGAAGACCGTAGTTGGGAAAAGAAATTTCTCTCTTTCCTGCTATGGAAGAAATATAACACTCATTAGGTCATTCCAAAATCTATCGCATTGGTTTCTCAGACAAAGAAAACTTTGAAGACAGAGTGGCCAAGATTAATAAGGCCACCTTTCTGTAGTGACTTTTCCAGTGCTGACACACAGCTTCTACCAAGAAATTTTTCCTAAAGAGATTAACCTAATTACTAACATCCTCTTTACTCCAGTCACCAAGGAAGGTGGGGGGGAGTTCAGGTGAAATTGCCTTGAAATAGGAGCCCAGACCTGTGCACATTCCCCACATTTGTGGCATTCTTGAGCCCCTCAGACCACCCCTCGTGACAGGGAAGAACAGTGACTGGAGGAGCACGCCAGTAATTATTAAAGCCATTTCCAAGTGGGTATCTCACAAAAACATATTTCTGTATAGCCATTAAGTGGCAGGGAAGATAAGGCGGGGGCTTGCCAGCTAATGGAAGAGCCTGGACTAAGCAAGATCCTTCCTGAACTTATCAGCAAGAGAAGGCCCTGAGGGGCTGGGGATGCTTGGGGACTGAGGTCATCTGGGTTTAGGCAGCCACCCCACCACTTCCCAGCGCTGCCTAAATCCAATTGCTTATTTAGATTAGTTCTGCCACTTTACGATAGATGCTTTAAGGAAATCAAAATAATTTAGTGTGCTAAGTGAAATTATATGACCAGGACTAGCTGGGTAATTTAATGTGGAGGCACAGATGCTTTGTTTATTAGAATTGGCCTTGGTCAAATTATTCAATCTCTCTTTGCTCCAGGGACCTCAGGAGTCCAGCGGGGGTATTATCGCCAACTTGTTACTGGGTGACTCCTGAGAGAAATGGACGAGAAGAGTGGGGTACCGCTCTGCTGTAGACTACAATTTTGCACGTATTTTAAATTTCACTTTGATGAACAAAGTAGGAGTAGTCCTTAATTCCGAGCCCCTGACACTGAAATTGAATGAGGAAATCACCAAGGCAGTAGGCAAGCATTATATTTTGCTTAACTCTAGCTGTTAAAAGGAGACCCATCAAATGTTTCTATTAATGATGCAGCTCTTCTCCATTGAGAGAGAGAGAGAGAGAGAGAGAGAGAGAGAGAGAGAGGAAGAGACAGAGAGGGAGATGGGTGGGGGGGGGGGAGAGAGAGGACTTTAAGCCAACTAAAAGGCCGGATTGTCAACAGTGCCTAGAAGTTGGAGAAGCTGGAGACAAGCAACAGGGACAGAAACACCATTAGCACCGACTCTGGGAACAAATATTCTACAGCTCTCTAGTAAAGCAAGTCTTCACATGATGAAGTCCCTGTGCCAGTAGGGAAGATGCCACACTCTTGGTCATCAAGGTGGCCCTGAACTCACTATCTGCCTACTAATGGCATTTCTTTGAGCTGCCTAGGGACCCCTCCCTAAGCCGCCCCTGTCCTTCCGGCTTAGCCAGCTGGGGTTGCTGTGTCACAGCCCAAGGGCTGCCGATTAAGCCTCATTATGTCACATCAAGGGAAGAATTCCAGACATTGGACCCTCCACCTAGAATGCAGCATCCTCACCCTCCCACTTGAATCCCTGAGATGTTTTCAGTAAAAATAACCTTAGCTAATCATAACCGCTAGGTTAAGATAGAGATAATCTCAGTGAGGTCACAAGGAGCTAAAAAAAGTCTTTCGAGATCAAAGAGTTCTACTAAGAAGGGATCAGAAAATTCAGGATATAATGACTCATATCCTTCTGTTCTTCTGAGCCTCCGATGGGGCTGGGATGTTAAGACACTCAGATGCCCGGATGGGGTTGTCCATTCACAGGTCAAGCCTTATGCTGAATCAATTCCTAGTTCCACATACTACCATCTCAAATAAATTAGTGGTGTACAGCTAAAGAACTTTCAAGACAGAGAAAGTCATCATTGTGACAGACTTATAAAAGGCAGTTACAGGAAATTACACAAAATAAGCAGAATAAATATTACTAGAGTGAACAGGATGCTTTAGGCAACAACCACCTGACACTCCAACTTTCTTCCAAATTTCACTTTTCCTCCTCGCCCCCCCCCTTTTTTTTTTTTTTTTTGCCAGATGAATGTACTTCCAGCTGGACTTAGGAGAAGCAGCGGTGTCAAACAATGACTTGTTAAGAAATACACACCTGTCATAAATGCAAGACTCTCTCAGGGGATATATTGAATTGCATTCCCTGCTTCCTATGAAAAGGTGCAATGAAAAAATGAATTAACTATCAACTACCAGATGTTTCTAGCATCTCTATTAGTTTGGGGAAGATGAAACAATTGCTGCATTGTACAGATGTGTAGCTCACATAAACACAGTGTTTAGGATGTGGGGAGAAGGCTCAACAAAATGTGTCTTGAGGATAATTGATCTTTTCTTTTTGGCAATGATTCATAATAACAGGAAGAACTCTCTTCTTCCTGAATTGACACATTTTACAACATCACAAAGAATAAATGGACATTTTTCTAAAAACACAATCATATGGAAATGCAATTTTAGTTTGACTTTCCTTCATTGCATCAATTACAATTATCTCAAACTTCCTGGTGATTCTCATATGTACATTTCACGGCCTGAAAGCTTCCTAGTTACAGAAAAGTTCTAAATACTGTAAATCCCATTCTGCAAAGAACAAGAATGGATTGCAGTGAACAGAGAAGGTGTGGTCAGCGCTGTGGGGCGCACAGAGCTAACTGTACCTTAAAAATATTGAGGGAGAATAGATGAAAATGTTTGGGTTACTTTTGACTTCACGGTCAAATGATCCATGTTCAAATATGTGGAGCAGTCATCAACACGCGTCGTTCGAAAAAGGGGACAGGGCTGTATCGTGGCAGAAGTCTCGAACTCTTCCTCTGGCCCCACGCTATTGTGTGTCTCAAGCGGCTTGGACTGTTTCCTCCTCTCTCAAGCTGAACGATCATGAACATTACCCAAAAGGGCTATTGTAAAAATTAAAGATAATGTATATAGAGTTTCTACCATTTCCCGCTATAGAGTAAAAGCCACCACAAGGACAACCTTGTGGCCTTGACAGTAACAGTAGCCTTAGCAGTAGCAATAGCAGTAGCAGTATAAGCAGCAGCAGTTACAGTAGTGGCAGCAGTAACATGAGTAGTAGTTTACAGACCTAGACCTGAAATTTTTCTGGCATGGATGCAAACGAGAGAGAGAGAGAGAGAGAGAGAGAGAGAGAGAGAATCCTAACTAGCCAAGTAAACAGGAACCAGAAACCATCATGGCCCAAAGGTAATCATCTTTGGACCAAAGGGACCCCCCCCCCCAGTCCCAGCGAGCCGCACCCTTCTCTGTCAGCGCTCTCAGTAGGGTGCTACGCATCATTATCTGTTGGACTAAGTCTCTGCGGATCCTCCTCAGCTAAGGGTGTGGTCTGAACTCTGAGGAAACTGCATAGCAACCAAGAAGAAATGATGCAGTGACAGGTGGTCAGCTGCTACTGGAAACATATGAAAGGTGGAGAAAAGAAAACTGGAGGGAAAGCCACCATCCCTTGAGCTGATACCTCATCCTACTGATCCTGGCTCTTGTGACTCCACTTTCTGAGAGGCACCCAAAGGTAAGTTCTCAGGTGATCTGGAGAGCTGAGAACAGGCATGGGTGAGTAAAAAAGAAGGGAACTGGTGTGCAGTTGGACACTGGATCCTGAAGCCACTCACTGCAGAAGAATGGATTTGAGGGGACCAAAGGTTTATGGGTATTTTACAAAGGCTGTATGCTCCCATAAATAATGGCTACCTTCAACAGTGAAAAAGAACACATTCAGAAGGAAGAGTTTAAAAGAATTTTCAAGAGCTCTGTTGGCAAAATAATAAAGAGATAGCAGCTATAGATCATAGGCTTTTATTCCAGCAATAAGCCTTTGAGATCATTTAATCTAATCCCATTATTTATAGATGAAGAAATACATCTCTTATGGATAACAGATCTGTGGAGATACCATATTTAAACCAGGAGTTACTGTACTAGAAAGAGGAGAGAGCCCATAGGTGGACATGTAGACTTAGGAGTCCCCTAAGTACATACAGTGAATGAAATCGTATATGATGATACCCTGGCAGAGGGAAGAGATGCGTTCCAGATTCCAAGCAAAGTATGCAGAGAGTGACACGCCCACAGTGAAATGGCCAAACGGACACCACCCAAACACAGAAAGCTATATGGCTCTAACTTCGTGAGTAAATACAGGCAGTTAGACATTTGTATTTCACATTTTTTTGCATATCAACTGAACTTTAACTTTTTTTTATTCTTGCGATGAATCCTTCTGCTACTTGAACTTCTTAAGCAAATAAAGGCAGGTTCAAAATCTACACAGCATGATATTGTTTGGCTAAAAACTACCGACATATACAGGAAAAAGAATAAAAGAAAGGTTTAAAAGGTCTGTTGGTAAGCACTGAAAGCACTTCATCCAATACTTATGATTACATTACAGAAGGCAAAAATAACTCATCGTTCTTTTTTTTTAAAGATTTTATTTATTTATTTATAGAGAATAGAGAAGGGAAGAAGAGAGGGAGGGAAACATCATGTGTGGTTGCCTCTTGCACACCCCCTACTGGGGGGACCTGGCCCACAACCCAGGCATGTGCCCTGCCTGGCAATCGAACTGGTGACCTTTTGGTTTGCAGGCTGGCATTCCATCTACTGAGCCACACCAGCCAGGACTAATTCATTATTCTTGAAAGCACAGGTATACAAGTTAAAATAGTTTCAATATTAAATAATATGGCTCTACAATCTCAAGAAAATTCCAACAAAAATCATGAAATTCATGGACAAGGGGAGGGGGAGCTAGAGGCAAGTTAATGACCTCATCTTACGTGGGATTCAAACAGCTGTATTTCTTCTATGAAACTGACAGAGATGCATAGGCTGTATTTTTAAATGTAATGGTAATCATTATAATGAAATACATTCAGAGCTTCCAGAGGAAAACAGCCCAGGAATTAACAAACAAGTATAAACACTTACCATGCACCAGGCACATTCAAGATATTTATTTATATATCTCTCTAAATAACACTGTGAGGTGGGCTGTATTTTGCAGATTTTACAAATGAAGACATTTGGGTACTTAAGAGCCACCAAGTCTTGAAGTGGTGAAATGAGATCCAACCAGAGGCAGGCATGTGCTGGAACTAATGGCTTTAACCACCATTCTACACGTGCATCCAAAGACAGAAACCAATGGGGACAACGGGCAGTATTTTTAAAACAGCATAAATCAGGATGTTAGAAGGTTAAACATATTAGTATAAAAATAAACATAAATTTGTTAACCTCATTTGTAAAATAGTTAAGCAACAGAACTACATATTATTGCCTAGAGAATAGAACAAAATGATTTAGAAGTATTAAAAATAAAAGGATGGGCAAATATTTTATCAAGCAATTTAAAAAACAGAAAGTATTACTTTCAGATTGTAATAAAGTAACATAGCACCACTACGCTGGTCTAAAGAATAATCTGCAATAAAATATAATAGTCTAGATCGGGGCTGTCTAGTAGAACCTTCTATGACAATGGAAATGTTCTATACTTGAGCTGTCTAATATGTTAGCTACTAGCCACATGTGGATGTTGAGCACTTGAAATGCGGCCTGTGTGTTCCCCTGACTGTTGAGGACGCTTTCCTTGCTGCCTCGCAGGAAGGGGCAGGCTCCCTCCAAAGAACACAGGCACACACTGCAGGCTGAGCAGCGCCATGGGCTGAAAGGACTCTCTGCAAATGGTGGGCTGAAGGGAGACGTGTACCTTCTAGTCCTTTGCTTCGCTTTCCCCTATAAAAGCCCATTCTTGAAAGATCCCCATATGCCAGAGTGGACTTTGTTCCACCTACAGAGGTATAACTGGTAATGACCCAGAAGAAATCCACCTGGCATGAAAGATATATGCTTTTATAATTTTAAGGCTAACAAATTAACAAAATGCAATAATTGTAACCAGCAGAGACAAAATGGCGAATTAAAGACAAACAGAAAAGTGAGGAAAAAAATGGTAAATACAAAATGAAAAATAAGGTAACAAATAATCACCAAAATAGAAACAAATTAAATCTACTTCTAAGAGGACATTCTCCAATTAAGTAATATAATAAAATTAGTTTTGTGATGCTTATGAGAAACATAACTCAAAGATAAGCCAGAGACTTGGAGAAATGTATTGTAAATCATGTATCTGATAAATAACTTGTATCTACAATATATAAAGAACTTTCAAAAGTTAACAATAAGACAACAAACAGCCCAATGTGCAAAAGATTTGGACCCTTCAAAAATAAAATATACATATGGCAAACACACACGCGAAAAGATGCTCAGCATCATTCGTCATTAAGGAAATGAATGTTAAAATGATGACATACAATTACACACCTATTAAAATGACTAAAAGCTTAAAAATTAAGCCTACCAGTTGTTGGCAAGGATGCAGAGAAACTGGAACTCATAGAGGCTGCAGGTGGGAGTGTAAAATGCTACAACCCCTTTGGAAAACATTTGGACAATTCCTCAAAAAGTTAATTATGTGTCTTCCATACACTCCAGCCATTCCAAAAGAAAAGGAAATATACACTCATAACAAAGTGTTGTACAGAAATTATCGTATCACTCTGTAATAGTCCAAATGAGAATCAGTCCAAATGTCCACCAATGCGTGAATAAACAAATTGTAGTGCATCCATATACTGGAACACTATTCCGCAATAAAAAGGAATGAACTACTTATACATACAATATACATGAACCAAAAATAATTAAGCTGAAAAATGACAGAATAAAAAAGAGTGCACACTGTATAATTGAATTTATATGAAACTCCAGAAAATTCAAACTAATCTATAATGACAGAAAGCAGACCAGTGGTTGCTTGGGGGTAGGGGCCAGAGAGGGGCTGGAGGGAAGGGTTAATAAGAGGCACAAAGTGACTTTTTGGGGGTGACGGATATGTTCATTAGCTGAAGTTTCATTGCAGCTTCACAGGTACATACACGCGTCAAAAGTTATCAAATTGTATCTTTTAATATGTATAGTTCATTGTATGTCAACTATACATCAATAAAACTGTTGAAAATATATAATGACAGAGAAAAAGTAAAAGTAAAAGAATAAAAAAATATTTAAGAGGCACATTCCAAAAGCAAGCAGATACACATTAAAACAGAATAGATGAGAGCAAAAGAGGTTTTACGTTAAAAAGGATCTTCATAAAAAGGTAAGTGAAAAAATTCACCAGGAACATGCAAAGATCCTAAACATGTGTGCACCTGCCAGAGCAGCCTCAAAGTATGTAATGCAAAAAGAGTAACATAAGGAGAAACTGGAAAAATGATACTCATAGTCGTAGATTGTAAAATAACTCCCTCCGAAACCAAGGACATAGCGAGGAAATACAAGATTTGAATGTCACAATTAAGCCTGAATTGAATTAGAAAATTCCCTTTACTCCACAACATCAGAGAATTGAGATTCTTTTCAAACATCCATGCGACATTTATAAAAATGGCCATGTAACAGTTCACAAAGAAACTCTCAACGCCAAGGAATTAATATCATACAGCCCATGGTTTCTAACTCTAATTCTGTAACATACTGTTAGGCATTAATATTTAAATGATAAAAAAAATAATAGAAATCTAAAAACATCTCATATCTAATTTCTAATCACACATATCAGCCTGGATACGCCCATTTGCCTTGACACCTTCCCCAAACTCCACTAAAATTACAGGGCTATAAAAAGGGCCAAAACTCACAAGGATGAAGACATAGGGAAAAAAGGCCATATCAGCAACATTTGGAAGCTGAAATACGAATGAAATTGGCAATGGCGATGAGAAACCCCCAAAGCAAGCCAATTCATACCACTGGACCCTGGAATCACTCAGGAACTGGAGTCACTGATTACCTTTAAAATTGGCTCATGGGCAAGGCAGAAATTAGTACAATTAGTTCATTTTTAAAAAGCAGTTAAAGGGATACATATCATCCCTAATCCAAGTAATATGGAAACTCCTTTCATTTCGGTAAAAGATTGCAGATGCGTCCTCAGGAGGCGGTGCGTCAAAGGTGCTCTTGCCTTGGAGACTGTTGGAGACAAGGGTGCTGTGGAGTAGGCAGGGCAATTCAGTAAAATTTTACTGACCGATGAGCAAGATGGCCCTGAGAAGTTTTCAGCCAGCATTCAACCCCCCAGGAAGGCGATGGAGCCTTGGGGAAATTCAGCTCAGAGAAAAGATTCACAGATCCTGAAATGTGGGGGCCCCTCACAAAAAAACTCACCCCAATGATCCTACATTGAAGCCCACCACTCTAAAAGGCTCGGCCCCTGCCCCCCAACACCTACGCAGGAATCCAGAGCTCCCAATGAGCTCCTTTTAACAAGCTGGAAGCCAAGGACCTCTAGACCTGCCAGCAAGTCTCTAGCATGAAAAACAGATCAATACCAAAGGGGAACCAAAGAAAACAGAGGTAAGTCAGGGAGAAGGACACTTTAAAAAACTAGAATATCATCCAAGAGATAAGACAAAATACAGCATTCAGGAAAGAAAGACACGGTGACGTTTTTAAAAGTGAGAAAGAAATATCAGACAATAGTTAAATTAAAATAATAGAAATTAAAAGTTATGAGGATTAACAGTTCAAGTTGATTATATTACCCAAGAAAAGTGATACTGGGAAAACTAGAAAGATAAAAACACTAGAAGGTAAGGTTGAGAGGTATAAAATCCAAAGTATTAAAAATTTTAGGGAGAGTAGAGGATGCTGTGGGGAGAAAAGTATGTAAGAAATAACGCAAAAATAAATTTTCCGTAATTTAGGTTTCCAGATTGAAAATTCCTGTCAGGTGCCCAGCACAGGGCGGTCCTTCAGACAGGCTGAGCACCGGTCTGTGTTATTATATGACTACAAAGTGACATACAATGAACGCATTCTACTTCCGTGAAAAGTACCGAAACAGCACGATCGTCATGGTTCCACTAACAGTCTAGACACAGAAAAAGCAGCTCAGGGCATCTCTGTATGTATAATTACAGGATCAGTTTCCCTATGTCACCATGGGGAAATGTTTCTAGAAACGTTCTACTATTAAAAAACAAAGTCACAAGAGCCAAAAGGAGGAAGCAACCCACGTGTCCATCGGCAGATGAATGGATGGCCAGAATGTGGAATATTGCTCAGGCTCACCCAGGAAGGACTTTCGGACACATGCTACAGCATGGATGAACCTTGAAGACGTGAGGTGGCATGAAATCAGCCAGAAAGACAGACGCTGTATGATTCCACTCGTATGAAGTGCTTCGAGCAGCCAAATTCATCCAGACAGAAAGCAGAATGGTGGTTGCCAGGGCCCAAAGGCAAAGGGGGAATGAGGAGTTGTGTTTAACGGGGACAGAGTTTCAGTTTGGGAAGACGAAAGAAGCGCTGGAGACGGACGGCGCGATGGCTGCACCCCAACGCGAGTGCACTTCATGCCGCGAAACTGTCCACTTAAAACGGTTTCGATGGTTTCTCTTGCCATGGATATTTTACAACAATGAAAGTTTTTTAAAAATAAGGTAGTAGGAAGGATTGAGAAGTTAAACATTTAAAATTTTATCTTTTTTTTAAAAGACCAGACAGCTTCCTTTGAAGTTTCTTAGCTGTATGTACAGATACATACAGGGGTGGGCAAAAGTAGGTTTACACTTGTTCGTATGGGAAAACACATGCAGGCTATGATTATGACAATAGCTTTATTAGCTCAAAAGAATGTCACAGTGGCACAGGGCACTTACTCTCGTGCACCCCTGTATGCATACATATAAACATGTATGCGTGCATAGCATTTGTCATTCAATATTTAACTTAGTGTCTATATTTCATACTGATCTAAAGCACATGGGTCTTCATGAGGACAATCAAATGACTACATACAGAAACTCGGACTATAACTTTTCTAAAAATGGCTTCGAGTTCACAGTGGTCATAATTATACCTAACAGCATCATTTGCCTCACAATTACATGGCCTAACACGGAGCACTAACGTGCAGAAATTAAAAATGAAAACAAGAAACATAGCGGATAGTCACAGGAGCTTTGCACTCCTTAGATAGGATGTTAAATTTATAACAGCACACGTTCAGAGGACAGGGCAATGGAAAAGTGTGCCTCTGTGCCTTTCTGCTGGGAGAAGCTTTATCTTTCTCCTCCACTCCATCATCTTCTTATCAGGTTGGAAACAAACTTTACAAAGTTATCTTCTACCCTATCTGAGTCTTGAAAGGTCAGTCTTACGCCAGCCCTGGGTGAGTAGGCATCTATTTATGGTGCCTAAGTAAGGAGGTTTTATGAGGTCCCCGATAACTCCAGCCGGTTTTAACTGTCTCTTAAGTAATCAAAGGTCTTCATTTCTTTCCTGCTTTGACTTCAGTAGAAAAGGACACAATTGAAATGTGTATGTTTTAGGTTCAAATAATGTTTTAATGTGCTCACTGAAAAGAAAAATTTTAAAGTAAATTAAAGGAAGCTTAAAAACTATAGTCTCACATACTATATAATCCCATTTATGTGAAAATCTAGAAAAAGCAAGATTTTAATGACAGAAAGATTAGGTGTCTGGGGCCAGGGGTGGGAGAGGGCATTCATGTGACAGGGCACTTGGAAACTTCTTGATTGGGCTGGTGATAACCGACTGTATAGGATCCCACAATTCACCATATTCTATACGAAAAATGGGTGGATTTTTATCATGTATAAATAATACTTTAACTTTTAAAAAGTGTTCTGTTAAAAAGGGAAAAAATCAACCAGCCTGTAGCTCACTACTCAAACACCATCACTATTATATACCTATGTGTTTCCCAACAGTGTTTATTATAGATCTTTTTTCTTCATTTGGAAACATAAATGGGATCCTATACTCTTTTTGTAACAATGTAAGCATTTTCTATATGACATGGCCTTTGAAATTAGCACTTTCATTGGCTACCTAATATTCAATCAAGTGACAGGAATTACTTAATATTTAAAACTATTTAATCACATGTCTATTTTTAGTCATACTGGTTGTCACCAATTATTTACTTATGCAAACATTACCAAGAAGAAATTTCTGTGAAGTCCTTTATTTCTTTAAAATTTAGAAATATTTTTAGGCTATATTCCCAGAAGTATAATCTTAAGCCAGATGGTATAAATACTTTTAAGGCTCTTGCCAAAATCTAGATTCTTGCCAAAAGAGCCATACAAACTGACAACTGCCCCCAGCAGTGCTTGACGTCCCTCGCTCCTCCAGAATTCCACAGGATCATTTTTTTACATCGGAACGGCTTCCTAAGGACCGCTTCCCAAAGCTTTTCGGCCAAAATTACCTCCTCTCATTTTCTGTCAAGCTTTTCACAACTTTTTTTCCTTTGTTCCTGTCTTCATGCACCACTTTCTCTTCCTTCTTCCCTTGTCATCCACCCTGTCCCTTCCCTTGCCCACCTCACAGTTTTCTACCGCAACTGATGGCTTCCATCTTTACGGAGTACAAGCCTCGTTATAAAGCAAATCTGAAAAGGAAGGTTTCATCCAGGCCAAAACAGATTTTAAAAAATGCAAACACTAGAAGCAGGAGGAAGGAAGGAACTCCTACCTTTTGTGACAGCAGGGATGGACCTGGAGAGTATTAGGGTGAGTGAAATAAGCCAGGGGGTGAAATGCAAATACCATATGATCTCACCTATAACAGGAACCTAATGAATAAAACAAACAAGCCAGCAAGATAGAACCAGGGGCATGGAAACAAGGAACAAACTGACAAGGACCAGAGGGGAGATATACGAGAAAAGAAGGGGAAGGGCCTAGAGAACAAGTATAAATGACCCGTGGACATGGACAACAGGGTGGGAACTGACTGTAAGAGTGGGTCCCCTAGAAACCTGTCATTTGTCCACTGCACCCACTTTTGTCGACCTCCACCCACAGCAGACCTTTACTTTCCCTGCTCTTGGGTTTGCACAGGAGGCTGCTAAAAATGTACATTAAATGCTGTTGGTTACCATCACAAACCTACCTGCAATCCAGAGTAATTTTGCTTGGGATTCACTGTGCAAATCACCAGCGGAACTGCCAGGTAAACGCAGGATGAAAGAGCGTGGGATGTGTACTGGTGGTGACTTCCTATACCAGAAAATGGGCTGGGTGTCCCATTGCTCTTTGGATGTAGAAAGAGATCGAAGGGGAGTGTGGAGATGATTCCAGGTGGGATGGGACAAAAGGGTAACAACACGTTAAAGGAACGGAAAACGCCTCCCTCCTCTCGGCTTTCTCCAACATGGAGAAACATTACGTGCCACGGAGGAGAGTCGGGGGAATGGAGTATTCACAAATCACCGATGAGGAGTCAAGGTACTCAAGAGCTGCAGACCTAGAAGCAGGGACTAAGCTGACTCTGATCTCTTAAGGCCATTTTATTGTCAATGCAGAAAGTCGCCTGAAGGATTGTGATTCATATTTCCTGGTGAGAAAAACGTAACTGTTAACTGGAATCAAGTTCTGGAAAGAAAGGTTTCTGTACATGTACTAAATGTTTCAAATCATGTGAACGTGTATACTTGAATGTTCTTTCTTGGATCACGTCAGTCTGATTCCCGCGGGCTCTGGGTTCCTAATGTCATGGGGCACACTCGCTGAGCATCATGGATGTTCTTGATCCACCTTTGCAATATTCTCTTCTTATTTAAAATTTAGCCAACATCTGGCATATAGTAAACACTTAATAAAAATGAGCAAAAATTAAAGGCATCCTCATTTAAATGTTTTTTATCTGCAAATATTTTAGTGATATACCTTTAGCTTAATTCTCTTTTGCTGAATACCCCAATTCAAGGCTAGATTTTAAATTCTGATGCAATAATATAGCATTGTAATGCACAAAGTATCTAACCAATACTAAAAACCTTTTAAATAGTTTGTGGTTTTCTAATATGCCCAAGGGAAATTGGAACTCTAGCGTAAGTATTCCCAAGACTTAGCAAAAATACAAGCAAACGTGAATGCATAATCCCATGATATTATTAACAAAGATGTGACTTTGAAATGGAAACATGGTAGTAGGGAAGAATCTGGAGGGGACCTCAACTGTGAAAGTCATTTAAAATGATTTGTTTGTTTTGTTAATAATTACGGGATTTGCATCGATGTTACTTTGCCTTTACTTTGACATCATAAAGTGGTCTCCATGGACCTGCTGACAGCTTCATGAGCTGATTGTGACAACAGTCTATGCCCAATGAGAAGAAACAGGCAAGTAGAGAGTACGTATTTTTATAAGTGAACATAAAGAGAACAGTGAATAAGGAAGTTCCCCTTCCTATCTTTGAAATATCTATGCTTACATTTTTAAAAAGACTTTATTTATTTATTTATTTATTTATTTATAGAGAGAGGGGAAGGGAGGGAGAAAGAGAGGAAGAGAAATATCAATGTGTGGCTGCCTCTCATGCGCCCCCAACAGGGGACCTGGCCCGCAACCCAGGCGTGTGCCCTGACTGGGAACCGAACCGGTGACCCTCTGGTTTGCAGGCCGGCACTCAATCCATGGAGCCACACCAGCCAGGACTACATGCTTAGATTTTTGAAAAAAAGAATTTGGTCATCTGCAGCCAATTCAAGATATTTAATGCTGATCTTCAATAGCCACTTAGTCGAAATTGGTATGAATCAGTTAGTTCCATAAGTGAGACAATTCACATAGAGCCTGGCAAGTAGCTCCCCACCCTCATCCCCCAGGTTGTGCATTAGCATGGCCTTGCAGTCTTGTAGAGCAGATAATGTATTGGGCGGAAGAGAGTGACGGAGGGGAGGCTTAATGCAACAAATACCAAATATATCAGAGAACCCTCGAAAAAGATACATCCAAGGGACACTCTGAGCATAAACGCTGAAAAACAAAGTCAATTCTAATGTTCAATGTTCAAATCCACTCTTCTCTCCACTTTCTAAAAAAAATTGTTTTTAAAGGAGAAGGGAGAAAGACAGGGAGAAAAACATCCATGTGTAATTGCCTCTTGCGCCCCCTACCGGGGACCTGGCCCACAATCCAGGCATGTGCCCTGACTGGGAATCAAACCAGCAACCCTTTGGTTCGCAGGCCAGCACTCAACCCACTATGCCACACCAGCCAGGGGAAGGTGAATTTTTTTTTTTTAAATGAGAAACTTGACACTGAGCCTAAATCATCCATTTCCACTCGCATAATGAATCTTTTTAAATTTGATAGGAAAATCATATGAACTTCCCTGTGCTAAATGCATTTGCTGCATTCCTGAATTTTCTGTTAAAGAGCAGAAGGAATCCAGCTTAAATTCCTACAACAGTGTGTTTATTACCTCAGGTAGCATGCAAGGCTACTTTAAACATATTGAGAGCATTTTGGTACAGTTCAGATAACTTACTTTCCAATAATGACAGCCCAGACTTAATTTCATGGTAGACTTGGCAAGCAAGGAAGGATGGACTAGCATTCATCTCTGGTCTCTATACAGTTCTTGGCTTAATTTCACCAACGTACAGGGCAAACTATAAGGGACCATTAATTAATGTCCAAAAGACCAGGTGGAAAATGGATGTTTATTCAATGAACTACTATTTTCTCAGTCTGTTTCCACAATGTGTGAATAAGGACTTTCTCCATCAAATGAAGAAAAGAGAACATTTAAAAATGTCTGTACTTCCAAATATTAGGCTGAAATTCAAACACTTCTCCTAATAAAATTTGACAGTGTTTATACATGTTTTAAATCTAAGCATTTATATACTCCTTTTTCTTCTCAAATGATTAATCTGTTAATGCATGTGGCTTTGGCAAATAGCAGAATTGTGTTTTTACAGCTCTGGTCACAGCAGTCTATACATAGTTATGACTTCTCTTTTTTCCGACAGTACTTCAGTATTAGATTTCTCGTCCTCACCTTTTCATCCATCATCTCTTCTTGCTCTATTTTTCTTTCTCTTTCTTTCCCTTCCCCTCTTCTTTCTTCTTTATGTACAGCAGCAATATAAATGTGTGATATATTTTTATTTATAAAATATTTTCTACCTTAAGTAAAATAGAAGTAATAATACTAACTTCACTGGGTTCTTGTGAGGATTAAATTATACATTTAAAATACCTGGAAGAGTGCTGGGTACATGGGAAAGGTTGTGTAAGTAGAATTTAGCAAAAATGACCTTAGTTTTGGTAGCTATTCAATAAAATTTATAATCCTTGTTCTTAATTGAAAAGCAGGTGAATTGCTTAGAGCGTTGTCCCAATATGCCAAGGTCGTGGGTTTGATCCCTGGTCAGGGCACACAGAAAAAGCAGCCAATAAATATATATATATATATAAGCGGAACAACAAATTGACCTCTCTCTCCCCTCTCCGTGTCTCTATCGCCCTCCCCCCTCCCCTCCCCTCTCTCTCCCTAAAAATCAATACACAAATATTTTTTTAAAATGTCTTAGGGCAGATGAGTAAAATGTCTTGCATTTCTCTTATGAAAGCAACCTGCGTAACTTTCTTGTTCTTTCTATTCTCCAGTCTCCTTCCCACTTTTAGGAATTCCAAGCATCTCCAACGTTTTATAGCAGCGGTTGTGTTGTTGTGCATGACAGCAAAAGTTCTAGGCTTCACCCCAGAAAACTGCCCATGTGCACAGTGTTTTGCACACTATTCCAAGGCTCTCGGCACCATCTTTATTTCGTCTATCGGCCACTTAGTTGTCCATAAACCTTACCTGAGAACCCCTGCTGCACAGAAAATGAAATTTTCCCACCCTGACTAGTACCAGATTACACAAATGGAAAATAAAGCATGTGCTTATGCCAATACGAAAGCAGGAGCTGGGGGGGGAGGAAGGATGGGGTCTTTGAAAATATTTCGTTAGTCACATTTCCATAACTAAACACAATAGCTACCCTGAGAAAACTGTAAAATATCATGGGATGTTTTTCCACTGCTTTAGGGGTTGGCATTACATCGGGGGAGTTCGTTACACAGTGGGGCCGTGAGCTACCCGTGCCCTGCCTCACGAAGGAAAACAGTGTGGTCGCGCGGAGAAAGCAGACATTCTGAGGTTCGTGTCCTAGTTCTCTTCCTTCACGTCCTTGGTTCGGATGAGCTATTGCACTTCTCAGAAGACTTGCTCTCTTGGTTCTAGGAAGATAATATCACCTAACGCTCAGGCTCATTGGGGACGATGTACAATGGGTATGTCAAGGTTCATACTGCTTGTAGGCTTCTCTCTTTTTTAACACTGGAACTTGGCTGCCTGCGCAGATGATGGCGAAGCATGCTGCCTTCATTATTTTAGGGGCAACTTCAGAGACTGCCACACCACGGTTTCCGTGCCTTACTGATCCCACATTCATGACAGGTATTGTTTTATTTTGTTTTGACTGGAAAGTTTGAATTCAGAAACATGACCAAGGCACGGTATTGCTATTCTGAGTATGGCACGTCCTTAAAAAGCAGAGGGAAACTCTCTGTGTGCTGTCTTTGACTTTATAAAGGAAGGTACAGAGACAGAGACTGAGAAGGGGACAAGAATGAAATGGGAAAGATGGGTGCGACATACCTATATTCCTTTTCCTATTTCATTAAAGAATAGTAGAATCGGTATACATCCTCTGATAGTATAAAATTTCCATTTTAAAGGCAAATTCTCAATCTTTTAGCTGTATTCATCTTTGTCTACTTACTCCACGATTAAATAGGTGAAGAAAGAAAATATCACATCTGGCAATGATTTTTCATGGCAACATTCTCTTTGTGGTATGAACTTCTTCATACTACTTGATTAAGAATTCCACACAAATTGCATATGCTTATGCTGTCTACAGTAATTAATCTACTGCAAATAAGGCAATTTTTCTTATCTTATAAAAGAATTTCCACTGGGAGGAAATATTAATGTTTGCTTAATTCTTTCCCATCCACACCTTATGTCAAAAATGCACTTATTATTATTTTTTTTTACATACTCATATATATCTCAAAAAAATCATCACTCCAATATCCACTCAGAAAACCTAAATATTGACACGGATACGTCTGAGAACAACTGTCCAAAGGGTTTCTGAACTCCATGCTGCCGGGAACTGGCCAAGTGCACGACGTTGGAGCCAGATGTCTGGGCAGCAGGGGGCTCTCCTCCGGAGGCCAGAGGCACACGTGGAGGCTGAACAATGCGCGGAGGCTGAACAATGCACACAGGCTGGCATCTCAGCAAATCATCCCCCAAACCTGACTGAAAGGATTTCTTCTTCCTTTTCCCTTCCTAACCTTGATGGTTCGGATGCTTCTCTTTTCCTATTTCCCCATCCTTCCTTTGACAAAACCAAAGAAGACATCTGCTCTTTATAATTTCTGTGATCTCAAGTATCCTAAAAGAGACACGTCAGCTGTCTTATTGTTTTGTTTTGTTTTCCTTCTTTCTTTTTTCTTCTTGTGGTGGGAGAATAGCTACTAAATGATTTTTATTTGAGACAGTGAGTGTATGCACATGAAATTGACATGAAATGCCAAGTATTCACACCAACAAATAAACGCTTATTGAGCACCTACTATATGCATCAACAGTAGGCACTGTGAACACAAACATGGTTTAGATAGACCCGGTGCCCTTTACATGTGGACTAGCTCTTGCAAGTACAAATGCTTAAATAAGCTATTATAAAATGGATACACTCTCTAAGCAGGTATGTGCCCAGAGCTCGCTGGCACTGAGGATGCCATGAAAGAAACGGTATCACAGATATAACATCACAAAGGCAGGCCGTGGAAATGAATCTTAAAAGCTGAAGGGCCCCAGTAACGGCAGACTAGATCACTGGGACGACCCGCTCCCCTAAGGAAAGCCGGTTCAAACACAGCAGATTGAAGGCATTAAACCGCTAACTAAAGAGTAAACAAAAGAGAACTGGAAACAGAGCCTCACAGAGGCAAGCCTGCCAGGTAGACAGGTGCTCCTTCTTCCTTAGGGACATCTGTCCAGTCTACAAGAAGGGACTAGAGAGACTGAGAAGTTGAATAGAACTTTGGACAGTCTCCTAAGTCTAGGGGAACAAAACTGGGAGTCCAAGGTGACCGGAGTGACACGGTGGGAGCCTGCTAACCAAGCCAGGCTGCGCACTAGGCCCTACGGCATAAGTCGCAATAAGCCGGGAAAACGCCATCACCGAGAGGCACTGCAGCCCACGTGCCAGACACATAGTGAGGTGTAGTGAGTCACTGCTGAATGACAAATTAAATGATTAGATCTGGGAATCAAGGTGGGATGGCCCCTCTTTTGCCAGCAGACACAAAGGGAAGCCCAAGTCCCAAAAGAATGTGAATCCACAAAGTTAGGCTTCTGAAGTAGGATAATTTATGCAAAAAAGGAAGAGGGTAGAAGGTACCTGCAACTGGGACCACCATATCTAGCCATCCCTGTCCCACTTGGAAAAATTTAAAGAGAGAGTGGGGGTGGGGAGGGAGAAGGAGGGGGGAGTGCAGGAGAGACGGACAGAGGTGAAGAGGCGAGAAAAGAACTCAGGAAACAGGAAAAATATCCACTCTATTGGACCGCAATCGTATTTTCCTGCAGTTGTTCAGAAAACGTATTCCTTAAATCCACTATGATATTAGCTAATCATGTTAACATCAAGCGCACTACGCACCACATTGGAATTTGTCTTATTTTAACTGTGGTTTGTGGAGATCTCTAATCTCCCTCTGATTCCCAATCATCATCTAGATCCCCATTATTTAAAAGAGTTTGAGTCCCCAAATTAAACTTTTTAAAAAATTTACTTGAGATTTTTTTCATGTTCTAAAAACTTAGCACTTCATGTTGACCACTCAGAGGAAGTGAAAGTTGTTCAAATCTGTGCACATTTTCTTGAAAAATTAGAAGTGTGAGTGAACAAAGGCCAAGTTTCCATTTTATAACACACTTCCTAACGCAGCTTCTATTTTGAAAAAACCAACATAAAGATGTGTCCTTCTCTTCTTCTCATCATGCTTAGAAGGATGAGCTGACTGCCCTAAAAAGTGTAGCTACTCAAACAGCAAACCTGGTCTTATGGACCTGTTTTCTGTGGATGCTGTGTGTTTACAAATATCCTGATCCTTAGCGCCTTTTTCTCCTCTAAAGCTGATATCCTGTATGGTACACATTAACGCAGAATTGTTTAAAGGGCGAACAATCAAAAGTCAGAAAAAGCCTAGTTAAAATTCTTAGGAGCAATGAGAATTTGGCCACATTGCATACCCTGGGCAAATTATGACACAGTCTTTAACATGAACATAACTGCAGTGAACGTACAAATTTATAAGGGAAAGAGGAATAGAAAAATTACATTCAGGCCACAACACCCACGTAATTGGGCTGTAGAACCTTTGGAATTTCCTGACAACTGTTCTAAAATTTGGACTTTGCACATAGATATTGTGGTAACAGTATTTGCATTTAGTTTCCACGGGCTAACGAAAGGAAGAAAGCATTCTAGAGAAATCTTCGACTTAGCTGTCCCCAAAATTTCTTAAGTCCTGTGTCTTTATGGGATTGCAATGGAACAAAAAGAACTGAAAACAAGAGTAACGTCTTTAAGGGGCTTTTATTCTTTATAATTGAGAATTTTCCCTGAGAAATGATGACCACTGGACTACAGTGAACTTTTAATAACTTATCATTCAGAAATATGAAAGCACAGATATTTGTGCTTTAAAATTGCATTCTGAGCAAGAAGTAAATGGGTAAAAAGAGACTGAAAAAGTCTGAAACGGGAAACTATCATTTTCTCTTTTTTTTTCTGACCAAAGTTTTAATGATTAAAGAATCAAGTTTTCACAAAGATAAGTCTTTAGCACTACTTCTTGCTCCATATATGCAAATAATAACCGTGTGTAATAATGTGGTTTTCTAGATAAGGTAAGATCAGTTCTTTTGTATCTGCTGAGAATTAGAAAATCAGTGGCTACCTAAACACAATTTCCCTGAAGAGATTGAGGATTTTACCAATTTCCTGAAAAGATTGAGGATTGTAAACAAAAGTTGTTATTAAATTCTAAGTCTGAAAAGTCACATTCTTCATGGATGTACCCACCCTTGGTATCACTAGCTCTTTGGAACTGCACAGATTCAAACGAATGAAAAAAAAAGAGTATGGAAATGACCGTGTTTGATAAATTTAATTTAGTTTCAGAAAGAAAGTAGAAATGGATCCATTTACCATTTACCTCCTGGAGTGGAGGAGAAAATTCCATACACAAAATTCCATATGCAAAAGCTCCTACTGGGTTAGAGTTTCATCCTGAAATTTATTAAACACGAATGTAAGTGTTTATTATCATTCATAAAAATGATAACAGCTGACGCTTGTTGATTTCTCATGTTGTACTAGTCATTATGGTAAGCCTTTTACCTACTTGTCTCATGTAACCCTCTCAAAAGCCCAATATCAGAATTGCTGTGACTCTCTCCTTTATATGGCAATGAAAAGAGCTGCTTGACAAGGTTTAGGAACGTGCATGACAAGTGCACGGAACGGCAAAAGGTGCGCAGCTGCAGGCGCACCCCAATTCCGGCGCAGGCTAGAGAAGCTATTCTATAGAAACGGTGGAAACAAATAACACATCTCCTTCACGATCTAGCTGAACCGTGGCCTCTGCAGAGTGGAAAGTATGAGGAAATGAATTTAGATTCCTGCTATTCCAAACAAGTTGACTGTTGAAGAAACAAACACTGAAATGGCTGCTCGTTCACCAGAGAGTGTTAATATGGCACAAATATTTTAATTACTCTCAGGAACCAAAGGGTAAAGAGAAACAAGCCTCTCTGTCTATGATGCGCTAGAAACTGAGAAGTGGCGGCTCTTATTTGGTGGGGTTAGCTTCCCGAAGGTCATTTTTTTTTTTTTTCAAAGGAAATGCATGTGATTGGGAAAAGGACATTCTTTTCTTTTGTGGCATTCGTTCACACATGGAATAAGCTAATTGAATTTACCGTTAATAATCTTATTCATTTATAAACAGCTCATAAAGGGGAGCGTTTTGAAAATGAAATTGAACGCAAATGTCATCTCAAGCTGGCGGGGAGGGAGGTGTAAGGGGACTAAAGGGCAATGGAAAAAATACAGTAAAGATTAAAAACAATAAAAAGATGAAGTACACAAAAAAGGAACCAATCTTAAGTACCTTTAACCTATTGAACTTCAAATCCTTTGCTTTAGATTCATTTTTACTTTTGTCCAATCTCTATATTTACATATTTTAAAGAGGCACAGCACTTCCACAAGGTTTTAACAAGGTCCCTAACCAGCTGATTGCAAAAGTCACCTGCCTCCCCAACTCCAATTTTCCCTTCGGACAGACACCACGATGGCCCTATGTTGCTACTTCTGATTTTTCGATTCCAGTCATTATCTGTTTCATTAACTACAGAAGAGGAAGATCCCTCACTCCACCCCCACCCCCACCCCTGCTTCCCTCTGCAACCCTCCAGTGTCCCGACAGGGTTCAGGAGATGCTATCCCAAAATATGACACTTTGTCACATTTCCAGCTGAAGGAACTTAAGAAACGGCAGGTGCAGGAAAGACTTTCTGACCTTCTCCCTGAAGCAGGTCACACAATCCTTATGTGGGAGGGGCCCTCTGCCCTGGAGGAAAGGAGCATCCTTATCTCTGAACGCGAAAGAACGCACGACTCTGAACTCCTAGGCCTTGCTAAGTTTCCGTTAACTTATTACACTTCCTTCGTTCCCTTTGTCCTATCACCTCCTTCTGCAACGTTCCACTCTTCATCAAACCTAGCATAAAAACACTAAGTTCAACTGTTTCTCTGGGTCTTCGTTTCCTTATGAAGGTTCCCATTTTACCTAAAACTTGCATGAAGTAAATTTGTATGCTTTTATCCTGTTAATTCGTCTTTGTCAGTCTAATTTTGAGACCCAGCCAAGGACTCAAAGAGGATCAAAGAAAACCTTTTCTCCCTCTACAGTATTTATCATGTAATTTTGCTTAGCCTGTCATTTGGTTTTTATATTATTATGACTCTGTAAATCCTATTTCTGAGCCATGTTACAAACTATGACTATGTTCATATACAATATTTTGTTTTCCTTAAAGTGACCAATGGTCTTGTGTTTGATTGCTCAGTTTTGCGTATATTTACTACCAGTATATTTTCTGATTAGCCTAAATTTCGGTGCATCTGTCAAGGCATTAGTACAATTTTACGTCTCTCAATACATTCCTGCAAAGTCTCCTGAGCTGCTCCAATGTGGATTGAGCGCCGTCTTCACCTGCATTACTTATCTACTGAAACAAAAGGAGTGGCCTAAAACAATGCACATTTATCTCACTGTTTCCCTGGGTCAGGCTCCAGGCGTGGCCTCATTACTGGCTCTCTATTCATGCTCTCACAGGGCTGAAGTCAAGGCGATGTCCAGGGTTGTATTCTCATCTGAGGTACAGAATCCTCTTCCAAGCTCATGTGGCTCCTGGCAAGATTCAGTTCCTTGTGGTTACAGAGCTGAGACCCTTAGCTTCTACAGACCACCCACCATTCCCTGCCACATGATCCTCTCCACAAATGACTGTTTGCTCCTTTAAGGCCAAAGGCAAGGAATCTCCGCTGCTTCAGATCTCCCTGACTTCTTTACCCTATGGTCTCTAGAACTTCTTTTAAAAGACTCTGTGGTCTTTTAAAGGGCTAGTCCAATAGGCTGGGCCCACCCAAGATAATCTCCCTTTTGATTTACTTAAAATCAAGTGGTGAGGGACATTAGTACATCTGCAATTATTAGATTTTTGCATGTGCCAGTCCAGTTCTCCCAATACCACTTACTGAAGAAGCTATTTTTACTCCATTGGATGCTCCTGCCCCTTGGTCAAATATTGACCGTAGAGACTTGGGTTTATTTCTGGGCTCTCTATTCTGTTCCATTGATCTATGTGTCTGTTCCTGTGCCAGTACTAGACTGTTTTGATTACAGTGGTCTTGTAATATAGTTTGATATCAGGTATTGTGATCTCTCCTACTTTGTTCTTCTTTCTCAATATTGCTGAGGCTATTCAGGGTCTTTTTTGGTTCCATATACATTTTTGAAATATTTGTTCTAGATCTGTGAAATATGCCATTGGTGTTTTAATAGGAATTGTGTTGAATCTATACATTGCTTTGGGTAGTAGGGACATTTTAATGATGTTAATTCTTCCAATCCATGAACACACTACATGCTTACATTTATTTGTATATTCCTTAATTTCTTTCTTCAGAATTCTATAGTTTTCTGAGTGTCTTTTACCTCCTTGGTTAAATTTATTCCTAGGCACTTTATTTTTCTTGTTGCTATTGTAAATGAGATTTTCTTCCTAGTTTCTCTTTCTGCTATTTCATTGTTGGTGTACAAAAATGCCCTCAATTTCTGAATATTGCTTGGAATATTTTTTTCCATGCCCTCACTCTCCACCTGTGTAGATCTTTTGTTCTGAGGTGGGTCTCTTGTAGACAGCACATATGTGGGTTGTGTTTTCTTATCCATTCAGCTATGCTATATCTTTTGATTGGAGCATTTAATCCATTTACATTTAAGCTTATTATTGATAAGTATTTATTCATTGCTATTTTTCCCTTTGTACCTGTGTTCCTCTCTCCCTCACTCTCTCTCTCTCTCTCTTCATCTTCTTAAAGCAGTCCCTTTAGCATCTCTTGCAACACTGGTTTGATGGAGATGGACTTTTTTAGCCCCCCCCCCTTTTTTTTGGTCTGTGAAACTCCTTATTTCACCTTCCATTTTAAATGAGAGCCTTGCTGGGTAGAGTAATGTTGGTTGCAGTCCTTTTGTCTTCATAACTTGGAATATTTCTTGCCATTCCTTTCTGGCTTGTAGTCTTTCCTTTTTTTTCCTCCTTTTTTAAATTGTTGTTCAAGCACAGTTGTCTCCATTTTTCCACCACCACTCTCCCCTGCCTCACCTACCCTCACCTCCCACCCTCAATCCTTCCTCACTTTGGCTTTGTCCATGGGTCCTTTATACATGTTCTTTGATGACCCTTTTTCCCCCATTACCCCCTCCCCTCTGGTTACTGTTAGTTTGTTCTTTATTTCAATGTTGCTGCTTATATTTTGCTTGCTTCTTTGTTTTGTTGATTAGGTTCCACTTATAGGTGAGATCATATGGTATTTGTCTTTCACCGCCTGGCCTATTTCACTTAACATAATGCTCTCCAGTTCCATCCATGCTGTCATGAAGAGTAGTAGCTTTTTCTTTCTTTCTTTTTGCTGCGTAATGTTTCTTTTGAGAAATCAGCTAACCACCTTATTGGAGCTCCCTTGTCTGTGACTAGCTGTTTCTCCCTTGCTGCCTTTAGGATTCTCTCTTTGTCTTTAAATTTTGCCATTTTAATTATGATGTGTCTTGGAGTGGGCCTCTTTGGGTTCATCTTGATTGGGACTCTCTGTGCTTCTTGGACTTGTGTGACATTTTCTCTCACCAAGTTAGGGAAGCATTCTGTCGTTACTTTTTCCAACAGGTTTTCTATGTCTTGCTTCTTTTCTTCACCTTCTAGTATCCTGGATGGCGCAAAGCACCGTCTATATTCCTTGGCTTCAAAAATTCGTATCAGCTTAGATTCCATTGGTTGTTTAGGTCACTTGACAGAAGAACAGGCAAAAATCCGTGCCAGGGGCACAAGCAAGTGAGTTCAGTTTTCACTGACTTGGCTGCCATTTTCTAAATCGAGTTTCTATTTCTTTTGAAAAAAAGTCTTGTTTTCTATTCTACTTTCTGGGAGGTTCCTTTGTCTTCCAAAAGTTTTTGCTGTCATTTTTTTTAATACTTAAGGTTTTGTGTTCACAGAATATTTCTTTTTATAATATCCACTTCTTTCTTCTAGGATTTATATCTTCTCTGAAGACATGGATAATAGTTATTATAGACTTTTCTTTCCATTTATATTTGTGCAACTTAGTTTCACAAATTGGTTTCAACTTAGGTTTTGCTTTTTAAATAAATATCTGGCAATCATTGGCCGTCTGATCATATTAAGAGTGGGGCACTAAAATGATGTTGGAAGTTCTTGGGGGGTGCTTCTCAGTGATGTTTTTCTCTCTAGGGTGATATTTGAAAGACCTCTGATTTGAGTATCTTATGCTCATTTCTCTTGGAAGATAGCTTTCCAGAGAAGATGCTTCTGAACTCTTGCATAGAATGTACCTGTCTGGCTGCCAAAATTCTTGGGCTATGTGAGGGAAGAAGGCTGGAGATCTCAAGTCCCATATATCAAGTTTACCTTAATCCCCATGTTTTCTACTTGGTCTCTGTTTGAGCTGTGCCTAGTACTGTCTAGTTCAAAGATCATCTGCTTATCCTCTTTACAGAAGAAACCTCAAGCCTCCTGCCAGAATGGGAGAAGGATGTTTGCTCAGCTGCCTAACTTTGGAATGGAGATATGAGGGACTAAATTCTTCAACAGACTTTCAACCAATTCTTCCACCTGCCAAATTCTGCTCCTTTGGAGGATTCTGCAATGTACATTAGGTTATTACTCCCCTTTCCCAACTTCCACCTTAGGATTCAGCTTTCTCTGTCTGTTAAGTCATTTAAATCATTTAACTCCCATCTATATGCCTATCAACTTTGAAAGTTTCGTCACTGATGTTCTCCTATCTGATTTTTATCCTTGTCTATTCATACCTTCATTATACATTTTTTTACTCTTTTAGTGGGATTTTGGGAAAAAGAAGAGTTAAAGTGCTTGTATGTTCAATCGGGTACACTTAACTATTTACATGCAAGACAATCACCATTAAATCCCTAGTGAGTTGTTTTGGGGGTTGGGGGGGTAATCTCATCCAACGCGAGAGTGTACCTGGAGGAATACCATTACGAAAAAGTCAGGAAAATTCTGGAAAACATAATGATGAGGCATTTTTCTACAAGACATCAAAAGATTTATAAATATATAACTACCAAAACGGAATCATTTTGGCGGTGTAGACAAACAGATTCATGGAACAACACACAGCACAATCAAATATATTAAAATATTTGGTATATGATAACGTAGTATTTCAAACTGGTAAGAGAATGATTAACTAGCAAATTAGCCAGTTGATAAATGATATCATAACAGATGGCTAACAATTTCCATATACATACACACAAACCCTTCATCAGAATCAGTTCTGAGCATCCTTTTCCCTTCTCAGAACTAGGCAAGGGTCTCAGGGGCTGACAAGGATTCTAAGGATGCCTTTCAGTATGTGGTTATAATTCTGCCACTTGTCTTTGCTCTGGCTGTCACAGTCCATCTAAAGGCAAGTGGCTTTTCTCATCTCACACACACACACACACACACACACACACAAACACACACACACACACACACACACACACACACACACACACACAGAGCCAGAACGGAGTGTGACAGCCTTTAGTATAACTCCCAAGACCACTGATCTCAGTATTTGGTCCACAGACCCCCACATGGTCGGCCTTTCCTCCAGGCCTAACTGGGAGAGGAACACCGTCTCCACTGCTCTCAGAACTCCCAGTTCTTATTCTTGTGGCTTAGGAATTCTCCTCCATAGGGGCTGGACTACAGCTTCCCTTTTTGATCTCTCTGAGCCCTGATCTTGTTCTCTCTGCCTTTTGAAAACAAGGGCCTCTTAACTGTCCCTTGAAGCAAAAACTACACACATCTCCAGTACAGAAAGTCCTGGCGTTACAGTTCTCTCATCCCGATTAACAAACCATCGCCCAACTTGACATCGTAAGCAATGACATCTCTTGTTTTGCTCAGAATTCTGCAATTTGGGGCTGTGCAAAGACGGAGGACTGCGATATAGAATTGTGTGTAGGCCAATACACTAACATTTGTGTCATCTAATGCTGGCTTCCAGCAGGAGGTCTAGGCTAGTGTCAGGAATGAACGCAGGGTCCCCTCAGTGGCCAAGGCTTCGTCACAACATGGTGGCTGGGTCTCAAAGTGAGGGTCCCAAAGAGAGAGCCAGGTATAGCCATAACACTATTTATGACCCGGCCTGGGTGGTCACGCAGTGTCATTTACACTGCACTCTATTTGCCGAGCAAGTCCCAATGTTCTGCTCAGGTTCAAAGTAGGGGAAATAGATTCCACCTCTTGATAGGAGTGTGTCATGGTTCTGGAGGAACATTTGGCACTGGATATACTGCTGCGGCAATTTTTAGAAAATATAATCTGCCACACATGACTTCCTACATTAAAAAGAAGAGGCAGGAAAAAATGTTTCTTTTATTTGTGTCTGTGTGAGAAGCTCACAGGCAAGAAAACATAGTTAATTTTTCAGGTCGCCTTACCCATCTGGGTTCATGGTTGAGATAAAGTGCTAACAAATCCTTTCCTACATAAATTAATTCTGCTTTGCTTCAAGGTCAGGGAATAGGTCCTTAACTGAAGCCAATTACCTTGAAAATAAATGATACTGCTAACAAGGGCAACCAGACCAAACAAAATAGCTCAGTATAAATACATTTCTACCACACGATCTACTGAAGGTGCATTGGGACATCTTGTTTACCAAATAAGAGCAGCTTATAAACACGTATAGTGACAGAAGTAGGAGGATATTTTCTTTTCTTTTCAAATAAATTATGTGTATATTACTGCTCTATTGACTTCATTTATAGAGGACCAGATGACATTTTTGTTTTAACTAAGAACAAGCCATGTAGTTGCTAAAATATAGCATGACTCGCATAACAAATTAATGATGTAGGGACTATTATACCCAACTTACGGATGAGGAAACTGAACCACAGAGAAGTCAGGTAACTTGTCCAAGGGACTATAACCGAACCCAGCGATCTGGCTCCGGAGTCTGTACTCAGATCTACTATGTTCTGTTGACTTTTGAGAAACTTAACCACATACACACATACAGAAAAATAAATTATTTATATTCATAGAACTATAGGATCAAAGACCAATCGTTTGGAAGGTGTCAGCTTTCCTCTCTCTCAGGCTTTTGTAGCCGCGCCATCACTGTAAGTTCAACGACAAGGAGTTTCTGAGACAACGTGGCCATGGTGTCCCACCACCAGGAGGAGACAGTGCCACCCAGTTGTAACTCTCATCTTAATTCTCATCATTTCCACGGTGGCAATCGTCCTTCTCCTCTGGGTTCTCCCCTGGGACGATGTAGAGCTCTGCTGCAATCCCTACCTATTCTCAACTCTTGCCAATTTTGCCCCTTGAATGATGGTTGCCATTTTCCATAGACCCACAGCTATGGTCTAAAGTCTTCCTCTGAGGGACTCATTTATCTATGACTGCAAAATCTGTCCTTCCAGTGACTATCCATCTGACTCAGCTGCCAGATCACATTCCCTTACACGCATCCACCATCCAGAACCAAACCCATATCCTTCCTAGACTTGGTGTCCTCAAACTTACCCTAGCCCATGCCCCAGAGCATTCATTTCCAGAAATAAAATACCCAGCTCCCCCAGCATGCCTTATGGGGTACTACTCCACATCCCAGTATCTGGAAATAAGTTACTATCTCAGATAACTGTACTTACAACTTGTTATCCAATCTAAAACAGCCTGTTCTTTCTCTGAAAATGAGGACAAGTCAAATTTTTAACCTACATATAAATAATTTATGATGCCTTTGAATTAGGCATTTTCAACCGTTGCCTTAAAAAGATGGGATCTGTCAGGTTTCATAATTTGGCTGTAGGAGTTTTACTCCATAAATTGACCTTATATAAAACATTTATAAACATCAGAAATGTGTTATGCAGCATAATTTCATTATGGTTTTTTTTTTTTTTTGCTCATCAAAAAGCACATTAGGAAACTAGGACTCATTGTTTTCTGCCCATGCAATATGAATGGGTATAAGGCGGAATTTTTCATTCCTAAGCACTTGGGTCATATGTAATCAATTTGATACTATGTGTTTTCTTGGTTTTATTTCTTAATTGTATTTATGTACTATAGGAGGCAGCAGAAAGAAAATATATCAACTATCCATTTGTATAAAGCAAAAGTTGAAGAGAAAGGTGGCCCCCTCAAGGCTCGAATTCAATTCTGCAACTTCCAGGTAATTTAGCTTTTCAAAGCTAAGTAAAGGTTCATGGCCGTGTTGCCATGCTAGAAATAATTCCCAGCAGAGAAGCAGACAATGAAATAGGATTTACCTAACCAAATTAACTGGTTTCTTAAAAACGTGCTCTGAACCTTAGAAAGGAATGGAAGCAGGTATACACTAAACTCACTAGGTGCCTTTCCCACGCGTCTGAATTATATCATTGTATTAAGTTGTTTCAGGGACCCAGTCAGTCGATTAGCAGGGTTCTAATATCCGAGGTAGTGTTAGGTGAGCAAAAGCAGAAGGGAATTGGACTGTGGACACTAAATGAAAGGGTTAGGGAAGATCAGTTCAACTTTCCTCTCACTTCCTGGCGTCCCCCATGAAGAGGTCAGTCCAGTGGGGGTCATGGAGTAGCACTGGGAACGCTGCGCTGATGACACGGAAGGGTCCCCACGGAGACTGCAGGTGAAATTCACAACGAAAACAAGGAATAAAAACAATGGCAAGTCGACTTGGAAGAATCAAGTTCTTGCCATGATTTTAAGTTCTCTCTTAAGCTCCTGGTTCTTCGCTTCCTGTAGGTCTACTTAAATTAACTGCCCTTCTCTCAAAGGCCACCCAAGAAAACCTGGCCACCAAATTCAGCGACTATGTTTCTTTCCCTTCTTTCAATTCTGCCGGCTCTGCAAGGCGGAGCGCACTTTTTCCTCCCAAAGCGCTCCCTTGATCCCAGGACAGGTCTTTTTCTGGTATTCGCACTTCCTCTCTATTTATCTGTTTTATTCACTTTCCCCTCCTCATGCTTCTCCATGGAGGCCGACTTCACAGCATAGCTTTGGGCCTTCTTTTAACATCTACCCTCTTTTGGTCAGTCCATTCGCTCCTTTGGCTCCTACTTTTCTATTCAAATTGTGATCGACCTAAGCATGGTTCAAATGATCCACACTGCCTGCACGCATCTCTAACACACGACCCGCTGGCCCTGAAACTGCATCGTGCTTCCCTACTTACGTTCCCACCCCCATCCCAAACTCCTCCATAACGCGGCTCCTCTTTGCTGCCTCCCTCCCAGGCGCCCGGACCCACAGACTTGAGGGCCCCCAGCACATCCCCTTCTCTTTCACCATCGCACCTACCAGGTGCTAACTGCGACAGATTTTGCACCTCCAGCTCATTCAGGTCTCTGCCACTCCTCTCCTTCCACACTGACTGCATGTTTCACCCCTCCGTTACCTCTTGCCTGGAGCTAACACATCTCAAGAGAAGTACAGGTCAAGTATTCTGGGAGTGGAGAGGAGATTATTCATTCTCAAGTGGATTATTCACATATCTGTTCCAAACAGCCCAGGCAAAACACAATGAATGGTCCCCACTCCATGAAAAATAGCCCAAAAGGCTACTGAAAGACTAAAGTTAATGTTGTGTCTTAAATAGAAGCTATTGTTATAGAAAGAATTGATATTTACAAGGCAGAGCATTCTTTTGAAAATAGACAAAGGTAAAAATTCATAGTTTCTTCCCTCTCTGAACCAGTCAGTGTAGGGTACTGATATGCTAGAGGCATAAAAATGTCTATCAGTTTTTCCAAATGCTTTTTATAGAATATCTGAATCAGGAACATCTGAAGTATCTTTTAAAATGCTGTTTCCCAGGTCCCATATTGTACCTTCCTTTTGTAATGCAGGTAGAACATGCTGTTTTAAAAAGTTCTCCCTATGATTCTTATGTACATTAGAGAGCTACTAAAATACAAGCAAAGAAAAATGGCTAAAAAAAGTATGGCAAACTATTATAAATTACGTGTATTTTCTTTCTTATGTTTGTATTAATTTTTCAAATTTTATAGTTATAGAAAAGTAATGTGTGATTTTAAAACAAAATTTATAGACCATCTCTGAATTTCACTGACATATATCAGGCGATAACTCACAGATAAAGTCTTTCAAAAAATTAAGAAAATTCCATAAAAGGAGAAGAGACTTGAGGTAGAATTTTTCTGTATAGTCTCAAAACTACAATTAAACTGAAGAGTGACTTAAATAATCTAATGGGATTTTTTTGTTCAAAACGTTTTCAAAATTCCAGATGTATAGGAAAAAGATAATAAAATTATAATGCCATTGTTTTTTAAAAACTCAAGTTCTCTTGCTAATAGTTAAGGATACTGATTTATTTAAAACATAACATGTTTCTGCTCATGACAACATCTGTATTATTTTACATTTTTATTGGCAACTTTCACTGTACCCTGGTGATTTCTCAAAATCCTCATACTTCCCTGCTGGTCAAAGTTTCCAAAAAATAATAAACAAATGATTATTAACTATGATCTTTTTATTCCATGACCATGTATTTCATAAGAAACACTTGAAAAAGCTGAGCTATTAACTTTGGGGGAAATGAGCTTCATATACCAGATCTCAGCTGTAGAGATTTTCTGAGGTAGACAGATCAACAAGAGTAGATAATACAAGTGCATTGCCCCTAAGGGAGAGCATCAGCATCTGTACTTCCACTAGCATTAAACACACTCCTAATTTCTCCACTGCACAAAAGAAACGTCCGTTACTCGTAGAGAACCTGCCACCACGGCGAGTGTCGCCTGTTGCTAAAGTTTCCAGCCAAGCTGTTCTCAACTGAGAATGACGCGAACTGCCCAGTGGGCATTTGGCAGTAGCTACAGTTTTGGGGGTTGTCGTATTTGGGGAAGACTACTGGCATCTAGTGGATCTGGGTCTACTTCTTAGAGACAGACTCCACTAGCGGGGCAGGTGCTGTCCTGCCCGGACTGCGAGGCATCAAGAGCGTTGGGCGGTGATGACTCAGAGCTCAGCTCCTCTCCAGCATCGCCCAAAGCAGAAGCCGGCCACCGCGCCCACGCACGCCCCTCTCCGAGTGCACGGCGGCCTGCGTCCAAAGGCTGGCCAGTGCACAGGGCTACAAACGCCGGTCCCCCTGGTCTCACGGGAGGGCAGCTCTGAAGATCCATCTAAGCTCAAAAGCTTCTTGACCCATGAGCATTTCAACTCCTCCCTCTGTCTAGCCTCCTCCTTTCTCTCCCCCAAAGCTATTGAGGGCACTCCTCAATAAATTATTTGCCTGTAAATCTCCATCTCAGAGGCTGTTTCCTGGAGAACCTGACTAAAGGACAGCAGAGGGAAGTAGCAAAGGCAGTGGTGACCAGAAAGAGTGGGATCCAGCAGCCTGGAAAGCGGCCCTTCTTGGGCAGTGAGCAGTTAAGCCGCTGCAAGTATGTAGAACAGCGATTCTCAACCTTTTTCACCGCATGGCACACATCAACTAATTACTAAACTTCTGCGGCACACCAAAGAAATATATATTTTTTTGCCGATCTGACAAAAAATAGGTATAATTTTGATTCATTCACACCATACAGCTATGGGGTTGACTGTTGTCATTTTTTTATTTGGCAATCTAAGGGACAAGAAGTCAATGCCCCTGAGTAAATAGTCAGGTACTGCATGTTTTTAAAATTCTTGTGGCGCACCGGTTGAAAATCTCTGACGTAAGGACTAACTGGTCAACCATACTGTTCGCCCCGCAGTATTTCATTCCCACTGCCCAGCTAGCTCCCATATCCCTGGGAGATTTTCCTACCCGCCCTGGAACAAGACCTGCTTTCAAAATCTTTCTTCATCCACACGAGAGCTTAAGTGACAGATAACATTTTTAAATCTCACCTAACAGGAATCGGTGTCACCATTCAACCTTGTTTCCAGCTGAATCAAGGCATCGGCTTGCCACAGGAGACTATTTGGGGCACATCGGGGACCTTCATGATGCCACTGAAACCACCAACCTATATAACGGCAAAGACAGTGCTATGAACTTAACAAACTTCATTTTCTTGTCCACCTAGGCTCAATGTTAGAGATTCTCCAGCCTCCTCTCCAATGCCACCAGGTGATATTAGTGAATTCTGTCCCACACAACGAGGGTGGCAGTGATGTCTGTCACTTCTACCAGGCCAGGACCCTAAAACCCCGTGCACAGTGCTCCATGCATTTTTTCTCCCTTTTTTTCTACCCTTTGGTTGTAGATGACCCAGTCAAATTCTGAGGCTTCAGAAGGCAGCAGAGCCATAAAAGTTATGGAGGCTGGGCTGCGGAATGACTGACTAAAGCAGAGGCTTCCCTCACACCGTGTCAACCATGCTCGGCTCATATCACGGAGGTGTGTGGGTCACTTGTCACTGAACCTTAACACATTGACTGCAGCTACATTTGAATGAAGCCACAAGAGCCAGGCTTGCCAGAAGGTTCCTTGATATTTCAGGAGCCCTGTCACAGAGAAGCCCTAAAAAATATCCTATAAAATTCAGGAAAAAGAAAGGACTTCTATGCCATTATAGGCATAGCTAGTGGAGATAATCTAATCAAAGGCATAACCACTTACAAACCAACAAACATCCTGTATTTAGCTATGGAAGATATAGCTGAATTATGTAATTGCATTCACCCATACACATTTTACACATCATTGATTGTGTTAATGCGTTTAAATTTTGTTTCCAAAACAAACTATCCCGCCAGCATTCTCTGGGTAAACAGACTCAGAAAAATGATGAACAAGGTCTGGGAAGCGAGAAGGAAAACTGAGGAGAGCGGACTAGAATTTTCACTTTAAAGTGAAAAGTTGGAAAAGATATAAGGCTGGTTGAGTAAATAGAGAAATTATACAAACCAGAAATTTAAGAAATGTGTATTTTAAAAGCCAAGATAACCAAAACAGGATGAATATTAACTCACTGTTACCCTGCTTTCTAGATTCTTATATTCCATATTTGGAGGAGAAAATAACCAAGTGAAACAAGATGACTTGCTTTTCTCTGTTAAGTGATTATTCTTTTCTATGTTGAGGGATTTGGCTATGCTTCAGTTCTCTAGAGGGACTCTATTTAAAAAAAAAAAAAACAACCTTAGATTGTTATCTTTGAAACCATCTTCACAAAGGGCTCATATTTGAAGTAGGAAGAAACTTTGGTTTCAGACCTAGAAATGCATCTGATTTCATTTTATTTTAAATTTTATCCTCAAGGAGCACATTACGTATTTTAAGTCACTCTGGAAGGGTGCTTCCAAAAATCTTTCAGTTCATGGGATTATTCACTAGACTGCAACATTTTCATCCACTTACTAATGTCTGAATGCCTCTAACACTTATCACTAGTTTAATACACTGTATGAGCGCGCATACGTGTGTGCACACGTGTGCGCTTTGGGTCATTTTGCTGCATCAGATGCAGTTTTATATTTCTTTAAATTTGGAATCCCACACTGCTTCAGGGAAAAAATACATTAGACAAGCTAAGATACAATGAATGGTTCCTCCCTACACCTACCCCTCTTTCCCTCCCCTCTCCACACTGGAGTACTACCATTTCACCTATAATTATTTCTGTACATACATGTGTGTTTAAGGTTATATTTCTTGCATGAGATTTTATGCAATTTATCAGTGGCTGTAATTAAATGAATATTTGTTTTGACTTCCGCAAGGAGAATTACATTTATTTCTACTATTTTCATAACAGAGACCGAATCTGTTCAACACTACTCACTTTTAACATTTCCAAAAAGACAGTATTTCATTTGACCTTAAGCTTATACAATGTTATCTGTCTATTATATCTCAATAAAGCTGGGGGGAACGATTGCATTTGAACCGACAATGACCTTTCCTTCACGACAGAGCCGTGAATGAACTTCTGCTCCACAAACTCCCATATGTTCCATTTTTCTTATCGCTAATAATAGTCATTAATCAATCATCATATACATACATACAAATACACACAGAAAGACACATGTGATTTTTCTTCCTGTATTACATTCTTCTGGCCTAAACCAAACCAGATTTTTCACTCATGAGGAAAAACTTGTAAATAGGGTGTTAAAGGAGGAAATAGGAAAAATACATGAAAAGTCATCGAACATGTTAACAGTTAAGGGAGCCAATGCCACACCCCATTCCACACACGTGCAGATCTTCATACCACACTTTATACCATAGTTATATATAATTTCATATTAATATATCATAAATCATGCCTAAAATAAAAATATTTAATCTCATTAGAATTTTAGTCAAGGTCAAAAGAAGAAATGTAAGTCGGTACCCTTAGTTCTAGAAGAAATGTCTAAGATTTTATTATTCTCACTACTTAAAATAAACTCTTTTGGAACGCACCATCTTGGGGAATTTTCCCTTAGAGCTATAAGTGTTCTGGCATGAGAAAAAGATATTAGTATGTTAGAGAGTGCTGGTATATACCTTGGCTCTCATATTAAAAAGTTGTGATAAATTCCCTCATAATTTGAGTCCACCTGGGCTAGAATCCAAGAATTCTGGGGTAAACACGATGAGTACAGACCCTACCCTCACGGAGATTATGATCTCCTGGAAAAGACAACTATGCAAGGGGTCACAATCAAGCGTGACAGCTGTTACAACAGAGAGATCGCGGGGGGAGGTGCAGAGTAAGGAAGCTGCGCCCAGGGAAGTGATGTTGAAGCTGAGGCTCGCGGCGTCCTTCTTGATGCAGTTTTCTTCTATTGAAAGCATGACTCTATGCAGTGGAGCAGAGGCTGGAGGGGACAACAGGGAGGATGGGAACAAGGAGAAGACCATGGACATTAATATGGGCAAGAGAAGATGGCACCCTGAGCCAGGGAGATGGCAAAGAAAATGGACAGAAGCGGACAGATCTAAGAGCTATTTCAGAGCTCGTGCCATAGAGTTTGGTGATGAATTAGTACGAGTGGTAAGAAAACAGGGAGCATTGGGTATACGTCTGAGAATGGAAGGTCACCGTTTTTGTTTTGTGAAGTTGGATAAGTAGTTGAGCTATTTGGCTTTGAGCTTTCTATTTCAGTTGATTCTCCAGAAATAGACAAACATCTCAAATTAGACTTGGCCTTGAGATTCATGAAAAATTTAAGTACGTGTACATGTGGTGCAATTATTGCTGTAATTTGGGGGGAGGGGGCACTTTGTGCCTTAAAGCTGAGAAGTGAGCATACCTTTGTGTGTTTGGAATGTTAATTGAATTACCTCTGACTTCAGTTTACTTTCCTTAAGTACAAACTCTTAAGTCAGGCAAAAGGGATCACAGTTAGGTAGTACCATACTTAACTGCCCTTTTTATAAGCAAGGATTTTCATACCAAAAATAAACAGAGGCATATAGATATAACCCCATAAATTACGTGGGCTAGTACTTTAAAGGACTCTGTATTTGCACAAGGACCAGGAGAGCTTTCGTAAAAAGGACTAGGTCCTGGGAATTCTCCCTAGAAGTGATTTATTTCTGTCAACATTCTTCTTCAACTTAAACATATGCATTCACACATATTTAAATTTCTCCAGACATCTGACTTTAAAGCCTTACTTCTGATACTCTGAGTAAATACCTTTAGCAAAGAAACAATAAAATAAGTTAAGGCAGCTTTTCCCTTTGAATCTAATTTTCTTGTACACACTTTCCTCTAAACATCTAAAGACTACTTGATAATATTATGTAGACATATTTTCTATAAATATAATATACGTAACACACATCACACACACATATATTGCTAGCTGTTGGAATGTTTTTATTGCTTTGCATTTTTTCTTACAGAAGGGTTCTTCTCAGCTTTCTGACAATGTGGATTTCAAACTTTATAAATGTATTTAAAAAATCACTTTCGACAAACGTTTATGAAACATCTACTCTGTATAGGTGGATGTGCCAGTGAATGTCAATGTCTATTATGACCATAGTAAGTCAATTGTCAAAAAACCCAGACAACTTAACGAATAAATAATAACATTAAACTCCATAGCCAAAAATAGAAACAGACTTAGGCAACCATTCTGTACCTTTCTAGTTTATGAAGGGAACAACAGAGAACAAAAAGAAGCTTCTAGAAAGCTTGGCCTCTGGTATATCATAACAGGAGCCGTCCATTCTCCAGCCCTAATAATCTATTCTTCAAAGAACCATGACGATCATCTTCAGTAACAGGGCATTGCACATGGCCAACGGTACATGTCAAGTTATTTCACATCCCAGGTTATTACTAATTGCCCAGAAAGCCTTCGTATTATTTATATTTTCTGTAAAATAATCCTTATTTCCCAGTAGGAGGTGACTTTGCATTAACTGATGAAACTGCACTTCGGGATATGTATCCGATTAGTGTGTATCGTAGTGGTACATTATCCCTAATACAAAATTCTCATCTGTTAGTTTAATGCGAAGTTTTACTTTCTCCTCACTTATAACTTACAGAAAGACATGTTGAACAAGTTAGTTATGTCAATACATGTCTGTTAAGCCCACGAGCTGAATTCCAAAAGGACTGGAAGAATTTTTTTCAATGCTCTGCTTACATTGCTGCTGCGTTAACATCACTGACCCAATTAAAAACATACACGGACAGTTCTGTATTTGTAATGTTCTGTATGATTTAAACGACAAGGGACCTTAAAAGGGAGCCAAAGTATGTGTTTTGATGTCTCAGAAGTGGTTCTCTCTGGCAGAGTGAGTGTGATTCTCCAGCTAATCAGAGTGATGGCCCTTTAAATCTGGATCGGGAGATTCTCAGCAAAAGAAAGACAAAGAGCACTAGAGTTGTCCAGAACAGAGCGAATTTGTAAGTTGCTCTTCAAAACTTAGAGTACCAAGGAATCTGGCTGCTGTGAGCTCTGTCTGGTACAGCCAAAGAGAAATCACCCCAAGGTCTTACTGACTTGACCTTGAGTCTTTCAGCCAGGAACCCCCACAGCAAACAGCTGTACCCAATCAGGCCACGCCTTGGCTCTCCTTTGCTGTGCGACAGAACATCGTGGACAGACCCTCTTATCTGGTTCCAGGGTTTGTTCCTCAGTTCCTGCTCTGTCCCTGCCTTTACTCAGCTCCAAACCTTTTGGCTCCACCTCCTGTCTCCTGCTGCTAATCCCACACCTGCCCCTTAGCCAGATTTGGACACCGGGTGCCTGGCACCTCGGTGCAGGTAGGTTTGAACTCACTGTCCGGCAGCCCCGCCTCTGGCTACCCCTCCATCCAAACTCTGGTCTCCTGGAGTTCTCTCTTGGCCAGTGCATTCACCAGGCTCAATCTTGCCCAGGGAGAGCAAAGCAAACAGTGTGGACTATATCGTGAAAGTACTATATCAGTCCATCGCGACAAGGCTTAGTGGTGCTTATGTAACAAACAGCTCCAAATTCTCTGTGCTCTAAAGCAAAGGTTTACGTTTGGCTTATCCTACAGGCCCGCCGTGCGAGCCAGCTGTGACTCTACTCCAGATCATCCTCACTCAAGAGTTCTCCTCTACTTGGAATGCCCCTGGTCGCCGTGGCTGGGTAAGGAAAGCATGCTGGGTTGCAAAATAGCTCTTAAAGACTTGCTCAGAAGTAATATATGTCTAGTCACATTTTACTGGCCAATGCAAAGCATATAGTCCTGTCTCATGTCAAAGGGGTGCAAAGGCACAACCCCCCTAAATGAGAACCAAAGACATTGGTGATAATATTAATAATAATATTAACTGTTACCACGGGTGCCAATTTTTAAGCCACAATATTCTGATCTGTTTGTTCACAGAACTGGAATATTGACTATAGTGTTGGTTGGTTCTATCTGTTAAGTCTTACTAATCCCTAGAGAAAATTCTAATTTAAGGTTTAATTGAGACACAAAAGGGATTGCCTGAGTAAAAGTCAGTCCTTCATAAAGAAACTTTTTATGCAGTAACTACTATCATTAGTAGTAGTATTGTTAATAACAGCTAGTATTTCATTTATGAGGCATCTGCTATGTGCTAAGTATGCCTCTAAGCTCTTCACATATATTAATGTGTTTAATCCTCCAGCAACCCCGTGATGCAAGCACTCCTTTTATTCCCATTTTGTAGACAAGGAAACAGTCACAATGATGTTTGGTCATGCGCTCAGAGTCCACAGCTATCATGGTTTACTGCATGCCAATTTGACCCTTAAGTTATTAACATAAAAGTATAATGGTTTGGTTTTTCTACTCACCCCAGGGTTTCTACACTGGGTCATTGTGAACCTCTCAGTTTTCTGTGTCTAAAGCAATGTGTCTCTTTCTGTCAAGAGTCACAAGAGAGCATCATCCTCACCGCAAACAACAACATAAACCTGATTAACTACAAAATCAAAGTTTTGTAAAATCCATCCAAGAGTGGGCGACGCAAAGAAACATAAATGAACAAACCTCCAGGAAATAATCGCCCTTCTCAGAAGAGAGGAGAGATGAAGCGGTTGTCACTCAGCAGAACAACGGGTGGAAGAGAGGTAAGGAGACATTAGCCAAGGCTGTGGGGAAGGTTCAGTGGTCACATGTGGTCTGGCATGACTGAGGAGAATAATGACAATGGGCTCAGCCACAGAGCAAGTCTGCGCCGACCTATCAAATCATTCCCATGGATTGTCACCAAATGCTCAGGGGCACTGTGCCAAAGGCTGGGACCGGGCCAAAGAGGGGCTGCCCCCTAGGACACGCAGGATCTTTCCCAAGGGCAAGGCGGTCATCTCCGATAGCAGAGCTGAGACAAGTACATTTGAGCCACTCCGGGCTCTGAGGCACTGAAGGCACGGGGCCTGTCAGGTAAGTGGAGAGAGACCCACCGGTGACAGTCCCACAAGTCACCAGTAAATAAAAACCAATGAGAATGGGCCAAAGAGCTGTCTGAACAGACCCTCCACAAAAGAGTACATAAAAGGCCAATAATTGTATGAAATAGTGAAATAACGATGCATTAATTACCAAGGAAATGCAAAGCAAACCAAAATTCAAGGGACTTACATTAAATATTGGTGAGGCTACAGGGCAACTAGAATTCTCAAACCCTCCTAGTTAGCGTATAAAATAGTATCATTACTTTGGAGAACTGCTTGGCAGCTTCTAGTGGTTAAACACACATCTGTCCTAGAAACCAGCAACTCCACTCTGGATAATTATCTAAGATGAATGAAAATGCAAGTCCACACAAAACATGTTTATAAATGATCAAAGCGGTCTCACTGATAAGTTCAAAACTGGAGACTACCTACGTGTAAAGATAAAACTTCGTATGTTCACACAAGAGAACACTACTCGCAGTAAAGGGGAGGAAGTAATGATACAACCAAAAACATGGATGACTCTCAAAAACATTATGCTGAGTGAAAGAAGCCTAGCACAAGAGGACACACGTATGAATCTATTTACATGAAGTTCTAGAACAGGAAAATTAGTGTATGGCGACGGAAATCAAAAGAACAGTTGAATTAACCAGAAAGGGGCACAAGGGCGCATTCTGGGATGATGGAAATATTCTACATCTTGTTTCGGATGGTTAATGCATGCAGTTGTCAAAACTTAAATGAAATGAGGATTTGTGCTTATTTATTGTAGCTTAATTACACCTCGCTTTTAAAATGTATGAGGTCAAATATCATTATTTCAGAATACTGAGAATGAGTCAGCTCCAAATTGAGTCCATAACACAAGAGTTAAAAGCTAAATCGTGCAGGCCACCCAAGGTCAATGTAAAACAATCACAGCAGTTTCTTACTCGTTTGAGAGTCGGGTGCAGACACGACAGGACTTGCTATAAAAAAGGCACAGCCCTACACCTAATGAGTGATCCTATCCTTTCATCTCTCTCAGCCGGTGTTATCTCCTGTTGATCCACCCAAACTTGCTGATGTGTCAGGACCATAATCTCTCAGTGTCAGCCTATAATTGTTCCGGTCAGCCCTTAAAGCGCTAGGGATTCCCGCTCTAACCACACAGAGCTTATCAATCGGAGGGCTTGCTAGAGCTCTACCATTAACTGCTTGATTGTTTTGTTATTGCCACTTCTGTTCTTAACTTTGCTTTGCAAGTCTGTGCAAACACTTTCCTGTGAGGCTCCTTTGAAATGTTCACAAACGTTGTGATGGAAAGTGATATTATGCAGTACGGTGAGTGCAGGTGAGAAAATGCGCATCTTCTAGTCTTCACACTGCCTGAAATAGTACTTCTCACACTTGAATGTGCCTAAGAATCACCAAGGGTTTTGTTAAAATTAAGATTCTGATTCAGTAGCTGTGCAGCGGGAACCCAAGATTCTGCGTTTCTAACAAGCTCCTGGTTATAGGGTGTTGCTAGCTCATGGACCACACTTTGAATTGTAAGGACCAAGTATTCTCTTCTCTATGGTTATGTTCTCTGTTTGTAGAAGGGGCCTCTCTCATTCAGCTGCTTCAGGTTCCAAAAATGCAAGTGAGGATCCCAGCAGTGGACAAAGAACAGCTTTCCGAATGTTTATTTAAAAATAGACATTCTAGAAAGACCTTCTAATTTTCATGTATTAACTCAAAATCAATGCATTTCCTCTGATGTAGCCCCATAATCAATCTGCAAAATTCCCATGGCCCAGCAGCTCCTACAGCAGGCGACAGACCTTCCAGGGTCACAGGGGACCAGAGCAATAGGCTGCGTGCAGGAGCCTCGCCAACACTTTGGCTCACGCTGGTTAGCAGGAGTGCTCTGCCTGAGAGCCAGGGAGAGAGGAGGGATGCAGGTCGGTGAACCCCTCTCTGCTTCCATAGTCAGGTGGAAAACACAGCCTCTTCCCCCCATGACTCTACTGGGTACAGTTTTGCTCCCCAGGCAGGCAGAAAGGAAAACAGATGTTGACTTTTGAGCAACAGCATTACAAGAAGTAATAAGACTATAATGACAGTATGATATTTGGCATCCCATGGGGACATATTTTGAAAGTCTTAAATCTTTATATATATATATATATATATATATATATATATATATATATATACACACACACACACATACATAAGTTAAAATATTATTTCTAGTTTTACTTTTAGGGAAATACAATGAAATCATTGAATATTCATAAATTCCCCATTTTATTTAAGCATTTATCATTCAGAATGATACTTTATATGTAAAACAGTAAATACCAATGCTTAATGCAGTATGATACACAAAAATTATTGCAGTTGATCAGGTTTATTGTTAATCGGGTTGGTGGCATTAATCCTTGGGCGCACACACACTTTGTAAATCAAACCCAAACAACTAAAATATACATGCACATACAACATGGCAACAAAAGAAGTCTTCGATCTGCCAGCAGCTTCTGCTAGTGTAAGAAGGTAAGCCGGTCATAGTGTTGGGAGAAGGTTGGGAGTTGTAGATTTTGCATAACCAGCTTAAAATATGAAAATAAATTCTAACCCGAGGCAGGCAGTTAAGCACTGTTCCTAAGGTTTGGGGACCGACCTAAATACAGAAATCATTAGGGAACAGGGACTCCGAAGAGCTCAGCTGCGATTCCTGTTGAATACAGCTGCATGAGCATGGGCCAACTGTCGACTATGCATTTCTTTTTCATGGCTTGTCTTCCCTGCAGAAGTCTTCCTCTGCCATGCTAGAACACTTCGTAATGGTGGCTTAAGGGTTTCACAGTCCCTGTTCCTAAATGCAATGCAGCCCTACTCCACACTATGGTACAAGCACTCAGCTAGGGCTGGGCTCATGTTTTGGGAGGAATTATAAAATGCATACTCTCCGGCAAACCTAAGTTTTCTAAGAGACGTTTAGCTGAAGAATCAGGATTTCTCCTACACGCAAAATGAGGAGCAACCAACTGGGAAGGTGATCAGGTATCTGAGGATAATCAGAGCTAAACCGAATTATTACAGAAAAGCACTGGGTTCTTTTGCAATATAGTCTAATCGCCACCCCCGCTCCCCTCACTACAATCGCCACCATCATCCTCATCATCGCCACCACCCCATCACCATCGTTACCATCATTACCACCGTTACTGTCGCCATCATAGACTATTGATGGTACAGAAAGTGGTAGAAGCCTCACTGACAATAATTTTGGCAGTAAGCATTCAATCCTAAAATTCGTATCCCACTTGAGCCATCAGTTTCTCTCAAAGTTATCTGTCTTACAGAAATACATAGGCCAAAAATGCACGGAAAAGCTTAATACTACGCAAATGTCAGTTCTCACCAATAAAATTCCAATCAAAGTCCCAAAAGGATTAATTTTAGGCAAATCGACAAGCTCACTCTAAAATTTACACAGAAACGTTGTTTGAAACACAGAAAAATTACAAACAACCTAAGTAACTTCCAAGGCAAATTGATTTAACGAAGGCCTGTCAAGTGCCTGTTACGTGCCAGGTATTGCTTTAGCCACGGAGATGGCTCAATAAGACGCCAGTACGCCCCTCGTGGAGGACAGTAGGCTGCATATAATGAGGGTAAAGTACACTTCATTAACTCACAGCGAAAATCTGTGTTGTGAAGTTTTAAAAAATCACCGCACAATACCTGCAGGATAATGCTATTTACTTTCTAAAAATCGTCTTGATCCGAGCATGTAAATGTATAAGTACATAGAAAAGAATCTAGGAAGATGTCGTACTAACAGGGAATAGATGATTATTTCTAAAGAGGAAAGTGGGATTGAGTAAGTCATGCAGAATTTTGGCTTTGTGTCATATTTGGATTTTTACAAAAAGAGTCTGTTTATCGCATGCATAGGTACAGTATGTTAGGCTGCGTGAAAAACACCGAAGAGCCTCCCTTGCCATGACCTGGTCTAGAATAAACTGTACTTAGCAGAATGTTTTCACATACCTTCTCGTTGTTGTTGGTCATTTTTCTAGGGCTTAAAATTCTGTCGGCTGATGGCTGACAGAATTTGTATGTTAGAAGAAAAGGCAGGAAGGCAGGTGGATGAGAGAACAAAGCTGGATGGTGTTAAATCAGTCAAACTTGGATTCTAATCCCTATTCTGAACCTGATAGACATGAATGTTCTCAGAAAGTACATTTGCAATAGCAAGGAAGAGGATGTCTAACAGAAAGTGGCTTAAGCAATAGGGATTTGTTAACTCACATAACTAGAAATTCAGAAGCAGAACAATGCCAGGCAGGACAATCCCAACAGCTCTCCCTTGGCTTTTTCCTCATAGTTGCAACATGGCTGCTGTAGTACCACATCCTTACAAGACAGCAGTCCAATGTAAGAAGGAATGAGGTTCTTCTATTTATGCGGGTCTCTACTCTATCGGAGTAAACAGGTTTTCACAGCAGTCTCCACAATTTGCCCTTACATTTAATTGGCTAGGTTTATTTGGGCCACCCCCAAATAAATCACTGGACAAGAGGTAGAATAATCGTGTTTGACTTCAGCTCAATCATATTTCATTTCCTGAGACTGAGCCCTCCTCCCTGTCCGAACATATAACTACTTGATACCCACAGTCATTCTGGGTTCCTCTATTACCAAAAGAATAAAAAATAAATCACCTGTGAATGGCCAATATCCTGCTACAATAAGTAAAGATTCAGTTCCTTTATCTGTAAATTGGGCCAAGTAACCTATCCTCATAATAGTCTGGAACACTAAGTGAGATAGCATATGTTAAACACTTGACTTACACTAGCTTTTTGACAAATGACAGTTTTCTTCCTCAATCTCCTCCATCAATATTTCCACAAGGAGCCTTTAAAAAGATAAACACCCAGAAAACTAGAAGGCAAAGTATCTACAGATAGTTTTCTATTCCTTGCATTTAGGTATTCCTATATAAATGATGTATTTACATTCTGCAACCACAAGTGTCGCTATCTGTCTGAAGACTGTTACCTAAAATGCCAAATTAGTCTGTGAAAAGAGTTCTGCACAAAGCAACACAATTCAGTGACAGAAGTCATTAGAGAAGATATAATCTCAGGGAAAGACTTTTTTCAATATTAATTTCAAGTTTATCTCTTGAAGAAAAAAGGGATCCAAATTGGTGCTAATTGAACCCTAGAGCCTCGTATGGAGCCACGGGAGGGAGCACTAATCCCAAAGGACCATCCCCTCTTCACAACTAAGGACGGCTCCATTGACTTCCTCACAGGAAAACAGCTCTCCGCAGATTCCACAACAGGAACACCGAAGGGCCTTCGCACAGGACGCCAATCAATTTAAAGGTATTCTACCACACACTCTCACTGTTTCATGACAAATTTGGCATTCTGATTGCAGCCACAGCAGGAAGAGTAGAGGGACTCGGAGTTGGGCCTCTCTGTGTCCAAGTGGACACATTTCCTTGGCGCAGTGCGGCTCCGACTTGAGTGCGGCTGAATCACAGGGAGGGCTTGTTAAATACGATCCCTGGGTCCCGCCCCCAGGAGGCCTAGGCTGGACTCCAGGACTCTACAGAAGCTCCCAGGTGATGCTGATGACGCCGTTCAGGATTATTTCACTTCCTAGCGACGGAAAGCGAATCCAAACTAGATAAAGCGGAAAACAGAATATATTGATGTAGGTAACTAAGAGATAAAAGAACCGGTGCTGACTTCTACATGGTAGGGTCCAGGAAGTCAAATGATACCATTAGTGGTTCTCCAAGAGACCACTGTCCCCCAGTGATACCGGTGCCATGAGCATGAGTGATGGAGACAGTCACTCCCTGAGTCCCCGCCTGTGAACTCAGGCTCAAACCCGGTCACACGACACTGGAGAGGAGAGCTGTGAGATGTATGACATCTCTGAATGGTTTCGAATTATTTCCAGGCGGAAGACTTCATTTGGGGATAGACCTCTTCAAGTGAGCTTGAAAGGAGAAGAGGAAGGTGACCTGCCAAAGCCAGCTAGCTTTCCCCTCTCTCACCGACCAAGTTCCCAACAAAGGGAGAACCAAATAACCCGTCAAATTCGAAATGCTTTCAAGGGCTTGCAAGTGTTTCAAGTCAGTTACCTTTCCTTCCTTTTATGCCTGATAAAACCATTTCAACAGAGACCCCAAGAATTTAGGGCTCTTTCGCGTCTTTGCCAAAGGACAATTCTCCTTAATTGGGCTCCATTACAAAATCCAAGGGCACGGCCCAGACAAACTGGCTAGATGAGCCTGCTGTCAACTGCTTTGCCAACAGTAGACCAAAGAACTGGATTAGAGAAGTTTTTTTCTGTCATTTGATGCAACAGATTTTTCAAAACAATATTTTAATTTGCATACCAAGCCAAATTCCCTCTCGGAGGAGGGATAGGGCGCATTCCAATGTGTAAGACAATACTCATTCCCACATGGTGATGTCAGTGCTCAGCGAGTAATGCTCTTTCTGAAATTCTTTCTCTCGCCATTAAGGTTCCTATTATAAAATTTTAACCACTTCAGAATCAAGAAAGATGTTGCAAATCTTTGTTAGCGTTTTTTGCAAAACCGAAAGAGACAAGGCTGTCACCAACTGCCTCACGCACAATTATTTAATGACTTTTCCCTCATGGTATGAATAGGATTTCTGAAATCTATCTTCACCTCCCAGGACTTTCTTCTCCTAGGAATACTGATTTGGATAGTTTCTCTTCGCCAGCTTTTAACGTTCGGGGAGCAGTCTGATTGTTTGCTAAAATGATAGGAGGCATTTCAGGGCTGTGAGACTAAATCTTGGTAGGAATTTGGAGGTTAATGGGAAACATACTGGGCATTTTGCTGGTTAGGGGAATACTAGGGCACAGGGAAGATTAAGGACAAAATGCGCTCTTACACATAAATGATATAAAATGGCGTGAAATAGTAGAGCACAGCGGGGAGATTTTGGCAGGAGCCTGTTCTTATGAATACTTGAAAAAACACCAAGTTAAAAAAAATCGCAATATGTTAGCTATCCTCTATCTATCTATCTATCATCGATCTTCCCTCCATCTGTATACATATCCAACACTTTTAAGATTAAAGAATAAAATTGATTTCTATTTGAACTCTAACCATGTGCTACTCTTTTAATTGTAAAAAGCTTTCAAAATATAGAACAGTGAAGAAAAGATCAGAATATAGCCCCAACCAGCCCAAGCTAACAATGGTTCCCATTTAGTGCGTTTAAGTTAATTTAAAAATGAAAAAAGGAGCAGTACAGACAACACTGAAACCCCCTTCGGTTTTTCCTGTCCCATGTGCCTCTCTAGTTAATTTCATGAGAACCCTTACAGTATATGGGTTTACACTTTCATTTTATATACACATATTCCAAAACAATGCTGCATATGGTCTTGTATGTTTTCTAATATATGCATATATATAAATGCTCTCAATACAACACTTAGGAGGGGGAACCCCCCCAAAACGAAATTTATTTATAAAAAATTGCGGATTTATCCTTACATGGTTAAGCTGCAGTCACCTTCAAAGTGCGCTCCATTTGATGCAATACACCTAGCAAGGAGCTTTTCCACTGCTCAAAACAGTTTTTGAACTCTTGAACTCTTCGATTTTGATGGCTTCTAGTGCTTCTGTCCTTTTTTGTTTCACCTCTTCCACACCTACAAAACATTTCCTTGGAGGACTGTTTTCCTCAGGGGAAACAAATAAACACACACACACACACACACACACACACACACACACAAAAGGTGCCCAGGGCAAGATTGGTTGAATAGGGAAGGTGGGGCACAAGGTCAGGCCATTTTTCATTCAAAAACCACTGAATACTCAGCGCCCTGGGCATGTTTCCTTAGGCTAAAGTGGAAGAGTTTTTCCTGGGACCCTGTCGAGGACAGAACTGCTGGGTGCTAACATCTGCACATTTTCAGCCCTGCTAAACGGCATCCAAATGCTCTCTCACAAGGTGATAGCAGTTAGTATCCCAATCAGCAGCACTGATAGTTTCTGTTTTCCTTTATTCTCACCAAAACTCTGACTATGTCTTTCTTAAGGACTCACCTAAGGGTCCCTGATAAACAACCAAAACGAGTTTTCAGCTCACACCTGGAAAGAGACTACAGTGGACATCTCTCACCTGTGCGCACCAGCATCCCCTATTTCTAGAAACAGAGCTTCTCTTGCCTGTGGAGAACTGCCTTCCTAGCCAGTGGGTTGGCTGATAGTCAGGTAGTCACAGAGTCATGAAGGAGCCTTTCCCTGGGTAGAGGTGACCCATCCATCCAGGAGCAGAGATCAGAATATTGGCAATGAGAATTTTTCTTCAGGGGTTAATATGAGCAATAGGAGAGATCTCTCCCTTCTTTATAGAAAGTGAGTAGTAAGAAACAAACTGTGTTTGCCTGCCTGAGGAGGAAGCTCTGAGAGGAGAGAGGAATCAAGACTGGATACATAGAAATTCCATTCCAAAAGAACTGGAAACAGGGACTTGAACAGGTATTTGTAGACCAATGTTTGTTGCAGCATTATTCACAAAAGCAAAAAGACGGAAGTAATCCAAATGTCCATCAACAGATGAACGGATAAACAAAAAGTGGTATATACATATGATGACATATTATTCAGCCATAAAAATAAAGTGCTGCTATCTGCTAGGACGTGGATGAACCTTGAAAACATTATGCGAAGTGAAATAAGCCAGACACAGAAGGACAAATATTGTTTGGTTCCACATACGCCAAATAACTGGAATCGGCAAATTCATAAAGACAGAAGGCAGATTAGAGGTTACCAGGGCTGGAGGGAGAGGTGGATGAGGAATTACTGCTTAATGATTACAAAGGCTCTGTTTAGGGTGATGAAAAAGGTTTGGAAACAAATAGTGGTAAAAGCTGCACAACATTTTAATGTAATTAATGCCTCAAAACAATACACTGTAAATAGTTAAAATGCCATATCTTCTGTTGTATATACTTTATCACAATACATGTTTTAAAAACACAAGATCATTGACAATAAAAAAGACCAAACAAGATTAGACAGACAAACAGAAAGAAAGATGTACACATATATGTCCTAATGACATCATTAGACTCCCTGGACCCTACCCTGCCTAAAGTCAGCCCTAATTCTTTTATCTCGTGGTTACATATATCGATATGTTCTGTGTTTTTCTTTATCTAGTTTGAATTGGCTTTCTGTCACTGGGAATTAAAATAATCTCAGATCAGTCATAACAGTGTATAGTCAGGAAGGAAAAAAAATACAATCTTAACCACTTAGGTTCTAAACGTTTAAATCTCTGCTGTTTGCAGGCAATCGATCAAATCTTACTCTAATTGTGTGTGTGTGTGTGTGTGTGTGTGTGTGTGTCTGTGTTATTAGGAGCTGATAATCACTTCAGTGTTTGATACAAGGTCTATCCCAATCAAATTTTTTCCAGATACACTTCTCTTCTGGTTAATTTCCTAAGAATAACTGAATGACATGCTGAAGAGAATAGAAAGGAAAAAGAGTCCACAACAATGAGAAGATGGACATTAAAAGTGATTCTTTTACTCTACTACCAAACAGAAAAAAATGATCCCAAGGCAAAAATAATTTTCACACTGTATTTATATTGTCCTGGAGCATGGGTGCTCCGTTTCAGAAAGTCACCATCTCTTCTTGAAGGAGCAAGAGGTACCCCCGCACCTTGTTTATAAAGGCAACTAATGATTCTTACATTGATTTCATTTGCTCCTTAGTAAGAAATTGACAAAGCCACAGTGGCAAAGAAGAAGAAGGGAAGGAGGAAGAGAACTCCTTCCCCTTGATTTTTCTCTTCATTTAATGTTTCTCTCTTCACATAATTTTAGCAACAGGCGACATATAACTAGATGAAAATAACTGAAGATTTGAAAAATAAGATGGGTGTCCTGGCTGGTGTGGCTCAGTGGATTGAGTGCCAGCCTGTGAACCAAAGGGTCGCTGGTTCGATTCCCAGTCAGGACACATGCCTGGGTTGCCGGCTAGGTCCCCAGTAGGAGGCGCTTGAGAGGCAACCATACACTGATGTTTCTCTCCCTCTCTTCCTCCCTTCCCCTCTCTCTAAAAATAAATAAAATCTTAAAAAAGAAAAACAAGATAGGTAATTTTAGCCCTTAAAAGTTCACGGGAACAATTACACTTTGAATCCAACAGCTTCTCCTTTCTCAGAAATTACAGAAATGGCAAGCCTGGCTAATCTTGCTCACAGCAGGATTCAGAATGAAGCAAAGACTACAATAAAATAAATCCACTAGCAGAGACAAACTACAGAATCACAAGTATCACTTACTGTAGAATTTCCTCAAGGACTTCAATATTAGTAGTGGATAACAAGATTGTGAAAGGTCCCAAAATATTTAGTAAGTGTGACAAAACCCTAGAAATGCAATGATCTTCAGGACAGGCAAGAATGAGAGAAGGGATTCGCTTGTACGGAGCAGAAGGGAAGGCAGACAGTAGAGACTGCCATAGGAAAAATCCAAATATTAGTAATAGGTTAGATCGCTTTTATTCATGTTTGTACAGTTGCCTAGCAATAAAAATCAAAAGGGAATCAGGAAAAATACAACAAAAAAGAATTATTTGTTCAGCATGAAAAGAAAAACAAAGAGAAGATAGGAAAGGAACACTGCAACTTATGAAAACTGAAGCATCATTTTCTCCCATTTTTTTCTTTTTGGCTCTGAAATAGCTCCATAAGGATTGGGAGAGGGGGAGAGCAAAGCAAGGAGGGAATCTCCTTTGGAAAATCAAAACAGCACTTCCAAAATTTATTTATGCTTCTCTTCATCCAGTTCAGTACGTTTCTTCCCCCTCTAAATGCTTACGTGCCTTTTCTGCCTGGTTATTCATAAGCAAGACATTTTTGAAATATGCAGGTTCATACCAGGAATGGGGTGGGGTAGACAACACACCAAGGAGCTTTCGTTTCAAATATTAGCACAAAGAGCTGCTTCTTTGAAATATGTAACATTTCCAACTCTGGGAAGGCACATCTGGCTTCACGTGCCAGTGGTGTATAAGGCCTTCCAAAGGAAGCAACGTGAATGAACTAGCATGTGCAGTCCACAGCTCGCTGTAACACAATCAAAAGTAGGATCGATTTCCACTGTGACACCACATGAGTGTCCGGCCTCTGACAGTCATGAGGGTTCCGTTGCGTGAATAATGCCATAGTTCGAGGGGAGCTACTTGGCAGAAAGAGGGACAAGGAGTGGGTAGGAGCAATAACTGACACGGAGAGTCATTTGATATTACTAGTTAAGCTCCAGAGTTGGGGTTTTGAGGATAACTCCAAACAAAATCCCAGACATTGGTTTGGAAACTGTTTCTCTAATCTGTGTTCTACTTTTGTGGCTTTCCAATGAATGCCATCCCAAAATTATAAATGTTTTCCTCAAACCGAATTTCCTGTGAATTGGCAACAATTAGTTTAATTGGATTGAAGAAAATATGATTAATGTTGAGAAGAATATATTTGCTCTGAAACTTCTAGAGAAAAATCTATTCTGTTTGGGTAAAAGTATGAACCAAAGTTATAAATAATTCATTATGCGATGCAGTTCTATGATAAACTTGAAGGCTTGCTTGACTACTGACATTTTCTTTGTTATAATAGGGTATAATAATTAAATGAACTACAGGGAGTTAGAATCGTGATTAAACAGCCATATTAATTCAAGGCCGAAGTCTTAATTTCCTTTACACAGTTTCTCATCTTCTACTCATTTATGCAGATATTTCACGGCAGCTTTCCTTAGCTCACTCTTTAGAAGGAGAAAGCTATAAAATTGTTGCATAGCTATATTAATAATTATCTAGTCAACACCTATTCAACAATCACTCCAGCTAGTGTATATATTACCTGAGTGCATCCTTGAGACAATGTCTCCATCTCTATTTAAGACAGGAGAGAGCCAGGCCAGGAGGTGTTGGGCAACCTGACAGGGCTGCATTCCCACCGAGACCTCGCCTCGGAGCCTGTGCAGCTTTCACTACACCACGCCCCCTCCAACTGCAAGCAGCTGGAAATAGCGTCGCCATGGGGACCACGCAAAAACGCCACCGGAGTATTTACAGGCGACGAGTAGAACAAACTATGTCCCAGAAAAGACCGTTTCAAAATTATTAGCTACAAGAGCATTAAAAATGTCCTAGAACTACATCCCCTTAACCTTAGATCAATACTAGTCAGTTATTGACATACATATTGGAAATTTAATGTTTATATTTTATATCTTAAGTGCTTGATAGCATTTTCATAACTATAGCACTTGCTCCTTGTTCATGAAAATGTGAAGTACAGGTTTCTCCCACTGCCCAAAAGTGAGGGAGTCTTATGAAACTTTTCTTATGGTGAAATGGTGGAAGGCGAAGAGCATCCCCGTTTCCAAAAGACTGTGTGAGCGCCACTTCACTTTTTTAAAAGACCAGATCAAATCGAGGGATGTTTATAAAGGACCCATGGGCGCGGACAATGCGGGGCTCGAACGTGTGAGGTGGGGTGAGCGGGGCAGGGAAGAACGATGGGGGAAAATGGGGACAGCTATAACTGAACAACAATAAAATTTAAAAACACAATTTGGGAAATCAGAGCATTAATTAGATATTTGGTGATAACAGAATAAGTATTTTAATTACCTGGAGATGCCACCGTTGACCATTAGACCTGGTGTATTATTTTCTTAAGTGAAAAACAAGTAAAAGACCTATGCGTATATACGAACTTACATTTCTCAATAAAATACTTCCATTGGGTTTGAAAACTATTTCCTACAAGTACCTGGCCCCATTCTCCTCCTCCTCCTCCTCAACCCTGCTTTTCCTCTGCGCTGCTGGGAAGACTCGCCAATTTATCAGAGGACACAATCCGGGGAAAAAGGAGGAGGAGGAGTAACGCCCACCCTGAAACTGAATCAGCGCACCACGGCCACCGCCGGCAGGCAGCCCTCCGGAGACTCGGAGACTCAGGGGAAGGTGCAGGAAAGAGCCAACTCACCTAATGTGGCTGCATTTTCTGACCGACGCATACATGCCGAATGAGCTACTTCGCCCCTCTCGCCGGTACTTCACAGAAGGGAAAAGTGCAAGCGATATGAGCCGGACCTGGGGCTCGCACCCCAGTTTAAGAATCTCACCAAAAAATGTATTTTTACTGACTAGGAAGAAAATAAGCGTTTCCTTATAGGATTGAAATATTACCTGTCATTGGTATACAATGAGGTATCTTTTTACCATATAGCGACACATATTTGAAACAAGGTTTTCAAATGCTATGCTGACTTACATAGTTCTAAGAATGAAGGTTTGTTATGGGTTCCATCATGGATGTTTCTCCCAAAAATAGCCCCAGAGATAATTTGTAGAGCTTCCAGTAGACAAAATAAATGGGATGAAGACCAAACGCTTTTTTAAGTGGAGATACAAGTCCATCCTTCCACATTTTTGTGATTCAAATTATTTCCATAGGTCTCAGAATAGAAAATAAGATACTATTTTATATTCTAATATAATACTAAGCTATATAAATAAAAATACATATAATACTAAGCTATATAAATAAAAATAATAATATTCTTCGCAAATCCCACAATTTTGTTAGTCGTTTGGCATATACCTTTCTACATCTTTCTTAGGCTCATTGTAATATATACCTATTTCTTTTTACCTGTTTTCAAGAAATAGGGTGATATTAATCCACAGTTTACTCAACTGTTCCAATTTTTAAAGGCATCTTGGCTATTCCTAGTCATTTGTTTCTAAAAGGAATGCCACAATAAACACCCCTCTGCATATATGTTTATCTATTGGCGGTTTTATTTCTGTATAACCAACTCTATGAATTGGGAGTACTGAATAAAAATAGATATCTATTTTAAAATTGAATAGACACTGCCAGAAACCAACTTTTCACATCTAGCGTAAAGAAAGTGTAAATGTTCACACACAGAAATATTTATAGGTATGCGCTAATGCACAGCTTAATTTATAAACATACATTTCCTTGCTCTGCCCATTGGAGCGCCTGGCAGCAAGAAGGCCACGTGGCGCCCAGATCTTCGTTTCCAATATTGTCCTCCAATACAGGGAACAGCGAACCTGGGAGACACGGCTAAGTCTAGGGCCGGGGCCGACAATATACAAAATAAGCCTGGAACAACTGGAACAACAAAATAAATACAGCAGTTTCGCATTATAACCGTAAGTTTAAAATAATTATCCATGAGTCTATATTGGCATAAATAAACAATTGAACAAATCAACGGGGAAGATTAAACACGTCTTCCATGCAGGAGAATTCTAAATAATTCATGTAGACAAATTACCCTCAAGGAGGCAGAAGATAGTTCTCCTTTCCTTGAACATGACCTGTGCGCAGTGACTCCTTTGCAAAGAGTGCAGTATGGAAAAGGGGGGAAAAATAGTAACTTTACGGTGGAGAAAACGGACAAACACTACCTCAGCCAAGCGGTCAGCGTCAACGTCAACAGCAATAAGCCATGTTGGTGGTGTGTACTGTCAATATAATGAGAATGGCGCTTTCCCTCTGTGGCCTTCCATTAATCCACAAGCGCAGTCTAATTATGAGAAAAAATTAGATAAATTCCAGCGATGGGCATCTTGCAAGATATCTGACCAGAACTCCAATATTGTCAAGGCCATCGCAAACAAGGGAAGTCTGAGAAACTCTCATGGCCAAGAGGATGTTAAAGAGACATAATGGCTAAATGTATGTCTGCTGGACAAGATCCTTGGATAGGAAAAGGGCAGTAGGTAATAACTTTAAAAATCTGAATTAACAATGAACTTTCGTTAATGATATTTCCGATAGTGGTTCCTTAGTTTTGAAAAATGTCAAAATGTCCCATACCAGTAACATGTTAATAATAGGGGCAGCTGGGGGTCGGGTATATGAGACCCTCTGTACTACCTTTGTAACTTTTCTGTAAAAGTATTCTAAGATAATAGTTTTACAAGTATTATTTTTAAAACAATAACTTCTAAAATATCGAACTAGAAATTAAAAGGAAATCAATAGCAAGAGATACTACAAAATACTTTAAAATATATTTTTAAAAGAAGGTACAGAACTTTCATGAAGAAGACTACAAAATTATGTTAAAGGAATTAAAACAAGATCTTCTAAAGGGAGAGAGATACCAGGTTCCTTTTCTGGAAGACAAGGCAATAAAAAGGCCAAGGTATTGGTTTAATACTATTCCTAGAAGAATCCAAGCAAAGTTTATTTGGATTGTGGGACTTTTTTGGGAAGGGGGCAGGTACGTGTAAGGTTGAATCAGGTGAAATGATTGTAAAGTTTTATGAAAATTGCAAGAAATCGTTGAAGTATAATAATGAAGAAAGATTTGCTCATCAATGTTTTAAAATTATAATAAAGCCCTTATAATAAAGGGGTCTGCTATTAACATGAAAAGACAAAGAGATCCAAGTACATATAAGAATTTAATGTCTGTTAAAGCACTTACTTCAATTCAAAAGGAAAGGAATAGATGATGCATGTGGAAGGGAGAGAAGGAAGGAGGGGAAGGGAACGCTGCAAGCCCAACTGGACGGCAGAGGTGCACACGGCACGCAGGGAGGGTTCGCCACATTTCAGCAAGAACATGAGGGAGCAGCTGGGATGAGGGAAAGCAGGGGGAAGTCTGCCTGGAGAAGGCCAAAATGCCAGGCCCTGCTTAGGCTCTACCCAACCATGAGAGGGCTGCTGGGAAAAGGTTTCACTGAGACAAGGGACCGGAGCAGAAGGCAGGGAGGAAGCCTAACAGTCATGGAGCACCGACTGTGCCCAAAGTGCTAGTCTCAGAAAGTGGCGTAGGTCAGCAATTTTCAACCGGTGTGCCGTGAGAATTTTGAAAACATGCAATACCTGACTATTTAGTCAAGGGCACTGACCTCTTTTCCCTTAGACTGTCAAATAGAAAAATGACAACAGCCGGCACGATAGCTGTCAGCTGTGAATGTATCAAAATTATACGTATTTTTTGTCAGATATGCAAAAAATATATTTTTCGGTGTGCCGCAGAATTGTGGGAATTAGTTCCTATGTGCCATGAGATGAAAAAGATTGAAAATTACTGATGTAGGTCACTTTACCCTCATCTCAACTCTATGACGTTGCTCTTTCTCAATCAGTAATTCGCTGTTCTTGTTACCATTCATCTCCTTGTTTTATTTTCCATAGCAATATTTGTACTGTTATTTGAAATATTTTCTTTATCTTGCAGTATACAGCAGAGTCATAATTATGCTAATAGCGTTATAAAAAAGAATTTCCTTATAGGAAAAAGTTAAGGTTATAAAATTAAAGAAGTGAGAAACTGCTATCGTTAATCCGAGTTGCAAGTGTTAATATGAACATACAAGTTTTAAAAATACATACTTTCTGGCTCTGTCAGCTAAAATGACTAGTAGAAATAAACGCCCATGCCCCTAGATTTTCGGCCTTTAATTCCATTCCCCACTGAAAATTATCAGAGTTTCTTGGAGGAGTGGCCAATTCAAGATCTGGTTCAGGGGCAGGGCGGTCAGGAGACAAGCATGTTTCTCACAGAGAAACAGAGTCATATCAAAAGGACCCTGGAACGAGCTTGCAGAGGCTCCCACTGTTCAAGTCTACGGAAACCCGAGCAGGAAACAGCGTGACTGAAGTTGAGCGCCCCCGTTTCATCAGGAATAATTGCAGAAACTCAGTCTGGGGGAAGTTGAGCGGTTTATGCAAGCATCTGCAGCCAGTAGGAAGCAGGCTCGATGCTGAAGATGAGTTTTCATGACTCCAAAGCAACGCTTCTACCATACACTGCGCCTCTTGATCAAAGCAAAGTTTAAATGAAGAGAAAAGTGCTGAAGCGAAGAAAATAAAGAGAGAGCTGGGAAGGGGCCGGTAAGGAAACCTGAAATTAATTTCCATTAGAAAAAAATTGTCTAGTAAGTAGCCCCATCCAACAACACAAAAAGATGAGCACAGATATCCAGGCAGTGGCTAGCTAAGATGGTATATTAGAGAAGCCACTACAGTCTCTTCAGTACCGATGTCCAGACGTTCCAAGTGCTCCTTTGATGTCCCAGTAACGGTGGCCCAATCCCTACCTCGTGCCGCAGTATGTTGTCCAGCCCAGGGACGTCTGACACGGAGTCCCAAAGCCGTGTTGACTTTTCCTGCACCGCACGCCGGCGCCCTTGTGGCTACAGCCAGCCTGGAATTCGGTGCCTTCCTGTCTCGCAGCTTCTCTCTGCAGGCCGCATTCACTCTTCTCACATCTTCGCCCCCAACAGGGGCTGTGACACTTCCTTAAATTTCACAAAACACTGGTGAGGCCAGGCTATAGGATTTAATAAAAATTTTACTGACCATGCAAGGCTAACGCAGAAGAGAACATTTAAAACTAGATGCGAAAATAGCATTGCTCCCAGTACCCAACATGCTGCACAGTGGAGTCCGCCTCCGGCTACCCACTCACGCTGTGGGGGCGGGGCTTCTGACAATTGTCTCCCCGCAACCGAACTCTGCTGGGACCCAGAGAGAGGAAACTAGTGTCTCCTTAATTCCCGGCCTCAGGTTCCCCCCCTGTGAGAGTACACCCCTCCAATAAAGAATTTTTATTCGGCCCTGGCTGGTGTGGCCCAGTTGATTGAGTGCTGGCCTATGAACCAAAGGGTTTCCTCTCTCCTTCCCTCCCCAAATTTGCTTCTCGATCACGGCAGCTCCGTGCGCCATCCAAGATCTGGTGGGAGAAGACAGCATTTGCACACTCCACTCTCGAGGCCCGCCTCTGTGGCCCCGGGGCCAATGCCTATGAACTGCATGAGCCAGGTCCTAGTGGGAAGTCCTGCTATAACACCAGACAAAGTGAGAAGAGCAAGTTCAAGTAAGAACTCCCCCAGCGCACTGGCTGCAGGCTCACGCTCACCGCAGCCGCGCTCTTGTTGCCCGAGGCTCACAGCCTAGCTAGTGGGTCCTCTAGACTGAGCTGTCCTTATCGCTGGGTTCCTGGAAACTGATCTCCCCCCTCCCACCTTCAGGCTGGGTTCGCTGATGGCACCCATTCCTACTAGCCCCAGGACACTGTGCCTTCCTCGAGGCTTCCACGCCTTTGCAAATAGACCCTTCACTCAAGTCTTTGTAAATTACTCAGTGTGAACCTGCCCCTGGTTCCCTGCTCTTACCCTGATGCACACAAGTGGTTAGGAGGATCTAATTGAACTTAGACCTTGCGACGGTGCAGCCTCGGGCGGCTGGCTGCCTTCCTGAGGCACGCCGCCCCGTTCTCGGCAGATACTTATGACTGCCATCCCTGTGACATGACATGGCCTTGCCTCGCTGCCCCCAGTCTCTTCTTAGCTTCTGTCCCCAGCAACCCCCACACCTGCCTCCGAATGCTGAGGCCCCTTGCCCGCGGTGAAGGGCACTGACGTGTGCTATCCGGATGCCCCTTCCACGACAGGCTTGCCGCCCCGCCGCTGGGAGCGCGCCGCTGGCGGAGAGTCTACTGCCTGCACCTCGGCAGCAGACGGCTGCCAAAGCCAAGGTCATGTCCTTCACAGGAACTACGCCCAGTGAAGCCGGTCAAAGTGAAGGTATAAAATTCTTGCCATTTGGCCTAAAGAGGGACTATTACGATGGGCCATTTTAGGCCAGAGAGCCCCACGGGAATGGCCAAGGCCGACTCAGTCTGCATTGCATGGGTCCCCTAGATCGGTGGTCCCCAACCTTTTTGGCACCAGGGACTGGTTTCGTGGAAGACAGTTTTTCCACTGACTGGGGTTGGGGGGGGGGGCAGGAGGCAGAGCTCAGGCAGAAATGCGAGTGAAGCTTCACCAGCTCGCTGCTGACACCCTGCTGTGTGGCCCTGTCCCTCACCGGGCCACAGACCGCCACTGGTCTGTGGCCTGGGGCTTGGGGACCCCTGGCCTAGATGGTCCCCTCACTGGGACAGGGGTTAGGGGCTGAAGTGTCCCTGCTGGGGGATTGTTGGGGGTGCGGTATGGTAAGACTCCCTGTGCCACTTCCTCCAAGGACACTCCTTCACGAACTCCTCATAACTCTCTGTCCTCTCGACTCTTTCCTGTCCGTGAGTCCTCTATTCAGGTCTTTCTACTTAGAATTATTGTCCTGGGGTATCCTGGAATGCGGTGCCCATTCTCCTCATTCCCCAGCCAAAACTGACCCCAGACGGAGCTCCATTTTAACAACATCTTACATTATGGAAATGCCTGAATATGGCAAGAATATTTTTTGGAAGACCTCGAGCGGCAGTCTTGTCTAAGGAAGGAAATGCATGGGCGGGGAGAAGGATAGGATCGAGACACACTTTTCATTCTCTGTTTGTTACACCTACTAGATTGGGCCTTACAGGATTACCGGCATTCAACCATTTTTTACCTACAGTTTTCCTGTTATCTTGTCCATCCTCTGCACGGTCAATTGCAGGACGCTCGAGGTGCATGAATTCACGTTTCTCCCACCATCAGGTCACGATAACTGGAAGTGGCCTAAGCTGTGCGTTATTTCTTCCTCTCCAGCCTTGATCGTGCTATGTAACCTCCTACACTCTAAGCGTGCTCCTGGAAGTAGAACAGAAATGATACACAACCTAAGGAAGACAGTAACATTCCCGCTATCTCCCCGCCCTCTGTCCAATACTCTCCCCAAGTCCCCAGGTACATAACGCTCTTGCACGGCTCTGCTATGACACCACCTTCTCCCTCCAGTCTTTTCTGAATTTCTTCTTGCTGCCTCCAGCACGCTGAAGAGAGGTTGACTGTTCTGCTGTGCAGATGCGTTGTATCAAAGGCTCGATCACAGTACTGGGCTCATGTGTAAATGTATCTGGCTTCTTTATTATACTATTCATTTTTTAAGAAAAAAGTTCATATCTTTATACCCCCAATTAGAGAGTGCCAGTGTCAGACCAGTAGGTCCTGACAGAACGGGATCTATAAGTGATTGCTGGATGAACAAATGACTTCGTTATGACAGCTGTCATTATTTCATAGCAAAAATGAATTCAGCAAACACTTCATGCCGTACACTCCTTATTCTAGTTGGAGTGCAATATTCTGTCTCAATGCGCAATGGGATACAACTGTGAATCATTAGCTTATGCGGACTCAATTACTCAATGGTCCGTATATGATAGATGTCTTGGATACACAGTCCTAGCACACAGAAATGCACTCTTTCTAAAAACATACCTTGACAAAGAAGGGTAGCCAATAAGATCCTGGCTCCTTCAGACGATTATTCCGTTCTGCTTCATAGCCTCCAAATTTCTATCTTGCTTCTAAATGATGAGGAATTTCAGGTCTCCAAGGAGGACAAATAACATGAGAAAACTTTGTCAGGAAACTACAGGCTCCAGGGCCAGAGTTTAGAAAACACTTATGCAGGTGAGGTTATTTTCAAGAAGTTTCGACTATAAAAATTCCTCTGTCAGAGTTACCATGTATTTAGTCTAAGACAGTTATATTTTCTTATTATAAGCATGCACTGTGCTCTGTATCTGGAGCATTTGCCAAATTGTAGATTTATTCCTATTCCTATACATCTGTGAAAAGAATGTGTGTTCTTGTTTCATCAGGGAGTTACTTGAAGTCACAGGTTGCTAATTCCAAATGAATAGAAACAGTGATTAATCTGGGAGATATGAGCTCTCCACTATTCGTGTAACAGATGTCCATTATGATGAGTTACACATTTGTTCCATGTTTACACTAGAACACACACAAAAAAAAGAGAATTCGACCATTTTGTAAAAACACACACACACAAAAGAAAGAAAAGAAAAGGAGGATGTGGGAAGGTAGGGAATTAGAAAATCCTTGGAAATGTTTATTCAGGTGCCAGGTTAGATGCGATGGAGACATGTGGTATGTCTGCAGGGCAGCAGGTAAAATGTGGAGGGAGGGCAAGGGCCGGGGGAGAGGGCCAAGCGGGGGTGAATGTTGCTGGGCTCCTTTCAGGGTGTGGGTATCAACTCCGTTCATCGCACTCGGCTGAAAGGAGCGCCAATGCCAAAACCGGCGATTTCATCAGCATCGGCTACACAGAAGATGGGATTTCAGAGGGAGGCCTGAGAAAAGGGAGGAGGATGCATGTCATTTTATTCAAATAATTAAAAACAAAGTTGGCAGTCCATCTTGCTGTCAAGAAGAATAAACATCAGACTATAGCGCTGGAAGGGGAAGAGCGAGAGGCTTCCTGCTGCTCCCACTCTGGTCCAATACAAACTATAGTTCTTTCCAAATACACATAGAAATGATCCCCCATGTGTTTTTTTTTTCAGTTACTTGGAGCAGAGCTAACACAGGAAGAAGACACAAGCCAGGAGTAAGTGTGGAGGAGGCTGACCGACTGAGTCACACTAGAGTAGGCTTGATAGCTACGAATATGGGGATTCAAAAATATGATGAGAAAAAGAAAGGTTTCCAGAACCTTCCTTTCTCTCAATATTTGCCCCCTGTCCTCATATGCCCAAGAACTACAGCAGGGTCCAGCATATGGAAGGAACTACATGAACACATATGTAAATACACACACTTGTAAATGAACTAAGCCTGTGCTGGACTTAAATGACATGAGTACACGGACGGATATTTATCAATGCATTCATTACCTTAGGCATCTGCAGGCTCACTGGATTATAGCAGATGCCGTATCATAACCAAAAGCTTAAGAATCCTCTCTGAATGTCATAACACGGCTGACATTTGTCCTAAACTGTACCTTTCTCGAGTTTCTTTTTAATAGCAGCGCTTTTTAGAGGAGAGGGCAAATTCTATTTTGTCACTTAATAAAAAGATTAGCCTGGCCGATTCATAAAAATCGTAATGTGAACAGACTCACTGAGGGTTTTGCTTCTAAAACATTTTAATCACTATTCCTCTATATTTCCAGTAATGTATCAAACTGCTCTTCAATTGCTTCTAAAATGTTGAATTTAAGAGACAAAATGCTCCCCTTTTACATCTAAACCTTTCTTTTTATTCTTTGAACACCATAACAAAAGTGGGCGCTCCATGTGTTTGTGGCACTCGCAGGCCAATTAGAGAGCAGGACTATTCTTCTGACACTCCGCGTGCTGAGCGGACCTCGGCATCTGGCTATGCCAAGTCCGAAGTGTTGGTAAGTGGGTACTTTCAGGCAGCTAAATGGTTCTTTCAGGCATTCAAAATCTTTGCCAAAAAATTAACATTCTCATTTAGTCTAATCCCACCAAGTGAGCCAGGCTGATGATGCCGGAGAAAGAAAGCTTCCATTTCTGAAGGAAGTACGAATTAAGATAATACAGGGGTCAGCAAACTGTTTCTGTAAAGCGCCAAGTGGCAAACTTTTTTGGCTTTATGTGCCCCACGGTTTCTGTTGCAAATGCTCAACTCTGCCATTATGGCGAAAGCAGTCATAGACAATATGTAAACAAATGGGCACAGCTGTGTTCCAATAAAGCTTTATTTGTAAAAGTAGGTGACAGGGGGGATTTGGCTCCCAGGCCATAGTTTGCTGACTCCTGGAATAATATGTAGATGGCTCTCCAGAACAGACTAAAGCCTAAGAGAAAATGCAGATCTCAAGGCCAAGTAGAAAATTATAGGCTAAAAAAAAATTTCCTGTATTTTAAAATGTGCTTAGTGACACATCCTCTTCTTGTGTGGATCTTCTGGTGTTTGTCTTCCAGTGGCATTTCCCTAAATGCATCATCGAGATGCACATCGCTTCTCCAAATTACCCGCATGAGCTTAGTCAAGAAAACAAAGTCATTCTAAATATTCCAGGAATAAAAAATTTAATGTAAGAGATAAGACTTGCACCGATGCTGAAATATCTGGGAAGTGGGGTCAAGGCCACATGAAATTAGAAGAAAATACGTCTGCCCATTACAACCCTAATGGCTACAACCAGTCACGTGAGCACTGTTAGCTTCGATAGCTTTCTCCTCCTGCTACCCGTGGGGATCGCGGACACCCGGCACCCAGTGGGGCTGTCCTCCATCCTCAGCACCGCGCTCGGGTGTGCCACCCTCCGGTCATCGTCGGGCAGCCCCCTCTGTGCAGTAGTCCGGTCCAGGTCGCTCCAGCTGCTGGGACCCTTAACAAGGCCTCTCCTACTCCCATCACTCACCCCCTGGCAGCTGCCTGGATCACGTGAGGCAAACACGTTGCAATTGGGAGCACCAAGGAGAGGGGCAGAGCCCGCCGACACTACCACGTTCCCACCGTGTCCACACACTCCTCCCCCCGGGTTTCAACCTTTAAATCTGGTCCTTGGTCCTCTTGGTCAGTTCACAATTTAACTTTGCCTTCAATTACTGTAATATCTCTCCCTCTCCCTCATTCTTTCAAATCCAACAGATTTGAGAGAAAATATCTTCATTCAAATTACACCTAAAAGGCACGTATTAACTCTCTTTGATCTAAGCTGGGTAACGGAGTTGATTACAGACTGAGGTTCATGGATTTAGATTCTGCATGAACACATTTTGCTTTGTACCAAGGAAAAGCCTATTTAAGGACTTCAAAGTCTAACTCCCCTAGCCAGCCAGTTCTCAAATGTGCGCTGGTGGTCAAGGGCAAAAGGAGTACATGTGATGGTTCAGTGCAAGCCCCGCCCCCATTCCTGGGGAGCCAATGGACAAGACTTCTCCCTTAATGAGAGACATTTTAATGGGCAAGGGATGATGAGATTTTTTTAAAAAGGAAAAATGGCCAAAATGTTAATATTATCTGAATATTACTTTGTCAATAAAAGCACCCAAAATATGCAGGTTAAAGTTCCGGTTTCCAAATCTTCTCTCTCACTCTCTGTCACACGTGTGCCTGCGCGCGCGCACACGCGCGTGCACACACCCACTCATCAAAGGATTTTGTAGGATGACACGAGTGTCCACAAGTACAAGATTTTGGGTTTAAGTGTCAGAAGGACCTGGGTTCCAGTTTGGCTCTGCCCTTGCTGTGATGCCCCATCATGTTTTGTAACAGCTCTAAGCATCGATTTTCTCATTGGTAAGATGTGAATCATTATGCTTTTGTTAAGAAAATTATTCCAAACTTGGAATGAGGTGCAATGGACTGTGGCGTGACATTTCAAAGTCTTACGGGACCACTAACCTACCTACCTGAGAGTAATGTAATTATCCAGGGAAGGTACTTGCATTTGTTTCTAGTTTTTATCTGATTAGAATTTAGATGCTCTGAAGTTACATGTTAATTCATAGCTTTCCGTCCAGGAGAAAACATAACTCCAAAGGTTGTGGTTTTATTGCCCTGTAGGACACTAACAGATTTTTAATCTGTCTTAGAAATTTATTCCAAAATCTTTTTTCTCAAAATGTCTACAAATACCAAATTCCTCAAAACGCTCTTGGAATCAGCTTAACCCTTTCATGGGTCCCATCATTAATGAGCTGAATAAATTCTTAACATGTATTCATTCTGAGTTCGCTTGAGATTTGTGTTTTTAGCTCTTTAAAAATTATACTTTGACAGTACCTATGTCATGAAGTTGTTAACGAGAATTAAACAAAATAATGCAAATCAATTAGTTAGGCTCTGACACATATTGAGCAGTTAATAAATGTTAGCTATTATTGTTGCTATTATTAAACACAGTTTGATTCACGGGAAATACAAAATGTCCCATATTCCAAACTTCACCCAGAGACACCCATGAAGTTAAAACAAAAGAAATAAAATAAATAGACTATTCATTTAATATTATACTCTAGCTTGATTTCCCTTGGGCCTTTTGACTCTTCTAGAATCTAGCCCAGTGAACTAAGCTCTTGAATTAAGAGCCATTTTCATGGATGATATAAGATCTTATACTTATTTAGATTTATAAATGCACATAGAATAAGTATTCTGTCCTATTATGAAAAGAGAAAGACAATTTTCCCTCCTCACATGGCTAATAATAGGCAATAAAATTAAAATTGAGATCAAAGTAAAAATCAATATTTTTCCTTTCCATCCTGCTTTGATGTATCCAATTGTTATGCCTCATTTTATTTCCTTCAATTTTAGGGGATAATTCTCTGGATTTTTTCTAAAGTTTTTAATAGCTATGTCCTTACTATCTTCTTTTGTCTGATTTCAATAACTGCTAAAAATAACAGTGTTTTCCCACACACACAGAAAACCAACTTGTCCTCTAAAAGAAACTAAAGGACAATAAAGAGAAAAGCAAAACAAATTTCTTCAATTTCACTATCATTTTGGTTGCTATTTATGCTCAAACAACTTTCTCAGATTATAAATCCTCAAAAAGAACTCAGTTAACTTTAAATTTCTTTGGATTTTCTTTTTTGCTTGTTTTTTAGAACCTGGCCTAGGAGTTGCATCAGGTTTGGCTCAGAGAAACAAGATGAATTGGATAAATACTGAAACAACGTTTCAGAAGTAATTCCTAACCTTTCTAAACTGACAGTCTAAAGAAGAATGAAAGAGCATCTCGAGAAAGAACCACAAATACTGGGATACAAAGTTTCCAACTACAAGTACAAGGGAATCAAACAGAACTGGGATTTACTCACTGCTGTACACAAAACCACAAGGAGCCCTGCAGGAACCTATGGCGCGCATTTAACAAGAAGCAAACAAATGAAGATAGTAGGGACCGAAATCAAGATGAAACACCCAGCTACTGTTCAGTTCCAGTGAACCAAAGAAGAGGATGGTGAACTGAAAATAAAATGAAGACAAGTAACACAGGTAGCACTGAAGTGTTCTTTATATTTGCAAAGCTTACTTAGGTGCTTAGACAAGTTCTGACATCTATTCAGATATATACACATGCGTATGTGCGTACGTATGTATACCTATGTATTTTATATATATTTATATCAATGCCCACATTTCCTAGCCTTTAAAGTGAGAGAATACCACCGAGGCAGTGGAGAAGTCAGAGCTGAGGTAGCTCTCATTCAAGGTTACTCTAGGCCCTTGCTACTCTAAGTGTGGTACCCAAACCAGCATCATTAGCATCACCTGGGAGGGTGCTAGAAACGCAGTCTTAGGCTCCACCCCAGACCTAGATTTGAACCAAACTGCGCAGTGATTTCTACACCCAAGTTAAAGTGTGAGACACACTGGCCTGGATCTGGGCTATCCATCACCAGAGCCCTTTGCCACAAATGTCTATTCAGGAATGAAAGTGTAATTAGTAGGACAGAGAAACTGCATTTTTTTTTCTTTGAATTCAAATTTAAATTTTAAACGAATATCTGATTCTGTTATTGGAATATTTTTAAATATGTTTGGAACAATTCAGGTATATTAATCTAAACACAGATCAAGTATTTCTTATGAGAACTTCGCATCCAAGTTGAGAAGTGCTGTAAGTATAAAATACACACCAGATTCCAAAGACCTAGCATGAAAAACAATTATGTAAAACGTGTCATTCATATTTTTATCATGATTATAGATTAAAATGAAAAAAGTTATGTTGGGTTAAGTGCAACATATTAACATTCATGTGTTTCTCTTTTACTTTTTATAACGTGACTACTAGCAAACTACAGCTCACGTTTTCTCTTGCGCCGTCTGCTGGAGCTCCATGATTCTCACACTGTAACGTTACTAGATCCTGGGTCCCCATTCTAGAGATTCTGAGGAAACTGCTCTGGAGCGGGTTGGGCATTCGGATTTTTAAACTGTCCCTGGTGAATGTATTGAGCTGCCGAGGTTGAGAAGCAGCGCCCCAGATTACAATAGAGTCATTGATCCCGGCTGACAAATAATGGCCTCATAAGGACCTTATGCTTTTCGGGAGCTCCCATCAAGCCTTAGCTGAGACGTTGAGTTTGGAGAAGCAGCGTCTACTTCCCATGTAGAGTGAAAAAGCGTCCCATGTAGAGTGAAAAAGCAGGCTGGCCGCTGCTGTTCTACCTCAACGTCGGCCTGAGCCAAACATACCCAACCTGATGAAACTCGGCGTTTCCTCCCTGTCTCCTGAAACCCGTCTCCAATTCTTTCAGCAACTCATTCCCACAGCTGATGGGGTGGATCTCAGACTTCCGTGCTTAGAACGATCGCCTGGGTTTGAAAGCAGAGTGCAAGGTGCGAGCAATCCACAGTGCCCTGCGGTCAGGTGGCCCGCCACCCGCTTTGCCCTGGACCACTCGGGTTTGGGTTTTAGAGGTGTTGGGACAGAGACAATAGCTCACACCGCCCAAAACAGTTCCTCTCCGGCCCACTACAAAACACGCGCCCCTTCACCAGTGAGGCTGTGGAGGCTTTGAGAAGCAAAGTGACTTCCACGCACAATCAAAGCCTGGAGAAGAACTGGAACTTCCTAGGCCACCTCACCCCAGGGCCTAGGGCTTTTCTCCTAGACTTTGGAATTCTGTGTAGATGCGGCTGCCAGGCCTGCGACCGTCAGGTGCAACGGCTTCCGGCAACCCTGTCGGCCTTGCAGGCTATTGTCACTTACGCTTGAATGTCCTGCTGTCTCCTTTTATATCTTATCAGCGTTAGCTTCTAGCTATTTTAGGCCCTGAGTTCCCAGAAATGTTATTTTGTTTCGGTTTACATTTTTCACCAGGCATGCGTTTGTAATGATCAGGATGTACACAGCAAGCAGATCGCTGGCACTCGGGGAATCTTGCAAATAATTCTGTCGTAGACCTTAACGGGTTGCCAGGGATAATTTCAGGCTGTTGGTCCCAAATGCAATTGCGGTCCTTTCCATTATTAGACAGTATCTTTCCTTTTCTTTCCAGCATCCAACATGGAATTCATGGTGCTTTCCTTATTGTACTGATTCCAACTCGCGATCCTTTCCCACAGAGGCATTTGTCAATAGAAAACAGTTCTTAGGTCCTCTTTGAATTAGTAGAAACATTATCCGAATAATTTACACAAGAATCCAGACCATCTTCATTAGGCCTGCAGTAGAATTTAGGGACACGAGACTGCGATTGGGGTGAATTTTTCTATTGGCTAGCAGGCCTCTTGCTGTGATGTGGCTTCTTGATCTCCGTGTCCATATGGACAAATTATTTGCATGTAGATTCACGCTGCTTAGCCTGTCCAGCAGCATTTCCGCTGAGGAACACCCTCTCTCCCCTTTCATGTGGTCCTACGGGGGGCGGTCAGTATAACGCCCGGGGCCCCACAATTCATATTGCTCCTACCCCCAGACACAGTGACTGGGCTGAGGGAAAGTGTGTGTCCCCACAGGAACTAACTGCCCAGAATGGTAAAGAAGTTGGGAAAGAGGCCATCACAGAGGGACGCTGGGCTGAGAGACAGAGGCAGAGCCCCAGATCCAGCCCTTCCTGATGCCTTAACTACCCCGGCCTTCCTGAGGATGTGAACCAATCAATTCCTTGCTCTGTTTAACGAACTCAAGTTGGGCTTCTCACTCAAAGTCCCATGTCTTCGCTAATATAACATATTTCCAGATTTTCTGAGTGTCCTCAGATACATGCATCAGCAACTTCTAGAAGGCACAGGGCACCAGCCATTGGGATCCACGACCCCTCATCCTAGCCACTGATTTGGAACTCCAGGCCATCCCTCTGTGCGGTCAGGGGCTTCGGAACTGGAGAGCCTATGGGACATGGGATGCAACATTAAGTTCTTGGCTATATTTATGCCTCTGTTATGCACACAAGCATTCTGTACATGCTTTCTTAAGTTCCTCGTCTCCCTGTCCTTCGGAGCCAATGTAGGACAAAATTCTTGCGCTGGTGACACTTGGATGGAATCGGTCTTGGGAAAGAAAAGACGACCCAGGACGGTAAGTGTCTGATCCCCCAACACTGACAATGCTTGAGGGCACGGGCTGGCCAAGGTCTGAGGCCAGCGTTGGACCCAAACCCTACCAGTGGTCCCAAGCTCCGCAGAGGACACCGGGAAGGAGAAGCAAAGCCCACCCAGTGGCTTCAAAATTACCCTTTCAGTGAAGACATTTTTTTCTCCTTCATTTTCTAAAAGATACTTTTCTAAACCTGTCTAAACTCTCTCTGTAGGTCCTGTAACTGTTACCTGAAGTGTTAGCTAAGACCCAGGGTTTCCTCAGATAAACCGTACAACTCCCTCCTCCCCCGAGGAAAGGTCCTGATTTAGGCCCGCCCCCACCGGCCAAAACTCGGATCCCAGTGGCTAGGAGAGGCCTTTGTGACCCTTAATGGCGTGAGCACTGCGCACTCACGTGCATTTGCAGGTGATGATAAATAGGCACCCTTCCTTGTTGTCTCATTTCTTTGCAGTTTAACTTGCTTCCCTCTGTTTCACACGGATGGGAACTGAAGTCAATTCTTCCAATGTACAGAGAAGGAAAGCTCTTTGTGTTAAAGGCAGTCCGCCAAGGCGCTAATTCCATCTTTGGTAGGTTTTCCCCAGGACTATGTTCCTCATCCAGGAACTTCCCCGAGCTTGGTGTTTCGCACGTCCAAACTCCAGTTGAATAAATAAACCAGCTGAAGTGCTAGGTTGCCTCAGGGACGGGCGCAGCGATTTCTGAACTTCCATCGCCCCCCAGTGGCAATTTTTGTTGTAGATTTTTTACTCCAAAAAAAATGTGGGTTATGCTTCTTGCCTCCAAAGCTGTTTTAAAAATTTAAAAAAAAACAACAAAACTCACACTGCAGATTATGAAATGCGTGCGGGGGGGTGTGTTAGTAAGGTAGCCTTCGTAGGTTCTGGGTCGCAGGATCATCAATTCCTGCCCTTGACTCGCGAGAATCATGCAACGGACAGATCTCACCAATCAGGGTGTGTCGTGCAATAAATTCCTGCCTATCAAGGCTGCAACCTTCAGTATTAAAGCGATTACCCCAAATCGCTTGTTTTTCCATTTAGAGGCTCTCGATCTGGGTTTCCACTTCTCTGGTCCAATTAAATCACTGTTGTTGACTACGAGTTTTTAAACTCATGTCATCCCTTTGCAAACTTCTTCATCATCACATGTTCTGGAACGCTGTCCAAAGAGGTATGAAAACATATAAAGCCCCCAAATATGAACGTTTATAAGCCATATATGTACAACTTTGCAAAAGCCAACATGAAACCCACAGAAAGTAAGTATAAATATCACTGTCAAGTTGTTGAAATTTCAGCAGATTATACATAAAGTGTCAGAATCAAATAAATAAAAGTGTTAGTGATTTCAAACTTCAACCAGATGAAACTCAGAACTAGGTGGCAGAGTCACCCTCAGATATGGCTCGTTTAATTGGCACTGAATAGTGTCCATGGTCACTAGGAACTGACGTATAACATTTAATTCATCCCCCAAGCCCAGCCACCCAGCTATTGCCCCACCCCCTCCTCCATCTGCCTGCCCACCCATCAATCCACCCCCTCCCATCTGTTTATTCAGGCTTAGAAAGGTACCCGATGGAAAACAAAGGGGGAAAAAGTGTGTCTTCAGTGCAGGAATAATTTTACAGCCAAGCATGTATACATATGGCACAGCCAAGGAATTTATAGCATAATAAACTCACAAATTCACGTTAAATACAGTCAGTGCTTTTTGGTGGCTGGAATAAAGAATTCACCTCATTTTCGAGGAACAAAAGAAAAAGAAGGAGCATTTAGGAAGGCAAGCCCAGATGGAAGAGGCTTATCTTGAACTCAGAAAAGGGAAGGTTCTTGCCTCCCCACCCACTACGGAGCTAAGCACTTCAGATTATTTTTCAAATCACAGTAAATTCCTTTGGTTCCTCACCTGCTCCACCCCACCCCAGGTCCCTTTAAATTAGAGACCAGGCTCCTAGTCCTTTAAACAACACCAACCCAATGTTAACCCCCTCCCCTCCAGGCATTCCTGCCACTCGCCAATCCTGAGCAGAAGTGTACGTCCTTCAGCTTCCTTTCCTCAGACTTTGTCTCCTTTCTGGCCAGAATATTCTCGTCTGACCACTTCTCCCCTTGCCTTTGGAAGATAAACTTCATCAAATCTCTTTTGTTCAAGATCCTCTATCTCAATGGTCTGAAGACCTCATTATTAGTGCCAAAGCACATCATTTCTCTTTTTTGTGTGTCTAGCATAGCATCTTGCACACAGTACGTGCTCAATAATTTGCTAAAATCGAGAGGGGGGAATAGAGGGGAGAAAAGGATGGGAAAAGGGAGGAAGGACAGAAGGACAAGAGGGAGCAAAGCAGAAGAGAGAACAATAAAAAAAGAAAAGCAGAGAAAATAATGCTTTTACAAGGATCCAATATTCTCTTTCATAAACACATCCAACAATTGAAGGCTCACTTGTTCTCCTTAAGGAAGGTCCAAACCATGCTTTTAAAGTTTGTTTTTAGTGATGGAACTTTCGTGAAACAAATGTACCTTGTTAAAGGTTGAAACTGATGGTTTTTGCAGTGTTTTCCTATAGTACTTTGGGGGCCAGACTGATGTTCCCTGTGAAAATAAAATAGTAGCCCCACACACCCAATTTTCAGGAAGTCTTTAAATTAACAGACAGAATATTCTTAATTTTAACCCTTCTTCCACCACACAGTTCTCATATATATTCTCAAGGGCTCACACAGAACAAAGCATGTGAACACACAACAACCAAAAAAAAAAAAAAATTAAAGGAGGTTTCCAGAAACTGGACTTTCTTTTAAATAGCTAACTGCTAGTAAAATCTGCAATCCATTGTTTCCATTTTACCTGACACAATAAAATATATACTTCATGATGTTTCTCAAGGAGTACTGGCGCATTTTTACTTCAGCAGGCACACTTCAGTGTCAGAATTTCCAGCATCATAGCAGACCCACCTGGGGATGAGCGTTTGGGCAGGGCAACCCTTCTTGGTGATCCTCAAAGCGCGCTGGGCAGCACCTCAGGTGGCTCAGCACTCTGGCGCTGCAAAATAAAGTAGAAGGCAAGTCTGAGCAATCATAAGGCAACTTTACAAAATAAATCAAGTACGCTATTACTGAAATTATTACTTAAACTTAAGGGCTGATTATATTATTATTGTAAATAATAGAATAGTCATACTCATCTCTTTGATTCACTAAATGTATTATAAAGCTGAATTCATTTTGGGTGACTGAAAACTTTAACAGATGCTCTTGTTTCCACATGAGAGGAGAGATGAGCAATCTTCTCTCACTATGAGGTACTTTAAAGTAGGGCTTCTTGAACTATCTATAGCAAATGACTAGATTTTTAAAATTTGTAATCAATCACAGGCTGATATTTTTGTTCAAAAAGAAAAAATTACTAAAAATGAAACCAAGAGCAAATACACAAAATGGAAGTCGTAAGATTTCTGTATTATGAGAGTCATCAGATATAAAGTCACTCTTTTATACTGCTACAGGAGTTTCTAAGTGCTTACTCTTGACCTCGGTGCCTTTCCTAGGGACAACGCCCAGGGCGTTCTCAGGTCCTGCCACCTAAAGCGTGGGCCCTGGACCAGCAGCACTGGCATCGCCTAGAGATGCCATGAGTAGATCCATTTTCTTTATACTCCCACAGTAACTTTCTCAATTAGACACAATAAATGAAATCACCTGAAGGCATGCCTGTCTCACTATCAAGAGTATTGGTGACACAGCAGGGACTGTGTCACACCCGTCCATGGCATTTAAGACTGGCTCCATATCCAGGCTCAGGAAATGTTTACCTGAAAGCCTGCCCTTCAGATTTCAGGCATGGCAGTCCTCAGGACTGTAGACCAGTTCCTTAAAATAAATCTCCTGATTGGTTGATATATAGGTAGTTAGATGGATAGCTCTCTTATTGGTTCTGTTTATTTGGAGAATACTGGCTGATCAATTTAGTATGATAGAGATTTGGAGACCAAAGAACACTCCTCAGATAACCCCATGCATTAGGCTTCCTACTAAAATGGCTGCCCCAGCTTCTGATGTAACATCAAAGGAGGTACAACTGAAGAGGAACCTTGAGCAAATTAGCAGAGAGACCCCGGAGCAGAGGGGCAAGAGTAACATATTTTAGCATTTATGTTAACAATACTTTATAATTCACAATTTAATTCTTTGAATGTAATGCCTTATATTGTCATTTCTAGAGTGTGTGTGTGAGTGAGAGACAGAGACGGAGGGGAAAAAATCTAAACCTTTGCTACAGTCTGATTACATATTTTCAATATCTGTACCAATAACTCTGTACTTAGAGCCTGCATATCTTTGGTTTTTATTGCAAAAGGAGACAGTGCAATAAAATAATATCACAAACATCTGTACCTACTAGGATTCAAGAGTTAAAATATGAATTTTAATATCCCCAAAGCATATTTCTTGGAAAACTGCGTTTGATGTGGTGGTGGTAGAGAACTGTTTGTCAGCTTGTCGTTTGTGGCTTTAATTCTTCAATCCCACTTTAGAAAAGTCCAAACCACTCAAGAGAACCTTCCTCTCCTTCTTCTACAGCCACTCATACCTCACCTTCTTGATTTTTCTGCCAGTTTTACTTCTGTTCTCTCCAATTTATTAATTCATAATGCTTACAAGAAATAAAACTGCCAAAGAGACAGCAATATATTTAGGTTGGCTTGTCGAGCATTCTCTTTCTAGTGTAAAAGCCCAACCAAAGTCAGAAGATTCTTTGGTAAATATGGAGGGACAGCAAAGGCAAAAACAAAGGCCTTGCAGGACCTCACCATGCATATTTGTGGCTTTAGTGTCCAGCCACACCTGTCGACTTACAGTTCTTTACTTGCAACCAGCTCCCACTTTGCCGAGTTTCAGCTCTGTGTTCCCAACTGCTTTGCGTTTTACTACCTAGATAAGCAATGTCATCGCTAGATCGTGTGTCCAACGCTGGACCCATTTTGCCCCCACACCGACGGACTTCTCAAAATCAGCTGCCTTTTACTCGTTGCCTTCTTACCTTCTCTATCCTAGTTTTCTCTTTATACAGTAGGGTGGCAATTTCAAATAACTATAGCCTACTGTGTTCTGCTCTATCCAAAACAAAATCACATTGGAAGGTCCTTGACTATTGTTTATACTTTCAAAGGTGAAAGGCAAATCCAATAACCACCGGAGTTCTGAGGGAGATGGAGTATTGTGGAAGAGAACAGAATTGTGGTAAATACAGAGAACTGTGGGAGATGATACGGAGTTATAGGAAAGGTGGAGAAATGAGGGAGAAAACAGGAAAATGTGGGGGGGGAGAGAATTGTTGAAGAGGACAGGGAACTGTGGGAGAGACAATTGTGAAAGAAAACTGAATTTTGGGAGAGAACAGAGAATTGTGGGAGAGACTGGGAATTATAGGAGAAAACAGAGAATTGTGGAAGAGAATATGAAATTGTGGGAGAAATGGAGAACTGAGGGAAGGAATTATGGGAGAGATCAGTGAACTATAGGAGAGAACAAAATTGTGGCAGAAAAGGAGATACAAGGGAGAAGCAGGAAACTACAAGAGAGAATGCAAATTATGGGAGAAAATGGAGAACTGTGGGAAAAGCAGAGAACTATGTGGAGAATGGGATTATGGGAGAAGCAGAGAATTAAGAGAGATAATGAAGAATTGTGGGAGATGCTGAGAACTATGGAGGAGAATGGGATTATGGGAGAGAATGCAGGATTGTAGGAGAAGCAAAAAGTTGTGGGAGAAAGAGAGAAGTATGGGAGCAGGAATGGCATTATGGAACAAAATGGAGAATTATGGGAGATAGTGGGATTATAGGAAAAGTAGAATTGTGGGACAAAATAGGCAACTATGGAAGAATCAGGGAATTATGGGAGAGAACAGGGAATTGTGGGAGAAGCAGAGAATTGTGGGAGCATAGAATTGTGGCAGAGAATGGGATTATGGGAAAGAATGGAGAATTGTGGGAGAAGCAGAGACTTATGGGAGAAAACAGGATAGTAGGAGAGAACGGGGAATTATGGGAGAAGCAGAGAATTATAAGAGAGAGAATGGGGTTATGGGAGAGAATGCAGAATTATAAGAGAAGCAGAGCAGTGGGAGAGAATGACATTATGGGATAGAATGGGAATTATGGGAGAGAGTGAAGAATTGTGGGAGGGAGGGAGACTTGTGTGAATAAAAATTGGGAATTGTGGTAGAGATGTAGAACTGTGGGTGAGAAAAGAGAATTATGGGAGAGAACCAAGAATTGTGGGAGAGATGGACAATTGTTGGAGAGAACATAATTGTGGGAGATAGATAATTGTGGTAGAAAACAGAACTGTGGAAGAGAACACAATGAGGGGGAACAAAATTGTGAGAGAATAAAAAATTGTGAAACAAAAGGGTACTATGGGAGAAAATATGTGTGCGAGATAACGGGGTGTTGGAGAGAATGAAGAATTGTGAGAAAGACAAGGAATTATTAGAGAACCAGAGCATTATGGTGGGGGGAAGAATTGTGGGGAAGAACAGAGAAATGTGGTAGAAACTGGGGAACTGTGAAAGAGATTACCATGAGACAACAGAGAATTGTGAGAGAAAATGGAGAACTGTGCGAGAGATGAGGAATTATAGGAGAAACAGGGACTTGTGGGAATGAAGGAGAATTGCACAAGAGACAGGGAATTCTGGGAGCTCTGAGAAATATAAAAGTACCACTTTCCAAACATAAGCAACTGCAGGTTTGGAAAGGAGATTCATTTTACTAGGACCAGTCATAAATTCAATTTGCAACTCCAAAGAGCTTCAATTTTTCCTCTGCTAAACCTTTGGGTGGGAGAGCAGCAGCTCATCTCATTACCACGGGGCGGAAAACCCACATCACTGCTGCGTGCATGGCCATGTACACGCCCACATATACGCTCACACACATACACACACTCGCAAGTACACATGCTGTGCTCACATACAGACAAATACACATGCACATGTTTTGGAAATTCCAAACATGATAGCAAACATAAACCGAATAAAATCATTGAGGGTTTTAAAAATTCCTAAAAAATAAAACAAAATGAAAAAGTGATGGAAAATAAGACAAAAATGTAAGATCATTAGTGTCAGTCTAGGAACCCAGCACAAGCGTGATATCGGCTGCCAGAAAGAGTGAATGAAGAAATGGAGAGGGAAGCACATTACCAAAAAAAGCAGTACTACAAGAACATGTCCCAACGGCAAGCATATAGGTTTCCGGAACGAATGGTCCCATCAAGTGCCAAGCCAATGAAAGCAAATAGGTTCTATGTCAAGGGACACCTTTTTAGGCCACTGGAAGAAAAAGATGTTTAAACTATTGAGAGAGGGGGAAAAAAGAAATGACATTTGACTTCTCAACATCAACAAAGGAAACCAGAAGACAATGAAGCAACCACTTAACAATTCCAAGAGAAACATTTCTAAACCTAGACTTATACATCCAAACTATCCTTCCGGTGGGAGGGTACACCACAGACATTGTCTGGTTCTTAAAACCTCCAGGACGGATATGCTCCCAAAACAGCAAAGAAGAATACATGGCACGCAAGAACCAGAGATCCAGCACAGCTAGGAAAAGTATAAAAGACAAGCTCAGGAAGACAGCTGGTAGAAGTCATGTCCAAGAGGGCTAGAATTGGATAGTGACAGGTGAGGTGTTCATGTAAGAGTGACGTTTCAAGGGGGAAAAAATGAAATATAAAGAGCAGTTGATATATTTGAATGCAAGGAGAGCATATTTACGATGCTGACAGAAAATTTAAGGATAAAAATTTACAGACAGACAAAGGGGAGGAAACAATGTAAATGTTAAAATCTAGTGAAAAAGTAGCACAACAAAAGTGTATAATGTCATTATGAATATTTTCATAGTCAAGATAATGTACATATTAAACCATGAGTTTTTCCAAAATTGTATAACTTTTGGAAATGTGTTTTTGTGCATGTTTCTTGGAACATGGATTGACAAATGAGAAGAAACAGTTCAACAGCAAGATCTGCTTGCTGAGAAGGGAAACTGGGGTTGAAGGTATCCCATCTGTCTTCTTACTGCACTAATAGTTCCTTCTCTGTAAACATTCTTGTTAATTACCCTTCCCTTTCTATCCATTATGTGCATGTCTAGCTCACAACAGCCACTTCTTCCTGTTTGCTCCAGAACAGTCTAGCCTACAGATGTTGAGGTGTAAATTGCATGACTGTCTCAGCCATTACTAAACAGTTTTGCCCTTTTGTGTCATATGCCCCTTTGGAGTCTGGTGAATTTTTCTATCTTCTCAGAATAATATTTTCACATGCATGAAACAAAACACAAAAATCTACAAAAGAAACCAATTGTATCAAAATACAGTTATCAACATTTTTTTAAAAACAGGTTGTAACTGTTAAAGGCCAGGTTCCCCAGGAAATATACACTGACTTAACATATATAGTATTTGAAATGCTGTCTTCATCCAGGTTGGAGGCCCTGGCTGGAGACTGGTCAGCTCCCTTTTCTTGAGCAGCTGAGTACACACTCCCAACCACTTCCCCTATTGGGTTCTCACAATCTGGGCCACTACCCGCCTGCCCTAATTGCCCCAGGGACAGGTACGAGACACCTGGAGACAGCCCCTGTACTCCAGAGCCTGCTGACAGTATTCCTGTTAGCCAACCCTAAACCTGCTTACCCTCGCTCACCTGTTCCTTCCCAGGAAACCAAAATAAAGACTTGCCCCGTCTGCCCCTCCCTCTGCCTACGGATGGATCCCAGGGCTTCCTTGCATCTGTGGCGTCCTGTGCTGTGATGTGTACTCCCTTTCTTGGAATCAGTGCCTATAGTAAACTGTCTTTTCAATGGCAGTCGTTTCCGGATCTGTTGGCCTTAGCAAACCTAAGTAAGAATTAAACTTATTAAAAGATGTGTGCGTAGGTGTGCTCTCGTAGGCAGCTGCAATAGGGTGATGGAAGACGGACTGGGCAAAAGGAGGATTGCTATGCAGTCGCTATGGCAGCTTCAGCTGATCCTCTCTCAGCAGCTCTGAAGCTGGGATGGCCCTGCTGAGTTGTCCCCCTTGAGGCTAGGGGCCTGAGCTTCTGTATCCTGGCAGGGACCACTCATAGACTGCAACCTGCCACAGGGAGGGAATGTGGTTTTGTCCGAGGCGGTTCTCAGGGTGAGGGCAAATCCTGGAGAAAGCCTCAGGGACCCTGGGGATGGACTGCCGGCCCTAACGGGGCACTTGAGTGTGCTTCACAGATTTACTGCAGCGATGCAGAAAGGCATGTGCTTCTTATTAACACTTTTAAGTAACAAGATAAAATTATCTTAATTTCAAAGTAGTGATGACTAGTATTTTGAGACAAAAGCAACAATTATGGGACTTCATTTCTCCGTAATTTCTACCAGTGCCACATATGGCTAACACTACTAAGATTTGTTGCCTTCATCCTTGATGGAAAAAAGTAAACACTCAATACCCGTTACAGTTAAGTAAAAATACAGACCTTCAAGTGCACACCCCCAGTTAAGAAGACCTTGGGAGGGGGGATCTTGTTGTGTTCGTCTTTTGATCTCCAGGGTCCGCCAAAGTTCTGGACACCTACTGGGGTTTCTTGAGTCATTACTATAATTAAATCTGACGAGATACAACTTAAAAGACAGAACTTTTTAAAACCACAGCAACCCCTCTGCGATTAAAACATCTACAGTGAAAGACATGCAGGGAAATCTCTGGCTCGGGCAAAAATCACCCCGCCGGCTCAGCAGGGAAAGCGCGTGGCCAGGAGGGGCGGGACCAGAGCGCAGCGCTTGCACTTATAGGCGGAGGAGGGAGCGGGGCAGGGCTTGCTCCTTTGTGATTGACGGAAGCTCTTTCTCCTCTCGAGGCGCTTCGACTCCCGCTCACGCGGAAATCCCGCCTTCGGAAAAGGAAGTCGCGGCGCGCGGCGTCAGCGGTGACCGCGGCGTCAGCGGTGACCGATCGAGGGGAGGGCGGCGGCGGCGGCGGCAGGTCGCTGACGCTCCGGACCAGTGTTGGAAGTGACAGGCGGGGCCGGCCGCCCAGAGCGGGAGTCAGGTGAGGGGGATCCGGGGAACGGGAGAGCGGGGGAGCAGGGGAGCGGGCTCGCTGAGGCCAGTGGGCGTCTGGACTCCAAGGGCTGGAGGAGGTGGAACACGGGGGAACCTTGCGAGGAAGACTGTCTGCACCTTGCCCTCTGCTGTCCTTTCCTTCCTTCCTCAAACCCCTTTTTTGCCCCGTAATTTTACCAGACCCACAGACCCTCTTTAAGCCCCGGGGCCAGGGGTCTGGTCTGCACCGTGGATCTCTCCTCTCCCATCCGATCGCTACCGAGGACCCTCTGTCCCCTGGTCTAACCTTCTTGCTGTGACGTGGTTTCTCAGGGACCGCCTCACCTCACCCTCAGAATCCAACACACCCTTAGAAACGTTTCCCCAAAGGCTGGTGAACATATCACACTAGTTATTCCCGAAGGCAGTAATATATTAAAGCTATCGCTCGAAGTATACCCTGCGCTGTAATGTAAGTGCCCGTTAAGGATGGCAAGCAGGAATAACAAGGGTCGGCCAGATTAAGAATTCGCAGGGAGTAGTGGAACCCATGCATCAGCGTTAATCTGCCCCTGCTTTGGCACGTGTAAATTTAGGATTGTTCGGATTCAACACTGCGGTTCCTACCATGGGTTTGTCTGCATCCACCCCTGCTGCTGCAATCGGGACCTCAAGCGCCTCAGAGCACCAGACTGCATCCCCGCCTTCAGGATGTCCGATGCATGAAGGGAAAATGAAAGGTAATTGACTCTTTGTCTAGAAGATAACAAGAGAATCCTCAAAAGGATTTTCGGGAAGAGGCAGTCAGTACAGCATGCTAGGGAAGCTCCCAGGCCCAGGAGCGAGGCAGCCAGGGTTGGGTCCTTATGTTGCCACTTACAGGGTATGTGACTGTAGACAAGTTACTTTTCAACCCATCATCTGTAAGATGAGGATATAGTAACACTGCAGAGGGTTATGAGGATTAATTGAGATAACGCGTGAGGGTGTGGTGTTTGTTCTACACACCAGCCCCACCCGCAAAGTTTGCCTGTGTCTCCCTCAACGGTTCTCAACTTGAGGGGGGGGTCCCTCTCCCTCCAGGGGACATGTGGCAATGTCTGGAGACATTTTTGCTTTTTACAACTGAGAGCAGAGGGTACATCTAGGGAGTAGAAGCCAGTGGTTCTGCTAAACAACCTACAGTGCACAGGACAGCCCGCCAACAAAGACTCATCTGACCCCCAATGTCAAGAGGGCCGTGGTTGAGAAACCTTGGTCTAAATCTAGCTGTCTTGATTTACCTGGACACCTTGACTCATAGCCGTGGTGGTATTCACCTATGTAAAAATAACATCGCTTGATGGACTTGCTGTTCATTCTTGAGGTACAAATGGGAGATTGTTTATACAAAGCAAGCGTGGATCAGCCATCATGATGTGTGGCTTCCTGTTTCAGGGCCTGAGGAGAGGAACCAACGCGGCCTGCTTACTGGGTGCTAACACTTCATTTCCTTGGTCGGCCAACCAGGATTTACTCATTGCCCACTGCGTGCCGAGCGCTGGTGGGTTTTGCTGGTTGGTTTTTGCACTGAGAGAACAGCAATGTATAAAACAGACAGAGCCCTTTCCCGATGGAATTTACATTCTCATCCTCAGAATCCTGCGTGGTGGGTTTTCTTTCTATATTATAGTTAAGGAAACTTAGAGTTCACACAGCTTGCAAGTGGCAAAGCCAGCGAAAACTCCGTGACCTTGGACAAGGACAGATCCAGTTGTCTTGCAGGATTTCTCTGAACAGGACGAATTGACACAGCTTTTGTCCTGAGTATCCACAAGGCGATCATAGCCCTGTCTATAGTTTGATTTCATTTTTTGTGTATCCAGAAGAGCTATCAGTCAAATTTATTTTCATTAGTAAAAAGATGTGGATATTCATGGGAGATTGAAGGGACTGTGGGTTATATAACATGAAAAATAGAAACAATATTTTTTTACTAACGCCCAGGTGAGATCAGTGACCCAGAAAAGGTTGGTACTTGGAGTGGTAGAGAGGAGGGGGGGCCTAGCAAGTCTGCCTTTACACCTCAGGTGGAATACGGGTCTGGAAGGAGAAGCAGAGGAAAGCAGGTGAAAGGAAACTTGTCCTTGGGCGGGGGAGCGTCTAGCACCCAGGGTATCCCTGGTGTTACTGCTGCCGCCTAAGACACATTACACGCACAGCTGTCTTCCTGGGCTGGACTTTACCCGACACTCACCCCCTAACCCAAGCCATAGCCAAGCCTCTCACTGTCCACGCTGGCTTCCGTCAGTACCCTGTATCCATGAACATTGACTGCCCTCCCTGTTGCTGCTGTCATAGGCTCAGACCTCCTCTCCTAAGTGGCATCTAGATCCCACATGGATTGTGGAATGTTTTCTATAATGTCTGCCTTTTCTTGCTGAATACTTGGCTATCTACTGATGGGGACTCGAACCTCATGCAAGCGGCGATTTTCGGGGCTTTGTTTTAGTCCTAGGGCAGCGCAGCAGCAGATGCACTGAGACTTTCCTCCAGCAGCCTTTTTGAGGAGGGCTCCTCTGTTCATTTTCGTCTCCTGTGTCCTGACTGGGGCTGGACCTTGTCTGGAATTTGGGACTAGAGAGTCAGGGAGAGGCGGGGTGAAATGTGGCCCCGCCCCAGCTTAGGTTCCTCTGTAGCAGCTCACAGCTGCAGGCCCAGGTTAGGGACCTTCTAGCCCATTACTGAAACCTTGGCTTTCCCTTACAAAGCTTGAGTTTGGTTTTGGGGGGAGGGGGGTTTGTGTTTTTGTTTCTTTTTGCTAGGGGCCTGACACAAATAAAAGGAGGGACACTCGTTTCTCTCTCAAAGGGAAAGTAAATTTCTAGAACCTTCTCCCGGTCTTTAAGATATTAGAATATTCTAGCTTAGCTTTTGGCAGCTTTCAGCAGTAGACATGTGGCTTTGTCTATGGTCATTGCTGGTCAGAAATTCAGCTCTTTAGGGTCCAAATTAAGGGAGCCAGATGTCCTGCCTTTGTGCTGACACCGTTTTTCTACTTGATTTATTTCAGGTTGTCCAGTGAGTGCACAGCCATCTGACCCAGCCAGTAAGAGCCAGACCTACTCAGTGCCTGCCCACCAAGAACGCGCATATGAGTATGTGGAGTGTCCTGTTACGGGCGCCATGGTTGTGAATAAGGAGAACCTAGATCCTTCTAATCTGGTAATCCACACTCGGCTTCTCTTCCTGGAACTTTCTTTGCAGAGATGCTTTTATACAACTCCAAGAAAAACGGCACACTGCTAGGGTTTATTCTTTTGTCCTTTTAAAACAAAGAAATCTGATCGCCCATCCACAGTGAAAATCTAGAATGTCTTACGAAGAGGAAGAAAATGGCGATCATGAAGTACCAGAGTGGGTGGGCTGAAGTAGCCACGCTGAGAGAATATCTCCCCTTGGGACAGGAGGGGCGTTCCATCAGGAGCTGAGCTAGAGTTAGTGAAGGCGCTCCTGGTCTCGGGGGACCTTGTCGGTGCAGGACTGTGGGGCCTCTTCGGGTACAGCCTGCACATGAGTCCCCGGGGTGGGCGGGGGGGGGGGGGCGGCAGCACGTGGCAGCCGGCAGCGGTCTGCCATGGAGAAAGCAAGGACAGGCGAGTGCGGCCTCATGTCGTTTTGTGATAGACCACACGGGGAATTGAGGTTTCATGCTTGGAATCACATTTTAATGGAGAAAAAAAGACAGACGTGGGCCTGTCCTTAAGAAGGCCCCAGGATCCTCACACAGTGTTTAGAAATCTTGGCAAACCAGACAGCATTTGAGGGAACTAGAACTATTTAGTCTGGAAAAGAAAGGGTATAGAAGATGCACATAAAACAATACATAAGGTAACGTAACATATATGACAATGCCATGGACTGGTGGCTTATAAACAACAGACATTTATTTCTCACAGTTCTGGAGGCTGGGGAATCCAACATCAAGGTGCTGGCAGATTCAGTGAGTCTTGGGGGCTGAGGCACGGACAGCTAGGCCGTGGCTCTCAGTCACGGCCGCGCCGCAAGGAGACCGCTGTGCCGAGGAGGAGGGTGGAGTGGACCCGGGTTCCTCCCCGTCGCCTCTAGGGGCGCCTGCGGCTCGCTGAGTTCCGGGGGTGGGTGCTGCCCGCGTACTGTGGGCCATGTAGCAGCATCCCTGTCGCCGCCCTCCAGATGCCGTTGGCACCCTCTTTCCCCAGTCGTGACAACCACAAGTGCCTCCGGACATTCCAAAGGCACCCCCGTTAGCCCAGCGGCCTGGGCCATCTCAGACACCCTCGTGGCGCAGAGCACGAGCCTTCGGGACCCTGCAGACCGGGACTCGTACCCCGTGCGGTTCTGACGTGGAGTGAGAATGTTAGTTACAGCGAACGGTTCTTTTGCTCACATCTTCTGGACCGTGCTGAGCATCATAGGCTCTGTCCTTGAATCCTTGTAACGACTCTGTGCAGTCGGGTGTCTTCATGTCCCCCTTTGAGAGCCGATGACCCCGAGAGCGAGACCGGAAGCAGTCCGCCCCACGTCACTCACCTAGGAAGTGGCCGAGCCCAAGCTGAACCCCGCCTGCCTCCGACCTGTGGTCTCAGACGCGCTGCGGTGAAAATGCAGTACAGTGCGCGGTGCGGGGCCAGCTCACCCAGCTCCTCTGCCATCTGTTTAGCCAGGGGCCGTGTTGTGACATCATAGTCTATGTACACCTGCTAGAAAACCCTTCATACTTTCCCTACAAAAGGGAGTTCTAGGCCAGCGGTCCTCTTGCGCCTGGGGGACATTGGTCGTCCTAAGCCGGGGAGAGGGGACTACTGAGCAGAGGTCAGGTATGCTGCTAAGTGCTCGGAACAGAGCCTAGTAACCAGATGTCTCCACCTTAAATGGCAGTAGTGCCGACAGGGAGAAACCCTGGCCCGGGCTAAGTGTCTGCGTCATGGCAGCGCCACGCCTGTGTCTGGGAGAGAGCATTGCGCTCCTCCTTCCAGTCTGCTGGCTGGGGCGGCACCTCTTGCCCGTAGTGTATTCAGCCGAAAGCAGAAGCCAGATCCTAAGAGTGAAGAATTTTGTAATAGAAGTGGTGGCATACATGCATTTGATCACACCTTTCCTCAGAAGAATGAGCCATCACTTTTGTAAAGCCCACTGAGGAAAGGTTTTTAGAGGTACCTGCAGATCAGGTTATGTGTTTGTTTTTACTTCTTAATCCTTGAGGAGAAAGAGACCAAAAATATAACCACAAGGTGTATTTGCCGTGTCACGGTCAGTACGAGAACTTGAACAACAAGGGAAAACAACTTCCGTGCTCTTGCCTCTTCAAAACAGCCAAATGATCTGAGCAGTCTGCAACTTTGATGGCTGTGGCTTAGAGGACAACCTGTGTCACGTGTGTGATGTGTTGCTCTCCAGGCAGTAGTTAATTACACTGCTTGTTTCTACTTTATATCATATTTACAATATTTTAAAAAAACATTCCGCTTATTTTATGTAGATGCCACCACCCAACCAGACACCGGCCCCTGACCAGCCGTTCCCACTCTCTACTGTGAGAGAGGAGTCGTCCATTCCGAGAGCAGACTCGGAGAAAAAGTGGGTTTATCCTTCTGAGCAGATGTTCTGGAATGCGATGTTAAAGAAGGGGTAAGTGAAGGAGCGTCTTACTGAGAACATCAATTTGCTTGTCACATTCATCTAAGAACAAAGGCAAAAGAGATTTTTATCCCCGAAACATACAGGAAGTTTTTATTTAAAAAGTTAAGTTGTTTAGAATAATCTCAGACTTACTGGAGGATAAGGACAAGGCCACTGTCCTCGCTAGCCAGGGTTCTGTGGAGAAACAGGACTAACAGGGCATGTGTGTCCACAGAGATACCAGGAGGTTTGTCAGATCCTACCGGCCGTTCTTTCCTAGGTGGAGGTGGAAGGATGACGACATCAGTCAGAAAGACATGTATAATATCATCAAGATCCACAATCAGAACAACGAGCAGGCTTGGAAGGAGATTCTGAAGTGGGAAGCCCTTCATGCTGCGTAAGTATGTTGGAGAACTTTAAAAAAGTCCGTGCAGCCTCTTTCTTATTTTATATCCACCCTCTGGAGTTTTAACATTTATTCAGATGTGTCGTTCTTATAAAACATTTTGGGTGGCAGACCCCTGCCACGCAGCCGTGGAAGACGGCAACTGTGTCCTTATGCTCGTGGACTCAGGGGGTCCCAAGTGCAGAAAGGGAGTAGGGATGACTCATCTTTGCTCCCCAGTGTCTGAAATCTCACCCGCCAAGACTCAGCGGTCAGGGTTGGCTTGACAGTCATGGGCTGGGACCCTCTGGTGGCCCTGTTTGCTTGTCTGAAGAGTGACACCGGCCGCTGGCCATGACCCCCGCCCATAGCCCCTGACTATGGCTGCCTTGGCTCCCTCACACCGTGGTGCGTGCGTTCCCGGAGCCAGGGTTCCACAAAGCTCCTGTGGAGGCTGCATCTCCTGACGAGCTAGTGTCGGAGGCCCCAGAGCGTCACCAGCCTTCCCGAACTCAAGGCCGGGGGCAGAGACCCCCCCACCTCAAAACAGGAGGAGGGTCAGAGTCCGTGGAAAGCGGAGCCTGTGGGGCGGGACGCTAAGCTGTCCTCAGCCCCTGGGGAGATGCTCACTCAGCAATACCGACCGAGTCCATGGCAGGCCTCGAGATCAGGAGACACGTGGCCCACGGGCCTTTGTCTGGGGAGAAGGTGACCGAGAGCTGTGCCAGTGCTGGGGGGGGGGGGAGCTCGTGTAGAGCGGGCCCCCGCCCCGCCCCGCGCCTGGCAGTGGGCCAGCTGGCACCCGGCACGTCCTCGCCAAGGCCCCGCTGAGGGCGAGCGGCTTTCGTAGCCAGGGCCTGGCCACCCGTCCGCACGTGTGCGGCTGCTCCCTTAAGGGCTACACTGACGCCAGTTACGTTCGTCCTGGGACTCACCCCATGTAGTCTTTCCTCATGCAGGCCATTCACTGCATTCTCTCCAAGACGAGTATAGGATTTTCTTAGGTTCGTCTGAAAACAAAACCAGACCCCAGCTGCTTTATGTGAAAGAGAAGCCTACGCCCAGTGCCTCACTCTTCTTTCTCCCCGGGAATAGGCCTGTGTCCCCTGCCAAAGGGAAGGGCCCTGCTCTCTGACCCCTGCAAAGAGCAGTGCAGGTGCTTGGAAGGAAGCGGAGGGAGGGGGGCGTACCTCGGCAAGGAATGAGGAGCAGCGTTTTTCACAAATTGTGATATTTCTTTGACTTTGGCAAAGGTACCTTTCTTTGTATATATGACATGTAAAATGCATACAGAAAAATGCATATTATCGATAAACTGCAATATCTTATTTTTCAAAGGAAAGAACACCTTTTTATACCTACCCTTTCTTCTCCGGGGCTTTCTAGGGAATGTCCTTGCGGTCCCTCGTTGGTCCGGTTCGGAGGGAAAGCCAAAGAGTACTCACCGCGGGCGAGGATCCGCTCCTGGATGGGGTGAGTGCGGTGCGGAAAGGTGACTGACACTCCTATGTCAGGGTCTCTCCCTGGGCTCCAAAGCCAGGCAGTCTGAGAACCGCAGGGCCATCTTCCAAGACTGAGTGCGCAGCTCTAGGTGTTTTTCCTCTCCCGGAAGTCGGCCTGGAGGCAGATTCATTTGGGTGTCCTGGGTTGCTTCCCATCTGATTATCCCAGGATCGAACTGAGCTGCCCTCTTACTCCTCCTGGGGACTCTGCACCCGGGCCTCCTCCCCCTTCTCCCAGCACAGCCAGAGCCCCGCTCTTCCCCATGGGCCTTGGGCCTTGGTGCACGGCCCAGCTGTCGTGTGGCCTGGGCTCATCACAGATCTTCGGCTCCGCCTTCCTTCAGCGCGGTGGGCCGTGATTTGGAGGCCCCCTCCCAGGTAGATGTTGACTCTGAGAGTAGGCCTGGCCCTGCGCTGCTTCTCCGCTTTCCTCGCAGCTTTTCCAGAGCCAGAGGCACCGCGAGCGGCAACACTCACCAGCGTGTCTTCATTCCAGGTACGAGTTGCCTTTCGACAGGCACGACTGGATCATCAACCGTTGTGGGACGGAAGTCAGATACGTCATTGACTACTATGACGGTGGCGAGGTCAACCAGGAATACCAGTTCACCATCCTGGACGTCCGGCCCGCGTTCGATTCGCTTTCAGCGGTGTGGGACAGAATGAAGGTCGCCTGGTGGCGCTGGACCTCATAACCACTGCTTTGTTAGAGATGGGAAAATATAAACTATTTTTTTCCTAAAGGATACATTAAACTATTTTCCCCAAGCTGAATTGCACTTATGATGTACTGGGAAGGTCAAGTGGGCGATGACCTTACACTTGACCGAGCGAAGGACAGCGTGCACGTGCTTTTTTGAGTTGTGTCTTCACGCTGCAGTTTATTACAGATCATGTTAGGTTTCCTTCCCGCTTAGCTTAAGTGGGAAGCAGTTCCTTCATTTTCCCTTTAATGGCAGGATGGTCCGTGTATTTGATCTAGGAAAGTCGGAACAACCTCTGAAAAAGCACTTTTCCCTAAAATATGAAGAGAGCTGCTTTTTTGCTTACTGTTTTCTCTTGAATATTTGAGATGTAGCCCTAAAAACTCATGTGATGCTCAGGAGCTTTTATCTGGTCCAATATTTTAATTAGAGCTGTTCACTTAGGCTTTTTAAAGAGTTCCCAGCATTTCTAAAGTCCCCGTGGTAGAGTAGTAACCCCTGACAGAAACGCCAAGGTTTACGCTGAAATACACTCAGCAAAACTAAGCTGTGTCTTGGATCTCCAAGTTCTTACAGGAGTGTCTCACATACAACCTTGTTAGAGACAAGTGTCGACTGCCCTGTGAGTTAGTGGTGCCTGTGCATTAGAATATGTGTTTTAACTTGCATTTTAATTCCCATTGTTCTGATACGTAACTGCTCCCAACAAGCAGGTCTCATTGTCCCTGGTGTTTGACAAGGTGGCCTACTTTTGAGGCCCACTCCTGTCTGCACTTGGCCTACTCCAAAGCCTGATGGTCTGGCTCTAAGACATGACTGTATTTTGCTGAATGTTCGAACTCGCAGAGAGTATTTTTCCCAAAGGACAGTATTTGCATCAACTCCCTGTCTCAGTTCAGATATTTTCTAAGGGAGCCCTAAGTTTCCCTTTGAAATTCGCGATACTGGTAATCCACAAACGGGTTGTTTCTCTTAGCACAGCATGTGATAAGTAACTTTTGGGGTTTTTCTTTTTTTGAGTTGATAATATTAACTCCTTTCATTTCTCCTAAATACTGGAATTGTTAAATCAGTAGATGGAATTCACAGTCTGGGGTGATCAATTTGGTGTGGATTTCTTTGTTGTGATAGCTTTGTGTGGAGTTTGTTTGAAATCCAATAATCTTCAGCCCTCCTACAGTTCAAGATATTTGTATATTTTAAAATAAAATAAAGCTGGTAGTTAATGGGTTTTGAAAATCTTAAGAGTACCTTCACACCAAACAGTCATTTCTTCACACAACCATAACCCCTACGGAAGCAGAGCCACAGTCTCCCGGCTGGGGGCAGCCATCTTCCCACCTGCTGGTCACATTTGACAGGCACACCAGAGACACAGCGGGCCAGTTCCAGACCACCGCAATAAACGAGGATCGCAATAAAGCAAGTCGTGATCTTACTACTGGAGGAGAGGGTCTTGCCTTCAATTTGTAAAAAGGAAAACGCAACCGCTACGGGAGTGCAATAAAGCAAGTCACAATAGGATGAGGCATGCCTGTACTAAGGGAAATTATCACTGTTGGCATTTTTTGGTAAGGACAGGATAAGGCATTATGAGAAACTATTGTAACTGGAAACTGAAGAGTGAGCCACAGGCAGGCAGCCCTCTTACAGGGCTTTCGTATTTCTTGAGAAATCAGCCTCTGAGGTAAACCGGCAAGCAAACCCGATGACAGGATCATGAACTTCCACGCCCATCACTCCCGGAAAAGACTACAGCCTACCAGCTTTCACAGCTGCTTTGTGTCTAGGTTATACAGGACCACATTCAGGGATCAATACCGCACTGCTCTGACGGAGGTTTCATTTCTAATTCAGAATTCATTTTGGATAGTCTGGATCCAGTGTTTGAAACTAAGTCTTTTGTCTATGGAAACAGCGCCACTCAGTCAGAATGAACTGTACATTGGGCTAGGTATTAGCAAACACGGTAGGGGGTTGAACTGGGATTGCATGTTAACATGGGAGTATTGCTAGTAATTACCTAACTCGAATCCATTCATTGGATGTTCACGTTCCTGCATCATCATGGGCGTGCAGACAGGCAGAAAGCGCAGCCCTACCTGAAACGGGTCAGTTCATCAATGAAACGCTTAAGTACTCGAATGGCGACAGCCTTGTCATCCACGGTGGGCAAGTTCTCGTAAGCATTTTTGAGTATGTAGTTACCAGTTTCTGTACTGTCACCGATATAGTTTGTCCCCTGCCATAGTTATTCTTCCCTGGCTAACGTGAAAGGATGCACATTTCAAGCCTCACTTCTGTGGTGACTATGGGACTTGTACTGTGGCTCATTCATGCCTTCACAGGCTTGCAGCTGCACGCGGCCATCAGGAATGCTCGTCCTGAAAAAGGTACCTGCCCCCCACCATGTTCCTTGCAGCACTATTCACAATTGCCAAGACATGGAGACAACCTGAGTGTCCCCTGACAGGTTAGTGGATAAAGAGAATGTGATATATATACACATAATGCAATATTATTCGTCCATTAAAAAGAATCTTACCGTTTGTAAGAACATGAATGAAACTTGAGGGCATTATGCTAAGTGAATAACTCAGAGAAAGACATACCATATGATTTCACTTATATGAGCAATCTTAAAAAAAAAAAATGGCCCCCCGAAACCAAGCTCATAGATGCAGAGAAAATTGGAGGTTGCCAGAGGTTGGGGCTGGGGCGTGGGAGCAATTTGTGAAGAGGGTCAAAATTACAAATCTCTAATTATAAGACAAACGTATCATAGGGACGTCATGCACAGCATGTAATTATAGTTACCAAGGCTGTGTTACCTATTTGAAAGTTCCTAAGAGTCGATCTTAAAAGTTCTCATCTCAAGAAAGAAAAAAGTATGTGACTGTAAGGAAATGGATGTTAACTAGACCTACTGGGATCATTTCATAACAGAGAGAAATATCAGATCATTACATCTTACACCTGAAGTTGAGGTCAATAATACCTCAATTTTAAAAAAGAAAAAAAAAAAAAAGACCAAAGAGAATGTGTGTCCTGAAGACAGACGGCTGACTCAGAGTCAAAGCTCAGGCCTTCACTTGTTGCGTGATCTTAATATCTCTGGGCCTCAGCTTTGTCGGCTGTAACAAGAATAATAAGACTGTTTTAGTCTGTCCAGGCTTCCATTACAAAATACCATCAACCTGGTGGCTTATAAACAACAGAAACAAATTTCTCACGGTTCTGGAGTCTGGGAAGTCCAAGATCAAGGTGCTGGGACACTTGGTGTCTTGTAAGGAGGGCCAGGTTCGCGGTTCACAGCCGGCCATCTTCTCCTTGCGTCCGCAGGTGATGGAAGGGGGAGGGAGCTCTCAGCTCCCATAATCAGCTCCCAAAGATCTTGCCTCCTAATACCATCACATTGGGGGTTAGATTTCAACATAGGAATTTGGGCAGGCAGAGGGACAGACATGCAGACCATAGCACTGACCTACCAGAGTTGTTCTGAGGGTACTACAAGGTGACACCTGAAAGCACTTAGAAGAGACTCCGGGATGGGGGGCAGGGTGGGGCGGGGGGACGCACAATGAATTTCACCCAGCGCCTCATCGCCACCAACAAGGAAAGGGCGATTCAAGGGCAAGGTTGGGAATAAAAGAAGTACTGAGACATAATACAAAGGCTACCGCTGTGTGGCCTACTTCTCCCAAGAAGAATCTGTCTAGAGGGGGACCAGCAGGGTCTCCTCCTGATTTTGGTTCTTTGTAAGGATTAGCAAGCACTTATTTGGGTGCTTGCTCTAAGGAAGTCATGTTATTTAAAGTCACTAAAGGAAAAGGAGAGATAGCAGTCATAGGCCATTCAAAAAATATACATATGGCAGGGTGACATTGGTTTATTTAATAGGCAAGTCCCACTTGACAAAAATAAAGATTGTAATAATAAAGATTATAATTAGGCTCTTGTGCTTCCAAATCTAAAATGTAGGCCATCTTGTCCTCAGGATCATAAAGGTATCCCCCTCCATGAAAACTTATGTATCCAGATTCAAAGTGGATATTAAAAGGTTGTATTACTGCAAATAAAAGGGTGCCAAATATTATTTCAAAATTGATACATTCCTTCTAACTTAAGGTAAAATTTTTGAAATTACGTGATCTCTTAGACATGCAGTATGTTAAAGAGATACTGAGTTTGAACATGGTCTTTCCCATTGCCAAAAAGAACAAGGATTAAAAGTGAGTTATAGTTATTTCTGAATGAGTAAAAGTACATAGGAGGTTTGTGAAAGTTGCAGAAGGTGTGCAGAAAGTTGTAAAGGCTACAGGAGGTTGTGAAAGCTTTAAACCTGAAAGGCAGTAAACCTCAGCTCTTGGGTGCAGTATATAAATATATATATATATATATTTTTTTTTTTTTGCTTGCTTGGTTTATTTGCTTGCCTTCTGATCTTATGGGGACATGGTTTGAACTTTGCTGTTTTGTGTACACTGGGAATGCTCTGTCTCTCCCATGGAACTTGTGGGTGAGAGAACACCTCTGCCACTGGCAACTGGGAAAGGTCATTTGGTGCCAGTAGAGTCCGGCTGGGGTGACAGAGCAAGCCTCTGCCAAAGACTGGTTGGTGGGAGGCCATGTCTCTACCAGGAGACCAATGGGCACACTGGTGGGTGAGGGAATATCCCTATCATTGCAGTTTCATGCCATTTGCACCCAGGAAAGGTCTGTGTTCTGGTTGGTAGGACCGTTCAGTATGAGACAAGACTCTAAGGTCAGTTCTAGTCCTGCTTCTTATTTTGAAACTCTGTCTTTGCTCCAGATTTTGTTTTTTTTTCTGTTCTGGAATAAAATTGAGGTTTTTCAGAGTTAAAACTTCACACTAAGTGGGAAAGTAAGTAATAAAAGATATAAGGTATGGAGATGTCATTTTGGTAGATATGAGGAGGGCAAGGATTTTCCTTCACAGTTTGCATTTTTCTCCCTACTTGATTCCTCCAGAATTTGGCATTCTCAATGAGTGAGTGACAACATAAAGTTTCTTTGCATAAAATCAATAAGACCAGTTTCCATTGGCGATTTTGTTAACCAAGATTTTGACTGGAATGCCATGCCTGAAGGAGGCAGGCATGCCTGGGCTCTGGTTGTTACCAGAAAACCTTAAGGAACTGAGATTGACTTTCGAAGCTAACAAAAAGCTACCAGAAAGATGGCCTGGTACCTTGTTTGGTTGTGTGGTTCATGGCAGTCCTCCCAGGGAGGGAGTGAAGTTTGCTTTCCTGAAAGATGGCAAGGAGGAAGCTTAAGACACAGTGGGGACCCTGAGGACTTGAAGAACACAGGCAGTACAGGCAAAGCCTGATGCCAGGTGTGTGGCTTGGCTCCTGGGCCCTGAAGGGCGGACTAAGGGTCAATCTGAAGGTTCCTTGTGTGAGCTCCAACAAAGCAGATTAAAGATCCTGTGTGATCAGCTGTTGCTCTTGTTGTGTTTATGCAAATGAATGGGCAAAAAATTAAAACCAGACTTAATGTAGTCCCTTTTGAGGACAATGAGGGTGATCCTAAGGAGAAAAATCATGTTTCAAGGAAAATCACAATGCTCAGTGGTGGACATTGGACTCTAACACGCTTAACTGTCTTCAAAGTTTTGTTTGCACTTGGAAGTTCAACATCACCAGAGATGTTCAATTTGTATGTGAGAAGTGTTTGTCAGATTGTCACTATTTAATGTCATTCTAGCAAAGGCCTTATAACTGGATGTCTTCTCAAAAGACAGTCTTGCGGACTCAGAGATGGGTTTGTGATTTGCTGCGTGAATTAACCTGTGTGTTCTCTCTTCTGTTTTCACAGGGTGGATGCCTATGATCTCATTACCTGAGCAGTTACACAGTATAGGTCTCACTTTAGAATCTAGTCTGCGGAGAAACCCAAGAAGGCAGCGGAGTAGGTGAAAGTTACACTAACCTCCTCCCAGGACCAAACTGGAATTACAACTAAATTGTAGAGAAACTATCCCGAATAACCAACTGAACTCTAGCTGGAAAGAAGCCTTATAACCGCAACAAGACTGGCAGGGAGTGCAGAGAAGGCATGAGATGGCTGGCTGGGCTGCCACAGGTGGCAGCTTAAGTCCTGGAGGGATATTTCAGCAGCAGGGGGGGGTCTCCCTGAGAAGTGCAGGGTCTAAACCCCAAGCTCGGCTCCCCAGCCTACAGCACAAGAACTGGGAAAGGAACACAAATCACATATGACTGTGAAAAGCAATGGGGTTTCTGTCCACCAGGGAGAGACAGCTAGAGACGCAGAGAGCCTTTTAAAGGCCCAACATACAAATTTTCTTTTGGAGCCACTTACCCTGGGCTCTGGCAGAGGGAGGGCAGAGTGAACTAGAGATGCTTGAGGAAACTCTGAGGTTGGGGCCTCTGGGGAGAGAACTGAAGGAACAGCCACCAGGATCCTTGTGCTGAGTCACCCCCCATACAGCAGGAGCCGTCTTTCTCGGGCAGAGTACTCCCCTCCATAGTAGCAACAGCCTAAAGGGAAGCAATAGCTCCACCCACAGGATTACTCTGCCCCAACCCGTGGTGCTTAAGCCCTGCTGCTAAGGAGGTACAGCTGGAAGACTTTCACTGATTAGCCCTAAAGAAAGCCTGAGACAGAGGTGGATCGCTAGGAGCTCTGAGACTTCAGCTGACCCTCCCCCAGGCCTGGTGCTGATGAAAGCTGACCTTGGCACACGGCCTGGCTCCTTCTGCACACGCCTAGGCCCAGCAGAGAGAGCCACAGCTGTGGATCACTGATAACTCCATACAGGTTGCCCAGGGCCAGTCATAGGCCTGGTTTGACTTAGGCCTGCACTAGAGTCTTGCATATCTACCTATTACATAGAAATAAACACACAAGGGTGACCAGAATGGGGAGACAAAGAAACAAACCCCAAATGAAAGAACAAGAGAATTCTCCAGAAGAAGAATTGGATGAAATGGAGGCAAGCAATTTATCAGATAGAGTTTAGAGTAATGATTATAAGGACACTCAACAGCATGAAAAGACATACGCCATTAAAAAAAAGACCAGTCAGGAATAAAGAACGCAACATCTGAAATAAACAACACAGTGGAAGGGAGAAGTCCACCTGCATTGCAGCTTCCTGAGACTCAACGGTTTGGCTGGACTAAGTGGCTGAGTTAAAAAGTATGGGGTGGTCTGCCGGCTTCACTTAAAGCTGCTTTCCTTTTCTGCCCTAAGGGTCTGAATAGAAAGGGCCCAGACACGTTAAAGGGGGTCATCTCAGAATATTTCCCTCAGCCTAGGTTAAGTATAGAGGGCAAAGGAGCGTTGGGCAGGCGTGCCATGCCTTGCACACATTCCTCCAAGGAAGCCACTCTTTTTTAATGTGGGACATTGTAGGATTCGTCTCTAACCTTGTCATTTAGTTGTTATGGTTCTGATTGTGCCTTCTAAACCTCTTGCCAAAGTTGTCACCTCTAGAATACAGCAAGGATGCCACCTTGTCCAGCAGTGCCACCCTTTGCAGACCACGCATGCTACTTTCCAGGGACAGCCAACTGACTTGGACTCTGCCCCTTGTGTGAAGGCCACCTTCCATTCTAGAACCCCTTTCTGTTAGGGATCTCTGGACCAGGGGATAGGTAGGGCCCCAGCCCCCAACTGGCTGCGTTCAGTGACAAAAGCATTGTGTATCAGTCATCTGTCCCCTCCGTAACAGAAATGATATATTTACTGCTGCGGTGGAGGTGAAGCCATCGTATCTTACACAAAATTCCATGCCATTTGTATAAGAGGTAAAACGTCTACTTCATGCTGTGTACGCTGCTCCCTTTCTTCGTTTTTGTTTTAAATTAAATTCTTTGGTGTGACATCGGGTAATAAGACCATACAGGTTTCAAGCGTACCACTCAGCCAGACATCAGCTGCGCGCTGCATTGTGCACTCACCACCCAAAGTCAAGTCTCTTTCCGTCACCATTTACCCGCCTTTTGACCTCTTCCGCCTTCCCTAACTCCCTTTCCCTCTGACAATCACCACACCGCTGCCTGTGTCTTTTGTTTTTGCTTAATCCCTTCCCTTTATTTTACCCAGCCCCCCTCACCACATTTCTTTCCGGCTGGAGAAAGCATGTTTTTAATTCCTTCTCTAATTCATCTTACCCTGTGAAGACCCGCTTGGACCCCTAGAGCTGGCACCAAGACTATTTTAAGCTGAAGACATTTGAGATTCAACAGATGCAGGAAAAAAGCCTTTTAGGAGCTTCCTTATCTGACTAAAAGCAGCAGCTTCTGGGAAATGAAGGTACCCTAGATGCCTGCTCGGAGAGTTTTATGGTCCAGAAGGAGACAGAAAAACCACTCACACCTGTATAGACAAACATTATCACACACTTTCTTATCACCCATCTGTCCTCCTAAGAACCTATTTATCTTTCTTCAATAAACCTATTTGTTTATCTCATAGAAGCTGTTTCTCTCCACTCTCTTTTCCCTACTAAGTTAGATATACAAACCTTTAACTGTAAGCATTTTAAGGAGCCAGATACTTTTTTATTGGCTTCTGTTATGCCTAGGAAATAAACCCTTCTCTCTGTTACACTGTCTTCATCGGTTTAATTTGAAGGCCCCAAGCAGGGAACTTGAGAGGGCAGGGGGAAGGTTTTTTTCACGTCCCTGCACTTTCTAAGCAAGTGTGGACATCTTGTTTCCATGGAAACAGGAAACAGCTTTGCCCCCAACCCTAGTGTGCACCAAAAGGCCCTTCCCTCCTTTTGATTCATTTGCCCAACATTTTAAATCTTGGAACCAGGTGGGAGAACCAGACCCATTAAAAGATAACACCAGAAAAATGGTGACTTGGAAGTAAGATTAAAAATGTGGCAGAAAAACAGAGAGGAAGAAGAGTACAGGAGGAGGAAAGTGGATGGATGGATGGATGGATAGATGGAACGAACAGTGGGTAGGTGGGTGAATAGAGGAGGGAAGGAGGGGTTCATGTTTTGATTTATTTATTCATTGATTTATAGATTGCCTACCAGGTACCAGCCACCAGGACACGAGTATTTGTTGCATCCACATGTGGCACTTTGCATTATCTGCTGCCATCCTTGCAGTGCAGGTCACAGGAACGACCATTTTCTGAACTGAGGAGTCCTCAAAGGCCGGTCTGGATTGTTTTCTCTCCTTGCAAACCCAGAACCCAGCCCTGGACCCCCTGGTAAATAGTGATTGCATAGATGACCGGCTGAATCCCTCAACCAATCCTTTTATCTAAGGAACTCAGTGGTGGCTGTTGTAGCTGTGTGAAATAAAGGAAAATCTAAAGACAATGCTAGACTATAATTAAGTGCAACCAATTATAATTAGTAGATATGTACATGGTAAAATTACTCGTTGTAGTTCAGCTGGGAAAGTTCAATTGCTAAATCGCATCCATTTCTCATCCCATGGCTTCGCTACCCAAAACTGCCCAGAAATCAGACTTACTCTGGGCCTTTATTACTTGTAGCTTCCATTTCTCTTTCTCAGCGGGAAGGAGGCAGGAGGGCCCAGGGGCTGCAAGGGGCCCTGCAAATCCGTGGGCATCCCAGAGGCATGGGCCCTCCCCTGGAGCAGGTTCAGCTGAGCCCCTTTCCTTCATGAGCGAGGCCCAGGATCCAAGGCCCGCAGGGCTTTGCTCATTCTGCTCTGAATTATCCAGATGGCAGGCTGCCACAGCTGGGTGGCCCGCTGCCAAAGCCTGGTTCTGCCACCTTCTAGCTGTGCGACCACGGACTACCCGTTTGATGCCATTCTGAGTCCTTCGTGCCGTCCAGAAAGTGAGGATAGTCACGGGGCTTTTATGAATAAGCCCAGGCTGTCCTGGACAAAGGGGGAGGAGTTGGTCACTCTAGCCTGATGCCGACTGCATTGAATTTAGAGACTCTTCTGACCCTTCTGTGACCCCCGGCACCGTCAGTTGGGGCTGGTGCTGCCTGTGCCTTGGTGAATTGCAGGCCATGCCAGGCCTGGGGCCCACACCCCAGACAACGCTGCCTGCAGTTCAACATCACGACGCCATCAGTCACCTTGATTATGTGGAAGAATTCCAACCTTTAATGGAATTTTCCTTTGGTTTGTGTTTTTTTTTCCTCTTGAAGAACATTTGCTGCTGATTTACTCCTGCTTTAAAATTCTGTACAGTCAAGATGTTGTCCTGTTTTAATCTCTGTGTGACTCTTCTTCAGTCATTTCCTTTCTTCTCGGTTTGCTTATCAGTCGACATACACCACAGGCCTGGACTTTGTTCTAACATCTCCTTCTATTTAACCCCCATGCCGTTTCTCTGCCAAGCAGATGTGTATTAAAATGTGCATAAGAAAAGAAGCAAGCTGGGCTTATTTAGAAATTTCCTCAATTTGCACAAACTCCATTGGTATAAGAGATTTTTTTTTTCTATTAAAAAACCACAACAAACGTATGTTAATAGCTACTTAGATGGATCAAGACAAATTCATATTGGGCCGTTTCTGCCACCATCATCCTGGTCCCATTGCCAGACACAAAGCAATGATCGAGTCTTCATAGATGCAGAGGCAGCCGCAGCGTGCTGTAGCTGTCTTCTTGCTTGTAGGATCTCTTTGCTCACAGGAATGAGGGACTTGAACAGCCTGTTAAATGGTTGAGCCAACCTGAAAGAGCTGGAGTTTTATTTTTTTCTCGTCAGGTATTATATAATTTACAAGGTGTTAGAAATGACTTCAGTTTCCACTCAGGTTCTTGGGTCTTGTGTGTGTGCTTTAAAACAGCTTATTTTTCATGTGCTAAAGGCATCTAAGAAACTAGCTTTCACTCAGTAAGCTAACGCCACTGGGCTTCAACCGCACAAAGAGAAAGGGAGAGTAAATATTGTTCATCACACGCACCCCCCCACCCCCCCCCACACACAATTTAATTATTTAAAAATGTTTTGAGCCCTGTTTTCCACACTGGCTATTGTAGATCTGACTATTAACACATGGACATACCTTTTGTGATCTTTTGCGACACAGATGTCAACCTCAGTGCCATTTGGTCTGGAAGTTTTAAAAAATAGGACTGTTAGGGCAAGAACCTGATGAGAAGAGGGTCCCCTATACCAGCCGGTCCAGCCTAGAATGGAGGGCAAGAACTGGCCAGGCCGTCTTCAAATTCAAAGCCTAGAAACCACAGGGTCAGCAGGAGTAGGGCGAGAGTAGGTGGCACAGGAAAGCAATCCGTGATTCATAATCAAGTAGTGTTTGCTTTGGGTCTTGTTTACAGCTTTTGGCTGCGTCTGGGTAGCCAGGAAGAACCGGAAGCCAGCAGGCAAATTCTTCCCGAGTCCCAGGCAGTGGTGGAAGTGCTGGACCCAATGGCAGAGACTGAAGTTTTGTCCGTCATTCCCCCCATAAGGAAAGTAGATACTGCTCTTGACTTCATTATTTCCACCTGGGAGCAAATTAAGCCTCCAAGGCCTATAGGCAGATATAACTTGCAGGGCTTTCGTTGGGCAATACCTGTCTAGCAGGTAAGAACCCTGAGTTCCCGTCCTACGACAAACTACTTCCTCATCAACATCTGAGTTTCAAATGAGTGACTAACAGCCTTCCTTCACTTGCAACAAATAACTATAAATTTCTAAGTTCATCAGTGTCGTGAGGTTGATGTCCCCAAGCCATCACATTTTTACGAGCTCCTTAGTTGCATATGTATAGTATAGCCATTTTTATTACACTTGGACTTGTGGATAGTGGGGTGTATGTATGGAACGGGATGTGAGTTCACTCATTGAATTTAACACCAAGGAACATGTCTTTGCTTAACTTTTTATTCCTCATGGCACAAGACAGAATTTTAAGAAACACTACTGAAAATGTCATTGCCAACATGAAAATTAAGAGTAGCATGTTTTATAAAAAATTATTTTTCTATGATACACATTCGCTTATGAAGTGAAAAAAAATCACATAAAATACTGAAGCGAATCGCCACCTGCTGGTCAAAAATAGTTTTGCACTTGAAAAACTTCAAACGTAACTACTGAAGTACGGTAGGAGCATTTTACACTACACACAAAATTACTGAAGAGAACATTTCCTCAGCCTTTGGTACAATGTAAATACAAAGCTGTAGTTCTTCTCCAAATATGATTTACTTTCAAAGCATTGCATATAATTTGGTTAATACTGATTATGGGGCAGAAGGAAAAACCATGTTCTTGAATTTGAATACTCTATTTAGATTCTTAATCACTTGATAGTAGGATTCCAGTTTGTGGGTTTGTAAAATACATAAAAATTACACATTATAAATATATATTATATATGGTCTATATAAAATTGAATTTGACCTACAATGGGAAGGACAACTTAATTACTTTCTTTGTCAGGCACGGCCTTTCTCCTGTTTGATTAACTGAATCCTTTCTAAACAGATTCTAAAAATATACTCCATAACATATCAAACTTAATATTTTCTTTAAAACATATTCAATATGAAAAGGCAATCAGTGACTATATTTTTTGTATCTCTCCACTATATAAAAATATGGCTTCTCATATTCTGTCTTATTTTGTTTCGTTAGTGTTTTTCTTAGGCATTGAAGGAAGGGCTGTCCCTCTTAAAAAGCTATGACAAAAGCACAGAAACCCGCTTGTGCATAATATAGAACATTCTATAGACTCTCCTTGCTTAGCATACGTGAAGTGATTAAAAAATGGTTCCTTTTGTTTTCTGTGACTATATTATATACGATTATCATACATAATCTGTTACAGAATATACAAGAGTCAAAACTGAAGACACATAAATACAATTAAGCTCTACCAAAGCGCGAGTTTGATCTTAAAGCCAATGTGAGTAGTTTTTTATAATGGAGACTGCCATCAGTTTATGTTTTTGTATTTCCCTAAGGCTGGCTATGCAATAGAATCTTATTCTAACTGGTGAGGGTACTAGTGCTCTATATCTTTAAGTGAACTGGGTTTCTCTCGTGTTATTTTTTTTAAGTGTAGAAGAAGAAAAGTAAGTAAGTGTCCAATTGTCCAACACCAACTGTTTTCCCTACCGAGTGGAGGAAGGCTGTTGGGAGGTGAGGGCTCAAGCTGGGTGTGGGCTCATACCAGTGTTTCCGGGAGGGCATCGGGGTTGTCGGTGGACAAGAGCTCCCAGATTTGCCACCGCTCTCTCTGCCAATCGAGCCAGTTGGGCTCACCCGAGGCCTTACTGTTCTGATCGCCGGCGGGGCTGGAGCAGGCGCTGCTCAGTTTGGGCTGGGCAGCCTGGTGCTCCCGCTCGGCTGTTTGGCTTCCCTCTTCCGGAGCTGATCCTGAGCTTTCTTCTGGCCGCTGACGCCTCCACAACGGGGGCTCCGCTGGCTGGTGGGCCGACGCTAAAGCTTGCTTTTCCGGACCCGGATAAGGAGGAGGAGGCCTGTTGTCATGCCTCACACTCTCGCGAGGTCTCTGGTGCGAAGGCTTGGCTCGGCTCTGCAGCCGGGCCACATCCAGCTCGCTCTCAGTGAGGTCTTCGGCGCTGCTCAGAGTCAAATACTGCTCCGACCCTGGCGTGGCCGCCTCTGACCTCCTGCTGCTGCCCTGGATGTGGGGCGTGCTGCAGACGCGGGACACAGGAGGGTGGGCTCGGCACTCCGCGACGGTGGCCGCGGTCTGAGTCCTCCGAATGACCTGCGTACCGCTGTCCAGTTCTGCGGGGCTCCCCTGCCACCGAGGCCAATTTAGGGACAGGTTCCCTTGAGAAAGGGAGCATGGCCCCGGCCGTAGGGAGCTGCTTTCAAAAATGTCTCCATAGGAACCTGGAAGCCACAGAGAAGGGCAAGACACGGAATTAGTTTACAGCGCCCCTGCTGGGATGTCCTGCTATTTCCTTCCCCTGCCAGTTTCGAAAATTGGAAAAGCAAAGGATATTCTTAGCCACCGCCGCCTATGTAAACGACTTCCTAGTAAGAGAAATGACAGAAACTTTTTGATTATTGACAGAATTCCTGTAGCAGCTCCCAATACAGATGCCCAGACTCTGACAGGTCAGCTGGCAAACGAGGTGAAACAACCCTTGTCACTAATTGATGTTTCCGAAAACGCCCCCTCTACCTGGCTGTGAACACTGTTCTGTTCCACTCCTGTTCAGTGCAATTTGCAATCCAGAGGAGACACAAATTATAATGTTTTCATGTTTCTACCAAGTCAATAAAAGCTGTCGGAATAAATGAATTGAATCTAAAACGCCTGTTGCATGCCAGAAGATAATGAACGCAGCAGCTGGTGTGTACACTCTATCGCCACTGCTGTGGGAAAGCCTGGCTCTTTGTTCACCCATCCTCCCCTTTCCTTCTGGGTGACATTTCCCATCCTCCTTTGCAGTCAGGAGGGCCACATAAAGGATGTCTGACCAACAAATGAGAAGAGATGTGATAGTGATGCGAACTATTTCTGGGCCTAGTTTAATAATAAAAAACCCTAGTCTCTATTGCCGCCTCCCTCCCCCCACCCCCAACGACTAGCCTGGGATACAGAAACCGTGGGCGACAAGGACGCCTCTGGGGGTGTCGCATGTGGGACAGAGCACTCCCACCCCTCCTCACCCTGCACAGCGCACACGGGGCTGTGACGTGGGGGAAAGTCACACGCGAAACCACTGCTGTTTAGGGGCTCGTTATTACAGTAATGAGCCTTCCCGAACTGGTCCGGCTTGTAAACCTGCTTCAGAAAACCGGCGGGAGAGTGAAACCGTGCATTTCCCAAGCAAATGAGTTCTTGGGGCCTATGTCCCCAGACTGCCTTTTGCCCATAGATCTGCCCTCTCCTCTCATGTCTTAAAAAGTAGGCAAAGAAAAAAAAAGAAAACAAGGTCATTTTAGGGGCAGAGGAGCAGCTGTGCATTTAGACAGGGACAGCTCAGAGTTGAAAGAGCAGAAGGAAAGTGGAGAACATTTCAGAAGAGCTGATCCTTGGGAGGAAAGACAATGCTTTAGCACATCATAGGATACAATGAGGAGAACAGCTAGAGAGCGGGCGGATCAGCACAAAAGTCAGCTGCATTAAAGGCTATGAAATCCAAAGTGAGCCGTGCTTTAAAATGTAATATGGAAGGCATTACAAAACAATGAGAATGGGAATATATAAATATATATATATATATATATATATATATATATAAATAAAAAACAGTTTACACACTTCATAGTATATATTAACATATACTTCAGATGGATTAAAGAATTAAGGTTAAAAGAATAAAATACTATGAAAGTGAAAAGCATATAGAGGACCATTCAATGCTTAAGTAAAGATTAATTTTGTGAAAGAATTCACAAAAAGAGATACTGATAGACTTAACTATGTGAAACCTAAAAACATTCCCGATAGCCAAAGTGGAAAAAAACGCAAGGAATAATATCAGTGGCAAACAATATGGACAAAGGGTTAATATCTTTATTATAGAAAGAGTTCATAAGAATCAATTTTTAAAATATTAGCATACATCAATGGCCAATGACATAAATGATCATTCAATGGGGGGAAATTCAGTTAATTAATAAAAAAACTGAAAATGCCGATAAGAAAGAAATGAAAATGGAAATAATACAATGGAATACTACTCAGCCATAGGATGAAATACTGCCATCGGTGACAACATGGATGGATCCTAGGACTATCATGTTAAGCACAATAAGTCATATGAAAAAGGACAAGAACCTTTTCACTCATGTGGGATATAAAACAGAAAGCAATAAATGAATAAACAAGACAAACTCATAGACACAGACAACAGTATGGCGGTTACCAGAGGGGAGAGGTGGTAGGGGGAGGTTGAAGAGGATAAAGGGGAGCAAATATATGGTGACAGAGTGACTTTGTCACTAGACTTTGGGTGCTGAGCACACAATGCAACATACAGGTGATGTATTATACAAGTGTGACCCTGAAACGTATATAATGTTATTAACCCATATCACCCCAATCAATTTTTAAAATTAATACAATTTTGTTTTTAAAATTGGCCAAAATGCAAACCCAATGACTTGAAATAGAGATGAGATTAAAAAGGCACGGCCGATGCAGTGAAATACCGCCGCCATCTGCAGCTTACGGAGGAGAAGCTCACGTATCCTACAAGGGAACGTGAAGTGACTATACCTCTGAAATCTTGGAAAGGTTCATGATCTTTGACCTGCTTTCTTATTCTGGATTTATAACTTGTTCTCTGAAATTTTGTGACCCTAATAATAACTTACAATTTTTAAAAAGTACAGAAAAGGGGTTCCTGGCAGCATAAGTTATTAGAAAAACAACAGAGAAATGGGAACAACCCAGTTGCCCCAGCCCTGGGCTGTAAATTGTGAATGTGCACGCTCAAGTACCATGTGGCCCTTTCCAGTAGTAATGGAAAATAACTGGAAAATGGAAGTTAAATAATATAAAGTTGCACTGACAGAATGATTTTAGCCATGTTTAAAAACTCTTGCAAAGGAAATAAAAATGAAACATAGTCACAGATTGACATATTTTGGTGGAAAAGCTAAGTATAACTTTATCCCCCCCCCCAATTTTCAGCATTTTCCAAATAATTTTTGGCAAGCATGTAATATAATGATAAGAAGGCAAAAATTAAAGGGAATTAATTTTAAAAGCAAATGCAATAAACACTCTTTAAAAGATAAGAGCTCACCTGTCATTCCTGGGTCTTTGGATCCACTTTTTAATGTTGAATGCCAAGTGCCCCAGATATTGAAAGGTTCCTCTGACATATCTAGGAAAAAGTATAATAAAAAGGTATGTAATTTACAACGAAAACCAAAGAGCAAAAACGAATACACAATTTTTATAACATGTCGTCTTTGCAAAGTACTGTATTTGAGATCATGATGGATACAAAATAGACTACAAGGCACACCCGCCTTTCAGAAGGCTTATTTTATTTGGTATTTACAAAAAGGCTCTTTCTATATTATGGTTGTGGCAGACAGAATAAGGGCCCCCCAAAGATGTCCATGACATGATGCCCCGGAACCTGTAAAGATGTTATATTTAAAAGGGATTTTGCAGGTGTGATTAAATTTGGATCTTGAGATGAGGAGATGATCCAGGATTATCTGGGTGGGCCTAATGTTGTTGCAAAGGTCTTTATAAAAGGGAGGCAGGAGAGAAGATGAGACGTTGATGGCTTTGGGGATAGAGGAAGGGGCCATGAGCCAAGGAATGCAGGCAGCCTTTAGAAGGTGAAAGAGGCAAGGAAACAGATTCTCCCATAGAGCCTCCAGAAGGAAGGCAGCCCTGCTGACCTATTTTAGATATCTGATGTCCAGAACCATAATAAATTTGTCTATAATTTTAAATCACTAAGTTTGTGGTCATTTGTTATAGTAGTGATAGGAAAGGAATATAATGGTGATGAGTGGCAACAGCTCTGAGCACATTAACATAGAGACAGAGGAACGATAATTAACATTCTCGTATCTAGTACTACCCTCCGGAAGACTCTGATACTAGCATCAATAGATTCATTTCTGCGTGCACTCATTCATCCATTCCCTTAGTCTGTCTACAAATATTTACAGAGTAAAGCACTATTGTAGGTGTTCTCACCATCTCATTTAATCGTCACTACAATCCTGTGATGTGACCATAATGTCAATTTTTAGAAGCAGATGTCTCCTGGAGGCTTCCCTGCATTCCACAACTCATGTATATTCTCTTACTGAATCCCAAGGAAATGCCCCTGAGTCCATTTCACAGATTGGCAAGTAGTGAAAGGAGTGGGTGCACACAGGGTTACCTAGAAAGTATCATCGAGCACTCATTACGTGCCAGGTTCTCTGTTAAGGACTTTACATGGATTGGCTAGCGAAGCCCTATGAATTAATACTGCTCTCTCTCTTAGTTTTCATAGGAGGAAGAAATGGGACTCCGAAAACCTCCATCACTCAGAGTCCTGCAGGCTGAAATGGCAGAGCAGGTTATGCACTATACATCTAGCGCTCTTGTCATTGGATACTGACACTATTCGCCTTCTAGCTCATTCCGGGTAAAATTATCTCCAGGGAGGAAGTTACAGATTAGACAGGGATCCTCCACCTTGGCACTACTGGCACTGGGGAGGATCATTCTTTGTTGTGACAAGAGCTGTCCTGGGCGCTGCGGCATGCTGAGCAAACCCCTTCCAAGTTGTGACAACCAAAAATGTCTCCAGACATTGTCACGTGTCCCCTGGAGGGGGAGGCCCAATGAAGAACTACAGTGTTAGAGTTTGCCAAGACATTAAACAGATGAAGAGAGCTAATGCATGTGTCGTCTATTTGCTAATAAGTTACAGCCCACGTGTACCTTAGCCCACCTGCTCAAAAGCTGCAAGGCAAAGACACTGACCCTGGAAGGAAAGAATCAAGCTTTCCTGGTGTGAGCGTGTCTAATAATACTGACCTGAATCTGTGTTTAGAAACCCCAATATGCTATGCCTCCTATGACAGCAAAGTGCTCTTCAGATTGCCTTTTGTGTTGTTGCTGCGGAAAATATTACATATAAAAACCTGCCACTGATTTAAAAGAGCTAAAATTAGGGATCAGTTATATACATCAGAGAGGGAATAATTAGAATCTATGATACATCTATTGAACAGAAACATATCACGGTCATGAAAAATGTTAGCAAAATGAAAAATGCTAATATTAGGAGATTTTAAGTAAAATAAGCTTACTTCAAAAGTAGCTATACTGTGAAAACAAATATATAGAGTTATGTATACATATGAACGAGTAGGACAATAAAGTTTCACATCTTAAAAATAAATTTCATGCCTGATGGGAACGTGGGTGATTGTTTTCATTGTAAATTTTTAAAATTATTTTTGACACGTACATTTGGAAAATAAAATCAAGATGCTATGATTTAAAAACACACACAGAGTCCTTTCGGCATGGCTCTTGGGATTAAATTAGAACTTTAAGATAAAGTAGCACAAATGTGTACTGTGTCTTCCAATTATTATTAAAGAATGTCCTGCTGAGTCCCGGCCCCAAGGAATTACTCTGTGGGGGGAAAGCACACAACCAAACAGTCAGTGGTCAAATAAACGTGGGCAAAGTGGCAAACCACACCCTCCCCCCGACTGCACAAAGTCAGCGGTGACCATTAGCACTTTTAAGAGTCTGAGAAATTGTACAATAGAGACACCAGTTCCCAAATGTCTTTGACCATGACACCCTTATTTTGCCTAAAAATGTTAATCTCCCTGGAGACTAACGTTATGTTCTTTCTGGAACATGATGTCTTGTTATATAGTAGGTTCAGCTTGTTCTCTTTATACAAGTAACAGCAATAATTGGATCACATCTTAGACTAGCAACTATGCACCCAAATTCACTGGCTAGGACACACACCCTGGGATGCTGGAAGGAAAAGAGTCCGCTGGGAATATCAGTCGCTCTCGCCATGACATTGCTTCCCAGACGTCGTGGGCCACAGGGACCTTCCAAGACAATGACTGAGCTCACCACACCTTCGACTTCCCAAAGAGAAGATTCTCAGCAGGTGCTCGGTAAATGCTCACCGAACTATAGAAGCATAAACCTCGAAGGGGATGAAGAGAAGGCCCTAAGAGCCCATGCCACACGCAGAGTCACTGGCTCGGCCAGCGCCCGCCAAGCTGCAGTTACCTTTGCCAAGCCTCGGTCCGGGAGAACTCTCCCGTGACTTCAACGACGGCAAGCGGCCCACCAGCGTATACTGCTCCGGTCCTTTGTAAAGCTTCTCCGAGCCCTCCGGGGCCGTGTTCTCTTGCATAGCCAGCAGGGAGCGCTCGGACAGCACTGGGGAGTTGTTGTCGTAAGGGGAGAGGTCTCCGCTGGAGGCCTTGTTGGAGTCTGTGGATGAGTGCCTTCCTCCCACGGAAAAGGAAACTTCCGACTGCAGCATGTCAGGGCTTCTGGCACAAGGAGACAGTTACAGATGTGTGAGCGTGCTAGCAATCAGTGACCAGATTCAAACAATGTCACCCTTACACAAATGACAGGAGGAGAATGCATGGCTGAAACGAACAGAAAGACCTTTTCAGCGATGTTCCAAGACTCACATCCACACGGTGAAAGCGTTTCCAAGAAATAGTCAGCAGAGGGCAGCAAAGCTCAACGCATGGGACTGAAATGTTAAGGCGAAGGGCGGGGGAAGGATGAGCCGGAGATGGATCCCTGTCTTCCCCAGTGCGCCTCGGGGAGACGCCTGTTGGATGAAACTGCTTTTCAATTCAAAGGTAAAGTCTGAACGCTTATGGAAGATTCCTCAAAAACTATGAAAAGAGTACAAAACGTTAAAAGTGTCAGAAAGAAACAAACTTTTTTTGTCAAAGAGAAAAGGTGGTTCTGTTTGGGGCAAGAAGAACAAAATGCACTCATTGGATTTTAAAAGGGACTGACATCCTGTTGGAAATACGACTTGAAGAAAGGCTTTACAAAGACAGAGATGTCTGCAAAGAGAAGAGAGTCGTGGGCAAACTGAGGAGCGATATATATGTGTGAAAAGAAAAAAACTCACCACCAGGCATTGACTATAAAGGAATGAAAGAAACCCCAAAGACTGAAATGCCATTATTTTGATCAACCAGCCGTATTTATGGCTACATGTGTGGGAGTGTGTGCTCATAAACACAGGCAAATCAGAAGATTATGCATATTTGATTAAAATACTAACCAAACATGTAATTTACAAATAGGCTGAACTCGACAATATATTCAGGGCATGTAAGACATTTAGTTTAACAAAAGATAACTTGGGATTCACATTTGATATCTTTAAAATACAGCATGTAATTTACTAAAAGTACATGTACCAACCATCAATGATCCTGAATTTAAGAGATTCATTTAACTAAATATTTATATTTTTAAATGAATCTTTTATCTTATTAAAGTAATAGCAACCAATTGATTAAATTGATTGCAGTGAATATTTTGTGATTATTTTTATATTGTACTGATTCTTTCTGGCCATGGGATATCATTTCATCAAATGAGATTTTAATTACTAGATCATGCCTCGAAGTTGATTGAAAAGTGGCCCAGATTTTAGTGTTGTGTGAAGGACTCATTCTGTTTGCAGTAGCATCTGAAATATGTATTCCCTGTCAGACTAAAACTCCCGCAGCTATTTGGAAAAGTCTACCTCAGGTTTTACACAATCCAGGATATATGAGTGTGTATGTGAGTGTATCTTTGCAGCCGTTAAATAAATAAATAAAACTAAAGTGCGATGCTCACTATTTGTTAAGTAAAGAAAAAAATGGGAGACAACTTTTACTGTTCTCAGCACCCTGAATTAAAAACAATTCAGATGAAACTCTGAAACTTTAGGTGAAGTTCATTACGGCTTTATGGACAACTTTTCTTCCCGCCCTCAAACACTCGGTATTAAGTAAATCCGTCCTTCCTATGACAATGATGATAAGGATGACGCTACTGTGGAACAGTTTCATGTACAAAATGGCTCAGAAGACGAACGTATGACCATTAACTAGCGTGCATTGCATTTAAATACCTCTGAAGTGATTCTACAACGTACCAGTTCTTTTACAAATGGATATAAAACATACTAATTAGCATATCCATTATATTTTTATGTGCATGAATCGTCACAGCAACAGAAACAACAGCGACAATGTGAATGGAACAGGAGAACGAGGATGTCGGGAGCGTGAAAAGAGCGTCGCAAGTCTTACCTGTCAACATCTGTATTTTCTACCTTCCTCAAAATAGTGGCCCTGACAACATCTTAAAGGGAAATGATCACAGATTGATTAGAAGTCCCGGAACCTGCTTCTGTTCCCCCCCCCCCCCAACTTCACTTCTCTTGACTAGTCTTTGCCTTCTTTTGGTTTAATTTTTCAAAACAAATCTTCTGTGATCTTAAAGAGAGTAAACACATGCCTGAGTAATCCTTTCCTAATGAAATGGCTTTGCATGCAACATGGAGGGAGGGCGTTTACAGGGGATCTTGCTGCTTCTTCCGGGGCCCCCCAGAGGGGCTAGTGTCCAGGGAAAAACCTCTTAGTATGTGACACGCTTCGCCGGTCACTGAGGCAGTCACGGCCTCGAGCACTCTTGCTGAGGGAATATCTTACGCACGTGGAATAAATATGTCCTTCCTTTGCCTCCTTTTTAAACTGATGACAAATTATCTTATGGGAAAGGGCCAGAGGACAGCCACGAGGGTGATTTTCCAGAAACACTGTAGGCCTCCCATGAATTACGGAAAATTAAAAGAAACTTACTACTTCTGCTGGAAAGTGGGGGAAAATACGATTTCTCCTCCATATCTAATCAAAGGGAAAAAAGCCTCCCTAATTCTAGTGGAGGGACAGATATCAAAACAACTGCACACTTATCATGGGCTCAGCTCCGGTTGAGGAAACTTGACTATGAGAATGAGAAAAATTGAATGCATCGATCTGGTAGGTACAAGGAGCTCAACTCAGAATTAGGGTTCTATGTTCTGACCAAGGCTAGAAATTATATTACTGGATGAATTTCAGTTTATTTCCTTGTTCAGTTGACACTTTTCTAGTCATTAATGGAAATGTCTTATGTCTCCTCAGTAAGAATCAGTGGGTACATGTGGCTTTATTTTATGGGATGTTTTTCAAGAGAGTCAAGTCAATTTATTCCCAAAACAAAATAACTATCAGAGCTGCAAGCACCTTTTGGCCCCTGACATTGGGAGAAAAGGTTTGGAAAGGTCATATTTTAGCTCATGGAGACCCCTCCTAGTTCTGTCTCATGTCTTGCTCATCTGTCTTACGAAACATACAGAAGAAAGTACATTCAACAAAATACTCTAAGTTGCAGATTCAGCCAACAATTAAGTGCATAAAGAAACACACTCTGTGAAAGAAGTTTCTCTTAAGTCTCAGTACTAGGGACACTTGGGTGTCTGCCAAGGAAATAGCTATTTAGTCCTATGGAACTATGCATCAGGTAACAATGTATCTCTCTGTGCAAAGGCTGCTAAAAGGCTCTGAGGGATTGGGGCTCCACTTGCCCCGGTACACTGGGGCTTCCGGCATGCCTCTGTGCATTTCACACCCCAACCGCATCTTATCCTCTCACTCTTTCCATTATTTTCCTGTCCCCAGCTTCTCAAGTTACTTACCACAATATTGTTCCACTTTACATATTCTTTCAAGCTGTTTCAATAAATTGTTTTTGACTGATACTCAGACAGGGAAATCATACCCACATTAATTGTTGGGGGGCTTGAAAGGGCAGCATGCTTCATGAGAACATTCAGTTTGGTTAACACAAAACAGCGTTAAGACAATAACGATAACAATAATACAAATAATGGAAACCGCCACACTCTCTTCCTCCGTTTCCATGGCTATGATCAGAGCTTATCAAGCAGAGATGAGAGGGAGGAGGTGGAGCCGCTGGCCCTTTCCTCTGTCCTTTGGGCTGACCCTGCCAAGTCTCAGTCAGTGGTTCCCCGCGGCAGCCTCTGCTGCCCCGGGGACTTGTGGGAAATGCACATTCTCAAGCTCCATTCTGGACCTACTGACAGGACTGGCTATTGTTTTGATTTTTAGTTTATTGAATTTATTGGGGGTGACATTGGTTCATAAAATTATATAGGTTTCTGGTGTACAGTTCTATACTACATTCTCTGTGTATTGTATTGTGTGTTTATCACCCCAAGTCAAGTCTCCTTCCATCACTATGTATCCCCCCTTTACCTTCTTCTACCTCCTTCTACCCTGCTTCCCTCTGACAGCTGCCATACCGTCGTCTGTGTCTATGAATCTGTCTGCCTGTCTTTTTTTCCTTCTTCTTCCTTTTTTTTTCTTCGCTTAATACCTCCACCTCAGGACTGGCTGTAATACATGGGACCCAGCGCACAATGAACATGCAGGACCCCGATGGGCACAGACACAATGCGGTGAGGGCGCGGGGTGCCGGGGGAGGGGGCAAAGGAGAAGGTGGGGGACATCCGTAATAGTGTCAACAATAAAAAAATTAACAATTTCAAGACAGTGACAGCAGATCATTAAGCCAATCATGGGCTTCTTTTGAGTGTGGGGTCCTGTGTGGCTGCAGAGCTTGCAGCCCGTGAGGCTGGTTTTGCCTCCTCAAGGGAATCTCTGGCTGTGAGGTTAGCAGGCTGTATTTCCAAAAGCCCCGCAGGTAACTTGGATGCATAGCAAAATCTGAGAACCTCTGATAGCCAACCGCTCTCCCTTCCTTAAGTCATAGGCATGCCAGCGGGCTAAGGGTCTACGAAGTCAAATCAGGAGGGAAACGACTCTCCTCCGCGCTGGCTGGCACTGGGGGTAAATGCGGTGGTCCTGACCTTGAGGTGCCCGGGGCCACAGCTGAGTGGAGGAGGGGCAGTGCGCCCATGCCAGGGAGCTCCAGTCAGCGGGGTCCAGATGACTCGATGGAGTGGGGTTATCGATCAGAACATGTTAAGGTGAGGAGGGCAGGAGAGGCCATCCAAGTGACCACAGCCGGGGTCCCAATCAGGACAAAGCTGGGGGAAGCGGCTAAAGCCAATCCCTGGAGGTAGAGGGGGATGAGGTGCCTCACAGTTGGCACAGGCCATGGACCTCGTCAGAGTGGCCAGGGACACAGACAGATGGGGCCATCCAGTGAGAGGTGGAACCTCTTGGCAACGGGAGGAGAGACAGTTTGGGCACACACGGCAAGCAGCCCGTGAAGTACACTGATATGAAACGACTCCTTGGCCTGTGGTAGGACTAAAAGTTGATGTTTCTGTGGCGTTCATTATGTAGCAGGCATTGGGCTAAGCTCCTGTGAACGACCCTGCTTGTTTCTGGTCACAGGCCAGAGAGGAGTGAGAGAAACAAGGCGGGAACTAAGTAACATGCCTTTCTAGCAGTAGAGGCAGGAAGGGTTAGGATCCCTCTAAAATTTATCTGATATATAGTATTTAATGCATTAAAATCAATAGGAAAACGTTGTATTTCATACTTAGAGTGGATGGCCCTTTTAAATGTTTAAAGTATTTCCTATTTATCTTTTTTTTTTTTTTCAGCAGAGGTCAGGAAGCTGGTGGCCAAACTCTCCTAAGAACACTTAATCCGAGACTTGTCTTTTCACATGACAGCCCACCAACTAATAAACAAAATTATTTTATTCATTCCTCAGGACTCTTACTACAACATAGGCAGTTCAGAATTTAAAAAAATTTTAGTGTCATTTCATTGCTTTATCATTCAATCTATTAGAAACAAGTCCAAGACCCTCCTTTGGGTATCTCTGACAAATAAGATAAGCGGCCACCAACATCTTCTCTGAGATTTGCCCCTAAGATGATTCAACTCTATGAAGACAATTTTAACTTCAGCGCTCCAAGTAAAGGCAATAAAATATTCGTGTATTTATTTATATAAAATATTTACTCTAACAGTGATTCACTAGCTGAGAAATAGCTTAAAAGCACAGAGTGGCCTCTCTTACTATGTCTTGGAATTTAATGGATTAGAGGTTGGGAATGTTGGGTGGATAGGTCGCCAGATGACATGGCTTTGCTTCCATGAATGGATGGATTCCTCACGAGAGCCACAAACCCCAGGACCATCCACAGCACGCAGGGCTAGTCGCGGCTAACCACATAGGCATGAGATGGACGTGGAGAACGAATGGCTGTCTCACCCTTGGCTGGTTGCTCCAGGTCAGGGTGTAAAGGCGCTGGCAGGGCACTGCGGGCAGGCCTGCACTGCAGCCGGAGGCACAGAACTCGTTCTGTGGATAAATGGAAAACTCCGGTTCAATCACCAGACGTGGCCAGCCCAGCTCCTTGCTGAACTACCCCAGTGAGAAACGTCCTCACAGATTTCAAACTTGCATTAGCTTCATTCTTGGCTCAGAGGTTGAACTGATAAACTTCAGTCTGCTGGAACTCAGAGCACATAACCATCTCAGACGCTGTTAATTGTACTGGCAAAGGAATCCACTGTCACAGGAGCTCTGGATTTATGGGGGATTTTCACATTAATCACACTCAGTTCTGCAGAATCCTAAGGACAAATGCACCCTACCCCAAAGACAAGATGACATGGATCCAAACTCCTTACCAGGAGATGAAACAGCGCCCTGGACATTAGAACTTGCCCAGGGCTTTGGCGAAATCTCTCTTCATTTTTAGCTCATATTAATTCCTTCCTAAGAGCCTGGCATATGGAAGCATTTATGACAGGTGAAGAAAAAACAGTGCTGACCTTATTCACTTTATTTCCAGTATGCCTGATAGAGCATCTTCCAATTAATATTTTGCTAGTTTATAAAGAATCTGTGAATCACAGTAAAAGTGTTGTAAGAAAGAGGCGATGTGATAAATTCTCACTCCATCTTGAATTGTCTTTCTACAGAAGGTACATTTATACTTTTGGAAATTTTTTCATTATGGAATTCTCTATTCTGTATATGTTTTTCGTGTAATTATCTGGCTGTAAAGGCTTCTTGGAATGGAGTGTGTGCGTGTCTGCGCGCATGTGTGTGTGGTTAATGCTTCATAATTTCCAGTCACTAGAACAGAACGACAGTTGAAGTCGCCAGCTACTTCCAGTCAGTCGGATTCATTGGTGTTATGTTATACTGGTAAAGCCTCATTTCTTATCTTTGAAAACTTCCTGAGAATTGCTTTGACATTTACAAATCGTAGAAAAAGGAACATAGAAATTATAGTCCATCTTGTAACATCCCAAGCTTTGTGGAAAAAGACCTTTTTAATGACAATCATTGAAAAATAAAAGTAAATATTTATTTGATAATTTAAATGCAATGCCTTTAAATTATGAGAAGACCCAATGTTCCTCCATCATGAAGAAGGTCAAGTTATTATTCAACAGGAGGAACATCCAACTCAACAAAACAATTACTTTGCGGCTCTGAAATTTCATCCTTTGAGACAACTATGGGTCTTCATCCATGGTCCTCATTGGCTGGTCACTGATTTTGCTATTTTGGGGGCAAATTCAGTAAGAACTTTGTGAAGGCCACTAACAGCATTAAATACAATGAAATACAAAAATATATAGCAAAGGATTTGGTTCATCCATATCAGCCTTCTCCCCAAATGCAGTTAAATTTGTTTTATTTTTGTTTTGTTTTCAGAATACAGTAGGGAAAATGCTCTATTTACCTCTGTATACCATATAGGTATACATTGTTTTATGTAATTTTTAATGATTAATTTTTCCCGGAACATTAAAGCAGTTGAAAAATATTGAAAAATTGAAAAGTAGCTGCAATAGAACTTATATTAAGTTTAAAAGCTTTCTTTATGCCCAAACAGAATTTTATCATTATTTTAATTTGGGTTAACTTAGTTAAAAATTATTTAAGATTGGCACTCAGTCCAGACAAACTGTCAAACAGAGCAATTCTCTCAGTTGGAAATAAAATAAAGATGTACATTTGCAAAACATTATTGATGACTTGCTTTCATTTAAGCCAGAGACAACTTTTGCTTCAGGCTCCAGTACGGCTTGGCCTGCCAGTAGGCTTTTACATTTTTAACAGTATTTTGTTCATAATAACTTTGGTTTTAAAAACATTACATTTCAGTATTGTTTATTTGGATGGCTGAGTTTCTGAGCATACCCCTACATTTTGCACCTAGGGAAGTGTCTGCTATTGGCACCTTTGTTCTGTTGCAAATGCCTGCTTTCCATGGACCTTGTGCTCTTGGATTTACCTTCCATTCTCATTCCCTATTTCCTTATTTCCCTAAATCAAAGGAAGGGAGTTTATTTTAAGTATCTTTGAAGAAAAGGGCATATAATTCTAATAAGTATACCAGACAAGCAATTTAAAAACCCAAAGTCTTGCACTGTTAGTAATATAAATCTCTTCTCCTCTCCCTTTGGCATTCTGTTGTGGTTAAAGACAAAAATGTAAGTAGACAAGCACAAGAAAAAATAATGATTCCTCCTTTCACTCCCCCAATTCTCTTGCTGCGTAAAGAAGAGAAAAACTCACAAAAAAAAAAAACAAAACAAAACATTAACTTCCCAAGTATCATTAAATGTTTGATCTTTCAAGACAGAAGTTATAATAAATATGTTCTTCTTCTTGGTTCTACACTCTTTTGAAAAGTTACTTTTCCACTCCAAATAAAATTGTGCGCAGTGTCCACACGGGGCATATGAATAAAGCCTTTTTTAGGTATGTGAACTGATGGCAAAACCCAGAAGCTTCAGGGGGGAAAACCAACAAAGGGTCAGAAGGGAATATGAGAGGGGGATCGTTCATCGCTGCACTTCAGGTGGTCATTCTGGAAGCTCCTGTTGCTTGCCTCTCTGGTGTCTTTCCGCAAGTCCTTTCAATTTTCACCTTTTACACCCTAGCTCTCAACCTTTTGAAGACATCAAGTCTTCCAAACAAGATTCTGATGATTCCCATGATGCCATGAGCGGACCAGGCTCTCTTCCCTCATTCCATGCAACTGTGAGATCCCTTCCAGTCCCTTGTGAACGCTACCTTGTCGAGTGTGAGCAGGTCATTGCCTCACTTCGGAGCCTTTTTACCCTCAGTCCCTCTCTGTTCCAGAACCAGTGACACCATCTTGATGCCAATTAGATCAGGCATGTGCCAAGTGGGCTTTGCCTTTAGACACTGCCCACAGCTTACGTGGGTGAGATCTCACATGTACTGTATTGCCTTCATAGGTTGCTATCTCATGGGGAGCAAGGTAAAATCTAGTGATGCCCAAGTCTTTGGTAAGTGGTGGAAAATAAAGAAAATGGTGAGCAGGGTAACAGGTAGCATGGGAGGGGGAGGGGAGGGGGGAGGAGGAATTGAGCAAAAAGGAAAAAGGACTCTTGGACACGGACAGCAGAGGGGAGATTGCTGGGGTGGGGCGGGGCATAAGGGGACTAAAAGGTAATGGAAAAATATAATAGACATTAAATTAAAAAAGGACTATTGTGCATGAAAAAGAGAAAATGGTGAAATGCGAAATGATGTGATAGCACCCAGTGGCATTTATTAAAAACACTATTTTAATAGAACAACTCTATAAAGTTTTTTATCTGTAGTTTACAGATGAGGAAACTGAAACAGACAGAGTTGAATTTATTTGTCTAAGACTACTCAGCTAATAGGAGTGGGACTAAAATTTGAACTCAGGTGATCTGGCACCGCACCCAAAGCTTGGAACCAGCATGTTATGCTGCCCAGAGGTGTGCTCTTCATGGATAATTGACATACCAATGTGGCCAGCACTACCTGACAGTCGCGGTACTGTCATTTGTCACCACTGTAATCCACCACCATCATGGATTTACGGTCTGGAGCATTGGCTCTCGTCCTTTGTCAACACAAAGACCCCTTTTTAATGTCAAAAATCATCCACAGTGAGAGTGAATATGTAGTATCTATTGTGGTGGATCTAAGCCAGAGATTCTCACCCCTATCTGCTCAGTAGAATCACATGGGGAGCTATGAAAAATCCCAATGTCCAGCCCTGGCTGGCGTGCCTCGGTGGATTGAGCTCTGGCCTATGAACCAAAGGGTCGCCGGTTCAATTCCCAGTGCAGGGAGTGTCTGGGTTGTGAACCAGGTCCCCAGCAGGGGGCGCATGGAATGCAACCACACATGGATGTTTCTCCCCCTCTCTTCCTCCCTCTCTTCACCTCTCTAAAAATGAATAAATAAAATCTTCTAAAAATTTTTTTTAAAAGAAAAAAATGCCAATGCCCAGACTGCACCCCAGAACAAATGGGCCAGAACGTCTAGGGGCGGCGCCCGGCAGAGCTTGCCAGGCTTCCCAGGTGATTCACGCTGGGCAGGCAAGTCTGAGAGCCAGCAGCCTGGCGCGGATCGTTTTGTGCTCTGCGACATAGTTCATCACACAGCTCCTATTATTTTTACCCTTTTAGGTTTCCTTCAACAAGTCTGCAAGCTCCTAGAGTCAAGAATATGCCTTGATATTTGAAGCTTTTGCTCCTTGAAGTGTGGATCACAGACCAGCAGTATCACAGCCTCATCTGGGAGCTTGAGAGAAGCGCAGTTTCTCAGACTCCCTCCCCCAGACCTACTGATTCGCAAAGAGCATTTTAATGAGGTCTCCTGGCGATTGGTATGCACAGTAAAGTTTGAAAAGCGTGCATTTACGGCATGAACGGACTACCTACAGCTTGAGAGGCAGGACTCGCAAGCCTCAAAAGGCCATTAAAAATAACAATCTATTTACTAAATTATGTATTTTTACTCTATGACATAATTATCAACCTTCTGGGCTGTTCCTTTGCCTGTACCTAGAGGAAAACAAACAAACAAACAAACAAACACTCTTTTCTCATCCTCACTAAGAAAGTCGTTTTTAAATGTTCTCTGGTTGGTAACGCTAGTCTCCGACACCCACAGAGCCCCTGTGAGCTCGTCTCCCTCCCCTTAAGCCCTGACACTCGCCCAGCATCTTGGTCCCAGGCCAGCGTGCCTAGACCTGACAATTCTCATTCCCACAGGGCTAGCAAAAAGAGGCTCGACAATTGTACAGCTGGGGATAGCCTTAATATGTACACTTTGTCCTTTTCCTAAGAGTGAAAAAGAAAGGTTCACTTCCTGCTGTTTATATGAGAAAAACATACTTGACAACCACATAAAATAACTATTATCAACCATTCTTCAATGCTCAATGCTTTTATATTTTTAAATGCCATATAACAACAGAAGTCTGGCAAGCCAGAATCAATGTTTTTTTAGGTATGTTTTCTAGCTTGTCCACAGAGGAGGACCCCCCATGAAATGTGATAAATGCAGCTTATTGGGGGATTCACAAATAAAAGTGCCATAATGTCTGCTTTTTTTTTTTTTTTGCACAGGGGAGGGAAGTGAGTTCATTAAAATTCTGGTGATGCAACTTATACTGTGGGAAAAAGCCATTTGTTCTTTTAATTGAGAACTTCCACCCTGATGACAGTTAAAAATCTAGGAAAATTGTAAGTGAATCTAATTATCTTATATGAAAAGCGAGACCATGAAATGCCAGCCCATTTAATAATTTAAATATACTTTTATTCACTCGTGGCTCTTGGGGTTTGAATCCAGGCAGAATGTCTTACCTGAACCAGAATTTAGCCTGATAATTATTGGCACAGAGATGGATTTTCAAAAGTGCGTCTGAAAGGATCAGCCAATTAAACATGTTTCCTACTCTGCAGGAAATGGAGGGAAGCTGAATTTAGCAGGGCTATTAATGTAATGATCCAGGAAAGAAGGAGGCCTGTACAACGTGGAATTCCTTTCCACCAAATTTCTCTCAAGAGTATGATATTTTTATATTTCAAATAGTTTTACATGAAAATCAACATGTCAAATTTGGCATCAATATAAAGGAACACTTTACCATGTTTTAATGTGTCTAAGATAGCATTGAATAAGACACACCATTATTTTACATATGGTCAAGAAAGAAAAAACATGCTATGAATTAAATTAGGACATGCCATTGATTGTAAGGTTAATCTCAGCCTCAGAGATGATAAAACATTGGGAAAAATGTGTCTTCGAATTGTTGAAATTCTGTAGATTAAAAGCACAGCAGAAATGATACTTTCATGAGAGGATAACAACAACTTTTTCTGTCACAAATGTAAGACTTGGTGTCATGGTAGCAACATCACTTCTGATAAAGATACAATACTATCCCCTTAGCTGGATTTACCTAATGCTCAGGAGCCCCATACAGAGTCTGCCTCCATAGCACATGACTGCAATTAGTCATAAAATCTGACTAATGCGAAAATTTGGTCCTTCTCCTTTGAGGGACAAAATGGTGGCAAAACATAGCCTCCAGCATGGCTTGCATTTTACTCATTGCAACCATAGGTGCATGGGGAGACCAAAGTGTATTTTTATCAAAAGGATCCTAGCTATAAAGGGCAGGGGAGTCAAGAGGGTGCCAACCTCTAATTTCAAATGGGCACCTAGGCCTCAGCTGAGGCCTGTCTTGTGGTTTGGTAATGCGTCACTTGCACTGGTAAATTACACACGTAAGGTGCGTGCAGGCTCAGCTTTATGGGGCCGTAAAAACAGTCATCAGAATTCTGGAAGTAGCACGGATGTGTGTCCTGGTCAGAACCCTGAGCTTCTTACTAGTGATTTAGTGCTTTTTTTTTTTTTCTGGTAAACACAGTCAAAACGACCTCAAGGGACTAGAGAAAGCCAAAAATTAAAATGAAAAAAAAATTCTGTAAAGCAGTTTCTAATTCAGTGTGTGGATCGGTAAGAGCAAAGCAGTTTCCAGTTAGGTGGACTGATCAGCTGTGCCAGAAAGGTGCCACAGTCCCACTTCAAGTCACCCTGCATGGAGTTACATAAACCTTTACAATTCTTTAGAAATGGAAATAGAAATCCCCAAGCGGCTTTAGAAACTGGCATACTCACGAGGATTGGGAAGCCTTTCTTCTGAGTAGGTAGTCCACCACGTCGGGATCGGTCTCCAGCAGGCTGATCAGCACTTCGTTCTGGAGATCCGGGGGAACCTGGAGGGGCCAAATGTTGAGGCATAAGGAAAACATCCCGGGAAGATGCACACCATTGGCCACTGGCAACTTCGTTATAGCAAAAAGCAGAGCCTTTGGAATTGTAAGAGAACAGGGTGATTCGTTGGTTAAAACCAAACCTATACCGATCCAGTTAGTTTCATTTTTAGGACAAACTGGGTGGTTACCAAATAGTCATATTCAACCCAAACTGTCACCTTTCTTTTAATTAGAGATACAGACTAATCACTTGGCTATCTCTGCTGTTCAGACCAGGTTTTTCTTGGCGTTGAATAAGCAAAATATCACAGTGAGGAGGAATGGTGTTCATAATTTATCATCCAAATGGGGAAACATTCTAGAGTTCATATTTATATTTATGCCAAGGCAATAGGCATAAATTAGAACTGACTTGGCAGTTCTGGAAGATACAATCAGTTTATTAAGAGGACAGGCCCTTGAGCCAGACTGCATGGGATTGAGTCCTAGTTCCACTTACTAGCTGTGGGATCCTGGGCAAGGTACATAACATGTCTGTATCTCTCTTTCCTCACCTGTAAAATGGAGATCATAAGAGTATGCACTACGAAGAACTGCTGTGGTGATTAAATGACTTATTATAGGTCGAGGACTTAGAACAGTACCTGGCAGACAGTGAACACTCAGAAAAAAGACAGCCTACTACAACTGCACAGGTCTTTGTATCATTCAGTGCCTATCTTCTTCACTCCTTTCTTGCGTCCTGGTCCATTAACAATTCAGTTTCTTGCTTCATAATTTGACACGGCATTAACTGCAGTTCTATCCAGAAACATCCCATGTTTCTCTACGCCTAATCCACAGTACATTACAAGATGGCCTTACAATCCTAAATCAGTCACATTGAAGTGTTCTCCAAGAAAAGATTGAGCTCAGTTCTAATGGTTTTCTACACTGTAGATGCTGGTAGCTCAACCAAGGGAAGTTCAAACTACTGAGAGAAAATACATTTTCAGTGTGATTCTCTCACACATAGGCTTGGAGATAAGACTCTTCAGAACTGTGGAGACAAGTCTTCTGAGAATAAGTGGTTGGTGGAAAAATTTGCCTCCTGCCTCTTACAGAACTCAATCCTTCCTGAGCTTTGAGAAGCTGGTAACAATTCTATTAACCAAAATAGGGATGAGAAGGCAACAAAAGGCTTTCTTTCTCCCGTAAATCTGTTCTTCCTACTTCATCCTGGATCTTCATTAATGACAACGCCAAATCCTAGTCTCACAAATGCAAAATCTGGGCTGCATTCAAGCTCCTCTGTGTCCTATCCCCTCCCTGTTCAGAGCCAGGTCTACTTGATTTCATCTCAGTGATGCCTGTTACTTCTTTCCTTCATCTTCCATTCCTACGGCAATGGTTCAAGTTCAAACCCTTATTACCCCTCTGTAGTGGTCACCTGTTGGCCATTACCAGCCTCCATTTCTCTCTTTTTTTAACAGTTATATCTCAAGTTCCATCTGGAGAACCAACTGTTCCCCAACCCTTAGCTCAACGGTTAAGTGTAAGCTAGTCTAAGTCAATGACCATTCTGTTCCCAGACGACCACGAATGTTTGAGCAATGGGCATGGGACTCCCTTAGAGACAATGAAAAGCCACGAGAATTTCTCTGAGCCTTATGAGAGAGAGGATACAGGGCCTAGAGCCACACATGGAGCCTGAGGATTGTGTTGACAATTGAAGAAAAAATACCAAGAAATGGAGAGGGGAAAATAGGGTCTGTTGACATCATTTGAGTCCTAGGGAAAGCTACGCCTGAAGGCATAGCTTGCTTTTGGATTGTTTAGCTATGTGAGCCCCCAATTCCTTAGGCTAGTTTGAGTTTTTAGTTGGAAAGAAAGACATGTCCTTGATGGGCCTTTGGGGCAAATGCTTGCTAGCTTGCATACTATCGATTTCCTTCAACACACGTACAAAATTTCTTCTCTGCATGGTTGTCAGAATGCTCAGATCACGACATTCGCTTGCTCAGGAACCCTTTATCCCCACAGCTAAAGCCCTCCAACTCGCTGGCTCCCCTCAGTCTGTATGGCCCCTTTTCTCCTTTAGCGGCCATCCTCATACACCCGCCGCTTCAGTGCCATTGCGCTTCTCACTGCGTCCTTTTCCCACCTCCTGCCTTTAACTCAATACATAAATATTTGGCGAATGCTTACTGAATGTCAGGGACTGGAAGCTGGGATTCAGCTGCAAACCAAACAGACAAGAATCTCTGTCTCCTGGGAGCTGACAGTAAATATGGGAAGCCTGTCATTAAACAAACAAACAAGGAAAAGACAGCATGGATCACGTGGAGAAAAACAAAGCAAAGAAAGGCCGATGGAGAATGTTGGGCAGGGGCGTGCAATTTAAATAGCAGAGGTAGGTCACAGAGAAATGGACAGTTTAGCAGGGAACTGAAGGAGATGAAGGAATGGCGGAAAATCGTTCCAAGCAGGAGGAAGAAAAAAAGATCAGCAAGGTCTTGAGGCAGGAGCAGCAAGGAGGCTAGTGAGGTTGAAACAAAGCGAAAGGAAGGAGGCTAGTGGTAGGAAGTCGGTCAAGTAGCCCAGGCCAGGTGTTGTGGAGTCTTGCGGGTCATAATTAGGACTTCTGCCCTCAATCTAAGTGGGCGGAGAGCCAATGGAGGTTTTGAGCAGAGGACTAACATGAATTGCCATCATTCTGGCTGCTGAGTTGATGGGAGATTGCAGGAAAGCAAGATGTGAAGCTGGAAATTCAGATAGAGGCTGTTGCTACATCTAGAGATGCAGGAGCACTGAGCCAGGATCGTGAGCTGATGAGAAATACCATATTTTGCCGTGTATAATGCACACCCACATTTTTGTGCGCATTATATATGGGATTATTATACCCGTGGTATACAGTCATTATACCCATTTATAATGCGCATCCTTATTTTTCCCTCAAAAAATTTGGGCCAAAAAGTGCACATTTTAATACACGGCAAACACCGGGTTTGGGATAGTGGAGAGAGTGAAGACAGAGATGATAGCATTAGCTAATTTGTGAATGGAGAGAGAAAAAGAGAGAAGGAGTAGGAGAAGAAAAAGAGGCAAGAATGACTTCAGCGTTTGGAGCCCAGGCACCTGGGAGGGTGGCGTTGCCGTTGACTGGTGCAGAGCACCGCAGGAAGGAGAGGCTGGGGTCAAGACTAGGAGCGTGGCCTTGCTACGATATGGGTGAGAAGCCTTTGAGACATCGCATAAAGGAGAGACCTAGCGGGCAATTGGGAATAAAGATCTGGGGTTCAGGGGGCTTGGGCTGGATATAGATATTTGGGAGGTACAAACAGATGGCATTTAAAGTTCTGTGACCAAATGCAAGGGCCTGGGAATGAGAATGAAAGAAGGGGCAGGACTTTTAGGTCAAGGCTGAGAGACTCTCTTCTCTTACATTATTGGATAAATTGAACAAATAAAGAGACTGGTAATTTTTACTGTAAATTTTTCAAATAACATGACCCAACAGATATGCACTATTACATCAAATTTTTCCAAAAGTATTACCTAAAGGATGAGAACGAGCAGATACAGTACTCATTTTTTAAAAAAATGAACAGCAAAGCAAAATAAATAAATAATAAATAAACAAATAATAGTGGACCAAAATGTATATCCTGAACTCTTTTTAAGAGAAAATTACATGAGCAAATTATAAAGAATATGTGTATTTTCATCCAGTTAGTTTCATTTAAAAATTTCTATGCTTAGACATGTAATAAAATTTTTTGCTTAAAGCGCCAATCCATTATTCCCACAATATGATGTGTCTAATAATAAATTAACTTGGAGACATTATTAGACTAGGTAACAGGAAGTATTATTATTTTAAAAATAACTTTCCATAAATTTTGTGAACTGTTCTACAATTGAAAATTTTTACTCATTCAACTAGACCTGAGTCCCAATCAATTATAACTATTGAGATTTGTTTTATGTACTATATATGACTTTTACTTGGTAACAAATGTAAATAGAAAGGGTCAGTGTTATAAACCTATCTATTGTTTCTTTTTAAAAAGGTCCATGATACCATTTTGGCTTAGAGACACTACTTATAAATAAATAAAAAGACATAGGTAAAAAGTGTGAATCCATAGATAATATTTTCCTATTCTTATGTAAGACTGACTACCGTCTACATGATCCATTATTTTAATTAACTTACTTATAGCTCATCTTGTTACAAAATGATTTAAAGAAGCTTCAAAAATTCCTATGATAAAGCCACATTTTTAAAATAAAGGAATGGTTCAGAAAATTGGGGCCAGTGGGAAAATGAGGACAGAGAATTTGAAATGATACCTGGAGCTGACTTAGAATTTCTACAACATTATCCAATGCTGTTTTCCAAATAATGCCTCTAATCTTTGTATATATTTTCACATTTCATTTCCTTTTATTTAATAAAAATTTCAAGCTAATGGCTCAGTTAAATTGGATGAGCATTCATTTTCTATTAATTTAGATACTTAAGAGAGAAATAAAAGTCAAGGGAATGAGTTGATAGAAAACAGGAACTTACAGTAAGTAAGAAATATCCAGGCAGATTGTTCCCATATGCATTCCTTTTTAGAAATTAGGATGCTGTTGAAAAAGTATCTAAGAGTCGATAGCCCCTGAGGTTCAGTTTTGGCTCTGCTGCTTATCATTAATGTAAACTTGGACACATCAACCATCTACTGTAGGATTCTGTTCCAGCATCTGAAAAGCCAAGCATATCCTATCTGGCCCATTTGCCTTTACAGAGGTGTTATAGGGGTCAAGAGGGCTAACAGATCTGAAGGTACCTTACCACCCGTGAAGAGGTTTAAAGTAAAATATTTTATTAGAAATACACAATATAACTCATAAATTAAACACTTAAAAGCAAACATAAAAGCGGATAGCATGGAGATGCCAGCATTTGTTCTGCGATCTTCTTCTTGACTGAGTCATTCCTTGCTGCCTTTCATCCTGTATGCTGGCAGGGAAGCATCGCTCTCCTCCCTTTTGCTTAACACTTTTCTGGTGGGTAACTAAGTGACAGGATTCCCTCTTGATATATCTCTGCTCCTGACCACCTCCTGAATTTCTAGAATTACAGCTTGTGTCTCTTAGCCCCTCAACTGCAATGGTCTTGAAGCCAGACTCTGTGTAGCCTCTCACTTCTGGTTTCTTCTCTTCCGTCAGACCGCAAGTGTTTGGCTTGGTTACAGCACTGGAAGGTAAACTTCCTGAAGGAGGGGTTATCTGACTTGTCTACCTGGAACTGATACAGGCTCCTAAGGTTGTAGCTCTCTGTCAGCCAAGCCTCCTTTGCAGCTAGGGCAAGGTCACATGTGCCGATCCTGACCAAGGTACCACAAGGGAGGTCTTGTAGGAGCTTCTGGAAAAAGCTTCTTCTCTATATTGCAAAGAGATGCAGAAGAGAAAACATCTCTCTTCATCCCCGGTTGTCATGATGGCTGCAAGAGGTGCTGGGAACGAAGGCAGTGCCTTGCAGGTGAGGATGGAAGAGCAGACAGTAGGAGTGTGAACGAGCTGCTACAACTGTGTCCCCCTTGGCTTCTGATTATGCAAGATAATACATCCTAATGTTTCCAGTCACCCTCAGTTGATTTCCCCCCTCCTTGCATTGAAATGTTTCTTCAGTAATGCCTCTTTTTTTCTCCTCTTTGCCTCCCTACTCTTTTGGCTCCTGAAGTTCCCACCTGCACACCCATGACCCTTGACCCACTTAATCAATACTATGCTCTTTCCGAACACAAGCTGTGGTGGTGTTTCTAATGGATGCTTAATATGTGTTATAGGAATGGCTATAAATAGTTATAAAAATAACCCAGGATTATTGGTTCTCACGCTGTACACCGGTTCTGTTACCTTTGTCTCGCTGCTTCTTTCTGCTTTTAAGTAGTACCAATGTCACGCTCTAGCTAAAAATCTCCCTGCTATTAATTTCTAGAGTAGAAAAATTTTCTTTACCAACTGAGGATCATCAGGAAATTTCCAATAGTTTCTTAAACTATTATTCCCATCAATACTAAGACTCTAAAAATGAAAAGTATGACTCGATAATCAAACAAATATTTTTCTTTTGGGATGTTGTATATAGAAAAATGAGAACTAAGGAGCAAGATTGTGAAAAACAGATTAATTTTAAAAATCAACTAATTCTGCACATTTGCATGAAGGAAAAAAACTGAGTTCAAAGGGCTTCTGCATGTACAGTTTACTGTTTCACATCAAAATCTCTACTGAGTTTTAGTCAACTATTGAGTAACTTTAGACATTTTCTAAGGGTACCATTTATGGCTGTGTTTCCCGGAGACTCAGTGCCTTAGATTTCCATGTGTTCCTTCAAGGCTTAATGCTATTTCAGAAATCAAAAGAACTTGGACTCTTCTGCTTCAGAGAAAAAATGTAAACACTGCACATGTGAAGGAATAAAACTGTCACAATTAAAGTCCACCCTATCAAATTAAAAATGAAACCTTGAATGACTGCTTATGGTATACTGCTATGATATAGTTTATTCCATAAACCACAGAGAGGGCAGAATGGTTCAAATTTTCTCCATTTACAAAGTCACCATAACAAACCATTAGGGGCATCTCGGAGAGCAAATCCCCAAGACCCAGCCCCACCATACTTGCCACTGAATGCTCCACGCCAATCTACCATGTTGTACTGGACCAAGAAGGATGCTTTGGCATTTAAAACTCTAACACTCCCCAGAACAAAGTATCACTGTAAGTCACGATGACATTTTTTTTTTTTTTAGTTAAAAAACTTCTAAACTTTCTTTTAAAGTGAAAGGAATCACTTTGACCGTTTATGGCAGCTAAAGCTCAAACATGGGCAGGCCCAGCCCAGAACTTTTGGTGCGGCTCTGTGGTGAAGGATGGCTTAATATTATGTAAGAGTGCCTGACACATGCCAGACAGTGCATGGCAATTGTGGCACATTAATAAGCCAAAACGATCGAAGAGCCCAGGTCTCATGGAACTGTGTTGGAGGATGACTCAAGGAAGGGAGATGAGGAGCAATCTCCCTTAGGTTAAAGGAAGGAGAAACAGCGGACGCGTAATACGCTTCTGCTCCCCTCTCCCCGTGGGTGCTGACAACAGAACACGCATTCTGGCATTGCCGGCAGGGAGAAGGCGTGCAGCCTCCAGCGGGAACATGCGCTGGCTCGTGAAGCCACGGGCTGGCCTGAACGTCAGGCAGGTCACGGTTATGAACAGTCCAGAGGGATTAATACCGTCAATATCTGTTTCGCTCCTCACTTTCAAGCTGGCTAAGACATTTTCTTTCTTCCTTGCAAATGAACTCCCTATCTGAGAGGCCACATTGAGGTACTTGTTTGCTGCGTGGCGAGCATCATGTTGTAGAAGTCATCCACTTAGTTGTTGCATCACTTGGGCAAAAGATCTTGGCTTACTCTTCATGATATGGTGGTGAAATTTCGATAAGCTGATGATATACATAGTGACTAGCCAGCTCCCAGCATGTAAACAGTGGTTATTTTAAAAACAGTGATTACATAAAACAGGAAGTGGAAATCCTATTTCATTATCTGGATATGTTGTGTGTGTGTCAGGCTTGAGGGGGGGGGGCGGTTTCTTGTTTGATGACCTGGATTACTGCCTGGCTACATGCAGTAAGTTTGACTTGGCATGCGAGCGAGGTTTTAAGAAAATGTAATTTGCATTTGGGGAATGAAGAGAACAGAAAGCAAAGCTTGGCTTCGGAGCCTGGAATCCTCATCTCGGCCTCTGACCCTTATTTCCAGTAGTTCTCATTTGAAATTTCCCACGTGCACTGTGCTTGTCCCCAGCTCAGGCTGACGAACCAGTGGGGTGGGAACTCGCTGGCGTTCCCACGTCTCCACTGCACTCCCGACTTTTCATCAGCCCGCACGGGTGGTGCTTTCTCTTGTTTCCCTCTCTCAGGGAAGAAAAAAAAAAGAAAAGCCCGCTTAGGAATCACATGGACCCTTAGGATGAGCTGCACGTTTTCTCCACCCTGCTCTAAAGCTCTTGTTAGTTCTAAGAGCAATGATGAGTTTTCTGTGGGATTCCCAATACCAGTTAAAGAAGGAACAACTCCCAGACCAATTCATGTGTTAATGATTTAGTCAGTGAACGCTTTCTGTCGTACAACGATACCAGTGACCATTTCTATCAATACATATGCACGCATGAGCCTTCTCACCTATTCCCAGTGCTCCCAGAGCGTGTCAGTTTATGCCATCCAGCTTTTCAACTGTTGTTGATATTAGAAATGCAGGGTCAGGATCTGAAGGTAGAGGAACCTAAGGAGCATGGGCACTGAACCAAAAGCAAACAAACAAACACCAAAATGCATTTTTTCTAGCAATATACTCTTGCAGTGTTTATTCAGCAAGTAATTACTGAGCACCCATTTTCTGCAGAATACTTTCTGGATGCCAGCCAACAAAACAAATGAAAATCCCTGCCTTCATAAACTTGGCATTCTATTAGGTTTCAATAAGTGTAATAAATAAGCAAATTAGACAGTGAGTTGAAAGGTGATAAATACTATGGAATAAAGAAAAAGAAGAGCAGCGTAAGGGACCCGGGGCATGTGGCACTGTTACAGGGAGGCCAGAGAGGGCTTCATTGGAAAGGAGACACTGCAACCACATGGAGATTTCGTTTCTTCAATATGACCTTTTCACCTTTCTTTCCTTTGGATTCAAACGGGCCTCTCCCAGCTCCCTGCTGCACCTGCCTCCTTCTCCCTGGCACGCCCACTCCCTTCATCACGAAGCCCTCAGGGCAGCGACGTTCTGGCCGGTATCAGATAATCTTTGGAACGAAGCCTGGGGTCCATTGACCGGAGAGAAAGAGTTTTGGTAGAACTGGAGATAACATCTAGGCCCGAGCTGTGTTTCAGCTCCTGGCCCAAAAGAGCAACAAAATCAGATGAAATGACGCCAGGGCTGACATCTGGACCAAATGCAATGACCAATGACCCCCTACCCTAGCATCAACCAAACAGTAGAGACCACGACCCTGACCACGAAACTAACTCCCTTAGTCACCGTAATTCATGATTTTCACCCTATATAACTGGTCTCCTGGAAGCCCTGGGGAGCCAGGTGTTTGAGCATTAGCTCACCTGTGGCTCTGGGCGCGGGCCACGCACCGCCTGGAAATAAAGCCTGACTTTGCTGCAGCCTCCCGTTCGTGCCTTATCGGGCTCTGATGCACGCAGGCAAATGGACTCTTTTAGTCCAGTAACGACACCTGTTTGATGGGGCAGACATCCTATCAATGTAATACAATAATAGCAGCCATCTCAGTTTTTGAGTGCCTAGTATATGTCAATTCTTGTCCCAAGTGCCTTAAAATATCATTTCCGATTCTCAAAATAATCCTATGAAGCAGGTAACTACATGTCTCTCTTTTTACAATGGGAAAATGAACGCTTAGGAAAGTTAAGCACGGGGCCAAGATCACACAGCAAATACATGGCTGGGCAGGGATTTGAATTCTGGTAGCTGATTCCAAAGCTCCTGGTCTCCCCAACATCCTGGGTGGTTCTCAAGGTGTGGTTTCCAAGGTGCAGTTACAAAAGTACCGGGATGCCCTGAAAGTATTCATTAGATAGTGCAGATTCCTGGGCCCCATCCTAGCTCTACTCAATCTGATTCTCTGGAGTTCAGCCCAGAAATCTGACTGTCTGACAATTTTCCTTGGGACTCTGCTGCATGCTCAAGCTTGAGAACCACTATTACAATCTGCTGCCCTGATCTTTCAACAGAGTGATCATGGTGGTCGCTAATCGACAGAATGCTCATGATGGCTGTTATCATGACCAGCTCTAGAATTTCCAACACAATGTCTAAAAAGCAAACAACTGGTGGAAAAGGCTGTCCTAGTTAGAACTCTTGAACCATGTATCAGCCTCTGAACCTAGGCACCTCTTCCGTATTACGGGACAAAGCCACGTTCTTTTCTGCCCTTTCCCATTAAGTCAGATACTGGCCACTTGGGAGAGACACCAGGAAATGAAGGACATTATTAACACTGAGAACAAACTTTGGGTCCCTGCCAGGCCTCTGCGAGTTTTTATATCTCTTCCATCAGTTCTGTGGAATCACTGCCTCCATGGCGCATTCTGCCTTTAGGACATACTCACAGCCACCTTCTAGCACAAATCTTCCTTTCTAATGCCAATGGGAAGCAATGCCTCTCTCTCTGAGTTCATCGACCCTTCCAAGGGCTGTGAAACTGCGTAGTTCTTAACTACCTTGAATTATCAGGTCCTGATTAGCTTTATTCTTCCTTGTTTGAAATTTATGTACTAATTCTGAAAGTTTCTTAAAAACAAAACAAAACAAAATGAGACAGCTAAGTACACGATTGAATTGTTGTCCACCTACACAGACCACCTTGGCCAACCAGCTCCCGGCTTTGGTATAATCAACTGGATTCTGAAATGCCAAATATGACAAGAGAAGCTACAAAGTGCCGGGATTAATTTTCTTCTGTACTTTATGGAAATAAAAGAGGTGAAGTCAGTGGTAGGGAACAGAACCATGCAGATTTTAGAACTGGAAGAGATCTTGGTTAATCATTCATTCTAACGCAGTCCTCTGATAACTAAAGAAATAAAATCTAAGAAGGTGAGGTCACATAGCTCATGTATAGCAAAGATAGGACTACAGCAAACTTCTCTGGTTCCAGAACCAGTTTTCTATGTTCTGACCCAGGCTTGGGATCTCTGTCCCACTACCCCGGGCATCCCACGGTCTTTTTTCTCAATATGTAATTCCCATAATCCGTCGGAGACCAAGAATGCTCAGAGAAAGCTATCCTTAATGTCTTCCGGCCCAAACCTTTTCATATGTATAAGGACTCAAGCTTAGTAATATAGAAGTCATATGCCACAAACTACCATTGAGTCATTTATCAATTCAACCAATATTTCTTGTCCCTACCATATGCCAGGCACGGACATAATGCAGTAAAGGAAGTAGGTTGAAAGGATGAAAATTCTCTCACAGAGCTTACATTGTAGTGGGGAAAACATTCAACAAACAAGAGAAATTAGTAAAACCCCATATGAGTGGTGGTGAGTGCTAAGGAGAAAAAGCAGGGAAGGGGAACAGCAAGTGAGGAAGCGTGTGCATGCTGGCTGTGGGGCTGTATTTTAGACAAGGTGGCCAGCGAAGTCCTCACTGAGAAGTAAAGACCACAACTGGGGAACCAAAATATGAGCTATAACCCAAGAGAATCTTGACATCAATTTCTACAGAGAGTGACAAACAAAGATCAGGTCTGGAAAATGTTGGAAAAGGCAAAACACTGATGTTTTTCTGCTGCTGTTAGTAGCCCAGGTGGCAGGAAATGGGAAGGAGAGGGATGGCGCAATTAAGATGGTGGCAACTATACTTTCAAGGAAGCCAGGAAGAGTTTTCTTAGCACTTGAGGTGAAAAGCAATGCCTGATGGTTTGTGGTTGCATATAAAGAACTTTTCTTAGAATACAGAATTGAGAGAACAGAATTAAGATTGATGAGAGGTATTATTTTGTTTAAAAAAAAATCCAGAGAGCATGAAGTAATGCCAAGACTACTTGGCAAAATGATACGTGACTTAAAACTTGATGAAAATGTTGAAAAGTTCAGTCATTTGATTCATCCAAATATGTAGTTAATTATGAGGATTTTGGCTGATGTGTGAAATTTACATAGAGTTAATGACAAATTCCACATTGTTTGAGAGCTTACAGCATGCAAAACAGGAACAGTGTTTCAGAGGCTCAAAGATGAGCAAGGCACTGTTATTCCTCAGTGACGTTTTGACTTTTCTAAATCTATTTTCTGTTCCTCTGGGGCATCCAGCAAGCATGCATTTCCTAACCTTCCTTGCAGTTAAATACATCTTATGGCTCAGTTCTGGCCAATGGCATTTGCGTACGCATGATGGATTGTCCCTTCTAGGTTTGGCCCATAAATCCTAGAGGATTGCAGAGTCTCAGGATGCAAGGAACTGTGTCCCTAAATCATGACCTGTAAGGCTGTCAAACATCTGATTGAACTTTATGTCAACAAGATAGTTATGCCTGTAGTGTACTAAGATTTGAGCCAGTTTGTGTTGTCCAACTAAGATAATTAGTAATTAGCATTTGCATAAAATTTCATAGTTTGCAGAATACTTTGACATATCAAATGATTCTGGGAACCACCCTGAGAAATGGGCCATATTTTTATTTTTTCTATTTCATAAACTGAAATCGATGCTTATTGAGTATTGAATTACTTGATCACAATCATATATATAAGACACAGAGGGCAAAGTTTTTAAATCACTGGCTCTCCAATTTACAAAAAAAAATTAGTATAAGACAAAATATGGAAATAAATTTAATGCAAGGCATTTGAAAAATATAGGGAAAATATGGAGAATATTCAAGAGGAGACTAGCACAGTTGGTTTTAGAGACACAAAAGGCTGTAGTGGAATAGGTAAGATTTATGGTGAGTGGGAGCACATTGACAAGAAAAATGGGAGAAGAAACATAGAGAAAATTCCTGTAGATTTTGACAAGCAATGTGAGTGGTAAACAGAAATAGAAGAGAGTTGGCATTTGTTCTAATATTTCAAGGGAAGTTGGAGCAAGCAATGCAGTTTTTTGAAAGAAAACAGGAACTGGTAATTCAATACAAATCAAAAAAATATTTATTGAGTGCCTGCCAGATGAAGGGCTTTCCAAAAGTGGACAGAGGATACAGAGAGGAGATATCAAGGGCACAGCCCGTGTTTTAAATGTGTTTATAATCTACTAGGGGAAATATTTCATAGATGACTGCAGCACAACGTTAAGATAAACATCAATAAGAACAGCAATGGGGCTCACAGGACAGGGAAATGACATGGGTAAGTGGCATGAGAAGGACAGGAAAGATAGGTGGAGCTTGATGGCGGAGGTAAAATATCAATATTGACCTCGGAGAAGGTGTCATTTCTGGGGATGGTTTTGAATATATAAATTCATGAGAACCACATATAATTCCAAAGGGAATAGTTTTATCAATATTTTGAGCTGGTATATGAATAATGAAATGACCCCAGAATATGACCACTGTTTAGAGCACAACAAAGTGAAACTTCTAATTTAAAATATGTTTGTTTAAACGCGGAATCGCATTACAGTGCTGTCATACATTGTACATTTCTATTCCTATTAAAACTGCATGGTTTCCAATGAATTCAATGACCAGCACCATAGGCCGGAAGGCGGTATGTGTGGGTCTCACTGCGCCACCAGCAGGCAATCAGTAGGCAGTTTACTGAGATGCCCTGCCGAAGAAGGGCCACCTACCATGAACAGGGCTTCATAATTTTCAATCATTTTCTGAACCACAGCAATGATGGCCGTACTCTCCTCAGCCCGGGCAGAACTCTGGACCGAGAATTCTTTGTCTGATGACTTCTGCTTGTGCAGCAGGTTGGGTCCAAAAATGGTGGCCAAGTTTAGAGATGTCATTTTGTTCCCAGTGACCTATAGGAATAGAGAGTACAAAAACTGTTATTTTGTCCTTCAAAATGCCAAGTGGTTCAACAATCAATGGAGCCTCTTCCTTTCCTTTTTTTCTGCAAGGACTACCTTGTCTCTGGCAGAGTCTGTGAGGGGCGCCATTATTTTCGCTTTGCTTTATTGGATCGAAGCTCATAGTGCAGTGGCCGTTTCAGTCGCGTACTGAATAAAATTTTACAACTCTAAGTTATTTATTGTGAAACTGGTACTACATCAAATTTCTATCCTGCCTGCTCATTAAAAATATTGATGTCCACCCAACCATCCTTCCCTTCATTCATCAATCCATCATCTCTCCATTAATCCATCCACTCAGCGCCTACCACAGGCTAGGCATGGTTCATGGATTTTTATTGTTTAAAAATTGTTCCACCAATGATCACAACAGAGTCTTTATTTCAAGGTTTCACACTCTAGAGGGTAAAGAAACTTATCAATGACAAGAAGCAAGTACCCAGTATGAAGCTATCAACTCTGGAGGCCTCAGGGACACTCCGAAGAGGTGGCAATATTTGCACAAAAACTTGAAGGAAGAATAGAGTGCTAGGCTGAACAGCAGGGGAGCTGGGACAGAAGGCGATTGCACAGTGGTGAGAACGCCGCAGGCAAAGGCAGAAACGTGGAAAATACCTTCCTACACATCAGGAGCCGCAGCGTGGCGGGGGGTCCTGAAGGAAATCCAAGAGAGACCCCGTTAGGAGTCATTGCCCCATGTCCCCTGTGGGGCAAAATCGCCCCTGGTTGAGAGCCACTGGTCTAGGCAATTTTTTTTTTATTTCTCTTGTTGATATAGGAAATCTAGAATTTCTGGTTAAGTATGGGAACTGCGGCTGCTCGGTGGGGACCTATCTGTGGTCTTTGGGAGGCACCTGGGTGCACAGCACAGAATTCAGGCATCCTGATTCAGAGCCAGGACAAAGCCTCCCAAGCCTCAGTCTCGCCCTGTGGAGCACAGATGTGGTGGCTGCCAATCGTGCAATCCCAGGGTGGCACATGGGAGGCATTATTTTCAGACGGTGAGGCCGTTTTCAGGTTTGCCACCAAGTAAAGTGATCCTATGCGGTCAACACTAGGAATTTTCAAGAAAGTGCCCATTATGTAAGACTGTTCAGTTACCATTTCTTTGTTTTATTTCATTGATATAAAACCTGACAAGTTTTCATTTTAGTTTTCATTTCTCCTCCTGCAAATGCATGGCTAAGGGTAAAATCAAATATGTGCCATTTTCCAATTCATCCCTCTAGAACTCTGAAGTATTTGAAGTGCTTTTCTTTGCCCTATTTAAAGTAATATCAGAGCTTTCTGATTTTAAAAGTATTAACAAACAGAAGATTCTTTTTGGCTTAAACCATAGACATTTATTTCTCACAGTTCTGGAGGCTGGGACGTCCAAGATCAGGGCACCAGCCGACTCGCTCTCTGATGAGAGCCCTCGCCCTAGTTTGCAATGGCCGTCTTCTAGATGCCTCCCAGATTTTGTTTTCTTTTAAAAGAATGTTTAGTACAAGGACAATCCAGAACTCTGTTTCCGCTCTCTCCTTCTCCTGTTGTTATTCTGGGAATGCAATACAATCCGCCTGTAAGATTGCACATGGATTCCAGCTGCAGACCACGCTGCTGTGGTTTGTTAACACTGTTTTGTTTTTATTTATTGTTCTTTTTCATTGGAGACTGCTTCGTGACAGTTTCTACCCTTGCTCCCCACATCTCAGAATGTATATGCCGATGTCTAGGTAGCACAATGTGCACTTGGGGTGGGCTCATTATTCCATTATTAGCCAGCCAATTCAAGGGAAAATTTTTATCTCTACTAAATAAGCATCCTAGATTGCTTCTAAGCCTAATACGAACAGCTCCCCTTTATTAAAAGTTTAGCATGTACAGTCACTGGGCTGGGGGCTTCCCAGAGGCCATTTCAAGTCTTCTCACTAGAAGCTCATGAAATAGCTGCTGCTTCTGCCCTTTCTGACAGACAGGGAGGCGACACTTAGAGCCCACAGCCAGGAGGTGGTGGGACTGAGAAGCAAAGCTGGTGGCTTGGCTCCAGGCAGCCCCATGCTCTCCATCACTACCTTCCTGCTGTTCACTCTTGAGCGGCAGGCTCTGTCATTCCACAGGGACATGGGACACTGGCTTCAAAGCGGGGCCGGGACCAGGGTGAGGAGGCCAAGCGCTCGCTGATCCTGTTACACTTCCAAAGCCAACCTCCCACTTCCTGGAGGCATGTACCCCCTCAAAGGTCAGTAATCCTGGCTCTACTTTGGCAGTTTGGAACTTCTTTTTAGCCTCATAGACGCCTTGAAAACTAAAGGCCAGCCTCGAACTCTTTCACCGAAAGAGTGTATATTCACACCACATCTTCCACGCAATGCCAGAGGGTTCCTGGACAACTGAAAAACCACAGCTCTAGAGGTTTCAAGTATGCTCCTGCAATACTCTTTCTAGAAGAAATGAAATCTCTCATACTTTGGGAATTTATTTTTCCCCTAAGGAGCACAGCACATAGCAAACTAGACAAAAAGGAATAAAACAAACAAACGCAAGACAGAGAAACAACACAATTTGATAAAATACCACCACTTTTCCCAAGAAAAGCACTGATTGACTGGCCAACAGTTTTTCTCATGCTCTTCTTTTGGACATCTTTAAGGTCCCATTCGTTCAACATGCATTGAATTTTAAGCACTCATTAGAAAGGAAATATTATGTTCACTTCATAAAGGAGGAAGCTCAAACCTACTCCCCGACCCCAACTCTGTTTTCCTTCCTCTTCCTCTGTTTTATAAATACAAGGTCATGTAGCAAGGTGTTGGCAGAGCCTGTGTGAGCTCCAAGCTTTTTAACTCCCTGATTCAGTCTTCTTCTGTGCTCCAATACATAACAACTACAAATAGTTAACCAACCAAGAGTTGAACATCTAACACAGACTGACAGACAGGTAAGACAAAAAGCTGAAATTGCTTTGTTTCTTCACCATATTTTACAATTTAGTTTTTGCCTCACCCCAGTCTTCTCATTCTGCATTCTCTTCCCACTCCTGCCAAACCAACTGAAAAAAGCAGCAAACAAAGAACCTCTCTCTTGTTCCTCTCCCTCTACTCTCAACTTCTACCAGGAGCGGTTTTTAGCTAACTCCCATCTCTATGCAATGCTTGTGTGTTGTTTATTCAGCCCTTACACAGCCTTTACTCAATTCCTACAAAACCTTTGAGGTGAAGTTTAAATTCAATCCCCTCCATGAAGCCATTCCCAACTTTGATGGCCCATGTTCATCACGCCTTCTCTGAACTTCTGCAGTGACTCTGCATTTGCCCCGCATCCTCATGGTCTCTACCTCCTAGATGCCACAGCATATCAGGAACAGTAATTACAAAATTTCTCAACAATACTCTCTGGCTTAGAGGAACTCAGGGTAGGCGCCCAGGTGTACACGGTTCCAATATCAAGACCATACCTGCATGAAAACATTTATAATGCAAATTGCTGTTTTCCATATTGCTATTCATACAAAAGCTTCCTAACTCACTCAGTCCCTGTCTCTAACCAGTCTACAACATGGAATATTCCACCTTAGTGGAACCCTTCGAAAGATTCTTTCAGGTCTTAAAAGAATCAATCACCTACCCACTTACAAAGGCATTCATTACTCTGTGAACATAGAGCAATTTCCCCTTATACCTCATCAGTACTTTCCCACTCCGTAGCCTTTACTTCAATCTAAGATGGCTGCGTTGGCTACTTGTTTCCCTGTACCTTACAACCATTTCACAGAAGCAATGCTCTCCTCCTATTTCCTCTGCAGCTTTAATTTTTGATTACTAATCCTCCATTTTGATTCAAGGTTTAGGTCAAGACTGTGCAGAAACTCTTAGAATCTCTCACTTCCCCGTACAACTTTGCTGTTTGCAGGGTATTTGCATATTCCTTGTAGTCATTAGCCTTCTGAAGCACTGTGCAGTGCCAGTTGAAGAATTTGTATTCCCAAAATTCAGATAAGTCAACTCAGGTTTAGAAAGGTGAGTAGATTTATCTAAGAACACATGGTCAGTGAGCTGTAAAGCAACCAAGTGCTCTCAACTGGGGTGATTTCGCCCCTTCCCCCAACCCCACAGGATACTTGGCAGTGTCTAGAGACATTTTTGGTGGTCACAGTTAGGGTGGGGGTGAGAAGGAGCTGCTTCTCGCATCAAGCGAGTAGAGGCAAGGGATGCCTGTAAGTATCCCACAATGCACAGGGCAGCTCCCACTACAAAGGATTACAAAGTTCCAAATGCTAACCACAGGGAGACTGTGAATCCCTGAACAAAACCCTGAACTACACTAGTAGGTCTTTTTTACTTCCTATTCTATATTTCTGTTTTGAGTAAGTTAGATTGGTTTGGATTTGAGGCACAGCTGGGACTTTACTAATTATGGGACCAACCTGACCACTACTATCCGACGTGACAACTTTCTGTGAATTAGAAAAAGGAGTCTCTTCCTCAAGATATTTTACTGCCTTTTGCTGGGACACTGTCTCAATATATCTGCAAACCTACAGTGACAATGAGGTACAGGGTGCCTCCCCAGAGGAGGGAAATGCAGAAATGCATAACTCGCGTAACCGTAAGTGGATGCTCCCTGTGGGACACTGGAGAAGGTGCGTAAGGCCTCGAACCCTCAGTTTTTGCCTCTGAAACATGGGGTCAACGATGTCTTCCTTGTGCAATGGAGGATTCGCTATAATATATAAAACCCCTAGTACACAGCTAGCACATGGTAAAAGACACAATACCAGTAACTCGTTATTTCAGCATGCTAAGTTTCCTTTGTACCTATCCAAGAATATTTTCTTCCCTTTGGCATAAACAATGGAGTCTTGTCCAGTATTTAGACTAAAAAAGTGTCTGAAAATGATTCTAAAAAAGCAAGAGTGGGTTCAATTGGACTTTTTGCTTGCTTCAATTCCTTCTTAATCACCTGAGGCCCAATTTGCTCCTTCTCATGTAGTACTTAAGGCACGTCAGAGAAGCACTGGTACACCTAGGAACGTAGACAGCGTTCTGCCTTCACCCAATGATTAGGAAGATGATTCCACAGCTCCAGTTATATCCATAGTCGATAAAGGATGACACCAAGATGGGTAACGTAACTACTTAACAATTATGAGAATTATAGGGTATCCCTCAAAGAGCTGTGTCTGCTGAAACAAGGTGTCAGTACCATATTATGAAACCTGAAGCCAGCAGAGGTTTCACTAATTATAACTGCTATACAGCTAAATGGCTAACTCAGGAAAGTTCCATTCTTATACCTAAATGGGAGATGAGCATAAGAAATGCAGAATTGCCTTTCTGGATTAAAGTGAAAAAATTATACATGACTATGATTTTGGGAAGGAAGTTTGGCAAACACAGAATTGAATCCACAATACAGCCAAGCCTTTGGCCCCTTGTTGATTTCTAATGTGTGTTAGCATGTTGAAGGGTCTGAGATCTCCTGGGGAATCCAAGGGCAAGAAGTATGACTGCATGGTGTCAAAAAGGAAAACAAGTCTCTGGTTAAGGTGAAGAAGATTAAATAGGTTGCTTGCTAAAAGGTCACCTGAAATTGAGGCAAACATCTCCTTTGTCTAAGTCTCAAACCTAAAAATACCTTGAAGCATACGAGTGTGACCAAAGCAAACCAGACCCCAAGACCTCATAGGAGCATGGCCTGAGTGGGGACCAGGTCCAACAAGAATGTCCCAAAAGGGTCCATGGGGCTGTGCAGAACCTGGCTTCAGCAGCTGACACCATGAGGCACTGAGGTGCATGGCAGTGGTCAGCAGAGCATACCTTCTAGTTCCTTCTACTCCTGGTTTGGAAGCAGGACTGGCCTTCCATTGCACTGAGCCAGTCTCTGTTCTGGGGGGAGGGTTTAAGGAGAGAAATGACCTCTCAAAAGGAAGGTACTAGACTTCTAGCTATAGGGCAGATGGGGGCTCCAGGAGCAAACTGGACAAATAAAGAGGTAACATCACATTTTAGCTCCCAGTGAAAGAAGCAGACCAAATTACTTACAAGGGCAGCAATCTCTCCTCACCGCTATTACCCCATCTTTTCGTGATTGTAAGTATCTCTGCAATTCATTGTTCATCTGCTTCACACAAAAGGAAATTTGAGATCTTGAGGTAAAGCATCATCATGGAAAATGACTACCTCATTTAGAGGAATCCTCGAAACATAGGACGTTAATGGCCCATGCACTCTTAGGAACTGTCCCTCTAGAGAAAGCCCTGCATGAGTTCGTCCTACATAGACGGGTGGGGGAAGTTAAAGTGTATTTCCGCTAGGTGAAAGGTTTGAACCAAACTGATGGCTTGCCCTTTTAAACAAAAAAAGGGGAGAGTCACAGCGTCTACGGCAGCGGAGGGGTCCATACCTCTTGTCCATCTTTGCTGATGTTGTCATTGGCGTGCCGGGCCACAATGGAGAGGAACTGCAGGAGGCGGTGGAGTGTGTCGCAGTTGCAGGGAGGTAGAAGGTAAATGAGGAGCTGCAAGGTGCCCAGCTGTTCTTCCGGCTCCAACACTAAGCAAGGCAGAAAGAGATGCTCAAAGTAAAATGGGGGGACTCGCCCTGTTTAGGCCCCCTCTTGACTTTCTTCAGCAGGATATTATCAAGTCACATTTGATTCCTTCACCACCTCTCCCATTGGCTTAGTAATTTACCAGCAAGGTTCTATGAAGGATATAAAGATAAATTAGGCCTGGGGAAAGGTAACTTAATTTCCCTTTTTTTCTTCTCCCTCCTTTTCCTGGCATTACTCATCATTTATTTTATGTATTACTGTATTTCACTTTTGGTAAATATTTACTCACAATGACCGAGAAATGATACACATGATAAAATCTGAGTTAATACACAAGGGACAGACATTTTGTTGGCAATAACCAAGACAGCGCACAGTGACATTGTCTTCTCTGTTTCTGTGGTCCTATTTGACTTGTAGAATTGGAGGGCGAAAGATATGGAGGCTGATATTCTCACTCCTCCTCCGCCTCCTTTTCTCCCCAGTGGCGTCTGCGCCTATAGCCCTGAGGCAACCACGCTGAACGTCCTGGCTCTGGGCTACGCCATCCTGCTCCCCTGGAATGTTGCCTCCCCCCCCACTTTGGGCCCCTTTCTCACTCCTTCCTCATACAACAAACGCAAACTCATTTTGAGGCACGGACTCGATGTAAACTCTTGCTGTTACTTCAAGGTATCCATATATAGCACTTTCTACTCTCCTAGGGTCATCTGAAAGCATCCCAAATTCTTCTGGGCTACTTCTGTTTGTTCTGTTGTAGCTTTCTTCTTGCTAATTCTCCCCAGGGTAAATCTCAGAAAATTCCCCAAATAGCCCGCTCATCAGAGACCCATAAATACAGCCCCCAAATTATTGGGAAACACATGCGTGAGGTTTGGATGTGAGCTGGACATCCTGGTAATCCATGGACACATTCCTGCTAATGGTTGCGTTACGCACAGAGAGTATTGATGAAAGCTGTGTACAGCTCCCTGGTGAGAAGGGGGTCCGGCATGTCCCTCAGGAACTCCTTCAGCAAGGCAGCCACGTCATGAACACTGTGCTCTTCCTCCAGGGAGACATCAACCCCACGGTCAAATTCCTCGCGTAACTGGAAAATAACAGTTCAAATGGCAGTCTCATGACACCATACCTCTACGTTCAGGGCCAGCAAAAGAAGTGCTGTGTCTTACAGCATCTGGTATTAAGTTTGCGGAGATCCAAGGAGGAGATGCAAACATGTCACCTTGATATACAGAGTCTATGCAACTCAGCCATGGATATATATATACACACACACATATATATGCATTGTTAAATAAAAGTATCTGTGGATTTACCGTTAATGATGCAAGCAGAAGGGTTCAATAGTGATATCCAGGAGCTGGGAACAAAAGCTAGGGGGTTAGGTCAACTATAAATGTGGGAGGGAAGAATTAATTTATTATATAGCAGTTTTGCATGTCAGCAATCTTACCATGTTGGAATTTGGACATTTTATAGAAATATTCGACAAGAAAGCAAAGAGATTTTTCTGCAAACAACGAAAATCCAAACCTCGATAACCCATTCATAACTAAGTCTTGAAAGATGATAATAACTAAAAAGCTGCCTTATATTTGTCAGGTAGCTTTATGAACAGTTCCCAGGATTCCTTGCCTTAAATCATTATACTAGGTTTATTACTATTTATAGCAGCAGAAGACACAATAGCAAGAAAAAGGGAGTTATAACTCTGCACACTACTTTCATCGCTGACAGCTCAACTTCTGTTATATATTGTTCTCTGCTGTGGAAAATAATTATGTGAGTTCATGAGTCTAGTCTATGCAATAAACCTCGGTAGGAGTTCATGTGTTCCATCATTCCTTCATCCACTCATTCAGCAAAGAGGTACTGTATACTTCCCGGGTACCAGGCCCTCAAAGAGTGGTGGTGAATGAAGAGACAAAGCTCTTAACCTCTCCCAGCTCTCAGGCTGACAAACAGGTAATAAACGGGTAACCCTACAAATGATGAATGAACTGTTAATGTTGTGACAATTGTTCTGAGGAACTTAAAACACTAATTTGAAAGAACATAAACACCCCTGTGTTCACTGCAGTGTAATTTACAGTCACCAAGATATGGAAGCAGCTCAAGGGTCCTTCAATAGATGAGTGGATAAAACAACTATGGGATATTTACACGATGGAATACTACTCGACTGGAAAAAAAAAAAAAGATTTTACCCTTTGCGACAGTATGGACAGATCTGAAGAACATTACGCTAAGTGAAATAAGCCAGTCAGAGAAAGACAAGTACACATGATTTCACTCACATGTGGAATCTAATGAACAAACAGAACTTACAAGCAAAACAGGGACAGGCTCATAGATGGAGAGCAGATGAGAGCTAGTGGGGAGGGGGATAAGGGGTGGAGCGACTGAGCACAAAGGAAAACAGACTCACGGACACGGACAAAAGTGTGGGGATTGCTGCGGAGACAGGGCATGAGGGGAATAAAAAGTAATGGAAAAAAATACAATAAAGATTAAATTTAAAAAACATGTAGGGTACTAAGAAGGGATATAACAAGGTAAAATGGTGAGTCAGAGCATCTCTCGTTCTAGAAATTTAAGTTTAATAATCACTAATTATATTTGCATTAGAAAATCTCCATGCAGAGATTTTCCTTTGCTGGAACCAGGTATAATGGAGGAGTAATTTCGGACACTCTCTCTCCACCTGGTGGAAATGCCCATCAGGGCCCTGAATCGCTCATTGATCCTAGGCAGCTTCTTATCAGTGTGCACCAGACAGCCAGGGAAAAGGCTTCCGGGGGTGCCGGTCCTGCTGGGGATCATTCCGACACACCAAGGTTCTTTTCTGAGCACACACACATAGAAAAGAGTGGACAATGGAAAGAGCTTGGTCTAAACTGCGTGACCTTGAATTTCACACTGGCTAAATTGTGTGACTTTGGCTTGAGGTTCTGAATCTCTCTAATCCTCAAAAGAAGCGGTTGAAAGGGGCTACTCTCAGAGCTGCTGGGTGGATTCAATGGAATAATGTTTGTGAAAATATTCTGCAATTCTGCACAGGCCTAACAAATGTTACTCTGCTAGCTTCCTTTCGGCAAGCCCTGGTCTGCGATGGAGTTCCATCGTATCTTGTGTGACTATGACAAATAAAAACCAACCAGCAAACCAAACAGAAAACACACTTCTTTTGAAAGCCCCTCTTATGTTGACAAAAATATAGGTGAGGAGGTATTTATTTCAGTTAGTTTCAATTATATGAACGAATATTTCTTCAGTTTCATCCCACTAAACATTATTTTCACTTATGCTTATTTATGCCCTACTATATTCTCTAGGTACCTTCATTTTTAAGTTGTTAAGTTCCTGATTTTTTTCTGTTGGAACCAACAAAGGGAAAATAACATTTTAATTTTCTTTTAGCCAACAAATGAATCCTTTTCTCAAAGGATGGCTTGTCTTTTATGAAGCCATCACAAACACGGATGTCTGCCTGATCATAGTGACCTATTCCTGAAGCTCTAACATCAAACTTCAATTGCAAGAATGTTGCCCAATACAGTCCCCACATGAAAAATGAATTGGGGATCAATGATTTCATGAAAAATTCATGAGAATTATTTATTTTTGAGAAAGTAAAGCTATAAACAGAGCATTATATGAATGTTAATGGCATTATTTATATTGCATTTTAGAAAAAATGGGTGCTATACAGTTATTTCTTATTATCACTTGCTGATTAGGTACTCTCTGAATCTCTTGCTTTTACAGTTTCAATAAGTTCTTTATAAATTAGTTTTGTTTGGCTGTACATGCCATGCACACGTCTGGACGTTTTGCTTTCAAGTGTTTGATCTTAACTCAATCACAACATTTCTGAGCTTCTGAGTTGTTGCCTTTTACCTCTTGGGAGTCAATTATACTATAATTGACAGGAAGGTACAGAAAAGATATTCAGAAATGAATTTGCATAAGCTTGAACTTGGAACGAGGTAATTCAGTTGAAATTCAAGTGAAACATAAAATAGAATCTTTACTTTGCACTTACTTGTCTCACTCTCTTTTTGGAGCTTCCGACTCGGAATATCCCCACTGTCTGGAGGCCTACAAATAAGCAAACAAAATCAAGTCTTGTTTAATGGCTTAAGACTCTGGAGGAAATCAAAATAGAAACAGAACAGAAGGCCAGCACTTAGCTGCGACATGCAGAGCAATAGTAACTTAACGGTGCTCACGAATGCTTGTTTATCCCCCACTATATTCTCCAGGTACCTACAGGTTAGCACTAGAAGCACCAGGATAATTCCATGTTAAACATTTCTGAGAAAAATCTTTTTCATGTGATATTACATACTTCCACACCTCCATATGAAAAAATTCTCTTATTATTCAGAATAATTACTTAATCATGTATTTTATAAGAATTTTTAGCTCTTTGTCAATATTTAAAATTGATATTTCTTGTTTTACTGATCATAATTAAAACATATACTTATTAAAGAAAATCTGTAAAAGGTAGAAAAGTGTAAAATATAATCAAACATAATATACTTTGAAAAGTACCTGATGCAGGAATAGTCGCTCTTAATATTTTGTTTTATTTCTATCCAGTCTTTTCTCCATATATATGGGAGTAAGCAAAAGTAGGTTTACAGTTGTATTAAAAATAAATAATACAATAATTAATAAATAATATAAGATTAAATTGTTTCATGTACTTACAACTGTAAGCCTACTTTTGCCCATCCCTGTGTATATGGAGAGAAAGTGAGAGAGAATGCTACTACTTTTACTCAATACTATGCTGTAAGAAATTTTTTTAAAGATTTTATTTATTTATTTTTACAGAGAGGGGAAGGGAGGGAGAACGAGAGGGAGAGAAACATCCATGTGTGGTTGCCTCTCACCCCCCTGGGGACCTGGCCCGCAACCCAGGTCTGTGCCCTGACTGGGAATCAAACTGGCAACCTTTTGGTTTGCAGGCTGGCGCTCAATCTATTGAGCCACACCAGCCAGGCATGCTGTACGAATTTTTATGCCAGTAAAAATTCCTTGTAAATGTCATTTAAAATGCATACAAATTACTTTATTGTATTAATGTTCCACAATTCACATATTTCCCTCTGAATGACATACGCGTCTCCCAACACACATGCACTTGTTTCGTATTATAAATGACCCTGTTATGAACAACTGAACAGAGGTCTTAGTTCACACTTCTGATTTTCTTAGGACCATGTCCTAGAAGTGGGATTATAGGGTCAATGCATAAAAAAGAGGTATCTGACCCAAAATGTCAGTAGCTCAGAGGTTGAGGCACAGTGCTAAAAAACAAAAAATTAGGTCTCTTAAAACAAACAAATATTATCACTATCACACATTAGAAATTTCAACAATAGTTCCTTAATATCATTACATTTCTAGTGAACATTCGTATAAGACTCACAAACTGACAGGTTGATGTGCGTCTAAGCCCCTTCCTTTATGTGTCCCCACTCTGCGTTTTTTCCTTGAAATTGGCTTCATGAAGAAACAGCACTGATTTCCTGCTATAGATTTCCCATCATCTGGCTTTGGACACTTGTGGTGTCATTTGTATGTTCCTTTCTCCCCTTTATTTTCTCGGAAGACATAGTTAGAGCCAGAGTCCCCTCTGATTCAGGTTTGATTTGGGGGCGAAATACTTTATGAGAGGTATTATGCGCCTCCTTCGGGGTGCGGGCTGCCCGGATGCCCCCGCTCCTAAGCACGCATTGTTTATGGCCGCTGACGCTCATCGTCTGCATTTATCCTTTCATCGCAGAGTAAATGGTGGCTCATTCTGTCTTCATCTGGGATCATCAGCTTGGAGGCGACACCCAACTGGCTGTCAGTGCATTTTGTAGCCACATGAAGAGATCTGGTCTGAGAGTAAAGCCAGCAAACAGACTCACGCACAAATGGCATCATTTGAAACCGGAATCCAGCTGTGCCTGAATATAATACTCAGACTCCCAGTATGTAAATGGGATTTTTTTGGTAGGGGGTGACTTGCTTAATCTAGTTTTATCTAGGCTCCTCTCTCTTGCCACTGAAAATGTTCTGACTAGTACACTCCTTTTGTTTATTTATTGTATGCTCTTGCCACATTATATATTAAGTATAAGCTTTTTTAGTTTGTTTTCCAGGGTTTTTTAGTTAAAAAAAGATAGTATTGATAAATACCCCACTTATCACTTCTATATCTTAAATGGTGTCCTGGATTTCCAGAGTAATTTGAGAGAATCCAGGTGAGAGGCTGATTTTCTTGGTGCTTTGTTCTTGGGAGGGATTTTGCTTTGCATCTATTTTCAAAAGACTTCTGTCCTGTCTTGTTGCCGTCATCAATGACTGAGTCCAACCCCCGGCCTAATTTATTGCTTTTACCTCTCAGGAAACTTGAAAACAGGATAATCAAGCTATTAGAATCAAATCCAAAATTATGTTTCTACGTCTGCATAATAAGCATAGTAAGTACCTGAAAAACAATAATAAAAGAAAGAAGTATACACCTCAAAAGGTATACAATGATTCAACTAATTAATGCACATAAACTACTCAGAATCATGTTATCATGAAATATTATATAAAGCGAGATACGCCCTCACTGAACTGAGTGAGTCTTCTTTGTGCAAAATGGAACATTTTAATACAATAGTAGGTCTCAGCAATGGTGCTTTCGGCCACATTCATTTTCTTATTTTCTGATGGTTTTCAGGCAGTTGAAACTTCTACCTAAGTGAGATGTCACATGAGGGCATTTTCTGCACAGATGATATCGGTACTTTTCATTGGGCTGAATTTCTCCAGGCTGTTCAGACATGTCCATTTCTATGACATGATTTTCTCCATTATAGTACTTCTCCACTGGTCAAAATGACTGTAGTTTATAAAATAATTAATTAGTAATCAACTGTTATAATTCCTTTATGTCTCAAGGGACTATGACCTATTTTAAGTTTAAAAATTATTTTCGTTCTTTCCTTTCCTTAGGTAGAGCAAATGACAGCGTTCAGCCAGCCAACGCTGTTCTCTGACATGAACCTCAGAGTGACTTTCTTCAAAGAGAAGGTACAGTCTAGGCATTCCATAACCTTTATTTAAGACAATCACTGATAAAAACAGGCATACATTAAAAAAAGGCATAGCTCTGGCAAAGAAAAGTAACTTTGCTGTGTCCTGTCCCAGAAATCGATGTGATCACCTTTCTTTCCTTTTCATCAGAAACTGAAATGAAAATCTGAATCTCAGGCTGAGGAAATTCAAGTAACAAGGGCAGGCACAGTCAGAAGGAGATTCCACCGAAAACTCGGCCTAAATCCCAGAGAGATAACCAAGCTTGACTCTCCATTATATTGTCTTTTTAAAAAATGTGTGCTCCTGGGGATTGAGGATGCTTAAGAGATTTTGACCTGATAGTATAGGAAGCACTTAGATGAAATCTAAGGGAGGAAGGGCGATGTAGAAAAATATAGATGGAGTCTAAATAATTGTCTAGACCAATTTTGGAGAGAGTAGAAAGATCTTTGATAAATGTTTATAAGGCTTAAGTGATTCGAAGTCGTGCTACTCGTTTTCAAAAACTGACAGGAAAAATCTTATGAAAGAATTGCTTTTGAAGTTAGCTTTTTCTTCCATTGGCTTAAAGTGAACAAGATTAATATGTGTTTGATTTTGAGTGTGTCTCTTATTTTCCTGGAGCCATTTGGTGTAGACACCATGGGAACCCTGAACAGAGAGCTGGGGCCTTGAAAGATCACCCAGGTTATCTCTTTTCCTTTCGGCCCTAAACTGCATTTTAACTATTCCCAAGGAAATGCTATTTTACAAATTATTGTTTATTTTCAAGAAGAAAATAAAAAGGCATATCAAGTTTTCTTTCACAGGAGTAATTACCCAAACTGTCTCTCTCTCTCTCTCTCTCTCTCTTTTTTAAGTTATTTATTTATTTTTCCAAATACATTTGTTTCCACCTCCCCCCCACCACTTTCCCTTGCCCCCTCCACCCTTCCCCTGTGGTTTTGCCCATGAGTCCTTGCTATATGTTCCTTGACTTTCCCCTTCCCTTCCTTTTCCCCCCGCCCCCCACCCTCCTTCCCTCTTGTCTCTGTTGGTTTCTTTTCCTTTCAGTGCTGCTGGTCTTATTTTCCTTGCATCTTTGTGTTGTTGGTTAGGTTCCTTGATTCTTGCATAATTGGAGTGGCATTTTCTTATTTAGAGTTCTTTAAAATATTTACAGTACATTTTCGATATACTTTATAGGGAAAATTATAGTTAGTAAAATATGCGTCTCTTTTTCCTCTTCATAGTATAATTGAGGCGGAATTTACATATTAGTATAATTGAGGCTGAATTTACATATTGATAGTACTTTACTCTTTAGTGGTTAAGCTATTTTTAAAAACAACTCTGTTCAAACAATACTCACAGAACATGTACATCGTGTTAATCATGATACTAAGTACTGAGAATTCAAAATGACTAAGACCTTTTTCTTAACCTCCAGTTTACCTGGCAAGGAGAAGAGACAGATAAACATGTACACACATGTACACACACATATTAAAATTTTGTACAAACAGCCAGGTGTACAAACCCTGGCTGGTGTGGCTCAGTGGATTGAGCGCTAGCCTGCAAACCAAAGGGTTACCAGTTCTATTACCAGTCAGAGCACATGCGTGGGTTGCAGGCCAGGTCCCCAGTGGAGGGCACGTGAGAGGGAACCACATATGGATGTTTCTCCCCCTCCCTTTCCCCTTCCCTTCCCCTTCTCTCTAAAAATAAATAAATAAAAAATTTAAAAAAAATGTATAAATAAAATTTCAATACAATTAATTAATTAAGCCACTCACATGTTATGAAGGGATTTCTATATACAATGATTTTATTAAGAGACTTAGCTATATCCTTAATAGTTTTTAATGAATTCCCAATTTTATTAGAAAGAAATAAATGAGAATGTTAATAATAGCTATGTTACATCTACATAATAGCCCCAGAAATTTTTCCTCTTCTGTTTCCTCTTTTTCCTTTATTACAGTGAGCATATTATTTGTAAAGTAAAGAAGCAGTAAAAAGACATTTCTCATATCCACCAAATGCATGCTAACACTATAGCAAACAAATTTAGATTATGGAAATGGCCATTTGATGAGCCAGGTCTATATTTCAGTAATATTTTCAAAGAACCCTACAGTATTTTTAAGTCAACATACTAAGTGGAACTGAGTTGCCCAGAGGGTCATTGTGAAGAAATTCTAAGTGGACACCTTCCACAAAATGCAAATAGCAATACAGAAACCTGTTGTCAAAAGCTGTGCATTGTCTATTCACTTTAGGAATTGTGTTCAAATCTTTTTTTAAGAAGCTGGACTCTTATTTTGTAAAGGAAGCCTTAGGCGTACCTTCAATGCATAAAAAAGATAAACACGGCTCTGCTCTGTCTGAAGGGAACCTAGTGCAATAGATTTTGTGCTCCCCTAAACTGCTGAGCTTTAACAGTCACTTCTGAAGACCCTGGGGGTCTGGACAGTCTGAATGCCACAAGGGAGATTCTCCCCCCTCCAAATCTTGGTTGGCTAAGTCGTCTCTGAAGCAAACACATCCATAAACTACCTTCACAAAGGAAACTTTGGCTGAGTTTGATCACATGAACACAGAATTAAAATGGGTGTTTAAATGAATGGTGCCTGAATCAATAAAAGTCTTTAGTATTTGCTCACTGACAGACAAGTATGCTCACCGTGTTTTTCTAGATGTTGGCAGCAGCTGTCCACCAGCCTGGGAACCTGTCTGTAAATAGGATTCAGACTGAGCTTCTTATCTCGGGCTTTTTCTTTCTTATTTTGAGCCTCGGCAGGCAAGGAGAGTTGTAAAGCTTCTAGCAGTCGAGACTGATTGTCGTCCAGATCTGTGATAGAGTCCACTGACATCGCACCCTGCGGACCGCACATACATGCGCATGAACAAAGAGCGCCCACAGAGAAAGCAAAACAGCTTCCCCCGGACACCACCCAGGGATACTTTCACCTATAAGTATTTATCACACTTGAAACAAGACTGCTTGATTTAATGGTGCTGTTTGTATATTAAAACGAACAACCAACGTACGTCTTTTGAAAAAGTTAGAAAACCTCCGTGACTTAGGGGAAGGTAATGGCCGCTACATTTTCAGCAACAGACAACATTTCCAAATGAAAGACAAGAGAGGGCAAAGATATAATTAAAATATTTTGACCCAACCACTTCGTTCCTTGAAACAAGAAAACATCACACACTCGATGAATGAGGTCGTTGGAGAAGTCCTATGAATGAAAAAACCCAAGTCTGACTCTAGAAAGTAGGTTTTTACAATAGGAGGATTCCATAAAACGCTCAGTTCCTTTACCCCCAGAGGCTGCACAAAGTACTTTATTAGGGAAGTGGTCTCAGGGGGTACCTGCAGGGGAGTGGGGGAATGAGAAAGGGAAGGGAGAGCAGATCACCAAGCCTGTGACCGCTGTCAGCAGCTGGAGTCCAATGGCATGGGGACCTCTGGGAGAGAGTGTTAATCAAACACCGCAGAGCTAGCCCTGCTAAGGTGCCAGGGAGCTTGGGTATGACTACTCCAAGTCTAAAGAGCCATTGACTAAAAGTAGCTTCTGCTATGCGCAGGGAGGTGATGTTAATGCGTCAGTACTTGAAGCCTGTTATCTCCACGGGGGCGCTTCTCTGGCCATCGCAGACAGCCCTCAGCAAAGAGATGAGGTACCGGCAGGTAGAAAGAGGGCTGGCATGCAAGGAATGGGGAAGACTGAGGGGAAAGAAACGGAGCACCAACTGAGTCTGTATGGCCACCCATTCTTTGATGAAGCATAGAAGTTGGCTGCTGGTGTCCTGGGAAGGCCTGAACACAGGAGAGAGTAGTTGTGTGGCCCTAGATTCCCAGAAAACTCTATGTAGAGTTGTGCTGTCATTGCCATATATGGATTCGTATAGCCAGTCTGAGAAACAATGAATGGCAGGATTGGAAGAACAATCCCATCATGCAAATTCAAAGGTCCCACAATGCCATCACTCCTTCATTTTTAAACATAGCTGAGGCTTTGAAAAATAGCAGTGACTGAAGTGCCCCTCTGTCTTGGAGAGATCCTGAATGTTGGGAGCTGAGGAAGAAATAAGGATTTCAAGTGAGAGGTTATCTGGGGTTTTAACTAGGGCACTCGTCAATGGCTAGGGCTGACAGTGATTTGGGGCCTCCAGGTGAGAGAGAAATGAGAAGATCTCCCATTCCAGGGACCTCGTAAGTTTTAGAAACATTTATCAACTGACTCAGCCAATCACCAACCAATTATCCGAAAACTCAGCTTTCCTGGCTTGAAATGTGAAGTTTGAAATGCAAATAATAGCACAGTGCCTGGACATGATACTCATTTAACAGTACTCTATCAGTATTGATTTTATACACCCCCCCACACATATAGTTCTATGGTTATGTTTGGGGAAAAGGAAGTCCCACTGATAAGAAAAACGTCACAGATTATGAAGACCAGCAGCAAGTCACTGGGCCAGGCATGGTTCTCAATTGGAGATGAAGAAATGAACAAAAACATCTAGCCCTTCCCTCAAGCCTCACAGTCTCATGGGAGAGTCTCCTATTACAACACAAGATTGCATCAGATCAGTGTCAAGGGTGATGTAGAATGTTCAGGATATCATGGGGCATATGGGTAACGAAGAAGAGGCACCCAGCAACTTTGAAAGGCTTTGAGGGTATTATAGGGACCATAGAGTCAGTGGAAATTCTCCCTGAATGCAGTTGTTGACAGATACCTGAACACAAATGATATTTACAGTTTTCATACGAGCCAAGGCTCAAAAAATAACCGTATGCATCTTCAGTTGTCCCAGCATTGGTGACAGGGAAAATACCGGCCAACTCACCCTCCTCCTGGCCCGAGGCGCCGGTTCTGGGGTGTTCGGGGATGTAGATTCATTTGGTGTTTCCGAGGTGGAGCTGAGAGATGAGTTACTGCTTGACAGTTCTTTGTTTTGTCTTTTATTTCCAAATGGGAGGAGGGAAGCAACAAAATCAGATGCATCCTTTTGCTCGTCCCTCTGTGAGTCTTGCTTGAGTTTATAGGCCCGGTCATTTGCAATGACTTGGGATAAGGGCATTCCAAATGCCTGTGGGATGAATTCTGGAATCAAAAAAACAAACATTCATTTTCAGAGAAAGACTGGACCAGTGAACACTCTCACTCATGTTTCAGACCTCAGGGAAGACATATTCAAACGACTGTTTTCAGAAAAATTGATTGCTCAATCAAAATACAAGCATGTCTTTTGTGTTCATGAGAGTGGCCAAAGATTCTCTTTCCATAAAGAAAGCTAGTACGTATAAAGAATATAGATGTTAGAAATCTCGGTCTCTAGTTTTCTTCCACATATCAGAAGTATGACCTAAAGGAAATAACTTTATAGAGAAATGTGATGCTGTTGATAGCATGTACATAATACTTTATCCTCACGAGTACGCAGTTTTACAAACTGTTAGTCTTCAATTTATGTCTCAAGAACCCCCCTAAACTTACAAGGCATGGCAGGACTCCACACTTACGCATTCATTCCACAGGTGCTTAGCGAATACCTATCACATGCCATGGCAAACCACACAATGGTGAGTATAGAGCTTATGAAAGGTAGATCCAGTCCTTGGTCTTGAAAGGTTCCAAGAGTGGAGAGGGGGAATACAGAGTCAGACATGTCGATAAATGTAACAGTGTCTACCAAGTGCTAAAAGAGAGAGATGCATGAAACAAAGACCGAAATTCAGTTAAGGACATACACTTTGAGGTTCTTAGTAAAAGAGCCTCATGAAATGATAATCTGAGAGATGGAAGAGCAACTTTGGAAGCAGTTTGCTCTTTCTTCTTTGTGTCGCTTGTCCTCACATTCTATCTCCACTAAGCCTGGTTGAGGCTGTCACCCTCATCATTTGTACCCAAGCCGTTCTGCTGGCATCGTGCAGAAGTGGACTTTCACCATTAAACGTCTGGTGAAGGGCCGAGGATACAATTTGTTAAATCCTCTAGTGAGGGCAATTTTGAGGAAGGAGCATAATGCAGAAATCTGTGGCTTTATTTGGAAATGTACATCCAGCTGCTTTCTGGGTCTCTGTAGTGATGTGTATACACAAATTGTAAGCTCGCCAGTCCTTAGGGCCAGGCATTTTATTGGCAACATTTTAGATTCAGGCTTAAAAGCATTAATAATTAAATTAAATTATTTCTTTCAGACTCAAAATTAGGTCTCCTAGCAGCAGCAGATTGGAGTCTTGCCTTCCCATTATTTTTCTAACCCCTACGAATAAAACCAGAATGATCAGGAGAAAACATTTCTAAAGTTGTTTGTTCTTTGAAGGAAAAAGCTAACATAATCAGGTGGAAAGAGGCTTTCAAAGGTTTTCTTCTTTGATCATGGCAACATTTTTAATGTCACTAAGCTAATGGCCAACTCTACATTAAAAGCAATTCTGCACCGTGAAAAGTCTGCACCTTGGTTCTATTAAAACATGGCAATTCATCTTGGAGTGGAAAACGAAAACTTCAGCATTTGGAGATTTTTTAGGGGCTGCTTAGCACTTTCCCATCAGCAAACCAGGTGGCATATAACAATACACAAACAATTTAGGAATACTCACTACTGATAAAAGACCACTTCCACTACTAGCAAAATTAGAGACCAAAGTGGGCAATACCAGACCACCTGCTGTGCACCTCAGGGGGGGCCGGGGGGGGGGGGGGGGGCGGGGCGGTGTGCCAGGGAGGATTTATTATGTAAATCAGCACTCTCTTGCTTCCGGGAATAATCAGACAGTCTTTCCCCCAAAAGGTTGGGGAAAGTATAGAAACACGGGGGTGGCGAGGCTCATTGCTACATAGGATATAGAAAAACAGTTAGGGGATAATAATGGCAAAAAGGCATTGATAAATTTACCAAGTGACATGCGTCTGCTCGCGAGGGCATGCTCATAGCAGAATTTAACACGAGGTGTAGACTATTAATTTCTCTCCTAGCCATATTTTCTATATGAGGAAAACCAACGAGTCTCATTCAGAGATTTCTAATATCCTTGGGGGAAAAAAGAAGAAAAATGGGCTTCCTTTGGAATCTGTCATTTTTAAATCTGAAAGTCTGTCACTCTGCTTGTAAATTGAAATAATTGAATACAAATTAAACAGATGGAATACGTGAAGTCATGCTCCCCAAGTTTTTATTTTTCTTTTAGTCACATTCGAGAGGCGTAGCCACCTGTAACCGATTTTTATTTCAAATAGCCTTTCTTTCCTGACTGAGTTTATTCTTTCGGTAATAGTGGTGTGATGTAGCGTCTTTAGTTTCCCATTGCTTTCTCCTCAGCACTATTATAAGCTTCAGGAACAAGACCTCTCTATGGCTCTAAACTTGTGTTTCAGTGCCTAGTTTCTGTAAAATTCTAGGCAGAATTCCTTGAATATTATTGCTTCTCAGATGATGGTTATTGTGAAACTGAGAATTCATCAGAAGTATATTGAGCAAAACCCTCCTTTATGTGTAAATAAACTGTCGGGCATTCATGCTTATCTGAGGGTTCAAAGCTCTTCTGTTAGCAGAAAAAAGAAACCTAGAGACTCTGTGATGATAGCAGCTAATAAAATTGATAACAGGTTTGTAAAACGTTAGGACATGACCCAAGACTCACTCTTTGGGGGCCAGGGACACTGTGTATCATGTTCTTATCTACGGTATGTGCTCATTAAGGAGACTGCTTCTCCTGCTGTCATCTTTAGGAGCAACTGTCTACTTTCCCTTCCTATGAACTGTGGGGTCTGGAGGTGGCGTGCCATCTTCTTTGCTCCCTACTGCAACTTCCGGACCATCACTCTCCCACTGGGTGGCAGAAATGTGCTATTGCAACGTTCCCTTTGTGTCCCGCCCCTTGCTCTCTTCTGTTGTCACTGACTTTCACTCACGGTTGGGACCACCCCAATCTATCATCATCCTGGGTGACTTGGCTGTCTCCTTAAATGACCCGTCCCATTCTCTCTCCTCACATCTTCTCGGCCTTCTCTTCTCTTAATTTTTCATGTGCGCCACCTTTTCCATCCACTCCCTCCACCCCAGCTTGCACCTTGTCCTCAGTGGAAGTGGTTCCACGTCTAGCGTCAGGCTTCCTCCATCCAGTCTTGTGTCCTCCCACCTCAAGTTCATGTTGGACGCTGGACGCTGCATCGTGGCAGTCTGTTTACACACGCCATTAAGCCACCCTTTCCTCGCTGCACTTTGATGGTGTCTCAACACTCTTAGCATTTAGACCAAAAGCTGTGCAGGGGGGCCCACGCACTCTCGTGGAGGTAGTTCCTTTCTACTTTCCTCTGGAACCCCATTCTCCCTGGTTCTCTCATCTCCAGCAACAGCATTCATTGACAGTATTCACCACGTTTTCTTTCAGAATCCCTACAGAGTGACAAGCAGCACTTGATTTTTCTACTGCTATTTCATATGATGAAAAATGAAGTTGTATCAAGTATTCCTATATGTGAGCTCACATGGAGTGACTTATATAGACAGTCAGGAACAATAAAACATGGCATGTATGATTTCAGCATAAACAAAGTTGCCAGACCTGAACGATCCCTAGATTTTATGTTGATAAATATATGGTGCAATCTGAAAACATCCTGTGTAGAGAGGGCCTATCCCCAAATTTATGCCGCAATAAACCCCATTCTCCTGGTGCTCTGATCAGGAACCACATTAACTGGAACAAAGTAGTTATTTTTAAACTTTTACCCCCACGGTTTTTCTTTTTGATACAAGCTAGACATTTTCTAAAGTTCTAAAAGGTTAAAAACTTTTTTTGGTTGCCAAGTAATTTTACCAAGAGATAAAGGCTTGGAACTATTCTGTACAAAAATATGTTTTTTGAACAAGCATCAATCTTTTATTAGTTTCCATGCGGAAATCAGAAGTCATATGGTCACTGCTTAATTGGCACGAGGGACGCAGGAGTGTCACATGATCTTCTGTAGACTGTGTCATGCAATTAAGTAAAACACAGGACACGATTCCTTCTGATTGAATCAATTAATATAGCAGCCTAGCAAACACTTAATGAATCACTATTGGGAAAGAAATTCAATTCTAATGAGATGCTCCTATTTATTTTTAGATGATCTAACCCAAGAGGTCATTTAGAGTTTCCTGTTTTCCTTATTTTACTCTTGGATTCAAATGATTATCATTTTTCACATGTGCAGCTGTTATGAACCCAAATGCTAATATTCAAGCGGAAGAAGATAATGTGAACCGATTACCACACTGCGAGATCTGCCTGTAGCCCCTCACACGCTAGTTCCCAGGACACCCATGCAATGCATGTGCTGTCGTAGACAGGGCTTTATGCTTGGAAAAGGTGACATGCAAGTAAGTTTCACTTAAGCCTAGGACATCTTCTTTTTTAAATATCATAGCTACTTTAAAAAAGAAAAAAAAAAGCTCTTTTTTGTCATGAAGCCTGATATTTCTCCCCTTAGTTGGGTGGGTGATGTGTCGCGTCTGTGGAATCATGAGGACCTGTTTGTCCCCCTGCCCCCCGCCAGCCCCCTGTGCAGCCTTATAGAACACTGCCAGGTTTTCACTGAGCCTATATAATATATAAATATGATTTGGCTAGAAAAATGTACAATGGCCCAGTGCACATTCGTCGATTACTTCTCCTGGCCCTTCCTTCACTGCTCCCTGACATTCTTGCTTCCTGCTGTTTTGCGTTATAAGCTAGCACATACATCTCCCTCTGTGGATAGAACTTAAACATCTCCCACAAAAATGCTCATCTGCTTAGTCTAGCCCGCATGAACACCTCAGAAGAATCACCTAAAGTTGACATTATGAGTATTCAAATCCCAGTCTAAATATCATTATCCTACAATAATCCAACTTTAAAGATCACACATTACTTTAATGTGCTTCATAAACACTGAGAACTATCCTAATCAAGCCACATAAAGGTGGTTTGTGAAAGGAAGAGAATGAGTAAAATCTAGTTTACAAAAGCTATCCTAGCTACTAATATTCATTGAAAAATCAGGGTAAGAACATATGAACTAAATAGAATACAATTTATCAGGCAATGATAGATAGTTGGACTGAGAGTTAGCACCCTTTACCTTCATATTCCTGCAGCAGATTCTGCTGTGATAGGACATATCCTGGTAGGTTTACTGGTGAATATGGACCACAGTCTTCCTCTTAGAAGTTGCCCATTAGTAGTTTGTAAAATTACTGATATCCAGTGCACCTTCAGATCAAGGAAATCAGACTTTCTCTGGTGTGGGATTGGGCATTGGAAATGTGAAAGGTTCCACAAATTATTCTCCTGTGCAATCAGAAGTAGGAAATCATAGGCATACACTCCCCTTTCTCCAGTTTGACATAAATGATTGAAATGTCTGGAGATATTTCCATTAGGGGAGGTGCTGTTGGCATCTATCTAGTGGGTAGAAGCCAGAGATGTTACTAAACACCTCACATGATGTACAGGGCAGCCCCCACAACACAAAATTATCCAGTCTAAAATGTCAATAGTCTCAAGATTAAGAAATCATGCTCTATGGGAAGTAAAGCGTTGGTTTTCCATTCTTTAGACTTCTTTGTCTCTTTTATTCCAAAGAAGCAAATGTCATGGCCCTTTAGGCATGGTTCAAGATAAGGGTGTGGAGTCTGGGATTAATGATGAGGACTAGGTCTTCTCCAATACTGATCACAATGCATTTGTTCATTATACATTCAGTTTTATTGCCTTCCATTACTTTTCAAGCAGAAATTCAATAGTTATATAAAAGAACTCGCAGGTGAGGCATATGGCTCTCCTTACTGAACATTTATTTACTATGTCACATAAAATGAAAATACATTCATATGAGTACACCACTCCACAGTCATTTCATACGGGACCATGGAAGCAACGACAAAAAGGGGTACTGTGCTTATGGGGGCCAGGTGCTCACTGTGTGGACTCAATGAATATTAGTTTGAAATGACCACAAATACCCCTGAAAGGGTGGCTAAAGTGTCAATTCCCTAAATAGATGTAAAAGGGGACACAAACGTTATGGAGACAGCCAACAATTCCCAAAACATATAGGGCAAAGAATAAGTATGCTATGATCTAACATGAAAATGTTGAGAATGGCTCATCTTCAGTAATCTAAGATGGACTGTTTGTTTTTTTTTTTCCAGTAGTCATGGTAGGCGAATCTAAACTCTTTCTCATTCAACTAGGCCTGCCTAAATATCTGGATCTGCCAAACAGCTGGTTAACGTTAGAGATGCTATCCATGGCTACCCAACCCAGGTTCTCTCTATGCATAGCTGATTGGCCAGAAACATAATTGGAACCATAAACTTGGCTGAAGTCACACTTTGCTCAAACCAGTTGAACTCATCAATTCAGTACAGGGCCACTCAAACACAAAGGAGTAGACCAAAACAGTTCTTAATGACATTCTATCACAGAAATCCAGTTTACATAATAGAGTTGAACCATATAAATCTGTGCAGTTCAAAAACCCCAACCAAATTCAACCATTATGCTCCATGGAAGATGTATTCACCTCAGTTCATTCTGTCCCTTACCTTTGTCTTTGTTTTTCTCCTTCCCTAGTGAATCCAGTTTCTTTCTCAAAGATTTCTTCCTCTTTTGTCCATCTGTAAATATTAAAAGAATGAAAAGTTGTAAAAACAAGCATACAAGTAATATTTTTACATTATCAATAACTATGTTTGAGCAAAAGCATGACTTTTCATTTACTCCACTCATAATCTGACATTTTTAAACAGAACAATGGCTCTGAAAATACAAGAAAATCCCTGACTTGGATTACACACATCACGGGAATATTGGTATACACATATGATCTTAAATTTTGTTTTAATCATGGAAAGTATAGGAAACTTACCTCCTTGGGAAGTAATTTAGGCTTGATGCTTTAGATATGTTTGTTTTTACTATTAGATGGGTCTCTTCCTATTCTTCATGTTTATGCAAACCAATTTCATCTTTAAAATTTTTTTATTGAATTTATTGGGGTGACATAGGTTAATAAAATTATATATGCTTCAAGTGTACAATTCTATAATGCATCATCTGTATATTGTGTTGTGTGTTTACCTCTCAAAGTCAAGTGTCCTTCCGTCACATTTATCTCCCCTTTTCCCTCTTCTACCTCCCCTACCCCCATCCCTTGAGTACTCACCATACTGTTGTCTGTGTCTATGAGTTGTATTACGCTAAGTGAAATAAGCCAGTCAGAGAAAGACTAATACCATATGATTTTACTTATATGTGAGATCTAATGAACAGAATAAATTAAAAACAAAATGGAAACAGATTCATAGATATGGAGAACAGACTGCCAGCTGCCAGAGGGGAGGGGTGTTGGGAGGCTGGGTGGAAAGTGAAGGGACTGAGCAAAAACAAAACAAAATAAGACAAAACAAAACAAAACAAAACAACAATGTCATCTTGAATCAAGTCTCCATGAAAGGAGGGTCAACTGTACACACAGCTTGGACATTTATAAGCTAGTAAAGTGTAACAGAAGAAGGAAATGAATTTGGGGGTTATAGAACTCAGATCTAATTACTGCTGCATCATTTACTAACCTGTGACTTTGGATAAGTCTCAGTGTCCTCATCTATAAAGTGGAAATTCCATAGGGTTGTTGTGGGAATGAAATGAAACGATATATATGAAGTATGAAATGGGGGCCTGGACACACAAATTCAGATGCATTTTCTTCCAGAGGGGTTGTGTAGTACTCCACAGTGTGGCTCTATGCCGTGATTTCATTAACAATTCCCCCACTGATGGACACTAGGTCCGCTTCTAATTTTTCCCTCTAAAAAGCAAGGCATATCGAGCATCTTGTACTTGTAAGAAATGCACTTAATACGTCTGTTTCACTCACCAAATAATAAAGATACCACTCATATCAGTAGGCAGCTGCAATTGAATTCCTGGGATGTCATCGTAAAATATTGGCAGTCATTGCAAGAATGCATTTTGGGATTATGCAGCTGTCAGCTTAACATGTGGGAGACGCAAAGCGGGAATCCACACTGTGATCAAATAGGAGAAACACAGCCCGTGCCACGGGAAACTTATGTTTAAGAGGTGGATTAAGAATTGTTTTTTTATGGGATAAACTAAAAAGTGTAGTAAAGAAAGAAACTCAGCCCAATAAAATGTAAAAGCAAGACTCTGATATCAAGAAAAGACTTAAATACGCATTCTTAAACAGAAATGAACATTCCTGAGATCCTCATGGGGTTGTGGATGTTCCCAACTCCACCTCTCTGAATTTTTGGAGGCAAAAGATATAACAATATAATCAGCAGGCACATTCAATACCTCCTTCGTTTCAAAAAAACAAAAACAAATATTTCAAAAATGATTCTCCACCCATAAGATGGAAATAGTTCATAAGAGTCTTCACTCTTGCAGTTGCGAGATTGGTATAGGGAAAAATTATGTAAATCAGTTGAAACTCCAGCAAACAGTCATCGGTCTTTTTCATCACGTATATGTTCTTACCCTCTGCGTCTAAAAGACGATCTAACTGTAGGGACTACCATGACTTATTATATAATACAGATAATAAACATATTAACTGCATGAGGTTCTAATCTGTTCTCCAAATAGGACTGGCAGGTCTTCTACGTTGTTAACAGTTTGCTTACCACTAGTTCATACCACCAAATGTATTTAATTGTAACAAAAGTAATTTCTGAAAAATCCTATCATTCCTTCATTTCAATAGTTGACCGGGAAGAATAACTAAACGATATATGAAAGCATAAAACATTTATTTTTCATAACCATTGGGCAGATTTTGTAATTCAAACAAGTTGTGAAAGAAGCAGAATGATATTCTCCAGTTCCATCCACGCGGTGGTGAAGGACGGGAGCCCTTTCTTTCTTCCTGCCGCGCAGTGTTCAATTGGGGCGATGAACCACGCTTTTTGACCCACTCATCTACTGATGGGCACTCGGGCTGTTTCCAGCACTGGGCTATTGTAAATAGCGCCGCTATGAACATAGAGGTGCGTAAGTTCTTTTGAATTGGGGATTCGTGTGGGAGCAGGGGGTGGGATGGGCAGAGGAGGGCAAAGGGGGAAAATTGGGACAACTGTAATAAAAGAACAATAAAAGATGATTTAAAAAAGAACCAGAATAAATACAGAATAGGAGACGTTTTCTTTTGAGATGCAACGATTTTTAAAAAATGTCTTAGTTAGGGGTGTATCATATATGCAGAATTGTATAAATATAAACGTACCGTTTAAATAATAATTAGGAGGCCAACTCCCACCTCACCAACAGCGAAGTTCAGATGTAGACTATTGCTTGTACCAAGAAGCCCCCTGTATACCTTCCTCCCTCTCACCCCGGGTCATCACTGGTCTGAGTTCTGCAATAATCAGTGTTCTGTTCTTTTTTTTTTTTTTTTTTTTACAGTTTTACCATCAACATATGCATGTATAAAAAGTATAGTTTTATTTTTCCTGCTTTTGAATTCACATGTACAGAATCACATTGTAGCTATTCTTTCTTCATTTATTTCAGTCATCAACACTTCCTAAAATTCATCCTGTGGAGGCACGTAGCTGGAGGTCACTCATTCTGTTTGCTAGTCATTGCTTTCCTGTATGAATATGTCACAGTTAATTTACCCATTGAACTGTTGATGGAAATTTGAGTTGTTTCTAGCTTGCGACTGTTAGGAAAAATGTCTTTGAAAAATCTTGTTCGTATTTTCTTACATATATGTACAAGGATCTCTCTAAGGCAATGGTTCTTGAAATGTGGTGCTGGGACCAAGAGCATCAGGATTGCCTGGGATCCTGTTTGAGATGCAAATTCTCTGGTTCCATCCCAGGTCTGCTGAATTCCGGGGCGGGGCTCGGCAGTTGTGTTTTACCAAGCGCTGGGGGTGGGGCGGGGGGTTTCGGTTCACACTAAACAGAGTCTGAGAACCACACTTCTCAGGGATCTGTGTAGAAGCTACATTGTCAGGTCAGCACGTATGCAATCTTATAGGCTTTGGCAGGTAATGCTGAAAACTTTTCGAAGTAGTTTTGTTCATTTATATTCTCACCAGTAAGAGAGCCTACATAGTCTCACAGGGATAATGTGGATGTCAAACTCCAAACCTCCAGACATTTTCTTGAAGCCTCCTTATGGGAAAAATATGATCTTTCTGAATACTGGCCTATAATTTTTGGGGAAAAAAAAACCCCTTAATTATGTACAACAAATATTATCTTTTTCACTTAGTAAGACAGAAGTTAATGTTATTAACACGAATGAGACGAAATGATGGGCGATGTGCAATACTGTGAAATGATGCATTGCTTTATGCCATTTTGTCATTTAAAATCATCAGGACAATGACCAGAGCTGTGAAATGAAACTGCTAACTTCTTTTTTCCCTGGTGATCAATTAGCAGTCTGCTTATTGAGTCTCCAGTTTTCGAAGACTGTCTGTCTTTTATTCCCATAGATCATAGAAAAGTTGCCCAAGAGACTGACGGATCATGTGCAGCCATACAGAACAGTTTATGTGCAACCATTTCCCTGGATGGCAATAAGTGTAATATGCGCCATTCCATATTTTACAGAAATTTAAGCTTCCTAATTATCAGTACCGCACAGCAATGTTTTACAGTGCAAATGGTAATGAGCACATGCTTGTTAAGTGCTTCCGGGGTGTGCACTGTCTTACAGACAGCAGCGGGCTGTAGAGAGAACTTGGGTCACATGTCCTAATCAAAGGCATGTCGAAACAAGAACTTGTGGATTAGATTTCATGCATCCTCTTTTCAGAAGACCATGTTCCCCCCCACACGCATGACAACAGCAGACGGCAAGGTAGCAAGCCCTCCGCATACTAGTGACCCGGAAGCAAAGGAATCATCAGTATGGAGTGTGGTTAATCTGAGCATCCTCTTGCAGGTGACCGATACCATATACGGTCTTCAAGAGGGTTGAGAACAAGAAAACATGAGATTTCTCCTCTAGGACATGCTTTTCATGAACTCATTCATTCGCTGTCAGGTGGAGTTCCATTTTAAGGCTGGTTTCTCTAGCTAGGCTAGAAGCTCTCTGAGGGCATAATCATGTCTCCGAGGCTTTTGTCTCCCTTCAAGCCGATTGCACAGAGTAGGGCACACCACGAGGACTTGTTAGCACTGCCCACGGCCAGAAGTAAGATGGAGGTTTTGGGTTGGTTCTGAGAGAACCCAGGACCAATCTGATGCTTCGACAGACACAGGCCAAGAACTAGCCTAGTGGGTGCAAAATAACCACATTCATTCCCCCATTGTTTGGGTGGTGTTTAGCCCACACAGTGATTTATAAAAACTTGAGCTCTAATGCAATATCTTGGTAAGTTCACGTGCATACCTGGCTTTCTACCCCCTTGAGGAATATGAAGAGCTGGCAGCGGTGGTTCTCAGTCTTTACACTCGCCCCCTGGCCAGCAGAGACACCTAGGCCCGGGCCACCGCACACCTGGCAAGGCTCGGAGTTCACCGCTCCATCCCAACTGAAAAGGAAGTTCCTAGCTTGTTTCAAATCTTCAAAAAATTCCTGCTGAGAAAAGTTTGAAGGAATGCTTTTTGGCACTACCTCCCCTGCTGTTCCCAACCACAGCTGTCTCATTATTTACTTGGACCAGAAAAACAGACTCTCAGAGAATGCAAACCAAAGGAATTCATCAGTAGTGAGGGGAGCTTAGTTAAAAAGTGAGGAAAATGATATAAAAGAGACAACTGGGTGGTAGAATGAGAAGCAGCCCTTTAGAAACTGTGCATAATCTAGGCCAGGGTTTCTTCACCTTGGCGCTAGTGATTTTTGGGGCTGGCTAACCCTTTTTAGTGAGGAACTGTCTTGTGCACGGTAGGATATTTAGCAGCATCCCTGGCCTCAGTTCATTAGGTATCAGAGAACCCGCCCGTTCCCTGCTGTGACAACCAATTATGTCTCTGGACATCACCAAAAGTCCCACAGGGGCAAAATAACTGGTTGAGGAATTGAAAAGGTTTACAAATTACTGAGGCTTTATATGCCAGGTTGAATTTTGGGCACAGTAACAACTTCCTTCAATTTATAAAGAAATATGAGTGTGTGTATAAACATTCTTCTACCAAATTCCTACAGGTGGGGAAATAAAGCAAATTCCTTGAGTAAATAGCCTTCTGTTTCTTTGTATGAAGGGTTTTCTCTCCTTTAGGGGCTGGATCAGGTGTGGAACAGCATCTGACAGCGACCCGTTTATGAATGGATGGAAGAATGGAGTCTCTTTAGCCTGCGGGGGACGCAGGGGACACTGTAGTTCTTTCCCTTTTTTTGTTTTTGAGCACTAAACATGGCTATGTGGTGCAAAATTGGAGTCTGCAGACCGCAGCCAAGTGAGTGAGCCTGAACACCAATCCTCCAGCCCCAGTCAAGCCTTCAGATGACTACAGTCCCCACTGAGCCTGATGGCAACCGCATGCACCAGAACCTGAACCAGGGCAACAAGGTTGAGGCATTCCCAGATATTCCCAGGCTAAGACAGTCTCCAAAACTGTGTGACATAAGAAACGGTTATTTTTTTTTTAAAAAAAGGAAGAAGAAAGATGCCTAGCTACATGCAGGTGGTGTACTGGATGGAATCCTGGAAGAGAAGATATTAGTGGAGACACTGGTAAAATCTAAACAAATCTTTAGTTTGGCTGATAGTAATGCATAAACGGTGCTCTCTTAGTTGTGATAAGCGTACCTAGGTTATATATGCTGTCGTTAGGGGAAGCTGGGTAAGTTGCGTAAGGGAACTCCGTATTATCTTGATAACTCTTCTGTAAATCTACATCATTCCCTAATAAAAATTATTTTCTCAAAAGCCCTTTCTCCCAGCCACTGGACGTATTCAAGCAAAGGCTGAAAACATCTGTCAAGCATGTGAGAAAGAAGGTTTTACTGCTCACTGAAGCACTTCTGAAACCCGCAGGCTGGAGAGCTCAACTTTATGGCAAGGAGCTGACTCACCACACAGAGTTTCTCACCTCACTCAGACTATTGAAATAATCTTCCTGGTCACATCTCCCTAATCTGAAAGAAAACAAGTGTCTAGGTCAATACAAGGCATCCACTATGTCTGCTGTAGCATGTTTTCTCATAGAGCATGTTTTTTGGAAAGAGTGCAGACACGAGAGGCTTGGGTAGATTTGTTTTTATGGCCCTGGTGATGTTTTCGTACAGGGCTGATTAAGTTGTCTCAAGATACCTCCTATTTCATAGGTTCTCTAAGTCCCTTTTCTGCTTCAGTTATTCACTTGTCTCTAAGAACACTGATTAATACAGAAATCTGTTTATTATTCAAGTTCTTGTGCCTATCTTAATAAACCAAAATATAGTCTTTAAATTATATTGCATTAGGTGATTTATACAATCTGTGGCTGTCTTACAAAAGTGTTTACTAAAAATATATTTTACCCTTCACTAAAACTAAATTCATCCTTTAGTTTCATTCATCTCCTTCCCCTTTTGAGGGCTCTCAAGCTACAGACGTCCCAAAAATAAGGCAAGAGAAAAAAAATACTACACCAGATATTTTATTTCCAGTTTAGAAAGGAGATTTGTCAAAGAAATAATAATATTATTAATGGTCCTGGGCACTTTGAGGGGCATTCATCGAGCCCATTCTCCACCCTTCGCCTTTTCAAACGACCAATCTCCTCAAAGTATCAATACATGAATTTGGCCCAATACGTCAACAACGGAAAACAGATAGCAACTGATGAGAGGTGGGCAACCAAACCCCAGGTCAAAATCATATCTCAGGAAAAGTCAGGCCGGACAATAGAGCCAGTTACTGCCGTCACCATCCTCAGTGGAATGAATTCAAAATGCCCCTGCTGGTTTGAGTTGTCTGCTCCATATTCAGAAAAGGGAAGAGAGAGCAGCCTTGGCAGGAAGAGGGGAGCCATTACCAGGAAAATGGCCACCTCTGCTTCTTGACACAGAACGCGGCAGCAAACCCTGGGTAGGGGAGCCGACGGGACTGGTCTGATACTCTGATGTAAGAGCTGGTCTGGGCTTAACCCGAGACATGTAGGAAAGGAGCCAAAGCAGGGATATTTTCTATATTCTCAAAGTGTCCAGAGATGTTATACCACAAGACATGATCGATTTCCTTGACTTGGGAATATTATTGACAATATAATAGTTACCGGATGACATAGCCTCTTCCCCTGGAAGATGGGCTCACCCCCCACATACCGACCTACCCATTGCTCCATCCGTCCCTCCATCTAACATTGATTAAGCACACGTTGTAGGTGAGACAGAAGTAGTTCCATGAATCCAGATGAATGGACACTATCTCTGTCTTTGAGAAACTCAGTTTTGCACTAAAGACAGAGATACATGAAAACCTCATTAAATGAAAACGAAAAATGCTTCAGTAGAGACATTTACTAGGTGGTAGGTGAGAAGTGAGAAGATTGTCCCCAACTCTGCTTGGGAAGATGAATGTCTGAGTTCATTCTTAAAGGATAAAGTGTTACCCTTCTTGGGACCTTTGCATTTTTTTTTTTAGTAGTAACTTGTTTATTGAACAGTTTTCTAGATACATTTTGCCTAGTAATTCTTTTTAAAATTTTTTTAGTGTTGTTTAATTACAGTTGCCCCCATTTTTCCCTAATCACTCTCCCCTGCCCTGCCCACCCCCACCTCCCACATTCAATCCTCTCCCCCTCCCCCTGCCCTATTGGCTTTGCCCGTGGGTCCTTTATACACGTTCCTTGACTTGACCCTTCCCTTTCTTTCCCGTTACCCTCCTCCCCCATCCCCTCTGGTTACTGTCAATTTGTTCTTTATTCCCCTCTCGGATTATACCCTAAGAACATTGAAACACCAATTCAAAAGAACCTATGCATCCTAACATTCATAGCAGCGCTATTCACAACGGCTAAGTGCTGGAAACAGCCTAAGGGCCCATCAGTAAATGAGTGGATCAAAAAGCTGTGGTACATTTACACAATGGAATACTACACAGCAGAAAGAAAGAGCTACTACCCTTCGCGACAGCATGGGTGGCACTGGAGAGCATTATGCTAAGCAAAATGAGCCAGTCAGTGAAAGACAGATACCATATGATCTCATGTACTTATGGAACCTAATCAACAAAGCAAGCAAGCGAGCAGAATAGAATCAGAGACATGGTAATAAAGGACCTTTGAATTTTGATAGGGGTTTTCCCCAATAAATCACATGGTGACTACTTAGTCTAGAAAATCCTCTCGTATTCTAAGCCACTGAATATTTTATTCCCAGTAATCCAACCCTTCAATAAGCAAGCATGTTATTGGTAAAAGTGTAAAAGGTGAGAAAATGACAGTTTTGGGACTGGGTTTAGTTTATTTAGTGGGAACTAGGGCTCAAGAGAGTGACAAATACGAAATCTGGAAGAAAACAACCTACATGAAAAAAGCGGAAAACAATGTATTCCCAAACTGGCCCTATCTTTGAGTCAGTTTTGGATATCTATATTATTTTCAAGAAATCTTACATGCTCTAGACTGTTGGCTATTTAATCAAATCCATAGGTCAAAGTTTTCATTTATATATCACCTTATCTTTAGCTGCTCTTTCATTAACCTTGACTGAAATAAAAGGCAGGTAGAAACATGGTTACTGAGTCATTTCCCTTGGTGTAAATACCAATGAATGAAACACAGTTTCTCTATCCACAGCTTGTTGTGGGGTAGATTTTTTCAGATTGTGTTTCCAAAGTGTCTATGTTTCTCAGGCAAGAAAATATTCATGGTATTCTTAAGCAATGCAGATGCCTCTCCTTAGAGCAGAGGCTCCCCAAAGTACTTGTGAAATGTACTAATCCCTGCAGTTTACACGCTGAAGTCCTGCTGAAATTATCAAAGCTGTGGTCAGAAAATGAGAACATTCTGTGAGTCTCTTGCTGTTGCAAAGGGAGTCAAAGCTTGGAGGTCACCGTGTTTCCAGCTAAATTAAACACTAAGAAGCCTTTTCTGTTTTGTATAAATTATTTTGGCACAGCAATTAGTTCTGAAATGTTTCCTCAAGAGAGGAACTTTGTAGATTCTTGAACCTGAAAGCAAGTATTTTTCTATTACAGAAAATCATTGAGATATTTCATTTGTTGAACATGTCTCATTATTTTACGAAAATGTGAGGTAGGGAAGCCGATCACACGGCTTGAATGTCATGGATTTAAAAGCTCAACTATGGTTTTTCCACAACCGCAGCTTGCTGTAATAACTGCCTATGATCAAATTATGCCCTAGAAGGATATTTTACTTGCTGTCATTTTTTCCACACTCAAGTGCTATGAGTTAAAAACAAACAAACAAAAAGAAAACCTTGAACTATAAGCTCATATTCTAGTGGGACAAACCTGCTGTTATCTTTTCCTAAGCGAGGAGCTAGTCTGTCTTTCCAGGCTCCTGAATTTGCATCTCTTACTGCACATTCCTTGAACTGAAAATGGTATTTTTTAACTCAGACGAGGTAGGCCTTGTATTTGCAGGGACAAGAGTCTCCAAATATCGGAGCAAGTAACAGGGTTTTTGACCACTCATTTTCTTAAGCTGTATTTCTTTCCTGGAGTATAAAGGAAAGGGAGCAGGTAGGAGAACGAAAAGACAGAAATCACTTATCCCAAAGAAATAAGTGGATTGCTAACTCAAGGAAATTCAACCCCAAATGATGGGAATTTCATCATTAGTCATTTTAAAGCCAAAGCTCGTAGTTCAAGTTGAAAAGGTAGAGTCAGACAAGGGTATGTGCGCCCATGGTGTGATTTTGGGCCTAGGTAAGGGGCTAATGCTCGCTACTTTCTTTTGACACATACTGTTTTATACTGAACAAGTAAGAAGGGAATCAAATATCTTTCAATCATAGACTTATTTAAGCCTTGGTGGTTTTAGGTGTGGTGGGTAGAATGAGGGCAAACCTGTGAACTGAGCAAAGCAGGTGAGGGTCTGTGGTTATAGTTTAGGTGAGACATAGCGACAAAGTGTCTTGCTTTGAGGGACAAAGAGAGATGGTGATGGTGATGATGATAATACTAAAGATTATGGTGATGGATGAGTTCTATTGAGAGTATATAAGATGTCGGGAAATGTTTTAAGCTCATCATAGTTATTACCTAATTCAAGCCTCACATCAACCCTATGAGACCATCAGTCAAAGTTGGAAACTGGGCACGGGGTGAAGCAGTAGAGGAGCACTGAGATTATTTTGAAAGCGTTACTGGGGGTGTTGGAGAAAAATGAATGAAAGGTGATCGACGCTCTTTAGAGAGACAGGGAAGAGTGAAGGAAGGAGCTTAATTTTAAAGGATAATACGCATGCATACATGCACGCATTCATTCACTTTCTCAGTGATATGCTGAGGGTCGGCGGTTTATCGGGCAGTTCCAGATTCAAAGACAAATAAGATACCGCTTCACCGGGTGGGACATCACGGTCCTCTGGGAAGATCACAGAGAAGGCAATTGCGGCCGCATAGAAGATACAACTAGCTCTTGGCTCACACAGCAGGAACATGCGTTGAGGGCCCCTAAGCCCGGTGGTCTAACGTTTTTTGATTTCCCTATTTGGTGGCAACTGCTTCCTACCAGCGTTTCTACCTGTAGTGGAGTCATGGATTTTACCTCAGGTTTCAGCTTCATTTTTATTTACACAAAAAAGCTTTAATAAACTGTTCTAGCACATCGCCTCTTTCACTGAACACTGCCAGCAAGAATAACGTAGGAATAAGATAGTTATATTTTCTCTCTAGGGCCGTTACACAAACACCCAAGCTCAATTTCCTTGCCCACCAGGTCGCCCTTATTTTTTAAATCAACATTTAAATCACAAACCAAAGACAGCTGCAGTGTTAGCCTACCAAAAATATCATGTTCTTGATTTCACTGAGTTGTTTACTTGAGTTTTACATTGCCTGAGGGACAATGGTGAGGGACCACTTTATAAGGAAGCCATACAATTGAGCAATTGTGAGGCGTCAGAGGACTCTTTTATTAGTCGACTGTCCACATTTTCTTAAACCATCGGCTATTCCTCATTCCACAATAGTGTTTTCAAAATACATAAACAAAGCCTTTCTCAACTGTGATATCAGAAATTAACTGAAGCAAGAGAGTGAAAGAAAGAACCCGAAACAAAACATGAACATGCATTTCCCTCCTTTGGAATCATTGGGCTTTAAATGCATTACAATATGATGAGGGTAAGAAGCCACATCGCCTACGCTCACCTGCTCACTGATTGTGGCAGAAATCAGTCACTTTCATTTTCCTTTAGACCAGAGGTCAGCATTTTTTCCTGTAAAGGGTCAGATACTAAACATTTGAGACTCTGTGAAATATACGGGCCATCACAACTCCTAAACTCTGCCGTCGTCACATGAAAACTGCCATAAGACAAAATGTACATGAATGAGCACGGCTGTATTTCAGGAAGACTTTATTTACAAAAGCAGATGGAAAGCTGGATTTGACCAGCAGGCTGGTTTGCTAACCCTCACCTTAGACCCTTTGTATTTAAATGCTATCAAAATAATACTAATTGAGCTTAACATACTACCTGATATATAAATAGTACTCTGTTCATGTGTTTTGAATAAATGAAAAGTTCATGCAGGCCATTAGGTGTTGCTTCATTTCTCAACCATGCTCTCCTCATTTGTTTCTTGGTTCCGTTGTGGAGGATCAGTCACAGACTAGCAAGGCTGACCCCAGAGCGTGCGCCAAGGGCAGCCTTCGACCATGCAGAAGCTTCCCAAGCCTCCATGGGGCAACCTCAGACTCCCAGGCAGCACTCTGCGGAGAGATATAGTCCCTCCCGCTGAAAGGCCTCCCGATTTCTACCACTAAACATTTACTGAGGTTCTCTATAGCATCTTCTAAAGTCCCTTTTCAAAATAGCTTAAGTTTAGCAGGGGTAATAAATCAAGCTCATCAGCCATCTTATAAGGATTACGGAAAAGCTGTTAGTGTTTAGTTTGTATGTCTCCTGGTTGAATGTACACAGCGGAAGGAGGAGCCACAATGTGAGAGACGCCTAGGCCCCTGAATGACTGATTGGGGCAGAGTCCGCTGTTCGAACCCCATGGCCAACCTCTACTGGATGGTGCCTAAGTACAAAAGAAACTTTGATAGTGTCAAAGCACGGAGTGCTTAGCCTTCCTCAACTAATGTGAATATGTATCTGTGAGATACACTCTTAGTAGTAGAATTGTTAGGCCATTTAAAAGTTACATGTTGCCAAACTGCCTTGTAAGTTGCTACCACAATTAGACTCCTACCAACGGTATAGAGTGTCTGTTTTCCCTTAAAATATATTATCCAGCGTTTGAAGCCATTCTAATATTAAAAAAATCCCCTTGGCGTTCAGCTTGCATTTCTTTAATGAATATGAGGGTGAGCATCTTTTCAAATATCTATAAACCATTTGTATTTATTTTTCTGTGAGCTGTCTGTGACCTGTCTATATTTTAATTATTTTTTCTCAGATTAATTTGAAACAAAGCTTTCTATAGTACAGAAGTTAGCCTTTGCTTTGTCACATGTGCTGTAAATTTCTATTTATTTATTTGCTGGCAACACAGATGTTTCTTTTTTTAATGTGGTGAAATGCATCACTCGCTTTCTGTTTTCTGGGTAGTGAGTTCCCCAATCTGAAAATATAGAGATGTCCAGCTACGTTTTGGTTTGGTCCAATTCTAGTTTCATTTTTTTTAATCTTCAAATCTTTCTTTCATATCAATTTATTTAGATGTAAGGAGTAAGGTAAGAATCTATCTTTTTTCCCTTGATGGTTGTCTCATTGAAGCAAATACAATAATAATCCATCATTTCCCCCCGACAAGAAATGCAATATTTATCATGGCATAGTTTTCACATTTATTTTAATTCATTTCTGAACTGTGTTATCTCCGTTGATCTGCCTATTGTGAAGTAGTACAATACTCTTTTAATTGCTTTCGTTTTATGACATTTAAATAAATGGGTAGAGGGTGTCATTTTCATTAGACCTTTTTCATATCTTTCCCTTCCTACTCTCAGATAATTATTTGCTCAGATGATGTTTAGATCAATTTACTTATATTCCAAAAACGAATTCTGTTGGTATGTTTTTTGGAATCACTTTCAGTTTACAGATTATTAATGATATAATTGACATCTTCATTGTATAGATTCTTGATACTCAAAAAAAATTTAAGTCTTTTACATGTATTCCTAACTTCTCTTTTTCATCCAACTTAGATGTCATGGTCTGGGATTACAATCATTCTCTTGGACACTGTATTAGTTCCCTGTCACTGCTGTGGCAAATGAGCACAAACTTAGTCACTTAAGTAACTCAAATTCATTATCTGGCATTTCTGCAGTCTGAATGAGGTCAGAAGTCTGAAATGAATCTTACTGGGCTAAAACCAAGGTGTCATCAGAGTTGCAGTCCCTTCTAGAAGCTCTAAGGAGAATCTGTTCCCTTGCCTTTTCCAGCTTTTAGAGTTTACTGTCATTCCTTGGCTTGTGGTCCCTTCCTCCATCTTCAAAGCCAGCAACACTGTGTCTAGTCATATCTTTCTGACTGCAGCAGGGCAAGTTCCTCTTCTTTTAAGTGCCCAAGTGATTAGTTTAGGCCCTCCTAGATAATCCACAATAGTCTCACTCTCTTAGGGACTTTAATCACATCTGCAAAGTTCCTTCTGGCATGTGAGGCACCATATTCACAGGTTCCAGGGACAAGGGCATGGCCGTATTTGGGGGCCCTTGGCTGCTTACCACAGGTATGCTCCCCACTGCCCTTTCCGTCTCTACTACCACTGAACTCAACTAGAAAATCCTGACTCTAGTGAGAGGAGGTTTGGATTAGCCAGGCCTGGAGAATTGAAAGTGTAAAATGGTGTCTTTTGCTTTAGTAGTGTTTACCTGCCAGGACGGTTATTTTGCCTTTTAAATTTCTGGATACTAATGTTGAATAAAACTTTTGGCATCTCCTGCAACGCTGCAACGTTGCTGGTCCATTAGCTCCCCTTTCTTCCACTTGTCTCCTCTTCCCTCAAACCTCCAGCACCTCCTGTCCATCCTCAATCCTTGCATATGAAATGGCTTCCTATTCCGTTAAAAGTGGAGAGGTAGTCTGGAGTGAAATTACACATGCTCTTCCACCGTCTTCTAATTTACTTGCCTCTGCATCCATGTAACTGACATGCATCTATTGCTATAGTTGGAGAGGAAGGCACAATCTCTGCTTGTGCTCTGGATCTCGGCCCTGCAGACCGCTCCAGAAACACCTGAGGAATTTCCCAACCCCCAATCTCCCATTCTTCCTTCTATATGGTGAATCCCAGAAGCTGATGAATATTTTACAGTATCATTTATCTGAGCCCTGGAGGCACCAGTCTCATGGAAGGAGAGGGTTTCCAAACAGATACCCATAAATAAATCCCTCTGCTCATCCTAACGTGACAAAGGGCAGACACGTGAGCTTGGGTATGCTTCCGTTTTTATTGTGCCCGTTGTCTTACTAGGCTTGGTGTCATTTCCTTAGGTCCTAGGCCCCCTGTATTTATTTTCCTGAGTAAACAATTCACACAGTGACTCTGCTTGATACCTCCGCTCGGGGGTTTGCATGGAACCAAGGGGCCGCCCTCAGACAAAGCGGCCATCATAGCTCTCAGCACTGGCTATGCATTTGAAGGACCTTGGTAAATACGGCACGGCTATCATCACCTGCCCAAAATAAGAGCTTCAGAACTCTTGGGTGATGTCTGTTTGTTTCCATCCAGCCACACAATCCCTTTTCTCTTCCATAAGTAAAAAATTATTTATAAAACACTAGTTCCCATCTTGATAGAAAATATCAAAATAACTCCTGTAGCATGAACATCTTTGAACATCCTTAATAAAGCAAATCATTTCCTGAACGTGAAGTACATAGTCTTAGAAATAAAAAATGGAGACAGAACTCCCAGCAGACAACTTTTATAAAACTGTCTATTCGGTAAAGGTTATGTATGTAGTGAGTATTTAAAAGCAGGAACAAAGAGAAACATCAAATTAACTGGATTTAGAAACAAAGCTACAAATATTTGTTTCATGATACCTCGTCTGATGTGCATGCAATCTAGGTTTCACATAACTTTTTAGGATCATCATTCTCTCCACTATAAATTAGGTTTGCCAATAACAATTCCCTCTCTCTCCCCCTCTCCCTCTCTCTCGGAAATCAAAGAACATGTGCGCCTATGAAAGGGAGCTAGGACTCTTGGGCACCACCTGGATCACCTTGTGAGTTAATGGAGGGGGGACGGCAACCCCTTGCTCTCATCTACCTCTTTCTCCTCCTGAACTCTCAAGACCTCTAGCAGAGTCCCCGATTCCAGCTTAAAGCATAAAAGTGGCCCAAGAGTCACCATTCAATGGAAACTCTATGGTCAGTGTTTCTATGCCACTCTTTCTGGTCAACAAAAGAGAACTTCCTACCGCAGAGGCGAACTGCCCGAGCTCACACTTGGGCGGGGGTGAGGGGACAAGTCCTCAGACCTGGTCTTAAGACTCCTAAGCCAGTGCCCTTTCCATGGGCCACAGATGAGTCAAGCAAACCATACTGCCAGCACGGTTGTTGACAGACCGTACGTTCACGTCCGTGTGTGTAGCAAGGCTGCTCAACCACTGCACTTGGACACTTGGGTCCTGACCATGCTTATTGTGGGGGACTGTCCTGTGTACTGTAGGCTATTTAACAGCATCCTGGCTTCTGCCTGGTAGAAGTCATTTGCATCCTTCCCTGAGCTGTAACAACTAAAAGTGTTGCCAGGCATTGCCAGATTTCTTGTGGAGGTAGAGGGCAAAACCATCCCTGGTTGAGAACCATGTATCTGCGTGTGTGTGTGTGTGTGTGTGTGTGTGTGTGTGAGAGAGAGAGAGAGAGAGAGAGATGTGGATTATTTTACAAATAAATATTCCTGCAGATACTGACATCCTCCAAAGCAATCTTCTAGCTTTTAGATGCTTGTTATACCTTTCCTGCTTTCTTTCACATTTCAGGCCCACTAGCCAATGTTGCACGTTATGACGGGTTTACTCTATTTGTATAACAGCATAGCTTTTCATCCTATCTCTGATTACCTTTCTGCTACACACTAATACAAAATGTAAAGTACCCTCACAGAAGACAGTAGACATTCAGAAGCAGATTTTTACAGATTAAAGGATTTTAAATACATGCTTTTCGTCTTTACCAGAATGAGGATCTGTGTAAAAACATCAGACAACCAGGCCTGGCTTCTCCCCAGGCTCAGAGTGATGAACCCCAACATAGAATGCCAGGTGAAGGACTAGACAAAAATGAGTTAACATTCCTATAATCCCTGAGTCAGGGTTTGCATAAAGTCAAAAGACAAGTTTAATAGACTGTTAAAACATTCTTTTCAACTGGTTATTTGGGAATCATGTTGAGATAGACAGGGTTTTTCTTCTCACCCTTTAGGTTGAGCTTTCTGAAACTCTTAATTGGTTGTTCTGAAGCCATGTAGACTGTTGAGATACATACCATTTTCCTTTTGAATGCCCCAAGTTGACCCTCCTTTTAAGTGAACCTATTAGTTGACATGTCAATTGCCCCTTTTGAACATGTCTTTCAAAATGGACGCTACCACCATCCAAGGATTAAGCAGCTGTAGCTTCCCTCCTGTGTCACGTTCGGTGCGAGGTGACTTTGCAGCTTACGGCTCTGGCGGAATGACAGACAGGCCTTACCTTTGGGAATAGTGATCTGGCAGCTCAGGTCGCAGTCCTGCTGCAACTGATAAAAAGCCACTTCCTGCAGCCGGGCCCGCTCCAGCTCTGAGAGACTCTGGATGGGGACCGACCTCAGACGCACGCTGCGGCCCGACATGCTGTTCCAGGTGAAGTCACCCTGCGGAGAAAGGGGAGAGACAGCAAGAGTTATACAGCTTGCCTAGAGCTCACAAATCTCATCCTCTCTCTCAGTCGGTAATAAAGGTAAGCAAACTTCACCTTTTTGTTCCAAAATTGGCTTTCGATCCCTAATATCAAATCCACTCCTAATTCACCCTAGAATTCCTCAGTCGGTTGCAAACACTGCAATCTTGAGCACCTGCTGAGTCAGCTGATCCCATATAGTGATGCCTCCTAGACCAAAGAAAACTGTGTGGGAAGGTGCTGTGAGGGTCCTACATCCTCTCTTTTATGGAAACACATGGAAACTTTTGGGTTTTGTATCTCGGTAACAGGAAGGACTGCTGCTAATTGGCCATGAGGCGCACTAGATGGAGCAGGCTGAATGTGCACTGATAGGCTACAATGCACCCGTGACTGCACCAAGGGCCTTTTAGTTATACGCCCCCCCCTTATGAGGGGGTTACTGCTTTTAACCCTAATATTTAGTAATATAATAACATTATATAATAACATAATCTAGGATATTTATAAGATATAATATATACTTATGATACATTATAATATATGGATACAGGTGCTCCTCAACTCACAATAGGATTACATCTCAATAAACCCATTGTAAGTTGAAAATATCATAAGCTAAAAGTGCATTTAATGCACCTAACGTACTGGACATCATAGCTTTGCCTAGCTTACCTTAAACAGGCTCAGAACACAATATCCAAAAGACGCTAGCAACACAGTACACTATAGAGTGTCGGTTGTTTACCCCCTGACTGCGTGGATGATTGGCAGCTGTGGCATATCACTAGCCCAGGAAAAGATCTAAATACAAAATTTGAAGTATGGTTTCTACTTTAACACCATCATAATGTCAAAAGAGTCTTAAGTTGAACCATTGTACATCAGGTACTGTCTATACTTATGATACATTGTATTAATATTATAGTAGTATACAGTAAATATAATGTAATTATATAAAATTGAGGCTTGGGAAGGTTAAAGTAATTTCCCCCGTATCATAAAACTTACAAGATTTGGAACCAACCAGGACTCAAGCTAAAAAGTTTAATGCCTTTGAATTCTATGCTAAATTGTAACCTCTGAGTTTCTTTTTACAGCAGTCGAATGAGATATTTTGATTACAATAAGTACAGAGATATGATCAATAAGAACTGTATATATTTTTAGAGACATGAGACGTTTGATGATCTAACACTCCACATCAAAGAATCAAAGCACTTCTGGTCAAGATGGCGGCATAGAGGCAACAGTTTGGGTATTCCTGCAGAATAACAACAAAAACCAAAACCCAGTTTTGTAATTTAAAAAAAGGCTCAAAGCAAACACTCTCACAATCTTGACTGCATTTGTGTGTACGCACACACACCTCCGATGTCCACTGGATTTGTGGTGGACGTGTGTGGAACACTTACGGAATCCCATAAGACTTCACCATCCTTATCACGGACCTTTAGAAAGGGTCAGAAAGACTGGCACCAGCAACTATTAAAATACCTTGTTCCCTACTGGCAGCAAATTCCTGCCTAGAATGCTCATTCCAAAGAGTGAATGGCACTATGTCAATGCTTTGATGTTTTCCCTCTTCATTTGGGATTTGATTTATTTATTTATTCATTGATATTTTTAAAAAGAGAGATATTATACCCTAGTAGGGGAGGAAGGTGGACGATGTACGTAAAGGGTATAGTATGTTAAAGAGTGGCAACTGCTGGGGAGGGAACACAAGGAAGGGAAGGGGCTGCCCGTGTGAGTAGAGAGCTGGAATGTGCAGCTTGGCTTAGAGTGGCCAGGAGTGGCCTCACAGAGAAGGCCATGTCTGAGCAGGAGTTAAAGGAAGCGAGGGCTTTTTGTTTGTCTTCACATGTATGACTTTGCATCAGAAGGGAGCCAGCAGCTATCTGAGGCGTCAAAATGGAATTACACACTTATTATTTAAAAGCATTTAAAAATGTGAGCTCTAATGGGCTCAATTATCTTTATTTAGCAGGGGTTGGCTATCTCTCTAAAAGACCCGATAGTAAATATTTCAGGTTTTTATAGGCCATGTGGTCTCTGTCAAAACTACTGTCAAAAACTACTCAATTTTGCCTTTGTGGCATGAAAACAGTCACAGACAACTCATAAATGAATGAGTATGGCAGTGTTCCAATAAAACTTTACTTACAAAAAAGGTAGAAAGCTGAATTTGGCCAGTGGGCTGAAGTTTGCCAACCCCTGAATCATAGCTTATGACCGAAATAAAGCAAGCCCTAGAAGACACATTTTATTTTTATTGTCTACATCCTCCTAGTTAATTAATTCAAACAAAATTGAATAGGCACCTAATACAGGCTAAGAACAGTACTAGACTTGGGACTATCAAAATGACAACATAGTCCTTTCTTTAAGGAGTTAAACTTTGGTGAAAAGAACACATGCAATCCATTACATACAGAGATTGCGATACTAGAAGTTAGTATCAAATGCAGTGGGGTGCCTGGGAGAAAAAGCTTTGACATCTGTCTGGGGGATCAAGAAAGGTTTTATAGAGAAGGCAGTGTTTCAATGGAGATTGAAAAAGTTGAATAATAGGGGTAAGGTTTTGCCCAGTGGAAATGGAAGGCTTTGTCCAGTGGAAATGCAACAGTGGAAAAAACAGTGGTTTCCAAGGCAAATGATTCTGAGAGAACAGGTTTGTTTTGGGAAATTACAACGCTGGAAGGAGGAAAAGAGCAGGAGGCAAAGCCATGGAGGATTCAGGGCCAGATCCTGGAGGGCTTTCTCTGTAGACATTGCAAAGCAGATTGGATTTTACTCAATAGGTGATGGCTAGCCATCCAGTGACCTCCAGTAAGAGAGAAGCATGCTCAGATTCATATATAGGAAAGAAGATTGGAAACAGATTTCTATAGGAATTGAGGAAGGGACCAAGTCTAAGATGTAGAAATCAGAAAAGATGCTCGACTAGGTAAGATGATGATTTAAATTTGAACAGACAGGGAGACGCTCAGACCACACAGATGCTTGGGGACAAACTGGATGCAGTGGTCAGGTGGGAAAGAAATAATCTAGGATGACTCTTAACTTTCTGTCTTGAGCACACTAATCACCACAACAAGAAAGAGCAGAAGGGAATTAGGTTTTATGGGGAAAGAAGAAAAATATTCAAGTTTTGACATTATTAAAATGATATTCACATTTTTTAAATTTAAAAATTTTTATTTTTGATGTTAGAGAGACGGGAAGGAGAAAGAGAGGGAGAGACACGAGACAGAAACATTGATTGGTCGCCTTCCATACGCTCCCCGACCAGGGACCAAACCTGCAACCCAAGCATGTGCCCTGACAGGGAATGGAACCTGCGACCTTTTGATTTGCAGAAGGAGGGCCAGGGCAATAATCTTATTTTTCTAAGATAAATAAATAAATAAGTACATACACCTTTCCAAATCTGGCAAAACAAAACCTGACATCTTTCTTGAGCCTTCATTTTCTTCTCCCAACTAAAACAGTTCCAAATGTAATCAAGTAAACATGTCGTTCTTGAACTGGTTTACAAATGACTACCTACTTAGCATAATAAAAGCTGAAGTGTGTGTAGAAGGCTACAGCCCAATCCCAGGAGAAACAAGCATGGTGCTCTCCTGAAAGCAGGGCTGTCGCGTTAGTCAGGCCTTGGGAGAATCATTTCAAAAAGGAGGTACCATCATCTCCAGAGCCAATTGGTTCTTAAACCCATCCTTAGCCCATGGCTGACAAAAGCAATCTCCCCCGGAGAGGTTATTAAATAATAAACAAAGAGGGACTTCACAGGGGTCTCCAAAGGTACCTATTATCAAATAAGCAGCACATTAAATAGCAACGATATCATTCAGTTACAGTTTTGATTATGGGTAATGAACCAAGTTACCTCCTAATCCGTATTATCCTACAGACTGGAATAAGTGAAACCTAAAGAATTCGGATAGACCTGGGAGAATCTAAATCAAAACAAAAGTGCCAATAAAACTTCACTCCTGGACACTAAAATTCAAATCTCATATAATTTTTAGGTCACAAGTATTATTATTCTTCTGATTTTTTTCAACCATGTAAAATGTGAAAACCCTGGTTAGCTGCAGGTCATACAAAACAGGCAGCAGGCTGGGTTTGGCCCACTGGGCTGTGGTTTTGCTGACCCCTGATAGATAGATTAGCGTCGTTTAGTGCCCTACACATATTTATTTAGTATCTACTATCACGTGGCAGAGACCTGGGTCTAGGACCCTGCATCATGACCTATATATATAAACTAGATTCATGAGGGCAAGAAGCTTGTCTGGTTTATTTACCTTGATGTTCCAGTATCTAACACAGTACCTGCTACTTACCGTATTTTGTCATGTATCATGCATGCTTTTTGCCCAAATTTTTGAGGGAAAAATAAGGATGTAACATTATACATGGGCAGTACCCGAAATACCTTGTATCTGTTCTTGTGTCTTGTAATTATTTGTTACATAAAATTTCTTGTACCATACTATGTTCAAAAATAAATGTTAAAGTTCCTTTATAATACAAAAACAAGTACCTAAAAATAAATAAATAAAACTTGAATGAAAGAATTAAAATGAAAGATTTTTTTCCTGAAAGCTTGAGCCAAAAATGTGGGTGCGCATTATACACAGCAAAATACGGTGATTGTCACTGCCTAAATATTTATCAGTCAAGGGACTAAGTGAATCAGGTGCCTCATGAGTCCAGTAAGGAGCTGGAAACTAACGAAATCATGCAATGTTGCATCTATGTGCGAGACTGTCTTCTGGATTTGAATAAAATGCTAAGAAACACTCTTTTGAACCAAAGACTGTGGTGAGCCAAAAAATGCCTGTGTGCAAGGGAAGAAAACAAATGTAATAATATGGGACCTAAGGAACAGTGAATCCATGACACCAACACTTACCCATCAGACTTTGTACGAGCCCACCAGCATGGCCTACAATGTGGTTCTGGCAGTTTCTGAGCTCTCCAATGCGTGTTTCAGGCCAGCATTTTTCTGTGACTGTTTATCTCCTAATTGGATGACTCATTTTAAGGCTCTCTGGACCTAGCCTTTTAAGTGGTCATCATGGGATTTTTTTAAAGACTGAAAGTGGATGATTTCAAATTTGTTTCAATTCATAAATGTAAATGAAGTTGAAACTTACCCAATGTTTCTCGATAGGCTAAGGGCCCTTACGGTTGTAAAAATACCCTTTTGTTCTGAAGTTCTATGAAACAACATTAATAAAGGGCGGCAATATGATGCAAACGGATATAGTACAGTGGTTCTTGGGGGTGGTTTTGCCCCCTCGGAACATTTGGCAATGTCTGGAAACACTTTTGGCTGTCATGGTTCTGAGAAGGGTGCTGCTGGCATCTAGTGGGTGGAGGTCACAGAACTACTCAACATCCTAAAATACACAGGACACACACCCATAGTGAAGAACCATCTGGCCCCAAATTCCCATAGTGCAGAGGTTGCGAAACCTTGACCCAAATCACATAGAATCGGTTGAAAATGATGGTGTTGGGACATATTAACAATCATGTATGAGTTTTATTTACCATCAAAGGCATGCACTATGTATTCTTATGTATATTATGCATTGTTATGTATAATATTCCATATATAATATAAATAAACAGTCATAGAAGTTACTTAAAACTAGCATTAAGACACAGAAATACCATGAACCAATTTAAAAGAGGCAAACTAAATAAAAAGTCTCAATATAATAGAATCTATATTAACTGGAGACATGTCACCGAAAGAGGTTTTCTTTCCACCAGAAGTATATGTCTCCATAGTTAGAAAAAAAGAAGCAAAAGACAAACTCAAAAATCAACAATCTAATATCTGTGATTTATTCAAAAAGGTCATTCTTTTGAGCTGAATTGCATCTTTCCAAACAGACTTGATTTTCCCATGAACTAAAATTGATTGAAATAATTTTGGTTTTGGTCTCTCCCACATTGTTTTCTTATGTCCTTGAGACTCTCTCTAATTGCAGCATCTCTTTAACCTCAACCAACTGTAAAGTTTCCAAGGCCAAGGGAGCCAGCCAGAAGTGATGCTGGGCTGCTCAAAATGTGGCCTAGTAGACATAGGTAGTTGATTCTTTTTAAATATGCAGGTTTCTGCGTCCTTAAGGCCGATTTACAAAACCAGGATCTTAAGAAACAGGGCCTAAGCACCTTCATCAAAAAAATCAGCATTGCTAGATGATTCTTATTTTTTGATTCAATCAGCACAATGAAGGTTGACACCCACTGGTATGATGGTGAGGATGTGGGTTTAAATAAATATGAGCTCTTTGGAAAGATTCAGAATATTTCTCAGCCTCAGTTTCCTCACAATAAGAAGGAGCAAAGAACAAGACAACTTTCAGGTTTGTAGTGATCATATGAGACAATGTGAGTGAATTTCTTGTCGAGTGCTTATTAGCTTCCAGCAAGCCCTGAATACATGGTAATTTCAGTTATAATTAACATTAATGATCTGTACCCTAAATTTGCATCCCCTTTTTAATCCTGACAGTTTCAGTGACACCAAAAACTCTTCAGAAATGTGTTGAATTATTCATCATTAAATGACTCCACTATGTGTAAGATGTCTTTTCTAGGTATTTACACGCCAGCTGCTAAATTGGGGTTCCATGTGGGTGAGAAGCAGAAGAATGGGCCAGATCAGTAACTTAAGGCCTGAAAAATGGCTTGCCACTTAGATCAACCGTGCCAGGGCTAAATTTCTTTGAACAGTTTTCTGCTGTGGCCAGCTGTCATTTATGGGTAATTAGCACAGACAAGGTTCCCAGATAATCACAATGTGTTGCCAAGGCATGGCATACATTTCCATACCAGGCTCACGACCAACATTTCTGAAAGGCCGCCGAGTTCTTTATAACTCCAAAATAAAACATACGCCCAATGACAAGGAACTCCCCTCTTCCTGAGCTTCTGGGCAAATCCAAGGGTGTTTGTGTAGCTATCACGCCCCTGTTTGGACTCTTAAAAGAGGATCTTCCTTCTTGAGCTCAATAGAATAACATTTGCTAATTCTTCCTTTCTTGATTCTTCAGCCACTCCTTCTCAACAGATCTTTAAGAAGATTTAACACATCTACATCCTATATAACTTTTATGTGTATTTATCGATTCTAGTCTGTTTTTTTGTTAAAGATTTTATTTATTTTTCGAGAGAGGGGAAGGGAGGGAGAAAGAGAGAGGGAGAGAAACATCCATGTGTGGTTGCCTCTTGCGCATCCCCTACTGGGGACCTGGCCCGCAACCCAGGCCTGTGCCCTGATTGGGAATTGAACGGGCGACCCTTTGGTTCGCAGGCTGGCACTTAATCCACTGGGCCAGAACAGCCAGGGCTGGTCTGTTTTTTAAAGCACGACTTTTAGAAAATTCTGAACAGTTGGTAGGTGTGGCAGTCCATTTTTACCTTTTGCTTTGGTATATTAACTATTTATTGCTACATGAAGAGTATCAAAATATGTCTCAGTAGCATGATGCAAAGGCACACCTCATTCATTCAACAAATACTTAGTGAACACTTCCTGTGGGCCAGGCTCTGTTCTCGGTCCCGGGGAACTCATTGGTGAACAAACAAAGAGCCCTGCCTTCATAGAGCTTCCAGGCTGGCGGAGGAAAGGGATGAGAAACAAACATAACAGATGAGAACATTACACAGTAAGCACAAGGTGACAAGCCCTAGAGGGAAAAAAGGAGGTACAGCAGGGTGAGGGTAATCAAGGGTGCTGTGGGGTGCTTTCCAGGACATGCTTACTGAGAACATGACATTTGAGCCGGCTCTCATGGACTCTAGGGAACAAGTCAGGCAGATTTCAGGAAATGAGCATCCCAGGCAGAGATGAATTCACCCCCTAGTCAGCTTCGCGGGAGTAGCTACAAGTAAGGGTTGGCAGGCTAGGCTGCCTGCGTTGGAATCCAAGTACTGCTACTTTCTAGCCATGTGGCTTTTAGCAAGCTATTGAACTCCCCATGTTTTGCCTTCCTAATCTCTGAAATGGGGAAGATAACAAGCCAGGGTTTGGCAACCTACTGCCTGCGAGCCAAATTCTGCCGACCGATTCTTTATATAAAGTTTTATTACAACACAGCCACATTCATTTAGGTATTGACTGCAGAGCTGAGTCTGGCAGGGGCTTTCTGGCTGCAAAGCTGAAAATATTTACTGTCTTGCCTTTTACAGAGAAAGTTTGCTGATCCTTAGACTAGACTAAAAGCAAAGGCGCACCTATGATTAGGATCTGTCTTGTGGGATCAACATTTTTCTCCTCTCCTAAGATTTTGTTTCTCGGGGCAACATCCCAAAGAGTCTGTAAAGAAATCATACAACACAGGAAAAACTGGGATATTGGAAAGTATGTAAGAGCTCGGGTAAAATAAAAGTGGTTATGTGCAAATGGCCTGTTCATCTGGATTATTGATGAATCAGAGAAGTAGAAATGAACATTGTTGAACCCAATGCTGTGCTAACACCATTAAAAAAAAAATCACTCGCATTTTATTTCCAGTGGGAAGAATCTCCCAATGGTTTGCATAGAGGGGACATAACACCAAGTGGAAGTCCCTAACGGCAAAAACAGAACAAAAGTCCAGTTTAATTTCTGTGTATCCCAAGCTGAACTGTGGGCTTGTCCACCAACCACCGATTTAATTCTGAGTGTTAAGCTTCACTTGAAACTTGGATGGGGAAGAGGTGAAACAGATCCCAGGCGTGTGGGAAACAGAAACATTTGGAAGAATTAGAAACCTCTCAATGACAGATAAGCTGATGGTTTTGCTTGTCTTTCTATAATTAAATCCAGTTCACCGAAATTAGAAGGACAGCCTTCCAAGGATGGATTAGACCTTGGAGATATTGCTAATATTTATAGATGGCCCAGCCTCTACTAGTTACTATTCCAAGCCCTTTATTCATATTAACTCATTTAATTCTTATAAGAACTCTAAGGAATATATTACCATCATTATCTCCATATTTGAGATAAGGAAACCTAGACACGGGCGTTAAGTAACTTGTTAAGATCACACACCTAGTAAGCGGCAGAGTTAGGATTTGCAGGCTGCAGAATCTAAACACATACGCATTATTTTTATTTCATCACTTCTCATGATCGGTCGACACAAACCCCTACCTTTACAAAGGACAAAGCAAGGTCTAAAGAAGTTAGATGACTCCTGCGGTAGCAGAGTGGGATCTGGGACATAGGGTCGCCTTCTGCCTCTTTCTCTCACTGAGCCCTTTCGTTATGAGACATACCCTTAAAATTAGGTGAGCGAGACAGCGTTGAAAAATCTAGAGGCTTAAGGTTTTCCTCTTTAGTAAAAGAGAGCACACTAGATTTATTATTAGCATCACCTGATACCGAAATTGTTCTTCAAAGCCTGTATTTATCATAGCCACAGCAACTAAAATGTTGCCCTGAGTGCAGTAATTCCAGAGGGGAAGATAAGCCCATTTACCCTTTCAGACCTCCAAGAGCCGGTGCTGAATGTTTTGCAAAAATCAGTCCAATTATGCTGTTCCATTTGGGCATGACACGCTCCTTCCTGCTCCAGTTTGCGCATCTCAAGCTGTTCCAACATTATCAATCAATCTAAAAAGAACGTCCTCATAAACCTCCACTGGCACAGACAGTGCTTAGCTGTCACCCATCTCGGATGCTGATCAATCTACATTTCTTCAAAAATCACAGGATAGGTGCGGAAGCATCACAACATTTTATCACAACAATCTTCTTGAAAAGAAGTATAAGTATAGATATTTATATTGCTTACCCATGAATTATATTCCGCCGTGTATCTGCTCTTCTTTCTAATTTAACTGAACTAGACTTAGAGTGGGAACTTGACTCTGTTTAAACATTTTTTTTTTTTTTTTTGGTGAAAAATGTATCCTGAAATGGCAGATTACTTCGAGTGTCTGAGAAATGGCCTGGCTAGCAGAGCTGTGACTCTCCCGAAACCTTCTGCTGACAGAGACCTTCTGCACCATGAATCCTGGGACCAAAAACATGCATTCTTTTCATCGGACAATTGAGAAGTTCTTGTACCTTCAGAGTGGAGGCAGCCTGTGTCACTGCGTGAGTGTGTGCGTGTGTGCGTGTGTGCGTGTGTAGAGAGTGCTGCGGGAGATAAAAAGAATGCAGAGAAATTGAAACTGAGTTTCCTGCATTTGATTTGAACAAGGCTGTTTGGAAGACATATTCTGGAGTTATGAAATAATTCCTCTAAAAATAATGCCCCCCTTTCCACAGGGATCTGCAAATGGTAATTGGACTGTAACTGTGCAAACTGTCCTTATTAGGAATCAACCAAAGAATGCTGGGAGCCTCGGGTAAAACCCCAGAGAGCCTGAGAGAGCACACAGGGCGCTTTCTTTGTTAAGGACAAATTCTTTATTCTTAAATTATATTTTAAAACCACTGACTTCACTTTTCTAACACTAGTAAAAAACATTAAAAAAAAAAAGAGAGATTTCATTATCTTTTCTACCAAAGCACTACACATGCTCTGAATTTTACGCTTTTTGCGGAACAATAGTCCTTGAGAAGCTGTTCATTTCCTGAACAGAGGGTGTGGGGGTCAGAGTAGATGTAACCACATGGTCGTGTTTAAGAATATGCAGGTGGGGGGGGGGAGTGGCGGTGGGGGGCCAGGGAGAGATCCACGAAGAACAGAGAGAAAAGGAAAGATTAAAAACATATCCTGATCACCAATTACCTTGCTCTCCATGTATTCCACATGGCACCGAACCAACAACAATTCAAAAAGACATCTTTGTTTCCCAGTCGATATGAAGTTATATCGTGGTCTCAAGTGAATTCCAACAAAAGAATCACTGTGGTTATCATTGAAAAACTGAGAAATGATTTCATGGAAGATCTTACTGGCTCAAAATTTAGAGACTCTGTGTGTTTTTTACTAGGATTCTGTAAAGTTAATCATCACTTGATGTAAGCCACACACAGCTTCTGTTGCTGCTAGTATTTAAATATTTAGCCAGGAGAAGGAATTTAAACACAATAAAATACATCAGATGGTTTTCTTTACTAGAATAATTACACTTAAAGAGAAATTCAGAGGAAAAATCTACTGTTACTGCATATACTTCTACCTCCACTACCCCCAAAATTTGGACGTTGAAAATAGTCATGATTCCAGCGTATAGTTCATACAATTCATGTAATCTGGATACTCATTAATGGAATACAGACTCTCATTTAAAGTGATTTAATATAATATTTCACATGAAATTGATAAGTATGCAATTAATTTGTCATTGTTAGGCAAATGATCTTTTAGTGTATGAATAGATGAAATTGACACATAGTTTTCACTGAGTGCCTACTAATTGTCAGACATTGCTCTGTGTACTTTATGGGCATTGATTTATTTAACCACTAAAATAATTATAAAAATTATGTTACATTATAATCCCCATATTGTAGATGAGGAAACAGAAGCTCAGAGAGGTTAAGTAACTTGCCCAAAGAGTCACACCTTGTAAGCAATGCAGCCAACAACTATGAAGCTTACAAATTAGCTGGAAGACAAAGGCACAGCCCAAAGTCAGCACTAGTTGGAGCTATGTCATTAGCGTCCAAAGAGAAATAGACACAGTGATTTAATAAGAATGATAACCTAAGACTGGAGTGGCCTGTTCAATCAATTATTTGATGGAGACATACACTGTCAAGTCGATTAATGTTTCCTATAAAGGTGACCATTTCTTTTTCCTTTTTATTTACATTCAATATTATTGTGTATTAGTTTCAGGTATACAGCATAGTGATTAGAAAATCATATGCTCTACAAAGTGTTTCCCCTGATATTTCCAATACCCACCTAGCACCATAGATAATTATTATAATATTATCGACTATATTTCCTATGCTGTACTTAACATCCCCTTGACTTTTTTGTAACTACCTATTTGTACTTCTTAATCCAGAAGCTAACTATTTCTTTAAGTGAATCATCTCAAATAATCTCAAGAGACAATATCTTGTGAAATTCCAAGTCAGGCCTCATGAGGAAATGCAGAAATAAGGAAGATGTTGTGTACCTTTGGGATTCTTTGGGAAAATGCATTCAAGCCAGAAAAACAAAGGGTGAAGATAAGGAGACTTTTTAAAAATTCAAATATCAACTCTTTAAGTACAACCATTAAGAGGCCAGAAAGTCACCTAAACAGCCTTAGAAATAAACATTAGGGAACAATTAAAAGGTCCAATCCATGGCAGAATTTTGCTAACCAGAAAAAACACCCAAAACACAACAGCCATCTTTTACCCATTTAACTCTTCATTAGCTAAGGATACCAAGCAAAGATTTACAGCCTCAGAACCGATGGCATTAATTGTTCACTGCACCTTTTTTCTGACTCCTATTCTGCATTATTTCTGTTTATATCATTGGAGCGCAGTTGCCCCACCAACCATGACAATATGAGTAAGGAATAAACTTGTGTGGGGAGATGTAAGGACGTATGTGATACAGCAGCTAACCTCACCTTCCTCAACTTCTTTTGTCCACACAGGTAACACATCTGAACAGTCTGAACCTGGAGTCCGAGCCCCTGGAACCTCTCCTGCACTTCTGCCCACTGAACTATGTAATAGTTCATTCCTTCACTTTCTACATTTTCATGTGCGAAGGGAATACCTGATCCCTCAATGGATGGTGAAATAAAAACGCTATATAAATCGCTTTGTAGAACATGGAGAAAGTCTTTTATGAACAAGAAGATAAATACGTGTTTAATGACTTTTTCAGGTTGTCATATTTAGAAACAGGTGAATTCTCTTATGTTTCAGAATTATGATTTAATCTGATAAAATGGCACAGTGAAATTTCACTTAGATCACATTCACTACTGATACGCGTTTCGTTGGTCCAATTAACTTCTTTTGACCAGTCCCATAGAATTGGCTCTTAAGGTCTTAATATTTTTTCTGACTGTACATAAAAAACACAAATTGTTGCCCTAGCTGGTGTGGTTCTGTGGATTGAGTGCCGGCCTGCGAACCAAAGGGTCGCGGGTTTGATTCCCAGTCAGGGTACATGCCTGGGTGGTGGACCAGGTCCCCAGTAAGGGGCGAGCGAGAGGCAACCACACATGGATGTTTCTCTCCCTCTCTTTCTCCCCCCTCCCCCTCCCTAAAAATAAATAAATAAAAGTTTTTTTAAAAAATTACGAATTGTAAAGGACATTTTAGTCTTTCTGCTACCTTAAAGAGCACAGTGAAAATGTGGCATCTTGTGGTGCAATCACCAGACTCTACCTTTGGATTGCTCAGAACTTCCAGAGCTGCGGTCACAGGAGTGGGCAGAGAAGAAAGATGGTGCGCTCCCTTGTAGCTCTCATTTGTTTTCTTACCTGTAATTCTCTGCCCTCTCCTCACCCCAGCACTTGGCCTTGTTTTAATTTTTAGCGTCTTCCTAACGTTACCTAGTGTGACCCATTTGCAGGGACAGTAACTTTTAGATCATTCAGATATAAAACTCTACCACCATTAGGTAACTGGAAAGTTACTGAAGGCCACAAATCTCAAATAGTCAGACATGATAAGCAACATCTAACATACGGTTCTTGCCATTGCCTCCATGAATAGCTGCTATCCTCCACGGGGCAGGTACTAGATTTATCCCCATTTCGCAGACAAGAAAACTGAGACAAAGGGAGCTTAAATAATTTGCCCAAAGTCACACCACGAGGGAGTAAGAAGTTCAAACTTGTGTTTCCAAATGTAATGGGTTGAATCCTTAGGTTACATCACAGCACACCAGTGACCTAGTCTTCAATGAGTCCCTTGCAAGACAAGTGTGAAAAGTTAAGTCTGATGCAGAGCACCCAGCAGCGATGAGGAGGCCTCTCTGCAACTGGGAGACATCTGATAAGTGCATGGAGCACCGCTGAGTGTCCAACATCCTTAGGGAATGAAGGCGCAGAAACGTGCATGAACAGAGGCAGGGCAGCAAGAGGAAACAGAACAGAGAGCAATGACCTCTGTGAGTACAGGGAGGAACTAGGAATTTTTTTTTTTCAGGAAAGAAGAACAGGCATTTTAGGAAACCTCTTGCATGTCATACCCTTTACATGTAGGCACATATGTGCACCCTAATTTTTCGAATAGAGGAGTAACACAATGAAAGGGATGTTTTAGGAAAAATGAATGCAACAGAACGGATAGGAAGGGGACAGATGGAGGAAACAAACACTGAGATCTACAATGTGTGTGGTAAAGGAAGGCCCCACGCCTGACAGCAGCCGACGAAAAGGGACTTCCGACAGCAAGATAATAGGCAGTCCTTAGTGTTGTTTTTTTTAATGAGAGTCCCTCAATTTTTCAATAAATCTGGATCCCAAGAGAGTCAGGTCTAATATTGTACTTGGAGAAATAACTTCAAGGGTAGAGGGAGAAATTAGCATCTCATTTTTTATGTTGGGGAGGGTCGAGCTAGAAATGATCATTCTTTTGTGGTTCTCACACAGATGCATGGAAATGATGTCACTGGTTCTAATAGACTGCAGAGGGTGGCATTTCCTTTGTAGTCCGCTCCTTCTGTTCACACTCCGAGGAAGACATGGGTTATAAGAATGGATGCTGCGGGTTTCATCTAACAAGGGCACTCAGATAAGAGGACACTCATTATGGGTAAGATGTTACGTGAACTCTCTACAGAGCAACTCATTTATTCGATATGGGCAGATTCATTGCTCGCTAAACAAGGTTATCTGAAAGATATAGCAGGCATGGTGAAAAAATATGACTCCAAACTGGAGAACTCAACCCCAAATCAGAAATTTACAAATCATCAGGAAATAAAGCAATCCTTAAGGACAGATAAATATCATATTTAGGAGATAGAAACCTCTATACTGAAAACTAATAGACACAACAAAGTAGGCAACATCAATAAAAAACACCAAAGTGAATTCCATTTTCTCAGTTCAATACTACATTTGACAACATTTTGTTTAATCCATTGCACTTAACACTTTGCAAAAATTTCCTCTCAAAGAGGTTCTTCTCTATAGGAAAGGTAAACAACTCCCTAAAAATTACATTACATTTAATAAACTCACTACCTTAATGAACTAGTTTTGAGAATCACCAAAGATATGGGCATCAATTGCCTCTAATCTATTGCTCAAAATGTGAGCTGTTGACATAGTCTCTCAGTTTCTGTTTAAGATAATTTATATTATTAAACCCTTTTTACAGGTGGTTCAAGATCAGCATGAATTGTTGTAATACTTCAACCTAAGGGGGAAAGGCAACTTCTACATTTCCAGTCGAAGGCTGGTAGTTAGTTCATCTAAACCTTTACTGTGGAGGAAATGAGCAAACAATGTTTTTTAAAAAAACATATGCATCTACATTACTAGACTGCAGAAAAGTCTAGCTTTAATAATATTCTTGGAATGTTTGCTTCAAAAGCACAATTAGTTCAGATATAAGTGGTGAAAAATTTTAGAATAAACTGTAAGGACCAACAGTTCTCATACCTGGGTGGACATGAGAATCAGTCGGTGCATACCTCAATTTTTTAAAAAAGGAATTACTCGGTGACATTTTCAAAAATATCCACGCCCATCCCCCTCCAGACCAATGAGGTTCAACAGAATTTTCTGTGATGATGGAAATTTTTGTTACCTGTACTGTCTGATGTGGTGGCCACTAGTCATTCATGGCTACTGAGCACTTAAGATGTGGATAGTGAAACAAAGTCACTGAATTTTTATTTTATTTGCTCTTCATTGATTTAAATAAAAATAGCCACAGTGTAAACAGGACTGCAAATATAAATAGGACAGCACAGATATAGATCAATTAGTTAGATTCTTGGGCTGGGGCTCAGGCACGGGTAGATTTACGAAGCTCTCTGGGGCATTCTAATGTGCAGTCCAGGATGAGGACCGTTGTAATAGCCCAGGATTAAGGAAACCATCAGGGGTGGCAAATTCCTTGCACTTTGCCTATAAGGCATTACTTTTCTCCAAATGCCACAAGACGTTTGCCATGCGCCTCTGCCTCTCTCCCTCCTACCTCTACTCCTCCCTTCCTGGAACCCCTCCATGCTCCCATGTGATCGGTGTACTATCTATATATTCTACCAGTTCCTGACCGTGCCAGATTTCTCCAATACCAAGGGCTGATTCTTACCCTTTTCCTTTCTCTTTCTCTGGCACCAGAAATAAAACTAATAACACAACCGAGATTAAGAATCAAACCCCCAAACTTGTGCGTATGTAATTTAAAATTGTTCTTCACTTCCACAAGCTTGATCCAGATGTCACTTCCTACAATTTCTGCCACGTGTATGAAGGGAACATCTGTAATGGTAGCGCAGTTAAGCAGCTAGAGTTGTTGGGTCACTGTGATAAGCAGGTCTCGTCTGCTCACTGGCGGCTGCTTCATTAGAACGGGATGCGATGCCACAGCACGGCGCTTGCAGGGAGGGCTCTGTGGTCTGACCCTCGCTGTCTTGCTCTGAAGTCCAGCTTAGCCCACAGGGAGCTGTGTGCATATCTAGCCATTCTAAGCCTCAGTTACCTGTTCTGTAAAGTGGAGGTAACAATAGTTCCGTGGGGAGGATGGATTGATGTATGCAACAGACGCCATGAATGAGCCATGTGCTCCACACACTCTCCTAGACCCAGACTGTTATTCCCCCTCACCCGCACATGCACTTTTGCAGTGAGCAAAGCAAATAAGCAGGGTAAACTTTCAGGAGGAAATAACGGAATTCATAAAAGCATGTTCCAAGCAAATGGTTAATTCACATGGCACTATAAACCATTGGAGAACGGTTACAAGGAAAAACAAATAATATGCTAATGTGATTTTTTTAAAATAGTGAACTTATTTATTTTTATTGTTTAAGTATATTTTATTGGTTATGCTGTTACATTGTCCCAATTTTTCTCCCTTTGCCCCCCTCCGCCCAGTGCCCCCTTTCCCCTGAGCGATCCCCACCTTAGCTCATATCCATGGGTAGGAGCATCCATTTTTATTGACTATCACGTGACCAGTCAATATTAATAGAACAAGGAAGTGTGTGCTAATAAGCATAGATACACATTAGTTGATTTATAACAATGGTAAGACTCAGAATTCCAGGGTTTAGTGATATCAACATACTGTACAATTTTCAGGCGCATAATCACTTGGTTGACCTTTTGGTCATCTTAACTGCTGTAGCCTAACAATATGCTCCAGTGTTGTTTTCACTCACAGGCACTGCTGATTAATGTTCATATTTTCTACACTGAGTTTTGCTGCCTTCTTTCTTGTTAAATATCCATCTATGGGTATAATATTTTTTAATGTAAGAAAATGTAACATTACAATTCATTAGCACCATGAGAGTTTGCAGTCAACACAACTATTAATGGTGAGGATTGTTCATCAGTGACTCACAGCACAGATAAGATAAGCTGAGAGCTAGGCTCCATCCCCAGGGGATTTCAGCATGTGAGGAATAGCTAACATTTCTTGTGGATGCAAATATGTACCCATCATTATTCCTAGCCCTGATTAGGTGCTCCTAACTTTATTTACTTATTTATTTACACTTAAGACGTGTAGGGAATCACTTCTGATGTCTCACTGAGGAAGAGCAGAGGGGGCTGGGAATGCTTAAATGTCCATTATTTTCCCAGGAAAGTCTACCTTCATATGATACCTCCTTACTATAGCATCACATTCACCTCCTCGCCCCTCACATTTCAGCTATTTTCCTGGTTCTTATTTCAGCATTGGAATTATATTTGACTCCCTATATCTGTGCTTTCTCTCCCTGTCTAGACTGTAGATTCCGGAAAAATAGACAGAGCACTTAGAAGAAACAGCACTTGCATATTTGTTGGTTGAAAGAAAGCTTTGGGGAAAGTACACTCTACGTCTATACAGAAAACCATTTGTGTCTATTAGCATGGAAACAAGACTGGAGAGTAATATTTATATTTAGGACATTTGTTCTAAAGTAGCTCAGATCACTTCCAGTAAAAATGAAAAAAAAAAGATTCGCTTCCCGGCTTTTACTATTAAGTGTCAAAACATGTAAAAGGGGCAACTGAACAAGAGAAACAAATTTGGAGAACGACGCAAAATTCCAGGTATGACATAAAAACAAACCGTCTGCACTTACTGGCACAGATCTGATTGTTTCAGTTGCCATTCTTCAGAATTTAATTTTTTTTCCAGAAATGTTTTCTCTTTGCTGTGCTACTTTTGAGATGATAATTTAAAAAGTGTTTCAGAGACTCTCCTGAATACTTTTGCTTTTCTATAAAGCAAATAATGCTTCCTCTGAGCAATGACACATACAGAAATGCAAGTTTTAAAAATAAAACATAGTAAAATGTTACAGGAGCTTGGAGAGTTATAACTAATGGGTGACTTCTTTATTTTTTAGAGCAGTTTTCATCTCACAGAAAACTTGAGTAGAAGGCACAGAAATCTCCCATACACCCCCTGCCCCTAACCACATACAGAGCCTTCCCCACTATCAACATCCCCGACTCCCAGGGTGGAGCATCTGTTACAATGAATGAACCTACATTGGTTGACAGCTACATCACAGTCACCCTAAGTCAATAGTTTACATTAGGGTTCACGCTTGGTTTTTTATGTTCTGCTGGTCTGGACAAATGTATGACGACAAGTATTCTCAATTATAGTATCACACAAAATAGTTTCACTACCCTGAAAATCCTCTGTGCTCCACGTCTTCATTGCTCCTTCCCCGCAACCTCTGCAACAACTGATCCTTTTATTGTGCCCATAGTTTTGCCTTTTCCAGAATGTCGTAGAGTTGGAATCATACAGTAAGTACGTGGCCTTTTCAGGTTGGCTTCTTTCACCAGCAATATGCTTTTAAGTTTCCTCCATGGCTTTTCCCAGCTTGCTAGCTCCTATCTTTTTAGCACTAAATAATACTCCATTGTCTGAATGGACCACAGTTCATTTACCCGCTCACCTGTAGAAGGACATTCTTGGCTGCTTCCCAGTTTTGGCAATTATAAATAAACATTCACAGGCAGGTTGTTGTATGGACATGAGTTTTCAACTCTTTTGGGTAAAAACAAGAAGTGTGTCTGCTGGATCTTCCTGCAGGAGTATACATACTTTGGTAGAAACTGCCAAAGGGCGGCATCATTTCGTATTCTCGCCATCAGGGTAGGAGAGCTCCTGTTGCTCCAGACCCTCATCAGCGCTTGGTGACGTCAGTGGTTTGGATTTGGGACATCTTTTAGTAGGGCTGTAGTCATAGCTCCCATAGCTCCTTTGTTGTTTTAACTTGCACTCTCTTGACAACATATTATGTGGAGCATCTTTTAATATGCTTATTTGCCATCTGTATATCTTTTTGGGTAAGATGTCTGTTAAGGTATTGGGCCCATATTTTATCAGGTTATTTGTTGAGTGTTAAGAGTTCTTTGTATATTTTGGAAAACAGCCTTTTATTGGATGTGTCCTTTTGCAAATATTTTCTCCCAGTCTGTGACTTGTCTTCTCATTCACTTGGCATTTTCTTTCACTGAGCAGAAGTTTTTAATTTTAATGAAGTTCAATCTATCTATTATTTTTTCCTGGATCATGCCTTTGCTGTGGTACCTAGAAAGTTATCACAATACCCAAGGTCACCTAGATTTTCTTCTGTGTTATCTTTTAGGAGTGTTGTGGCTCTGAGTTTCACATTTAGGTCTGTGATCTATTTTGAGTTAATTTTTATGAAGGTCTATTTCTAGACTCATTTTTTTTTTTGTATGTGGATGTCCAATTGTTCCAGCACCATTTGTTGAAAGGACTATCTTTTCTCTAAGGTATTACCTTTACTTCTTTGGTAAAGATCATTGACTAAATTTATGCCAGTCTATTTCTAAGCTCTCTATTCTGTTCTATTGATCTATTTGTCTATTCTCTTGCTAATGTAATACCACATTGTCTTGATGACTGAAATTTTTTAAGTTTTCTTTTTCTTTTTTATTGAATTTATTGGGGTAGCATAGGTTAAAATATTATATAGGTTTCAGGTGTACAATTGTGTGTTCATCACCCTAAGTCAAGTTTCCCTCCATCACCATTCATCTACTCTATACCCTCTTCTACCCCCTACTCTCCTTTCTCTATGATTATTACCAAGCTGTTGTCTGTGACTATGAGGGTTTTTTTTCTTAATTCCTTCACCTTTTTGACCTAGCCCCACAATCTCTCCCTAACAACTGCCAGTCTGTTCTCTATCCAAGTCTGTTTCTATTTTGTTTGTTAGTTTATTTTATTCATTAGAGTCCACACGAGTAAAATCACATGGTACTTATCTTTCTCTGACTGGCTTATTTCACTTAGCATAATGCTCTCCAGGTCCATCCATACTGTTGCAAAGGGTAAGATTTTCTTCTCTTTCATGGCTGAGTTGTATTCCATTGTGTAAATGTTCCATAGTTCTTTTATCCACTCATCTATTGATGGACACTTGGGCTGCTTCCAAATCTTGGCTATTGTAAATAACACTGCAATGAACATAAGAGTGCATATATTCTTTCAAATTAGTGTTTTGGGTTTCTTCAGATATATTCCTGGAAGTGGAATCACTGGGTCATTACGCAATTCCGTTTTTAATTTTTTGAGGAAACTCCCTATTTCTTTCCACAGTGGCTGCCCCAGTCTGCATCCCCACCAACAGTGCACAAGAGTTCTTTTTCCTCCACATCCCTGCCAACACTTGTTGTTCGTTGATTTATTGATGGCCATTCTGACAGGTGTGAGGGGATATCTCAGTGTGGTTTTAATTTGTATCTCTCTGATGGTGAGTGAATTTGAGTATTGATGATTGTCACTTTATACTGGGTCTTGAAGTCAAGTAGTGTCAGTCCTCCAGCTCTATTCTTTTCCTTCAATATTGTGTTGGCTATTCTGCGCCTTTTGCCTCCTCATATAACCTTTAGACTCAGTTTGCCAATACCCACAAAATAACTTGCTGGTATTTTGGTAGGGATTGCCTTGGATAAGTAGATTGAGTGAGAAGAACTGACCTTTTGACAAAACTAAGTCTTCCTACTCTTGGACACAGAATATGCCTACATTTATTTGTTCATTGTTTTTATTCCTCAGAGTTTTAGAGTTTCCCTTACATAGCTTTTGCATACTATTTGTTAGATTTATACCAAAGTATTTCATTTGGGGGGGAGTGCAAATGTAAATGGTATTGTGGTTTAATTTCAAATTCTGTTTGTTCAATGCTGGTATATAGGAAAGCCATTGACTTTTGTATATTAACCTTAGATCCTACAACCTTGCTACAATTCCTTATTATTAGCACCAAGAGGTTTGTTGTTGCTATTGTTGTTGTTGATTATTTCTGATTTTCTACATAAACAATCACATCATCTATAAACCAGGTAAAGATCCAAGAGGTAAAAGTCACAGAAGTGTGGGGCCTCCTGACAACTGGGTCTCCCTAGAGTTTTTAACTTTCAGGGTTGTCCACACTGAGCTTCCAGCAATCCATCAATTACAGTTCAAGTTTCCCTACCTGGGCATTGCTTCCCTTGGGGAACGCTGCTCCACTAGTGGTGATTTTCTGTATTCACCTGTCAGTCTCTTTAATTTTTGGAGGCAGCACTTTTCCCTGTGACGTCATTTCACCTATGGATCTAAGATGAGTTGTCAATTTCAGTTTGTTCAGATTTGTACTTGTTAGATGGAATGGCAACTTCCAAGCTTCTTACATCCTAGAACAACACCCAAAGTTCTGATATAATATTTTTGGAGATAAAGTTTACATGCCCTAAAATTTAGCATGATTTACTTTTTTTAGTATATTCACAGATAATGCAACCATTGCTATTATCTAAACCCAGAATATTTTCATCACCCCTGCAAGAAACTCCGTACCCATTAGCAATCACTCTTCATGACACTCCCACCTCAGGCCTTGACCACTGATAATCTATGTCTCTATGGATTTGCTTTTGACTTTTAATATAAGTGGAATTATACAATATGTGGCCTTTTGTTTCTGGGTTTTTTTCTCTTAGCATATTTTCAGGGTTCACCATGTTGTAGCACGCATTAATACTTCGTTCCTTTTTATAGCCAAATAATAATCATTGTATGGATATGACAAATTTTGTTTAACCATTCGTCTGTTGATGGATATTGGGTTGTTTTTATTTTATGGCCGTTATACATAAAGCTGTTGTAGATAGTCATGTAGAAGTTTAATGTGAACATATGTTTTCAATTCTCTTAGGCATATGCCTGCAAGTGAAATTGCTGGATCACATGATAACTCTACAAGTATCTAAACAAAAACAACAACAAAAACTTAAAGAGCCTGAGTCCAAACACAAAAGTGTTTCTTAGCGCAAAACTCATTTTCCACCTCATTCCTCTCATGTGAGATTAGCTCATTATATGAGTAAACCCAGACAATGTTTTCACTTCATATAGATCAGCCCTTGGGGCTTTTCCCAAGCAGTAAGAAGGAACATAAGCCTTCAGCTTGTTTTCACAACCTGATTGATCATGAGTGGCTTGAAAAATGTAAAGGTTTATATGGTTCACTTTTTAGAAATTGAGCCAGGTAGTAGCTATATCCAAAAGAGCAAATAAACTCTTTTAATCCTCTTGTGTTCATTTATTAATTCCAAAGACTAATAGTTGATATCCATCCTGGCAATTCTACATGTTAAAATAAAGTACAGTTTAGAGCCTAATATCTTTCAAGGAGGTATACTTGTCTGTATCAGGAGAGAAGCTAAAAATAAAATGTTACACAGAACAGTTCCGGAGCCTTGTTTTAATTACTCTTGTGTTCTTTGATTTTATTGCTCTGTTGGCGAGGTTGCAAGATACTCGTTCGATACTGCAGGAGTTGATCAGAACCAAATAAGTAAGAAAGATAGTCACCTGTGCTTCTTTCTGGCTCTACAGAACACTACCTCGCATCCTCCAGTGCTGACAAATGGAGAAACCACTGGGAGAAACCAAACTATTTAGTGTGACTGGCAGAATACCAGCCCCCTAAAGATGTTCACACCCCAGTACCAGCAACCGCAAAATATTTTGTACTGTATGGCAAAAGGGACCTTGCTGGAGCCATAATGATTTTGAGATGGGAAGAGTCTCTTGTATTATTCGGGTAGGCCACATGGACCTTTCAAATAGGAGAATTTTTTCCAGCAGAGTTCAGAGTGAGAGGAAAATATGGCTATAGCAAGGCAGTCAGAGATGCAGCATTTATGGCTTTGTAGATGGAGATAGAGTGCCATGAGTCAAGGAATGTGGGTGGTTTCTCAAATCTAGAAAAGGCAAAACAATGGATTCTCCCCAAGAGTCTCTAGTAGAAATACAGCCCCGTTGACACCTGGATTTTAGTCTACTGAGCTCTAAGACAGTAAGTGTGTACTGTTTTAAGCCAGTCAGTGTGTGGTACTTTGTCACAGCAGAGATAGAAAATGGGTAGAGAAGGAATCAAGAAATTTCTATAAGTATAAGGAACTTAAATTATTTAATGCAGGATCTCCCAAACTCTTCCACGATCAAATAAGTTTGAGAAAGTTGTTCATGTTAGCTCCATCTTATAGAGTCATAATAAACAATAGCTAAGGAAAAATTGAGAAGTTCTGCAGAAGGAAAATAATAACTCGGTATCTTCTAAAAATATTTGCCACAATCTCATTTACTTTTCTTTTTTTCTTTTCAGAACATCTCTTCACATCCTTCAGATTCCTCAGAACATAGTTGGGAAATCCTGCCTGCTCAGACGAGAAGCTGAGACCCCAAAGAAGTGGCCTGTCAACGTGGCACTCGAGCAGCACAAAGACAAAGCCCTGGCCTCACACTCCTCATCTGGAACCTTGTCCGGGATGCCACTCTGTCCCACTGACGAGAAGAAGACACTGTTTCCTGGCATCTGAGTCTGTCTAAGTCAGACCTTTGCTGGGAGGGAAGGACATTAGGGGAGGGTCATAGCTGATAAAATCCTCTGCTCAATAAGACCAAAAACAATGTGGTTGCTTTAGCACTCAACGCATTTTCCTATTTAAAATAAAAGTGTTCAGTAAACTATTGAACGTTTACTAATTTCACATTAACAAGAAGAATGCAATTAAATATTTCCTCACAGTGATTTAGTGTTTCCTAAAAACTCTTAATTCTGCTGCCAAAGTCCATTTTCCACAAATTCTGGTTTCCATAAATGCTAATTTGAGAAGGAAGGGAGGTACAACCAAATGCCATTGTTTTCTTTTGTAGCACTTAAATAATGCCTCCTCCACGTTTCCTACTTACTATTCCAAGAGCCGTGAACCCACTGTCCTTTGATGTTTTTTAGAGACATATTATCTATACCTTAAAGTGAATACTTTTTCCACAACCTCAGCTTTAAAATAATAGTAATAATAATAACACAACTAATAAAGCCGACAACTTTGAATACTTATTTTGTACAAAGACTACTATCTATTTCACATGATGACTCTCATTCAATCTTTACTCCCATCAATTAAGGTATTACTATTACAACCTGTATTTTCCAGAAGAGCCAGCTAAGGCACAGTGAGTTTAGGTACTTCGCCCAAGGTCACAACTATAAGAAGTGGTGGAGCCAGAATCTGAACATAATGTGATTTAGAACTACGGTTCTCTGTAAGCAGCAGCCTAGTGATCAGCCACTGGGACTGAATCTATCTCCCAGAGGACACCTGGCAATGCCGGGAGACATTTTTGGTTGCCACACTGAGGAATGGGATGCTACTGGCATATTGGTGCATGAAGACCTGGGACGCTGCTACACACCCTACGGCGCCTAGCACGGTCCTCCTCCCCGACCCGCCCGCCAGCATGAAGAGTGGCCCAAGTTTAGGAAACACTGCCCTAGCCTTATGCTCCCAATGACAGAGCATTCTGAGTGGGTCACTTGTTGGCAAAGTAAATGCTCCTCAGTCCCAGGTTAGAGACCCCCATCTCCACCTAGGAAATGAGGTTATCTCAGCCTGGAGCTGAGGGCACTAGAGCTGTGGAGTCCATTTGGTTCACCTTTGCAGAGCATCAATTTAACCAGTTTCCATTGGCCATATCGCCTTATGCCCTGGCATCCTGGGACATGAGATCACTTTAGTTTTTGTCCTTCAGTGTACACATGAGAGAGGAACGAGGCCACTAGGGAGTGTCTGAAAGGGGCCAGAAAGAAGACTCTGGTTTTCATTAGCTTTGTCTGCAGTGCAGAAGACGGCAAGAGTAGCATCTGCGTCACCGATAATGGCAACAGCAAAGGGATGCAGGCACAACGGGCTGCTTGGGGTGCAGACCCAGCTCAAGAGCCAAAACATTTCAGAGAGCAGTTCTGCCATATCTGCTCAGAGTGCAATTGTGCACACTACTTGACCGAGCAATTCTACTTCTAAAAATGTATTTTACAGAAATATTACAAAACGTGCAAGATATATTCACAAAGATACTTCAACACCATCTCTGATGGCAAAAAAATAAAAATAAAAACGTTGACAGTAAAAACAATAGAAACACATGCATATGTTCACCAAAAAAAAAAAAAAATGTGTGCTGGAGTGTTCACAGTAGCATCAGCAGCGTTATTTACAACAAACAAAAACTGTTAACAACCCAAATGCCCTATCAAAGTAGAATGGACAAATTGTGGCATTAGTCAACCCAATGGAATACTAAGTAGCAATGAGAATAAATAAACACCAACCACCTACAACAATGTGGAGGAATCCCACAGATATCATGTTGAGCAAAAGAAGTCTAACACAGAAGAGAAGATACTCTATGAAACCATTAATGCAAAATATACAAATAGGCAAAACCAATGTGTGCTATGAAAAGACGTACTAAGAGTCACCCTTGGGAAAAACTGACTGGAAGGAAGCCCAAGGGGACCTCTGGGCTTTGGTCATGTTCCCTTGTAACAGCTATCGTTTGAAGATGGGGTTCTTATGGACTTTAACATTCTGTCTACTGCAATTCTATGTTGTTTGAATTTATTTACAAACATGTATTACATTTTTACTCAGAAAAACAGACATACAGAAAAATTCAGATGAACAAAATGTGCCTTCAATTCGACCTTGTTATTGTTTCACCATTCAGGAAGATGAGGGTTTCTGAAGGATGAAGAAAATGATGATGGAATCAATCTAATGCCGCGCCTGCAGGGTCGCTAATTGATTCCAGTGATGCAGGTCACTTGGGTTTGTTGCTGGCAATCTTAACAATTGATTCAAATTAGCACTTGCTTGCTGGGCTGCTCCACATTCAGATCTAGTTGTGGTGTGGCCGCCGCAAACAGGATTCTTGGCCACACAAAGAATGTGTCTACAGAACAGCAAAACAACTGCATTTGTTTGATTAACTGAACAAAACCATATATTCAGAGGAAGGAAAAAAATCAAAACAGCCCCACCCAGAGGAGCCTACTCAGGTGGGTGGTATACGAAGTGTGCCCATTCACAGAATCGATATTTTAGAAGTCTCAGGCAGACTCTGTGAAATAGTCAGTGTGAAATGCAGTGCTCATAGATAAACCAAGAGGCCATGAAAAACACTTTTCTTTTTTGTCCATTATCAGAACCTGTTTTCTGAGTGCCCATGGCAGGTCTGCCGTCATGCTGAAAGCCTGTGGGCTGACACTACTATTTTATAACTAAATGCAAATATCATTTGTGTTGAGTGTTCTTAATTTGACCTACAGCACTAATCAGAAATTCACTTAAAATCAGTCAACTGATTTTTGGAAAAAAACCAACTGATTTGGGTAGAGTTGATAAACTACAACTTTCTATATACAGTAAAGTTTTTAGAGACAAATATAGTAATCAATTCATAAAACGAAATCGATTGTGTCCCATGAATCTCGACCCTGGCTGCAAATTACGACAGTCAACTGAAACAGAATTTCCAAGGTGGCACACGGCCATCAATATTTTTAAAAGCTTTCCAGATGATTAACAAATACAATAAGAGTTGGAGTCATTGCTCAGACCAGTTAAATCAGAAGCTAGGCAGAGTGGGACCCAGACATGAGTATTATTTAAAAGCTACAGAGGGGTTCTAAAGTGTAGTTTGCATTGAGACCATTTAGAAGACTAAACTTCTTATAAACTTATATTATTAAAAAAGTCAGAGCTTGCCTTTTGAGAATCATTTCATAAAGAGACCCAATATTGCTTGGAGACAGCTTGTGTGGTTTTGCTAGAAAATGATCACAATGTGATACTGTACGGTGCTATGACATCACATGATTCGGCTAATTATATATAATATATATAAATATATATTATGCATATATGAATTAGCTCCCAGTGTGTTAAGTGCTCACTATGGTTAAACAACACTCCATGTGCTTGCTTTAGGAGGTCTGTCTGGAAAAAGTCCAGCCACTGTTAATATAATGAGAAAGGTTTGTGCAACACGGATGTAACCTGGCAGCCAAGGAGAATGGACTGGAATGCGCACGCGTGAACAATGACAACTTCACTCTACTCATTAGTGTGGGTGGTAGATGCTGTTTAGTGAGCATGTGTACTGTGTGGTCATCACACTCAAAATGACTGAGCGAGTAAAGCAATGAATCTGCATCCAGTTTTGCATTAAGCTTGAACATTCCTCCATGGAAACTATCTGGATGATTCAGAAGGCCACAGCTATGGGCAGCTGGTGATTGGCAGCTTTATCACGACAATGCACCCATTCATGCATCACGACCCGTGCAGAGTTTTTTGGTGAGACATCACATCAACCAAGTGATCAGCCCCACTACAACCCAGATTTAGTGCCCTGTGACTTCTGACTTTTCCCAAAGCTAAAATCACCTTTGAGAGGGAAGAGATTTCAGACTGTTGATGAGATTCAGGAGAATATGACATGGTAGCTTATGGCGATTGGGAGAACTGTGTGAGGTCCCAAGATGCCTACTTTGAAGGGACCGAGGCGTCATTGTCCTATGTACAATGCTTCGTGTATCTTGTATCTTCTTCAACAAATGTCTATTTTTCATATTATGTAGCTGGATACCTTCTGGACAGACTTCATATATCATGTCATTTGATCCCGAAAACAACGCTATAAAGAACTGCATAGGAAAAGGTATTTCCAGTGAACCACCACACAGATAGGTTTTTTTCTATTACTCTCATCCAATTTTATGGCTGACCTGTTAGACCCAGCCTCCTCCAGATGCTCTATCCATCCTACATCTTAGCTGACAGGGTAGGGGAATAGGCTAAGGGAAAAGTCTTATAAATACACACGCTTAAGATCTTGAAAACATCCTTAGAACATGGTTTTTTAAAATAAAGTTGAGTCAGTATGAGTTTAATGCATTCAGTAATATCCTTGATAATAACAAGGACTAAAAGCAACATTCTGTAATTGCTATTATCCAGGAGAAATAAGGAAATTTATGTTTTGTATTTACAGAGAAGCCACTGTGTAACATCAGTCTACTTATAAACACAATTTGAGTTTACTAACTTCAGTCTGATAGCACTGCCATACACAGGGTATCAAGTCCTAGATGATCAAAGTTACATAGACTAAGGCAGTTTGAGAAAACCCTTAAAATTGAGAGCAGGAATCGTGCCAGTTATTACCTCAATAATTTTAAGATTCCCTCTCCAAGCAGGACAGATCTTGAGGACTAGAAACAGCCGTATAGACACAATTTCCTTCAATCCACTTACTTATATGGGTTACCAAGGAGGATGAGGTCCTCCTCCCCCAATGCGTTTCTGAACAGAGAAGAGGTCAGGCTTAAAAACTGACTTTCTGAAATGTATGTATTTCTAAAGCGTATGCACTTCCTCTTTCTTCCATTCCTTAGACTAAGATTAGTGGGATATGATTAAAATGTGATTACTTACTTGATTTTGTTAGCCATGGTATAAATCAAATCTCATGCTTCTTTTTGCTGCTTAAGGGGTGTTTATAGTTTACAGAATCATTTTAAAGCTGAGTAAAGCATAACTCTTTGGGAACCATTAATACACTTCTATGGCTGTGGCATAGAACATTCCAAATCCCAATTTATATACTTTCTGAATCATGGGCGCCATGGTTCTAATCCTTTAAAATAAAGATGAAGGCCACTAGCATATACCATTTTATTTTCAAATAATAATTTCAATCTTTTTCTTAAAAATGTTTTATCTTCACCTGAGGACATGCCATCAATTTTAGAGATGGGAAGGGAGGGAGAGAAAGAAGGATAGAAATATCAACGTGAGAGAGAAACATCGATCGGTTGCCTCCCCTGTGTGCCCCGACTGGAGATGGAACCCTCAACCCAGGCATGTGCCCTGACGGGGAATCGAACCTGCAACCTTCTGGTTTACAAGACAATGCTCCAACCAACTGAGCCACACTGGCAAAGGCTTAATCTTTTTAATGATCTGAACAATTGTTTTTCCCAACAGATATTTTTTGAACAATAATTTTGCCTAAATCTTCTTTTCCCTATTCATCTCTTCATTTTTTTTTTTTTAAAGAAATCACAGAATTTAGAATCCAGGCATCAGTGTTTCGACCTTCAAGGAACCTGAATCAGCTGTCTTTCCCCCACTGCATGTGGGCTCCAGGCAGCCACCTGCTTCCTGCACCTCTTCACCCAGCTCAGTTCTTAGGTACTTGTAGATCTGGGGTTCTCAACTGGGACCAATTCTGCCCCCACTCCTCATTCCCAGGGGACATATGGCTATGTCTGGAGACATGTTTGGCTGTCACACTAGGGGAAGCGGTATCTAGAGGTTAGAGACCAGGGATGCTGGTATATATCCATCAGTGCTCAGGATGGCCTCTCCACAGAGAATTCTCTCTCCCAAAATGCCGGGAGCACTAACATTAAGAAACCCTGCTGTAGAGGTTCTCAGAGACCCATCTTCCAACCACATTTCCACCATTCCCCTAAGAAGCCCAAACCTATTAGTAGTCACTCCCTATTTCTCTCTCCCTCTAGTCCATGGTAACCATGAATCTACTTTCTGTCCCTGGATTTGCCTATTTTGGGAATTTCATAAATACGAAATCATATACTATACTGTCTTTAGTGTCTGGCTTCTTTTACTGAACATAATGTTTTCAAGGCTCATCCATGTTGTTGCAGGAGTCAGAACGGCATTCCTTTTTCATGGCTGAATAATGTTCCACTGGATGAATATCATGTCATATATTTATGTTTCCTGTGCCTTGGATATTACAGATAATAAATATTTTATCCTAATGATTTAAGAATTTTGGAGATGTACAGAATGCTATTGAAAATAGATATAGCACATGACTATAATTCTCCTAAGAGCACCATGATGATGAAGATGGTACACTACGTAAGATTTTTGAAAAGGGTGATTTTATGATTCTAAAGCTATGTTAGCGCTATACCGGGGGGAATGTCACCTATAATTAGAACAAACATGTGCTCACTCTGCAGAATTTTGTGACAGCCTAGTGCATCTGTTTAGTTTCACTTGAAGTAAAAATTCTCTATAATGAAATGTATGTGAGTAGAATTAAATTAACTTCTGGCTCTCTTCCTGATTTACTTCATTCCTTACAATTATATCAGCTTCAGATCTAATAAATACTCTACGCAGACATGCCATTCATGATGTGGCTTTTTAAATAGAGGTTTGAAGATAATTTTTAACAATAATTGCTGAATTTAGATAATTTAGGGGTGTAATAAAGAAGATGCTGTAAATCTGCTCAGGGCTCTGTCCACATTCGAGAGGCCATTAGCAAAAGCAGCACTCGGAACGGCTAACACAGCCAGAACTGCAGACCTCGCAGGCACTTAGGTTCCACCATGTATTTCTTGTTCCCTGGAGAATTGGCAGATCATACGAAAATATTATTCTGACATTTCCCATTTCTGTCCCTGTGGGCATTTCCGTAAGAGATGAAGATGAAAGGCATCCCACTAAAGTGTAACAATATAAGCATTGTCTGCCCAAGGATGATAGAAAACTCTGCACATCAAATATATGAGAATGAGTCTCCGACCTTTAGGTGCCAAACTATCTCCTTGGTTCCTTTACATTTGCATATTTTCTCCTGGAGTAATTACTAAAATTGTGATTCTTATTGGAAATCATGTTTTATTGGAAATCATGTTTAAGAAGAGTCAAAGGTTTACTGAGTAACATTACTAGCTTTCGCATTTTCCAGATGGTAAGGCAAGCGCACAAAAGAATCCGGAACACTGGCTCGGGTCTGGCGTCATGAGCCAATGGTCCAACCAGAACTCTGACCCAGGCTGTCCTGCCAAAGACAAGCTCTCTCCACCACTCCACCACGGCGTATTGCTCTTGTTTGGAAACTACCCACCTGTGTACGTGTATGTTGAACCCCAGCAGGAAAGTGCAACGTACTTTTGGTGTATTTTGCCCAATAAGTAGAAATTTTTAAAAGGTGGTTTTTACATTACTGTGTTACCTCCATGAACACATGTAACATTTTCACTCTTGATGGTTACTGGTTAATTATAACCAAACAACACATTATCCACCTGCATATAATTTCCCTTATTGAAGATTGCCCCACTAAGCCCTGTCTCGGTAGCTCAGATGGTTCGAGTGTTGAGTGTCATCCCGATATGCTAAGGTTTGCAGGTTCGATCCCTGGTCAAGGCACATACAAGAAGCAACCAATGAATGCATAACTAAGTGGAACAAAAAAATTGATGTTTCTCTCTCTCTCTCTCTCTTGCTCTCTCCCTCACCCCCAAATCAATAAATTTTAAAAAGTTTTTAAAAAAGAAAATTTCCCTACCAGATATTTAGCAAATGCTTACAGATCTTTCACATTACGAGCTGTGCAATCTCTTCCTGTGAATGCTTATATTAAGATATTTTCTACTAGTGGTGCAGTAGAAAAGAGATCCTATCACTTTAAATAAATACATATTATTTTGGTCTTTGCTCTCATGTTCAGCTTTTTCTCCCCATTGAGAATGAACATGAAATAAACCCAGGGCTATGGGGGATCTAGTACTATTGCTTACTCATCACTTTGGCTGAACGTGAATGAGAAATATTATACCCCAAACTTGTTGTACCTCTCTTGTATTTGTTCCATCCACAGATCACTTAAAAGAAATAAAATAAAATCTTGACTTTCCAGAGACTTCCAAGAATGAGTCCCTTAGGTAACGACTGTTAATATTTTGGTGAATATCTCCCCAATGAAGAAAAGGAATAGAAGGAAGGGAGCGAGGGAGGGAGGGACGGAAGGAGTGAGGGAAGAGAAAGAGAAAGAGGAAGAAGCGAAAGAAGAGTATTATTTTTAGAGAAAGAAGACTTTAAAAGTCTCTTTTCCACCTAACTATGTGTCACAAACATCTTTTGATGTCGACAAATACAGACTGACACCCTCATTTTGAACGTTACATGTGTCATAATTGATTTGAACCACGTCCCTATTGGTAAGCCATTTTGTTTTACAAGTTAGTTCATAAACCTCTATCTACTTTACATTGTCCTTGGAAACAGCAGACACTGGCGATAATTTAATGTTTCCTTGATGACGCAGCATGTGTGTGTCAGTGAACGCACCATCATTGAAGAAGCAGGAGTAACAGAGCTTCGGGCTGAAAGACTGAAGCGGTCCTGTATACAGTTAATATGCCCCTTCCCAAACCAGCCAAAGAACTACTGGAACACTCTAGATGCTCAGCTTCTACCACAGCCCCGATACCTTTTGGTGTCACTACTGTCTCTCCCCTCACCCCTTTCTCCTCCACAAACACAGATATAGGCACAGGGTGTGTTAGCTTCCTGAAACTGAGAAGGATAATTTGTTCCAACACCCACTCCCAGCGTTCCTCGTCCCAACTCAGGGTGAAGAATTCTTCTAGAGGCCGTGAGCAGTTTGAGAATTAGATTATTGTCCTATTCATCCTTATAGTCCCAGGCCTATGACTGTGTTAGCCACATACTTAGTGCTCAATAATGGCTGATTAAGTTATGTTACAATTTTGGCCTTTGAGGGATCTGCTCAGGGCTTGTGGCCCAAAAAACAACTCCATTCACTGCGTAGTTGTTTTGTTTCCTATTGCTTCACCGATAAGTTTCCTCTTTTCCTTTCAGGACACTCTGGGCTTGCTGAGCTAGTACCACCTTTGACCACCACCCTGAAGACCATCACAATGCATTTTCTTTTTCTTACGTGTGCCTTTCTTTTTTCTGGTTCCTTACCTTTGTTCCTGCTTTTCTTAGGCATCTTGTCCAAAGTCTACTCACTTAGTAAATGTCTTTAGCCTGTAGAGGTTTCCTCTTTTTTAATATAACTTCCAAGAACCAGGCATAAAACATAGTTGATTCCAATGTATTCTGGAAATAGGTGCTGATGATTTGCAATCAATAAAGTATGTGAATGTGGGTGAAAGACGGGTTTTGTCATTATTGTTTCCAAGTTACTCCTTGGGTTGAAGGGATTCCAGGAGCTTAAGAATATAATAATAATAATAATAATAATAATGCTTTATTATATTAAGCAAGTAAACTCAGATACAAATAAGAAGAATTGAGTATATACATAATAGTATATCTGCTTGTAACATATTACAACTTCAACTAACAGGTCAGAGCCAAATATAATAAGGATGTTAGGATAATGGATTCTAAACCTTTTACAGCGTCTCCCTTTTCAGGTCCTTATCAGAGGCCATTTGTATGAAATCCAGAGGAGCCGTTGGCAACGATGCTGAGTTATCCATCTTAGCTGTTTCAAAGGCCCATCTAAATGACTGCACAATTTCTTCATCTATGGAGAATCCACATAAATCAAGGGTATTTTTAATATTTTCATAATATCATAGATAAGATCTCTACATTTTTTCAATTAATCAACACGTTCATCTAGCACCTACTTTGTAAAAAGAGATTTTTTTCTAGGTAGCAAAGAGCTCCTGAGAAAGTAGGAGGCGCAATATCTCACTCCTGAGGGTTGCAAAGGGAAGTCAGTGTGTTTATCAGAATTAGTGAGTAGTGGTGTCCCTGAGTTCTAAAAAGGTACAACTCCATTCCAGAAAAAAACAACCTAGAGAATGAGATTTTCTATGTCTATAAAAGAAATGTTTAAAAGTTGACTTTGGCTCCAGTTATTTAAGAACGCTCACTCTTGAAATTATTCTGGAATATTGGGCAATCCTGGGCCTGCTTGAAAAGAAGATTCAAGTAAAGAGCCCCTGTAGCTAATAAGGAAGGCTTCCAGAACTCGTAACACCTGAGTTATCCAAAGATCACCCATATACCTGGACTACTGCTAAAAACCAGAAGGTTAAGCAAAGGGAAAGCCCCCAAATAAAATAAAACATCCTTTCAGCAGTCGCAAATCAATGCCACAAGACTGACATTTTTGAGCTTTCTCACAAGTGAGCCTTCAGGGCCAACACAGCTTAGAACATCCCTTTCTTTGCAGTCCACACATACTTCTAACAAGCTTGGGCACATGGCTTTCCAGCACACTGTAAATTAAGCAGCAAATTAGAAGGGAAGAAATTGCTACATAAGCAACATGGGAACAGCAAAATGTGATGAGCTGCAAGTATAACTGCTGTGAAAAATAGGCAAAAGAGCTTTTTAAAAATTATAAAGCAACATACACAAGCATGTATAATTTGTTGTTGTTTTGGAGTGCCTACTATTTGTTTGCGATCAGACATCATAGGAAGTGAAGACATTTAAGACATGCTTCCTCTCAGAGCTCAAGATTGCTTCAGCTCTTGGCTACCATGGGCTCTCTTTATTACAAGTATTCAACTGGGACAAAGTGAGGAGGTATAATGGCAGATTCTTGCTGCCTAGGACTAACCCATGCTTTCCTTGTCTCTGACCACTGGCAGACAGGAACCACGTGGTTCTTGATTTGTGCCAAAAAGAGTAGAAGGCTGCCCAGCCTAAGGTCCTTACACAGGAATTGCATGTTTTGCAGCCCTGCTTGATCCTGCAAGTGCTCAGGGGGGACTTAGAGTAGGGTTTCTCTGCCAAAAGGTGCCTCGAATGTGATATTTTTATAATCCTTTCTTGAGCCATCTTAGCAAGAATGGTAACCTATAACATATAAGGGCATTTATTCACTTGTTTTGAAGAAAACCTTTTAGAAAGTATAAATTCATGCATATATTTGTCCCCTATAGTAACAGAAATGGTCTTAGGTTCATAGGTATTCAACATACATATTTGGAACAAATCCTTAAATGAATGAAGACACATTCGAGGGTCATATTGCCAGTAATTCCAGATATATTGTCATAGAAGAAATTATTTTATGCCTATGGTCCATTTGTTAAATAGTGATTTTTTTAAGAGATAAAAAAATATATGATGTCAAAGCACCAGAAAAACAAGAGCACAAATATTTTGGAAATGTTATAGTCCTCATATAACAAAATAGACAATCGAGTAAATTCTGTTTTCTTTTGTAAAGTCACCCTTTTCATAAATAAAATAATTGCTTATAGAAAAACATTTTCAATTGAAATTTTGTGTTTTCCCTAAAATAATGAGCAACTTTTAAACTGCATATGTGGGACCTAAATTAGTGAAAGAGGTTTTTAAGCAGAGCAGTCCATATTTTAATACACTATGACTTAGGATATGCAATGGGGGAAAACAAATAGAAAGAACCAAATCATATCTATTGTATTTCTATTGTACTTACCATCAAAGCCCGAGCAACTATATATAGTGCATTGGCAATAATGCAATATCTAGTAGACCAGACAAATTAATGTCACAATAAGGGATCCTTGCTGACCTTCGTGGCAACAAGGTCACTCTCATTCTTGAAAGATGAGACAAAATAATGAGATCAATTCTGTAAAACTATAAGACCAGTGGTAATTCACCAATGACTTAGTTAGTAGAGATTAACTGCAATTTTGTAGAAAAATATGTCCTGAATATTTTTCAGGCACTCTGACATATTTAATTAAATACAATGAGGAAAGAAGATTGAAAAAGAATTTAATGTGATCTACATTTTCCTTTCCTCTCCCTCCTACTCTGCTTTAGTACCTTGCTGCCCACTTCCTCCCCATCTGAGTAACTTGATGCCAATTCTCCTAAAATCCATTTTACAACTTCCTTATTGCCTCTGATATATAACTTACTAATAAATATATTCATGTACAAATGCAAACCCTGGACACAATTGGCTTTTAGAATCAGGGTCAATGGTCACTTTTATTTATACATTTTGCCTGTTACTATCTTTCGCTTTCTTCTCGAAAGAAAGGTCTACCTCTCTTCATGAGGGTTATTCATGCCTTCCTAATTCATTCCCAAGTAAGATCATCTTAGAATCTTATTTGTTAGCATTTTTAAAACACTTAATGCATGACAAGTGATGGGGTCGGGGAGGGTGATAACCTTCCCTTTACCCCAGAGATGTCTCTCATTTTGTTTTCACACTAGTCCACTTAGGTAGGTTCTATAATTGTCCTAATTTTACTGACAAGGAAACTGAGGCTTAGATAGGCTAAGTATATTGTCAACGGTCCCCCAACCCTTGGTGAAGTTGAGGTTAGGACCCATGTAAGTTTAAGCTCTAGCTCTTAATAATATACATTGCCTTTCATGGATATTTTCTCCTTAAATTAAACTCAGCCAATGTGGAGCACCTATATAAAAACATATGTACGTGTACAAACTTTACTATTTAAGTAGTCCAAGAGATCTGGCTATACTGCCAATATTATCTGGGTGTATAATCAGCCTTTCTTTTATTGCTCTACTATTGATAGACAACTCATTGGCTACCTTGTATCACTAGTTACAAATTTGCTTTTTAACTGACCCAATTATAGAATAAAAGAAAAAAATCCATATGCTTTAATAAAGTAGAGGAGCAAAAGACATGAATTTAATATCTAGATCAGAGGTTGTCTAACAGAGAGAAGGGCTTTGGTTATTATTGTTTAGGCAAAAGGAGAGGCTGCTGAGAACATGGGCACAATGCAAATAAAGGGGCAGTTAAGAGGCTCTGAGTAAGAGGAATTTGGATTTGCTTATAAGAGAAAGCGGCAGTGGGCTAGAAGGATGTGGACAAAGAAGGGCCAACATACGGAGGAAAACAGTTGCTTTGTGAAATGAGGAGCCGAGGCAAAGTCCCTTCTGATACATATATGTTTGCAAGGATCAAAATACATTTTTAACTGTGAGGTCTGGTGTGTGATATGTTTCCTGTCGTGTCTTTAAGATCATCAGTAAAAGTTTTGCTACCATGATAACCTCAAGGTCATGGTTGCTTGGATGGCGGATGAGCTGCAGGATGGGGCCAAGGAGAAGAAACTTTGTCCTCTCTTTTGGTGGATGCCAGAAGGTGTTAAAGAAATGACTGCAGGGATCAGAGAAAATACCTTCAATGACAATAGAAGAGCAGTAGTGATCCCCACATTATAATCTGTAAGGGAAACATTGGGGTGAGCTTGGGGGTTTTACCAGGGTGGGGGTTTCAATCAATTTATCTCAATCTGAAAGGGATGGGGAACCCTAGGGGATAACTTGATGATGCTATAGAAACTCAACCATCTACATTTTTGGAAAGAACTGTTATGTTTGCGAGAACCAGAGAACAGACAATGACATAACTGCTTTGTAAAAGTAAATTTGAATATATCAGCATGTGCAGTCAACTTATTTGCTGACTTAAAAACAGCGTGACGAAATTTTTTGCCTGTTAAACCTACTATTGCCCATAATGAAAGACTCTATATGCACTAATCACAACATACAGCCTTATGTTTGATCATAGCTTCTAAAAATTCATGATACAGGGATTTTTAGTTATACTCAACACATTTTTCCTTCAGAAATCTGATTGGCTGTTCTAGATGCTGTGAATGATATAAATTGAGCTCTTAGTTGGAAGAAATCTATAGGATCAAGCATCCCTGAGTTTCAGACAGAAACTTACTCTGAATACATATATTCAAAGGTATGTGAATTTTATTCATTATTTGGTGTCTTTTCTGTTGTGCCTATTTCTTTTTCTGCATTTCATGTTCAAAAGCTAAAATGTATCCTGCACTTCTAACAATTTATGCTGTATGTTCGGTTACTACTTCAGTTGGACCATAATTAAATTAGACTCTAATTATTAAATGAATTATTTTACTATCTAATGCAGCAGAGTATATTTCTTTACATTTTAGTTCTAAAATCCTAAAGCACTTTTTAGGGCCAAATTTCAAAGCAAAATATTTAATTAGTTATCAAATAAGATAAAAATAATTTTTCACACTCTGTGATCCACTGCTTTGAAAATCGTTTTATTTAATGACATAAAATAGAATCATCAACTAAAGATTTTTTCCTCATTAATTTAAACTTTTAACAAATCAGATTTAGGGGGTAGAAAATGTCAGTTCTATAGCCTGCAGCATTGTCACACACAATATTCACTTCCTGTGTAAAATTTAAAGTCTTTCTTCTGACAGTTTTCAAAGTTAGTCAATAATTTCTACCACAAAGCAATGTGCATATTTTAGGATAGCCTGCTTTGCTTCATGTCTAAAGGGTTTTATTTGTGGAATAATTATACCGCAGTGTCAAACCAAAGGAAGATGCCATTAACTAAATATGGAATCTTATAAGTAGATGTCATTTAATATTCATGGAATAATCACAGAATATTAGTGCCATCCTCTCCCTTTCATTCAACCACATCTTTTGCTCCACATCTAGAGCTCAGAGATGGTACCTGAGAGTCTCGCCTAAAGTCCGACAAGACTAGAACTAACTTCCACTCCTTCCTTACTTGATTTTGGCAAATTACTTACTGTCTTTTCTCAGAGGATTAGGCTTTGCTTGTCACTGTAGCAATGCTCAGGTAGACTGTACAAGAAAAATCATTTCTGTGCCTCCTGGTTCTAAAAGTATCAAACACTTGTGCACCTTGATGCTGTCCTCAACTTTAGAGCCAACTCTCTTTTAATCATTCGTTGTAAGATACACTTAGCTTCTATGACTCTAAAAGCTGTACAGGTATAGGAAAATGGCATGCCAGATACCACAATTATTCACATCCCTACAACTTGTTCAGCTCTCAACCCAAAGGGAAAGCATCTTTATCACTGTTGTGGCTACAGAAAAAACAAAATGGGCTGAGCACTGGGAATCACATAAGAATGAAGTAACCTCACAAGGATTGGTCCCACCCTTTCCGCTGCAACCAACCAATATGGATTATGAGGGTTTTATGGAGCATTAATTATGTCCATATTTGAGAAGAGATAAGAAGAGTGTGTGTTGACATATTTCAGGGCCATCAAGAGATGGGGACCTGGATCTTGTTTGCCTGCCTCCTGGGAGCAGCCTTCGCTATGCCTGTGAGTAAGACACCCTCTGCATACGTCACTGTCCAATTTCACAAGCCTGGAAATAAAACTGCCCCATAGTTGATAAACTTTAAGATTTAAAACAGTATTAAGATCAGATGTTCTCAAAATTTTTTGTGTTTAAAAACAATTTAAAGAGCTTGTTATAAAAAAAAAAAATTAGATTCTCAGATTTCTCCACCAAAGATTCTGATTTAGTACTGCTGGGGCGGAACCCAGGAGTCTGCATTTTAATAAGTCCCCCAGGACCTTCTGTGGAAATGATAAGCTTGTATCATTGCCCATCTCTAGATGGAGGAAACCTTGGGAAGGGACACTTGAAAGGCCTACAGAGAAAGTGCTTAAATCAGCCTTAGGAAAATACTACAAAAATGGCAGTTTTGTCTAAAACCCAATTTCTCAGAAGTGTCCAAATCTCTTCCTGCTCTCCAAAATCCATGGCTGTAACCTTCAGGAGGTCCCATTTCTATGTGAGGAACTCCATTCTTGAACCGTCTTTCTGTTCTCCGAGACCTGATCCCTTTGGGTGTGCCCGCTAAGTACATGACTTCTGTGTGGCTGGGTGGCCTCCTACCTAGGCCACTACATATAGATATATTTTCCGTTGAAATGTACCAAGGACCAGGAAGTCTGGCCCATTCTTCCTAGACATGGCTACAAAAGGTCGGAGAGCTTAGAGCGCATGAAGGCAAAGTAGGATAAAGAGCAGTTGATACAACCAGAGGCCAGCAAAGCATGCATATCTGCCTCCTTTCTTCCTCTCTCACCCCTAAGACCAAAATTCTGTGCTCTGCCTTCCTGAAATCCTACGTGGGGCAATTCCTAGTCCCCCGAGGAGCCTCACATTATAAAGTCAGCCCTTTTCCCTGCTCCTCAATTCAACACCCCTGCTTTCTGACAGCTCACATCAAAAAGGTATAGAAAAAGCAGTAGGTGACTAAAAAAATTCACGCTCACACAAGAGCGAATTACCCCTCTTATGAATATCAGCATTTTAAAAGAATAGTGACTTGACATAGCTTGGTGTCCGAGGAAGAGGGCGTGGTTGTCTCTCCGCTCTCTCTCACCCATTCCACGCCAACCAGAACTCCAGAATGCAGCCATCGGTCGCTTGGCCTGCACTTTGCACAGGACCGACAGTCCTGGTTTAGATAATTATTCAGGTTGTTTTTAATTTTGAACTTTCAAATGGTTTTGGTATAAACACATTGGCACAATAATAAAAAGAATCAACCTAAACTTCATACATCAACTCTTCCATTTTCCACGGGGACTTATAATGTTTCTACTTCACTGCACCCATCTTGTTCTCATATTCATCAATAATCCACATGGAGTTGTTTCTTTGGTTGTTGTGCTACTTTGCACACGAATTAATGAGGAATCTCTTTGATACGTAAGCGCTCCTCCACCTCCTGATTTATAGGCAAAGGTGTGAGAGACAATTGTCTTGTTGGTATTTTGTAACTGTGTAAGAGAAACACATCTCTTCCCAACATGGAGTTTCATCAAGAAGTAAGATGGCGGGTGGCGCAGAGCAGGATTGATCGACAACATGGACGGAGGGGTGCCTGAAGGTCGCTGCAGGACTATCCCGTGCTGGTTCCTGACTCCAGGTCTCTCACCAGAAGACTGCAACCCTGGGAAAAATCTTTTAGTTGCTCTGGACCTCTTGAAAATAAGAGGGCTCTTCCCCTACACCGCATACATGTTCAGACTAAAAGAAGGCCTCAAATATATTCTGCATTATATGGATGTTTTTAAGTAGCTTCAGTCTCTCTTAATGTGAACAATTGCATATTGACTTAATCTCTTCCTCTCTCCCTTTCCCTCTTCTCTCCCTCTCCCTCTTTCATTTTCTTCTCCTCCTCCCCTCCTTCTAAAAGCTACCACCTCATCCTGGGCACCCTGGTTATATCAACTTCAGCTATGAGGTAATTTTTCTCTTTACTAATTTTGACCATGGTTTGCGTTTACAATGTCCTGGGCTCTGTGAAGAACAGTATGTTGATTTTTCATTCAAGATGTTTCTCAGTGCCGCTTTTTCAGTTCCCACTAGCAGCTTCCTGGTTTAAGCCCTGATGAGTCGCCTCGAGCCTGCCCGAGCACACTCCTGCCCGGCCTCTCTGACTCAGTCTCTTCTCCTTATGTGGCTACACAAGCATCCATCATGACCTATCACTTGGGTGGGGGCGGGGCTTGCACGGTAAGGCAGAAAGTAACTTCTGGCTGAACAGGTTTATTCTATCCTAGCCCCTAAAATGTGGGGCATCAGGTAAGATGTTACTTAACATCCTTTCCAGCTAGAAAATTCCCAGTTCTAAGATGTTTATACTCTTATGTGTCTCCCTCACTTGTCTTTACTGAAAAATGAGTAACCAAGTAGTCTATGAGACATTCTTCAGAACAAGAAAAAGCTTGAGAGTTCTGGAAATTTCAGTTGAGGCTCCCCTCAATCCCATGCTACCCGTGAAACTTTGGCAAATCATTTTCTTTCTCTGGAACTTTGTTTGGTTTCCTCATCTGTGGAAGGGAAATAATTATAACACCCACACTTCAAAATACTGTTTGGGGAGCAAAATAGTCAAGCAACAGGAAACACGCTTTGTCAAGTACAACTTGAGCAAGATTACTAATTGTCTGCTGTATTGCTATCAAATGCTGTAGCACTCTATTAAGGAGTCTCTGCACCCGAGGTTACCTAGATATATACTGTTTAGAAACGGAGTGACATTCTTACTTCTTTTCATAGGTTCTGATGACAATCTGTGAGTCTATTTACTCTTACGAGCCGAGGAAGAATGTTAATAAGAATTTGAGGCGAGATTTTGTGTTGAACTTGAAAAGGTTTACATGTTTGATCAGAAAACCTGTATTCACAGGATGAGGAACAGTGTTTCTGCCTCCTGTATTTTCAATTGTGACATCATATCAGAAATCATACGATTATTATGCCCCATTCATTTTTCTGTTTTGTTTTGCTCTTGCAAAGAAGAGCAGGAGCCACGGACTTAAACACAGTTACTACTTCTGTCACTGCAGCCAAGCTCACGAACTTCTTTAACTTTCCATGACCTTATCTGTGAAAGTGAGGGCGATGCTACTTGCCTCAGAGGATGTGAGAGAAGATGAAAAATGTGTGTTTGATGGATATGACGCAGCGTCTAACACACAGGAAGCACCCGAAAAGTGTTCACCCTGTTCTTTCTCTGGTGGAACCCACATTTTCAGATTATCAGTCTTGATAGGAGTGCATTACTGAGAACATATTTCATGTAACTATATTAAAACAAATGTATTTTAATGTTTCTTTCTCTTAAGGTGCTTACTCCTCTGAAGTGGTACCAGAGCATGATAAGGCAGCCGGTATGTAGACATTTTGTTCTTTGTTCTCTTAAAATATTGAGCATGCATTTCAAGTCCCTTTTAAGCGAAATAACATATCTAAGCCACATAAGACACTAATAGGAAGTCTAGTTTGTAAAGGGTCTTATCTGTGTACACAGTTAGAAATTCTCGCACGGGAACAATGAATAAATACTCATATTGTCATAACGGCAAAGACAACATTGCTACTTCTCCAGCTGGAAGTCAATGGAGCCAATGGTAAACCTGACTCTTTGTTTTTCACCAGTACACTTCCTATGGTTACGAACCCATGGGTGGATGGCTGCACCACCAAATCATTCCCGTGCTGTCCCAGCAGAATCCCCCGAATCACGCCCTACAGCCTCATCACCACATCCCCATGGTGCCAGCTCAGCAGCCCGTGGCCCCCCAGCAGCCAATGATGCCAGTTCCTGGCCAACACTCCATGACTCCAACCCAACACCACCAGCCAAACCTCCTTCCGCCCGCCCAGCAGCCCTTCCAGCCCCAGACCGTCCAGCCGCAGCCTCACCAGCCCATCCAGCCCATCCAGCCCATCCAGCCCATCCAGCCCATCCAGCCCCAGCCACCCGTGCACCCCATCCAACCCCTGCCACCACAGCCACCTCTGCCTCCGCTGTTCCCCATGCAGCCCCTGCCCCCAATGCTTCCTGACCTGCCTCTGGAAGCTTGGCCAGCAACAGACAAGACCAAGCGGGAGGAAGTGGTGAGTATACTCTGAAGCCACTACACCACCTGTGAAAACGGTAAAGCAAAATTGGCCCCCAGAGCGCTAGTTCTCAAGCCACCCAGGTTCCTCAGCATCAGTAGCTACAGGTTATTGACTCTATTAGTCCAAGCCTGGGTTGTAATGTTACACTCTCGACAAGTTTATCTCCATGGCTTAGAAATGAAGACCATGGCCTTCGGGGGGGGTTTAAATTCTTTAATTCCTACCAGAATATATATCCCTGAAATCTATGAACTTGAAGGGCAATAGTGTAAGGGAATATTTGTTCTCCTTGTCTTTCAAGTGTTAGACTAGAAAGAGTAGGCTAGAATTGTGCTGAAGATGTTTTTAGAAGGGTAATTTTTGAGAGTGAGGGAATAGAAATATTTGAACAGGTAGGTGGGAAATCTCTTTAAAGACCTACAGGAAGATTATCTGTCTAAAGTGGTTTTGAATGTGACTTGGAGGAAGCTTCACCGTACAGGATGTCAGAGACCTTGTCAGTGCCGGGGTTCTATAGGTTAAGCTTTTAGCAAGAAGTTCTCACAGTCAAGCCCAAGATCTTCTCCCATTACAGAAAGCTCTTCCAAATGAGTGGGAAATAGCCAATGGAATAAATGGTCCCTATTCATATTCAGAAACCTTTACCCCTGTGTATATGAGATTATATGATTCTGCTGTATGTATGTGTGCAAATGCAATTCCAAGTTCTAAATGCTATTGATGACTTTCTACTGAGAAGCAGGCAAGGGGTGAGGTGGAAATGACTTGGATGGGGAGCCAGGAAACCTGGGTTCCAGTTTTGGCTCAGTGAGGAGATGGTATTAAACAAGGTACTTCAAATTTATGAGTGTTTTCCCTTCTATAAAATGAGAGAAAGTGACTAAATCAGACAATTTTTAAGCCTTTGTCCAAGTACAAATCCATAGTTTCCCAATTAAAAAATTATTAATATATGCCATATATAGCTTCACAGTTATGATGACTATGAGGAAGAATTTTGAAAATTGATTGTATCACAAATAATTTGGTGCCTATAGTTGATTATTCTAGTCTAAGGTACATGTTCCCTCTTTGTAGAGAAAATACATTTATTTATCTCTTTATTAATAATTGTACTTCATAATGTGTTCACAGCCTGCCAGAGCTATTTATTAAAAGGTGACTGGACAAGTAGTTTAAACTTTTTAAAACTCCTGTGTAAAATAGAGTATAAATATTGATAGCTTTGTAGAGTTGTTTTATGGAAAATAAAGTGATAAGTTCAGAGCCTGGAATGCAGGAAGTACTCAGTAAAAGGTATCAATTGTTAGTCTATTATCAAATAATAGTTTTAAGAGTCCTGCAGGCAGGAGCCTCCATCCTGGATACCTCATGTTTCATGTCAGTGAGATAAAAAAAACTTTGAAAATTATAGACTCAAACGTAAACGATTGTCTATTGTTTTGGCACAGCGGAAGCTATACATGTTATTGTAAATGGTAATCACTAAGGATATCTGTAAAAGATTTTAATTGTTTCTCTTGCTATTTTCTTTCAGGATTAAACGATCAGAAAATGAGAAGAGAACTGAAGTAAATACTTCAGTTGCTTTTAGAATGACACAGTGATTTGTGCCTAGCATCACTTAGTAAATTCTGTAACTAAAAATACGTACCATTAGCAAACAATAAAAATGTTTTAAAAATTATTCACATCTTTGTGTTGGATTAAATTTCAAGTTTCATGTCACTTGAGAGAATAATTTATAATGGCTATTCTTGAATAAGGTAGGAAGCGCTCATTTATACCTACAAATTCTGCAGGCAAAGGAGTACTATATTTCTTTTTAGAAGAAATTTAAAATGTGCTATCTCGAATCTTTTTTAAAACAGAAGTTTATATATTAGTTATAATAGTTGATAAAGTAAAAAGTTAGAAACATGCACTGTCTCTGAACCTGAACCAAATAAAGGGAAGTTTATATGAAGAATTCTTTACATTAAAAAAATAAGCTCTTGAAAAATGCTTATATTGCAAAACAAATTAAGACTTGGAACACTGGCTTTATAATTCACACCACATTAGTAAGTAAAATGTGGTCTTTTGATCTCATTTTACTGAAACAGATTTTTAAATGAAATTATGTGATATGGATAATAATGTGCTGAATTTTAAATTATTGAGGTAATTAGTTTTCCTAAGAAAACTTTTATTAGGTGGAGCTTCAAATAATCGCAGCGATTCTACATATAAGTCCTTTCATTCACTTCATAATCTTTAAGATAATAAATTCTACTGTACAGTCTTCAAAATGTTAACAGATGCATAAAATGGACCCCATACAAGATTTCTTTCCTACTCATAATTATATGAATCCTTTTTTCCTCCTACACCCACACGAAAGTGTAAACACTCTTTTCGGGATTATATTACAGCACCCACATTCACTTTCTTCCAGTGCTTTTATGATTAAGGCCCCTTAATCATTTTCTGGAATGCATAAACATAAATTACCTGGGAGGGTGCCAATATTCAAGCAAATAACTTGATTTTAAAGACTTTAGATTAATAAAAAAGTAAGAAAGCTTTTAATCCATTGGTATGGGGCAAGCCTAATCAATCTAGTAAATATTTATTAACCACGCTCTAGGACAAGGCACTATTCCATGTTGTAGTGAAAATAGTAAGTCCGCATCCTTAAGTAATCCAGAATCTACCAAAGGAATAAAATAAGCTCGCAAAGAATACCACAGGGCCTAACAGCAGTGATACTATGAGAGAAGTGTAGCTAAAGTGCTCTGGCGAATAGAGCAGAAGCTGTTAGCCAACAGCTTTCCAACAGCCTTCCTCCCTCCACCACTCCTTCCCTGTGGGCAGAGCCAGAATTCACCCCAGCACCTGGCCTTCCACGAGCTCAGGAGAAATGAGCCTCCTGCCCTGTCCCAGGGAATGAACGTTAACGCCTCCATGTCAGTTGTGGCATCTATTACCATAACATACCATATTCTGACTCAATACAGCATTCGTCCTCCTTGCCAGTGACTGGTTTAGGAATGAGTTGTGGTAGAACCTGAACAATGAATGAGGACGATAGGGAAGTCTGTTAGGAGAGAAAGAGCTTCTGGAAAAAAAAAAAGATTACCCTTTCATTATACACACACACACACACACACAGACACTAGGAAAAAGTACTGTTCTGTCTTTGGATCTATTTGTTGGAGGATGTGATGCCTGGAACTCTGTCTGCCATCTTGTGACAGAGGGCCAGGTAGAAAGATGGAAAGTCCCTAGGTCCTTCGTAGCATCGTTGTGTACCTGAATTAAGCCACTCTGGAGCCATCTACCTCTAGGTAGATGACACCCTCTATTTCTATGCTAGTGTTTTCAGCTGTGGGTCATAACTGATTAGTGAGTCATGATACCACATCAGAATCCCCATCATTTATGTCATTATAGCAAACTGTCTCTCCCAGCGATGCAAAGCTTATATTGCCAGGAATGAGGAGAATTATTTGAATGGCATTGAAAGTCAGTGACTTTCCTGAAAAAATCTGATACTTTTATATATATATAGTATCTTTATTTATCTATATATATAGTATATAGCATATACTATATACAGTATAGTAGAGTATATAGTACACACACATACACACACACACACACACACAAGCATATTCTTCAAAATATATGTCCCCCAACATACTTTGTCTTCCACAGCTCATGAAAATATTGTCATTACATTCATTCCTACTGAGAACAATTTTAAGGGTGTATGCAACGATGTTGCTTAAAGACTGTATGTGACATTGGAAACAACATAAACTTTGGAGTCAGCCTGGAGTTTCTTTCACCTTTTCTGATAGAAGAGGACTCTCTACTTGGGAAAGTCATTAACAAAATAAGTCTCCCTTGATAATTTAAATGATATATATATGTGTATATGCGATATTCAAATCACCCTTTTCATTACAGGAAAAAGGGCAGGTTTTGGAGTCTGGAGACTAGTCACTATGGGATGAGATATACAGCACAAGATAATTTTAACAAGAAACCGACACTTGTATATTAAATGTCCAAATGTCTTTTAATATAATCATTCTCATGGTGGTCTTCTATAATAACACTGTTCTACCTCATTAAACAGTGTATAGTAACCACAACATAGCGTCTCCTTGATGGTCCAGAATGAGACTTACTCTGTGTTGCCTTGGAAATTCAGAGGTAATAAGACTCTTATGCTTCTTTTAAATTGCCCCATATGACTTTCTTATTCTACCTGCTCTGTTCTGCTCTAAACTATCACTTCTTCTTCTTCTTTTGGTTAATGTGTATTAAAATCTTCTAATGTGTATCTTGTTTTGTATATATATTCTCCCTAACAAAATAAAGGACATTGGCCCTGGAATTGTTATTCTGAAAGGTCCACAGTTATTTTGAGACTATTTTATTTCTTGATTTCCCACGTGCGGCAGATGGTCACAACTGACAAAATTCTGACATATAGCTGTCACCACAAACTGTAACACAGCTGATGTAAATTGAATAAAATTAAATAAATAAAATTTAATAAAATTCATTAAAACTCAGGCTTAGTCAGATGCCCAATAGTACATGTATTTGAATCAAATATGGAAGAAAATTACTAGACGCTAATGACCAAGACTCAAAGTCCAGGTTGAAGTAAACAGCGATGCTGATCATAAATGCATTAATAAACCCAAACCTAAATCTAAAGACTTCTTAAAATAATAAAAACACAAAAGTAGATTATCTTCCAAGCTGTGCTATGTCTTTGAAATTAAATAAATAAATAAATAAAGTTAAATAAAACACCTCCAAGAAAATCTCATCTCACCATAAGCACTCCCATGTCACTAATAAATCTGAGATCTTCTCCGCTATCATCCACTCCTCATTGGTGAAGGCTTCCATAGGCCTCATTTTTTTCCAGAGTACAAATACATGTCTAGGAATTACCATAACAGTCATCAAAGTGTATGGGAAGATGTGCAAAGATGTTGATCATAGCATTATCTATATTAGTGAGAAATTGGATCTCACTTAAATTTTCCTATATATAGCTGAAAAAATGCTGTGATAAAAAGTATGTTTTAGAAGAAAAGTTATTCGTGGAGGAAATGTGATAAACTAAAATGTAACATCAAGGCTGTACATCATTTGTGAATATTATACATGACTATAGCATGTAAATAACTGAAACACACATAAATGTGCATAGAAAAGAACTAGGAAGAAGATGTAGCTGTTTGTATGAAGATCCAATTTTTCCACAATAAACATAAATTACTCCTGTAATCAGAAACAAATTTAATTACTTAAAAGTGTGTTCTCCCTTTCTTCAGCTTCACTCTAGACATAGCTCCTTCCTTTAGTGTGGGGGACGGTGAAGGCTGACGTCAAAAGCCAGGTTAAGCGCTGGGCAAGGCCACGTTCGACTGCTTGTATCCGCAAGGCAGAGCAAGCTGGCAACTGGCGACAGCCCAAGCCTGGGGGCATTGAGAAAGGAGTAGATAACCACAAGCTTCAGCTGAAGACAACTGCGACCTTTGCAGAAGAAAGTTTTATCATGTAGCCTGGGAATGGAACGATCTATGCCCACAGCATTGCCCTAAGTCTGCAAAACTCCCCTGAGTTTTATCTAACCAACGCCTATGGAGTCCGTGGTCATTGTCATTGTCTCTCCATCAGAGGACAATGCCCCACCTGGCCCCACTTTTCTCTAAACTGTCTTGTGTTGTGTCTTTGTGTTGTGTTGTCCTTTCTCAATCTCCCGTCGCTCCCACTCAAGGACCGCCACTCCGCGTGGGTTGCGGCACTTTAGTTCCCTTTGATGTGAGCTTTGGATGTTGCTGAGTCCCCTTCAGATAAATCCCAAGTAGAAATCAGTTTATAAGTACTTGGTTTTTTCACAGAAATACTTTGACCAAAGAAGGCTGAAGGAAAAGGAGCAAATGGCTTTAGCAGGAACAAAAATGAACAACACAATCAAACAACAGAGAAGAAATGAGCGTTATAAAGTGAAGGAGGAAGAATTAGAAACAACACAAAACAAAAATAAAGAAGTGACTATCAAGGCTTCTATCAAAGGTTAACTGGGTTCAAGGAGCAGGCAGTTCAAAGCAAAACACAACTCCTAAGCCCTAAACCCTTGAAGAGCAGGGGGCTTACAGTGACTTTTCACATTACATGAGTTCTCTTTTGATTCAAATAATGCCTGAACTACTTGCTGACTTAAAACTCACCCACTGTCTAATTTTATTTTGGCACTGCAACGGGCTATAGTGTAATTTTTCCTCTCCTATGCTTAATTACATTGGATCTGAATCATCTGAAGAGTTCAACCTCAATCAATAGCAACTCCAATTAAGCAGAAAATGCTCACAATTCATTTGTTAAAAGGGTAAAAAGGAAAATGAAATCTAACAAGCTAATTTTGAGGCTCTATTCCCATAGCCACCTATCTTGATACCTCCACTGAGAATGGAGGTTCAAAGGATTGGTTGGAAGTAATCTTCACTTTGTCAGATGCATTAATAGTTGCCACATTTCTCAAATCACAATTCAGATCTAAAGGGTGATAATACAACGTAATATTTGAAATCAGAGACCTATGTTAACTGGTAATTATACTCTACTTGCACTGTTCAATATGAGTCCCCATTTAGCTCTTCAAAATTAAAAGAATTAAAATGAAATAAAATTTAAAATTCAGTTCCTCAGTCACCCTCAGTTCAGTTTAAGTGCTAAAAGGCCACATGGAGCTAGCGGCTGCCATATTGGACAGCACAGATACAGAGAATTTCCACCACTGCCAAGAGCTGTAATTGCTAATGCTATTCTCTACACTGCCTCCTCAGGTGGAAGAAGAGTTCCTACGCATTCAAAGATTTAAACAAAAGATGCCAAAAAAACAGATTCGCTGGTTAAAACCAAACATCTCAGCTGTCCCTAACAAGCCATTTCCCAAGCGCTCCAGGAACCCTGACCTTGAATGGGCACTTGAATGGTCCCTTCTCTTCCTCAGGCTGAATCACACACACCAGGATGGTTTTCGCTTTAGTTTTCTTTTAAAACTGACGAATCTAATAACGACTCCAATTAAATTTAATTTTTTGCTTGTAAAAGAAACTATTTCAGTTCCAAAGGAATGGCCATTCAGTTCCAGACATCTGCACCGGAGGTGGAAGCCTGGGGAGGCCTGGGGAGGCCCGGGCCTAGGGCTTCGTTGGGAATAAGCCAAACTCTGTGCTGACAGAAAGATGAAAGTAAGAAAAAACTGAACTTTTTTCCATCCCTGAGGGTGGTTGACTGCCTGCAAACATCAGAAAATATTTACATTCTTTTCTATGTTGTGGTTCCAACCAACAGGCAACATAGGACAAATGGGTGCGCGCGCGCGCGTGCGCGTGCACACACACACACACACACACACACACACACACACACACACACACACACACACAAATATCCCACTGAGTTTACCTGTAATAAAATGACAAGGTGGAGACAAATGCCATTTGAGCAACTTGAGGTAAAACTTTTTGCATCCTAATCATTTAAAAACTATATGGTTATCATATCCATTATTATCACCAAGGCACATTACACTTCTTCCAATATAAAATTCTATCAAGGAAAAAGGTCAAGTTGCTCCCTGTATTTAGAAGCAACATCCTGCTGACCACCTCGTCTCCCAACGCCACACAAAAGGAAAATACTGAATTTTCCCATAAATCTGAAGTTTGCCTTTTAGCAGTAAACAATTGCTGAAAATACCAAGATTGAGTTTAAGGCCAGGACTCTTAAAAGGATATAATATACTAAACAACTGTATGAATTTGTAAAAACACCAAACAAATCTAACTGTGAACTGCTTAACATGGTAATCACAAGAGACAAACGATTTGAACCAATTTCCCACATTTCCAGAACACAGTGGCCTCTAGCTGTGTTCCATAATGCTTTACTGAAATAGTCAGCCTACGTTTGCAGTAAAATTCCTGTTAATTGGAGCTTTTAATTTTTGTTTTGTAATTTGGCTCATATTTCCTTTTGCCCCCATTTGGTCTAGAGCCTTATCAGCAAGGGTCATTGTGTGACATTTAGTTATTCAGAAATACCTCCCTGCTGGGAAGAAATCATTCTGACCTCATCTGAAACACCTGACTCTCCTAGAAGATAAATAATTCCTGAGAAATAAGATTGGGCTGGGAATAGTGAGGAGTAAGTCATGCCTGAAGCACCTATCAGAAAAAAAAATCAAGATCAATAAAGCTCTCTTTAAAATACCACTGCCCTATCATCAACAAAAAATAGCCCAGAGGCCAGCCTTTTTTTTTTTTTTTTTTTTTTTAGTAATCAAAAAAATTCTTTAACAACATTAAAATCCCTTCTTTGGAACAGTCAAATCTTGTTTTCTCTCCAAAGAATTTTCCATGCTTCCAATTTGTCAGTGGAATGTTGGGGCTCTGGGGTCAGGGAAGTGTCCACACAAGGGCAAAGATGGCTTCCCAGTGTGACGGTGTGGCGTGCAGGCTCCACAACCAGACTGTCTGGGCTTAAAATCATGACCTTCACATATCTGCTGTGGAAACTTGGACAAGTTTCCTAGCCTCTCTGTGGCTCAGTTTCCTCCTCTGTAAACTGTGCTCATATTCATCTCTGAGTCCTTTCCCGTCATAAGCTCTAAGCTCAACAAATGTTGGATACAGTTCTTATGTTCAGAAATGGAACCTACTCCTGGCTCTGAGGTCCCCCAAAGGGAACACTACATGCTTGGAAACACAGAATGACAGAATTTGAACGTAACATGGAAGTTTTATATGCTGAAGGCTCCAAAGTCAAACACATCTGTCATTTACCATTATACCATCTCTGACATACAGCAACCTGAACACCTCCTTTACTGACTGCTACCTTGTATTCCTTGCCTTCTCCCATCCGACATCCTCAGAGGTTATTCTTTACCCCCCTCAAGGTCTCCCTAAGGATACTATGAGAGTAGGTCCTCCGGGACGATGTCATGGGCTGCACAAGGCTCACTGGAGGCCAGAGTGTTAGACCTCTTCCCTCTGAATGTCTTCCTTTCAGCTTCTTTGTAAGGCCTGGTCCCCATTTATAGTGACTCTCAACTCTGACCTTTCCCTGTCGTTCTGGCATTGGTCACACAGCTCAGCTAATTCCACTTTAGAGGTTTCTTTATCTGTTTTTTCTCCAGAGCAGTTGTTCTCAACTGGGACAGGTGTGACCCTGAGGGCAGAGGTCCCCAAGCCCTGGGCTGAGGACAAGTACTGGCGCGTGGCCTGTTAGGAACTGCGACACAAGGGAAGCTTGCCTGAGCTCTGCCTCCTGCCCCCCCGACCTTGTCTGTGGAAAAACCGGTCTCTGGTGCTAAAAAGGTTGGGGACTGCTGCTGTAGGGGACATCGGGCAATGTCTGGAGCCACAGTGGGGGGTGGGGGTGGGCAATGGACTGGTACTACTGGATATCTAGTAGGGAGAGACCAAGGATACTGCTAATCATCCTACGGTGCACAAGAAAGACCCCATGATGAAGAGTCAGCCAGCCTTGAAAGTCAACACTGCAGAAGTTGAGATACTCTACTCTAGCAAACGCCTACATTAAATCAGTCTGTGTGTTCAGAACTTAACACATCCAAAGAATAAGACTTTGAACAAATCTAGATGTCTGCGTGCATTTATTTTATTTTATTTATTTATTTTTAGAGAGAGGGAAGGGAAGAAGGAAGAGAGGGAGAGAAACATCGATGTGAGAAAACCTTGATTAGGTGCCTCTCACACGTGCCCCAACTGGGGACAAACTACCCCCCGCTCCTGGCAACCCAGACATGTGCCCTGACCGGGAATCAAACTAGCGACCTTTCAGTTTGCAGGATGATGCTTACCAACTGAATCATGCCGGTCAGGACTCTGTGTGCATTTTTAAAAGATAATTGACAAAACAAACAAGCAGGAAAAATATAACCAACAACACTGAAAGAAAAAACAAACTGATAATAATGAGAGGGAAAAAGGGAGGGAGCTAACAGGGAAAAGAAGGGAAAGGGTCAAGTCATGGAACATGTATAAAGGCCCCACGGACAAAGCCAAAGTGGGGAAGGATTGAGGGTGGGGAGTGGGGTGGGTGGGGCGGGGGGAAGCGGTGGCAGGAAAATGGAGACAAATGTATTTGAACAACAAAAAAATAAAAAAATTAAAAAAATATAGTAAAAAGACCTCAATAAACAAACAAAAGATAATTAAGAAAGAAACACCAAGAGTTCTTAAAGTTGGCAAAGTTGATACAGGACTTCATACAATGGATTTTTCACATCCTACACCAACTGTATCAGCAAAATCTAAACAGTTTAGGACTGTCCAGGATGTTAAAGAAAATTTGCCAGATGAAGAGAGGGCTGCCCCAGGATTAAGTCAGCTGATGTGTCTAAATCAAAACCATTCTGCAGAAACTGAAAGTTATTCGTTCCTTAAGAAGTTACCTAATGATGAGAATGTTACTTGTTCCTTGGAAGGTTACTTGAAAAATGGTTGTGTTAACCTGAGTGATGAAGAGGAGAGAAATAACCAGACCATTAGCTATCCCTGTAACTACTGAATTAGAGCTCTTTTAGTTTGTCTGGGAAATGTCCTATTTTGGGATTTTCTTGAATTTGGCAGGATAACGAGAAATGAGTAGTTTTGTCCATAGAGAGGGTAGGGATTTAAGATGCCTTAATTCTCACGATTGTGAGAACCATCACTCTTCAAAAGTATGTGATAAGTAGAGGAAGGTTTTGGCTGCAAAACTATTACCAAAAAAAACCCCCCAAAAAACAAAAAAACAAAAACAACCACACACACACACACACACACACACACAAACCCCCCCCAAAACCCTCCAACAGCCATGGAGAATATAAAGCTGCATGCTATAAGGAGAGGAGACCCACTTTGACTGAGCACAGACCTCGGATAAGCTATTTGATGGACCCAGGACATGACACATCTTATCTGTCCAAATAACAAACTGGAGACACTCTTCCAAGTGATGTTAACCCATTCCCCTTGGCTCCTATATAGCACATACCAGGAAAATGGCTGTAAATAAGCATCAGCTTTACTGCCTCCTTATTTACAGACTTTCTCTTATTGGTCCACCCATGCCAGAGTGCTCAGGCCTTGATGTTTCCCGGGATACTTGTGGATGCTTCCATTTCAAGCCACAACATGTTTCTTCTTTGGTCTCCCCACTAGCTGGCAAGCACCTTGAGGCCGATTTAGAAAAATACCTGGAAACTGGTTGGTGTGCTTAATATCTGCTCACAGAGCCATCACTGACATTAAAAAAACCACCATATTGTAATACAAAAGTACTTATTATAATAAATTGAACATTTACTGGGCTCTCATATTCTAGGCATGTTCTAAGCACATGACATAAATCCCTCATTGAACTCTCACAACCTTGTAGAGGAAAAGTTGTCTCATGGTTACTGGTGTGGCTCAGCTGGTTGGGTGTCACACTGAAAAGTTACAGGTCATCAGTTTGCTTCTTGGTTGGGGCACATGCCTGGGTTGCAGGTTCGGGACCTGCTAGGGGCGTGCACGAGAGGCAACCTAGAGATGTTTCTCTCTCACATGGATGTTTCTTTCCCTCTGTTTTTCCCTCCCTTCCCTTCTCTCTAAAAATAAATGATAAAATCTTTTAAAAAAAAGTTGTTTCTATTCAAAATTTACAGATGAACAGTTGTTTAAACTTTAAAAAGAAATGAGGCCCTTCTTAAAACACACACACCCTGTCCTGCTTTTTATGAGTGCCATTTGAAAGGTAAACTAATTTGTCATCTGCCTCTAGGACTCTAACTAAAACAACCTGTATCTATTTTTAACACCAAATATGAATTCAACTTGATCAGGGTCATGAAAACGTGTCTCCTTTTGTCACTTACTTTTTAAAAACTCCTCAGGAACCCCCCCAACCCAGTTGCTCCTCTGCAGTTGTGATAAACCACCACAGACGGGGTGGAGCCTCTGTGAATGTGGGCAAGTATCACCACGCATTACGGCAGCATTGCTACTCAGCCCTGGGTGTGAACTCAACCCTGAGCAACCCTCACTCCTTTCTTGGTTCCAAAAGGTGGACTAAAACAAATAAATGCAAGTCCAAGTCCTCATAGGAACTGCAAAGTGCTGTCTTTCTCTCATTGGCTCAATCAGAGAAAACTTCGGTGGGAGCTAGTGACGGGCTGTTAGTAAATCCAGGCCTTGGCCGCTCCATTACCTCCCTTCCCAGGCAGCCCACTGAACACATATTCAACACATCTGGAAAAGCCATTTCCGGTGACGTTATGAAGTTCACTAGAATGATTAGAATAGGAAGACTGCTGATAAATTCTTAGCATGACATTGAATCAGAACTAATTGGCTGGTATATTCTACCTGGCATTTGATGTCCAGATTCAGATACAGGGTCCAGCACAAATAACGCCCCTTATTTTATTACAGTCTTTTATTACAAAATCGTAAGCATGCCACTCTGTAATGTAACGATATCACACTCAAGCACACCATATGACATTTCAGGTGAAATGTTCAAATTACAACTATAGATTATTACACCCATATTATTACCCTACCAACCACACTCAAGCAGGTGTTACTTCTGCCGCACCCTATATATTAAGTTTCAAATATCGCAATAGCTTCCTGTAACATAGCTTCTATAAATGTTAGCTGTCAAGGTGGCAGTTCAAACTGGCTAGGAAAAAAGAGTTGGCAAATTTGTACAGCTGCATGCAATAACAAATTCAGGCTCAGAAGGTTTACAAAAATCCCATTTTTGCGTTGCGATAATGAACTTGGGCCCAACCTGGGTTCCACAAAGGTTTTATATTAATTGGAAAATAGGCACAAGAGTGCAACTTCCAAATTTCAAAACTATTTCTTTTTAAAGACAGTTGTAGATTTCTAAAGTACTTACTGAACATTTCTAAAATACGCAGTTCCTAATAGGCATCCAGGAACCTGCTATCACTGCAGCCTGAGGTGACTCATTTAATTATTTAAAAAAAAATTTATTGAATTTGCAACAGTGCGGATGGACCGGGTGAGTTGACTTATTTTATAGTTGACTTATTTTATTAGTGTAAATCATAAGAATCACAATAGTAAGTCTTTCTCTTCCTTCAGAATGAAATCTTTCCACAGATTGTAAATGATGGCAATTTAAGAACAGTACATTTGCTCCAAAATCAAATTGATTTTTGACAAATTAAATAATATATATTTCAATTATTTTACACATATGGTCACGACCTGTGCATATGACAGAGAGAGGGAGAAATCTGCAAATGAATCGAAGTGGCCTGTCATGTAGTGCAAGGTGATAGATTGCCGATCTGTAGGAAACCTTGTGATTCCACCTCTTAAAGTTAAAAATTATTCACCAAATAAACTAATATTTAACATGATACTGTTGGTTCCTTTAGGAAAGAGTCAAAGAAACTTTTACTTGTAGTTATATGAAACCAGAAAATATCTAAGCTCTGTGAACACTTTGGTAATAATCTAAATGAATAATAAGAAAAGAGGGATTTTGAGGTTCTTTCTATGAAATCATAAAAACACTGGAATCATAAAAAAATAAGGTTCGTACCAGAAGCTGCAGGCAGGAAAACCAAGGATCTCTGGTTTTCTGGGCCAACCATCTGTCTTTGCTTCATGGAGTGGCCACGAGGTTAAAGTCAAACTACATTTTGTGGTTTCACATCAGTGCCCATGTTGCCTGTAGATGTCATAGGGTCTTGACCCTTCATCATATTGAGGGGAAGGGCAATGTTTGCCCTTGTCTCAAATGCCCATCATTACATAGTACCCAATGATCCAGACCCAAAGAGAGGCTCAAAGCGGTGTTTAGTGTCAGTTCTGTCACGCACTAGGCAGGCGACCCTGCCCTAACCTGGTCCACTCTCCCCCTCAGGTTCTTTATCTGTCACAGAAAAACACTGCACTAGAACGCCACTAAGACCTACACAACAGTGACATTATAAGCCGGTATGCATCATTAAAGTCAAATTGCATTGATTTTAAAACACTGACAAAATAGCTAAAACGAAAGGTGCAGAAGAAATGGTGGGTCCGTACTGAGATTTGTTGTGAACTTTCAATAAAAATGAGTCCCTTGGCAGTGATACGTAACATTCCAGTCAGCCTGGCTCAAAGGCTCTGAACCTGCTCCTAAAGCAACAGGCAGAGATATCTTGAGTGTCATTTGAACCATCTGAACTTTGAAGTTGAAAGAGACTCAAGTGCTAAAACAAGTGGAGTGAATCCCTCCAAAGCTATTACTTCTCTTACTCTTTGCTGCTCGTGTCTACCTTCCCTGGATGCTGCTCCAGAATGATTCCCCCCTGAAGCCTCTCGCATCCTACCAGCTTGGGTCCCATCTTTCTTCAAGCACAAATCAGAGCCTGAAAGGCACACACACACCATGTGTTCTTACCTCTCCAGGGTCCTTACACCTCAGCAGTAGCAGCAGCTCCAGACAGAACTGACCCCCCATCCTCCCTGCACAGAACCCCTGTCCACTGTGGGAACGAAGGATGCTGGAGAAAAGGACACTGTTCTAAGAGCGAGAGGAGCCAGGCAGGCTCCCCAGCTGGAATGTGTAGCTAGAGGCCCTGGGAGAAGGCCTGGGTCACTGTGATCCTCTGAGTCAGACACCCTGGGGAGCTCTCAGCTCTCCAAGGCCTCCTTGGGCATACAAGGCTGAGAGGCACTGAGCACTTACTAAGGGGAAAGTCTGCAAGTTACAAAGTTGACACCAATGGTTACATAGACTCATGCCAGTTCACAGTGAATGGTAGAGATGCAATATGAATGCTGGACAGAACAAATCATTTCCATGAAATGCTAGCTCATATATATGATAAGAGATTTGTATCAAGAATACATAACGAACTCTTACAAGTCAATAATAAAAAGACAAATAACCTGATTTAAAAATGGGCAAAGGTTCTGAATAAACAGTTCTCTGAAGAAAACATTCAAATGGCCAATAAACACATGAAAAGATGCTGGACATCATTAGCCATCAGAAAAGTGCAAATCAAAACCACAATGAGATTAACACCTCACACCCAATAAGATGGGAAAAAGAAACGTTGGCGAGGATGTAGGGAAACTGGAACTCCCATACATTGCTGGTGAGAATGTAAACTGCATTGTAAAAACAGTTTGGCAGTTTCTCAAAATGTTAAGCATAGAGTTCCCATATGACCCAGCAATTCCATCTCTGGTTATATACTCAAGAGAACTGAAATTATATAAGGTCTGTCCAGAAAAAGTCCAGCCATTGTTAATGTAATGAGAACAGTTTGCCCAACATCGATGTAACCTGGCAGCCAAGGAGAGTGGAATGGAACGCACATGCGTGAACAATGACAACTTCACTGTGCTAGTCAGTGGGGGCGGTAGACGCCTTTGAGTGAGCATGTGTACTGTGTGTTCATTGCATTCAAAATGACTCAGTAAGTAGAGCGTGAATCTGCATCTAATTTTGCGTTAAGCTTGAACATTCCTCCACGGAAACTATTTGGATGATTCAGAAGGCCGCAGCTATGGGCAACTGGTGATTGGCAGCTTCATCATGACAACGCACCTGCTCATGCAACATGTTTCATGCAAATCCCCCAAGTGACTCAGCCTCCCTACAGCCCAGCTTTGGTGCCCTGTCATTTCTGGCTTTTCCCAAAACTACAATCACCTTTGAAAGGGCAGAGATTTCAGGCAGATGATGAGATTCAGGAAAATATGATGAGGCAGCTGACGGCAGCAGGGAGAACTATGTGAGGACCCCAGGTGCCTACTTTGAAGGGCACTGAAACATCATTGCCCTGTGTACCGTGCTTCTCATATCTTATTCATTAACTGTCTCTATTTTTCATATTACATGGCAGGGTACTTTCTGGGCAGACCTCATAAGTCCACACAGAAACCTCTACACAGACTTGTTCACAGCAGCATTATTCAACTGATGAGTGAGTAAATAAAGTGCAGCATATTCATATAATGGAACATTAATCAGCTATAAAAGGTAATGAAGTACTGATTCATGTCACAACATGGATGAACTTTGAAAATATCAAGCTAAGTGAAAGAATCCCAACACGAAAGACCACAGATTGTACAATATGATTCCATTTATATGAAATGTTCATGACAGGCAAATCCATAGACACAGAAAATAGATTAGTGGTTGGCAGAGGCTGGGGGGACGGAGGCAGTAATGACTAAGAGGGATGGGGTTTCTTTTTGGGGTGATAAAACAGTTCTAAAACTGTGGTGATGATCGTACACCTCTGAATATACCATTACATTATACACTTTAAATGAGTGAACTGAACGGTATGTGAATTATATCTCAATAAAGCTGTTATATTAAAAATGAAATGTCAGCCCTATTTCCTCACACAACCCTTCCTCAATCCCATGGGGCTCCTCTGAGGCAACCGTTACTCCTATAGGCTCGCCTGTGGGGCCTGGCAGTGGAGTGAGGGCTTCCGGCGAGCGTGGAGCTGGCCTCCCGCACATCAGGACGCCTCTCCCCAGCTTCATTTCTAGGCCACTGGTAGCAAGAATTCTGCCCTTGCTTCATGGTTCAGCCCACTCCTCCCTGACTTCTTTGTCAGCTCCCTTCCCAGAACATCCATGGTCCCCATTGTAAACTTAGAGTCGTATCCCATGTGGCCACGGTCTCCAAATAAATTACATGTGACTTAAGCACAATGGGTCCTCGCTGCTCCATGACTTCTCATGGCGGAAATTCAGTAGTTAATTGTTACTTGTCACCTTTTTTTCTAAGGGAAAAGATCTATTTTTTGTTTAGCATTTTTAATATAAAGTTATTGCCTATCGGGGCTTTTCTGCATTTTTACTATTATAAGTAAAAATAAAATTAGGAGATGATGCCAATGAAAGAAGCAATTCAATGAAGGGAAAGCCACCGTTGTCATTGGATTAAAAGAATGCAACATTCTTACATAAAATTTTCATCCACTAAGAGAACTATATTAGAGTTCCTGACATTTTAATTATTCTTTCATTCAAATTTTATTTTCAATTACAGTTTGCATTCAGTATTATTTTGCATTAGCTTCAATTGTACAACATAGTGGTTAAACAATCATATACTTCACAAAGTGTTCTATTTCAGGACCACGTATTTTAATTATTAATATTCATCATCATTATATGTTTTGTTTTCATATTCTTCACCTTTCTAAACCATGCCTGGGGACAATGGACCAATGCTCATAAACATTATTTTCTTAATGATAACTAGTTCCATCTTGCCCCATGCTCAATTTTGTTTGAATGAGTGCTATTAGGACTAAAGTCTAAAAAAAAAGGCTTGCTAGTGGCCCCAATTAGCTGCAATGCCCAGGGTCTGGCATTTGTCATACTTTGGACCACCATGTAATTTTTGCTTATTTTGGATTTGTCTTAAAAATTACAACCTTTAACAGTCCTTAAAATTTTTCATTTTTAAAATTGGTACCACGGTCCTCTGAAGGACGTTTGGGGAATTATGAAAGAGTAGGCTTTGCCATTGGAGGATAAGCAAGGAGGCAAATGCATGTTCTCAAGAGACCCCACCTCTGTTCATTTGGCACTGAAATGTCCATACAGGCTTTTTCTCAAACACACTTCAGTGCTGTGGGTAATAGAAGTCAAAGAAGAAAACTCAGAGGAACACGCTGTGTTACTTTTTAAGGGAAAAAAGTGGGGGAAATCAAAGGGTTTAACAATTTTATTCACTGGCTTACATTCAGCGACTCTGAAAATTTGGCCACTGCTCAGGTTTGTGAATTTCTATGGAAAATGAACTGTGTTTGGCAAGCTCAACCAAATATGAGGCTGATAAAAAAAAAGTTTCATGCTTTCTCAAGACCTTATGCCACTAACTGTGTGGGATTGGAAAAACTGTTCAAATGTCAATTTAAACACTATAAATAAATGATTTTCTATACCCGTATGAATTAATAAAATTCTGTTTATTTCAGACCATAACTTGAACTAAACTTTCTTTGAGTTTTAATTAGGAATTATTTCACCAAGAATAAGAACTTGAGATTAGGCAGGTTGAGTTCAGCAGAGTTTTGTTTCAGAGTTAGAAATGTTAACGCAACACTTTATGGAGAATTGACCGAAAATTCAATTGACACGAAGGTTGTTAGGAAGCAGGTCTTGAACTCAAAAAAGGGAGGGTTAGGCCAAAAGAAATAAAACATTGTAACAGCCCAACTCATTACATAAAAGAACACTGTGGTAAGTTCCGTCGGGAAGTTCATGACTTGGGAATATTATCTCTAAACCAGTCATCTCTGAGTTTTATAGAGTTGGCCATCCAACTGCCTTCTTGACCCTTCCATCTGGTATCTCAGAGTCATCTCGAACTTCACTTATCCAGCCTTGAACTCTTGACTTTCCCTCTTGGCAAATGTCTTTGTACCTAAGCCTCCTACATTTTAAGAGGTTTTTATAAGCCTTCATCCCAGTGCCTGGTATGCACACCTGCTCAATAAATGTTGTTGATGATAATATTGAGGATGCTTGATGATGATGAAGACGATGATGATTTTCATGCATCCAATTAGCTGAGCCAGAAACCAAATAGTTTCGCATTACTCTTCTCTTCACCTCATGCCCCACATTTAATTCATTCCCAGATTGTGTCACCTATGCTGCCACAATAAATCAGGAATCCAAACCCTCCTCTCCAACTCTACTTTTATCATCCCGCCTCTAGGCTCCATCATATTTATCCTGAAGAAATTTAACAGTCTTCTAAACAAACGAAAAATATCCACTCTTGCCCTTGCCCAGTTAACTGTCCCTGGAGGAAATCAAAGAACCTTCTTAAACACCAATTTTCATTACTAAGATGAATATAGTGCATACCCATGTGTTTATTAAATATACGCAACAACCTTATGGGGTAGATAGTGTTATTACTTCTATTTTATTTTAGGGGAGGAATCAAGTATATCTGAGACCACTCTGACCCTAAGAAGCAAATCTAGAATTCATACTCAAGTAGTCTGGCTCCAGAGCTGAGCATTCAACTGCAACACAAAGTACCATGTCATACGCAGAGACATTGAAATAAAGAACAAACTGACAGTAAACAGAGGGGAGGGGAAGGGGGATAACAGGGGAAAGGAGAGGAAGGGTCGTCAAGGAACATGTGTAAAGGACCCATGGACAAAGTCAAAGTGGGGGGTAGAATTGAGGGTGGGGGGTGGGGGTGGGCGGGGCAGGGAAGAGTGGAGGTGGGTAAATGGGGACAACTGTAGCTGAATAAGAACAAACAATTTTTAAAGAAAGAAAACAAACACACACACAAGGAAAGCCTGTCCATTCACTTCCATCGCATGCAGGATAAAATCCATCTGCATTGGACTTCTCCATGCGCAGAGTGTGGCCGAAGTCCTCAGTCTCCCTACCCATGCCTCCCCCTTTCCGCTTGTGCTCCTGACACTCACGGACAAGGCAAGCCCGGTCCTGCAAAGGGGTTCCTGCCTGCTCCGCTCCCAGTGCCTGAACTGCTCTTTCTAGGCATTTTCACGTGGCTGGCTCCTCCTTCTTTATCTTGAATCCCACTCCCTCAGAAAAGCCCTCCCTGACCGCCCCAATTTGAAGTCACTGTTCCCTGGCTCCTCGAACTCAACCACCCTGTCGATTTTCTTCTCAGCACTTATCTCAACCTGTAATTGCTTCCATATGCTTGTCCACTTGTCTGCTGACGGTCTCTCCCACTGGTCTGGAAGCTTCACAAGGATAAATAATATTTATGACTACAGGTTTACTATCTAGCATCATGCCTTGCACATAGCAGATGCTGAGAGAATTTGATAAACGGTTGCATGAAGACAAGTAGTTAGTGATATGAAACATCCATCTGGACCTTAGACTCTCCAAGCGAGGCTGCAGGATCAGAATCAGAGTCACCCAGGCATGCTTTTGTCATAGAATCCTAGCGCTCTGTGTTATTTTAAACACTTACCTTTGAGTTTTCTAAAGAATCTTTATAATTTGGATTTTGGCATGATTCGGCAAGGAAATAACTCACAGGATTCTTGTCTGTGCTTTTTAAAGTAATTGTTGTACATTTTTAGGAATACTTGCTAAGAGAGAAAAAAATGTACATTATAAATTGCTTTCACTTGGGAAAAGATTGTTAAAAATATTTACCGACAAGAAAATTGATACATAATATGTTCTTCTATACCTAGGTAAGCATTTATATAATTACATTGGAAGCCCACGGTTGCCTGCTCAGCTTGCGGACGCTTGCGTGGGCCCCTGGAAAGCTTGTGGCCCCTGAGCCCTGTAATGTGTATAATGGACAGAGTGGACCAGCTGGAGTCCAGTCCTGAATCGACCACAGTAAAATTTCTGGGGCCCAGGAATCTGCATTTAGAAAGCTGCCAGGAAATCCTTATGCAAATAAAATTTAAAAGCCCTTTTTCTTTTTATCTAGACTCATGGCTATTGCTTTAGAAAAATAAACAACTGATATCCAGTATCTGCTCTTAAATTTGTGGTTTAATTCTGAGAAATCTAAGATAATGTTTCCCATAAAGAAAAAATATGCACTGTTAATTGATGTGTAGCTCCCTAAGTCTCCAGAAATGCAAAATATCAATACCTTTTTGGTCAAGTAGATCATCTTTGATAACTACATTTTGTTTGCATGTACCATGGGAGTAAAGGGACAGGCGCCCCTTCCTTTGGTGGGGGAGCATGAACCACTTGGCCACACAGAAAGGTTAGCAAGGTAAGTGTCATATCCCATAACTTGACTACGTTCTGTGTGTCCCACCTTTTGGCGTCTCTGGGCCACACCGGCAGAAGAAGAGTTGTCTTGGGCCACACATTAAACGTACAAGCACTAACGAAAACTGACGAGCAAAAGAAGGTTTTAAGTATATTTATGATTTTGTGTGAGGCTGCATTCAAGGCCATTGTGGGCTGCATGTGGCCTGCGGGCCGCCCGTTGGACACCTTAGGTAGTGGATGATGTTAAGAAAATTAAAATTGAAGTCAGGAGGAGGTTTTCTGGATTGCTTAAAAGCAAAGGCGGCTGTTCTTTCTATTTTAAGAAAAGGTACCTAAGTTCTAGAATATGACAGAAGAGCTTAAATTAAAAAGAAAAACAAAACAACAATAAGACACTCCGCCATGTTTGTGATAGCAAGTCAATAAATGAGGGAATAACTTACATCCCTGTCCGTAAGCCCTGCCTTCCATTTCCTTTCCTCCCAGTCTTTCTGGAACCCACTTCAGTCAGGCGTTTGCTCCCCCCATCCATCAACACTGCTCTTACTAAGGTTATCAATGACCTTTTACACTACCAAGTCCTCCGACCAATCCTCAGCCTTCATCTTACTCAACTCACCAGCAGGGTAACGCCACAACTGACCCAAACAAGAACTCTCCTAAGAGTCTAAGTAGGTGCTATTGCTACATATACTAATTGATCATTATACATTATCTAGAATTGTACCTGGCAAACAGACTCAGCATAGAGACACCGGTTCTGTAAAATCCTCCACAAAATCGTCATTTTTTTCTCGTGGAACATAATCTTCCTTGACAAAATGTTCAGATTGTCAGTGAGTAATTTCCACTCATATCTTTTTCTAGAAAGGTATTAATAATGCAAATTATCCAGAAAAAAAAAAACAACAACAGTTGTAAACGAGCTTCTCCAAATCCCACAGTGAGGATGTGAATTGCTTCACAGGATTCTTAATGATGCCTGAATTATCCTTTTTTGCTCATTAAAAAAAACAAAAACAACAACAACAAAAAAACTAGTACCATCACATGAAGTGCATTTATTGTTCATGTGGGCAGTGTATGGAGTGGTCATTCCTTTGCATTTTGGGATCGAGTGAGCTGATCTGGGTAATATCAGCTATCCTGCCCACAACTGATCCTAAAAACCAGACCAAAAGCCATTATTCTTCCTTACAGCCAGAGGCACGAGGAAAAGGTGGCTGGAGGCTTCTGCAAAATGTTTGGCTGAACATAAGCAAGAGATACAGGAAAGGAAAAGCTTTTCTTCCCGTATGCCAGGGTTTCTCAGACTCCGTGCTATTGACATATTGGGTTGAATCACTATCTGTTGTGGGGCTGTCCTGTGCATTGTCAGATGTTTCGCAGCAATTCTGGCCTCAACTCACACTAGATGCCAGCAGTATCTCTTCTGCTGTGACAACCAAAAATGTCTCCAGACATTGGCAGGTATCCCCAAGGGTGGAAATAAACCCACATTGGGAACCACTAACCATGGTTAGATTTATCCCCAAACCACCAGTTTCTCTCAATACTAGCTTAGAGATGCTTAGAGGAACGTAAAGTGAAGAGAATTACAGCAAGAAGACCCAGTGTCAACAGATGAAGCCCACCATACCTGTGAATTTTTGGTGACCTGAGCCTCTAAAATTTCTAATTGCTTAAGCTGGTGTGAGTGAGTTTTGCCAGGGGCATCAAAGCACATTGTTTTATTCCAGGGCGTCCTGCCGCTTAGGGCGGGGTTCTGTGGCTTTCCTTCCATGTGTAGGACAGAAAAAATGGCTCATCTTTCCATTTGGTAATTGCTGCTTATTTGCAATTTGTATGGAATTGTAGAATTTTAAGGCAGGAAGGGATTTTAAGGAAGGAGAATTAAGCTAAAACCAATATCTATGTTTACTTTCAAAGAAAGGATTTCAAAAGAGTATTAAGCCATGTGACTCCAAATATCAGGCAAAGAGCCACTATTGACTTCAAAACACTTCCTGAGCATGACAAGTCGCCATACATCTTGCATAAAAAGCAAAGGGAGACATTTTCTTATGGCTACATGCACTTCAATGTTCACTTCCCCCTAAAAAAGAATTCTACGTGGGTTTAATGACTAAACCAATTATCTACTTACAATGGACTTCCTGTCGTTTCTGTGGGCAGAGTTGTTAGTTAATTTTACCATCCAGCAGCATATATACTTTTTAATGTGAAAACTGATAAGCAAATAGAGCTCGCATAATTGGTGGACTGTTAAAGTCAGGGTATAGTTGGGAGGAGGAGAAGATAAAATATAATCTATTTTTTATAATTTTTATTGTTTTTTATAGTATCATGTTGTATTTTCCTTGTTTACAAAAGCAATCGAAGCTTATAACTAAAAACCAGAAATACAGAAATAAGCAAACTAAATAATATTAAAATAATCTATGATTCAAGAACCAGTCACTGATTATGACTTAGTGAATATTCGCCCAACTAGTTTTCTAATATATTGAGATTTTCTTCCTAAAAAGCATCATATTATTTTGAAATCTACTATAATGTATTTTAAAAGTTTATTTTACCAGATATTTAAGTTGTTTGTAATTAATTCCCATTGTAAATAGTGCTTCATATGAATTGTTGCCTGAAAATAAGTTATACAGGCTCAAAAACAAAAATGTAAGAAAAAACACAAAGTAAGTTCTGAAAAATGGACCAAGGCATAGGACATCATTGGCTTCAGTGCTGTTATGATTCAGTTGCAGATTCAAGGACAGAAAGCAGCCTCAAAGAGGGCAAAGGGGAGGGAAGAGCAAGCCAGTGTTGCAGTGAAGGAAACTACTCAGGTGACAAGCATAACAGAGCCAACACTATATGAACCTAATGGAGAAACATTCAACAAATTAACCCCGAGCAGGTTTATAGAAAAAGAACAGGCTTTACCCAATCTTTTGATTAGAATCCTGTGATGGCAACGCCAAATAGCTGTATTTAGATATATGTTCACATACATGAGGTCTGTCCATAAGGTATCCGGCCATGTACTATGAAAAATAGAGACATTTTTTGAAGAAGATATAAGATACATGAAATACTGTACACAGGACAATGATGCCTCAGTCCCCTTCAAAGGAAGCACCTGGGGACCTCACACAGTTCTCCCAGTCACTGTCAGCTGCCCTGTCTTTACCTGAATCTTATTGATGGCCTCAATCTCTTCCCTTTCAAAGGTGATTTTCGTTTTGGCAAAAGCCGTAAGTCACAGGACGCCAAATATGAGCTGTAGAGGGGTTGAGTCACCTGGATGACTTCATGTTTTGCAAAAAAACTGCACGAGACGTGATGCATGAGTGGGTGCACTGTGGTGATGAAGCTGCCATTCACCAGTTGCAAACAGCTGTGGCCTTCTGAATCATTCGAATAGTTTCCGCGGAGGAATGTTCAAGCTTAATGCAAAATTTGATGCAGATTCGTTGCTCTATTCGCTCATTTTGAATTAGATGGCCACACAGTGCACCTGCTCACTCAATAGCGTCTGCCACTTGCACTGACTAGTACAGTGAAGTCATTATTGTTCACGCATGCGCATTCTGGTCCACTCTCCTTGGCCACCAGGTAACATCGATGTCATGCAAACTGTTATCATATTAACAATGGCTGGACTTTTTCCGGACAGACCTCGTATGCATTTATACCTATATCTATATCCATATTTGCATTCATAGCTGTGTTTATACTCATATCTATGCCTTTACCTATATGCGTACCCGTAACTGTACCTCTGTATTGATCCATCCATCCATCCACCCATCCACCCATCCATCCTTCCACCCATATATTAGTGGTTCTCAAACTTGAATGTACATTGGAATTTCCTGGAGGGCTTGTTAAAACACAGGTTCCTCTCTCCAACCCCAGAGTTTCTGATTCAGCATGTCTCTAACATAGTCAAAGAATCTGCATTTCTAATATATTCGCAGGCGATACAGATGCTGCAGGTGTAGAGATTACACCTCAAGAGGGGCTGCCTACACTTCCACCTGTATCTTTGTCCCTATATCATTATCAACCTATATTTTAGTGAACATGTGGGTGCCCCCACACACTTTTATCATCTTCTCGTGTAACTATAAGCCACAGTGCTACATACTATACAAAACAGATATTACAGTGCTTTCTGATTTTCTCCAACTAATTTAATAATAAAATTTTTAAGATAAAAAAATTATTCCCATGTACCTTCTTCCTCCCAGGCAAATAGTTCAATTGTGGTACATTTCTTGTTTTTACTTGATTTTCACTGACTTTGGCTTTTAACTTGATGTATTTACATCTTAACGATTCAGATTTATTTTCCAAACAGTGAGATGAAACAGGGACGACTCAAAGGCAGCTTCATTTTTAAATTGGCCAGGCTTTTGTAAACAAGCTCTTGACTGAGCAATTTATAATTCTCTAAACAGTTGGAGGAAAATATCACACGGTAAAGCAGATGTTATTCTCTTAACTTCGTTTTTTTCAGGCCTACAATCATTGTCTACAGTACTGAACCAACCGCATTCCTTCAAGTAAATTTTGGCTTTGCTGGATGTCAACCATGTTAACCGAACTCAAGATGTGGTTCAAAGAACAAAGCTTCTCAGAGGCAGCTCTGTGGCATGCTTCCTCATGCTAGTTTGACAGTGCTTGATTTAAGGGTTGTGTTGGCACATGTTTGCAGCATGCAATGGGAACACAATTCCCCAAATGCCAACCTTAACCTAAATAAAAGCTAGGCCTGCATCTCCTCAGGGTCAAGTTAAAAAATATGGGCTGTGATGTCTCAGACCTTGGTGGGTACCAATTAGTGGGAGACGAGACATGAACCCAAGGAAATGTAATTGGTAATTTTAATGGATAAACAATTGAGAAAAAAGGTTATTTTGTGCTGGTGCAGTTGGGAAAAACTTTATATTCCATTTGTTGAAATATTTTAGAAACAGAAGTTATTTCTTCAGAAAGCAAAATGCAGACATTGGAAAGGCAGATTTTTACAGATAAGGTCAAAGTGAAGACTGTCTGGAGTGAGGAGTTAATGTGTGACAATAGAAGGAATAATCCCAAGAATGATGAATTTCACTAATGAAGCGATTATAAATTACAGCCACCTACAATCTACCACGAATGTCTTTTATGGTGGGCACCAGAATAAATGGGAAAATAGGACAAAAGAGAACTTGTGTCCTAATGGAGAAAAGGAAGTTGTGCATTTTGGTCAGTTCAGAGAAAATATCTGTTTTCTCCTTAATATATCTATAGATCGATAGTTAGATGTGTCCAAACACACACATATACACATTCAGGCTTTATGAAATAATTCATATATATATATATACATATATATATATATATATATGATCCCCTTGTTCCTATGAAGCATTAAAAATACCCGTAATTGCAAGTATTTCAGCAAATAGCTATGGAATGAATGATATTGTCAGCAAACATTGAAAAAAGCTGTCACTAAAAAAAAAAAAAGTTACAAAACAGAACTCATAGACCGTAATAATAAAGAAATCTGCATTTTAACATCTAATATATTCATGTAAGTGTTTTTTTCCCTTGGTTTAAAGACATGTCCAATATAAAAAGATAAGTTATCACAAATTGAGCTATGAAGAGAATTTTCTGGAAGCATTGTCACAGGAGAAATGGCGACTGTTTCTAAAACTTTTTTTATGCAACAACTAGCCTATAATTCCAATTTGTTTAAACATCTGTTTTATTAGGCATGAATTTAGTTGCAAAGTGGTATTTTGAAGTAAAAGTTAGTAGAAAAGAGAGGAAAAGTGATCATTTTCTGAAATGATCATCTTTCCTAAAGAAATGTAATGTTTTACTTATAAGGAATAGTGAGGTAAGTGCTACTCACAAGTAACTTCTTAATACAGTGAATGAATGAATAAAAGAATTCATTTTAAAAATCACTTGGTTCTCAGATCTTAGCTTGAGAACTTCAAGAGATACAACACACACACGCTAATTTTCAAATGAAACCTAATCCTATTAAAAACAAACATGTGAAAAGAAGCTATAACTGCCCATCACACCAAAGCATGCACAGTTTAGCTAGGGCCGTTATAGCAGTTTTCACATCGTTCAAATTCAGGCTGTAAAAGCACGAATAAAACACAAAGCAGTTAATCAAAAAAGTTCGCATCAGAAATTCAAAAACATTTGTCACAGGACTGGAGTAAAACTTTTTACCCCCATTATTCATATAAACTGACCTTAAAATCAAAGCTGCCCATATCTTTGTGAGAAAGTTTTATGAAGGAATTCTGGAAATTGAGATAAAGAACCCATTAAGAGATTATTTTTTCTTTGCACTGTGATGGGACATACATGAGTAAGACAGTTGGCACGCCCATTAAAACACTGATGCCAACTTTTGAGTTGCAAAATATCCCAGGTCTGTGAAACTTCTCAATAAATTGTTGGGGAATTTTTAAAAAATGTTTTAGTGAATTATCTATAGTAGAGAGTTTCTCAACCTTAGTATTCGTGACATTTGGGGCCAGGTCATTTTTGTCGTGGGGGCTGGGAGAGGGTGTGATGCCTTGTGCACTGAAGGATGTTTAAGCAGTAGCCCTGGTCTCCACCCAGTAGGTGCCAGCAGCAAACCACTTACTCCTCATTGTGACATCGAGAATGTCTCCAGACATTGGCAAAAGTGTCCTGGGGAACACCATACCCACAGTGAAAGCACACATTTACACCAGCTGGTTTGATCAATTGATGTAGCAAATATTATAAATCTATCCAAAATTTTATACTCATGCAGAACTCCTGTGAATTTTCTCAAGTTCTGTATACACATTTTCATATTTAATCACAACAGATTGACAAATCTGGAATGACTGCTTCTGAGGTATAAATATTTTTAAAATCCAGTAAAATATTACTTCTTATGATCTTATGAAAATTTCCAAGGCTTCTCATCCAGAATTTGTGAGCTGGGGCTTAAACCAAAATGTCATCACTGTTTTGTATAATGCTCACAGATTGTTACCATTGGAAATTGCATGGGAATAATGCTGCTTGTGTTGTACTCTAGATGAAGGAAAACAATCTGTTTCCCCTGTGTAAATAGAAGCTAAGGCCCTGGCTGGTGTGGCTCAGTGGACTGAGTGCTAGCCTGCAAACCAAATGTTCGCCGGTTCAATGCCCAGTCAGAGCACATGCCTGGGTTTTGGGCCAGGTCCCCAGTAGGGGGTGCGCAAGAGGCAACCACACACTGATGTTTGTCTCTCTCCCATTCTCCGCCCTTTCCTCTCTCTCTCAAAATAAATAAATAAAATCTTTTTTAAAAAAGAAAAGAAACTAAGAATAATATTGCTGAGGATGGTATACCTTAAAATTCTAAAGATTTTTATGTGTTATTAGATATATCTTATATAAATTGTGATAGTTTGTATTAATTACCCATGAATCAGCTGGGGAAAATCCTTCCTGGAAGATTATTACAGAAATACTCAATTACAATAAATATTTAATGAGATGTTTGCCCTTAAAATTTGTCTCAGTAGAAATTACTAGTAAACCGAATGAAGAAAAAGTATAGGCAAATTTTCTTGGCTAAGTTTATTTTAAAATATGTGACTATATTATTTAATGATAGGAAATCTGGAGAGCAAAATGCTTATCAATAACTGTTAAAATTATAATATATTCGCTGAAAGTGTGGAGTAATTATTCAAATTTGACAAGAATAATTACTGAGCAAGTCAAGTGAGAACAACATGCCTCCTTCAGTAATAAAGGACAAACTATGAAAGCTGCCATTTTTATCATTTTTTTCTAAATTGTTCTTTTCTTTCCAATAATTTTCTCATGAAGATGATTGATTTGTCACTAAAGGTAATCATATCATCAGATCACCAAGACATTTCATATAATTTAATGCACATCAGAAAAAAAATGTTTGTTAGTCTGTACATATAAATTATTGGTTCAAAAAATAGTGTTACTATGTTATGCACATTCCTACATATATAAACATTTCAAACTTACATTCTGACTGCTGTAATGAATTGACATTTATTTTTGAAATTATAATGATCTAAAAATATACCTCACTTGGAAGAGGAGAGTATCCCAGATCAAAGTCCTTTTTTATAAAAATCACTTTGTTTCTTTCTCTAGATTAGTGGTTCTCAATTGGGGTAACTTTGCATCTCCCAGGACATTTGGGAATATCTGGAGACAGGTTTGGAGACAACCTGGGGAAGGGGACTACCAGTACCTCGTGGGTAGAGGGCAGGGATGCTGTTAAATGCCCAACCATGCAGAGGACAGCCCTTCATAAAGTAGAATGACCCAGTTCCCAATGTCCATAGCGCTGAAGTCCGGAAACCCTGCTCTCAATAAAAGTGGCTTCTGGTTGAACCTGTGCAACAAAGCAAGAGCACCCAATTCAAAATGTTGTGAGGAGAGAGAATCCCTTGTAGAGCATGTCATATTTTACCAAAGGGATTTTCCCTCTCCCATGGAAGGTGGAACTTTAACAATCCCTTCTTGGTACTGGTGGCATCTTAGGGGGCAGGAAACAAAATGGAAGATGGCAGGGGCAGTACAAGCAGCCCCAAATGAGCGATCCTTGTACTGCTGTTCTCCAATGGAATAGATCTTATCTGAGTGGCAAGTATGGACTTCGACGCTGAGTCAAAGCAATGCTTTCACTGTGAAACAGGAATTACTTGACACGCTAAGAAAAACACATCATAAAAATTAACACAGCTCAACCTAAGCTTGAACTGAAGTTTAAACTGAAGCTTAAACTTAAACTTAAGTTTGAATGACTATCGTTTTTCCCTCCAATGTCAACCATAAGTGATACTCTGTATTGCTGGGGAGTCACTATTAAAATCAAACTTTTAACAGCCTTAAGTAAACATCTTCACTCTCCACAAAACCAAGTGACAGCAGAGTAATATGACTGCTTACAGCTGCAATGCTTCACGTTGAACTAAACACGTTAAACTTTGGCTAAAATTCCTCTTCAGTGGCATATAGCATCTTTTCCAAATAAAACTGTTTTTTAACTAATTCATTAACTAATGCCCTCGTAGACTCCTTAATTAAAACCTAGGATAGATTTGAGACCAATAATCCATTGATTATACAATAAATGCACATTAAGTTTAAAAAAAAAACTCTATGTTCCCGGATATAAATTACTTTATAAGTTTGCGTTATGGTCTGGCACTGTGTAAATTACTCATGTCTTACCCCACCCAAAGGGAAAAAATAGAAAACGTCATGCTAGGGAGAAAAAAATGTTTCCTGTGTGTTGACGTCTCCTGAGTGGCTATGATATTCTCTAGATTGTAGGCCATCAACAGTTCAGGAGACAGGTGTCAAATTTCGGAACGGGTTAGGAGTGAGGAGCTGACGTAAGCAAAGGGCATCTGGCTTTCATTCCTGCTAAGAAAGAAACCAAAATCTTGCTCACACATTCCATTACAAAGACTTGAAAGGAGAAAAAAAAGTTCCTCTTGAATTTTAAATCATCCAGGACAAAATATATCAATAATTTATCCTTTAGTGTGAATGACTTTAATCAGACTCTTTTGTTCTAAGGCCAAACGGAGTTCAACCCTGTAAAGATTAGAAGAGATTTGAAGTGGCTGGATGTTTTACAAAGTACCAAATAAGTTTGGAATGGTAAACACCTTTGGGAAGGACAGAGCAAGTGAGCACCGTAATCCAGAGGAGTAGTTCTGGTGAGTATAGCGGCCTTTAAATACCAAAAGATAAGCCAAAACATCACTCCGCCAAAACACAGATGTTATAAATTCATTTAGTGCCTACTTACCAAGTCCTCTACCAGGTGTCAGGAATGCAGTTGCTGTAGTAGAAAGATAGGAATGATTGAGTCTGAGCTGAACTCCACAATGGTTCCTAAGACTTTTGAGCCAAACACCATCTGCTTTTGAATGTAATCTCATGGTAAAGAGGAAAATAGACTGTGTTGACTCAAACAAAAAGACTAGATCTTCATTTACAACAGGTTGGTGACCGCAGAAGTTACCCTAAACCTTTGGTTAATCCCCTCCATTAGAAACCACTTTACGGGGAGGGCCGAAGACATCGGCAGGGCCACTGCCGAAGCAGTCAGCACCAGGCCTGCATCCTGGGCTCGCATTAACGTGGCCCCCTTTCGAATAACATTCAGTGAGGGTTTATAGTGAAGCCCTTAAGAAAATCACTTTAGTGTTGTAAGTGCTGTAGTTTTAGTATTAGATTGGTGAAAATGTCCTCATTTTCCTGAAAGAAGAATAAAAGGGTTCCTGAAATCATTTCTGAGCTTTGTCACAGGCATAGCTACGGTACAGAGAAATGTGTCCCAGTGACTTCGTGGACCAACACAGGACTGGACAGGGTGAGGAACAGTACAAAATCTTTTTAGTACCGCTTATCTCTAAGTTTTGGGGGAGTCCAGACTTTGCTAAAAGGCACCTGAGGCTTTGGTGTACAAAAATTTTAATTTCAATTTAATTTTCAACACATCCGATACTAATCCACGGCTAGACTGTTCTTCGTGACAGATAACTGAATGTTCTAACCAAACTCTCCTGGGCTACCAAATAACTAATTCTCTGAAAGACAATCAATCTGACAATCAATAGAGGCATTATGGTGACTCATTAAAACAGGCAAGTGTTAGTAATGAGATTTTCCTCTAAAGGGCAGCTCTAGCATCGTTATAATGCAACTAATCCCATTACATTTACGCAAGAACAGATTCCAAACTTTAATAATAAACTTCCTGAAGGCAGAAAAGACTGGGCAATATTGACACCAGTCTTATGAGATCATTATGGGAGGTTCCTGAAGTTGAGGCTAAGGCAGTGATTCATTCGTTCTCTCCACGACGCTAGCGATTTTATGGATCCATATTGCAGTAGACATTTTTCATTATTTCACAGGTCTGCTTTGGACATTCAATAATCTGACTTTCTTATCACCATCAGTGGTTTGCTTAGCTAGGTGAACACAGAAGAATGACGAACTGAAAAATGTGAAGCCATTTTCTCCCTCCCCTACCTGAAATTAAGTAATAGATTTGACAACTGTTTTAATGAATTGATTAATTTAGTAATTACTGGCTATCCCTTATTTCTGTGATCTACCCCACCTCTTTCCAACAGGTTGCTCGAGAATTGCATCTGTGTTAAAGTATATTCACAATAAGATTCTGGCCATCATTTTACAACCACCGCCACGACCACCACAATAACAACAAAAGCTAACAATTATTCAGCACGTGCCGCAGGCCAGCTACTGTTCTATTCCACCTCAGGGTGTTGCACCATGCTGGTTAAACGTCCGAAGAGATCCCACCAAATTTCTCAAGGGTTAATGACATACTCATAGTTCTTGGAATTCCAGAAACCATAGCAACTATCATCTTGGTATCTTTGACTAGAATGGTCTCATGTTGAAAAATAAATAAGCACGATCCTCCAATGCATTCCACAAATATTAATTGAGGGCCTCCTGTGCGCCAGGCACTGCGGTCTGGACTCTAGATATGGCCACTCATTTCATCGTTGAAACAACACCATTGTTCCCATCTTACGCAGAAAGAAACTTGGGAAAAACTTGCCCACAGACCCACAGCTAGGAAGCGGCAGAGTCAAAATGAAGAGAATACACTTAGCTAATCATTTGAGTCCCTTGGTGAATAACGTCACCACTCATCCCAGTACCCAAGCTGGAAACTCGAGGATACACTCCCTCCCCCGCCGCCAGTCTCCCTTACTTACGACCTCCGCTGAACTGGTCAGTTCTCCTGAGTGGCTTCTCAGACTTTTCCCTTCTTCCTCTCCATTCCAAAATCCTGGACTTGGCCCAGGCACATATAGGCTTTCTTGCTTTGTTTTATTTTGATTGAAGTGAAATTCAATAATATGAAATTATATTTACATAATAGACATAGTAGAAATGATGTAATATAAAATTTGCCATTTTAAAGTGTACGGTTCGGTGTCACCTAGGCCATTCATGATGCTGTGTACCACCGCCTCTACCTTGTTCCCAAACAGTTTTAGTATCCAAAAAGTAAAGACAGTATCCGATAGTGTCTCCGTCTTCTCCCTCCCCACAACTGCTAATCTATTTTCTGTCTCTATGGACTTCTCATTCTAATATATTCATTCCAGTTCCTTTAGGTTTTAAAGGTTTAGCTAAAGGCTTCTCCCAAGAACTGGCCCATTGTTTGCACTAAACGGCCCTCTTTCTGCCACCCGAGTTTCATTCACAAGCTCCCCTTCAGTCCATCCCTTAGAAATATGCTTTCTTTGAATAAACTCAAATTATTCAGTATTTTGTACCTCCCGTTACAGAGCCTCCTGTGACATCTAGCTTACTTCCATGTTTGGAGTGCTGATGAATCTTAAAGACGTATGTACACATTCACCTTCATTTGCAAGTTCTTATTATGCAAAGCAACACAGAAGCAAGCTAAAATGCTCCAAAGTGCGCATGCATTCCCTTGTCCGCAGTGCAGGAGGCCCAGCCAACGATGCGGAGGGCTCCTCCATCTGATATCTAGCGGAACGAATCCATGAAGGAACCTCTCTTCCAACACGAATACCCAGGGCGTGACCCAATTTCAACAGTTTTGAGAAAGTGCATTTCTAAATTAAACTTTTCACTTTCAGATAATCACAGATTCACATTCACCAGTAAGAAATAACACAGAGAGCTCTCCTGCTATCTTTTGCCCGGCCTCGCTCGTGCCAGCTAACTCCCCCAGTGACATGCTTAGATGTAGCACAGTATCACAGCCAGGAAGCTGACACAGAGACCATCCAACAACTTTATTCAGATCTCACCAGTTTCACGTGCTCGCATTTGTGTGTGAATGTGTGTGTTCTCAGTTCTATGCAACTTCATCATGCGCAGGTTTACGTGACCACCATAAGAGTCAAGACACAGAAAATTTTGTTTTATAGCTACTTTCACCTCTCCACCTGCCACCTTCCTGAGCCTGGCAACCACTAATCTGGTTTCCATTTCTTTAATTTTGTCCTTCAAGAATGTTATATAAATGAAATCATACAGCATGTAGCCTTTCTGACAGGCTTTCTTCACTCAGCATAATGTCTTTGAGATCCATGCAAGTGGTTGAGTGTACCAGTATTCTGCTGCTTTTTATTATCAAGTTGTATTCTATGGCATAACTATACCACAGTGTTTATAACTAGAAGTACATTTTTGACTCAGTGTAGTTTCACTAACAGTACCATGCTACAGAATATAGTATGACCTGATGAGCAATTACATAAACTACTTTGTTTTTTATGACAAGACCTCCACAGTGAAGTGAAAAATGAAGTCATTTTTTTCTGTATATTTTAAACGAAAGCTTGCACAGGTGTTTCAGTCAGCTAAGTATTTCAGCTTAGACTATTTTATCTCTGAATTATCCAAATAATTATCTCAACATTTTTTTTTTTAAATTTAGCACACAGGGAATGTCTCTGTATTAAGTAAGTGATGGTAACTTAAAGTAACTAATGCTCATAATTATCGGGGTTTAGTCTTCTGGCCCATTTTCTCCTTTGGAATTGACAGGGTGCCTCTGAAAGTTCAAACGCACTGTATTTTTGGCAAAGGACCCTCATGCTTTGTCTGCATTTTACTGCTTCCTTTGCACCTGGGACAAACTATTTTAGGACTGTCTAGACAATCACCCGAGCTTTAAAGGTCTTTTCCTTTCTTTTCACATAATCACTGAGCATGGAAGGTAATAAATAGATGATGCTAGTATTCTCTCATCCAAGATACTATTCAAATACAGTCAGGACTGACCGCTCGCCCAGCGGTCCTGAATCCATTTCCTCCCCGCCTTAGCCATATGCACCGCTTTCCTCACTTCCACCTTCAGTAGCCACTTGATCTAGGTTCTCTGCTGCTGCTCCTCCTTTCGAGCTCTATTTAAATGATGGTGGACCCCATGGCTCTGTTCTAGGCCAACGTTTCTTAAGTCAAACCTTCTTAAGATGTACCCATGATCTGTGAATCTCCTGAGTCAGACTCACCGGAAACAAGCTCTACGACAGAAGGACAATGTGCACATTAATTGCTGAATTCCCAGCACCGGGAAGAGTCTCAGGCAGACCTCAGTGCTCAAAAAATATTTATTGAAGAAATGAAATGCCTGAAATGCTTGTGAAAATGTTGGTCCTGGGACGCACTCCTGGACTTCTAAATTGGAATCACAGTGTATCTGACATCCGAGAACCAACATCTCTGGTCTTCCGTCACATGACCTTTCATCCTTGTTCTTTCTTCAACCCAGTCCCCTCTCCCACTTCCTCGTCTTTCAGTGCTGGGGGAAGCCTTTCCTAAACTCCACCTTTACCAGGACTAAGTCAAATCTCCCTATTGTGCTCTCTCATAAAACTCTTTCTTTTCTATTTTCCCTCTGATTTAACGCAAACATAACGAAGTCCCATCTCTCCTGTCGGCCTGCCTTGGATCTTGTAGGTTTCTCTTTACCATCACACCCATATTTCCTCATCTAAGCCTTGCTCAGTGAGCCCTCAAGTAATGAATAAACCATTATTGATGATATGGATTAACATTATATGAATGTTAAAACACGAAATATATATTAACAATAAATACATGTATAAATCATAGGTTAATGATATACTAATTCATAGTTAAAGAGTGACACAAAATTCTCCTTTCAGTCCAAGCTCTCCTCTGAACTCGAAAGGCATGTAACCATCTAGCGGCTTCACATCTCTACATGGGTTTTTCTATTTCCAACTGCCCCAAAACCAAATTTTTTATCCCCCCTCCCCAATCTTGTTCTCTCAATATTTTCTTCAAGCTGACCTACTTGCTTAAGTTCAAACTTGGCAGTCCCATTTGATTCTTTCATATCCTTCACCAGCCCCCTGTCCCGTATCCAATCAAACACTTCATGTTGTTTCTTCCACCTCTAAAACATACTTGAAATCCACCCGCTCATCCCCACAGCCAGTGCCCGAGCCCAATCCTCCATCAACAGTCAACGGAATGATTGTTATGGGCCAAAGGCCACCCTGTGTCCATTCTTGTTCTCCAATAATTAACTTTCTACATAGAACTCAAGACATCAGTCAAATCATCCCCAGTTAAATACTCATCCCACTCCAGTGGCTTTCTGCTGCGATGGAATTAAGTACATGCACCTTAGCCAGGCCGTTCCTATCTGTCCACAGCCCCTCACGCTGCTGCCCGCCTTTCTCACGAGGACCCTCATTCCCATTTGGCACATGCTATTTCTTCTACCTGGAATAACTGGCCCCCTTGCCCGTTTCACATGGCTGGCTCCTTCTTGTCCTTCGGTTCTCAGATTAAATGTCACCTTCTCAGAGCAGCCTTTTCTAACATGCCCCTATTTAGAATTAGAGTCCGTCTTCTGATACCTGTTATCGTATCAGTCTATTTCCTACTCAGCATTTACCACAGTTTAAAATTCCTAATTTACTATTTATTGTTTATTAGCTTTTTCTTCCTGCATGGAAAGCTCCAACTCAATCCTGTTTACCATTTCACCACCAGCACGTCAGACAGAGTTCAGCACGTAATACTCTCAATAAATATTTGTTGCATGAATGAATAGAGAGAAGGAGAACAGTCGAAATAGAACAGCTCTAACAGATTAGTAGTTTAGTAGTGGCCAGGGCCTGGCAGCGCAGAGAGAAGCTGACTATGAAAGGGACAGCACGGGGACATTTGGAGCGGGGGGCGGGTGGAGTGACAGAACTCTCCTATATCCTGATTGTGCTGGTGATGGTACAAGTTTATGTATTTGTGAAAACTCATGGAGCTATACTCCCCAAAGGGAAGATGCTTTGACTTTGGGTGGTAGGCACAAAACGTAAATGAAGAGCATGTATTGTAGACATGTGCACTTGAAACCTATATAATCTTATTAATCAATGTCACCCCAATAAATGTAATAAAAAGTAAAAGGATGAATTTTGCTGTATGTAAATTTAAAGCAAATTAATAAAATGATTGTTTCCAAAACTCAAGTCAACCCAGAAGAAATCTAAAAACCCATGGTTCACGGGTTTAGGGCTCTTTAGCAGCGGGGTCAATGAACTTCCTACGCATGATCGAGTACTGACTCAAACTATACTTCCCTATTTCTCATTTACTAGTTGAAAGAAAGGAAACCGGAAACAAAATAAAGATGTGGAGAATAAACCAAAAAAGAAAAAGGCACAGTGGTAAAAATAATATTTAAAATAATCATGTGATAAAATGTCAGCATTTTCTGGTGACATTTGGCTTTGTTTGTATTGGCTCACCCTAGTGGTGCAGCGGCTGTGGGCTGATTTCACAATGGTGCCTCCCACATACACACCCACAGCTGACCTCTGCTTTGTGCTGTTGATAATGACTAAACTTCACATATTATGCTGGCAAAAATCTATCCCTTCCCTGGAGGGCTGTTACACATAGGGAATTATAGTTTCACAGCAGAACAATGTTTCTTTCTCAAAATATCCACCATCAACTTTCATTGGAACAAATTTATATGGGTTGATAAATTGTTGTCTTTTGCCAAATTATTAGTCATCATTGTGTAAATGTAATATGTAAATTGTAAAAAAAAAAAAAAAAAGCCCAACATATGCTGGGGAGAAGGCCCATTCTATCAGAGGAAAGCAGGGTGCAGAGATATTAATAGATTCTTTAAACACGAGGCGCATTCTCTAAAGTAAGCACATGACACGCAAATTTCATCTTGTGACCTTCCCCCCGCCCGCACCTCCACTATTGACTTTTATCCATTAGAACATGTTGATGGATATACCATTCCAAAATGAAATATTTGGATATCTGACTCCAGTTTAGGGAAAGGGAAATGGTGAGCTAATTTCCTCTTTTATCAAGCTGAATCACTGAGCTCGCTCTGTTGCTATGCACGCATAAGCCAATGCCATAGCAACTTCTAGTTTGCTCTTAAACACACAACAGCAGAACGATGCTAACAGGTACATTTTTTCAAGCCTCAGATTTTTATTTGTTTTCTTAGCAGTTTTAATTTTATACTATAATTTACAATACAGAGTTACTTAGTTATCTTTTGGGAGTCTTATCATCGCTGAGTGCCATATATATATCATCAATACCAGTACAACAGAGCTGCTTACTTCTTGGAAAATTCTCCCATAGTTTCCTTTTATTCTTCCCAAACGCTTGCTCTCAATTAAAAGTTTGCACTCTGGACAGTACAGACTGTACCCTCTTTAGGATTCTATTTATGAGGATCCTCAACTAAAATAAAGCTGAAACATATTATTTGAAATCCAAGAGACATAGAAATGCATGGACTTCTCCTATACCCATTTAAGTAAATTCAGCAAAAAGTGTAATTATCATTTGGTATGTACTAGGAAGTGTGCCAGGTTCTAGAAAGAAATAACAAAATCTTCACTATCAAGGCACTCAGGAAACATCCAACAGGCCAAGATAAGAGCATATTCTAGTGTCTATGAGCTCTGGCTGTCGAAAATGAGGGATAGGTACTCGAATTTTACCACTTTGGGGTTTAGATTTTCCACCTATGAAATATTTTGTCCTATCTAGCTTTAGGCTAGTTATGGAAAAATCACAGAACATTCCACCTCAATCACTCACTGCTGTCTGTAAAGTGTTGCTGGGTGATGGGCTGGAAGAATAAATGACCTGAAATAGTTTTCAGATTTTATACTTCACACTAAGATTGTTTAGCCACCTGTGCCAATATTCCAATTAGTTAAGGAATTAAGATGTGTTATTTTATAGATAGGCAATAAATTTCACTGAAATTTTAGATATCCATCTGCTGTTCCGCAATCACATGTTAATATATACAAAGCTAAGAAACTGTGGTTCAAATGCTTTTTCATTGAAGCATCCACTGGCCACCTGAAGACTGCACATCAGTGAACTGGCATCGTTTAATTTTGCTCTTAGAAGTAAGAGCAAAAGGTTCAATTCCATAGCTCTTTCCTGACTAACTGTAGAAACAAAGGGCCCTTGTCCTTCTATCATATTTTTAACTTATTCATATAGAATGATGAGGTAATTTTTGCATTTTTTAGGAATATTAACTTATAACTTTAATAAATAGCCCTGAGGTTAGTATTCACTTGAAAAGTTAAGATGGTAGAAATACACTTCACATGACTAATTCTCAAAGGGTGGTCCCGGGGCCAGAAGGTTCGACCTCAGATGGAAACTTGTGAGGGATGTAAGTGCGTGATCCTCACCCCACACCTACGGAATCAGACATCTGGGAGCGGGACTCAGCAGTCTGCATTTTAATAAGCCCTACAGGGGATTTCAGTGCATACTAAGCTTGAGAAGCTCCGCTTTATATAATACATATTTCTTATTTGGCATCACACATATACCTAAGTTGAGAAATAGCTCTTTTCTTCTTTTTGATGTTGTGGGGGTTTTTTGGTCTGTTTGTTTTGTGTTACTTTAGGGATCCTGACAAAAGCAGCGTGTCTGCCTGTCCTAGTGAGGTTGTGACACAAGATCACCTCGTTCCCGATAAACTAAAACGTCACTGTAAACATTTTAGCCTCAAAGAGCAACCTACTCAAAATATATGCTATCAGCAGCAATAATAAAAAGCTGACTAATTTCAATAACCTAGCCACTTGGGACTAAAGAAAGAACAATAGTTTAGAGTCAGAGGGACTTTAGTCCAGCCCTTACGGATTAAATGGGGGTTTTTCAACTTCAGCACTAGCGACATTTGGGACCAGATAATTCTATGTTGGGAGGGGGTCTGTAGGATGTTTTAGCAGCATCCCTGGGCTCTACCAACTAGATGCCAGGAGCACCTCCCACCTCAGCTTGTGGCAAACAAAAATTTCTCATTGTCAGATGTCCCATGGTGGGTACAATAGCCCCCAGTGGAGAACCACTGGGTTAAACGATTTGGACCAGTTCTACTGGTCCACCGGGGATTTTCATCTTGGCTGCACAGCAGAATCAATTAAAAATACGGATGCCCATGGTCTATCCCAGCTCAATTGTATCCAATCTCTGTGGGTGGGCTCCACGTGTACTTTTTCAAAGCTCACCAGGCAGTGCTAAGGTGCAGCCGAGACCTGCAAGCATTGTACCGACTCTCACTTTGTTTCCTTACCTGGGAGAAGAGCGCAATACTCTCTGTTCTAAACACTACATAGGATGTCCCAAGGGTCGGGTGCAAGAATGTTTGTGAAAGCGCTTCCTCCACAAGTTGCCATGGAAATGAGCAGCTGTATACAGCCCTTGATTATGAATTAGAATGATTTATATTCACAGTCTCTTACATACACACCTCATTTACAAAATGGAAGAGATGTGGGGAATTCAGTCTCTCTTGGTAGTGAACTCATAGCATCGTTTAGTCCTGGGTGGACAGGAAACCCTATCAGATCAGATCAAATTGTTCACACAGTGCAGCGATGATAATGTGCACATCTAAAATCAAATCACTAAACTTTCTATCTATCCCCTTGGCTCTCAAGAACTCATTTTAATAAACAAGAAACAACGAGTAGTCATCTGAAAGTAAATTGCCTCTTTAAAAAGTGTTAGAATTTGGTGAAAATCACGTAGCTAAAAAGTCTGGTGTAGGCGTCACCCAGGTTCATATGTACTATTTCTTTAAGAAACTCTTCTAAAACATCTGAAGCAAACAACACCAAGTGTTAAATTATTAAATCTGAATGGCAAAGACATAGTTTTCGTTTTCTTTTCCTATACTTTTTATGTTTAAAATATTTGATTAAAACTAAAAGAGGGCGTTAAAATCAGTTGGAACAAAGCACCAGAAAATGCTCTATTGGAAAACAGAGAAAACCTCCCGTCCTTGCAGGGGTGCAGGAGACCAAGGAGGTCCCCGCTGGGGCCTCTTACGCATGGAGCGGCCAGCTGGAGGCCAAGGGACTCCGGCTCACTGCGCCTGGGGCAGTGGACATCACTGGCGTATTCAGAGAGGGGGCACTAGACCTTTGACGTTCAAAACTAGTTTCGAACCTGCCTGGCATGTAAGGGAATCTTATCAGCTTCTTTTTGTCAAATGTCCTACCAGCTTTTAAGCTAAGCGGAGTATTACGAAATGTCTGCTTCTACCATCCTGCACTCCTCTCTCATTTCTCCAGAAACAAACATGGTAGCAATTATGACATTTTACACAAAAGGCAGTGAAAGGAGAGCCCTTTAGGCACATGTTTTAGAAGAATCAATTTGCTTGAAGCACTCCATTCAGTGTGGGCTACGACAAGATAAGTAAGCAGAATAATTTTTCTCCTGGAGTAGGTGCTGGCAAACTGCAGCCTGCGGCCAAATCCGGGCCGCTGTTTCTGTGAAAACAGTATTAATTTGGCACAGCCTGATCTATTCCTTTATGTATTGTCTCTGGATCCTTTCAGCCACATCAGACTTGAGTAGTTGTGACAAAACCGGTATGGCTCTCCAAACCTAAAATATTTACCATCTGCCCTTTATAAAAAACTTTCCTAAGTCCTGTCCTAGAGTGTTAACATACAACATTTTCCCATGGAAACTTAATACTAAGTGATTGGACAAAATAAAATGTTTTTAATGATTTTTCGTATTGTAGTCATGGGATAATGAATACATATTTATACTATATTTTCTTTTAATACCAATAAACCAGTTATAATAATTCAAATATGAATCACTATCTTTTCTCTGTAAAAAAATAAACCAATGTGGTCTACAAAGGAAATCTAATAGAAGATGTGTTGATGGTTTATAATTTAATACATAATGCAATAGCTATGACTGATGTCAGATGGGTACTGTACGTATCTGGACGATCACTTTGTGAGCTATGTAAATGTTTAATCACTGCACCCGAAACTAATATTGTATGTCAGCAACAACTGAAAAATAAAAATAATTGAATACATTGTTAAAATATCACTGTTTGACAGTCTCTCAAACTGGCCCTTTCCTAGAGTAGAATTATTTTAGTTAAATAGCTACTTGCTGATAAATAAATGCATTACGTGTAAAAATACTTATGGAAATTTACTGACCAAGAATTGTTCCCTTTTAAAAAAATATAGAAATTATAGTTGTATACTAGAGAGAAATATAAAAATGATAATTTTCTTCAGTCTTTTAAAAATAATCACCTTTATAGAGAGTAAAGATGATATTTGTGTTTTAACATAAGTAATAGCCTATTTTTACTTTATTTCACATCGCTGGGCTTTCCAATGCTTTGGGAAACTTTAGGAAAAGGAGAGACTTTTGTAGCGACATAAAGTTGTATCGTTCCCCATAAATGAAAAGTGAGACATTACTGATACCTAGTCCTTTGTTTCTCTTCAAAATGACCCCAAAACAGGAAAATAATAAGTAATAAAACACAGTGAGTGCAGAGCTATGGTTGCCAAGGCAATTATAATCATATTTCCTTTGAACTTCGGTGAAGGATCTACTACAGTTCAATCCAAGTTCACGCTTCCTTAGGAAACTTATATAAATTCAAAGTCATTATTATCTATAGCAATATCATTTTAATCGAGCGGGTGATGACAGGGATGTAGAACACAAACTGAAATACCCACGGCACTCCCATTATGAAAGAAAGATGGGAAAGAGACACTTGCTACCATACACGATGGCCAAGAGAACATTTCCTTCCACCCCACTCGACACACACTTGTGATACTATCCTGACTACTGCCATGAATGGAAACATGAGGCACATTCACCGATAATTTAACAGTCACAGGTTAAATTAGTCACAATCCCCTTGTAGGCCCTAGAGAGCTATGACAAACTACAGAATGGCTGGTATGCATGCTACACGGGTTATCATTTGCGGTCCCTTGTTTTAAAGGTGAATATTTATGATCATCAGTTTGTCTTCACAGTGAGGAGAAGAAAACTTTTTCCATACAATTTTGAGGAAGCTATTGCTGCTCATTTGTATGTCATTTGATGCTGTTGTCTGCACTGAAGGGGATGTTTTTTACTCCAAGAGATGGTCATTATCTTGAAAGTTGAGGAGGCAGAGATTGCCTCAGTGAACCCTCAACAACCTATGTTATTATTTTCCAACTCAGACCCGCAGTTTGAAAGTCTGTAAAGATGGTTGGTGTTTGAAAGTCTGAATGCATTTTCCCTTAGAAACAGTGATACACATAGTGGTTTTGGTTGCCTGGCCAGCTGATGTGGTCTCATTTAATCCATATCACACTTGAAGTGCAGAGTGGGAGATCTGAATAGAAACGGGAATGCCTTTTTCATTCTTCTCAGACCTGGAAAAAAGAGTCAACTCTCAATTATGGTCTAGGGGAATGAGCACTGGGTTGGGGACAGAGGTTCCTGTATGTGCGTCTAGGCCAGAGGCCATCTCTTGTTGAGTCCTGGTCAATATCCTGGATCCATCTCAGCGGTCTGGAACTCAATTCATAACTTGCTGGATAAATGAAATAATGAGCACCTTGCCATGTGATTCTGGGCTAGTCATTTCAACATTTCTGAAATTTGGCCTCCTCTCCTGTAAATGAGATGTTTGGGAAGAGGAGAACCAGCGCTACGCTTGTCTTATTCTCTAGTCATAGCTTCCTTAGGTTCATAGGCAACTCGTTTTACCTCTATTTTTTGTAACATTGGTTACAAAATGGGATAACATTGGTTTACACATGGGGTGAATGGGAAAATGCACGAAGAGGATGAGCCTCTTTCCACCAGTGGCTATTGGAGTATTCCAGGTTTAGAAAGGAATTTGCTGAAAAAGTAAGCACCCAACAGCACTTCTCGCTGAATCAACGATACGATAAGAAACATTGCCCAAATTCATCTTCACAGTGAAGTTCTTTCTGTGTAGCCCCCATCCATTTTTCTGGTGTTTCCTTCCCTTGATATTTTTCTTTATGTTTTTACTTCCTGTTTCTAGGACACTGATCACCATCTCACTTTATTTTGCGCCATCTATTCATTGGCTGTACCCTCACACACTAGGAGGGAAGTGCCACCAGAGGAGGGGTGAATGTCTGTTTGGTTCAGAGCTGTATCTCCACAGCACAGAACAGCGTCTGCTCCCAGCAGTACCTGTTTGTTGGATGCACTCATTCGGTACATATTTATTGAAAAAATGAACCACCGAATGAGAGAAAGAAGTGCAGCCCTGTTTAGACTCAATAAATGAGTTAGACATTTTAAAGTACATATTTTCCAAAGAAGAAAAGGAGGCATTCATTGAAGACAAATTTCGGAATGTTATTAAATCTAATAGGACAACGACAATAATTTTTTGTCAGCAAAACAAGGGGAAAGAGACTGACCTAATACTTCATACTACTACCCATCAAATTCAGTAACCACAGCAGTTGCTTAAATAAAGATGTCCTTGGTATATTACATATAAACAGGTATAAAGAGGAAACGCTGCTTGGATTTTACGCTATACTAAGGTCTGAGAGCCAGCCTGGTACAATGGAGACATATGACCTTTAGAATTAGTGAGTGTGCATTTGAACTCTTGCTGTGAGCTCTTAATGCCTATTGACTGAGCAGTTAGAGAACATCCAATGTTTTTGTTTTTTCATTTATAAAACTGGAATATGACTCCTTGCCTTTCAAGGTTGCTATGAAGGTGAAATAAAAAGATGTAAGTAAACCTAGGAAAGAGATGACCTCCAAGAGGTGACGGGTACCCTCACTGTCGCTTCCCATCACCCTCCCAGCTCTGCCCTCACTCGCAGTGGCTGTGCTCAGGTCACTTAACCCCCCGTGGTCTCCAGTTCCTTTTCCTACAAAATGAACAACGGGAGTAGAAAGATCCCAAATAGATCTCCCACTCTGAAAATCGAGAGCACTCAGTTTTACTTCCCCAAATATGTAATTATGGGACTGGAAAAAATAAGGAGATATTTTAGAGATAATCGGGACTAATCTATAGAGAGAAGCTTATTAAGTTCTCTGAATTGTCTGTGTCATAATTCTAAACTAATAAAGCTAAAATATCAATTTTCTTAAATAATCTAGGAGAGAATTTTTCCACATCACAGCCTTCAAACTCCAGAGTTTTTCAATGTTTGGGAGGGAATGAATGGACCCAATATTTTAAAGATGAATTAATGTTGAAATCTTCCTTTTGCGCTTATGACTGTGTCCCAAAATAGAATCCTAGAAAAGTGTGGTTCAGAAATATCGAGAGGCCTGCTCAGAATCCAGCAGGGTTTTATATACATTTTTAGTTGATTTACACTTTAAATTTGTTATTCACTTACAAGTTCTCACACTTTAGTGCCTCAAACAGGATGAATTTGACACCTTGTGAGTCGTGAAAGAAGGAAAAAAATCAAGACACTGAGCAAATTCTTTTCCCTTTGGGTCACATGCACAACTGTGATGCAACAAATACGTCACAGAGATGTTTACTTAGGATTAGCCTAAAATAATTTACTAGTTGCCATCTAGTCTTTAAAAATCATTTTAAAACATTTTTTATTGTTGTTCAATTAGAGTTGTCCCCCTGTTTCTCCCGTTACTCTCCCCTGCCCTGCCCACCCCTCTTCCACATTCAATCCTCCCCCCACATTGTTCTTGTCCATACATGTTCCTTGACTTGATGTTTCCCCTTCTTTCCCGCGTTATCCCCCTCCCTAAAATGTATATTTCAAAAGAGCTGACAGGGGAGACAAATCTTTCAATTCTAATAATTCTATAAAAATGGTCTGAAATATTTCCAAATACACTAGTGAAAAAGAACTCCCTTGCATACAAACACAATTTTGATTCTGTAAACACACCCTTGGGCCGTATTCAAATTACACACACGCACACACACTGCACCACCCACTTCCCCTATTTCTTCCCCAGAATCGGAAGACAAAATGTTGTACTGCAACCATGGACACCCTTTTCATCTGCATAAAAATAAGGGCTTTAACTCACTAAGGAAGCACAGGGACCTAATGAGGGTTGAAATTAGTCAAATAAAAGGTTTTAAAGCTAAAAGTAAACATTAAATTGTTTTACCTGGATAAACAGCTACTCTGCTAAAATAGATATCTATATCACATAATTAAATAGAGGTGACCTAGAAGTACCCAACTTACAAATGCCCTGTACATGGCAACAGCTGACCCAAGGCAGCCAAACCAGGACCAGAGCAGGCTCTCCCCAAACTGGAAGGTGGGAGAATGATTCCCCTAGGGTTCACCTTGGTCCCCTTCCATTGGACACTAGTGTCAGTAGTGATTTAGAGTAGAAGGGGGAAATGGGAAGCCATGGTTCTCGTGCCGCCCCAGTGCTCCTTTCCCGCCATGCTCACCAAGGAGTCCATTTCCCATAAATGTTACAAAGAGTGCCTCGGTTCCCAGGCCGGTCCATCAGAAGTCCACTGGACCCACGGTACAGCTGCAACTGTGCTATTAATACTAGGCTAACTTCCCACTTGGAAGCCAACTCCATCCCTGACAGTGCCCGTCAACTCTGTTATGGTTAAATGGATTTGTGGGCGGTCCTGGGACTCTGCCAGTTAGAACATCCTCTCTGTGGGAAAATTCCTGCCGAGGCTCCAACGGCTCGCTGACAAACGGGTGTATACCACATATTGGAAGATCCTTAGGCATTGACAAACCAATCCTCACCCTTCCTTTCTGGAAATGCCTGGGTGATCATTATAGTAAGCCCTTGCGCAGATAAACACATGGCTGGTTCAACACTCAGCACACAACCTGCTCCATGGTAACTAATGAGTACATTCTGCTGTCATCATTAGTAATATGGCAACAGATCCAGCCCTCTCCTGACACACACACATACGCATATATGGACACATTACACACATGCATACACACACTCACTCCGCTCTACAATGCTCTGTGCAAATATGTTCTCATCGATACAAAAATGTCTTTGTCTTTTCTTGGGGAAAAAAATGAACCATGATCTAGCCCTGAGCTGTGTACTTTAACTGTTGTTCACTTGTTCTGGGGATTGGTTGGTACCACTCAGCCACCTTTCCAACTGGCCCTCCCCAAGCCAACAAGATGCTCGTAGGACAACCATCCAATGCTCGGCCATGGGACGAGAAGTGAAAGAGTTGTAGTCAAGAGTCCACCTGGGACCTCACTAATATCATATTCGAATCAATGGAAAACCCACTGCTAAATAATAGTCTTCTAGAATTAGTGAAAATTATGTGTGCAAAAGATACTGTCCTCACCAATGGCAAAAAGATAGTTTGGTACAAGTTGAATTACAAAGTCACGTAGTTTCTACACACACACACACACACACACACACACACACACAACTTAAAATATGAAGAAGGAGATGTTATATGATTATATTAGCAGATTGTCATCTGCTAGGAGACGAATGATATTTACTGCCTAGGAGCATTGAAGATGGACACTGTTAACTGGTCCAAATGAAGCAGTGGTCATGCTGAAGCAGGCCCATCCAGTATACCTTAGTTTATTCCGTTGAAAGAAGCCAAGGCCTTTGGTATTTACTTAAAGATCGCACAGGAGCCCCTGGAGACCAGACTAGAGTAGGAAAGGGCAAGGGGCCTCCCAAATCTGATGTTTTCTTAAGTCCATTGATCAAAGGGCAAGGGAAAAGGTGAGAGCTAAGCTCTGGAGAGTGATCTGTCCTCCGTGGAGGAGACCAGAAGAGAGATTTCAGCCCACCTGAATAACTCCCCTCAATTCTCTAGTACAGAGAGATTAATGACACTTCAGTTTTGGTGTTCCATTTCCTTACTTAATCATCTTCAAGGATAAAATATTCCAGTACCCGTAGGGAATCCGAAGTGAAGTAAGAGCAAATTTGGATTTATTCCTTAAAATAAATGCCTGAAAATTATCTGTTAGTTGCCATATAAAATATCAATATACATATATACTATATACTGTGCATATATATTATGTTCACTCAGATTGATGTATATGTACTGTTTATATGTTTATACATTTATACAGTATGGATGGTAACTGATCTTTAAAATTCTTTCAAAGTGTATTATCAAGCATATTTAGTACGCATCCATTTGTGGGTGGCTATTTAGAAATTACTGCCTCACTATCATGTTTCCAAAATGAAGGTGGGCTGCAACTATGCATATATGCACTGGTTGTGAAAAGTGTCACCCTCTGCATTACTACAGAAATTTCAATAAAAATCTGTCCTACAGCTCCTTGGGCTGTTCACTGTGATCGGTACACAGAGTTAAGCCCTGGGAAAAAAGTGTTCTCCAGTAGGCATTTGGAACGAAGATAAGAAAAAACTTCCCCATCCAATTTCATTTAACCTGCAAGGTGCTGTGTAGATAGAAGAAGGTATTAATTCCACACAGTGTTCTTTCCTAGGAAAACGTATTTTAAAATAAAAGCAGTGGGAAAAAAGTTCTAACTTCAAGTCACCCTGAGAACTAAATACCTTCCTTTTAGGAAATTTATCGATCCTAAACAGTGCTTAGAAAGTATTTTGTGTTGAGATATTTGCTGGAGTATCCCTGTTTGACCAGAAATAACCTGTCTCAGGCAACAGTAATACTTATACTATACTAACACATTTTTTTAATGGGTGGCAGATATGTCAACCTAGGCCAAGCACCCCAGGAGGCACATGGTAGTGGAGCAAACCCAGTTTAGGAGTCTTGAATACGTGACGAGTGGCCCAAATAAATTTGTACTTGATCTCTTACTCCTTGTTTCGATCTCCTCTTCCCTATTTGTTTTGCTTTTTCTCAGCATTTTCTGGTCACTCTCCTTGACTTCATCATTGGAGAGTGCCCGAAAAGGGGGTGCAATTATATTCTGGAAAAGTCACTGCCTAGGATTTTTAATGAACAAATAAACTTCTGTGACTGCATCAGGCAAATTTTTCATGTAAACAGATGCTTAGAATACCTGAAAGGTCAGAGAACTTACTGTTTGTTTTTGTTATTGTCAAGCTAAAAAAAACCAGGTTGGATTTTGGGTGCCTGTTAGCTAATAAATGGTAATATGTATATTTGGGAGAACTTGACCTTTCATAAAACCCGATAGTGACATGGTGGAGCAATAGTTAACCTTTACTACCTTTCATTTCTTTTTTTTTTTTAGATTTTATTTATTTATTTCTAGAGAGAGGGGAAGGGAGGGAGAAAGAGAGGGAGAGAAACATCCATGTGTGGTTGCCTCTTGCACACCCTCAGCTGGGGACCTGGCCCACAACCCAGGCATGGACCCTGACTGGGAATTGAACCGGTGACCCTTCGGTTCACAGGCCGGCACTCAATCCACTGAGCCACACCAGCCATGGCTTACCTTTCACTTCTTTATGGGTTTCCACTATCCACCAAAGGGAATCAAACAGTTGTGAATGTCCAAACTGGTCAGGGTCAATGTGCAATACCAAGCTCACAAAATTGTTATGATGATTAAATGAGCTAATAATTATAAAGCATTTAAGACAAAGCTCGACGCCTGGCAAGAGCTAAATACACGTTCACTATCACCACCATCATCATCACTATCAATATAACGATCATCATCACCACCGCTACCGTCATCACCAGCATACCCATCACCATCATCATCGTTATCATTTACTGGGAAGCAAGTACTACTAATTATAGAATTCTAGTGACGAGAGGAATGTGACCTAGGACAGTAAACTCAAAGGTAAGCACAGTAACATACAGTTCTTCTATATAGAATGCCCTGATTGGTAGATCATCGGCCTCAATATAATTTCCCCACAGGCCATATACGTACTTTTCTTCCATTACCATGGAGCTTGAGCCCAAAAGGTTTAGATAAATGAGCAATTTCAGTAAAGTACTAGACAAATTTTTCTGGAACTTCTGTGGACCAGACAGGAAAATGTAGTGGAAACAGTTATACATTCAGGTGGACGTAAGAACTGTGACTATCAGGTACTAGTTAATAAAAAGGGTGTATCTACAACGCAAGCCACTTGGCCCCGTCTTGCTCAACATGTTCAAGTCATGCTTATCAAACCTGCAGGTGACACTAAGCTAGGAAGAATAGATAATATGACAGAGATTTGTTTAAGGCTGGTACTATTTTGAAGACAGCGGAGTGGAAGACAGCGGAGTGGAAGACAGCTAGCGACCTAAGGGCTAGTCTATGACCTCTGAAGAATGGAATGCTCTTATGCTTTTTCACGTTCCCAACAACACCTTAGGTACTAGGCATGTGGCAGGTGTTCACCAACCATTTGCTGCTTGGTTAACTTTCTATTTTTTCTCCAGGGGATTCAGGTCAAAGAATGAGGAGTGATTAGTCAACAGTGGAAACTCAAGTTAGCCGAGTGGCTATTTGCTTGACTGCTTTCACGAAGGTATATGACCCAAACCTAATTGGAAGCATTTTGATGTCAGAATGATAGAAAAGTCGTTTTTGCTCTTTTGTAGCAAAGTATCACAGTCATGTGTCAATATGGGATGTCTCTTAAATCTTTTGACTACTGTTAACTTTTTAAATTTTGTTTTTAAAAATATACTTTTCTTATGTCTTATGGGCCAATAATGAATTTTGTCAAACTGCACTTTAATACTATAATGATTTAATATAATTATTTGCTATAACATTGTAAGACATGCATCATCATTCTATTAAAGTGTATATACCTTTTAACACTTAACAAAACTTTCTAGAAGATTTACATCCATCTATTCACTATATAGTTAAATTATACCAAAAGAAATTGAGAATTTATTACATAATTAAATTAAAAAAATCTACATTGCCTTGACTCAGAAATGAGGAAAGTGATAGCACTAAAGCAAGATTAGAACATTAATACGGGGCATACCTACTGGAGGGAGTATATTTTCAAATATCCCCTTTACCTCTTTGTTGCTATGTTGGTTACGCACTCAATACTTAACTGAGCCTGTGCCTCTCATTCATTCATTTTTACCTTTCATTGCTGGGGAACTGCGTCACAGATACTTTGCCTAAGAGTAGATAATAGTTCAGGTCAATTGAGAATGCCAGAGCCTTCACTCCTGCAGTCTCTAACTATTTCATTGTGGATTCTAATTACAATGGTGTTATGCTTATGAAACGACTCCAAATTGCGCTGAATTGGGACGCCATTTTCTTTTAGTTACCTTTTATAATTAATCTCAGAATGACAGATACATACACAATACATCATCCTTTACAGACACTGGTTCATCATTGGACTTAATCACTTCCAGAGCAATGAGAATGGATGAGATCCAAGGGATCTGATTCACAGGATTCCTGGCTCTTCTCCCATTCAGTTGGTGGGAAATTCTTTCTCTGAGTTAGATGAGAGATGGTGAGTTAGAGAAACCTGCATCTTATGTCCTCATGATTTGGCCACCACATCTTTATTGGTCTCCAAATGTTTTTTAGTCAGTCGATAACACTTACTATATCCGTTGCATCCAAATAACTATAGTATTTTTCTACTTTCTTCCCCCAAAGCTGAAGCACTTTCCAGATATGAGGTCTCCCTGGCTTAGCTGCAGATTCTGCCTGAGTGATAAACAGCATCTCTCCCTGGTGCTAGTAAGTCACTTAAAGCCCAAGGATTGCCTTGGGTGCCCTACAAACCATAACCAGCAGTGTGCTAGGGCCACAGCGATTTTCTTAATATCTGCTATGTGGATAGAGGAGCTAGAAACACCAATCGGGTCTGCTTTTAATCACACTTAAATCTTAATTATCTGTTTTTTAAAGCATCAACATAATTGAGTTTCTTAATTGATTTTGAAGGAGAGAGAGGAAGTGGAGAAAGCAAGAGAGAGAGAGACAGAGACATCGACTTACTGTTCACTTATGCATTCACTGGCTGATTCTTTTTTAAATCTTTATTGTATTTTTTACATTACCTTTTAGTCCCGTTATACCCTCCTCCCTCAATCACCACACTGTTGTCCATGCCCATGAGTCCTGGGTGTGCCCTGACTGGGCATCAAACCCACAACCTTGGTGTCTCAGGACAATACTCTAACCAACTCAGCTACCTGGCCAGGGCTCTTTTTTAGAAATTGAGATATAATTCACATAGCATAAAATTCACCATTTTATTGTGCAATCCAATGGGTTTTAGTATGTTCAGAGAGCTGTGCGACCATCACCACAATCCCCTTTAGACCACTTTCATCACCCAGAAGAAACCCATACCCAATAACAGTTATTCTCCACTGCACTCTCCCCAAGTCCCAGGCAACCATAAATTTGCTTTCTGTCTCTATGGATTTGCCTATCCTGTGCATTTCATATAAACGCAATATCAGTAGGGGCCTTTTGTGTCTGGATTCTTTACTTAGCATTAGGTTTTTAAGGGTCATCCATATCGTAGCATTTCTCATTTCTTTTTATAGCTGAATATTAGTCTATTGCATGTATATCTCACAGGAGCTTATCCATTCATCAGTTGATGGTCAATTGGATTGTCTCTACTTTTTGGCAACTATAAATAATGCTGCAATGAACATTCATGTGCATGTTTCTGTGCAGACATAGGTTTGCATTTTTCTTAGGAAGACATCTAGGAGAAAAATTTCTAGGTTATATAATAGCTTTATTCTAACTGTACTTTAATTGTTTTCACCTGAATAGACACTTCTCCAAAGAGGATCTACAGATGGCCCATAGGCATATGAAAAGACAGTCAACATCACTTAATCATCAGAGAAATGCAAATTAAAACTACAATGAGATATCATCTCATATCTGTCAGAATGGCCATCGTCAATGAATCAACAACCAACAAGTGCTGGCGAGGGTGTGGAGAAAGGGGAACCCTTTTGCCCTGTTGGTGGGAATGCGGACTGGTGCAGTCACTGTGGGAAGTGGTATGGAGATATCTCAAAAAATTAAAAATGGATCTGCCTTTTGACCCAGCGATCCCACTTCTGGGAATATATTTGAAGGAAACCAAAAGACTAATTTGAAAGAACATAAGCACCCTTATGTTCACTGCAGTATTATTTACAATCGCCAAGATATGGAGGCAGCCCAAGTGTCCATCAGTGTATGAGTGGACAAACCCAAATATGGGACATTTACACAATGGCATACTACTTGGCTGTAAAAAAAGAAGAAAATCTTACCTTTTGTGACAGCATGGATGGACCTGGAGAACATTACGCTAAGTGAAATAAGCCCGTCAGAGGAAGCCAAATATGACTTCACTTATATATGGAATCTAATGAACAAACTGAACTAATGAGGAAAGTGGGGACACTCAGAGATGGAGAGCAGGATGGCCCCTAAGTGGGGGAGGGCAGGGTTGGAGGGATTGAGCAGGGTATAAGGGGACTAAATAGTAGTGGGGAAAAATACAATAATCTTTTAAAAATTTGCATAAATAAATAAATAATTAATAAATAATAGTTTTCCTTAGGTAGCCATGGGTGATCTCAAGTCTTCTGTAAATTCTCCTATAATTTTGTGATTCTATGTTTTTTATAATAGAAAAATCAGTTGGGATTTTTTTTATTGTTGTTCAAGTACAGTTGTTTCCATTTTCCTCCCACTACTTTCCCCCACGCCACCCACCCCCACCTCCCACCCTCAACCCTGCCCCTTTGGCTTTGACTATGGGTCCTTCATACATGGGATTTAGTTCTATCTTATCATCATAAAGACCATTCATGTCTATGAACAATTTAATGCAAAGTCCTGCAGAGAATCAAAATTAAATCTTAGACAGTTATCTTCTTAAAAATAAATTCATCTCAATGTAGAAGAATTCTGTATATAACAGAATGGGTACAAACTCCATTAACTAATAATGCTTTATTATATTAGTATCTGCTATAGTATTTTCTTTTTTGATTAATTTAATCTTCATTGTATTTTTTCCATTACCATTTAATCCCCTTACACCTTCCCCCTGCTACAGAATTTTCTTAAAAGAGCAAACACTTCAGGCTCTAGGTATTATAAATCATTTCTCCCTTATATGAATGTCCAGCCCTCTGACAGCTGATGGCATCAATCAACTGAGTAGCATTATCTGCTCACCCCAAAACCCGGTAATGTCATGTTCATTTCCATGAGACAAATGGACCAACGTGAATTAGGGAGATGAAAAACAACTAAATTTTTATATGCAACCTTTTTTTTTTTTTACGTTCAGGAACACATAATTACTCAGAATAACAGTTAGAAGAGAAGCTTGATTAGAGAATAAGAGGAAATTATTTATAATTAACAAATTAATTCTGTAAATTGCCCTTAAATGAAGATTAAAGGCAACCATTCTTGCTTGTAAGTATTGTCAATATAACTTCCAAATCTTATTTAACCTATAATAAAAGACGTGTTCAGAATGTGTATCAGTACCAAAGTTACTATCACCACACTCCAAAGCAATCGAAATTCCTAATGATCTTAGCACATGCATTGTTAAACACTATAATTGTATAGTGTATTGCTTCACACTTTTAAAAAAGATCCCTTCCCTTGTCTTCTAAGCAGATGCTTTTCCAGTGGCCTCATAGCCTTCAGATTTGCCTTTCTTATCCTGCCTCCATCAGCATTAATGAAATCATTTTGTAAAATCCACTGGGATTGAAGGCCATTAGAAATCTACCAATCGGTCACATAGATAAATTTCCTTTTGAATGTTATATGAATACTGTCCACAAACACACAATGCTTTTTCCACCTTTTCAGTTGGCTAAGACATATAAAAATGATAACAATGGCATTGTTTCCCTCTGATCCTTCATTTTGAAGACCCTGTTAAAACAAGAAGAAACAAATAAAACCATATCAAATAAGGTGGAGGGACAGGACTTTCCGGCAGCATCGTTCCTACCGGTTTTGCTTTTTTCAGGTGGCTACTGAGTTTCTCAGATCACTAACGAGGCCACCACCCTTCAAATCCAAGTGCTATGCCTTTACCCTAAGGGGAGCCCCAGGATGTTAAGGGAAGTGAAACTTCTAGGGTCAGCACCAGCATGGTGCTGACAAAGAAACCCGTGTGCATGTTGGAGTGTGGGCTGTTTTTTGAATTGGCCTTAAACTTTTAAAAGCCCATAAACACACATTTGGGTTGCCTTCCTCCCACCACTCAAAACAATCTTAGTTCACTTCAATCCACCCTCTCTTCTCAGTTCATGGGCTAGGGAAATACATGCTATTTCAATATTTAGCCCAGGAAAACAAGATTAGCAAGACTGATTTTTTTTTTCTCACATTACTACCCATGGCCAGGTATATAACCTTAACATGGTCTTCTCTGTCTGCTATTTTTTCCACTGAATGTAACCTTTACCGACAGGCATATAATTTTCATCAATACAGAGGTAACTACTATCCATTTGTATGTTAGTCAGAGGGAATTAATGAAGCAACAGATGTTTAACAGTTGGGGTGTCTATCTCCCAGATATGTATGACTACCCTTTATAATGTAATGACAAATTGTCAGCTAAACTCAGCTGGTAAAGACAAGTCCATTGAACTTATTTTTTAGACAACCTGGGTTGGAATTTCTCTTCTCCCAATAATTACCCATGTGACCTTGTGAAAGTTACTTAACTTTGTTAGCAGACTCAGGCAGTTGTATACCCAACATTCATTTGCCCTTCCACGCTCCTTCCAAACAGAGGCCTGATGTTTGGACTATTCAACCTTCCCCCCTGTGACAAAGGGTAGATGACCCATCCCTGGCTCCAACAATAGATCTTCATTATTTTTAGTCAGTTGTGGATATAGCATTTCATTTGCCAGGACTGTTTTCAGAAGAAAAATGTATATCAGATTAAGTTTGGCTGCATAACAATTACAAAAAGAATAAGAAATAAAAATAATAGTGGCTGTAAATAAGATACAAGTATAGTTCCCTATTAGGAGAAAAAAGTCAGGGGTTAGGCAACCTGAAGCACTGCAGTGGCATCAGGGATGAGGTTCCCATTAGCTTACTTGTCTCATTTTGCTGTGCTTTCTCCGGTCCAACATGGCTGCTTGAGTTCTAGGCAATGTACTGGTACATCAACTAACAGAAAGCCCTCATTGGTGAGGATTTTGTCACTGACCACAATTAGGTCCATGGGAGGAAGGAAAAGGTAGTCAGGGGGAAGGGGTGGCAACCAGCAGTCATTGATACAGCTGTGACTGAGTTCCAGCCAATGACATATGAAGAAGCTTCTAGAAAAGATACTCTTGATAAGGAGAAAGAAAGAGACAACTTTTACTCCTTCCTCTGGTCACTGTTATATCTCAATGCACCATCTTGCTACCAGCCCAAGAGTAAAGCCAACACACTGAGCCTGCAGGGAAAAGACCTGCCACCAAACAGTCTGTACATGGATCCCACGCCACCCTGGATTTATGTTAGACAGCAATTCTACTGTCGTTTAATTCTTCTGGAGGGGCAGTATTATGTTACTTGCAGCTGAATGCCTTCTAATTCATTTGATCTGTCCAATAGGCCTTCAAAATTTGAGGACAGTTATTTTTTTCCCTTTTGCTCTATTTTTACAAGCTAAAAATTCTAAAGATATAAAGGAGCAACCAATTATTATTTTAATCACTATTATCAAAATGTGCCTTGTTATATTTTTAAGTGAATGCAGAAAACCATATTGCATTCATTCAGTCAGATATTCAAGAATCTCTTAAAAATCGCAATAGTTTTTGAAATCCTGGCTTCACCATTTCTGGCACTGTCATCTGGAACAGTGACTTAGTCTGTGAGAGCCACAATTTCTTTACATGTAAAAAGGGGGAAATACTACCTCTCTTTAGAAGTGTGTGAACATCACAAACGTACGTAGATGGCATAATGTCAGATATATAGTCGGTGCTCAATAACTGGCAACCACTATTATACCATGGACAGCCACTAAGGACGCAAAGACAAAATGAATGGATCTGGTTCAAAGTTACATCCATTCCTTTCTTCTCTCCTTTGTTTCTTCATTCATTTATACATACATACGTACATACATAAATCTATATTCCACCTAATTCCAGAAGGCACTGAAGCAGCCATAAGGTAAATATAAAAATTATAGCAATGTTTCAAGTTAAGAAGTCTATACTCGTACACCCAGGAATGATGGATAGTCAAAGAGCAGAAACCAGGAAACAGCGGTTGACACAAATGAACAGAAACCGTGAAGGAAAGAGCAGGAAAGTCAAGAGAAGGTATTTGAAACTACAGAGAAGACGTGGGTAAAGAAGAGGAAAGGGCTGAGGGAGAGAGGGATGAAGTGAAGAAGGGAGGGATGAAGCAAAGGGAGGGAGGGAGAGAGAGTGAAATAGCTAGTTAGTCAGCAAAGTTGAGTCTACAGCCTGGTAAATGTGTAGCATTGCTAAAGACTCATATTTTCATGGTGATGAGTTCTTGCTGAGCCCATCCTGGAGTGGTGTTCCAGTTCTCCCAAGGGCTAAGATATTTTTCTCCTTACATTCCATCCTTTGTAACTTTACAATGATGTGCCACTACCTGAAATAATCAAGCATGTCTCTGTTCCCTGCAACACAGAAGATCCTAACACAAAGGAAATGGCAGCTGAACCCATGGAATTGACAACAGGGTGAAAGGAACATGGGTCCAGTGATAAGGAAAGAGGGCTAAGACACAAATGTGTTCAAGGATCAGATGGAGGGACAGATGCTTGCAGAGTTGATCGGAGAGGTAGGAGGAGAAATAAAGGCCTTGTTGAAATGGAAGGAAAGAGGTTGCCAGGGAGAAACAGAGTTGGCTCCAAAGGCGAAGAGTTTAAATGCAATAAAGAAGAACTCGTCTTCCTGAAGTTGGTGATGAGGTCTTCTATAACCTTGGGAAAAGGATACTCAAGGGAGTGATAGGGTGGAAGCTAGCTGGCAGAGTAAGCAGAGATGAGTGTGTGAAGTAGCTTTGAGTGGTATACTACTCTTATAAGAGGTTTAGCTGTAAAAGAGAGAAGAGATGGCCTTCAGGAGAGGGTTGCTCAAGCAAGAGTTTTGACATGAGGAGATAACTGAGTGTGTAGAGGAGATACTGAAGCAAAAGGAGTGAGGTGAGACTATTTAGAGTGGACCCTGAGGAAGCATGAGTGCATGGGATTTAGATAGGAAAACAGAGATCTTTGTCTTTGAGGTGGGAGAAAATGGGGCCGGCACTGCTTATGTGAATTTACTTTGTGATAGACCTTTTACCACAGGACAAAATGACCCAGAACTTTCATATGGAACCAGCCGTAACGAAGGACCATTTCGAGCTTTAAATTAGCTTGTTTTAAGCTCACGAAGCATCATGTGTAAACAATACGGCCGTCTATAACTTGTCAAATATAGTTATTTGCTCTGTATCATAAGCCCATTTCACAAGAGGACTGACGGGGCGGGGCTTCCGGAAGTGACGGAAGTTGCCATCGGAGCTGGCCAATGAATCACCCGGGAAGCTCGAGAGACCAGGATGTTATTACCCCCAGGTCTTGGGGCTTGCAGACTTCTGCTCTATCAGTCAGGCACATCTGCTTCTCCAAATGAAGGAAACAAAACCAGAATAGAAGGGACAGTTGGCAGAGCCACAAGGTCAACCCTTGCCCTCTCCTTCCTGGTTCCCTGCACTGACCTGAGAGTATCTGCATGAGCTGACTCGGAGCAGTTCTGTGCTCTCAGGAAAAACTAAAATAGAAATGACTAACACTACCTGTCTCTTTCAGCATCTCTGAAATGACATCTGATTCATTTGCTCATCCTACAAATTTTAATTCATTTCCTACTATGTGCTAGACTGTTCTAGGCACTGGAGAGAGTGGTGGTCATAAAATAATTTTCTTATGTAGTGTCCATGGCCATGGGTCTGGCATAAGTACTAATAAGAATTCTTACTGTTTATCTGAACGGATGTATCTGTAAATCTCACTGAGCATATTGCATTACTATTTACAAAAGATGGGGCTGCTGTTTATTTTTCAGTGTGCAAGATGCACACATTGTACTTTTCATTTATGAGGTACAGCTCAGGGTGAGCAAACCCTTAGAATAAATACTCCATTCAAAATCCACAAAAAATAATGAACTCCAAAGGTTACATGTGTTTAGTTTTTCAACATGGTTCATTTGGTTCAGGGCTCCATATCTGCCACAAGATCTAGGTGACATATTAAAGAAGGAAAGTATATTTTGTTATCATCTAAAATAGCTTTCTTATCCCTACTCCAGTACTAACTTCCCAAGTTGCCTTAATTGTCACATTTGAATTCATCTTCCACGAATTCATTTAAAATTGTTTTAAAATGTCTAAATTTTAAAATGTTAGACAATATCATACCTTCTAAGATACCAGGTTAAAAACAAAACAAACATGCTTTCAGTTTACAACTTCCATGAGGTTACCTCTTATTCTATAATCATGTTTCCTAATACTGCTGTTGTGAAGCTCAAAGGGAATTATCTAGTGCTGCTGAGTTCTATTTCATTACACCCACTTCTATGTCCTCATAGTCTACAAAATACCTGACCAAGAAAAAAGGGCTAATAAATATTTGTGGAATAAAATAATTTAGTAAATAAGTAATGTCACCCTTTTTAATTTGCAGGCTTTAAATTTCCCATCTCTCTGCTTTCATTTTATACAGACCAGAGAATCCTAATATGTTAATGGATTCTCATCAAAGAAGATTTAAGTGGTATAATTGAGGTGGCCATATGTCCCGGTTTGTTTAGGGCACTTACAATTTAGGTCTAATGTTCCACTGCTATTATTACTAGGGACCCTTTCTCTTCAAAAGTGCCCTGGTTTGAATGAATCCGTATCCACTACTCCCCTGGGCTCCTTAGGGACCCTCTATAATATTCTATACATGGATTTCAGTACAGGCGAAATCCTGACACCTGGAGAGCAGGTCCTTTTCAAAGGACATTTATAATAGAAAATAAGTTGGCAACAAAGGTTGGCTCAACTATCAGAACAACTGAAAAAGGGGTTTTCTTGTTGAGAAAATAAGTATAATTAATTTCTATTATTTCCTGCCAGGGGTGCACTCCGCATTGACAGGATCTCATTCGGTGCATTCATTTCACAAATTTCTTCAAAACTCAAATGTGATTTGTGGTATATTTCCTTTCCCGAGTGGGATTCTGAATGCCGAACACTAAAACAGTGTGTGTAGGCAAACTTTTCTTTCCTCTAGGAAATGCAACTAGGATTAAGTTGCTTGGCATTCTGTAGGATAGCAGCACCCGCCATGTTGATCGGCATTCCCATGTAGAAGCAATTTCTTGTCATCAGTCGAGACCAAGCAATTATCTGCCTTTCCAGGCCAATAGCCCATGGAAACGCTCTGAAAGTACAAACACACGCCTGAGCAGACATCTCCACAGGGTTTCATGACGGACCCTTTCGCCTTCACGGGATCACCGCAGGCAAGGCACCCTCCCTGTGCTGCCCAGCACGGGGTGGCTCCACGATGGAGCAGCTTTAACATTCAAAACTGGATCCAGGAGGACTGTAGGTTACTTAGCCAGGCCCTTGGGAGCCACCACTGAAATCTGACAGACACCCTGCTCTGGGGTGCGGGTTTGGTCTTTCTGGCCCCGGGGCTTTTCAAACAACAGGGGTTTGATGGCTCTGGAGGGAAACCTCGAAGGAAGATTATTCACCAGGACGGAGCAAACATAAAATACTTCCAGTACCACAAAAATGTGTATTGGACGATGCTGTGCATCTAGATGGCATAAAAACTGAAGCTGTCGGCTACTAAAAATTTCCTTTTCAAAATTTATTTGCAATCCTTCTCCCAATTCCCCAGAAGTGGGCAATCTAATACCATCTTTGGAGCTACTGTTTCAATGGCTAATCGTGTTTGCTTGGTCAAATTGGAAAACCTAATAAATCTGAAAGAGCCTATCTTTCCTGGAATGTGCTAATTTCTAGTTAAGCATGGCTATGTGTAAGAATTTAAACTGAAACCTATTCTTCACATGAACAGACAAAAAGGGCTGTGACTACCTAAATTGACTTCCCACACAGGAACCTAAGTGATAGCGAGTTGTTACAATGGGTGACTCATCCTTTAAATATCAATTCCCCCTTATGTCATATCTCTGATTAAATAACAACCTCTGAGAAAGCTTCCCTTACGATCCTTCCAACTTCACTCCATCACTCTGTCCTCTTATCTTACTTATGACTACCTGGCACATTATGTATTTATTGATTTGTTGTCCATCTCCCTATTCTACACAGTAATCTTTTTAAAAGGAAGTATTTTAACTATTTTATTCACTGATGTATCCATAATGCCTAGAACAGTACTTCTATTATTTCACTTTGTATATGCTCAGTCCATACTTGTAGAATGAATTTAGGAAGGGAACCTCCTGAAAATGGATATAAAATTTTCTGCACATGCATTTCCCTGGAGATAAAGTGCATAACTTAGATCTTCTTATGTACAGAGGAGGTCTGTGGTATAAAAAGACCAAGAACCTACCTCAGTTATACATGTAAAATGCCATTTCTTTATCAGTAACATTATTACTGGCAATGTCCATAAATGAAATTTCTGCAACTGATAAAATACTTTCCTAGAATCATACAAAATCGACAAGCGTAAATTGAGAAAGCAATAATATGGGAGGTTTATATTTTAAGGGCTTAGTGTTGTTTTTGTAAATGCAGTAAAATTTACATGGAAAAGAATATAATCCATACTGAATAATTTAGGTCATTCCGAATTCTATTCTGACCTTTCTTATTGAACATGCGCATATATTTACAGATGTGCGATCAATGACCACGTACATTTTGCCTTTCAAATTTTCCCTAAGAGATTTTTGCAGGAGCCTCGGAGGGTCAAGTTCAGGTGTAAAGTCTGGAGCATTCTAAGGCAGACCTGTGCAAGTCTAGATTGTTATTCTCAGCAGTAAGGGGTTCACCCTGCTGTCTGTTTTCTCACTTTCCTTGGTCACTAAAATATAAACTCCCCAGTCAGGGCTGAAGGGGCTGCAAAAGTGCAACAATGTGTGTGTGGAGATAAGAATTCTAGATGAGAGCAAGGGTTGGGAGGGGAAGTTGAAGAGGACAGAAGAAGAGATTGGGTCAGTGCTGTGCAAAAATAGAGACGTAGTGGGCTTGAAGGAAAGTGATAAGAAAATTAAATTAGAGAGAAAAGAACAGGAAGACCAAACGAGTTCAAAACAGCCGTAAATAGCTAAGTGAATAAGAAATACAAACAAAATAGTAAGAAGGAGGGAAAGAATTGTAATAGTGAATGAAAAAGGAAACATGTAGCAGAGGAAAAAGAGAAGATAAAAAAGGGATAAATGCATAGTGATACATCATGAAAAATGAAAAAAAAACAGGATATAAATATAGAGGGGTGACAATAAAGAGGTGATCTCTCTTAAAACATGTCCCATCTGAGTACAAGGGACCTAGAACAATGGCCCCTGTCTCAATGCTCATGAGAAATTCCATTTTGCATGTTGCAGAGCCTTGAACATACAAGACACTGAGACCTTGCGGAAAGGCCTATTCTCACGGCCGCAAGACTCCCTACCCAGTGTGGTACCTTCACAGTGTAGCGGTGACCTGAGCACACAAGGGCTCTTGGGAATATTTTGCATTTACTTTGCCTGTCACTTGGGTTCCCCAGAATTGTCTCCTACTCACTGCCAAGTCAGCCACAGGCAAGGAAACAGTATCCCAGAATCTGGGGCCTCCTAAACCCTTCAAAGATGGCCAGGAAGAAGGGGCAAACACATCAGGTTCTTGAAGAGCATACGATTCTCAGGACAAATAAAAATAGGCGCCATGAGATTGAACAAATAAAACCCTTTACCAACAAAGAGCAATACTGAAGCCTTCAGGCCCTTGAGGAAATGATGACACAAACGTCTCAACTTGCTTGCTTGTCTTCCATTTAGGGGTTTGACCTATTGGGAAGATCATCTGAAATCCAGAAGTAAACCCGAAGCTTTCCGGTGAACTTTCTTTTCAAGACAGGAAAGCTCTGAGACACCCTTTGGTCAGAGTTGAGAAGCTCGATCGTGTTTAGTAACTACAGTTTCTTAAGGAGCACTGTTATCTGGTTTCCGGTGGCAGCAGTACATCCTGCCCCCAGAGCCAAGCGCAGGAGCCTGAGAGATGGGTTGGGGGACAGCGACGAAGAAGGGGAGAGAAGAAAGCCAGTGAGAGTAGCTGGACTGTCCAGAGTCACTGGGGAGTAGGCAAGCATTCCTGCGCACCCAGAGCTCTCTGGAGGCTTCCCCGACCCAGCTGAATTCACTACGTAACTCCCACAGTGGAGAATCAGGTGCAGGGAGAGAGGAGATGAGATCTTCAGAAGAGCCTGCGTTCTGAAGCCCCCTGTTCCCTTGCTCCTCGCTCTGTCCCGCGGTCTGCTGCCCTGTCATGAGTGGTTCCCAGACCAGTCTCATCCGCAGAACATGGGCCTCTCCAGGGCTGGAAGAGTGAGGCTTGGTCACGGCGCACCCAGCTCCAAGTGGATGTGCCACTCAAACTTCTTAGATGGGCATTTTACACACTTGTAGGTTTTTATGCTAATGATTTTGAGAGAAATGGAAGCTGATACTTACCAGGTAAAACTCCAGTTCTCTGGAAAACTCTGGCACCCATTTCACAGCCTTCCTTGGCTGTGCCTGATCAATGAAAGGTCATTCTAGAGGAAATGCCTCAGTGACGCTGCTACCCTCAAATCCTCAGCCTGCAACATGGTTTGACTTCTTCTCCCTGACTTAGCACAGTCATAGAAACCTTATGCGCAGGTGATACTAATGGCATAGCGAACGAATTAATTGTTGAAATTCTTCTCATACTTCTACATATACATTAGCCTGTGGGTTCTCTGATTTATATGTCTGACCACTTAACAACAGGATAAGTTTATTTCCAGTAAATACTCTGCCATCAATATAATGAAACCATAACTAACATACATCAATTTGATTCCCTTATATTGGGAAATTACTGTGGCTGGAGACATGCACTCTAGTGCTCGGTCCCGAACTTGGCTGGTTTTAACAATATGGCTTCTAAGCATCCCAGCTACTCAGCTGGCCTGGATCCCAGTAGAAGAGGATTAAGGTATTCATCTACCGCCCGGGATGGTTTTGATGCAGTCAACCTCGTGTAGAATACTGTAGAAGAATACTCCTTTCTTTTCCCAACCATAATATAGATGGTGAAAAAACAGACAACTTCGAGAAAGTTTTATGTTTTACAAGTTTAACCTTCTGAAGTCAAAGAAGTCAATAAACATAATGATTCTCAATTAGAGGATATTGGTTTTTTTCCAAATTCAAAAAATATGCTATTTTTTAAGGATCCAGTGTGTTGCTTAAAGAACAAGGCAGAGAATGGTGTAGGATTATAGCACAAACTACCAGAACACATACGTTTTGTCTGACAGTTTTATTTTTGCCAATGCATCCTCGCCTACCATGTATTCTTCACAAAAATCCACATAAAAACCAAGTCATAAACAATTTTTGAAGAGAGACCTGTATCAAAATAATCATTCCATTGGCTCTCCAAAAGACAATTCATGGTTCAAAAAAATGCACATAAAGAGTGAAAGATTTATTTGAGGTCTATCAGTAAATCAGGAACTCAATGTAATTTGCAATTTAGTCCTCTGTGACTCTTGTCCTCTTCAAGAGCTTTTACTAAATTCAACAGTACATTTAATTTTAAATAATTAAACCCAAAACCAGACCAGTGTATATGTTGGCATTTTTCAAAAACCTGAACTGAATCTCCAAGAGTTCCCTCCTTAGGCAGAGAAAACAAGAGAAAAAGAACCCCGTAGATTTTCAGGTGGGCACAGTTCCTGGATTTGCAATGACGCCGATTTCCCCATGAGTCACACTGTTCCTAGTATATGCCAGACTTTCCCCTTTTGGATGCCTGAAGAGAATCTCCTATTAGACAATGGAACACTGGAAAGAGATGAGGAAACCATACAAGTGTGTCCAGCTCAATAAGACAAAATGACCTGGCATTTTAGAGCACAGCTTCTCCCACTTGAGGGTATAAGAAGGACATAGAAGGCCTTTTAAAACGCACATTCCTAGGTCCCACCCCCAGATTTCCTGTTCACCAGGTCTGGTGAGGCCCACAATTCTGCATTTCTAACAATCTTCCAGGTGACGTGGATGTTGCTGGTCCATGGACCACATTTTGAGAAGCACTGGTTTAGAGCAAATTTTCTCGGCCTTGGCACTATTGGCATTTGAAGCCAGATAAGTTTTTACTGTGGGGGCTGTACTGGGCACTGTCAGATGCTTTGCAGCATCCCTGGTTTCTACCCACCAGATGCCAGTAGCACCTCCCCAGGTATGACACCCAAAACGTCCTCCAGAAAGTACCAGAAGTCCTTAGGGAGCCAAATTCTCCTCACTTAGAAGCACTGACTTAGAGGGTGGCTTCCAAATAAAAGAAGGGCTGGACTGGAGTCTGGCTGAACTGTTTTACTATCCATGTGGTTCTGGGTAGCAGCGTCCAAATCATTAATTCAAGAGTGTGATTGAATTCAATCACATCATAGGGCTGTTGTAAGGGCTTAATAAATGAGGGTGCATTTGTTCATGTAGCATGGGGTCTAGCCCAAACGCAAAAATGCAGCACTCAAAAAGGGGTAGTGAGCTTTTTTCTTTTTTTAAAGAGAGTCTTTGTATGAGTCAACATCCTCCAAACTGTTTATCACAGAAGGGTAAGTTTCTGCCCACTAAATTAGAGAAATCAGAGTGGCCAGAGGAAATACCAATAAAATAAGCCCAACATCTATTTCTATGGTCACAAAAGGCTTAAAACCTAGCTCCATGATTAATATGCCCAACATAGTTTTGCGATTCTGAAATAATCTTTATTGAAGACACAAATGCATTTCTTAAGTTGTCTCCAAAGCAAAATATTATGTCAGTTTGTTAAATCCCTCTTATCCCAATAACCTCAGAAGATAAAAAGCAGTTGCCCAAAGAGCAAAAGCAACCAAAGGGCTGAGATAAAAATGTCACAAGAAACTGATTAAAAGGCCAAGGCAACACTTAGACATCTCACAGCCTATCCGCCCTCCCCGCCAAGGGCACGCTTCTTACTTTTTCTCTTTCACCACCAGGAGGAGCACCGGACTTTCTCACAGGGCCACAAGCATTCGTCGCCTGTGCCTTACAGGGGCTGGCAGACCAGAGTTGAATAAAGCTTTTAGTGACTTCCTAACAGGATAAAAATATAGCCTGGCATGAATTCAGCAGAGAAGGCTGTACAAACCACTTCTGTATATAAAGTCCTTCTAAACTTTTCTATTCCAAACACTGCGACAGCAGTTGTTTTGGATCCTGGGAGGCCAGAGATGACGAAGTTAATTGACTCCTGGTGCTCGTTCTTTCTTAACATTTCAGGTGAAGGATTGAGAAGAAGATAAGTAAAAATTAATGTTATATGAGACAATGTACTGCAATTTATACGTGAGAAAAGCGCATGGCCAGTGACCAATAATTTATTATTCAGAAGAGGGTAGAAAGAGGTGAGTTGAAAGAACATAGAGAGAGAAATGGCCATGTGGCTCCCTTTAGCATCCCCAAACCAAGTGTTAAAAGCAAGGCCATGCACAGCCCTACCCAGTTCTTTGCATTTTTATCTATTCCAGCAGCAAGTAGTGGACATGTTATCCTGTCTTGGCAATAACGTGAGCAAAATGCTTGAGACCCTTATTTTTATAGTGTGTTTTAATATCCTGGAAACTGGTATGGCTTTTTAATTAATAATAAAGTCTTCTAAGATATAATAACATACTTTTACATATAGGAAGCGAACGGTTTTCAGATAGTTCCTGTGTCCATAGAATAATCTGGAATGGTTGCCACTGCGGGTTGCGGTAGTGGCGGTGGTAATGTTGAAGGAGATGATAATAGTGATAGAGATTTAGCTAAATTTTGTGAAAGCCTGTCACCGGGGGACAGATACCGGGCTGCATAATTTACATTAGTACCTACTTAAGACCTCTTCTCAACCCTAGGAGGAAAGTATAGAGCTTTTCTCATGCGTTTGTTTTAGATTTAGGATATCCAGCTCACTCTCAAAGACCTTTCAATGCCCCAAACACAAAGATAAATAACTGAATGGATGAATATGAGCTTATCATTAGCTAAATACTGAAGTAATTACTCTTATGTAGAGAATGCTTTTATGTTCAGAGCAAAGCCCATACAGCTGCATTGGGAAGGCTGTCTCTGCATCCGGTGAGCTCTGCCCCACTTTCAGGATGTCCACATGAAATAAGCCAAGAATACACATACTGTATGGATCGTGCCATATACACAGGAATTTTTTTTTTTTTACAACAATCTACTCTTATACTTTTCTCTACACTTGGGACATTTTTAAGATGAACGTGTGTTCTATGCGAAACCAAAACCAATACAGTTTTGTCATTTTGGAAGAACAGGAGACACAGCTTCCGATGATATTCTCAGAGTGATCAGTTGCATTTATGACCCTGAAACATGGATGTACATATTTATTACACTGTTTCATAAGCCACTAAAGAGTCATAAGGTTTTTGCCCAAAGAAGTCAAACTACAACTGAAACCACCAGAAAGATACAAATGAAAATGCACCTGGATGGTGGGTACTGGAAATATTGGGGGGACCACTTTGTGAAGTTATGACTGTCTAACCACTAAACTGTATACCTGAAACTAATACGAAATAATATTGAATGTGACGGGTATAAGGGGACTAAATGGTAATGGAAAAAAATAGAATAAAGAGTATATTAAAAAATCAAAAATTTCAAAAATTTCAAAAGAATGCACCTGTAATAAAAGTCAACTATAACAAGGCTAAAAAAGTTTATACTTACATCAAATTCCACTTGGATTTATCTGTTAGAACTGCACCTAAATGGAGAGGTGGATGTGGCATCTGCGGTCATATTATTAGCAATAATAATAATTTTGTGTCTGACTATGTAAACTCTACACTGTTTATTAGATACTCTATTTCCTCTTGGCTGAAATCACTTTGGGACTTGAGCCAAAGCGACTCCTGAGTAAAAGGCATCAGTCAGATTAGCATTTACCAGAACATTCCAAAATCAATAAGGCATGTATTTTTAAGAACCCTTTTAAAAGCTGGCTATCTTTAGGTCAGCAAAGGAAGAAGTTCCAAAGAACAAGAACTGGGAGTGATACAAGTAAACAGCCTGCTTCATGGTTCCTTGTGAAGAAAAATCTGGAAACTCTCACGGGGATTTTTATTGCCGATCTAAAGTGAGTTGATGAAACTCAGAATAAGGGAAATCCTATTTGATAGGGAGGGTTTGCCAATTTTCTTCTCAGAATAAATTCCAAAATTAAGACATTCTAAGATCAAGTCACGAAGATTGCTAAAGGACCTTCCTATTTACATTACCTCTCTCCTTTGCCTTCTCATCAAAAAGAACATTTATGATGTGAGCTGTGCTGTTCCGATCCCACGTGTCTGGCCTATATCCTGACTCTGTAAACTCAGATACAATTATCAGCCAATATGATGACTGACACAGTAGTTCTGCTGATACATCGCTGCCTCTCTTAAAATGGTAACAAAATAGTGACTTTCTCTACTTTCAGAGAAAGTCCACTTTCTACTTTGTGTATAAAACTTGGCGGGCTATGGCGTATGAAGAAATAGGCTAAGAAGTGACAAAACTTTGGGAAATATGAGGACTGGAGAAGGGAGAAATTATCAAACTATAAAAGGAAATAGAGTTTGGGCTGGGAGAAGAGAACAGGGTGTTTCCCCTTGCCTCTGAGCATAAACTAGAAAATACGCGGACCTCGTTCCCATATTTTTAGTGATTCGAACACAGTTGAAATTTGGAAAGAGAGTAAGTAAAGAAGTGAGAGAATTTTAATGCTTGAAAAAAGCACAAAGGACATTGTCATATCAATGTGTAGGACAAATGAAAAAAATAAAGATAAAGACTATAGCATGGCCAATGAGAGGCACAAAAACCATATGAGAGCATTAAGGATTTCAATCTCAGGCGAGGTCTTGGGTCCAAGATCTACCTCCTATTAGCAGTTACAGAAAACAACCTGGCGTGCATCCCTATTGCCAAGATTTTGTCTCTAAAACTTTCCTAACTAAAATGAACCAGGGATCTTTTGGAGAGTAACTGAATCCATCTATTGCAGCAGGAAACATCAGGAGGGATCAGGCACGCTCTGTTGTCACCAGGAAGCATGAATGTTTTCAAGGACGGTGCTAAGTGGACAAATGGGCCAGCTTAAAGGAGTTCCCACTGACAAAGGTACGATAACTTAAACATCAAAAAGGACACAAAATAACTGCAAAAATCCGTGAGAACAAAATGATGCTCAAAACCCACAAATAACATGCTATGACATAATAGTGCACATTACTCTCCCAGGAAAATGTACTGAAGTGCTTCAAACTGATGAGCCCAAAGACATGCTTGCCAAATTCAAGATTTGCTGAATTCCATTAAGTCAAAGTAAGCAGGAAAATGTTACGCAAGGTGTTTCAAACTGGGTAGAGGGCGGAGAACAGTGGATCTCAACCCTGGCTATACATGAAAGCCATTTGCGGGGATTTCTAAAAATATCAATGACTGGGCACTATCTGCAGACCAGCTCGATCAGAATCTCTGGAGATGGGGCTTAGCCCTGGTAGTCTGAAAAGTTTCCCAGGCCATTCTAGAGAGGGCTGCGAACCACTGGTTTAGAATCTGGGGCGACCAGCTTTGCTGGGGACTTTCCTGGTTGTAGCACTGAAAGTCCTATGTCCCAGAAAATCCCCAGTCCTGGGCAAAAAAGGGTGATTGGTCACTTTCATCAATCAAGTGATAAAAAGTTGTCACAGGAATTTTTCCTGAAAATTAGCTAAGAAAACACCATAAGGTATAGGATAGAGGTGACCATGATTCACCAGGTCGCAAAGAAAGATTGAGGCTTAGAAAATACTATCACTATAAAAGTGACGACCACGGCAAAGAGCCACACTGGTGTCGAAGCATCAGGTTGGCAAATTCTAGTTCTTGCTGTCTTTGTCCACAATCTCTGACTGAAAACCCTGAATTTGTAACTTTGAAGCCACATGCTCAACAAATAACTCTGTATCCACAATCTTCACTTTCCTTATTCAGGTCAGTAACCTTGCAACTCTGAAAATACACTAACCCTAACTCTAAGGCTAAGGCTAGTGCAAAGGCTGGCGTTGCCACTAGCGTGAATCATAATGGAGATGCTGGCACTAGTACAAACACTAATAGAGACACTAGGATTGATGGTAAAAGTACTACTACTCTTAATGCTAAGCATTACCACTATGAGCAATGACAGTGATAGTAGTACTTCTAATAGTAATAGCAGTGCTGATCCTAGTAATAATACCAACATGCTAACGTTAGTATGAAGATTAGTGTTAATATTCATACTAATGTTAGTGTAAATGCTAGTACTTAATACTCGTGTAAATGCTACTACTTAATACTAGCACACATATTAGTATTGCTAGTAATACTGTCAGTGTTAATGCTGGCACTAGCATTTATACTAGTACTATTAGCCTTAATATTTATGCTAATATGAATTTTAACTTGAATATGAATACTGGTGCTATTACTAATGCTTGTACTAGTACCAATACTAATATAGGTTCTAGTACTAACAAAATACATGGAACTAATAAAAATTAATAAAATTTTCATATTAATACTATTGAGCTGGGTATATCTTCTGAAGTAAACATAATAGGATATACAAGTTGTATTTGTTCTTTGGGGCCTTTGAATTGTTTGGGAGAAGCTGACATATTAAACTTCTGATTTCATTTAAAGTACTAAGAATTCTATAAGTTTGTAATCATTGCTCAAATACTTGAGGAAATCTAATTGTATTACATCTGGAAATTTAGACCTCATAAGGAATATTTAGATGCTCGGTTAAATTTTAATAGTTAGATTTGAAAATCTGACTGGCTGATATTTAAAGGATCAACAGAAAAGTGTTCTTTTTTTTTTTACATTAATGCAAACATGTTAAGATTTACAAATAAAATGAGATTTTTAAGTGGAGCTTAAAGTCTTAAAAAAGGTGTTTTCAAGAGAACCTAAGCAGTCCAATGTTCATAGCAGTGCATTTTACAACAGTCAAGTGCTGGGAGCAACCTAAGTGCCCATCAGTAAATGCGTGGGTCGAAAAACTATGGTACATTTATACAAAGGAACACTATGGAGCAGAAAGAAAGAAGGAGCTCCTGCCCTTTGCGACAGCATGGATGGAACTGGAGAGCATTGTGCTGAGTGTCATAAGCCAGGCAGTGAAAGACAAATACCATCTGATCTCACCTATAAGTGACACCTAATCAACAAAACTAACAAGCGAGCAAAATAGAACGAGAGACATGGAAATAAAGAACAAACTGACAGTGACCAGAGGGGAGGGGGGAGGAGGGGGAGGGATAACAGGGGGAAGAAGGGGAAGGGTCGTCAAGGAAGGTGTATAAAGCACCCACGGACAAAGCCACAGGGGGTAGGATCGAGGGTGCAAGGTGGGGATGGGTGGGGCGGGAGAGAGGGGTGGCAGAAAAATGGGAGACAACTGTACTTGAACAATAATAATAATTTCTAAAAAGCGAGCAAAGAGAAAAAGAAAAGTAGAACTTGGTGTGGATATCCTGAGCATTACCCAAAGCAAGAATCAGTGTTAATATTGTTGTACGCATCAAACACCAACACAAGCTCCGGCTTCCAAACCACAATCGGTGTGACGTCTCTGGAACAGGTGTGGTGTTGTGGTCTCACAGGATTAAAAAAAAGCAAAGACAATTCCTGGAAAATTAGAAGAGGGAAAAGGACAGCGCAGGCGCCATGAATCCATCCTCAACTTTGAATGCAAAGGCCAGGCGGCCCACACCCTCACTGTGTGTGAGAGCCTCCACCGTGACAGCGCTGGCCTGAATCCAAGGGGCCTTTTTTTGCAGTGATACAGATACTCAAGTTGAGAGCATGTGACATAAGTTGTCCCAGTGAGGCAGTTTAGGATTTATTGTGTAAGAACTGTCTGAAGACAAAAGATGAAAGCCGCTGGTGGGACTTAGCAGAAATGCTTTCAAGTAAGCCCAGGATAAAGACTGCTTAGGCGTTATTTAGAAGTGCAAAAGCTGCTCGAGACAACAGGGTTTAAAGGGAGGCGGGCTAAAGGGTTGTGAGGGAGGTGAGCCCATCTTGCGGGAAGGCGAGAGGCGAATCGAGACGTGACGGGGTGCAATGGTTTACCTGGCCAAGCGCCAGCAGCCATAATAGGAACCTGGGAGCCTTGTAGACATGAGGTGTCACATTTAAATGCCCAGGTGGGGCAAACAGGGACATAAGAGCATACGTTTGAAATCACTAATGGACAAGCAAAAGCAAAACACACCGGCCTCGAATTAAAAATAACATGCAAGTGAGGATCCAAAACCAAAGGGATCATCGTCAAGGGAAACACCCTCGCCCAGCACCTTGGAACACACGGGAGAATTTGCAAAATGGGAGTAGGTCGCCTAGAGATGGAAAAATGAATGCGTGAACACACGGAAAAGGAAGAAACTGAGCTATAAATGGCAGCAAGAAAAAAAAATACAGGCAAGTGGTGATGGGAAACATAAATGGGAACTGGGCATATATCTGTTAGCAGAAGAAGAAATACCCCTTTAAAAACAATAGAGGTTTTTCAGGTGGGATGAGGCAAACAGTTCAAACGAAGGCAGCCATCAAAATAAGGTCATGGATTAAGCAGCCTATCTGGAGCCCGCAGTTTCCTTGCAAGTCCAGGTCTGAGTAAAGGAAAAACACTTGAAAAATCATTTGGTTAAAAAAATAATAATAAACGATAGGCAAAAGAGTTCAACCAGCACTTCACAGATAGGCAGAAAGCAGGCCACAGGTAAATGTGGAAAAAGTGAACAATAAAGGATAAATGCAGAGAAGCTATTTCTACTCACATCAGCGGGAGTCAGCCCTGGCTACACCCTAGAATCACCTGGGCAGATTGAAAAACACCTAAGCCGCACCCTCCAGAACTGAGTTGGGGGTTCAGGCCTGAGCATGAACTGTCTACAGTCCCCATGTGACTTCAGTGTGCGGCCAGACTTGAGACCAACTGCTCCGCATGTGCGGAGCAAAAGCATGAGGTCCTGCGTCTCTAGATTATCAGGCCAAAACACCCACTTGCACCTGAAGCAGTCCAATAATTGCAGCCAAAATCATTTCCTTAGTTGAACTTGGCAGATAAATGACTTGATTTTCCACTTGACTTAAGGACCTGTAAAATTCAGAGGGAAGAAAGGAAGAAAGTTTTCTCAACCAATTATTTTCAGTATTTGTAACAATCTCGACGTAGAAATCCAATGTACCAATGCTCTTCACGCTGGTAACAATTCACCCAGGTACAAAATCGAAACCAGCAACACTGAGAAATAAAGTGTCTTACATAGATTATAAAAGATCTACAGGTTCTTTTTCAGCTTTCATCTCTTCCCTACATCAGCCGTTCTCACTGGGGCCAATTTTGTCCGTTCAGGGGATACTTGGCAATGTCTCAGACATTTTTGATGGTCACGGGGGATGTGCTCCTGGCATTAGTGAGTCGAGTCCAGGGATGCTGCTCAGCATCCTACAATCCACAGGACAGTCGCCGCCACAGCAAAGAATGACTGACCCACTGTTTGTTTCTGTGCACTAGGTAGAGCTTCTTTGAATCCCTGTAAAAGGCACCTGTAAATTTGCGTGGGGTGGAGCCTTAGGTAATGGCCAGGGCGGGGCAACCCACTTCATGGCTTTGTGGCTCTGTGTGGGGGGAGGACCCGGAGAGGGGACAGTGCTGCTGCCTGGCTTCTGGAGGTTTGCCTGGCACTCACCCCGTTTCCAGCCACTTCACCCACTTCCCATATGCGACTGGCGCCCTTCCAGCTGCTGCCCCGTGGTGAGTCCCATAGTGGGTGGGTTTGTGTACATTCCAAGTCCAAATGGGCCCTTTAAATGAACTCTCCTGAAAAACCCAGCAGTTTCTTCCACCTCCCCAAACCCACTGGTTTGTACAGTCAGAAGTTCTGGGGAAGTATCTTCCTGGAGCTGGAATCCTGGGCTGTGCAGTCTCACCTGGGGCTGGGATTGCTCGCTCCCAAGGTATCCCTCCCCATTTCTATCCATGACCTGTGAATGTGGGACTGCCCCTTCTGCCACCGCTGCTGTCACCTCTCTGCGCCTCCTCGCTTCACTGCCTTTGTCCGCAACTCCACCCCTCCTACTCGTCTGGATGAATGTGGCTTCTTTAAATCCTTGGTTGTCAGACATTAATATACCTTGACTTTCTGACAGTTCTGGTTGCTATTTGTTTTGAGAAATAGTCCTAACTCTCTCTGTGGTTCTGTGAGGAGGAAAAGCATGCCTACCTATGCCTCCATCTTGACCGCAAGTGCAGAGTCCAAAACACCAGTGATGAGGATGCTCAAAGAACTCACTGAGTATGGCAAAAACATAGGGGAATAAATGAAGATTACACTAAGTGAAATAAAGATCTACAGGGAACCAACAGTGAACAGGATGAAGCTGAGAATCAAATCAACGATTTGGAACACAAGGAAGGAAAAAGCATTCAATCAAAACAGCAGGAAGAAAAAACAATTTTAAAAAATGAGGATAGCCTTAGGAACCTCTGGGACAACTTTAAACTTACCAACATCGGAATCATAGGGGTGCCAGAAGGAGTAGAGGAAGAGCAAGAAATTGAAAACTTATTTGAAAAAATAATGAAAGAAAACTTCCCTAAAATGGCAAAGGAAATAGACATACAAGTCCAGGGAGCACAGAGAGTCCCAAACAAGTTGACCCAAAGAGGCCCACACCAGGACACATCGTAATTAAAATGCTAAAAGTTAAAGATAAAGAGAGAATCTTAACAGCAGCAAGAGAAAAGCAGAGAGTTACCTGCAAAGGAGTTCCCATGAGACTCTCAGCTGATTTCTCAAAAGAAACTTTGCAGGCAAGAAGGGACTGGCAAGAAGTATTCAAAGTGATGAAAGGCAAGGACCTACAGTCTAGATGACTCTCTCCAGCAAAGCTATCCTTTAGAATGGAAGGGCAGATAAAATGCTTCCCACACTACATAAAGTTAAAGGAGTTCATCATCACCAAGCCATTATTACATGAAATGTTAAAGGGACTTACTTAAGAAAAGGAAGATCAAATCTATGAACATTAGAAGGGCAATAAATTCACAACTATCAACAACTGAATCTAAAAAAAAAAAAACTAAGCAAACAACCAGAACAGAAACAATCATAGGTATGGAGCTCATCTGGAGGGTCATTAGCTGGGAGTGAGAAGGGGGAGAATAGGGGTAAAAGGTGCACAGGTTAAGAAGCATAATTGGGAGGTAGAAAATAGACAGGGGGATGTCAAGAATAGTGTAGGAAATGGAGAAGCCAAAGAACTTACATGCACAGCCCATGGACATGAACTACGGGGGAGACTGCTGGGGGGAGGGGAGTATTGGGCAGGGGGGCACAGGGGGGAAACTGAGACAACTGCAATGGCATAATCAATAAAATATATATTAAAGAAAAAAGAGTGACCGGCCCAAAATGTCACTATGTGCCGAGGCTGAGAAACATTGCTCTAAATAATACATTTAACATTTCCAATAACCAGTAGGCTCTGCCTTCCAATCTTAATGCAAAGAAAACAAGTTTCAAAATGTAGAAATTATATGCCAAATTAGAGAAAAGTAAAAGGCCCCTCACAGAAAATTAAACCACTAATGAAATTATTTTGTGGGTTTACCGCAACGCAAGATCAAGGTCTGGAGAATCAGAACCTTGGCCAATCAGCCTGCTGAGGTTGCAAACTGGATTTCAAATTGAATTTGATTGTTGGACTTGAGTTTACATTCAGATACATTTACAGCCCTTCAAATGAAGACTTCTAGAGAGTATTTTTATCACCAATATTTAATAAGTGATACCTAAAACAAAATATCTATGTTGAATATTACATTGTAAACTCTCCAAATCATGTATTTGTAGAAAAATAAGAAGTTTTTTAAATTTATTTATTTATTTATTTTTAGAGAGGAGACGGGAAGGAGAAAGAAACATCCATGTGCGGTTGTCTCTTGAGCGGCCCCTACTGGGGACCTGGTCTGCAACCCAGGCACATGCCCTGACTGGGAATCGAACTGGTGACCTTTTGGTTTGCAGGCCAGAACTCAATCCACTGAGCCACACCACCCAGGATGAAAAATGAAAGAGTTTTTAATGTATGCAGTTACATTCATTTCTACCAAGCCATTTAAGTAAGTTTACTCATTATATGGAAATCAAAATGAGAGCGAAATACTAAGATGCTTTTCAGGATTGCAGAGCAAGTCAGTAGTGAGAATTAATACAAGCCCCAAATATGAGAAAATGGGTGTTGACGTAGCTGGAGAGAGTATTATCTGGCTTAACGACAAAGAAAACAAATCATCCCCTGTCCCCAGTCTGTGATAACAGTAATGTTAAATAAAAACTCTTTTAGAAAAAGATTTCCAAATTGTGAACATTATTTATTATCAATCAGAAAAGGCTAAGCTATGAGCAGGAGTTCTAGAACATGCGATTTCACTCATCGATGCAACCCATTTCCAAGTCATCAGCTACTGAGGGACTTCAAGTCAGACCGACCAAACCAGCGGTTGTCAAACTCCGCTGTTCGTTCTACTTTGAGCAACTGGGGTGTTAGGGCTTTGTTTTTAATGTTGCCCAGGTTCCGCCCCAAAGCAAATAAATTAGAATATCCAGGGGTGGGGCCTGACCTTTGGTATTGCATTGCACAGCAGCCTTGAAGTGTTCTGTGTCTGTGGATTGCCTGGGGATCTTTCTAAAGGGCAGATTCTGATTGAGGAGGTCTGGGAATGTCAAGAGAGTTTTTTAATTTCTTGATACCAACAGTGCTAGTCTCAGGGCCGCACTTTGATGAGGGAGTGTTAGAAGCTGCCTGGATGATTTTAACACGTAGCCTGTATCGAGAACCATTCATAGTCAAGGCCCTAGCTGCACGGGGTGCTATGTGGGCATAGAAACGAAAGAGAGAATATAAAAAAAGTATTCTTCAAATGAAGAATGACTATCCTAAATCACAGCTTTCACTGTCACGCAATCCACATATCTTTGCCCTAACTTTCAAGGCAAAAGAAAAGTTCAAAAAATTTTAAAAGGGAAACAAGTTCCAATGCGTGCCAATCCAATCCCGGTTACTCCTTTGTAGAAGGTGAAAGATTTATACGATCTGAAGAGAGACCAGAGTACTGGTTACTCCTTTGGAAGCAGCATGCCTCGGCCTGAGCACTTGCTTTGTCTCTTTTGGAACGCGCTGGTTTCTGCAGAGCCCTACGCTGCGTGGCTCCCTCTCATCATTCTCATCTTCCTGAGGTACCACTTCAAATCCCATCCCATCACTCTCATTTCCTTATCCTAGTTTTCCTCAGGAATCTATCACTAATTAACTGATCGATGACAATAAATGATTAGTGAACTCAAAGAAACATACAGCCACCCCAAGCCCCGCTGAAACACGAATGCATCCTGACTGTCGGCCAGGATAGGGGGAGAGAAATCCTGAGATAAAAATTAATAAATGATTTTAAAACTCCAACTGGCTGGCACGTTGGGGTGAGGAACCTTTACATTTATAGAGTAATCTCTGATTGGTGACTTCATCTGACGCCTAGGATGAAGTCATGAAGTAGAGCATTATTCTATCCTTAAGATGGAAAAAACGATGCCACAGCACACAAAAGTAACAAAAGTAGGAAGGCAGACCTCTAGATTCCAAGTCTTAGGTCTCTTAATTTTACCTAACTGCCCTATGCTTTCAACACACTCTTAAAACCATGGATGCATTTCTCGGAATATGCATACATTGGAACTGAATATTGAGAGTAGACTTAGACCACCATCTAGAATGGAAAAGTGTAACGGGGCACGGCCAGGGCCCCCCAAAGGGTATTTGTAACGGGGTCCAGAGATGGGGGTGTCCAAGAAAAATAGATTCTCCCCACCCCAGGGCGGGCCGCCAGGGGGGATGGGAGCCTGGAGCAGGGCCACGGAGAGTCAGTTTGCATGTCAGTAACAGGGTAGCTTCATTCCTCATATGCAAAGAGGGTTATTTTGCATATCACCAAAGCTAATCAGGAAGGTTTCAAAGACTTTATACAGAATGTAACTGGGAGAGAGAGAGGAGAGACAGGGGCCTGCAGGAGAGACAAAGGGTCACAGACTCTGGGGAACAGTGTGAAGCCCACGCGGGAAGAAAGAGGGGAGAAAGGGCTCTGGCTCGTGGGCCGGGAGAAGGTACCACTGGTTATGGGTTAAGAGCCGGAGACCGCGGTGGCGCAGCGGATGGTGCTGAGACCCGCGAGAGGCCTGCCTGGCCGAGCCCCGGACTCTGTTCTTTTTTTCTTCTGAAGGACGGTGCCCCTGACGGGCCTGACTGGCCTCACTGGGCAAAGGGGGGAAGGCAGGGCGGTGTGGGTGCTGGTGGTTGTTTTGAAGGGATTTTTGAGGTTTAAGGGTGACATTTAGCCATTCATCAAACCTGTGTAACTTTTGAATAAATAGTTCCTTCCCTTTTCACCAAACTCTGCCATTCAATGCCATAATTCCAAGGGCAGCTGGTAAAGGACCCACAACCGAGGGGTCCCGGGGAAGGAGGGTGTCCTTGTTTCGGTAACAGCATCTGGGCACCGCCCACCTCGGCACCCCCGCCACCCCCGGCACCGGGTCCTTTTGTTCGGTAACAAAAGGGCCACAAATGCAGTCTCATCAGCACGGTTATCTCAGCCCTGCACCTTACTTTTTACCCTGTGATTGTCGATGGGGGCTCCTTTCGTTGCCTGGGTAGAAAGCACTCAGGAGTTTCTGCAAAAGGCACTGCCAAATTCAAGAAATAGTTCACGGTATTATTCATGGTTTAGAAGCAACCATTAATTTTTATTTAAAGGAAATGGAAACTTTAATTTTTATTTATTCCAAAAGTTATAAAAGTTGAATAACAGCAATCTAAGAGATCACATGATACTAATTATATATCTATCAGAGAACAATTTAAGTTTTTAAAATCTTGACGTTTTCTTATTTAAAAAAATACGTGCTTGTTTAAAAAGTAAGGAAACAACAAGAGGAAAAAAACCACCAGAAATTTTCTGTAAAAAGAAGAAATTCCCTATAGTTCCATCTCCTAAAGAAAGACATTATAAATAATAATGATATCAATAATAATATAGCTTTATAAGATAAGTTCTGGGGGTTTAATGCATAGATGAGCATTATTTCCCCTACACAAACCTTGTACATCCTATGAGTTCTTGCCTAAAGGTACGCATTTGCATGCCACACCATCGATGAAACTCCAAAACAAAATGCTGAGTGAATGAAGGAAGTCACCAAAGGTCAGATATTGTATGATTCCATTTATATGAATTATCCAAAAAAGGCAAATCTTTTGAGGTAGAAAATAGATTAGTGGTTGCCTGGGGCTGGGGATGGGAACAGGGAGGGACCATGAATGGGATCATCTCACTAGGATGATCAAAATGTTCTAGAATTGGATTGTGGGGACATCTGCAAAGCTTGTAAATTTATTAAAAATCAATGAAGTGTACAATTAGATTGGGTGGATTTTATGATATGTAATTAATACATCAATAAAATAATTTTCAAAGTATACATTAATAACAATCAAAAAGTACTTCCTTGCAAATGAAAAACTGAAATCAATCTTATACATTCAAACTTAAAATAAATTAGTAACATTACAGCATATCTTTTTTTTCTTTCTGGGTTGTCCTCTTAGAAAAATAAAAATATAATAAATGAGAACTTTTTTTTTTCTCTTTTTAGAACGTACTCAAGATGCAGGTCTCTGACCAAACACCCATCCCTGGTTAGTAGAGAAACATCCCACTGATCTAAAATGCCAGGCTCCTGAGGGACTCCACTTTCCAAAGTCAGAAGCCAAAAAAGATACCTGAACAACTATCAGGATTTTGTCTACATTGCTTATGAGGCCCTGAGCAAAATGAAAATGGAAGAGCTCTTCCTCGGAAATTATTGACGATTGCAAGAAGGTGGTAGAAGGGCATTAAACCAATCATGGACTCACAGGTCAAATGCTCAAAACGCTAGTCCTGGCAACCAAAGTAGTTACCACAGAAACTCTGGACCAAGGCCAGGCACTTCATTTAGGAACTTGATTCTGTCTTCAAATTCTCATTTGTTTTTCTTCTATAAGCATACCTAGTGGATTTGGTTATGTAAATCACGGGATGTGGGCAATCGGAGTCATTAAGCAAGGAGTGAAGAGTTTCAGAAGGAAGAAGTCTTCTTCTGATGTGAAATATGAAGAAAGAGACACTGAGAAGCAGACCCAGGTATATGAGTTATTAACAAGGCCAAGAAGGAGCAACCTTTTCCATTACACCCTCTGTTTGCAAAGAGGGTAGCATACTACATTTTAGAGAATATTTATCAGGAAAAGGGAGAACTGACTAGGGCAGTACTGTGCTAGAGAAGTGCTTAATAATGGACTCTGCCGAAAAGCCCAGAGTCATTGTGGCCAATTTCAAGGTACCAAGGCGAGGAAATGGAACCTGGAGTTGGGAAGAGATACACACAATCAGTTCTCTCTCTCCAGCGCAAGCCACTTCCTGCAGTGGAAATACAAGACAGGCCCAAGAATCAGGCGCAAAAATACCATTTCGTTCTGTTTCCTCCTAAAACATTTTGTTCCAAGGGTTAGCAAAAGGGAAGGTAACTGTTGCTATTTGCTAAGATGGGATTTTAATTCCAGTGGCAAAATCATCAGGGACAATCAAGAATTGACTGTGTAACTATTTCCCTTGTCATTTTCCTTCCAAAAATAATTGTTTCTGAATGATTTCACAGTTAAAGATTGTATGCTTAAAGAGCAAACCAATTGTGAAAAGGACTAAAACTATGCCAGTGATATGGTTTTAAAAAAAATAGTAATATTTGTTTTTAAAACAGAGGGCATGGCCACGTAAAAATATTTCCTCTTTTCTGTTCTAATGGTTTAACCTATGAATCACCCTGAAGGAGTACTATTATCATACCAGAGACAGGGAACTCTTACTCTTTATAGCAAAGGCATTAAACTTCACTATCAGTTTTAGTTGCTTCCAATAGAATGAGGGGAGATGGAATGCTGCAATGTAAACATTCCAAATTACCATAGGCTACGTTAAGAATCTCTAACCCACACCAAAGCTCCACCTCAGGAGAACTTTAAAACCTCTTTAAAGGTCAAGCAATAAACCCTGTCCTGGCTCTGGGCAAGATGTCACACACAACAGTTCCTAGATGGTGTCTAAGGTAGCAGCCATCTTGCTTCCCTAGCGTCTCCTGCATTTCCCCAACTACTTTTTAATGTCCTCCTTTTATCCAGGGGCAACAAAGAGAAGTCTGGGGTGATTTCCTCTCTTTAGGGGCTGCTCCCTCCTCCTCCAAACGGAGCAGCACTTAAAGTTATCTTTTTTCTGTTACCTGATAAAACAGTAGTCAACACACTTAGTTTTGGAAAAATATTTATTGAGAGCTTATTACATGCAGGCACTGTTCTGGGGCTTATATTTTTGTTATTCTTGTTATGTGCTGGTCCAAATTCTGACACAGCACTTGGAAGGCAAGGTGATATACTGTGCACATAGCAGCCCATCTACAATAAGTTTTGGAATGAAGGCCAAGAGAAGAACGAACCACTGACTTAAAGAAGCCTATACAGCTGTGACTATCCTCATCACATCTGTTTAGCATAAGCTCTATACTGAAAAATATCTAAGAGCCCATGTGGAGATTATTGGTTTTAATCCAGTGTCTTCTCTGCCTTTATTACTTGCTGTTAGGAACACATGAGATGTCCTACTTAATTTAAGATCCTCTAGCACAGAAAAGTAGAAGTTTTGACAGTGCTCCTTATTTCAGTCCATTCCAATAAACACACACACACACAAACACGCACGCGCGTGCACACCCTAAATGATTAGGTGCGGAAGAGGTACTGTCACAGGAGCTGCTGATAAATGGGGCCCATCTTTGGGAAGCCACTGCCTGGTAGATGAGTACAGGTTTGTCATTCTTGGGAGCAGCTGATATTACGAGCAACTGTCGTAAGATGTCCCTGCAAAAAACCATGACAAGAAATTCCTTCTCATGGAAGCTGCCTCCAGAGCAGAAAAGTTATTGTCCAAGGTGTTTGGACCTCTCCCCAAAAGGCATCCTTGGTGTATGGAAGTAGATGGCCATTGTTGACATTTCAATATACTCCTCGCCAAGAAGAGAGACAATAGCTTCCAAGAATACGAGTAGCACTGCAGTTCCTGAAGGTGTGAGAAGGGAGGAGCTCACATATTATCTAGGCCGTGGAAGCACATGGGAAAGGGTAGCCTGCAAGGGATCAGCATCTGTGTGTGTGGATAATACACACCTATGCGTGTACAACAGCATTAATACATGCCACGTGAAAAATGTTATGTAATATATATGATCTATAGTCCATAAAATATGGCATGGCTAATGCATTATATAGGCCATAGAAAATCTCCCACACATAATTCCATTGCTTTCCTAGACTTCATGAAAGAACCTGAAGCCAGCTATACTCTGAAGCCTGAAATGATACCAGGCTAAGCGAATCCCCACATTGGTATGAACTCAACTGTCTTCTTTGAGAGACAGCCAAGAGCAGGTTCTCTGGTGCCAAGTTGCAGGGAACTACAGTAACTACTTGGGCGACTTTAGGCAAGTTACCGAAGCTCTCAGTTTCCTCATCTATAACATGGAGATAATAATTGTACATGTTCTCTAAACTTGTTACAAAGATTAAATAAGTTAGTATTTCTCAAAACCCTAAATCAGCATTTGGCAAATAGTAAGTGCTTACAAAATATCAAACCCATGGAAGAATATTCTTCTTCTACGTTCACAGAGTCAATAAGAATTCCAATCATTTACATCTAATATAAACACACAATCCTTAGTTTTTCTTTACCATAAGCAAACCTCTTTTCAGACTTCACACAAGTCACAGGAGCATTTTTAAGTCACTGTTAAAATTTATGTGATTTACAAACTAGAATAAAAGTGCCATTCTCTGTCCTCAAATGTATCAGGTAATCAATATCAGTAACTTTTTCCTAAGTACAACAAATTCTTTATGTAGCTGCTTTGGAATTGCTGCTGTTGACATTTTTATGTTCGATAATTAAGAACTGAAATGAAAACAATTTGATACTCTTGTTAACTCACAAAAAGGAACAATATGACATGTACTTTAATGATCATATCCTCTCTTTCCATATTTGGATAACTGTATCTTCATATGGCATAACAAGTCTTTCAGTTTGTCATTTGATTCTTTTCATTCTTGACATCTTTAAGGGACTCCAAATATCTTAATTTCTGTTGACCAGTGACGCGCAGTTGAAGAAAGACAAACACAAAACCAGACTGACCACAGGTAAAAGCAACATATAGACAATTTATATTTTAGAATTAAAATTTTAGAAAGTACCTTTTCTCTACTTAGCCTAGAGTTTCAAGCAGCGTTTATACTTACAAGTCAACAAATTAACATCCTTGATGATTCACTGTTTCAAAATAACTCACATTGTACTTCCAAAGTTACCGCTAGAAATATTGCTGGCATTTATTTCCCTAAGTATACTTACTAAGTGATACTGAAACACAAAAGCCCAAGAGAAAAACCAGAGCTTCTGCATTTGGATTAAAAAGTGGACACACACAGAGATATGTTCTTTCTCTAAAATACAATATATTAAATAGTAGGCTTGAGTGGCATTTGTAAGTATGACACGGTGGGAGGGAAACAATCAATATGAATTCTGGAAGCAAAGACTGTTTCTTGCCCAGGGAGCAATTATTGCACCTGGCACCCAGAAATTGGCTGATGTGGTTGTATGTGTCTTCCCCACTAAACAGAGCTTTTTCATGTTCATAGCCTTACCGCTTAGTAGTTCCTGGCACACAGTAGACGATCAAGAAACACTTGCTAGGATAAAGACTGAAAAAACGGATCACCATCTTAAGTACGTTGCAGTCAAGTTTGGGAAGTGAGACTAACATGTAATTCATTCTGAAGACAAATAATGACATCAACAGATGTGTGTGGATCAAAATGGCAGAGGCTGAAATCAGAAAAGCCTTATACGCTGTTGGTGGGAATGTAAAATAATTCAGCCACTTTGGAAACCAGTGTGGCAGTTCCAAAAATGAAAAAACCTAGAGTTACTATATGAGCCAGCAATACCACTCCCAGGTATATTTCATTTCAAGAGAAATTAAAATATATTTCTACACCAAACCTGGCACATGAATGTTCATAGAAGCACTATACAGAAGAACAAAAAGTGGAAACCAAAATGCCCATCAACTGATGAGTGGATACACAAATGTGGTATATTTACACAGTGGAGGGCTATTTGGCCATGAAAGGAAGGAAGTTCTGATGCATGATACAACATGGATGAACCAGGAAAACGATGCTAAGTGAAAAAAGCCCGACACCAAAATCCACATAGTGCATGATTCCATTTATATGACATATCCACAAAAAGCAGCTCTGCAGAGGCAGAAAGCAGATTAGTGGCGGTCAGGGGCTGACTGCTAACGGGTGCAGTGTTTCCTTTGAGGTAATGAAAAATGTTCTAAAGAATGTGGTGATGGCCGCACAACCCTGTCAATGTTCTCAAACCCACTGAGTTATATACTTTAAAGTGGTGAATATTTTGGTATGTGAATCTATCTGCATTTTTTAAAGATACCAAAGAGGCATGGGTGCAGGAGTCCAGTGAAGAAAGAAATATTAATAAAGCTGAGAAGACCTTGAGAGACTTCCGGGAGAACATGGGAATTCAGCCAAGTCTTCAGGGATGCACTGGATTTAGGAATGAGGAGGGAAGGCATTTTAGATGAAAGGGAGAAGATGACAAAGTGAGGCTGGTCATTGTTCCAATCATGAATACAAAGGTCAACATATGTTGTATTAGTATCATCAGTGAATTTGTGCCCTCCCCTGCTAAAAAGCACATCTGAGCTCTGTTCCAGGTGGAATTCACAGCTAAAGAACAGGGAACCAAAATGTAAGGCATCTGAGCCTCTACTTCCACAACTGTGGCTTACCATTTTCCCTTTAAAACATTGGGACTATACCCTAAGAATCCTGAATCACCAATTCAAAAGAACCTCTGCACCCCAGTGTTCACAGCAGCACTATTACAATAGCCAAGTGCTGGAAACAGCCTAAGGGCTCATCAGTGAATGGACAGATCAAACACCTGTGGTACATTTACACAATGGAATGCTACGCAGCAGAAAGAGAGAAGGAGCTCCTACCCTTCACCACAACATGGGTGGAACTGGAGAATTTTATGCTAAGTGAAATAAGCCAGTCAGTGAAAGACAGATACCACATGACCTCACCTATAAGTGGAACCGAATGAATACAAAAAACAAATAAGCAAAATAGACCCAGACTTGGAAATAAAGAACAAACTGACAGTACCCAGAGGGGAGGGGGAAGAGGATAATGGCGGGAAAGAAGAGGAAGAGACAAGCAAAGCAGCACGAATAGAAGACTCATGAGCATGGACAACAGGGGAGATCAACTGTGGCAGTGGGGAGGGGTGAGGAATGAGGGGAAAGGCAGGACAAGGGTAACCGAACAACAACGCATTTTTAAAAATAAATAAAATATATGTATATACAAAAAAAATTAACTTTGATATTTTGACCCCAGCAAATTATTGAAAGAAATCCCAGACATCCTTCATTTCATCCAGAAATATTTCAATATTAGACTCTTTTTAAAAAAGATTTCATTTATTTATTTCTAGAGAGAGGGGAAGGGAGGGAGAAAGAGAGGGAGAGAAACACCCAAGTGTAGTTGCCTCTCACATGTCCCCTACTGGGGACCTGACCAGCAACCCAGGCACGTGCCCTGACTGGGAATCGAACCGGCGACCCTCTGGTTCACAGGCCAACACTCAATCCACTGAGCCACACCAGCCAGGGACAAATATTAGACTGTTAATGTTTAACATTAACCTAAGTTTACCTTTTACTATATGATACTTGCCTTATGACTGCACAGTATTCTATTTTTCCCAATATTTGAGGGTGTGAATTTTAAGAAGGGGGATGTCTGTGTGTCCAGGGGGACAGCGGTGGCAGCTCCTAGTCACGTGAGTAGATTGGAAGCCCCTAGCATGGTTTGTTTTGATTAGTTGTTGATAGTTTACTATTAGACATTAGTGGCTGTGTCTCTACTTGGAATCCGCTCCATTCAGGAGACAGTACCATGGTGTTGCATAGCAGAATGCTATTTAAAAATAACATTCTCAACACATGCATCAACATTCCAAAAATATTCTACTTGGCTCTGATGGCGAGATTTGAGAAGAGGTTTGTCATGATGATCACAAACTTTGGGAGTAATTCTTGCTGAAACAGAGTTCTTTGGGGCAAAACAGGGAAAGCAAGGAATTCTTGGAATCAGAAGGGTGACTAATCCAGCCTCCCACCCAGTAAACAAATGCCCCCATGACAGCGCTTAGAGTTAGGTATCACCTTGATTTTAACTCTCACAGCTTCATGTCCAGCCAGCTCATGACTAGACAGTTTTTACCGAGATGGTCCTGATAGCCTGGCCAAAACCGTAAATGAAGAGAGAAAGTATAAACTCCACAAATATACATAATGTCCAGAGCAGGTTTCTCAGTCTCACACTATTGAGATTTAGGACTGGAGAATTCTTTGTAGTGGGGCCTGTCCTGTGCATTGCAACATGTTGAGCAATATCCCCGGTCTCTACCCACTAGATGCCTGTAGTACACCACCCCCACCCTGCTTGTGAAAACCAAAAATGTCTCCTGACTTTGCCAAATGTCCCCCCAGGGGCAAAAATGCCTGGGTGAGAACCACTGGTCTGGAGTGTAAGTGACTTTGGGGTAACAGATTTACTAGAGCACATCCATTAGACATGCATTACTACTACTCAACTAATTATTCTGACTCTTTACATTTTTTATTGGTTTGGCAGGGTGTTTCTTTACAAGCTGGCATACTATAAAATGCTGATGCCCTCTCAGACCACAACAGGAAACTGTTTCTATAAAAAAACTGCCCTGGCTGCAAAAAGACAAAGCAATGAACATTGAAAACGACACATGATGGAATTATCATCATGTTTTTTGTTCTGTCTGCACACATGAATATTGACACTATGGGCAGTCACTATGAATAAGATGACAATAAACAGGCGATTCCCACTGATAGATGTGTAATTTTTTCAGAAATTAACTTTCAATCAGTTCTTAAGAAATTCAATGAACGTTTTCCCTTAAAACCACATGATAAAAGATTACCAGTGTTCTAAGCTTAACCTGAGAAATCTACTTAACCCACATTTCAGCTGAAGTTTATTACTCATGCCGTGAAGAACCAGAGAAAGCAACGATGCTACTTGATTACATAAAACAGTAGAATATTGAATAAGTCTGTTCTCTTTACCTTGAAACCTGATGCCTCAGGACAAACCAATTTAAGAGAAAGACTAGGAAAGAGATAGAAGACTAAGGTGATGTCATTCCTGAAGGGAGTTCGGGACAATTTTAAGGGCTTAACAGTTGCTAGAAATTGGTCTTAATATGGTGTTTCACGAGCAGCACACCCCTGATTACAATCTAAGTCCTTTTTTGTCCTCCCCAAATAAAACAGTAAGAGCTAGTGGCAAACAACATCCATTTGTTGAAATAACCCACCAACATTTAGAAGGAGGAGGGAAGAGAGGGGTGGATAGTTGCGCAGGATAATAAATTGCTTGAAGTAGAATGGAGAGCGTTGTAAAAGGAGCAGGGGATAGGAGAGGCAGTCAGGCATTAGCTGTGTGAGACACTGGCCCTCCTTGGCTGTCCAGTGGTGGTTTACGCACCGCCCATTTGGAGAGCGTGATTTTGTACAACAGACATGGGGGTGGAGCCGGGTAGGCCAAATTCAAGGTTTCTTAACCGTGGCAGTAGTGACATTTAGAGCCTGACAGTTCTCTGTGGTGGGGTGTCCTGCGTGCTGTAACATGCTGAGTGGCATCCCTGGCCTCCAGCCCACTAGATGCCAGGAGCGCCCTTCCCCCGGTTGTGACATCCACTTGTCTCCAGACATTATCAAATGTCCCTGGGAGCAGGGAGGGAAAATCGCCCCAGAGGAGGACCACAACTAGAGGCATTACATTCTAGGAGCTCCTGGAAGGAAGCTGTGACCTAATAGCCATTCACATGTACAGGACGGTAAGATAGCACTTGACATGAACGTACCTCTCGTTGCTCACAAAATAAGTCCTTTGACATTATCCAAGCTTAGCAAATGTTTACCTTGAATACAAATATATACTTTGATGTCTTTCATGTTATGAAAGAATAATTAGGTTAAAAAGCTAGTACATTACTAGCTTTTATATATGTTTTATATATGAAACACATCTGATAACATGTTAATTTTTAAAATTGAGTAGTTATCATTTGTTCAGGGTTTACTTTGTCCAAATCACTGTCCAAGCAGTTTACATACATCATTTAACTTAACCCTGACTCTAGCCCTGCGAGACAGTTTTGCTGATCCAGTTATGAGATGATCATACCAAGGCTCACGAAGAACTTGCTCAAAGTCACGCAGTGATTAAGTTCCAGAGTCAGGATTTGAAAGCACGCCCAGTTCTAAAGACAAGTTCAAAGGGTGACATGGCCCAGAAATTTAGGGTCTGATTTCCAAGCTCTTGGTCATACAATTACACTGTACATAAAGGTCTACGTTTGCCTCGCCTTAAAGAATTACAAATATTAACAGATGAAAAAAGCCCAAATATGCATATAATTTTTCCATCTATTTTGGTTCCATATTCTTTGAACATCTTCCAAAAAATAAAGACTGTCAGTGAATCATGCTTTGAGCCTATGCCTAATTTAAGCAAGGCTTGTTATAGCGGATTAATGAACAAAATAGAAGAGCGCTGTCTCCATTTTGCACAAGGAAATGCATCATAACAAGTTGGACTTTATCAAACAGGAGTCACCTCTCTTCCGGGACGGCACTGTCCATGACTGTGCTTGTATCAAGAGGTCTAGGAAGCGCCAACTCTGCCCCGGAGCACCAGCTCCATGATGCTACCCTGGCAACGCCAAACCGTGCTTGCAATATAACCAGCCCTGACACTGGAAGCAAGGAGTCTTGCACCTAAATGCTGAATCCAAACATTCCACACGTGAGCGATAGTTGAAATACCTATTCCACTTTTGCCTGCCACTTCCCTTCCTTCCAGGGCCCTATTACATAAAGGCTTAGGTGTTCTGGGGAATAATTGGGCGTCAATTGTGGCAGGGTGTGGGAGGATGCCTAGGTTACCTCCAGTATTCCACATTTTATTTAGGAGGTGGGCAATTCCTATTAATATAACCCCGATGAAGATACACCCCAGCAGTTGGTGAGGGGGGACTGCCAAAACAAGTAGACGATTTCACTTGAAAAGCTGGTACTAAGTGAAAATCTGATTACTGCCTTTATCTTTTCAGAAAGGAACAGGTCTCATTGCAAACAAGAGTTTGCGTTGGCTGCTCAGTGTGGGAATGCCGGGGTGCTTAAATTCTACGCTGGGCAGAACACCAGCAACGAACAGAGCTGGATTTTACCCTGCAACAAGAAAACATGGCTCCGTACCCGCCATACCTACAGAGAAAGGAAACCCTGACTACTTCCGGGGAGGAAAGGAATGTGGTTCTGGGGCACCCAGAGCTGAAGCACAGGCATGGGGGAGCGAGGAGAAGCCCACTAATTAATGTGAACACTTCCCAGCAGAGAACTGGATCAAATCTGTCACGTTTTTGGCTCCTGATTCAGTCCTCTGAAGTCTTTGTGTCAAATATGATACCCACTAGCCATTGTGGCTATTGAGTGCTTGAAATGTGGCCGGTTGGAAGGATGATGTGCGCATGAGTGTAAAATACATGCTGTATTTCAAACACCTGGAATGAAAAAATAATATGTATATCCCCTTACTAATTTTTCTACTGATGACATATTACTATACTGATAAGATTTCAGATATATGAGATAAAATATAGTACTGTTTCTTTTACTCTTTTACTTATTTAAATGTGCCCATTTGAAAATGTAATCCTACCTATGTGGTTTGGATTACATTTCTACTGGACAGCACTGCTCTACAGGCTGAATGTTACTTTAAGGCATGATTTACGTTCAGCTCAAAGACTCTTTCATAGGAAAGTGTTGCTTGACTGACCTTGGCTCTCTATCGCAAAAGGCTAACTTCAAACGCACTTGAAAACTAAAATTTCATTCACTGCCTTCTTGGCGAAATCTGTTGGATAAACAAATCTTCTGTTTTGAGGTGTGAAAAGGAATGGTTAACAATGTAAGTAAATTTTCTTCCTTTCCAGACATACTTAAACCATCTTAAAGCAGAGATGAAACAGGCTCTAACATTGCAACAGGCTCATAATTAGGTGCTAATGTTGAATATCCTGCAATGTTTCCACAAGGCACATGGATGGAGGAAGGCCAGGCCTGCCCAAGGCAGGAGAGAAGAAAATGTTGACGAGACGGATGCAGATATGTCCCAGGTTGCCCAGTTCCCGCATTCCATGCTTTCCCGCTACTACTCGCTTTTCAGCATCTCCTCTCCATTTTCACCACCTGCCACCCGACCGACCCTCCCCTGAGTCAGGGGCAAAAGCCATCTTCCTCACCTCTCCGATGAGCCTCTCTACCCTTTGCATCTCCCATTGCTAATCTGTCTTCTGCCCCACCGTTGTACACCGTCCTAATCTTTGGCTCCAAAACCCACCATAATAGCAACGAGCCTTCAGGTTGAAAACAAGGGCATCCTTGCATCAAAGCTTTCAAATCTGACCCCACACAACCCACCCAAGCAAGATTCCAAAGATGACTGTGAGACTCATTAATAGTTAAGTCTTTCAATCTATTCAAGTCAATCCTCAGTCTTTTTAATGCAACATGTAAATTAAAATATAAAACGAATCCTTTGGCTTTGCGTTTGTTTGATTCATCCGAAAACTATTCCATGTAATTAGACTCAATGAAAGTAACCGTGTCTGTCAACAGGAACCACACTTTCTTTGCAATTCAAAAGTGTTATGCCCCTGAAAGCCTCATCTTAAGAAATTTTGTGTTTGTGGGTGGTTATAGATTTTTTCCTAATCTAGAGCTCAAAGAAAATGAGATCAAAGGATACTGCTGTGGGTAACTTCAGGAAGGAAAAATGTCTCCCAAAATATTTTTAAAAAGAGCAGGTCGTAGCTCTTAAGGCCCCAGTACAGCAAATCCTCAGGCACCCGGGGTCACTTGGGAATGAGTCATTCTAGATAAGCACACATCCTGGGTAGCCCAGAGTTTATGCACTAACCATCTTATTTTAAGAGCTTTTATTTGTCTGATGGAGACATTTCCTTGTCTTTTCAAGTCATTAAACCAGTTAGGCTTAGAGTCCTAATTACAGGTGAATTACAGGTGAAATACAGAGCTGAATGGGTCTGTCCACTTAAAGTATGTCTCCGGGAACGTACACTGACAATAATCCATTGTGACTGACAATGTCTTTTCAACGTGGCACCCAGTGTCCTTACGGGCCAAGTGCGGAGGGGCTGCTGGCTGCCTCTCCTGCAATCTTAGGGCAATTCTTGGTTCTACTTCAGCGCCCTCTCTCTTCCCCACTGTTAACAGCACAGGTCAACTGCTCTCCCACTGTTTTCCCCTCTACCACCAAGTGACCAGGGGCGCCGGCCCTGGATTCCCAGGTGACCAAGCGCTGCTACTGTGCCACCTCCACCACTCTACTCTTCCTTGCTTTCCCCTTATTGATTGATAATGGCTTCTCCGCACATTCAAGTTCACAAGGATGAGTTTCTTGTTACACCTATCACCAATGGCTGGCATGTATTTTCCCTTCTACAAGGATCCACGAAGGATGACATCATTGGGTGAAGTCAGGCATTCTCCAGATCCCAATTCTACTTCTCGGGAGAATTTCTTTCTTCTTAAAAAAAAAAAAATCATTAGTCATTTCTGAGGTCTGTTATCCTAAAAATTAAGGCTTTACTATATTATTTTATATATTCACAGGGAAAAAAACAACTAATTTTGGAATTTGAATGGCTAAGCTCTGACATGGAAATTGGAAATCCTTGGTTCCTAATTAAATACAAAATTGCTGTACAATCAATTTCTAGTCAAATAATCAATTTCTGCTACCGTTTTATTAATGATTATAATCAAGTCAATAACAAAGCAGTAAAGGGTATAATTTCTCCTTGGGAAGGTGAAGAACAGCTCATCAGTCCGATACGGCCTTTTGGATCAGCTGACGTAAGTTCAAAATCCAACTCCGCCATTTAATATCTTTGTGACCTTGGGTAACCTAGCGCCTGCAAGCCTCAGTTTTCTCATCTATAAAACATGACAAATAAACCCCATTGAACAGCTGTTCCAAAGACTAAAATGCTTGACACAGAATGGATAGTGAAGGGGAACTTCTTCACATTCCTGATCCTCTGGCAACAGAAGATTAACCTGGGCCTCAGCTGGGGAAAACAATCCTTGAACAACTGACAGCATGCAAGAACGCATTTTCAAAGATATTGACCTTTCTTCCTTTTGAGATTTTCATAGTACTATTTGGCCTAAGGCATTTTGACTGAGCTTGCTGTAAACACACACACACACACACACACACACCCTCACGATCACCACAACCACCACATCAGTTAAATAGACTATGCTACATTTGCCTACAAACGTCCACATAAAATGCATCCTGGTTCCTTGTGGTTGGCAGTCATGTTGTTTCCAGCATGTTGGCCCTGACTCATGTGTGGGATATGCGGGTTTGGGGCACTCAAATATGTCTTGGGCTCCAGCGAAAGGCCAGACTACACTCCCGTAAACAGTCCTTCGTCATTCTGTTTCTGTGTCGCAAGACATAAAATAAACTGGCTGTCACATATATATTCTAAGTGCGCTGAGGAGTTTCTTAAGTACATATATGGCAAGGCAACACATAAATAAATAACTGAGGAACTTTTGTTTCATAAGTAAATGTGTCTAGATAATTACCTTACAGTGGAATAAACTACTGAAGCCGAGCATTGCTTGTTTTTTATAACCACTTTATTGAGCTACATCATTTACATACTATTTATTTTATGCTATGCAATTCACGAGCTGAAGGTGTTCAGTTAAATGGTTTTCAGTATAATCAAAGAGGTTTGCAACCACCACCACAACCGATTCAAGAACATTTTTATTGCCCTGAAAAGAAACCCTATACTTATTAGCAGTCAGTTCCCTTTTCCTAGGGGACTGCCAGTCTACTTTCTGTCTCTATGGATTTGCCTATTCTGGACATTTAGTATAAATGGAATCATACAATATATGACCTTTTGTGTCTGGCTTCCTTCACTTAGCATGATTTCAAGGTTCATCCATGCTATACAGCATGTAGAAATCCTTCATTACTTTTTATTGTCAGATAATATTCCATTGTCTGGATAGACCACATTTTATTTACCCATTCAGCAGTTGATGGACATCTGCCTTCTTTCCACGCTGGGGCTATTATGAGTAATGCTGCTATGACCATTCATGTACAAGTTTGCATGAGGACACATGTATCATTTCCTTTGGGTATATGCCTAAAAGTGGAATTGCTGAATCATATCATAACTCTATGTTTAACTTTTTAAAGAACAGCTGGATTGTTTTCCAAAGTCACTGCACCATTTTACATTCCTACTAGCAGGGTATAGAGGGTTCCAGTTTTCCACATTCTTGCCAACATTTGTTATTATCTTTTTTTTATTATTACCACCATAGAGGGCACATTTCTCTGATGGCTAATCATCTTGAGCATATTGTCATGTCTTTATTGGCCAACTGTATGTATGTATTATATGCTTTCTGGCCATTTAGGGGGTGAATGGGGTGGAGGCATATGATGGAATTCAACAAAATCATGGAGGAATCAGATACAGAAAAAATGTCCTGTAGTTCTTTTTCTTTTTTTTAATTTCGTTTAGCCCAGTGAATGCCTTTAAGTAATTTGTGAGTAACTTTAATCTTGAGGCAGGAACTCATAAGTTAACCATAAATCGCTTAATCAAAACGATGAAATGCTATTCAAGAAAATGTTGGAGGAAGTAGTTCTACATCCTCGCCAGCACTTGTTGTTTGTTGATTTATTAAAGATTAATAACTAAAAAAAATGAATCCAATACTGGAACGTTTTTACTTTTAAAAAACTATGAAAATGGAACTATAAATTATCTATCCACTGGTCAAAACCTGTTATCACAGGATCCTGTGTCAAAGATTAAGACCTCAGCTTGGTAACCTGTCAAGCAGATTCTACTGAAGTGATGTGTGTAAGTGTGTGGGGTGGGTGGAATCAGGTGGTTAATAAAAAATGGCAACACACTTCACAATGCACACTACGTGACAAGCATTGCTGGAAACAGTGTGGCATTGTATATGTTTCACCTCTAATATCTGTTATCCTTGTCAGAACTCTGCAAGTTCTTTTAAAAAATGTTGTTCTTGGTAGTGGTTTGCCTGTCTGTTACAGAGAAGGGCAACAAAATCCTTTCCGTGCCCACAGTCAATTCCTGCTGATGTGAGCAGCCACTGGGGGCTCCTTAAGTACTAGAGACCCACCCTTAGCCATAGCTCATTGGTCTGGGGAAGGGAGTGATCCACCAGTCGCCCAATCAGTAGGGGTTTATGACAAGGCATGTTTAGAGTTTTTTCAGCATGAATGCTATTGCCCAAACTAAACCAATGAGATTCTCTTTGTTGCCATTTAGCGGGGAGATGTAGTAATTGCTGTTCAGCAGGTGTTGGAGCAGAAGGAGCCAGGAACAGACACAGGCATATGTCAAAGTGGAGGATCCCAGAGTAGTCATCCATCAATACTTCCTACCCTAGTTGATGTAGTATCTAGGATTGGAGACTTTATGCGTGTCCTGGCAGCAAAAAACCTTCTGAGTGTCCAAAAGGCTGTAACAGAATCTCATCATGTCTTTTTTTATGGTTGAGAATCATCTCTCTCTCTCTCTCTCTCATTCTCTCTCTCTCTCTCGCTCGCTCGCTCGCGCGCGCGCGCACGCACACACACACAAATCTTTCAATAGCTTCCTTTCGCTCCTAGGTTACAATATAATACCCTTACTCTGTGACCCACAAGACCCTGCAATTCTTCTTGCTGCCCCCTACTCATTCTCCAAAGTCCCCTTATGCCACTCTTCACTTCACCCACTCTGGACTTTCTTCATTCAGTAACAGGGACGTGCTTTGTTCTCCAGGGTCACTGCACAGACAACTCCTTCTTTCCGGAGTACTTCCTTCCTCTCTTCACCAACCTCATTCCCACCAGCCTGGATGTGTCGGCCTAGACACCACTTCTTCGGGCATAACAGACACAACCAAGGCCACAGACAGGTCCGTCTGGTTCCAGGGCCCTCAGGTACAGGGGCAGGGGTCTCTGAATTGCACCCCATGACTCACTGGACATTTATGTCAAGTTCACTCAGGAGTACCAGCAGGGACCTGTTGTCACGTACCCTCTGGCCCTTTCAGAGTCTGCTGACAAGGTCAAGGGCTAGCGAGCTGTTGAGCCAGCGGACCCCTGCCATGCTCCCATAGGAGGACTGCAAAGGTAACACCGGGCCTCCCTACTCAGGGACACATGTGGTCCTAGGCAAGAGAGGGGCACGGAGCCCTTCGCATGCACTTCGCTTGTTGTAATAGATGCTGCTGGAATGTGCAGACTGCGGGGGACTACTTAAAAAAAAGAACACTCTTTCAAATACACCAGTAGTTCTGTGATTTTAAAAAGAGCACTACACTTGACTATTGTAAATAGCGCTACTAGGAACGTAGGGCTGCGTAAGTTTTTTTGAATTGGTGACTCGGGATTCTTAGGGTATGTTCCCAGCAGTGGAATCACTGGATCAAAAGGCATTTCCATTTTTAGTTTTTAAGGAAACGCCATACTGTTTTCCACAGTGGCTGCACCGGTCTGCACTCCCAACGGCACTGCACAAGCGTTCTCTTTTCTCTACATCCTCGCCAGCACTTGTTTGTTGATTTATTAATGATGGCCAAGTGCTGGAAACAGCCTAAGTGCCCATCGATAAGAGAGTGGATCAAAAAACTGTGGTACGTTTACACAGCGGAATAGTATGCAATGGGAAGAAAGAAGGAACTCTTACCCTTCGTGACAGCATGGATGGAACTGGAGAGCATTATGCTAAGTGAAATAAGCCAGACGATGAATGACAAATACCGTTATGATCTCACTAATAAGAGGAATCTAATGAACAAGATAAACTAATGTACAAAATAGAACCAGAGGCATGGAAACATGGAACAGACTGAATGTGACCAGAAGGGAGGGGGGAGGGGAATAATGGTGGAACGAAGGAAAAGGGACTGGACAAAGAACGTGTATGAGTGACCCATGGACATGGACAACAGTGTGGCAGTTGACAGTAGGGAGTGGGGACTGGGATGGGCAGAGGAGGGCACACGGGGGGAAATTGGGACAGCTGTAATAGAACAACAATAAAAATGATTTTAAAAGTGAAAGAAAAAAGAGCACGACAGAAAATAGTGTTGTAAAGCAATTAATAACTCTCTAAAGTGCCCTTGTTTAAAATTAAAAATTATAACATAACCGAATACTCCACATCTACTAGGATGGCTATGACCAAAAGACAGATAATAACAAGTATTGATGAGGATGTGGAGAAACTGGAAACTTCATGCACTGCTGGTGGGACTGTAAAACAGTACAATCACCTTGGAAAACAGTCAGATAGCTTCTCAAATGGTAAAGCATAGAGTTATCATAATCACCCGTAAACTCCACTCCTAGGTAGATCTCCAAGAGAAATGGAAACATAGCTCCATGCAAAACCTATACGTGAATTTTCATAGTAGCATCATTCACAAGAGCAAAACAGCAGAAACAACCGAAATGTCCATCAACTCATGGATGGGTAACAGAGTGTGTTTCCCTATCAGGTGACAATTAAAAGTAATGAAGTACTGATACATCACACAACATGGATGAACCTTGAACACATTATGCTGAGTGGAAAGAGACAGTCACAAAGGACCCCATATTGTATGATTTCATTGATATGAAATGTCCCAAATAAGCAAATCCATGGAGGCAAAGCGGATCAGAGGCAGTCAGGGGCGGAAGAGTGGTGGAAGTGAACAGGGTGTCACTGTTAAAGGGTGTGGAGTTCCCTTTTTGAGGGGGCCACAAATATTCTAGTATTCGTCATTGGTCATGACTGCCCGATCCTGTCAGTATTATACTAAAGCACACTGAATTGTATACTTTAAATGTGTGAATTGAATCTCAATAGCAGTGTTAAGCAAACGATACTATGCCGAGGGTCTACAGAAGAAGTTGCCCCTATTTCACATTGTGTGTCCGTGGTAGGCCATTTAGCATGCAGTCCTTCGAGTTAATGAACACGTTTCCAGCTATCACAAGGCAGTCCTACTAATTGCTATGAAACTAAAAGGCCATATGAATGAAACCACAGGGTCTGAATGATCTTGACCACAAAGACAAGGGAATGATAAATAGAAGCTAGAGCCCTGGCTGGTGTGACTCAGTGGATTGAGTGCCAGACCATGAAACAAAAGGTCGCTGGATTCCCAGTCAGGGCACAAGCCTGGGTTACGGACCACATCCCCAGTAGGGGGCGCTTGAGAGGCAACCACACATTGAGGTTTCTCTCCCTCTCTTTCTCCTTCCCTTTCCCTCTCTATAAAGGTGAATAAATGAAATCTTAAAGAAAAAAAGAAAAAAAAGGACAGAAAATAAAGTTAGGATGGGAAGATATTCCCAGTATACTAGAGAATAAAGCAAAGAGAAACAAAAAATGGATAAAAAGCTGCTTTTAGAAACTTTTTAAACAAAGGGAATCATATCTACAGCCCCAAGCAAACTTCAGTGTCACACAGTCCAAGCTAAAGACAGGAGGACAAAACTGGGGCCCTGTGGCTGTATCTTCATTATACGGAATGCAGGCATTGGGCCTGTGTCACCAGAAGGTATTTAATGTATATATTTAAATTTACATTTATATTTATATATTTAAGACAATTTTATTATAGTGTAATTTATAATCATAAAAGTCAACCATTTTCAATATATAGTTCAATGATTTCTTGTAAATTTACCAAATTGTGCAATCATAGCTATAATCCAGTTTTAGAACATTTTCGCCAAATTATGTAGACAAACCCGATAGTTGCTGAGATGCCTTGTTAGCTTTTGATTTGAGAAAGCTGAATTTCTTAGACATCTGATGTCTAGTTCAGCGGGATGGTTCTGTGTTAACCACAAATACGTGCTTGGTCAGACTACTGTGAATCCTGAATAAGTAGTAAAAAAAATGGGGCTATCGCTAATTTGTTACTTTTTAATTTCTCTAGGACAGTGGCCTGAAAGGGAATAATATTTTATATTGACACTAATGTATTTGAACTTTGATTGTATAAGGTTGATTTTAATCCTTCATTTCCAAATAAATACTTTTTGATTCTGTTATAAATGCACAGTCTTTAAAAACAACTTTATTTAGCCCTGGCTGGTGTGGCTCAGTGGATTGACTGCCAGCCTGCGAACTAAAAGGTCGCTGGTTGGATTCCCAGGCAGGGCACATGCCTGGGTTGAGGGCCAGGTCCCCAGCAGGGGGCGCGTGTGAGAGGCAACTGATCCATGTTTCTCTCCCTCTCTTTCTCCCTCCTTTCCCCTCTCTCTAAAAATAAATAAATAAAATCTTTAAAAAATACATATATAGAGATCGATAGATAAATAATCTTTCCTGTAACAAAATCCTACTTTTACATCCAGATTTTGGTGTCTGTGACGCTTAAAACTTTTAAGTAACAAATAAATTAAAGGTTTCAAAGAAACCTCTGAAAAACAGTTCTAAACCATGATTCTCTAGTTTAAAATAATGTTTTAAAGCTTCTGACAACAACCAACAGACCGTGTTTTTCCATCATGCAGTATTTTCCTTATTAAAGTTAAAAGTGTACATTTTACCCTTTTCCAGCACCCCTCTTCCCCCAAAAAACCTCTAACAGATTAAAACCATTTACAGCACATAGTCTTCATTATATTTGCAGACAAAACTCTGGAGAGGTTGTATCTCCTCTAAATTGGGATGTTGGGCTAAATCCAGCAAACACAACTTCCGCAAATGACTTTCGTCCCGAAAGCTTTTTAAGGTCTATCATAAAGTTGCTGGACGTTAAATTCTTTTTAATGATATTGTGGAAATTTGTCAGACTAGAAAAAAAACGACAAGCTTTCTTAGCAACCAGGTAATATTGTGAGCATTTCACAGTTAATTATAGATCTGTCATTTTAAGGAAAAATCATTAATTGATATTTCTATTTTAATTAATGAGGCAGTATTATATAGCTTCTACAAAATAACCTTTGTTCTTTAATAACGATTGGAGAAAACTCTTATCATGGTAAGTTGGAATTTGCCTCCCCATAAATACACACAATTTATCATAGATCTATTATAAATATAGTATATACATTAGTTCTTAGTTCTCAAGAAAATATTATTCCCAAGTTGCCTTTCTCTATTAAAGAATTGACCCTTGGCCAACATGACAAATATATGAAATTGAGTCATTTCCACATACCTTCTAGCCCAGTGTAACTATGAAAGTGGATGAATCATGTTTCATTTGGGGTTTACACCATGCAATTACTGCCATAAAACACAACATCTTTATCCAGGCCAATCCATGGGCTTTCGGTAGCAGCCTTCACAGGCCCCAGGTTGCTGGTTTCCAAGTCCTCTACTGGCTCGCACAAGGGTGCTGACCCGGTTTCTATTTTCAACTGGAATTTCCTCCTCTGGGGTCACTTGATCCCCACCCCCAGGGGCATTTTCCTGGTTCTCGGTTCCGTGCCCCACCTTGCCCCTTGCTTTGGAACTGAAGAGAATTTCAGGCTGAGCCTACTGCAAAGTCCGAGGAGAAGACGACTCAGGGGGACTATGCTTCCTATCCGGTGGGAACCAGATTTTGTGAGCCTCCAAAGCTCCTCTTAGGAGACACCAAGGTGCCATTTACTCAGGAAGCTGCTGAGACCTAGGACAAGACCTGCAGGAAATGATAGTGGGGGGCCATGTTGTGGGGCTAAAGCTGCAAAGACATCTCCACTCGAAGGGTCACAAGAATGTGGAAGAGTCAGCCAAAAGAAACATCACAAAGCGTACGACGGGGCCACTTCCCTTAGCAAAACATGGACTGCGCGGGCAGGACCCAGACGTCTCTCACAGCCCAGCTCTCGTGGCTGAGCGCTCGGTGAGCTATAGAGTGAAAAGCAGGGCGGTGGTCTTTTTAGGGTTAGCTCTTGGAGGCCCTTTACGTGTTTTGGCTGACAGGTTTCTGGATGCACTGATGTAAAAATCGCAACTGCAAAACAGGAGGAACAAGCATTTTAACCAACGAGTAAGGACATTTTTCAGAGTTCAATTCACTGCTTTGAACCGGTCATGAAAATTTTTCTCCTTAGAATATTTACAGAAGAAGCTATAAAAATACTAGGTTAACTTAAAAATTCCAGAGTTTTCTGGTGACTTAGAGAATTAGACAAAGCAAATAGATTTCACACACTGTACCCTTCACATGGGTACACCTTACTTTGCATTCAAGAGGAAGCCTAAGAGCAGAAACTAGATATTATCCTTTTTTGACATTTCCCTTTCATGTTGGACACATACCTAGTTCTCCATGTACTGGTGAATAAATGAAAGTTCAATGATATTTTATCAGTATCTGAATGTACCCAGCATTCCCCTCCACACTAAAGGTGTATGGATGCCTCCTTTCTTTTGCCCTCGTTCTTACGTAACGTTAGACCCATGTACAGCATCTGTGGTAATTTGCTACAGAGCATTAGACCAGAGATCCACAAACTTTTTCAGGAAAGGGCCAGGCTGTACATATTTTAGGTTTTGCCTGCCATACAGTCTGTTGGAACTATTCAGCTCTGCTGCTGTAACATGAAAGCAGCTACAGTCAATATGTAAACAGATAGGCATAGCTCTTTCCAATAAAACTCGATTCATGGACACTACAATTTGTATTGCATATATTTTTCACATCATGAACCCGTCTCCTTTTCATTTCTCCCCACTGTTTAAATATATAATACTTATTCTTAGTTTGCAGGCTATAAAAAAGCAGGCAGCAGTCCAGATTCAGGCCTGTGGCCCATAACTTGTTGACCCTTGATTTAGACAATCGAGTGCCTGAAGATTAGCAGGCGTTCTACTAGGTATGAGCACCTACAGACCACACTGAAAGCAAAAACAGGATTTGGCGACAGTCCGATCCATTGATATCATGGAGGAAGACAGGGCAAGGTTTTCAACTTCAAAGAGGAAATTTTGTATCTGTGCATTATTTTTAATTTAGCTTATATTTACATGTCAGAATTGATCAAAATAACAAGCTAATTTCCAAATGTTGGCTCTGATTTGTTTGAAGTAAAGGATTGGCATATTTTTTTCCTGTTGAAAATGACCACATCCACAATTTCCTCTAGGTTTTAAAACAGGAGTTAAATTTACAAATCTTTTTCAAGTGACACCAGCAAATCAAAACAGATTTAAAAAAAAATCTCCTGGGAGGTGATTCTGAATATTTTGTTTTCTTTTTGAGAGAGAGAGAGAGAGAGAGAGAGAGAGAGAGGAACCAGAGCTCCGAAGCAAAAGGAAACAAGGGAAAGCTTTGACCATTCTTTTACACATTAATATCATTCGGTCTATTTTTATGATATTTCCTTGATATGTATTCTGTCTACCTCCAATCAAGGTGGATTTGTGGGGACTGGTATCAGTGGGATGGGTCCATCATCCTGCCTTTGTTGTTTAATTAAGTCATAATTATGTACCATTATTCATGACAGAAGGAACTCATTGACCAAATAGGGAAAGAAAAAACTGAGAGAGAGAGAGAGAGAGAGATGTGAACCTGCTTAAAAACATGAGTGTTTCCAGGAGAATTTGATTACAACTTCCCGCACACCTTGAAGCTCTCATACATCTGCCACAGCCCGTCACGGAGGGAGTGGGCTTCCTCACCCACTGATGCTAAGTCTGAACATGCGACTTTCCTTGGCCGATGGCAGGTGGGTAGAGACGTGAGCATGCCAGACTCCTTAAGAATGCATTAAGACATTCTTAATTCAGAATCCTTAACCAGTTCCACTTCTCATATTGTACCTCTGCGCTTCCCCAGGTACGTGCTTTCCCACCAATCTGGGCCCCAGAACAAACACATGGAGCAGAAGTGACCAAGGGGCCAAGCCCTACAGGACTGGCAGCTTGACCTTGGGTCAGACAACAGAGCTCTGTCCAGCTAAGCCAACCGCCACTGACCCACAGATGCATGAGAATAACTAATGGTTGTTTGAAGCCACTGAATTTCAAAGTGTGGTGATACAAACACAGTTCTACATTTTAGGTAACACGGCTACTAAATGAAGCACCATTTTGTGTGTATACATGCCAGGAGTTCTACATTTCATTTCTTTTTAATGATAACCAAAATAAAGAAGTGTTCCCCAATTCTCTTCAGACTCCTTCCAATGGGCTATAAGTACCTACACAGCAAGGAATGGTGGCATTACCTGCCTCCCTAATTAAAAGCTACAGGTTAGTCCAAGAATATCTAGGTTTTGAAAAACATTCTCTATTTCTAATAAAGATCAAGAAAAAAATATATCACAATACTGTACAATAATTAAAGTATCCACTAAGAGTGTGCCTATGTTTGCAGAATCAGACAGCATCAGCACTTTTTACACCTTTTTTCCAAAATAGTGGGAACCAAATAAATGCAGGAAGTCTTTATAACTGTGTCCCAATGATAAGGTTTCACTTTGCAGTCATTCCGAATAAAAACAGCTATTGTGGATTTTTTTTTTGAACCAGCTAATCTTGATAAGGTTCAAACTTTCCCCAAAAGAGGTCTATGAACTGCCACGCCCTTCACATGAATGGATAAAGATGCATGTGTACCATGAATGCCGGGGTTTACATAACCCTTGTGCTCTCCAGAGCACAACTGGGCTGCGGCTACCACAAATACACGAGGGGCTTGTGTTTGTCCCTGTTCATAAATACTTGTGGAGGGCAGGGTGCCAACTCTCATGTACCTTTTCCAAGCTGCTGCAAGTTCAGCCACGCGGTTGTCATTCCTGAAATGGATGTTTCGTGAGAACAGCCATGCAAAGAGTGAGTGGAGCATTCATGCAGGAGCTAAACTCTGTGGTGCTTCCATCAGAAGCACTTTGCTAGAGAAAACAAGAGTTGGCATTACAAAATTACCACAACACTCAGCTAAAAATACCAAACAGGATGTCCTTTATTTGTGGTTGTATATGTCTCTAACAATGAGAACACCAAAATCCTCCCTGATCTTATTATCAATTCACCTTACTTTCTTCTGTTAGGTTTCTGGACCTTTTTGGCATAAATGATCAGCGAACACAGGAATGTCCCTATTGTGCCAGAAGGACCGAGGGGGTAATTTAAAAAGGTGCCATTTTATGGGGAATAGGTCAGTCGTTGTCAGGATTAGAAATAGAGGTAGGAAGCAGTACGGGTGTGACTACAAAGGGGCAATATGAGGGCGTTCTGGAACAGTCCTGCATCTTGGATATAGTGGTGGATATGCCAATCTATACGCATGATGAAATTACATGGAATTAAAACTCTGCCTCTCTCTGTCTCTCTGTCTCTCTCTCTCTCTCTCTCTCTCTCACACACACACACACAGACACACACACACAGCAGTGCATGTAAAAAACTGTTGAGTGAACAAGGTCTGCTTTTGCTCAAGTTAGTGCTATTGTACCAATGTCGATTTTCCAGGTCTGACATTGTACAGTAGTTAGATAAGATGCTATCATCAAGGGATGCTGTACAAAGGGTACCAAAGAATCTTGGCGCTATTTTTGCAACTTCCTATGAGTTCACAATTCTTAAAAAACAAAGAGTTTTTAAAAGTGTCATCTCAAACGTATCATCTCAACCCAATGCCATTTTTAATGGGCAGCCATTGTGCAATGGGTCAGGCATTGAGACTCGGGAGTCAAACAGACAAGGACCTGAGTGTCACCCTGTGACCCTCACAGATGTGTGACCCCAAAGCAAGCTTGAACTCAGTGCCCTGGTTTCCTCATCTTCTACATGGGAATCATAATAGGACTTACTGTACAGGATGCTTTTAAGAATTAAATGAGATAATATATGGAGAAAGTCTAGGGCTCACGGAAAGCATTCGATAACACTGGCGACCATTATTATTCCTGTGAGTCAGCCTACATATTTCTAAGAGCTCGAACTCAGTAATCATTAGTTACTCATAAATCATTAGTTATGCTGACGATAAAAAACAAAACAAAACAGACTAAGCATAAGGCACAAGGTATGGAGTCCAGATAAGGTCCCTGGTTCTGGCCTCTGCCCCCTTAGAATTTTTCAGTTCTGTAGTAACTATGGCCTTTAAAGGGGCAATTGCAAACAAGATGGATATTATGAAAGTGGATGCACAGGGGCCTCAAGGAGGAACTAACTCAAACAAGAGGTACTTTCTGCAGTGGAGGTTGAAAAGGAAGTTTTCTCTTTGCTAAGTTAGCTGGAGCCCACAGTGGTTAAACTGCAGTCCTCAGTTCCAACCACTTCTTAACCAACTCCCTAACCGGAGACAAATAAGAGTCGCTACCAATTTCAGCTGATGTGTAATTTTAAGGGTTAAAGCTCTTTACTCATCAACCAGAAAAAGAGGTAAACCAGTCCTTCCTTTTTTATTGTTTGGAAAATAAATTAGATTACATTATCCTAATGGGCTACAAGGAGAAATAAATCTATTATAATTTGAATTTATATTCATACATTTAGACCAAAGCATTTCTGAATTAAGTATGGAGCTTCTTAATATTAACTTATTTATAATATGTATGTAAAATATATCCTTGTATAATAAGTGAACAGTAAGTACTTGAATAGGCTTGTAATGTGAATATTCTTAGACATGCCCATCACATATGAATGGATTAGGCATGACACATTAGTAGTATAAATGTGGTAAGTATAATTACCTACAGGGAAGAGGAGAGAGGTACTCCAAGAAAGTTGGGAGTCCTCTATACACTGAGGAATTGGGGGTCTTATGTAATGTAAGTGAACCCCAAACAAGATTGAACATGCATAGGAGGATATTTTCTACTTGCCAACTCTCTCCCCAGTTCCTGACCAACAAAACAAAAATGTCTTCCCTTCTCTCTACTGACCTGACCCTTGCAAGACTCATCTCAAAGGACGGCATCTCAATGAGCTGGTTGGGTTCGCTAAGAAAGTAAGATGGGAGAGCGGGAAGATGAAGAGGTCAGAGCATCTGTCCCCCCACTCCGCCCCTCCTTCTCCATATCCTGCCCTTGCTGCAATCTGGTGCGCCTTTCCACCGTCTCTTCTAGTTGAGGTTGGAAGTCACCAAGTTCTGGTACACTGGTCCCTCCCCGTGTCCTCATAGTACCAGTTTCCCCCTATTGATAATCACTGGGTGCTTCACCATCCCTTGTTGGTTTCCTTAAACCTACTGACACTTCAGTAATTGTTCATTCCTTAGGGAAAGTCCTGGCCCTGGCTGGTGTGGCTCAGTGGATTAAACGCCGGCCTGTGAACCAAGGGGTCGCCAGTTCAATCCCCAGCTGGGGCACATGTCTGGGTTACGGGCTGGGTCCCTGGTAGGGGGGTGTGAAAGGCGGCCACATGTTGACAGTTTCTCTCCCTCTCTTTCTCCCTCCCTTCCCCTCTCGCTTAGGTTAAGCCCTTTTGACCGCGCCAGCCTGTTTCCTGCTGAGATCTTGATGGATCCAATGCCCTTCTCTGTGAGTCAGTAGCTAGGATGGAAAAATGTCTTCTCTTTTGAGATCAAAGTTAAGACTATGTTACATATTTTGTTTATACCTTCCAAGTGACATCATAATGGGACTGTTAAAGGTCATGTGCATCCATACTTACAAAATAATACTGCGTGGTACCACTTTCAAATTCTTCCAGCACACTCAAAATTCCATTTTCTTGCTAAACTATTGCTAGTCTGGATTCAGAGAAATGCCGGGGGCTCTGCGCATGCACAGTGGCACCCACCTGGCACAGGGAAGCTCAGCAAGTGCACAGCACAGGTGCTCCCCGTGTGGGCGAGATGCTTTTAGCCTCTTTATTGAACTTGGATTGACTCATACATTTCCTTACCAGATATTTCAGTCAGCTGCAGAAAGGGATCATTCAAAAAACCTTTTTCAAGTCTATTCATCTTCAAGTTTTTTGCGGTTTTCATGGCACATTTCCTCAGAGCCACAATGCCAAATCATCTGAAAACTTCATCGCAGAAATCTAGTTTAGCTGACGCTCCAAACACTCAAATTTTACTATAAAAATTTTAAAGTTAGAAGAGTTCTAAGAATGTGCCAAATAACCAAAGAATAGGGAAGAAAATCCTGACTGCTTTTCATTTCACAGGATCATGACATCTTTAGAAAAAGAGCCCTGGGTGACAATGACCATACGTGAAAGAACAAATTAGTCTTATCCTTTGTGTATAATTTATTCAAACTGAGAAGTGTCCCATGGTCACATCCAAATAGTCACCACGACAATAAAGAAAGCAGTACCATATCATTATTGGTGGGAGTCCCTGATGTTTGACATACCGTTACATTTTTAAGTGTTCAGAATGTATTTAAAAATAAAATCACTCAGAAAAGGTGATTTTTGAGAGTCAGGTTAGAACCAGAAAATCTGAGGAGTACATTAAAAGATATTAATGGTATTCATGTGTAAATGTTGGTGATCTTAGTTCAAATTTTTTTTTGCAAGCACCTAAGATCTTTATCTATATTTACTCCCCCTCATTTCGGAGCTTACAATTTAAAACAGACTGTGCTTAGTTAACATTCTGTGAAGTGGCCAGGACATAAGAAAGGACCCTACAATCCTTGCCAACAGCAGACTAGTTAGAAGGCCGACACACCTGCCACCCTGGGTTTCTTGGGAGACCGTCAACCCAATGGTATGGAGAGGGAAGAGCTGGGAAGGGCTGTCTCCCCCATTCTTTCTTCTGCTTTTCTTTCAGTGTCTTTCTGAGAGTGGGAGATCCTCAACAAGTGTTTTCTGGACAAAAGTGGACTCTGGCTTCTCACTCACATACAGTCCTAGATGCAACGTGCACACAGGAAGGCTTTCTGAGAAACCCTCACATCTTACTTTGGAGATTATGACTACTAATTTTAGACCCAGGACTACCATGTTAACAAACTAGTATTCCAGCTGAATCAGAAGAGAGAGAATTAGACAGGGCCGTTATACATGCATAAATCAAGAAGGCAGCTAAAGTCTCACACAGGAGAGAAGACAGAAGGCCTTTAAGGAATAAGGCCCAAGATTTCAAAGCGCATCAGAATTGAGGCGAGAAGAAGCAAAGAGCTCAAAGCAAAACACTGAAGCTTCTGGAAGGGCCACCGTCGCCCTTCCCAGGCTGAGCCCCGCACAATGTGGAACACGCTGTTCATAACCAGGACTCGCAGGCAGAATAAGTAACAAACATTTTGTGAACTCCATCTCTTAAATAGCAGGGAAATGTGTATAACACATTTTAGAGAGCTCGATTCAAAATGATTTTCAAAAACAGTAAAGATTTTGATGTCTACAGAGATGCATGTAAGTCAGGGTTTGTCCATCCAGCACTACTGATATCTGCGCCAGGTGATTCTTCGCTGGCCTGCGCCGTGCACGGTAGGGCGTTGAGCGGTGTCTCAGGTCCCCACCTACCAGAAATCAGTAGTGCCCCCTTGTCAATTGTGAGAACAAGCATTACCTCTGGAAATTCCCCAGTGTCTCCTGGTTGAGAACCACTGACTTAGGCTACCTCGAAAACGGATGCTGAGGGACATATTGCCAGACCATGGTATGCAGAGAAAGCATTGCTAGGCCTCTTGAACCCTTACGGAATTCAGTGGAAATGAACCCTAGGTTATGAAACAAAAGACCTCTCGGAAAACAGGAACTGCATTACCTCAGAGTCACCTGGGGTGAAGTACTGGATTGCCCTCTTGGGATCCCCTTTGCTGCTGAATCCTAGACTTCATAGGGGCTTCTTGAATGGTAAATGGTTCACCATATGGATGAATCAGTAGTTTCCAAACATGGCCAATATCAGAATCACCTCGAAACCTTCTTTAAAGTTTTGATTCCAAGTTCAGGCTTTGGAGATTCTCATTTAGTGGAAATTGAGTAAAACCCTGAACACGATATATTTTTTTCCAAATATCAACTAATAATGAGTGAAATTTTGAACCCCCTGATGTGTAACTTGGGTAAAATCACCCAGGCAGCCAGATTCATCTGCTCATAGGTATTTATTGGGTGCCTATCTTGTACCAGGTCCACACTAGGCAGTGGGGATATGCTAGGAAAAGAATAATTGGGTCTCTGCAATGAATAAGCTTATACACCAGTAGGGAGAGACGGACAAACAATGACTGTATATATACAGGGGTGGGAAAAAGTACGTTAATACTACTAACGGTAAATAATATAATAATTAATAAGTCATAATACAAGAATCAACTCTGTTTCATGTACTCACAACGGTAAGCCTACTTTTGCCACCTCTGTATAATACCAATCAGTGATGCAAACAACACTAGACCAGCTAATGTGATATGAGCAATGGTACTTATACAGTCAGAAGCACTTTGGAGAGAGGAGTCAGGGAAGGTGACATTTTTTTCTGCAACTTACAGAACACAAAAGAACCGGTCACATAGGAGGAACAGAGAGGACACTAGTGTGACTGGGCGGTGGTAAGATGAGGAAGGGCGTTAGGAAGCAGGAAGGGTCAGACAGGCAGCCTTGGGTGGCCAAGGTCATGGATGAAGATATTCGTCTAAGTATAAGGGAAACCAACCAGAGAGCCTTAAACATTGAAATGTCATGACTGGATTTTTGGGTTTTGAAAGATCTCACTGGCCACATGGTTGCAATATAGGTTACCTTGCTGCCTCGGTGAGGACGTCGGATGCCAAGGGTTCATATTTCGGTGGCGGCAGTGAAGGTAGAGAGAAGAGGATGCATTTGGAAAGTGCTGTGAAACAGACCTGGCAGGGACGGCTCAGGGATTCGATCTGGGGGATGCGGGAAAGGGGGGGATGCAGCGAAGGGAGCCATCCGGGATGATCTCTAGGTGTTCTGGCTTGACAACTAACCAAGTAACCAACCGTTTCCTGAGACAGGAGGGGCCGAGACTGATCCAGGTGAGGGGCAACTGAAGAATCAAAAGCCCAATGAAGACTGCATATGACTGCACAATAATATCACAGCCAAGTTGAGGCTCCAGTGCATTAAGTCCAGGGTTATCGCAACGCGCCGAACAGGGAAAGTAAATGATACAAGCTTATGACCAGAAAAAAAAAGACAAAGGGAAGTATTTGTTTTTCTGTGATTGGCAGGTATCTCTGCTACACAAAGCCCAACAGGAATGTGATTACTTATCAATGAGCCGTGGTGCTTTAGAAGTGTTCTGAAGGATGGGAGATGTGGCTTCCTAAATGATTTGGAGTTCAGACCAAAGAGGCCACACGGTTAGGAAAAGCTCTGAGTGCAGCAGAAAAGAAAGCACGCTGGGTGGTGGAGCGTGCAAAAGGTATCTATGGTACCAGGGGTGTTAACTGGAGCAGTTAATAATCATAATTGATACCTGTTAATTTCTTATAGTAATAGTTAATGTTAATATAATTCTTCATTAATATTAATTAATATTAAGAGGAGTTAACAAGTAAATAAGTTATTTATTTGCAACTTGCAAAATGCTTGCTTTTGTGAGGAGACAAACAATAAGGAAACAGGATAAAAGTGAATTCCAGGCCACGCTCCTCAATTCCCTAAGATGTCTGCACTGGCAGCGCTGATGGATGACAGCTGATTCGTATCAGCTCCGCCCTGCGACAATGCCCAGTTCTTGGTGTCTTCAGAATTACCAAAGAGTATCCAGTAGTCAACAGCAAGGAATTCAGAAGTGAACTTAATGACTTCAAAGTCTTTGGGAATCCAATGTGCATAGAGAACAAATTTGGAAACATTTATATTAAAACCTAACTGTTTGGAGTGAAGAGAGGCTCCCTTTCAGGGTAAGCAACTCAGCCCTTCCGAGGGGTTCCTTGTGGGGGGGCGGGGAGCAGAGCAAGGGAACAATCAGCATTTAATGACAAGGCTGTGGTTAAGAGCACAGATGGCGGAGAGACTGCACCAAACAGGAAGTGAGGTCAGCAACAGAGGAGCACAGAAATAGACAGGTCCCAGGGACAAGAGTGGCTGGATCTTGACAGCTGGACCCCACGGAGACCAGCGCCAAATCAGGGGGAGCCCCTGCTTCTTGACTACACCTCAATGAAGAGAATATGCATCACCCACGCATAGATTTTTCTTTGCCAGGCACATCAGGAAAGCTTCATATTGTTCCCCTTTCATAGAACAGAGGTGAAAATAAGTGTGTTCTTCCAGGAAGCTGCTCGGGACAATAACATTCATAAGCTGCTCCAAATGTCCTCTGATCATTTCTTCTAAAACTAATGCTCAGTGTAGTAATTCTACTGAAAGTGTTGCCATACTTAATTGGATATATTGTCATGAAGTTCGACATAAGTCACGTGATCTTGGCAGACAATCAAGGTTTGTAATATTTTGTTTGCGGTCCAGAGAACAAAGCATATGAAGACTGTTCTGGAAGGCAGGTGAATGTCATCTGTAACCAGGCCAAGAGACCTGTTAGGGGTCACCAGACGCAGGAGATGGTTGTTAAAGTGATCACTGAAAGCAGCATGAATCTTTATGTGTCTGAGGCCCTCGGTAAACCTTGGTGTTGGCCTCTCTCTGACATTCTGCTTGTTCACAGAATAGTGTATGTAGTACTCAGAGCATTTACCATGTCTTCTCTTTTCACATCTTACCACACAGCAATCGTAACGTCTTCCTAAAAACATGCATGAAAATCAAAGAGGCCAATGAGTCTCAAGTGAGGGCAATTTTTCCCCCAGGGGATATTTAGCAACGTGTGGACACAATTTTGGTCATCACATCTAGGGGGCGGAGGGACACTATGCCACTGGCATCTAGTGGGTAGAGGCCAAGGATACTGCTAAATATACTGTACTACACAGGGCCCTTTCCACCGCTAAGAACTATCCTGCCCGGCCCTGGCTGGTGTGGCTCAGTGGATTGAGCACCGACCTGCAAACTAACAGTTCTCCAGTTCAATTCTCAGTCAGGGCACAAGCCTGGGCTGTGGGCGGGGTCCCCAGTAGGGGGCGCATGAGAGGCAACCACACATTGATGTTTCCCTCTCTCCCTCCCTCCCCTCTATCTAAAAATAAAGAAATAAAATCTTAAAAAAAAACCTCTCCTGCCCAAAATGTTCTTTTTGCTGAAGCTGAGAAAACCTGAGAAAGACATAAAGACATGGCACTGAACTTAATGGAGATTTTAAAATTCGTTTTTTATCTCTACCAGTCCAGTTAAAGAGCTATTTGGCCATATAATTCAGCAGTATGGATAGTCACATGAAGGCACTTAAGGTACCATATTTGATTGTTGGTTTATTATGGTGACAAAAGGGGGAACGAGAAGGGTCACTCGGCTCTTCTACTTCAGTTACCTAAGGAGTCAGTCAAACTCTGTGCGCTCAGGGCACCTGAATAAAGCTCTCCATTCTGTCACCCGTGCCAAGCTGAACTCTACCAAGCTTGCATCTCTTCAGCCATGAAACAGAAAACTTGTCTAACCCACCGGCTGAATGTGAGGCCAACGTTGACTCAGGCTGTGCCCGAACACTTTGTAACTTGCATATGACAATAAAGATAAAAGAAATACTATGATCTGTAGTTTCTCCAGAACCGCTGCCGGGAAATCATTGACTCATGCATATCGTCCTAGGCCCTCACACTCTCGCATCTCCGGAGCCCCTCTAAACAAAGTCTGGCCGGTCTCACGTGCTAAACAGCTCTCAAAAATGCCGACTGCTCTCCACTCCAGCCCAGCCGCCATCCCCGGCAGGTCATCTTCTACTATCTCTCCCCGGCCCAGACGCCACGGTGCACACACTCCGGCTCCTCCTCGCCCCAACTCCACCCTGGGTCCAGAGCGGCCTGTTCCAAATGCAAATATGATCAAAACACCAAAAGGCTGTCAAGGATGACGCCCAGCTGGAAGGATGGAGTCGCCAGAAACTGAATGTGGGAAAACAGTTCGCAGCAACTCAACATTTTCACTACTTGCTCATCTCTTTGGAAAGTTGACCCAATAGCTGTCACACAGCAGGCATTCGACAAATGTTTGATGAATGAATAAAATGTGAATCACTGCTTTCTGCTACGCAGTCTCATCTTGGACAAATGAAAAAAGCACTAAAGGAAGGACATTAAATATTTGTGCTCCAATTATATTTTAGAGGCTCAACAGGTACTAAGGACACATGGACGGTCATTCTTTGGCAGGAAGATGCGGATAAAAAGGAAAATAAGCCTCCAAGACCCCAGGAGCAAAACCGCGCTGAACAAAGAACTAAGAGGAATATTTGTGCTAAAAGGCAAAACAAGCTTTTGAAATAACCTAAACCAAAATGGGGGTAGCAGAGAAGAGTGAAGTGTTAGAACAGGAAATAAGCCATAGAGGGTTATGTTAATATGAAAAGCAACGGGTCACACTTAATAAAGAACATTCTTTTGACTTGTGACTGATACAGAGCTGCTGAATGCTGCTGCCTTATCATCCCCTAAAGTATGCGTAAGAAACTTCAGCGCATCCAGGTGATTTCTCCTAGCCTGAAAGCCAACACATTCCCTCTGTAATCTTCCTTTTTATAGCCTTAACTCAGAAAATATGTAGGTGGTGAGCCATGCTAGAATAAAGGGCTATTTCATCAGCAAACTTTCAGAGCACAACAGGAGACATGAGCATGAACTTGTCTCTAAGTTTACGCTTCTAGGAGAATAAGACAGCTGAATGGAAATAATTTTAAATGTTTAAGTTTTGTGATGTATTGGGTTTACTTGCACAATCGAGGCAATAATCATTCATAGAATGAACAGACAGATTCTACTCTTTAAAATTAAGGAGTCAGTTCTTACCTTTCCTCCATATCTTACAAATGGTATAGAGACGTTATATTACAAAGTAAAGGGCACCAGCCCACAATTTCAAAACCTGGAAAAGGTGGTGGAGTGCGAGGCTGAACAGGCATCCTGAGCACAGGCTCTGGGTCCTTCTGTGCAAGGAAACCTCTGCAGAAAACAAGGTACCCCTAACACCATGTTAAAAGGCACAATCGCTGAGCCCCTGGTGTCCCCCCAAAAATGACCAAGCATTAGTAACTTACTCATAGCTCACTTGTCATTTGAAGGCATATAACTCTGGCAAAACTAGAGAAAGAACAAACATAGGTTCCTAGAATGTTCACCTGGGAAGGGATCTTAACGATTTTCTAATTCAGGACCTCTTTTTGCCAGACCAGCAAAGGGAACCAACAGACATTCCTTCCTGGTTAGCCCCACGGCCCTGAACTGATCCAGCTGACCCAGCTGACCCAGCTGACCCAGGACCTGGCCAGCAGCATCACGCACCAGCTACGGCGGCTCCGGAAACTCTGTACATACCACCCCTGGCCAGCTCAACTCCTTTCTTGAAATTTTTTTTTTTTTTAATGTGGAGAGTTCATTTTGGAGGACACGAATTCCAGATAGACAACTGTCTTTGCTTTATTTTAAGTATTGACGATTCTTAACATTCTGCGTGCTTCTCTAGGATTTTTAAACTTGGCATTTAGCATGTCCAATCTCAACAGGGAAAATCATGTCAAGGAAAACTCAATAAAGTAGCAGATGACAGACCAACTGCAATGTCCTGTCTCAAAGTGACACATCTTACAACTGGAAGCTAAATGCCCAAAGATTGTAGTAAGCTAACACGGCTCCCTGCTTGCTTCCTGGAGGTGGCATTCGGAATTTTCAGTACTCATTCCTCAGAATGATCTTTTCTGTCTTCTTTCTTTTCTCTCTCTCGAAAATAAACAATCTAGAAGCTGGATTTGGTCGATCAGTCATTAACCTCGAAATTTTGACTCCTTCCTTAAAGGAAGCAAATCCTATGAGGTTTTGGTCTGTTATGGTCTGCGGGACCCCGGCGCAGCGCGAAGCACAGTGCATGGAACACAGTGGGTCCCCAATAAATATTTATGGACTATTTGAGACAACAGGGAGAAGAGAGGGTACCGACAGAAGACCTCCTGGCATCCTCTTGCATTAACCAGATAATGTGCAACATTCCGTCCCGCTGCAGATTCAGAGGGAAATGCACACCCTCTTTCTAAGGAAACTGGCTGCACCCCAACGCACCGGGCAGCATTTTTCCTGCGAGTCCACTCGCCACTCGCTTGGATCACGAAACGGCTCTACCTTCCAGCCCGCTCTGTTCCCGTTCTTGCAGCCTATCTGCCCAAAGGCTCAGTGGGCCAACCTGGGCCCAGCCCTGGGAGCCCCATTTCTCAGCCTTGACCAGAGAGGCTGTAGCAAGGTTCAGCCCCTGGCCCCGGACGCAGCGGCCACCGCGGGCTCCGGGGGTACGGGCTCCCCTTCTAAGAGGCAGCTGAGTTTCCGAGCAGCTGACAGTGGGGTGGGGGGTGACGCACGCAGCACCCTCCACTCCACCCCACACCACCGAAAACCTCTGGGGAGCCACGGATCCCACCATAAATGAGCTGTCCCCTCCCAGGCCGGCCAAGTGGCGCCCCCTGTCGCCTGTTTGCTCCGGGACACTCACCGCGTAGTGCAGCTGCGGTTTCTTGCGGTACACCGGGTCCCCCATGTCGCTACCGAGGAAGAGCGGCGAGCCCCCGAGTGCAGCCTGGGGTCGCGGCGCCTCTCCGAGGTCCCCTTACTTTACGGCCATGCCGGGCAGACCCCGGCCGTGAGCACTGCTCCGTGCGCCCCGAGCGCGGTGCTAAGTGCCCAGGGCACCAGCGTCCCGCCGTGGAGCTGGAGGGACAGGGAGGAGGCAGCGGCGAATGGGAAGGAGGAGGAGAATAAGGAGGAGGAGAAGTTAGAAGAGGAGGAGGAGTTGGAGGAGGGGAGGAGGGAAGAGCAGGAGGACGAGGAGAGGGGAGGGGAGGAGGGAGGAGGAGAAGGGGGAGAGAGGAGGGAGCGGCGGAGTCAGTCGCGGTGGGCGGACGCTTAAGTCCTTCCGCGCCTGACGGGTCCCCGTCGCGGCTGCTGCCGCCAGCTGTTGATGGCTACAGCGACCCAGCGTGCCCACGACAGGTGACAGAGCCGCGGAGGCTCCTACCTCCCACCACCCCGCCCCTGAGCAAGGCTTCAACACCAGCCAGAGAATGAGCTTGGGTTTCCAAGAAAGACTTTCACTAACTTGGGAACCCGCTTCCCGGAGGGCGGAGTTTCAGAGTTCGGAAAGCCCTCCTTTGGGAAAGTCTCAACCGCGGGAGCCCTAAGAGAGGGCAGGCCTGAGAAGAGCCAAGTAACGCTGCCTGGGGGAACTGCTAAGGGACGGGTGGCCGGGCTAGAGGGTGGCCGCCCGCCGCGCCACTTTGGTGAAACTTGCAGGACCTAGGCATGTCTGGGGAATCCCCCTGGAATGGGGAGTCCCGAAAAGTATGCTGGAACGTGAGGACTGGCATTGGTGCCAGGCTGGATCTGAGTTGGGCGGGGCGGGGTCCTCGAAGCGCTGCTTTCTGTGTCTTAGTTCTTAGCAGCAAATCAGAAAACGATATAGGAAGGATTTGGAAACAGACGCGATTTGCAAATGCTGCTGGGTAAACCAAATCATTGTGAGCACACACTAGAGGTTCACAGCACCACTTAAAACGGGCCTCCGGCCTGCGGTCCCCTGATGGAAACCTGTGCTTTCAAACCCCGTGGAGAAGAGCACCGGCTCCCTCCCCAGGCATAGCAGCGCTGATTTCCGGGCACCCTCCCGCAGGCTGAGTCCAGACAAAAGCAGAGTCTGGAGCCAGAGTGAACACTCCAGTCCCGGTGAAATCAACCAATCCAAGCCCAAGACCGGGGGCTATCAAGCGGAGGATGGATTTCTGGGTAGTTTGTGTCAATTCTTCAGGGTTCCACCTCACTGAACTTCCACCTCAGGGTTGCCCTCCACTTGCTCTGTGGGGGCGGGAGGGTTGGAAAATAGGACGTGGCCCCTGTGTTTGAGCCGCTAGACCGACCACCCACTGGCATATAATATTTTAAGACACCTGGCTGCATAATTGTAAAGAGGACTAAGCATATCAAGCCTAGGGTACAGGTACCCTCAAGAATCTGCTGCTACATAATCCCATGACAGTTCATCTGCTAGAGAACTTTAAGATTATATCTACTAAAATTGATCAAATGCTTACCCTCTGACCCAACAATTCTACTCCTAGATATAGAGAAAAATGGGGGCCAATGACCTCCTTTGTACAAGAATGTTTATAATATCTTCAGGCAGAATCAGCGAAATAAAAACGATCTAAGTGTCCATGAACTGGTGCACGATGAGCCAACCGTGGTGTATCCACACAATGGAATTCTCCTTGGCAATGAAACAAAAATGGAACTGAGGCATACAACGAGAGATTGTTTTCACAAACATCCTGTTGCGAGGAAGAAATCAGATACAAAGGAAAACATATTGTAAGATTGCATTTATTTATTCTGGGATTTCCATTCAGATATCGAACTGAAATAGGTAAATATGATCTACGGTCATAGAAGCCAAAACAGTGCCTACCAAGATGGAGAGGGATGCAGGGGACCTTCTGGAGCGCCGGAAATGCTCTGTGCCTTTAATTGCATCGCAGCTCCCCAAGCACGCCCATATGGAAAAGCTCACTGAGCGGCAGGTTCAGATTTGGGCACTTTATCCCCTTCGGTCTGTGCATTTTAAATGGCAAGAAGCAAACAATCGCACTAAACCTAAAATCAGTCCCCTGCCCAAAACAAAAACTTCCACCCAGAGGGCGGCCTGTCTTAAGGGAAAGTCAATTTCACCATGGGCCCGGGTCTCTTTCTCCGAGCAGCCTGCCCTGCCCACGAGGCCTTTTCCTCTGCCATGTGGGAGGACAGAGCAAGCAAAATGACCCAGTAAAGTCCCCTCTCCACTTTCACTCTGCTCTGCCACTGAACGCAACCTTTAAAGCTGGTATTAAAGACCCTTAGAATAAGGTGGACACTAGCACCAGCCTCACCATGCACCACATCCTTCGCAGAACGCAGCTGGGGCATCAAAGGAGGGCTGTCTACAAAATGGTTCCACTGCAGGGACCTCTGCTCTATTTAGATGGAAAGAGGAACCCTCCAGCCTTAGGACTTCTTCCTCTGTCATACCTGCAGTTAAGCTCTCGAAACTTAAAATCCCTTTCCCTACAAGATCTCTTTTGTTATTAATATATATAAACAATACAACGTGGGTCCTTGAATTAAAAAAACCTTAACCCTAGTCCTTTGGTCATTACCCCTAAGTAAGTCGCCTCCATGTTAAAATTGGGTCGTCTTAGATTTTGATTGTATTCTGTCTTTGGGAAGTGTATTGAGTCACTAAATGGCATTATCGTAAGCCAAAAATAATCCATCATTCCCAAACTGTGTATAGTAAGTCCTCGCTTTATGTCATCCATAGGTTCTTAGAAACTGTGGCTTTAAGTGAAACAATATATCATGAATCAAATTTGACCATCGGCTAATTGATATCAACAAGAGTTACGTCCCTACAGCATTGTTCTTGTCGCAAAAACATCACCAAATTTCTAAATAAAGATCCAAACACTCTTAATGGGAAACAATGAAATACCTGGGAGCTACACACACATGTGTGAAAGATGAACAAACACAAGTAAAAGAATGATTTTCCAACCCGTAGAGCCCAGTTCAGGGTCAAGGAGCCAGCTCGGGGCAGCGGGCAGGACCCACCTGGCCAGCTCCGCTTTGCTGCCAGGGCCCCTCACGCCCACGCCCACGCTCACACAGACTGCGACAATGTAGACACGACAGTTCCCCCCACAGGCACATCTTTGCAACGTGGAACGAAACCAGAGTCCCCGGAGAAAACACACACAGATGTGGGGAGAACATGCAAACCCCACGCAGACAGTGGCTCCGGTGGGAATCAATTTTTTTCCTCATCAACATCAGAACAAAATGGAACGACATTGAACAAAACAACATTATTCGAGGACCTGCTTTATTTACATTTTAGAAATGACTTCTGCCTGCTAGCATACTTCTTGCTAAATTGTCATCGTTAAGTTGCAGTTACATTTTCAAGTGCAAAAGAGCTGTTTTTTCTGTGTTTGAAAGGTTAAGGAAGACAGGACAAAACATTTAAGAAAAGAAATTATCAGTCCATGTTGGAAGGCTCTTAAATTAACCTCAGAGTGAATCATACACCTCTTCAGTTCTCAGTCCATTTATTCAAGACTTAAGAAGAGACCTAGAAGGTTGTGCAGAACTCTAAGAGGTCTGTTCAATCTTAAATAACTCTTTTTTTTTTTTTTGCATTTTTCCAGGTGGTGAAAGACAAATACCATATGATCTCACTTATAAGTGGAACCTAAATCTTAAACAATTTGAAGTCCACACATTATTTCTATTTGCTATTGAGTTGTATGAGTTCTTTATATTTTTTGGTATATTAGCCCTTTATCAGATATACGGTTTGCAAATATTTTCTCCCATTCTGTAGGTTGCCTTTTCATTTTGTTGATTATTTCTTTTGCTGTGCAGAAGCTTTTTAGTTTCATGTAATCCCACTTGTTTATTTTTGCTTTTGTTGCTTGTACTTTTGGAGCCATACTGATAATTCTTTGCTGTGACGCTGTTCTATGCATCCTGGTGTTTAGCAGCAGCCCTGGCCTCTACCCACCAGATGTAAGTATTATCTCCCTCCTTGAGTTAGGACAACTGACCATATCTCCAAACATTGACAAATGTCCCCTGGGGGCATGGGACAAGATCATCCCTGTCTGAGAACCACTGCTTTTAGGAAGTTAGGCGTCCATAAATCTTAGAGCTTAATGACGCCTGTTTTCTAACTTTATATAAATGGATCATAAGCATGTTGTTATTACGTCTGGCATCTTTTACTCAACGCTATGTTTTGAAGGTCCTTCCACGTTGTTGTATGTAGCTGTAGCTTATTCCTTCCCATTGTTGTCAGTACTCCCTCGTATGTGTTTAGCCCCATTTAGCTTTTCAACTGCTGGTGGACATTGTGCCCTCCCCAGTGTGAGGCTCCTGCCCGAACATCGTCACCCATATCTATCTCCTTGTGCACACATGCACACATCTTTATAGGGCACAAACCTGGAGACAGAATTGCTGGGTCATAGGAATGCATATCTTCAACTTTACTGGACAATGCCCAAGAGTTTTCTAAACAGATTGTACCAATTAGAATCTTTATTTACACTACAGTATAAATAGACCGAACATAGTTTATATAAAGACTGAACATAGTTTAGAGTTGTCTCTCTTCTAGGTTTTCTCATGAGGCTACAAAGATAAAATTCAGGAAATCAAACACCAGGATCAGGAAGGAGAGATGGGGAAGGAGCTTCAGGTCTTCCTCGTCCAAAATTCCATTTCTGTTGTAAATGAAGGAGGACCTACCAGGCGTTCAAGGAATTGGAAATGCTATTGTTGACCCATCCACATGGACAGGTAGGAGCAATGGGTACACTGGTTATGCTTTGGACATTTTATTAGGCAGCCGTTCAGCACACCGCGCAGGGGTGGGGGGGACTCTTAGCCACCCAACTGTAAAGGGAAGTGCCTCTAAAGGAGTTGCCAGTTTGCTCCACAGCCATAATTCTTCCCTTTGGGTTAACGCTAACAGGGATATGGAGATGGGAGAAATCCAAGGAAGACTGAGGTTTTCATTCCTTTCTCCAGATAAGTTAGAGAGAGACAATCCCAGTCTGAAGACAAACCGGGTCCAAAGACCAGGGAGTGAGGAATTCCTGGGCGTCCCAAGAATGATACCCGGGACTGTGGTGACAAAGAACATAGAAGAGAGAAAAGAACGCGCTTGCGTGACCTAGTGATACTGCCCTCAGCCTTGACCCTTGCTACCAAGACTATTAAAAAGCTACACGGGGTGGGGCAAAAGTAGATTTCTAGCTGTGAGTATGCAAATCAGTTTATTCTTGTATTCTCGTTTATTTATTATTGTATTATTTTTCATATGAACAATTGTAAACCTATTTTTGCCCCACGCTGTATATCAAGCAGAGCTGATGATGCGACGATCTGTGAATGCAAGGAAAGAAGGGAGGGAGGGAGGTGGGGATAAACTGACCATAACGATAAGTTCAGTTTGGTATCTTTGGTTTGTCCAGTTCTCGCCATTTTGTTCTTTTCATTGAACAATTACTACGCGGTGCCTTGAAGCCAGAGAGCGAGCGTGCCCTTTAAGAAGTATCCATAGAGAGATGTTTCTAAAATAAATTTCTATTCGAGTCATTAAGCAAAAAGGAGAGGCTTCATGCAACCCCCGTGGTGGCGACTTCCCCCGCCCCCCAAACAGTGAAAATCAAGGAACTACTTTTCATTGTATCCGTATGCTAATGTTAGTCTATTTCCTCCACCCCAACCCCTTTCCCCTGCATGTTGCTGCAAGCAGGTGAAGCCTGCGAGACGCTCATGAAAGCACCAGAGCTTCTGGTGCTAGAATTATTGTGTGAAGCTACAACAATTCCACTTATCATTGAGCACCGGCCCTTTGTCCAACTAGATGCTTTGCAAACAGCAAATCTGGATCCTTGGAATAATACTGCTTGGAAAGTAGGACTACCTCTATTTCATTCACAGAGGTAATCCACTTGCTTAGCACATCTGGTAAATGGCGGAGTCAAGGTGTAAATGGAAGTTGGGTCCAGATCTCTTTGCAGGCCATTCCAGGACATCTCAAAGGAGAGACTCTTTGATAAGTCATTCCCTGGATTGACATGGTGCCTTCTTATACAAGGGGGAAGGGAGCAGACACTGCCAGTACCCCATCCACATCTCCTAGGCCATTGGTTCTCAAAGGGAACAATTTTTTCTCCAAGTGGACACCTGGAAATATCTGGAGACTTCTTGGTTGCCACAACTGCTGTGTAGGGAGTATGGGGAGACAGCTGCCACTTGTGTTTAGTGGGTACAAGCCAGGGATATTGCTGAACATCATAAAATGCACAGGACACCACCCTCTCACAACAAAAAACTATCCTGCCCAAAATGTCAAGTGCCAAAGTTGAGAAACCCTCCCTAGACGTAAGAAATTCACCCTTTAATAATTTGCACTTAGTAGTATACCTCACAGCAACAACAAATTTTCTATCAATGGAGTGAGTCTTGCACCATCCAATAAAACAATGAGAAATTTCCCCAGAGCAGAAGAGTACAGCCGAGCTCCGAGGCATTCCCTACCAACACAGCACGTGAGCAGGCTAACAGGTAGAAACCGGCCACTTGTGTGATCCACACTGGAAGCTACGGAGTCCTTTGGGGCTCTTGATTACTCACACAACACAACTACTACTTTCGAAGGCTCAGCAGTATTATGAATGATGATGTCACCTGGCATTACCTTGGTGTCTGAAACTTCCAAAACAATTTCAGATGTAATGGTGCCCCCTCCTCCAATTAATCTATTTTGTGATTATGATTTCATTTTTAGAAGGAACAGAACATACAAGGCAAAAGTTGAGAATTTGTTGTCAGAAGTGTAATAAAACGAGGAGAATGAAACAGAGCGTCCTTTGCATGCCAAGTCACTTAACCTCTCTGTATCTCATTAATCCACCAAATAGTATGAGCCAAAGAGTTTCAGATCCCCAAGGAATGCTTGGTACATAAAAGTTGAACACCAACAGTTTAACAAGGCCTTTTCAGCCTTGGCTGTGCAACGAGGCCAACCAGAGGAAACTGCTCCAAGACTAAGTTCTTGATTCTCTTTCTCTGGGACCATGCTTTACAAAAGTAGCTGCCAACCAGGTGCAGTTTTGTCCCTCAGGGCATATTTGGTAATATTTGAAGATATTTTTTCTTGTCACAATGTGGGGGGAAGGGAGCAGTGCTACTGGTATTTAGCAGGTAGAGGCCACGGATGCTGCTATACTTCTCCCAGTGAACAAGCCAATCACCCCGCTCCCAATACATACAGACAGAGCAAAGAATTATTTGGCCCCAAATGTCAGTGGCACTAAGATTGAGAAACTCTTTACATTTAAAACTGTTCTGGTCAAAATAACTCTAATACATTAGAATCTAAGCATCAGACTAGGGCTTTTTCTTTACTTCAACCTTGGTTACCATCTTTCCTCATGTTCATACATATAGCACATATGGAAAGATATTACCCGCGAAGATTATAAGGGTTCTTCTCCCTTTCACCAGAAGATAAGGCAAGAAGAAAGGGGACCAGAAAGAAATGGCTAATCAGTGTCTGAATGGATGGTCTTCAAGACCATGTGCATCAGAATCACTTGGAGTGAGATTTTTTTAAAAGCAGATTGTGAGGACCTCCCCAAAATATACTGAAACAGAATCACTTGGAGCATCACCTCAGAATTAACATTTTCAGTAAGATCCCTTGATATCATGTATAACACTCTTTGAGAATCTTTGATGTGGTAGTACTAAAATGCAGAAACTGATGCTTAGAAAGGTTGAGTGACTTGTTTAAGGTCATGCAGATAGCGTGAGACAATGTCAGAATCCACCTCTGGCTCAATTAATATTTGACAGAAGAGGCAAGAACATACAAAGGGGAAAAGACAGTCTCTTCAGTAAATTGTGTGGCAAAAAATGAGCAGATATAGGCACCAAAAAAAAAAAAAAAAGGAAATAGACCAACAAATTACACCATACACAAGAATAAACTGAAAATGTATCCAAGACTTAAATGTAAAAAACCATAAAAATCCTAGAAAAAAACAGGCAGTAAAATATCAGACATTTCTCATAGATATATGAGGTCTGTCTCATTGTTAACATAATGAGAATGGTTTGTGTGACATTGATATAACCCGGCAGCCAAGGAGAGTGGACTAGAAAGTGCATGCATCAACAATGGTAACTCTACTATACAAGTCACTGGGGGTGGCAGATGCCATTGAGTGAGCATGTGTACTGTGTGGCCGTTGCATTCAAAATGGCTGAGTGAGTAGAGGAACAAATCTGCATCCAATTTTGTGGTAAGCTTGAACATTCCTCCACGGAAACTATGCGAATGATTCAGAAGGCCGCAGCTATGGGCAGCTGGTGGTTGGCAGCTTCAGCACAACAACACACCTGTTCGTGCATAATGTCTCATGCAGAGTTTTTTTGTGAAATATCACATCACCCAGGTGACTCAGCCCCCTTACAGCCCAGATTGGGTGCCCTGCGACTTCTGGCTTTCCCCCAAACTAAAATCCCCTTTGAAAAGGAAGACATTTCAGGCCATCATTGAGATTCAGGAAAATATAACAGGGCAGCTGATGGCAGTTGGGAGAATTATGTGAAGTCCCGAGGTGCCTACTTTGAAAGGGACTGAGGTGTCATTGTCCTATAATACAATGTTTCTTGTGTCTTGTGTCTTCTTCAATAAATGTCCCTATTTTTCATATAACATGGCTTGATATTTTCTGGACAGGCCTCATGTTTTTTTTTCACTATATCGCCTCGGACAAGAGAAACAAAAGGAAAAACAAGTAGATGGGGCTACATCAAACTAAAAAAGGTTTTGCATAGTAAAACAACCCATCAACAAAATGAAAAGGGGTCCCACTAAATGGGAGAACATATTTTCCAATGACACATCTGATAAGGGGTTAATTTCCAAAGTGTATAAAGAACTTATACAACTCAAAACCAAGGAGTCAAACAACCCAATTAAAAATGGGTAAAGGACCTGAATAGACGCTTCTCCAAAGAGGACATACAGGTGGCCCATAGACATATGAAAAAATGCTCAATGTCACTAATCATCACGGAGATGCAGATGAAAAGCACAATAGGACATCACCTCACACAGTCAGAATGGCCGTCACCAATAAACGGACAAAGAAGAAGTGTATGTGAGGCTGTGGAGAAAGGGGAACCCGCGTGCACTCTCGGTGGGCATGCAGACTGGGGCAGCCCCTGCGGAAAGCCATATGGAGTCTCCTCAAAACATTTAAAATGGAACAACTTTTTGACCCAGGGGTCCCACTTTTGAGAATGAACCCAAAGAAACCTGAAACACTAATTTGAAAGAGCCTAAGCACCCCTATGTTCACTGCAGCATTATTTCCGATACCCAAGATCTGGAAACAGTCCAAGCGTCCATCGGCAGATGCGTGGATAAAAAGCTGTGGTGCATTTACACAATGGAATACTACTTGGCCATGAAAAATAAATCTACCCTTTTGCAACAGCACAGACGGACCTGGAGAGCATTGTGCTAAGTGAAATAAGCCAGCCAGAGAAAGACATATACCATATGATCTCACTTGTGGGATCTGATGAACAAAATACACGGATGAACAAAACAGAAACAGAGGACATGGAGCAGACTGACAGCTGTCAGAGAGGCGGGTTTTGGGGGGCTGCTTGAATGAAAGTGAAGAAGTTAAGCAAAAATATATAGAATACATAATATGCTATATATTGTTTATATGACACGTAGACACATAAAACGGTGTGGTGATAGCCACAGGGAAAGAGAAGACCGGGGGAGCGCAAAGAGGAAGAAGATGGAGGCAGAAGGAGACTTTGCTTGGAGTGATGGGCACACAATGCAGTGTGTGGATGATGTTTTATTGAGTTGTACACTTGAAACCCGCATGGTTTTGTGAACCAATGTCACCCCAATAAATTGAATAATAAATAAATAAATGAATGTAGCCCCCAAAAAGAAGGTGAAAGATATCCCTAAGCTCATGACTAACAAGCAAGAATCGGATCTACTTGTAGTTATCAAAGAAGAAATAAAGATAACATTCGTTTCAGTTCAGTGTAACTTAGAGCCTGCTAAAGAACTTGCTACATTTTACTGTGGGTGTATCAAGTTTTCTTCCCATTGTCTTTGTGACTTATGAGTAAAAAGGAATGATACACATGACTTATTTCAAAGCTCTTAGGATAACTTATATCCATTAAATTTTATTTTTCAAAACCACGGAATTCCTTTTCTCACATTAACATGTCAAGAAATGACAAATGTGTTTAAATTATACAAATTATTAGTCCTTTTATATTTCCCAAAGGGGAAAATCCCTTCAGAGCCTATTGAAAAACCTTCCCATGTAGAAAATAATTCTTTGTCTCCCTTCCTGGCCAAAAAAAAAAGAAAAAAAAATGCTATCAGCCACTAGTTCCCCATTGTTGATGGGAAAGTCTGAGACTTGGAACAAAAGACGGTTGTTTTGCACATTGTAATAGACAATATAACTTCAAGGCTATTGGTTTGCATTTCTTTAGGTCCTATTTTTACAATGGAATGATGGAAAGAATAAAGAAAATTCAAGTTGCAATTTGAAGAACATGGAGGCAGTGATGAACAATCTGAGGGATGTCATGCATAAGAAAGGAAAGCCTTTTCAATTTTCTGCAGAATTCTGAACAAGGACAGAGAGTGGAAGGTAGGAAGACTCAGGTTTTGACTCCACATAGGAAAGAACTGTACATTTGGCCCAACAACTGCGCTCCTAGCTATATAACGAAGAGAAATAAAAACATGTCCACACAAAAACTTGCATGTGAATGTTTATAGCAGCATTATTTAGGACAGCCAAAAGGTGGAAACAGCCCAACTGTTCACCAATTGAGGGAGGGAGGGAGGGAAGAAGGAAGAGAAGGAGGGAGGGAGGAAGGTCTTTATAGTACATTGAGTGATGTAAGAGAAGAGAGGCAGCTATCCTGGGGGATGGTGATTTCTTCTTCCTGGCAATATTTAAACTGAGCCCAGATGACATCAGTGGGACAGGCTGCACTATGTGGCAGTTTCGGGATAGGACCTGCAACTCTAAAATGTCAACGCTTTCTCCCTTTCCTTTTTCCTTGATTATAACGTGAGCGACACAAGGCTAAAGACTGGCTTCTATTAATTCATTCAGTCCATTCTTTCAATGCTGACTGAAGACAAGGCCTTGTGCTATTTATCTACCTTAATAATATAGTTGCTTCTTGCCTTAGGTAGAGTTCCCAAGAAGCAGACACTAAGATGAGGACTCATATGCAAGTGATTTATTAAGGACATGTTCCTAGGAAAAACTGGTAAGGGTTAAGTCCAACTGGGTAGGAAAGGGAAGAAAGCCTAGTAACAGTGTGACTTCTAGCAAAGTCCAGTCTCAGCCTGACCCTGAGGGGAGCCCTGGAGTGTAAAGTCCATCTCTGCGTTGTCCCACCTCAAACAAAGAGGACTGAGCTTTAATATTCTCATACCTGCCAGTCAAGGGCTGTGGGATGCTCCAGGTTGATGTAAACTCCCGGCACTCCCTGCTCTTTGTGGGTACAAGGAAACTGCTGGAGAATGCCCAGGGAAGTCCTCTGAAGAAGTTCACAGAGGTTGGTCATTAGAAGCAAACCACACAGAAGTTGGGGGATGGGTCAGGCACAAAAGACTGGTCAAAGGTCTGAGATAGTCTGGGCAGAACACCAAGAGCAAATGTCCACTATGCGTTGGGTAGAAAACTTGTTAATCTCTAAAGGCTGTTTATGACTCTGTTCTTATGTCCGGAGGTCCTGACCCAGGTAGATGCTTACAGCCTCCAGATGTAGTTCCAGCAAGGCGATGGGCTAGTCGATCATCCAACGCTTCTCTCCCCGAGTTATTCCCTTCCTGGCTGATAAATGCTTTATCTGGTACCTTTGTCCGCGTTTGACCTATTTTATTTCATGTACAGAAAATCTTCTGATGTGGTGAATCTTCCCACAAGCACTACAGGTAATTTCTGAGCAGTTCCTGCATCCTCCAGTGTCATTTGGCCAGTTACTTTAAAGTTGGGTCAGTTGCAGAGGTCTCAAACTCACGGAACCATTTCTTACGGGACACTAGATTTATTGGGCATCTCTCCCTGCCCTCAGTTATCACAGACAGGTCTAAGATACCAACCCCCAGCCACACAGTGAAATTTTCTCTGCTTTCTCAACCATCTTATGACGTCATTTGTTGATTACCATCTTTGTTGTGAGGACTGAATTTGTGTTCGAGCGTGCGTGTGTAGGAGAAAAATGCCAGGCCTCTCTGAGCTCTCTATCAACGCTTCCTATTGTCACGTAGATATGGAACTTTTCTCAGGTTGCAGGATAGAGTCTTTGTCCTCAAAATTGTTCCTCCGGCCAAAGGCCTTGCAACAGTTTTTCTGACCTATTTCAACGTGGAAAAAATTATTTTCTATTTTCCTTCCTTTCTGCTCCTTCTTACTAGGACTTTCTCCTCCTGTTTCCTCTGAGGTTATCATACAAGATGGGGTTAACAGCAAAACTCCTCAGCACTGAGCAGAAATACAGTAAATATGAGGTAGGCTGAAGGACAAGGTAGGGGGTGGTAAGAGCAGAAACACAAAGCTCCCAGAACCTGTTAACATATTTTGGTGGTGAGGAGAGAAGCAGAGGGCTTTACTGTAGAGCATGGTTTTGTTTGTATCTACAAAAGTGCACGAGTTGAAATTCCATAAATAGAGGAGCTTCTGTACCACTTTCTATTGCTAATATTTTCTTTTCCTCTGACGTCTGTCCCCAGCCTTTCAGTTCAGGGTGAGCGCTTATTAAATGTATGACGATTGATGTTAGAAAGTGTTAGAGGGGCACAAAGCATTACAGGAAAATCCAGGAAAATACCAAAGGTGAAAAATCACCATTTAATTAATTTACACAAACCTGTAAAAGAAAGCATGTTACACTTCAGGGTTTTGTTTGGTTTGGTTTGGTTTGTTCTCAAAGAACAAACGAGGGGACATGTTTGCCTCAGATCTGGCACCAGAATCAGTAACAATGGTTTTTTACATTTCTAAATGGTTGAAAGAAAAATCAAAAGAAGAATAATGTTTCACGACAAGTGCAAATTAAATCAAGTACAAATTTCGACATTCATAAAGAAGGTCTTACTGGAGCACAGCCATGCCCCACATGCATGTATTTGTTTATGGCTACTTTCAACAGCCTAACGTATCTGGTGTTTTACAGAAAATATTCACTTACCCCTGCTTAGGAAACGAAAATAACACTTCATTTGATTTTTTTTCTACTTTTGGTTTTCATCTTCTCCCTTTTGGATTTATACAAATCCAAAGAAAAACTGTATCTTTCATGTATTCATTCCTATTAACATCTCAGTTATTTTGGTTCATGTATAGCCTCGAAGCAGACAGACTACTGCCAGAGATAAACCAGAATCCAAACTGGGCTCTGCTGCTCCACTCCTCTGAGCTTTTAGAAACACGTTTATGATATTTATGGAAGCCTGAGGTAAAAGTATGTGGGGGTCTTTTGCTCTGTAGAAGGCACACACATTCCCATTTCTTCTAGAATGATATAAATCATAACCAAAAACAACCATTTCATTGTTGTGTTTGTATTTACTCTTCTCAAATCATTTGTTCAGAGTAGTTTCCTCTCAGTGTTTTCTCAGTCTTGTGGAATAAAAGGCTCTCCCTGTGCCTTCACCCTGCAGGTTTAATCCTGCTTTTCAAGAACACGCTGTTCCTTGGTATACAAGTACCTCACTCCAAACTTGACTGGCTTTGCCCCCATGTGCACCAGATGCCATCACCCCACACCATATCCTGTGCTCTGACACCGGAAAAGCAGAAGATCCTAAAGCATCCACGACTATATTTGGCCCTTGGAGTCCGACAGTTTTGTCTAATCTTCAGAACCCTAGGCCTCTCAGAGGAAGTAAACTCGAACTGCTAACAGTTCATTTACTTTTATGGCATAAATGTTGCAGTGAGCTTTGACTAGGTCACGCCATACCATATAGACAAATATGTGCGTATATACAATCTTCAGACTAGTCAAGACTCTGGAAGGGATTCAGAAATCCAACGCATTTTCTACAACTCGCATGATGCATATGGCATCCTCTTCACATTCTGAACATTCCACAATGCAGCCATCCACCACCTTCTTGGCTTCTTCCCAAGGGAGATGCCCTCTGAAATTCTAGGCCACACATTGAACTTATGTTTGCTATTTTTTTTTATTGTTGTTGTTTTTAATGGGTGAACTCCCTCCTCCTGTAACACCTTCCTCCTTCACATCCATTACCCCGCTTCCACTTCTCCTTCGCCTGTATAAGTCACACCCATCCCCTCTGGGTTTTCTCGGACTGATAGGCCCCCTCCCCCTTCCCCACCAAAGGGCCCTGCTAGCCTTGTGGCTGTACCTCGGTTAGGGCGCTCATCTTGTCTGTTTCCTCGGAAACACTGTCTTCCTCAAAGGCCGGGGCAGCTGCAGCCATCTTTTTACTCTCAGAGCCCGGTCCCATGCCTACTATACAGCAACCACTGGAGAAATACCTGTTGAATGCTGCTATTACATATGATTCTGCAAGATGCAAGCAATCAGCATTAGCTGGTTATAGTGCCAGCAAGTCTAGAGAGAACCTGAACTGCAATCAACTGCGATGGCACTGATTGCTGCTTGGAGTAATCTGGCGATTTAGCCAACAGAATCTTTTCCTTGGGCCCAGTCTTGACTCTTATGCCCAGATGCTGAATGTTGCAGGTGGCTCACAATTATCATCAGGCTACTATAATGTGGTATTGAAAAGCAAAGCCTTTTAATTAATTTTTTAAGATTTTATTTATTTATTTTTTAGAGCAGGGAAGAGAGGGAGAAAGAGAGGGAGAGAAACATCCATGTGTGGTTGCATTTCGTACACCCCCTGCTTGGGACCTGGCCTGCATCCCAGGCATGTGCCCTACACTGGGAATCGAACCGGCGAACATTTGGTTCGCAGGCCAGCGCTCAATCCGCTGAGCCACACCAGCCAGGGCTGAAAAGCAAAGCCTTTTAAAATCATAATTCTTGCCCTTAGGAAAGAATAAACCACTTCTCTACAGAAGGAAATTCCACAGGAAATCACAGGAATGCTGTCCAATCAATCTCAGGGCTGACATTTTAGATTATAGAATAAATATATTCAAAGGCCTTCCACAAGGAACCCCAGCCTGACTGAGAGGTACATGTGGCTCCCAGAACAGGGGAGCTTCTCAAGGGCCCATCCGTATACATAGGCTTTAGGAGGTAAGGCTCTCTAGTTGGGTCTCTCGTGAAAAAAGCAGACTCCACTCAAAATCCTGGGAAAAGCTGAGTTTTGAGAACTGTGAGTCCCATGTTTCCACATTCAACCCTCTTCAGCTTCGTTATCAGACACAGACCTAATTCCTTGACCGTTCAACACTATGGGGTCACTGGGGAGCAAAGTAACTTGCTTCTCGTACGGTAAGTTTCTCCAAAGGCTCTGGCCCCCAAGACAAGAAGCCCGCTTAACGAAAGTCTACAAGAGCTTGGCAATAGCGCTCTTGTTACAGTGCCCCCTGCCCCCTGCCACACCCTCCTCCCGGGACTGCTAAGGAGAAAGGAGAAGCGATTTCCCTACGGAGGAGGCCTCTTTGAAGCAGCAGTAACCCGAACACTGGAGCCAAGCAGCTGTGTGGGTGTCACTTGGCCTTCCACGGCCAGGCCTTAACTTCCACAAAAAATGTGAGTCATGCAATTTTCTGTGGTTTCTCCTAAACTGATATTTGGATTTCTTTTTCCAAAAAAAATTGTCCTTTGAGGAGCTACCAGACCTTGGAGGCTGCATCAAGATAATCTCGATCTGAGATCCTTATAAACAGTCGGGCGCAGTTCCTTCTCATCACTTGCCAGCTTTTTTTATTTTCTTCCCTTTGGAGAAAATTTCCTTTGGATAATTTTTAAAATCTCATGAATGTCTACACACATGTATTCAAACATATATATACACATTTATGCTTGGTTATACATTTATACATATACATACATACACACACAACACACATATATATGGTCTCAAGTCTCAGTAAGACACATAAAATGATGTTATATTTTTAAATGAAAGATTTTGGATAATGACAGACTATGAAAAGTAATACATCTTATGTATGTACCATAAATTTTGAATTGAATAACTAGATTTACTTACAATTATTCAATTATCCAAATTTAGTTGTTAGCAGTGTCTTTTAAAAAGTATGGCCATCAATTACTCTAATAATTGGATTATTACATTTCTTTTATTCGTTTTTAGCATTTACCTTTACTCTTTCTTTTATAACTCCTCATTTGCATCCACAGGAGGGAACACATTTAACTCAACACATCAGCCAAAGATTTGGGTGACTCTTTAACAAGACCTAGTTACTTCTGACCTTCTCCTTTAAAGCGTGCCTCAATTTCTGGCTTTTCAGGAGTAACACTTTAATCCTTTTTAAAATCAAAAATTGATATTTTGGGGAAGTGCACACATCTTAGCCAACCCCCTCCATGAGAGTAGGCAGAATGCAAGAGTGCAGTTGAGGCAGACAACACGGCACACGAACAGCTCTCTAGGCTTCCAGCACCTCTTTACAACTTCGTATAGTTAAGACTAAACACAAATGAAAAAAATAAACCACTTTCCAAATTGCTTTTTCAGGACCCATAAATTCCACATTTGGCTGACCTTGCAGCCTTTTTGCTTTACTGCCAGAAAGCCCAGGGGCCTGGTGTCCGCCCAGTGGGTTAATCACGGCAGCATAGGGACTGAGAGCACCTAGATGGCCACAGCGTCAGGGTGGATGTACACCCTGTTCGTGCTAGACTTAGCACAAAGAGTTGGACATATAAAATGTATTCCATCTGTTACTGAGACTAGAATGCAAACATCGTCTCAAACAAGGGGCTAGTCCTGTTGTGTAGCTTAGTATGGCTGTCTTAGAATACAAATATTTTAATAGAAAACTGGCTGAGACTAGCACTGGTAGGTTTCTACCATTAAAGAGATGTATATTCCTTTTCTTTCTTATGTGTGGGGGGAGACTCCTTATTGAAGTAATATACAAGCGGAACAGTGCGCAACTCATTGCCTTTGCCAAAGTGAACACTCCCATACAACGACTGCCCAGAACAAGAAAAGTCCCCTCCCGACCTTTACCCCCTGAGTAACCACCATCCTGACCACTAACACCACAGATTCTTTTGTCTGTTTCTGAACTTTAGATCAACAAAATCCTGCAGTGGACAGTCTTTTTTATCCGGCTACTTCCATCAGTGTTGCATGTTATAGCGTGTAGTAGTACTTCATTTTCATTCCTGAGTATTCCAGTGTATGAATAAAACATAATTGGTTTCCTTTCCTTCTGTTGAGAGACATTTTAGCAGCCTGAGTTATTGATGAATAGGGCTGATACGAACATTGTAGTATATACCTTTCGGTGAACACAGGTAGGCATTTCTGCTGCACCTATACCTGGGAGCAGAACTGCTCCATCCTACGGAGTACCTATCTATGTTCTGCTTCAGTAGATTCGACCCAACAGTTTTCCAAAGTATCTGTAGCAACCTACACCGCCACAGCAATTGTATGAGAATTCCAGTTGTCCCCTATTAAGGCAACACTTGGTATTGTCAGTTCTCTCTTTCTTAGTTATAGCCATTCTGATGGACAAGTAGTGGTACGCGCTGTGGTTTTAATTAACATTTTCCTGGTCAGTAATAAGTTGGAGCACTTTCCATATGTGTCTTGGTCTTTGGCTATCCCGTTTGTATTGTGTGCTCCAGTCTGCTGCTCAATTTTCCATTGAGTTATCAGTCTCGAATGGGCTTGGCAACATTTCCATGTAAAGAGCCAGATAGAGAGTATTTCTGGCTTTGTCGGCCATACAGCCTCTGTCAGAACTACTCAACTCTGCTGTGATAGCATAAAAGAAGCCACAGACTAGATATAAATGAGTAGGTATAGCTGAGTTCTAATAAAACTTTATTTCCCAAAACAGTCAGTGGGCTGAAGCTACCTCACAGGTCATTTGTTCACCTCTGGTTTAGATCTATGTGGTATCATTTGTAAGTATTAGCAGAAGTTGAGTTGTACACCAGAGCTTGCTAATTGTCTAGTCAATATCCATTCTTCTATTATTCATCGGTACCACAATACTAAGGGAGGTGCCATAATACCTGGCTGAAAAAAGTGAAGATATCAAAGACCAAGTGCTGGGTGAAGGAATTCTAAGAAACTGTTCAAGGGAAGCTCTCTCAGTGAGGATGACCACTTGAGTTGCCCTTTTCCTTATCCTTTTTGTCAGAGACGTGGGCATGATGGCTGGATTTATAGCAGCCATTTTGTGATCGTGGCACAACCTAGACTATGGAAGCTGACGCCAAGAATAGCAAAAAAGGGAGATTCTGGGACACTTATGACTGTCGAAGTGCCATATTAGCCTGATACTTTCATTTTTTTGATATTGGAGAAAAATTTCCCCCGCCTTGTTTAATACACTCTTATTTCGGTTCTGTTACAGGAAGTCAATGTAACTCTTAATGGGTAAAAGAAAACTCCCATCTTATTTGATTGTATGTTTAGTCCTTCTAACTCTTTACTGAAATTTTAGCCTTCAGTTTTATCGTTTAGCCAAATCATCATGGAACACTTGGCACATGGTCTTTTATCTTTTTGTGGTTCTTATCTCTCTGTTTCTGTCCCGTTTCCTCCTCTTGGTTGTAAGCTTCCTGATCTAGAAGACATATTCCTCATTTCTCGGTGTCCACAGTACTTAAAAGTAAGTTCCTCAGGGAAGGGGCAAGTCAAGGAACACAGAGCAAGGACTCATGGACAAAGCCCAAGTGGGGAAGGACTGAGGGAGGGAGCAGGGGGAGGGGGGCAGGGGAAAGCGGTGGCGGGAAGGTGGAGACAACTGTATTTGAAAAAAATAAATTAATTAATTTAAAAAAGTAAGTTCCTCAATGTGTAGTCGGTGCCCCCCAAAATAGTTCTTTAAATGATAATGTCTATGTTGAAGATGGTGGAGAACGTTCTTCTCTAGGCAACATGATAGCACGTTTTTGTCAGGAAGACAGTTAAAGGCAGGCAGCTTTGGGGTCTGAGGCGAAGGGCAGGGCTGAGTAGCCTCTCCATAGGCACACAGTTCTGTAATACCAATACTCTAAATTTAGACAACTCCAGATGACACTCCTCTGAGCACTTGTTAGTCTTCTGAAACACTAATACTAGATTGATTTCTTCTATTTTGAGTGCATTTAAGCTGAGTTCAGGTGGCCATAGAATGCTCTCTTACAAGGCCAGGTAGAGGGGCTTCTATTTCCTGGTTGCTGCCCCCTGTAGTTGTGTAGAGCCAAGCTCACCCCCTCCTAAAACACCACACCCTAAGATAACATTCTATATGACTGGAAAGTATGAACTATGTTTGCACAAGTATAATCCAATGATTTTTAAAACAGATACTTCTTTCATATTTTCTTTTTTAAATTAATTTATTTAGTTTCTCAAATACTCTTTCATATTTTCTATAGTCAGTTTCTCTTAGCTTGCAAGGGGCTATATTTTGGGTTAAAGACCATTTTGGGGGGTGACTGTCTCAATGAGAGGCTGCTGGACTGAGACCCACAGAAAAACAGCACATTTGCCAACTCATGGGTCACAGCCAAGATAGAAGAGCAACAAGACCCAGGAAATACCTGAAAACTCTACTGAAATCCAACTGAAGATAAAAACAGCTTTAATTAAAGTGTTAGAGATGACATCCATTACGATTTCTATGCCAGCTGTGCCTAGGGTGAAAACATCACAAAGTGAAGATAAAGAGATTGGGAGAAGGAATTTTTCGTGCGTAAAGCCATCTGTCTGGCCTCATTTTTTCTGTCAGAGATCTGCAACTTTGGCCTTCTAGGATTTGACCGCGAAGGTTTTCTCTAAGTTAAAGAGAAGATAAAGGTTCTAGGAGGGTGACAAAAGAAAAAAAGAATGGGGAGAAAGGGGAATTTATGTCCAACATCTCATCTAGATTCCATTAATTTGTATTACTTTAAAAATCAAATCTCAGCTGGTACTGAGTTGCAGATAGCTAAATTAGTGCTGACCTTTTAAATGAAGTGGTCTCACATAGGCAAAATCACAGCATATTATTTTGCTTTCATTGTGGGCTGAAAATCTCGTCTTCATATTTTCAGGTGGGAGGCTGATTCTGATTAGGAGTTAAGAGTGCATATTACTACCTGGAGATTTTTTGTGTGTATGCTTTATTAGTGAAGGTACATGCCAGGAACAACACAATCCTAGCGTCCACTCAAGGTTTTGGCAAGCATTCTGTTCTAATGTGACAGGATGTATTGAAGGAGAGAAAGATTTTTTCCTATTCTCAAGACCAAAGGAAAGATTGCTTTTTAAACCACCTCTGATTTCTTCAACTCTCTTCTATTGTAGCCCAATCTGTTCTAAACTCATTCTCTTCTGTCTGAAGTATTTCTTGCAGAGCACTTTTCCAAGCAGGAAGCCTGATCCCAGTAATAGTGTGATTGTAAAAGCCAACAGAAAAGCCATTATAAACTCAGAAGTAACTCCTTCTTACTTAGAACTTTAAACTTTGTTTCTGTTGGGAAAAGAATATTCTTTCAAAAGCACTGTTCTTTTCCCTGTTGTCTGAGCTCACTTTGCCTAATTGGTCAAAAACTGAATTTGTCAAGACTTCAGTATGCAATCCATATGGGCAGGAAATACTTAAACTTCCAGGCTCTTAAAATTGGATAGGAAAGATTCAAAGACCTCTACAGAAGAAAAATGCCTTTTGAGATCGTAGGGGCCCTCAAAACTCTTATCCATTCTCAAAAGCCAGAATGCCAAAATTGCAAGGAAGCCAGATAATTTCATCTCTACCTGGACACTCCTTAGGGCAGTGCTACTTAATCATTGTATCTGGGCCACAGACAAAACTGTGATTGTCCTAGACAAATCTAGATGTGTGGACACCCTACCCATGGGGCCCCTTCCCTCTACCACTCAGTGGAAACCCAGGCTCAAGTATGCAGAGAGAAGCCCAGAGCAGTGTGGGAAATGTAGGCAATGCTCTTCAGAAAATCAGGTAAATGCCAGCAAAACCAGGGCGGTGCAGTATCAAATTAGAGTAGTGATATTCAGCCAGAGCAATTCTACTTCCCAGGGGACACTGGGCTATGTCTGGGGACATTTTGGTTGTCATAGTGGGAAGAGTGTAAGGTGAGAGAAGTGGAAAGGTACAGCTGGCATCTGGTAGGTAGAAGCCAGGGATACTGGTAAGCATCCCACATGGCCCAGGACAGCCCTCAAAAGAAAGACTCATCTGGCCCCAAATATCAAGAATGCCAAGGTTAAGAAACCTGATTTAGGGGAAGTGGAAGCTAGAGCAATACCTCGGATGAGGTATGTCCATTCCCAAGCACACTGGCATGAGATTTAGAACACATGCACCACCTGCTGTGCCCACTGAACGGTGCGCAAGTGAGATCCAGTCACAAGTTGGGTGGCGTTAACTTTTCATCACAGCGTCTTCAGGGTTTACCAGTTGTTTCATGCACAGGGAACAGAACTAGCATCAAAGTCTTATTATATGTATTCAAGTAACACTTCTAAATAAACTGTAAATATAATGTATTCCATCCAGAGTTTAATTACCTTAATGAAATCTTCTGAGGTTTTTTTTTTTTTTTCTTCTCTACAATCTGGAATAAAAGGATCCCTTCAGATATCATTCCCTGAAGTTGTCCCAGCTGAATACTGTGATTAGAATTTCTGCATCCATAGTGAGAAAAGCAGATCATGCTCTCCGATATCATCTTTCAGAATGAGGCCTAAATAAGGCCCATTCCGTCTGGGCATGTTCCAAACGAACGCTTCAGTCATTATGCTTTAAAAAGAAAAAAGTGGTAAACAGTGATGCTACCTGGTACCCATTTTCCAATGGGAATAGGACCAACGTGGATATAAAGAGTTTTTTCTCCTCTTTTGATGCCTGTCCCCAGATAAATTCTCCATGTGACTCATACTGAAAAGGAAAAAAAATTGAAAAATTTTCTTTCAGCCAGAAGACCTTTTGGCAAAAAGTTGGCATTCCATTCCGTTTCTGTCCTACCAACATCCACACATTTAACTCCAAAGAATGACTCATCAGAGGATTCCAAGATGGCTACCGAGTAGGTGGAAGCTACATGCGCCTCCTCCCGGCACAAAACCAGATTTATAGCTAAATTATAGAGCAATCAACCTGAATAACCAATGGAAGGCTAGCTGAACTGAAATATTATAACCAAAGATTTACAGAAGAAGCCTCATAGAGACTGGTAAGAAGGGCGGAGTAATGAAAAGGGTTGGCCCCCACAACCATGTGCAGCGGCTGAGAAGCTGGGGGGATATCTCAGCTGCAAAACTCCCTCCCCCAAGGAGCACAGGTTCTCATCCTCACACAGGGATCCCCAAGTCCAGAGCAACAGAGAGAAGGAGAGCCTACGTGTAGCATCTGGTAGTGAAAAATCAGTGGGGATCCAGTATGCCTGGGAGACAAGAGTCTGCTAGAGAGCCAGGCACCGCCTTCCCAGGGTGGAGCACTCCTATTGTTACAGACCCAGCCTGGGAAGTGCACTGCCTGGTCCTCCAGCTGCTGGCAACACCGCTGTGCTGTGCTGGGCCCCTGCAGATGGGCCAGCTAGCCGCGGACAGCAGAGACCTCTAGGGTGCACTTTTCTCTGGGGAAGCTCTTGGTGGAGAAGCTGACATTGGTTGAGCTGTGTGCCACTGGGAGGGGTACCATGCTTCATTCATTTGACAGAACCTCAAGTACACTGCTGGCATCCCCACCCCCAACCTGCTGGATCACTTGGCCTGCCTTCTCGCTACCTGTGGCCATGCTCTGCTGGGTGTGATCACGGGGGATCGCATTGACACGAAGGGCTGAAACTTTTGGAGTGCATCTTGCAGGGAGACTTCTGCATGGGCGTCGGGTGGGCAGGTGCCAGCTGTGTGGCTGCATCGCAGGGAGGGTACTCCTGTCTCCCCTGCAAGCTCAGCCCGCACTGTTCTCCCAGTGGGAGACTCATTTGATCTGACTTCCTGGCAGCTGGGGGTCCCGCCTTGCTGGACTTGGTCCCACTGGGGAGATCTGGGAGCTGCTCAGAGCTGGGACCTTCGGTTCACGACTCCTTAAGAGGCTATAGCTCAAGAAGGGGAGGAGGTGCCTGCGCCACTGCTACAGGCTCACCAGCACCACCCCCAGTGGCAGACTCTTTTGATTTGTCGCCTCAAGCCCCAGTGGCTTTGCCCTGCTGAGCTTGCTCCTGCGGAGGGGACACTGGCTGCACCCAACCTGAACCTGGATCACTCTCCTTTTGGGAGAGCTAGAGCTGGAGACCCTGCTAGGGGTATGGCTCTGGAGTAGAGCCCACTTTCCCCTCACTGAGTGCCTGACCATGTGGCTCCCTAGTTGGAGAGGCGCTAGCCCTGTCCTGCCAACCCGCAGCCACCCCACCCTACCAAGCTCACAACTCGTGGAAAAGTCTGTGGGTCTCAGCCACAGCCATTCTTTGGAAGGTTCTGGAGGAAGACCAGGCAGTCTCTGGGAGGCAGAGTAGCTGATAGATGGAGGCAAACCTCAGGGAGATGCGGACCTTTTATAGATCTGGCCCAGCTCTGAGCTGGAGGAGGCCAATATTTGCGTCGAGATCAGCCCCTCCCATGCACATCCAGGCCCAGTAGACACAGCCACAAAAAGTGAACACAAATGATTGTAACAAAATATTATGAACAATATATGCCAACAAATTGGACAGCCTGAGCAAAGTGGATAAATTCCTAGAAACATACAACCTTGTAAAACTGAATCAGGAAGAATCAGAAAATCTCAATAGGCCAATGACAATGAATGAAATTGAAGGAGCAATCAAAAAACTCCCAGCAAACGAAAGTCCTGGACAGGATGGCTTCACAGGCTAATTTCACCAAACACTCAAAGAAGAACTAACACCTACTCCCTTCAAACTATTACAAAAATTTCAAGAGGAAGGAAGATTTCCAAGGTTGTTTTTTTTTTTTTTTTAACGAGGCCAGAATTATCCTAATTCCAAAACCAGATAAAGACGGCAAAGAAGAAAAAGATAGGCTAACATTCCTGCTCAACATAGATAATAAAATCCTTAACAAGATATTAGCAAACCGGACCTAGCAGTACATGAAAAATATCATACACCATGATGAAAAGTGATTTATTATGGTTATGCAAGGTTGGTACAATATTCACATATCACATAAATGAAATGAAGGATAAAAAGTATATAATAATATCAATAGATTCATATAAAGCATTTGATAAAATCCAGCACCCATTTATGATAAAAAAAAAAACAAAACCGTCAGCAAAGTGGGAACACTGGGCTCGTGCCTTTGATGGCAGCGCGGACCGCTGCAGTACTATAGAGGACGGCACGGAAGCTCCTCAGAAAAAATTAACATGGAACTGCCTTTTAACCCAGAGATCCCAATTCTGGGAACATATCCAAAGAAAACCGAAACACTAATCTAAAAGAGCCTAAGCACCCCTGTGTTCATAGCAGCATTATTTACAATAGCCAAGATCAGGAGACAGCCCAAGAACCCATCAGCATCAGTAGATGGGTGGATAAAAAAGCTGTGGTACATTTACACAATGGAGTACTACTCGGCTCTAAAAAAAGAAGGAAATCTTCCCTTCTGCAACAGCATGGATGGACCTGGAGAGTATTATGCTAAGTGAAATAAGCCAGGCAGAGAAAATCAAATACCATACGATCTCACTTCTATGTGGAATCTAATGAACAAAATAAATTGATGAACAAAATAGAAACAGAGGCATGGATGCATGGAACCGACTGACAGCTGTCAGAGGGGCGGGTAGTTGAGGGGCTGGATGAAAGTAGGTGAAGGGATTAAGCCAAAAAATAGAGAGAGAGAGAGAGAGAGAGAGAGAGCACATAAACATAGACAGCAGTGCGGTGACCGCCAGGGCAAAGGGCGGCGGGGTGAGTGGGGGAGGGCAAAGGCAGATCAATGGGGATGGAAAGCGACTTTGCCTTGGGTGATGGGCGCACGATGCAGCGTGCGGATGACACTTCGTTGAGTTGTGTGCTTGAAACCTGTATGGCTTTGTGAACCAATGTTACCTCAATAAATGACATTGAAAATAAAAATAAATTGTATAAACACGTGACACTGAAAAAGTTAATACTAAAAAAAACAAAGGAAAGAATCACGGATCGAAAATAGCCCTTCTGGGCCCTGATTAAAACATCAAATCATCTCAGAGAGTGGCAAACTTGGTAGTAAATATTTAAGAAGCCTTAATAACAAGTATTTAAATACTTTAAAGGGACGATGAACCCACATAATTCTGAGTGACATTTTAAGGAATGTTTATTTATTTGTGGAGAAGTATCCTCCTACTTAAGTTTGTCTTCTAAATCACAAGAGCAACATTGCGTCTTGACATTTTGTCAGAGTTATTTTTGGTCAAGCCATATTTTACTATCCAAAAAGAAAAAAGGAGGTGCTTACTGATGAGGAGTCTCTAAGAGCTGGGAGCAGATTTTCAGTGCAAAGTCAGTTTTCCTTGAAGACATTGCCCTTCCACAGGGAATATCGTAGAATACAAATATCAGTACAACAAACAGAGATTTACACTCGTTCACTGTGTTTGTGGATTACTTGGATAGAAGGAAGGACACCACAATGTCAGACACCCCCATTTCTTCAAGGCCAGGGAGGACATGCTTGAGAGTTTAAGGAAGTAAGTGAAGATGACAAACCGATGACTGTCTACATCAGACTAAGATCTACCAAGTTTCCATAAACCCATCTGTAGTTAGAACCTTCCATGTCATTATTATTTACAAGTCGCTCTGTCTCTCAACAGTCATAACAAAGTATGGTATAAATAAATGTTTCTAAAAGTCAAAATTGAAAAGGTAAACCAATGCAAATATGAACTGGAGGGGACTTTCCCATAAGATTATATAACCTACAGGAGTCTTTTTGACTTTTTAACTTAGATTACGAGTCAGCAAATGACAGCCCATGAGCCTAATCCAGCCCCTTGCTGGTTTTTATAAATAAAGTTTTATTGGAACGTGGCCGCAATTCATTGATATACTATCTCTGCCTGCTTTGGACTTACAGAGGCAAGGTCAAGCAGCTATGACAGAGGCTTTCTAGCCTGCAAAACTGAAAGTACCTACTCTGTGGCCCTTTGCACATAAAGTTTGCTGACCTCTACCTTGGCTGCCTGGCCTCTTCCAAGTGGATACTTTTACAGGGGGTATTTATGCATATTACTCATCTTCAAGAAAGAATTATCTATAGATTTAGCAACAAAATATGCCAACAATCACAAGTCAAGGACACATGGTTCCAGCAAGAAAAGTGTTTCTAAAGGATGCTGACTCTGAGAAGCATTCTCTTGAAGCAATACAATTTGCATAAATTGTGATTGACAGAAAGAGTTTGGCTGGTATGTACATTTCCCCATGCAAGGGTGAAAGTTTTTGACTAGTTGTAGCGGGTGTTTTTAAATAATGGAAACATAATATATCTACTGTATAGAATAGAACTATGCTAAAACACCTTAAGGTCACCACAAGGTAGCCCTTGTGTTAAGGAAATTGGCAATAACCAAGGTAGACTTCCAGAAGAAAGGAATTCAGTAGGAGTAAACACGTTTTTCCACACTTCCGTCTTCCACCTCGATTGCATGGCCTTCACTTCCAAGCAAATTCAGCCACCCTTTCTCATGTGTCCACCCTAATTGCACTACTTTACAATCTTAAACTTTTAATATTTCAGTCTTCGAGCACTGCCTCCAATTGTTCCACCTCTCTTTGAATTTATTCATTTACTTTTAGACGGAGAGGAAGGGAGGGAGAAAGAAGAGAGAAACATCAATGTTTAGTTGCCTCTTGCATGCCTCCAACTAGGGACCTGGCCCGCAACCCGGGCCTGTGTCCTGACAGGGAATTGAACCAGCAATCCTTTGGTTCACAGACCGGTGCTCAGTCCACTGAGCTACACCAGCCAGGGCTGTTCCACCTCTCTTGGTTTTATCCCAGCTGATCAGCCCCATCGTGACTACAGCACCTTCCTTACCATCCAGATTCAGAGTCAGCTGCAGAAATTCTTCTTGCCTTTCATTTGACTTCCTGCTGTAATTCCACAAAGTTCACTCCTGATCAATGGGATCCTTCTACCTCCTTCAAGTTGGGTATTAAGTACACTGGGAAAAAATTGCAAACATTGTTTTGTGCTGGATTCAGCCTATCGATAACCAACATTGCACCTGGACCACTCCTTGTGGTTCTTAGTATGATTGCAAATGCCCTTCAGTAATAACCATTGGGAAACTTTGAAAAGATACAGGCTTATTACTTATAAGACCTGAAAGTTACACAGCACACCTGGGCCCACACAGCAAGAATGCAGGTGGGGGGGGAGGGGGGAGAGAGAAAGAGAGAGAGAGGGAACGTGAGAGCACAGGCCTGGAGTTCTGCTTTTATTGGGGTAGAGGATGGGGTTCTAGGGGCTTTACAGGCTTGCTCTTTATTGGTGGATTTAAAACATTAACAGCAGGAATTTAAAGCACAGGAAAAGAAGGCCAATAAGTAGCCCGAATGGTTGGTTATTGAAATCAACCAAGATCTAAAACAAAGACGCCTCACTGGGATGAGGCAGATGGGCCCTTTATCTAGTCATGGGGTGGGCAATGTGTTTACTGAGGCAGGCTTCTTTGCAATGGATTCCTCAGCAACCAAAGCATAAGTCAGGCATTGCATTACAAACAAGAAAAAAAATCAAATGTCAGGGCTTGCACTACAAATGTGCAGACTGCATTATGCTAGGTGAAATACATCAAAAAGAGACTGTGTGATCTCACTTATATGTGGAAGCTTAAAAAACAAAAAACAAAACAACCAAGCTCACAGATATAGAGAACAGATTGGTGATTGCCAGAGGCAGGGGGTGGAGGGATGAGCAAAATGGCTGAAGGGAGTCAAAAGGTACAAACTTTCAGTTATGAAATAAATAAGCCATGGACACGTACAAGGGGCATCCCTCAAAAACCCCAGAATTATCTTCTGGAGGGCGGGCCCCTTGGAGTGCAGGCTTCCCCTCATAGGTGAGTGTCCCAGGAACCCTTCTGTATCAGTGTGCTATCTGGTGTTGTTGTGAGAGGCTGTGTTTGGCTTCAGTGATTTTCTTGGAGCCGATTTCATGATGGCTGACTTAGGAATGCACCTGCCCGTACTGCGCTGAGTGTTCAGCGGTTTTTGGCCAAAAATGGCAGGACCCCTGTGCTCCCTGCCCCTATTCACCCCACCTCACCCTGAGCACCCTTTTTTTGTTTCCCTCAGATGAAAAATGTCCTCGAAGGAAAATGTTTTGCCGATGTGGATGAGGGGAAACAAAAAACAGCAGAAGCACTAAAGGGCATCAAAATTGATGTGTTCGAAAACTGTTTTGAGCAGTGGGAAAAAAGTCCCAATAGGTGTATTGCATCCAAGGGAGCGCACTTTGAAGGTGACCAAAGTTTAAGCACGTAAGAATAAATACACTATTTTTATAAACAAATTCTGGGTGGAGCTTTGGGGCTCCCCTCGTAATGTCCATCATGACGACTATAGTCAATACTGAAGTGCATATTGGTAAGTTGCTCGTAGAGTCAATCTTAAAAGTTCTCATTTAAAATCTTAGTAACTATGTCTGTGACAGATGTGAACTATTAGACTTATTGTGGCGATCACTTCAAAATATATACAAATCTTGAATCATTACGTTGTACACTTGAAACCAATATAGGGTATGTCGATTATATCTCAATTTTTAAATATGCAGACGGGACACAAATGCACAGCCCTCTCAGAGGGGCCTGGAGCGCTAACTACATGGCCAGCGGTCCCTTGTTTCTCCCTCCTGCAGCCCCCGCAGCTCTTAGGCTGCAGCCCGTGCTCCAGCCTTACCCAAACTTGCACCGCTGAGAAACCAGTGCTATTACTGCGAACTCTTCCTCCTTCCCTTGAAATAGATCAATGTCTGGGTCTGATGTAACTGGTCTGGAGCCAGACTGCATCTGGAGCCTTAGAGGCTGCCCACCTGATGCAATCAGGGCTGGGAACCACTGTAGACCTTCATTCCTCCAAAATGAACACGTCCGTCCTAGCTTTCCTTCCTGAGCTCCGGGTGACCTACTGAAAATCTCCTTGCCTACCCCACATAGACATTGAGCAGGCAGCTCAAATTTACCATGTAAAATAATAAACATTTCCACACTCCTCTCCCACCATAAAGTATTTGCTTCACTGGGAAACCTTGCCTTCACTCATCTCCCAAAACAGAGGCCAGCCATGCCTCCAGAATTTCATGCACAGCACTTTGGTTTGGGGCAGGAGGCTGGGCGCAAGTCATGTGGGCTTGGTTTCCATGCTTAGGCGGGGAGGGTGGGAACAGGAAGCTTGTGAAAACCACCAGAAGCCAGATCTTCCACCAGCCTTTCTTTGCCACCGCTGGCTGAGATGCCACCCTCTCCACAAGCCGACAAGGCGCCAAGGCCAGCAGGCTTTACAGCGGACTCTCTCTCCGGCCTATGACTTCCTTTGTGTTATCGCCACCAGGAAACAGTCTCTCCGTGGGCCGCCCTGGCTTTGGCTGCCCCCGCCCCCGCCCACTTACCTCCCAAGTCCCAATCTATATATGCCCCTCTCCACTTCCAGAGCTTTCTAAAATGCCAAACAAATCAGTCCTATCCCATTAACGATGGGATGCAAACAACTTGGCAACCATGTCCATTGCCTGTGAGTTTTGCAAAGACACCACGTCATTCTGTTTCCACGCCTGCGTCCCTGCTCTTTAGCTCCTGCCGATCGACTCTCTCACCGGCCTTAACGGCTGCGTGCCAAAGTCATACTTTCGTGAAGCCTCTTGTGACAACTCCCTTCTTGGGCAACCCCTGGCCCTTTATGTGCTTTCTTTTGGATTGAAACTCATCGTTTGTTTTCCCAGCCTGTCTTCCTTCCCTGACCGAGTTCTCCTGGCAGGGGTGACACCTTCCTAACTTCTCCATTTGATCCTTGAGTCCAGGGTCGGGTATGCTGCGGGACGTACGGTAACAAAGGCTTCGTGAACTGATACAAAAGTCCAAGGATTCCAGGACAATTTGTGTCCGACTGACATCAGTGCCCACAGATGCCTTGGGAAGATATGTGAGTAGATGCTCGTGGACGGACATGTCTGGAATGTCTTGGTTTGGAAAAAAATGACCGGCTCTGACCTTCCACAGTGCCCCTGGGAAATGCGTAAAGCTGCTCACACAGGTACGATATTATTTCCCCGTGACAGGTGAAGTATCCGCCCTGACAGCAATGGCTGATGAGTGAGCACATTCCAGAGCTGCGCATGCTCACAGTTGTCATTAGACCAGTCCCCAGATAACAACAACTAGGCAGTTTGCTCTTGCCCCTTTAAGGAGGGTTTTCCAAAAGAAGAAGTATGCCCATGTGTCGTTGATATTTGCGCAGAGTGAGATGAATGATTTACACTTGAAATACCCTTTCAAGAACAAAGAACAAGTTTGTGTGAGTGTGTGTGCGTTTTCTCCTGCTGTCTCCTGCGCGTTTGATCCCAGGATGATGAGAAGGGTGATGGAGGAAATTCTCCGGTAAACAGTTGGCTGCTTTTGTAGCCATTTCAACATACGGTGTTCAAAGCACGATGAACGTGTCATTTCCATGTGCTCTGCTACCTACGTGAAACTCGAAACAAGTAACAGAGTGTGACGCAAAGGGAATTTATTCCTGGAATTGAGCACCTGAGCCTCTCAGGCTTCTGACTCACAAGAGCTTTGAGATGCTCCCTTCGCTGTGAGGCTCTCACAAGGCGGCCGCAAGCAACACACGTTCTTTCAAGGTGGGGCATATCTCTGACAATGCCCTGGGATGTCATGGAAAACTCACCCTGAAGAAATACACTTCACGACCTCACATTCGGACGCTGATCCTGTTGCTGCTTTCTGAATGCCAGCCATTCCCAAACTGTGAAATTCATTGTGTGAAGCAGAGTTTTAAGCCCTGGTGTTATAGATATGTGTGGCTGGGGACCGTCCGCTGCACTGCAGGATGTTTAATAGCATCTCTGGCCTCTACCCACTAGATGACACACGCACGCGCGTGCGTACACACACACACACACACACACACACACACACACACCCCCACTTGCAACAACCAAAAATGTCTCTAGATAACGCTAAATGTCTCCCGGGAGACAAAATCACGGCCACCGCCCATGGCAAACCACTGGTCCAAAGAAGGGCAGCTTCCTGCAGCATCATCAAGCGGACCATTGTATCAACTGCAGGTGAGAGACTGCGACATCCCCCCTCACGGACCCAGCCACGCAGCATAGCGCGCCCAGCACTGATGGTGCCCCTGCCTCTTGCATGCGTCCAAAGTTTTCCTAAAACTGATGTCATATGAGCCTCAAGGAAGTTATTAAAAGTAGTCGTCCCTTGCAAAACTTTATTCTGATAACTTTAGTACTTGCAGGAATATAGTTTAGCCATTAAATGCAAGGACAAACCCCAAGATATTGCTTTTTATTTCTTTCTCAATTTTATTTCAATTACCCTAAGAGGAAATGTTATCACTATGGCCTATGCTGACCCAAAAAGCAGGAGAAGCACTTGTTGCCATGACAACAAAGCCACGGCACCCCTGAGTTGACAGTACCGGCTCTCGGTGGCATCTGACTTTCTAATTGCCTTCACAGAGGAATTGGCACACTCATGCCTTCCAATTCAAGAAATAAGACTTCAGCTACAAGTGATGATGAGCATTTTAAATATGGGGGCTCCTCTAGCTGAAAAGGGGCTTTATAGTTAGCAAATAGCTCAAGGGGAAACACCAGCCTTGGTGGCTCTTTGTAGACGGCTGACTTCACTTTAGAATCTGGGAACTCAGGTACATGTTCTGAAGAGCATAATTCCAGTGACTCACAATACTCTCATCTCTACTTTGGTTGGTACCTCTGTCCACAGTGGCTTCTGCGCCCTGCACTGGCGTCCCCTCTCTGACTCCCTAGGTTAAGATCACGCCCCTTCTCCACGATCCCAGGGAGCCTGATTGTAATCTGTCCTACGCAGACGTTCTGTCACATTTCTGAATTCACTGCTGGACTGGAGGTCCTAGAAGGTAGAGGTGACGCCTTCCCTGGCATTGTATAAGGGTTCAATGAATGTCTGCTCAATTGAGAGGAGCCTTTTATGGGTGACGCTTGAAAAGATGAAAGTCAAAGGATAATAAAGCAACCTCATACAAGAAGTTAGACAAACAAGTAAAATTACACTATGCGCCAACACCCACTGCAGAATTCTGGCAGGGGATTTAGAGTTAGTATAGTAGTTGCTATCTGAAATTCCAAATTTTTCATCAATGGGCTTAGAGTACCTACACCATTCACTCATTCAACCATTTATTCAAGGAATATCTACCGAATGTCTACTATGTGCTAGGCGCTCGCCAGGTGAGAATAATCACGTCTGATACTTACATAAGGTTTTATAGTATATGTTACAGTCTCATACACACAATCTAATCAGAAAAATATCTAGAAACTCATTAAGTGATTGTGTTTCCTAAAAATCATACAAAGTGAGAGATCCAGCTGTCCTGACTGATGCTAGGCTGAGTGTGTTTTTTCTAACCACTCCCATTCAGAATAAAACATCTGAAGAATTTATGCTTCTCAATAAATAAATAATTAAACATTCCTAACCATTAAAATTTCAACGTTCAATTCATACAAGAAGCATAGTAGTTAATCAGAGTTGTACTCTAAGGAAATCTGTCATAGAAGCAGGCATTTGCACACAAGAATCACCCTCTGCAGCAAAGTCCCCTGGGCTCTGTCTAAAGGCAGAAAGCTCACTTAGTTATTGAGATTAATAGCAAAGGAATGCCAAGTTGAAGATAAATGAATTCTACAATTTTTCTTAGCCTAGTAATGCTGTCAAAGCCAAGTTTTCCAAAACTACTCCCCACCGGTATACTCTGAGAGTTTGACCTAGTAGCTCCTTTACACTGGCATTTATAAAAGCCCCTATTCAAAATAAGGTAACACTAATGTGGGTTTTGAAAACCCAGAAATAATCAGATACACCTGAGTCACCCAGAACCTAGGAATGAGCGAGCCACAATTTCTTTCGGGATATATTCAAGCTATCTGCTAAAATTTTATGTAGGATAGGCTATGCTTTTTGTTTTTACAGATTGTTAAGAATGTTCTTACATATTGTCTTCCCCAGCATGCTAAAGGTATTCTGGCTTGTCCAGCTTTGGCACGTGCCTCCCCTGGCTTCCAAGAGAGACCCAGTTCCACAGAAGGCGTTAGAGAGCCTTTGAGCACTCGGAAGTGGCATGGATCCGATCACAGTGCTTAAAGATGGCGGATGGGAAAGGAAAAGACACTGAACAGTATTTCTGGGTATTAAATACTTGATTTTTCCCAAGAAGTTCAAGGAAATTACTTGAGTTATTTGAAAATTAAGAAACAAAATTGGAACAGACTTAGAGATACAGAGAACGGACTGACGGTAGCCAGAGGGGAGGGGATTGGAGGTAACAAGGTAAAGGGATTAAGAAGCCCAGTTTGGTAGCAACAAAATAGTCAAGGGCGTGTAAAGCACAGCATAAGGAATATGGTCAATAATACTGTAATAACTATGTGCGATGCCAAGTGGGTTCAGGGGGAACACTTTGTAAGTATATAATTGTCTAACCACTATGCTGTACACCTGAAACTCATATAAAATAATATTGAATGTGAGCTATAATTGAAAAATAAAGTTAAAAAAATTACTTCTGGTTGTGCCAGCAGGATTCTTTTGACCCTTCCAAAACGAACACATACATGACTGACATGACATACCGCCGCCCTCTGAAGGTACCTTATTACTCACCAAGGCTCATTACAGCCTGCCAATCACACTTTTGTTTTAGTATTTCCAGAGGAAGAGTAGGCAAAGCAGCATGTAGACCTCAAGGATCAACTCTCATTTTTGATAATTATTCTGTTTTAACATGCTTTAAAAATCTATCTTCCTGCACTATCTCCTGGCGTTTTGCACTTCAAGTATGTTTTTGTCATCTTTCCTTGCCTTTGTCTCATGCTATTCGAGAAAAACAAAAGGGTCAGTCTTAGAGGCCAGCTGTTTCTTGAAGCCTCATTTCTGAAATGAGTGGGTTCTCAAGGAACCTTCCGTGATGAAGCTCCTTTCTGATAAAATCATACTTCTAAAATATAAGCTCTAAGATATTTCCCGTGAAGCACTCAGAGTACAGAAAAAGAGAAAGGATGCCTAATTTTCAGCCCCTGAAATAAAACTAAGAGTATGCTTTTTAAAGAAAGTAACTGTCTGAACAAGAGGAATTTGTTTTTTCTTACAGTGGCTTTCCAACAATCTGGCATTAGAATTCACTGGAGTATTTCCTATAGTAAGTTTCCATATGGGGCCACATTGGCAAGAATCAAAGATTGTGGTTTTCAGGTCTTGGAGCTGCTTAGGCTTATGCTGTGTTCCCTTTACTGACCACACACCCAGTCCAGCCCTGCCTTCTCTGAGGGACAGCTGCAAAGCCTGCTTTGAAATTCTCAGTTGTCGCTTCCATGTGAAGCAGATGGTTCGGCTGGGGAGGTTAAGAGGTCCTCGGTCGGTGCTGGGCATTTTGGATAGCGCTTGGCCTGCAAAGGTCTCCATGACACGGGCCGCATGCTACACAAAATACTTGTCATTCGGCACGCGCACCTCAACCCAGTCTGGCCTCATGATTGGAATAACTGCAGACTATGGATGAATATTGTACCACCTTGGAATAGGAGCTATTTGGCTTTATAACAAAACACATTTTTTCAAGCCCAACTTGGGGAGATGCCAGAACTTCATTATAAACATGGAAAACAACACTTAATCTTTCATGAGCTTTCCTGGACTCTATTTCCTTATTATTCAATGGGCAAATTCCAATATATCTTCTCACTGGGGAGGAAACATATTCTCCAAGGCAGTGGAAGAAATTCCTATATTTACCAAATGGAAATTCCTCCATTGGCTTTCCAGTCCTCTTGAAAATAACCACAGGAAGAAATGGGATATACTCGTGCAGAATCCAAACTCTAAAGTACTTTTGCAGATTCTGCAGAGTGGAAACAAAAGAAGAAATTGTGACATTCCACTTGGAATAATGGTTACGATGATATAAACATGGCTAGACTTGCTGGTGACATCTTTGTTATTCTCCAAAGCATTGTGAGAGGCAGAACAGTTAGTGATACCAGCTCCTGCCACTTCAGAGGTGGCCATGTGAAACTGATCTTGCCAGAGTTGTGGAAAAGCAGCCAAGGACTTCATTACCTCAGTAGTACTGGGACAAAACGGATATGTTCAAATTTAGAAACATAGCAATGATATTAAACCTTGCAAACTGAAAAAAAAAGAAAGAAAAAGAAAGAAAAGGAGTCTCTAGGTCCCTATGGTCAATAAATCAAGACTTGGTTAATTCATCATATTTTGATGTTCACATGGTAACTGAAATTATTTTTCTCTTTGTCATCTCCCTTCACTATTGGTGACTTCTCTCTGATTGTAATTGTCATTTTTTTTCCCCCGGTGAGTGATTTCAGGAGGCATTGCTTTATATTGAAACAAGAGGACAGGACACTAGATTCTTCCACTTCAGTCACTTGGTCCCTGTGACAGGTCACTTAAAATCTTTGGGTCTTTCATCTCATTTCTAAGACAGGGCTAATAATACTTGCTATGGAAGAATCAAATGGCATAATATATATAAAAGTATTGAAAACTCTAGCCTGTTGTCATAATCTTCAGATAGCATAACTGCTTATATAGGCAACTCAAAAAGGTCTGCGAGTAAATGATTAAAATTAACAAAAGGCTTAGCAAGGTGGCTGCAATAATTTCAATATGAAAAAACAAATTACATTTTGATGAAATTGCAGCTGGTAGACATCAGCTGTAATATTAAAAACTGTGCCATTTATAATTGCAAAATAATATATAATGTACCCCAAAAAGCTATCAAAATATGCAAGACCTTTATGTAGAAGATTATACATTTTTAATCACTGAGAGCCACAAAAGAAGTCCCAAGTAAATGGTGAGAAATACCATGTTTATGCATATAAAGACAAAATATCAGTAAAACTGTCGATTTTCCCCAATTTCTTTATGTTTGATACAATTCTAATCAGAATCCCAACTGACTATTTTTTTTAATATATGTTAATAAGAAAAGGCTCAAGGATAACTAAGGTTTTCTTCAAGTAAAAAAAAAAAAAGGTAGAGAGACGTGCCCTACCAAACATCATTAAGAGACTGTGGCAAGGGTGATAAAATAGACAAAGAAAACTTTGAAACAGAACAGGATTTAGCTACAGACTCACATGTTTATAGAATTTTGATATCTAAAGAACTGGCATCATGGAATAAAAAACTTCAGTTACCCAGTCGGTTTAACCAGTGGCAGGGTTGGGGGTAGGGCAAGCTCCCTAATATCTCCTACGACCCAGCAGAAGATGACCCTTCTTCGCATATTGTAGAACAAGAGAGTTCTCGTCTAAAATTGGAGCAGTATAAAATCTTCGTTTCAAAAGACAGTTGTGGTGATATTCTAACATGATCAACATAATTCAGAAAAAAAGAATAATTATGATTTTTACTCATTAGTGAATTTATTCTATCCAAAATAGAAAAGGTGTTTTGCCTTGAAAAAATGAAATATATAATGAGTATTCAATAGGCAATATAGTTTTGCATGTATGAAGATTTCCCCCAATATTACTGGGTTTTGTTTTTTGGGTTTTTTTTTTTTTTGGTATCCTTAAAAGGGAGCTAGTACTACTTAGTGGAAGGCAATGCTTAGCTCTGAGGCTCAATCAAACATATAGAATGGAATAAAGATTTAGTACTACCAGGTTAACACGTTTATCAATAGAAGCACAGCATGTGGTAATCACAGTCAGTACCCTGTCTACATCCCCTAGATTCACCTCAATGGTCCTAAAGAACCATTAAAGGTCTGAGAGTTTACCCTACTTGTAAGCTAACAAATCTTTCTGCCACACTTTCATGGGTGCTGGCAGAAGACATGAGAACCTGAGGTAGAGCCAACGGAGAGTTTATTACTCACAATAGTAGTAGCCAGAGTATCAGCATTTGCCCCAGTTTCTCTGAGGCCCAGTTCCCACAAGGTCACCTAAAGAGACTCAGCTGACACCTGCACACATAATAAACAGCATTATAGGAGAGGGACCCTCAGTTTAGGGAACCTAATTTTTATAATGGGCAGTAAGCCTGCTGGAACTCTCTCTGGAGGGAGGTACTATCTTTATTAGACTGAACAGCAAAAAGATGCCCTGCCTTCTAGAGGAGGACATGACCTCTACTCACAAAAATGTTGACTATAGGGACAAAGGTGTTTTGCCCCTGCTCGCAAAAAATATATGAAATGTGAGAGGCACATAAGCATGGTCTTCCAGCACAGGTTCCCTGCATTCCGATGGCTTCCTGTGTGTGCCTCGCGACAGTCTCTAGCCACAGGAGCCTGCTGGATTACCACACAGGGCAGAGAGAAAGCGCTGAGGCATTGAGGACCCCAAAGATCCCAGATGGTGGCATGCATGCCTATGCCTCAGCATGCCTTGGGACATTTCTGAGACGTGATCTATAGAGTCTCTCAGCAGAATTGAGCCCCAGGTCCCCACAGCAGTAACCACCTCATTAACACGGTATTTATTAGCTTCCCTCCTTTCCCTGTGTTGCCTCCTTACTTCTTCACTGTGCTCCTGGGACCAGATAAATAAATAAACTACCTGCACTCAATTCCTGCTCTCAGAGTCTGGTTTGGGAAAACCCACTCCGAAGCAGACAGAGCAAAGAACTAAACTCATGATGAATTTTCAGTGTCTGTAACGGACATTTTTGTGATGTGTAGACGTGGTCTCAAAAATGGAAGGAAGTCATACTTTAAACATCTTGGTATGAAAACAAGCTATTTCCTCGAATAGGATTGTTCCCGATTCACAGAATCACCATGATGACTCAAATCCTGATTTTCCTGAGGTCTTAGTTGTAGTTGAGCAAGATAACCCCTAAGCTTGGTGGAGTCCAACCTTCTGCAATAGATTTAGTGAAGACTTTGGCATGGCCGCGGGCCAGGAATGAGCTCATCCTTCAGAAATATGCCTCTGCTTCTTGCCACTCCAGTATTTTGAAATGTGGCAGGGCAGGGATAAGGAAGTGGCTTGGCATAAGCCACTGTATCTAAAACCCGATGTGTGTAAACATACAAATTGCCTGTGGGTTCCTAGAGCCGGGCTGTAATGCCTGACTCATCCCATCTGCCCCAGGGCGCCTCCATATGGCGGGCTATGGCTAAAAGAGTGTGCTTTGGAGTTGTACCAGCTAAACTATGGGTGGTGATCACATCTACGTCTCATGGTTTTGTTGTAAGAATTATACGTAATAATATAGCCACAAAGCTTATACCACAGGTGTCCAATTCTTTCATTCTGCACATATTTTATTGAGTGTTGTTTATGTGCTAAGCGTTGCTCTAAGGGGCTGGGCTACCCAGCAAACAAAATAGTCAAAGATTCCTGTCCGAGTGGAGCTTATATTCCAGAAAGGAGAAATAGACAATAAATGTGAAATATAATACAGGAGTAAATTATTTAGGATGTTAGATGTTGGTAACTGCTAGAAAAAATGAAAAGTACAGCAGAGTAAGGAAGCATTAGAAGCAAGGGAGTGAGGTGAGGCAGCTTGTGTTGTCAGATAAGGTATAGGGGGTTTTTAAGGAGAGGCTGAGATTCGAGAAAATTCTAGGAGAGGAGGCAGTTGGAGCATGATATTTGGGAAAAGAGTGCTCTAGGCAGAGGCATAAATATACTTTAATGTACATTAAGTGTCTTCCACTAGCCATCTTTAGAGTGAGTTTTAATTGAATTAAACAATATTGACAAAAATAATAAAATAAACATGGCAAATATTTATTAAGTGCCAAGCGCTATTTAGCCTTCTCATATATTAGCTAAATCCATTCTCATAGCAACTCTTTGATATAGACACTATCTGTGAGAGAGGTACTATCCTATTTTGAGATAATAAAACTTAAGCAGAGAGAAATGAGCTCCTTGTTCAAGGTCAAGGTAAGTGAGGGAGGGCAGAATCAAGCAAAGCATTCTGACTGAGTACTAGGCGGAGAGATAAAGCCATTTGCCCCAAGTTCATCCAATTACGAAGGAAAGAAAAAGATTTTGAACATGTATTTTCAGATTTGCAAATTGGTGATTATCCTGTACTCCATGACTACAGGTGATGAACTGTGGTATAACTTCCAGGTTTAATCTTCTTGCTCTTACGTAACTCACTTCATTATACTTAGTTTAAATATGTGTGTTTCACCCAGCAATCCTGCCTCTAGGTATTTATGGGATGAATGAAAACATATGTCCTCCCAAAGACTGGTAAAAAAGTGTTCATAGCAGCATTGTTCATAACAAACAAAAAACAGAAACAATCCAAATGTTCATCAACTGACGGACAGAATGTGGCATACCCATAGAAGGGAATTCTATTCATCAATAAAAGAAAGGACGTACTGATACATGATACAATGTGATGAACCTCAAAACTTGTAGGAAGTGGAGAAAGAAGAAGCCAGACAAAAAAAGATCATGTGTCATATGATTCCATTCGTGTAAAATGTCCAGAATAGACAAATCTTTAGAAACAAAGTAGATTAGTGGTTGCCAGAGGCGGGGGCGAGGAAAGGAGAACGCCTGGTAATGAGCATCAGGGATACTCCTGGGGTGATATAAATGTTCTTGATTGAATTGTGGTGATAGTTACACAATTCTATAAATTTAATTAAAATAATTGAGTTGTACACTTAAAATGAATAAATTTCATGCTATGTAAGTTATACCTCCATAACGCTGTTACCCCTCCATTAGACTTCTCCCGTGTATTTTGTTTCTACCTCTGGCTTAGGAAGGTCAGGATCTACCTGACTGAACAGCCAAGTATTAGTTTGTAATGATTTTTAAACAGCGGAATCTCTGCATTGCTACCTTATCTTTAAAACTAGCACATTAGTAGTGGCACCCATGTGGTCAGAAAATTCCTGACAAAATACATATGTATCCATGAGAGAGACGGGAGGGAGAGGGAGAGCGAGAGAAAGCGAGCAAGTGAGCAATCTGTATTACCTCTTAAACTATTAACTATCTGAATGCAGGAGGCATCTGTATTTTTCACTTCTATATCCTGAGTGCCTAGCATGCTGGTTGGGCAGAGAGTAGAAGCTCAAAGAACCTTTGCTTATGGAAGGGTTAAATGAATGGGGTGTTGGGGCTGACAGACTTGCCCCACTGTATTTTCTTCCCCTGATCTCTCCAAGGTACAGATTTCTTCTTAGACCTCACAATCATGCTTTGAAAACATATGTCAGGGCTGATGAAACAAACAATTTCTCTTGTGTACAGGACAGCTCAGCACAGCATTATCAAGGAAACCACATTCCTATCTTGGAGGCTAAGGGTGGAACAAAAAGATGTGACTGGAGTTGAGATTTCCTGCAGACAACAAAGCTGCTCTGCCGCAGGCTCTGGTGGCCGAGGACCAGGGAACCCTGTCAGGGGGAAACTGATCAGGTCTGACCAGAACCGGTGAAATAGGAAGCCCTGCAGACGGCCTGTAGCCCAGGGCTAGGAGACTAGCCAGACAAGGGACGGCAGCATCTCTGGAAGTCAAAATATTTTCTTTCAATCAGTTGCCAACGTGTAGGGAAGGAAATTAAAGCAGAGCTGCTTACCTAATTTAGGGCAAGGATATTTTCCATATTTTTGAAGAAATCTTTTATTAATGAGATACGAAAGGAACCAGGAACAGGCAGAACGCACAACAGTATCTGTGGGTCTTTTAGTACACGCTGGGCTGCACATTTTCTTCCTGTGCTTTTAAAAATGGTTTAAAAAAGAAAGTCCATCTTGTCAAATCACCCACTTCTAACTCTGTCTGAGATTTAAGGCCAAAAGATGTGAACTAGTCTGAGTCACATCTGAGTCAAAGGGAACTGCCACATCTCTCCTCCACCCACACGAGTGCCCTCTCCATTAAAAAAAAAAAAAGTCAAATTGTGTTTGTCCCAGATTAACATCAAATCTTGAGGCGATGTGGGAAAATGACCTTTTGCTTTATTTGTATGGTGTCGTATGGCGTTCCTGTGTTTCCTCCTTCCCAGCCATCTGAAAACCCTTTCTGAATTTATTTCCGTTCTAGTCAAGGAATAACACAAGAGAGATATACTAGTAACTCTGTCACTTTAATGACTCAATCAAGGAAAAAAACACCCATGTTGGGTTTAAAAATTCATTCCAAATTGATTCATTGAATTTCTGAGATGGCATCCTGATCTCCCAAATCTTAGAAAGCAACCATTTCCCCCACAAGCCAACCATAAAGGCTGTACTGGGATGGGATTCATATATATAGATATTGTGGCAAAGACTCTACAATGCATTTTTTCCTAACTCTCTAACTAAAATTCTATGGTGACAAAACAGAAAATAAAAACGTACAGCACCAGCAAGAGTTCAACCTGTATCAGTGCATTGCTGGACTCTCACAGGCATTTCTACTAGCGGCATGGTTGATCAAAATGGTTTCGGAAATGTAACGGGGAAGCCTTTGAAGGCAGGTGAGGATATTCTTCCATCTCTACCCTTCCGTCTGCCCCACGGTAGAGAAATGTACAGCCTGCCCCAGCCTGAAATCTGGGTAGCCAACTTTCTGCTGTGTGATGGCAGCATTTCACGTGTCTCTCCTCATTGGCATTGGGGTAGATTTCTCTCTTCCTGCATTTAATTCAGGACTGCAGAAGTCACAGGACACCTGAGAAGAGCGGAAAGTGGTGGGACAGTAGGGTTTACATAGTATGCACATGTTTTTGTCTGGAATTCAGCTATGAGCGCTCTGCAAAAGATGTGGGTAGGGCATATGAAGAGAGGCACGGGAGGGAAGAGAGGCGCGGGAGGAAAGAGAGGCTATGAGGAGGCACAATAATTATTTATGTATTGATTCTGCACTACTTTCCACTGATGAGTGTGCTCCCACAGGAGTGCACATAACCTGGAAAATGTCACTCTCCAAATTCAGAACTGACTTTGTTCCATGGTGTTTGTCTCTGCGTGACTCCCACAAAGAGCTTCTCACCAAGCTAAGCTGAATTTAGTGTTCGAAGTCATCCGTTTTTAAGTATAGCCTGGCCTTCAACTGGAAGCCAGCTAAGATCAAAGAGCCTGAGATGAGCTCCGCTGTCAGAAAATAACCTAGCAGAGTGGTTAGAAGTAAAGGAGATAGAAAATCCCATTTGTGTCCGGCCCAGCAGGACTAGTTGTAAGCAGACCAGACATCTGACTTTGGGCTCGGACCCGAATGCATCAAAGTGCTGGCCACGGACTGATCTGAGGAAGGGTGTGACTGGCACCCATTCGGGCAAAGGCGGCACCTAGGGGGGCCACTGTAAAAGGTTTTTATTAATTTATGTAGAAGGGATTATTGGTTGTTCACTTTTCCCCGCTTCCTTGGTTAGAGAACCCCACTGTCCTTCGGGGAGGACAATGTGTCCAGCCAAAATATTTTTATTTTACAGCCTCTCCTGCCCCTGGGCATTGAACAGTCACCAGGTGCCGGCCAGTGAAACCTGAGCAGCAATGTGAATAAGTTTCTGGGAAGGATCCTAGCTGGACCATTCATTCACTCATTGATTCATTTATTCCCCTCCATTCATTTATTCGTGAACTTGTTCAGAAAACACCTATTGACCACTTACTGTGATCCATTCACTGGGCAAGGAGCTGGGATAGAAGACTTAGACATGGCCCTTCCCCCACAGTCTGATGGGAAGGACAAAAAAGGTGGACAATCACAGTATAATATGATGAGGGTCCCCTACCATGGGGCTGAGTATTGGATGCTCTGCAGACAAAGAGGAAGGGCATGGGCCCAGGAAGGAGTCAGAGAAGTTTTGGTGGAGTCGGTGACGTAAGTGAATAAGCACGAACGCGCTGAAGCAGCAGGCACAATTCCAGCAGGAGTGGCATATTTGACGGCTTTTGGTATATTTCAGGGAGGTCATTGTTTTCACCGAGGCCTCAATTCTTCAGCGCCTTATGATGATGAGATCAGCACAGGAATCAGGAGTTCTACAACTGAGAGACTCCCTGAAGGAATGAGCTTGTGGAGCAAATGATCCATGAAAGAATAATAGAAGAGAAAAGGAAATCAACCCTTTCTAAACATCATATACCCATGTGGCTGCGTGTATATCCAGCCTGCTGCTTCTAACACACCGCATCATGTTTCACAGTGGGTCTACCACGTTGAACTTATTCTTTCCCTCGCTGATGGACACAGGATTGCTTGAAACTCCCCATTGCCACAACATGAGGTAATGAACATTTCCTGTGCTGCCCTTTTTGAAACTGTGTAAGAACTTCTCTGGGATTTATATATTATATAGAATATACTGTATATTACATATCATATATTATATGACATATTATATATTCAGGAGCAGAAGTGCTGCGATATGGGGTAATGGACTTTAACTTGGCAGAATATTACAAGATTGGCTTCCAGATGGCGCCGACGGTCTCTATCCTGAAGACTGCCCCGTATCCCCATTCCTCCCTAACAGTTGACATTTTCCTGCTCTTTTAACAGTACGTTCAATTTGAAGTGCTATTTCATTGTTGGTTTAATTTGCATTTCTCTACTAACAAATTAGTTTGAGTATCTCTTCATACACTTAATAATAACATCTCTCTCTCTCTCTCTTCCCTCCTCCTCCTCCTCTGGGAGCTGACTCTTCATAGCCTTGCCTGCTTTTTCTGTTGGCCTTCCTGATCCTATCATTGCTGCTAAAACTTAAAGTGAGGCAAAGTGCTCCTGCAGACTGTTAGCTGCCGGGGAGTCAAGACAGGGAAGTGAGGGAAAATATGGCGGAGAGAGAGGAGGACGTGGACTTTGTGGCCAAACTGCCCCAGTTGGAATCCCGCTTGTAGCTGAGCAACCTTGAACGAGTTACTTAACCATTGTGTCTCAGTTTTCTTTTGTGTAACCTAGCTCACAGGACTGTTGTGAAGATCAAATGTGTTACAGTACATGTTTAAAACAGCACCAAGCATGTAGAAAGTATATTCAAATGTTAGCTATTATTATTTGACTACTGTTTTCCTCCTGTTCAGTCATGCTTTGTACCCCTGAAAAAATAAATGCTCTTTTCAGCAAGCAGTAGAAACAAGGCAGAGAGGAAACAGCCCCCAGCCTGGGGTCAGAGCTCACCACCATTACTCACATGTGTAACTCTTGCCAAGGTCCTGGATTCTGGAATGGTTTTCTCCTGGTTGGCTAGGCTTTAAAGAGCCCTCCCAGAAATCCACACATACCGCTACTTCCTTTCTTGCCTGTGACGCGGCCTCATGGTGCTATTGTAACAGGGTGCAGCTAGGCCCTCCAAAGGATATTTTAATGGGGTCCAGAACTCAGGGTGTCCAAAAAATATATAGGATATTCTCCCCCACCACCCACCGGCAGGCTGCCATGGGGGGTGGCAGACATGGAGCAGGGCCATTGAGAGTCATTTTGCATGTCAGTAACAGCAGGATATCTTCATACCTCACATGCAAAGAGGGTTATTTTGCATATCAATAATGCTAACCAGGAAGGTTTGCATAACTTAAACCCAGGATGTAACTGGGAGCAGCTCCCCCCCCCCCCCCCCTCCCCGCCCCCCGCCCCACACCTCCTGCTTGAGGGAGTTGGAAATGGGGTTATGAGGACGATTTGCGCCAGGATGTAAACCCAGGCACGGCAGCTATACTAGAGGCTTTTGACCACATGGTTTTGGGAGCAGAGTGAGCAGCCATGCAGGCAGCTCCCCCGACCCCCGCCCGTTTACAGTGCGTGTACATGAGAGTTCCCAGACGGTTCGCTCCACGCCACGGGGGAGCAATGAGAAGACCACGCGGGAAGGAAAGGGGAGAAAGGACCCTGGCTAACGGGATGTGAGAAGGTGCCACGCGGGTTTGGGTTAAGAGCCGGAGATCGCGGCGACACAGCGGATGGTGCTGGGAACCGCGAGAGGCCTGCCTAGCTGAGCTCCAGACTTTGGTTTTTCCTCCTGCAGGACGGTACCCCTGACTGGCCTGACTGGGCAAAGCGGGGAAGGCAGGACTGTGTGTGGTGGTGGGTGTTTTTAAAGGAATTTTGAGATTTAACGGCAACGTTTAGGCATTATTCAAAACCTGTATAGTTTCCTTTTCACTAAACTCTGCCATTGAGAGCCATAATTTTTAAGGACGGCGGGCAAAGAACCCAGAACAGAGGGACCCCCAGGAAGGGGGGCGTTGTTCTGATAATAGTATCTGGGCCCCCCTCGCGACGAGTCCATTATTCGGTACCACTATCATAGTAACAGTGATCTTAGACTGTGAAGTGGCCCTTGGGGAGAAAGACATGCTGGGAAGATGGAGGAGGGAGACCAGAAGAAACTGGCTGGGTCCCAGTAAATGTGGGGTCACCATCTCAGCCACCTTTAAAGAAAACAGGAACCTCTTATATTTTAAACTATAATTATTTTGAGTCTTATGATATAAGGCAACTAAATCTCATCCTCATTTATACAGTTTAAGTGTAAAATGAATTCCGCCTTGAGAGAGCAAAACGCATGCCCTCTGTGTGGTCAAAAGCAGACCTTTCCTGGACCTTTCCCCCAAAGGGGAATACTTACAAAACTATTGCTTTATTTTCTGGTAAGTTGGGATCCCTTGCTTTTCTTTATTATAAAAGAAATCTGTACATTCAATTCAAATGTTTCTTGCTGAGCTTTCCTTGTTAAGCATTTTAAGTTCATGTGATTAAATTTACTGATGGTCTAAAGCACACAGACATGAACATTGAAACTAAATCACAGATAAACAAGGAGTACACATAATATATCAAAAGCCAAAGAGATTCAAACAATTATTCATAAACTATAATTACAGGGGAAAAGGCACAGCATGTTCCTACCTGTTTACAAAGATTAACAAATTTCAGCCAAATTCTCCATCTTTTCCTGATTTCCAGTAATTGCCAAACAAGGTCAACTGCAAGGCCAAAGCATTTGTCAATCCTTTCCTTCACAAGTTTATTCCTCTCTGTATACAATGTTCATTTTCTTCAATATTTCATCACAAGTTCCTTAGACCAACCTTTAGATAAATTGCCTCTTTTTACTGAACCACAACAGGCCTTATGTACAAAGCAAAACCAACATTTATGAACAATTTGCCTTCCACTTTCCACTGAATTAAACAACTGGTGCAAAAAGAATGCCATTCTTGCAGCTATGAAAAAGGGACATGGTAGATAAGCTAGCTTCCCCGCTTTCCCCTAGTCTATTCATGGCAAAGTCAAAGCTGGCTTTGAAGCCTAGAACAACACCCCTCACCCCAATTCCACCAATTCCATTGCTCGCCCGCCATCTCCTTTCAGCTTTCAGCTTTCTCAATCCTGTTTGCCAACTCACCTCGCATCAGTCTTCATCACTCACTGACCATCAGGTTTTTGATGCTTTTAACTACTTATGCTATTACAGATCTCATAAAATCGGACGGTCTTATTGTTTCCCTCTTTTCTGCAAAACTTGGTTCTCTTTCTTTTTCTCTCTCTCTTTTTTAAATCCTCACCTGAGGATATGTTTATTGATTTGAGAGAGAGAGAGAGAGAGAGAGAGACATCGATGTGAGAGAGAAACATTGATTGGTTGCCCCCTGTATGCACCCCGATCAGGAATCGAGAATCGAGCCCTCAACCTAGGTATGTGCCCTGACCGGGACTCAAACCCACAGCCTTTTGGTGTATGGGAAGATGCTCCAACCAACTGAGCCACCTGGCCAGGACACAATCTCTTAAATATAAGAATAATAGAACTCAGTTATCGAGCCCATTTTTACCATGTATACATGGGCTTTGTATGCAAATTTGATTTTGCCTTCTCAGTATTTACATGAAGAAGAGCCACAGATGAGGAAACTTGGACTCAGAAGAATTAAGTAACTTTCTCAAGTTCCCAACCTTCTCTCTAGAGTAGCACTGCTCAATAGAAATATGATGTAAGCCACAAATGTAATTTCAAGTGTACAAAACGTAATTCTGGTAGCCAGGTTAAAAAAATATATACGTAGCCAAGGCTGGTGTGGCTCAGTGGATTGGGTGCCAGCCTGCAAACCTAAGGGTTGCTGGTTCGATTCCAGATCAGGGCACATGCCTGGGTTGTAGGCCATATCCCCAGTCTGGGGTGTGTGGGAAGCAACCAACTGATTGATGTTTCTCTCCCTCTCTTTCTCCCTCCCTTCACCTCTCTCTAAAAAAATAAATAAAATATTTTTTTAAAAAAGTGGATAGGTGAAATTCATTTTAACTATATATTTTATTTAACACAAATATCCAAAATAGGATCATTTCAACATTCAATCAATGTGAAACATAATTATTAATAAGATATGTTACATTGTTGTAGTCTTTCTCAGAGTTGGAACAATAAATTTTTATTAGAAATACTTAATATGAATACCCTGGATCGTGTGGATTTAGGTTTCATAAAATCCATAGTTGAAAAAGTGGATTTACATACCCGATTTGTACCAAATATGTTTAAAAGTTTTGTGAACACTGATTTTAGTAAAGTTTAGATTTAACTTCATTATAATTACATAAAATTAAAATCAGTATGTCATTCACACTAGCCACATGCCAAGTCCTCACAGTCACAAGGGTCAATGGCTGCCATTTTGGACAGCAGAGTTCTATTAATCTAGACATATGACCTTCCAGACAACTCAATCACATGTTCTTCTCTGACTTCATGCAGTGAGTATGGCTTCTTCTCCTCCATGAGAAGAGCTCATCATTGCCTGTCCTCCAAGACTCAGCTCGGCTCCTCATCCTACTCTGAGACTTTCCTGATCCACCCAAAAAAAGAACCACAGGCACGGAAACAAGGAGCTGACTGAAAGTGTCCAAATGGGAGAGGGGAGGGGGACAATCATGGAAAGCAGGGGAAGGGACAGACATGGACCACAGTGTGACGATCGACTGTGAGAGCGGGGCAGGGCGGTGGGATGGGCAGAGCAGGCCAAAGGGGGAAAAATTGGGACAACTGTAATAGAATGACAATAAAAATGATTTTTCAAAAAGGAGATGAGCTTCTCCTATTCCAAACTTACAGAGCACTTTCTCTGGGCCTCTTGAACGGCAACCATCATATATCTCTTTGTATAATAGATGCTTTCTTTCATGCCTGTCTCTTGTACTACCACCTTTGGCCTACTTCAAAATGTGTAAAAATAAGCTCTTTAAAAATATTTTTTACATGAATCACCCAAAGTCATTTGTGAAGGAAATATTAAAAAGACAAGAGTCTAAACCTTTGGAATGAACATCTCTAATCTCCACAAACAGGACAAGAACAGGAAAACAACTTTAGTAAAAAAAAAAATATATGTATAATTTCTGGTGTCTGTATGTAAGCTGAGCAAGGACATGGGGAAAAGAAATATTAGTGTACCTCATTTTTATAAGTTTTATAATAGACACATTAGTCTCACAAAACAAAGAGCCTTTTAAATGTACATATTTATATGTTTTTTATAGTAAGGCAGAATAAATATCCAACCTTTCATGGAAAATAACTAGGAATGTTGGATAACATTTTAAAACTATTAAAAGGGTACATGAGTGGGTAGGAAAGGAAGAAACACTTAGGTCTCATAATAATCAGAGAAGACATTGTAGCCTTCCAGCCAGTGTTTGCCTGGAAGGCATTTGCTGAACCTGGTGAACCTGAATTCTAGGTTTCCTGGTCTCATCGGGTTCAGGGGACTAAATGCAAATTCCAGAGTCTGCCCAAGATGTCAAGTTGATTAGGACATTCCTTCCCATAAACCTGGAGCCAGGATATACCCTTGTGGTAAGGGAGAACGCCCCTCCCTCCAGCCAGAAGGAAAATTTCCTGTCTCGTGGCTGCCAGGGGGAACCAACTTCAGTGGCCATCCCCAGGAAAGGGGTACATCGTGGTCTATATGTAAGACCAGAAACACATTCTGGATGAATGCAACATTTTGGATGAACTTACAACTAGAATGACAAGCAAAAGAACCAGGCACGAAAGAGTATGTATTGCATGATTCCATTTATATAAAATACAGAAATGGGGAAAGCAATGAATGGTGACAGAGGTCCGAGTGTTATCCTTGGAGATGGTGCGCTGAAGACCATCTTTATTTTTCAACCTTCAGCAGCACTGTATTTTGAAGTTTAGGGCATGATGTCTACTTGTGTTATACGTTCATAGATATGTATATATCTACTTATATACCTAATATATGCTAATTACAAGCATATACTTTGTATTTTAATTAATGAATTTAGTTCTATAGAATTGTATATTTAATTATAAATGTATACATTTAATTTATGCTCATGTCCTCTCCATAGAATGCTGGTAGTATAGTTCCCTAAGCAGTCCCTGGAGTCATATGCCTTGCTGGCTTCTGGCAAACCCAATCCACTAAAATGCAGCCCCAAACCCTGAGTGAATGACCTCTTTGCAGCCCAGAGGCTAAGACAGAAGGGTGGCAGGAGGTAAAGTATTAGTTCTGCATCCCAGTTGCACATAGCACATACATACAGAGAAGGGAATGATGGCAGACCAAAAAGCTCACCCGCTATCATTCTCAGAGGTCATCTACCCATCTGCTCTCAGTGGCAGTCACTTCCCAGAAGCCAGTGGGGCACCTCCTGTGTGTCAGAAAGGACAGGCGACAAAGACGGGCCCATTTTTTCTATCTGATGGAATTCTGTTCCGTACAGAAGCCAGCGTCTGTGATGTAGAAATGGGAGGAAGCAGCCGCAATTCTAGGACACCTTCATTTACAGGACAAGCAGGACAGGAGCGCAGAGGTGAGGGTGGGCCAGCCTCCCCAGGGCCGTGTAGCTGGCGCGGCAGGCTGCGCTGGGAATGCCGTGATCTCGCTGGTTCAGCTAACCAGACACTACAAGCGGACATCGTGCCTTCCGATTTCAAAACACAGCGCTGTTGAAGATTGAAAACTAAATGATAAAGTTAAACCGATTTCCATCTGTGTATTTCCCAAATACTTTCAAAGTCCCAGTTTACCAAGAGCTTTCATAGTTCATTTCCTCATAGGTACTTTCATGATAGCATCAGAAGTGACTGGCTGATGGGTTCCCTTGTGAAAGCGCCCCATTTGGACAAGTTAAATGAGTAAACCTGGTTTTAAAAATATATTCACCAAGAGCCTCTGGGCATAAGGTATTATTTCCAAGAGCCCAAACATTCTTGGCTACTTGTAAGTATTATTGGAAAGTAGTCAAAGCAAACACTCCATTTGCCTGATCTTCAGCAAAGAAAATATCAGCCTGTGTGAGCTAATGTGGATGTTATTTTAGAATTAGCTCCACTGCTATTTCAGGGTAGCCGATACCATTGTCTTCACCTCGAAGCCTTTTGAACTGAGATTTAGAAGGCAGGCAAGCTGCAAGGCTTGTGACTTTGAGTGTGTTTCTAGAAAAACTCCCATATGAGTAGATTTGGTCTGGTCATGCAGAAGACTTCCCTTTAACTCACTAGGTATTTGGATCATGGGGTTGGGGGGGTGGTTGAAATATCAGCAGGGACAGCAAGGGCTTGAGTCATGAGCATGCAACCCAGGCAGGCCCCAAGGCTTTGCACTGCAAAGAGCCCCGCAATCAGTTTCATATTCTGCTGTCGCCATGTTGAAATTATTAGTAAGACTTGAATAAGGGGCTCTGCATTTTCATTTTGTGAAATGATGCGACAATCCTGGAACCATCGATGTGGCTTTACTTCTACCCCCTCCTTGGCTATCGTTCTTTCTTGTCGTTTGCATGTACAGTAGTCCCCCTACCTGTGGTTTTGCTTTCCACAGTTTCAGTTGCACACAGTCAACCACAGTCGGGAATAGTACACGGAAAATTCCAGAAATTAACTTTAATTCACTTTAAATTGCATACCGTTCTGAGGAATGTGATAAAAATCTCAGATCATCCTGCTCCATGGCACCTGGGACTTGAATCATCCCTTTGTGCCGCATGCCCACTCTATAGATGCTCGCCACCCGTTAGCCACTTAATAGCCACCGTGGTTATCAGATCAACTGTCACAGTATCACACGGCTTGTGTTCAAGTCACCCTTATTTTACTTACTACTGTCACATTTACATACTTTTATTACAGTATATAATTTCAATTCTTCTATTTTATTATTAGTTATTGTCAATCTCTTACTGTGCCTGATTTGAAATGAAACCTTATCATAGATATGTATGAATAGGAAAAGAAAAACAGTGTACGTAGCATTTGGTGCTGTCTGCAGTTTCAGCCACCCAGTAGGGTGCTTGGACCATATCCCCAGCCGACAGCGGGGAATCACTTACAATATTCTCTACTCATACTAAATTAAAAATTTACTTTTTAGCAGTTGGGTCTCTTTAAGGGGCTTGGCCCATCAGAAAGATGAGAAAGTAGATAAAAGAACAGAAATGTGAAAAGATAACATCAGAAGGAACAGAATCTGGGCGTGGGACACACAGGAATTCTCTGTACATTTTTTGCAACTTTTCTAGAAATCTAAACTTACTCCAAAATAAAAAGGCCAGCTTATTCTAAATTTATAAAGTAAAATAACTATTTTTAAAATATAATTGTAAAATACTCAAAAACGAAAAACAATCCTTTCACATCTGAAAGTAAAAAAGAAACAGCAACATTCTTCTGAAAAATTACTGGATCAAAGAAAAGTTAAAAATGGATGCTCCTGATATTTGAGACCAGATCTGTGTGGGGGGCTTTCCCGTGTGTTGCTGGATGTTTACCAGCGCCCCTGGCCTCCATCCACTAGACGTGGTAGCGTTCTGTTCTCAAGTTGTGACAACCCAAAACATCTCCAGACATTGCCAAATGTACCTAGGAGGCAAAATTGTTCCAGGTTGAGAACCACTCAAATAAAAACAATTTCAGATCATGATAAGTGATAAAAACAACAAAATAAAATTGGATGATGGCTAGAGAGCGGTGAGGAGGCACCACTTAAGACTGAAGGATCACAGAAGGCATTGCAAGGGAAAGGGGCCAAGAAGCAGGCATTGTTCAGCGGGGACAGAGAGTTCCAGGCAGCGCAAACAGCAGGTGCAAAGGCCGCGAGGTGGCGAGGAGCTTGGTACACTGAAAAGATGTGAAGAAAACGGTGGCTGAAGAGTGATGGCTTAGGATGGGTGGGCAGGGCCACATCACACAGCGACTTGTGACTTCTGTTTTAAAATGATAACTTTGTGACTCTGTGGAAAATAGTTTGGGGTAGCAAGAGAAGAGGAAATCGGGTGTCTAGGTGAGGATGATGAGTGCTGGAATAGAGTTCTAGTGGAGGAAATGGGGAGATACTAGACAGCCATGGCACATGGAGCTGTAGAGGTGACAGCCTGGTTGGTGGGCTGGGTGTGGACAAGTCGCTGTCCTCTTTGAGTACGCTGAGATGGGCCTCATTCCCCATATTCCCGGAAACCCACCTCTGCTTCCCAGGGGGCCAGACTTGCCACATTTCTGTTTGCTTGGGCTCAGCTCTGGCTCTTCATCCCCCTGTGGACCCTCGTCTCCTAGTAGGTTGATCCTAACCCCTACCTGGGTCAGCTCCATGTCCGGTGGCCTCCCCTTCCCTTAGCCTCCCTGCCATTCATTCAATCACAACCACTTTCCCTCCAAACATCACTAGCACTTGAACTCCCTCGGGAGCTAAAGCTCAACATTCTCTTTCCATGAACATAGAAACCCACTAACTATAGCCATGATGAATTCCGGAGAAGGACCTGGTGGGTTTCTCAAAATCATCTTATGAACAAAAGATATGGTAGATACAGAGGTCAGAAATGCGAGAAAGAGAAATGTCTTTCAGCTGAACGGTGCAACACAGCTCAAGGAGGGGTATTTAAACAGTGATTTTTCTAGTGTACATGCTAGGGGGTTGAACTGTGTCCCCCCCAAAAGATATAGTCAAGTCCTAATTCTTGGCACCTGTGACTGTGACCTTATTTGGAAATACGGTCTTTGCAGATGTAATTACTTGAGATGATCACATTGGATTAGGGCGAACCCTAAATCCAATGACTGGCGCCCTCATTAAGAAAGGAGATGACACATACAGACACACACAGGAAAGAAGGTCATGTGAAAATGGAGGCAGAGATTGAAACAATGCAGCTACAGGCCAGGGTACATCAAGGACTCCTGGAAGCCACCAGAATCCGGGAAGAGGCAAGGCAGAATTCTCTCCCAAAGCCCTCAAGGGCAGCATGGCTCTGCTGACACCTTGATTTTGCACTCTGGCCCCTGGAATTGAGGAGAACAAATGTCTGTTGTTTTAAACCACTCAGTTTGTGGTTATTTGTTTTGGCAGCCCTAAAAAACTAATACAATGCTCAATTGGGCAACTTGGGCCAAAGGTTCATATCATCTACATGGGAATGTTCTCCTAAAAAGCTATAACATAGAGTATTTGCAAGATGAAGTTTAATAAGGTCTAGCATTTGACTTTCTGAGTTCGTTTGCTATTGTATACATGTGGCCTGATTAAACTGTGTTGTTTTTTTTTTTTATTCTAGAGAGAGGGGAAGGGAGGGAGGAAGAGAGGGAGAGAATCATCAATGCGAGAGAGAAACATTGATTGGTTGCCCCTTGCACACGCCCTGACCAGGGACCTCGCCCGCAACCCAGGCATGTGCCCTGACCGGGAGTCGAACCTGGGAGCTTTCAGTCTGTAGAATGATGCCCAACCAACAGAGTCACACCAGCTAGGGCTAAACTGTGTTCTTGGTATTCCCTCTAGTAGCAAAACTGCTCCACTAGACCTAGACTCCTGACGCCCAGAGTTCTCATGCTGGGTTCTTGGCAGAATGAAGTTTAATATGCACCCTCAGGGCCCTGAAGCCTGAGTACTGTGTGTGGTGGTGCTCAGTAAAGGCTGACCAAGCTTTTACACATTCTGACCACTCTTTCTCACAAGCCATAAGCTTCACATAGGCCTATTCCACTCCAGAACGACCTGGGCATGGTCTTCTAAAAGAGCCACGCTTGGCAGTATGCCAGGGAGTACACCACAGTTTCATCCCCAAGTCTCACCTATTGGTGCTCCTTTGGTCTTTGTACCTACTTCCCTAGATCATATAAGTGTTTCTTGTTTACATCTCCTTTCATCTCCCTCCAATGGTAATTTACATGGAGATATAAATCTCCCCAAATTATAAATGACCCAAGGCATTTTGGCTTCAATGATAGAACACACTAGGCAGTAAGAGAAACGTTTCGTACGGTGGCACTTCTCTGTAGTGTCACCTAGTAGGCAGGGGACTAGTTGTCCCTTTTCTTAGTCATCCAGGAGAATAAAGATATGCATTCAAATTACGAGTATAAACATAGCAAACAAGATGACAATTTTAAAACATTTTATCAGCATAATGTAAAAGTTTTTGTTTTACCACATTCACTTTCAGTTGTCATTTCCTTCAATGCTTTCCCTTCCCTCACACTCTCTCTGTTCTTCTAAAGGCAAAAATGTAAATACATTTTCTCCTGATTAAAAACAGAACTGCCTTATGACCCAATGATTCCACTTCTGGATATATATCCAAAAAACCCCAAAACACTAATTTGAAAGAACATAAGCGCCCCTATGTTCATTACAGCATTATATGCAACAGACAAGATATGAAAGCAGCCCAAGTGTCCATCAATAGACAAAGTGGATAAAAAAGCTACGGTACATATATGCAATGGAATATTACTCAGCCATCAAAAAGAATAAAATCTTATCTTTTGTGACAGCAGATGGACCTAGGGGGCATTATGCTAAGTAAAATGAATCAGAAAGAGAAAAGAAAGACAAGTACCATGTGATTTCATGTGTATGTGGGATCTAAAGAACAAAATAAACAAAAACAAGACAGAAACAGACTCAGAGATACAGAAAAACAGATTGGTAATTGACAGAAGAGGGGGGTTGGTTCGGGGGCTGGGTGCAAAAGGTGAAGGGATTAAAAGTACAAATTGGTAGTTACAGAATAGTCACAGAGGTGTAAAGTACAGCACAGGGAATATAGTCAGTAATATTGTAATAGCGATGTATGGGGCCAGGAGGGAACTTTGAATATCAGGGGAACCTCTCTGTAAAGTAATTACCATGCTGTACATCTAAAAATAACACAGAATAGTACTGACTAAACTGCACATGAAAAATAAAAAATATTTCATGTTATCCAAAAATATGTTGAGCAGAAGAAGCTAGACAAAAAAAGTATACATATCATATGATTTCAATTATAAGAAATTCTAGAATAAGCAAAATTAATCTATAGGGTCAGGAAGGTTCGCGGTTGTCTGGGATGAAGGTATGAGGTACTTACTGAGAATGGCAATGAAGGAACTCTTTTGATGGAAATATTTGATATCTTGATCATTGGGGTAGTTAAATATATATACATAAAATATCTCATCAACCTGTACAGTTTTAAATGGTATATTTTCTTGAATGCTAATCATATACCAATAAAGTTGATATTAAGGCTATTAAGAAAAAACATAATGAGATACAATTACACACCCACCGGTATGACTAAAATTATAAACACAGGCAAGACCAAGTGTTGACAAGGATATAAAGCAATCAGAACTCTTGTACAATGATGGAAAACTTTTTTAGCAGTTAAATAAACAGCCTTCCCATGGCCCAACAAGTCTACTCCTAGTTTTACACCCAAGAGAAATTAATACATATGTCCACATAAAGATTTGTATGAGAATGTTCATAGAAGCTTTATTTGCAGCAGCCAAAGACTGGAAACTACCCAAATATCCATCAGCAGGAGAATAAATAAACAAACCGTGGTGTGTTCATACAATGGAAAACTACTGAGCAATCAAGAGACAAACTAATGATGTTCACAACATAGATAGATCTCTGCAGCATGTGTTAGATAAAAGACACGTAAGAATACATACAGTTTGCTTCCATTTATAGGGATTGAAAAGGCAGACAACACTAATGTATGTGGATAGAAATCAGAACGGTAGCTGCCTCTGAGCAGGGGAAGTAACTGGAAGAAAGCATAAGGAAGCTTTCTGGCGTGATGGAGATGTTCTGTATGTTAATCTGGGCAATGGAGGTGTGTGTTTCCCAAAATTCACGAAGCTATATACTTTAAGATCAGTACATTCATCTGCATATAAATTATACCTAGACAAAGGATGAAAAAAACCAAAACTAAAATGTGAAGCCAGGAAGATTTGGAGGGTGGAGAGTTCTTGAGAGCTAGTGCTCATTTGTACTTATTTTCTCATTTTCTTAGAGATTCCAAAGATGCTATTTATCAGGAATATTCTTGACAAACAACAAAATTCCTCGGAGACCAAAGTGACATGGAACTCTAGTCCTCTGAGAGCCCAGAGAAACAAAAACAGCAGCCTGCTGAGATGTGGAAGCCCAAAATCTTTGAACTCACAGAGAAGGAATTCTAAATCGGGAACCCAAACATCTTCTGTTTTCTAACAGAAACATACATGCATGCAAAAGCTTCGGGAAGGCCACTAGGCTATTGGAACGGCGATCTGGTCACCACAGCTGGCTTAAAATGAATTCCGAATGATCTCAGGGCCCACTTTAAACCAATGTGGCTTTCTCCCAGAGCACCTCATACCAACCCGTGCGCTCTGCGGTCACAGTCAGTCTGACTTGTGGGGATCTGAGCTTGAGGGCCATGTGTGTCAGAAGGGTTCGCAAATGCTGTGGACAAGCACAGGAAGCCATGCGTCGCCCCAGGGGGTTATTGCTGGCTGTCATGAAATACGAAGTTGCGTGACTACGCCATCAGCGAGGGCAACGTCTCAGTCCCGCTCGTCACCCCACGGCTCCAAAGATTCAGCCAAAGAGCTCTCATGTTGGAGACACCTAGTTGCACACTTATTCCTGAAAGGTAGCGGCCCTCTGATCAATAGGTCATGGTGTCCATTTAGTTGCTTTCGGGAGCCTCTGCAGAAGTGTAATTTTGATTATAGGCGGTACTGCGTGGCAGATGTTAGGCGTCCTCAAAGTTGGATGGACTCTATTTAGAGTGGGCTTCATGAGCACACAGCCTGCGCACAGGGACGCATACTCAAGAGGGCTCTGAACTTGGTTGAGTGCTCAGCTTTAGCCACCCGGAGATTCTAAATCATTTTTTCAAAAAGAGTCTCACATTTTTATTTTGCACTTGGCTAGTGTGATTTAATTTCAAATCAATCACAGAACTAAATGTACAAGGTGAAACTGTAAAGCTCTTAGAAGAAAACATAGGAGTAAATTTTCATCACCTTGGGTTAGGCAAAGCATTTTTAGATAGAACACCAAAAGCATAAGCAACAAAAGAAAAAACTAGATAAATAGGCTTCAACAAAATGTAAAACTTTTGTGCTTCAAAGGATACCATCAAAAAAACTGAACATATAACCCAAATAATGGAATAAAAATATCTGTAAATCATATACCTGAAAAAGAACTTGTGTCTACAATATAAGGAATTCTTGCACTGCTATAATACAAATACAAATAAACCAGTTTAAAAATGTGCAACGTATCCAACAGACATCTGTCCAAAGAACATATGCAAATAGTCAATAAGCACATGAAAAGATTCTCAATATAATTAGCCATCAGAGAAATGCAAATCAGGACCACAATGAGATACCACCTCACCCCCGCCCCCCCCAGGGAGACCGTGATCAAGTGTGAATACGAAGGCTGCCCAATTAGAGCACTCACACACTGCCGTTGGAAATGTAAAGTGGCTCGATCGCGTTGGAAAATGGTTTCGTAGTTCCTCAAATTTTAAACAGAGTTACCATGATTCAGCAATTCCTCTCCTAAGTATCGACCCAAGAGAAATGAAAACGTATGTCCACACAAAAACTTATACATGAATGGTTATAGCAGCATTATACACACTAGCTCCAAAGTGCAGACAACATAAATACTCAACAACTGATGAATGTATGAGTAAATTGTGGTATACATAGTGGAATATCATTCAGCAATAAAAAGAATGAAGTACTGATGCATGCTACAACATGAAGGAGCCTTGAAAACGTTATGCTAAATGAAATAACCCAGAAGAAAAATCACATAGTATGATTTTATTCATATTGAATATCCAAAATAGGCAAGTGAATAGAAGTAGAAAGTAGATCAGTGGTTGCCCAGGAGTGGAGGTGGGGGTGGCGGAAATGGGGAGTAACAGCTAATAGGGCACGCTGTTTCTTTCCGGAGTGACAAAAATGTTCTAGTTGATTGTGGTGACGGTTGTATAACTCTAAATATACAAAAAAACTATTTAATTGTATATTTTAAACGAGAGTGAGCACATCTAAAAAAGATGATAAGCAACATTTTTTCTTATTTTTTGATTGGTTTTATTCAAACAACTCAAAAGTCACTGGTTCCTTTAGGCCATGATAGTATTAACAAACAAAATGTGTCAGAAAAATTCATCCAAAGAATGTACAACCTATCAGAAGTTAACCACATCTGGTCTTTAAAAATACAAACTACTGGAGCGCCCCTGGAGTGTTATTATTTACAGAGGATTTTTTCCTCTGCCTGTCATATTTTCATGGCTGAGCTGACTGTGAGGCTTTTAGAATAGGGGCTACTGTGGAACACTGGAGAATTCCTTCCAGGATGCTCTATGGCTGTTATTACTCAATTATTCCATTCCCATAAACATCTCTTAGGGACAGTAATCATTTTTTTCTCACATGCATGCACTCCACACAATTGTATCGGGCCTTCAAAGCCCAGGTCCATATGATGAGTTTGGGAAAGGACACAAAAGCTGAAGAAAGGAAGGGACCAGGGACTATGGGAGGTAGCAGCGATATTTAAAGTGATGTGAGGGAAACAGTTTAAGCGGTGGGGCTGTGGTGAGGAAGTAAAACTCATCAGCCAGCAGAGCAGGGATTCTCTGGCGGAAGGATAAGCTGACTGCACCGGAAATGAGTAATGGTGGGCATTTCTGCAGCATAGACCCTGGAGAAAGACTGCGCACCAAGTATAGTTGTCAGATAAAATATAAGACATCTAGTTAAATTTGGGTTCCTGAGAAAGCACACTTGCTTTAGTAGTATAAACATATCCCATATATTGCACAGGCTATAGTTATATTTAAAAAACACTTGTTGTTTTCTTAAATTCCCATTTATTTTCTAAATCTGGCAACCCTAATTCCAAAGGAAGAAAGCCTCAGCCCCGGTAATGGCAGACGGAAGTGAAGGGCAGACGAGCCTCTGAATACGGCCACAGTACTCTTCCTCTAATGCAGGACAGACAAGATGCAAATACCAAATTAAGTCACTAAGTAACAAAGAATAAAAGAGTTGTGGCACTAAATACGACAAATTCCTACGACTATAGTGTTCCACCACTTGCAAGCCACTTTTCCCCAGTTTAGCCAGAGTTCTGGGAGGCCAGTGCTCTAAGCCAGCGGTTCTCAGCTGGGGACAACTGTGACGAGACCTGGGGGAATGTCTGTCACAAGGTGAGGAGGGAGAGCAGCAGCGCTGCTAAATATCGTACAGTTCACAGGACAGCTCCCCACAGCGGATGATGATCTCGCCCCAAATGGGCGTGGGCTTTAGAGAGCTTACTGTCAGCTAGCGAGGGGCAGGGGAACCTAAACCAGAAAGAGCAGAGCTGCCCTAGGAGCTTATTAGAGGGTGTCCCAAGATACTGACCTCTCCGCATTTGCCTTTGTGTCAGACCCACGCCCCTCCTGCCCCGTGCGCTCCTGCGCTCGTGCGCTCGGTGACCGCCAAGGCAAACCCACCCACTCCCTGGCTGTGGAATGCAGATGTGACGCAGGTCTGGACTCTCACGAACCCTGTGGCACGTGCCCTCAGTGTAACAGGGTGCAGCTAGGCACCCCCAAAGGGGATGTGTAATGGGGTCCAGAAATAGGGGTGTCCGAGAAAAATATAGGATATTCTCACGCCTACCCCGAAGGTGGGCTACCATGGGGGATGGGAGACTGGAAGCAGGGCCATTGAGAGTCTTTTTGCATGTCAATAACAGGCTAAGGACCATTAAGAGTTACTTTGAATATCAATAATAGGTCTGCTTCCTACAGGACAAGGAGCAGGGCCATTGAGAGCCATTTTGCATGTCAATAACAGCAGGATAGCTTCATACCGCATATGCACAGAGGGTTATTTTGCATACCAACAAGGCTAACCAGAAAGGTTTGCATAACTTAAACCCAGGTTGTACCTGGGCCAGCAGCTCCCTCAGTTACAGCACCTCCTGAGGGAGCCTGGAAAGGAGTTATGGGGGAAGATTTGCACCAGGATGTAAACCCAGGCATAGCAGCCATACTAGAGGCTTTTGACCACGCAGTTTTGGGAGCAGAGTCAGGGCTCCCTTGACCACACGGCTTAGGAAGCAGGAAAGCAAGATGTGGCGGCCGTGCAGGCGGCTCCCCCGGTTACAGCGCATGTGCACGAGAGCTCCGAGATGGTTCGCTTCACGCCGCAGGGGAACGATGCGAAGGCCTTGCAGGAAGGAAAGGGGAGAACGGAGTCTTGCTCGTGGGCCGTGAGAAGATGCCACGTGAGTTTGGATTAAGAACTGGACATCGCGGTGACACAGCGGATGGTGCTGGGAACCGCGAGAGGCCTGCCCAGCTGAGCTCCGGACTCCTGTTATTTCCTGAAGGACGGTTTGCTGATATGTAATTCTTTACATGCGTCGGCAAGAAGAACGAAGTCTCCCACCAACATCAGGGATCAGCTCAAGTCCGCTCCAATCCCTTCCCCAGTGCTCGTGCTTAGTAGCTCTGGAGCACCGTTATTCCGAAGAGCCAGCCTTAGAGGACCACATTCCCGTTTCCAGAACCATCTTTGGCTGCGCACATGGAGAGTATGAAGTGCCTGGAAATTTATATTCCTTCCTGCACAGGGCTGGGGTGGGGGAGATGCTGACTGGGCACAGCAGTGCGAGTAGGATCTACGCTGTCCCCGTGCTCCTCTGTGGGGCTGAGCTTAAGTAACTCTGCGGAGAGAATTTCATGGAGACTTTAACCCTTTTAGGAGCCTTCTTCCCTTCCTCATCCCACTTCCTGTAACACTTTCTCCTGAGACTATGTCTGATCAATCCCTTTCATATTAATCCTGGTCTGGTCTGCCCCTAGGGAACTAAATGAAGGCAGAACAAAGCCACCATCCTCAACAGATCTGAGGGATGAACACATAACCTCAAAAGGCTGTGTCAGAAATTGGCCATCATCTTAGGAATAACCACCTACACACTCAGCCAGCCCCTCCAGGCCTGCACACAGAATCTGGGGTATTTTCAGATGGCGGGCCAAGAACCCTGGATCCCAGGGAAAGCTGCCCCTTCCCTTAGCCTCAGACATCAGGTCATGGTTGCTTCAAACTACTCATAGTAACCCCATCATTCTGCACCAGTGAACGGTCTCAGAGTGGACATGTGACCCATTTCTGGCCAATGGAATAGAAACAGAAGTCTGCTGAGTTTTTTATGAAGTAGACATTTCCTACTCCCCAAAATAAGGCTGCTTTGGGAAGAGAAGGCCTTTGTTCTCCTCCTTTTCTCCTTATGGCTGAGGTGGAGAGGTGATGCGTGGAATGGCAACAGCCATGTGCAACTAGGAACGTAAACCTGAGAGATTCATAAAAAGCTGCCCGGTTCATGATGCCACTGAGGCAGAGTCCACCCAAAAGCGCCCGATGACCAAACTCCTTGATCTGTGAGATAATCAAATATTCCCTTTTCACTTGAGCCTCTGAATTACGCTGTTGCTTACTGATGACAATATCCCAAGACAAAGTGCATTCATCGCTGTCCCATAAAAATGGTTAAGAAATTGGATGTTTTAATAGAGATGGTTCCACTTTGTTCGGGACCGGGAACCGTAAGGATGGATGTTTCTGTTGGCCATTGATCATCTGCCATGGCTATAGGGAGAAAGACGTCTTTAGTGGAAGAAAACAAACCTATCAGGGAAGGAAGCAGCTAAAAGGCTACAGCTAGAATAAAGTCCATTCTTGTAGTGACACCGGCCTCAACTCCCTTATCTGTAAAGTAGGAATAATAGTTCCTACCATGCAAGAGTGCTGTGAGAAGGATTTGAACTAACAATTGTAAAGTGCCTGGTTCCTACATTTGAAAACCTTGGATAATGAAGCAGGTCAGTCTTACCTGCAAAGAAGATGAATGCTGTTATTTGATACTTGAGGGTGGGGGTGGGGTACATCCAAGAAGTCAGTATGCCTGAGCTTGAAAACTTGCTTCCTGTGAAAAAGACTTTGGCATCTGATCCAACTTTGCCTTGGTTTTGGTAGCTGTGATCAGAGAGGGAAAAAAAAGGGTAGGAAGGAGAGAGAGAACAAGAGGTTGAGAGAGAGAAAGAGAAAGAAGAGCAAAAGCAAGAGGAGCAAGGAAAGTGACGGAGGGAGGGAAGAAATAATAAAGGTCATATGCTTGATTGGAATTCCAAAAAGCTTCCTGGATCTTTCATTTATCAAAGATCTGTTGAGCCTCATGCCATTAAAAAAAAAAAAAAGCTAACATTTACTGAAAGTTTTCCTGTCATAGAAACCCTCTGTAGCATTTAATTTTCAATATTACATTTAATATTTAAAAAGAAAAAAAGAAAGACAATTAAATAAGAACTTTTTTACATTTGAGAAAACAGAAGCTCAGAAAGGTTATTATATAAAATTGCCCACAGTCGCGCGGCTCAGTGTGTGAGCAGGGATTTAGCTCGAGTGTGCCTAAGTGCATAGTCCTGCTCTTAGCCATTCTTACCCTAAATGCCACTGAAGGCCAGTTACTAAAAATGAAAGGATGCATAACACATCACTCAGAGTGTCACGAGCTAGCCTGTGTAATTACCTCAATTCTGTACACTCGAGATCCTTAACATAAATAAAGTAAAACAAAGTGATATGTGACGTCTCTCTATCTGGAAGTTCACAACCTATGGTGGAGATAGAATGTAAATACATAATTTTGATGCATGACAATTGTTCTAATAAACTTTCGAGAGGGCCATTGGAAGTTTCATGGAGACCATTTTTTCATTACAGGATGAGCGAGGATTTATCAGTGAAAGGTCTTAGAAAAAGAGAGGGAGACAAAAAATAAGCTTTTCAAAAGGCATGCAGGGCACAAGGTGTTTTAAGAGAGGGGAGCAGTTGAAAGCTAAAAGCAAAATTGTAGGAAATGCCATTTAACGTCCGAAAATGTTCTGAGCCTACGTAATGCTAGCTTTCCTTCTCAGCCCCTGACGCAGTTCTTAGTCATGAAATAACGTTATTTTTAAAAGCCCATCTACCTTGTCTCTTTTCCACAAACTAAGTAAAATAAACTTTGAAACGGCACAAGATTTTGTAGTACTTTATGTGATTTTTAGGGAATCAGTTATAATAAACGTTCAAAGACAAGACAATTTTATAAATTGCAACGTCCGCTTACACACATTACTTGTTTTCCTTGTGATGACTTGGGTTGGAGGCAGTGAATGCAGCTGCTACATCCCCCCCATTTCACAGGCTCAAGAGGAAGGGATTTCCCCGCAGGTGGAAGGGTGAGAATACCGCTTCCTGACCTCTGAGCACCAAGGTGCCTTCCTGCCTCTTCTCTTCAACTCATTGTTCCTACCAATCACAGAAGCGGCCCTCAATACTTTCTTTTTATGCGCAGAAGTAGCTATTCCTGACCAGGTGTCTTATTAATAACATTTTGATCCTGAGGCAGAAGCAGTGGTTGACTTCGAACTCCTTAAAATCACAGCTAGGCATACTGCTAGGCCTCCACAGAGGATGGAAGCAGGGGAAGTCCGGGAGGCATGAAATGTGAGCCTAACACAAACACATGAGCCACCTCCTAAAAAGGAAAAATGATGTTTTGGCCATTCTCTTGCAAGGAAAAAAAGGCTGGGTTACAGTGACCTGAAAATAAACTTACCCAGATATCATGCTAGGTCAAGTAGGAAGCCCAAAACCATCACTGGGTTACCGTGGGTGAATACTACATCAAAAGTCAGACAAGTTCAAGGTACAGAAGAAAACTTTTAAGGGTATTTGATTTATTTGGTGGGAGTGAACAAAATCTAGGTCTCCATGTATTCATTGCTCATTCATTTATTCACTTATTCATTCAATGAATAACCTTTGAGTGCCTATTAACAGGGTAGTCACTGTTCTAGGTCCTGGTAATAGACCAGTGAATGAACCAGTTTAAGAGGAAAACAGAGCATAAAAAAGTAAATCAATTATGATTTCACATGATGAGCATGATGAGAACTGCATGAATAGCTTCCTTCCTTCCTCCCTCTCTCCCTCCCTCCCTCCCTCCCTCCCTCCCTTCTTTCCTTCCTTCTAAATAATCTAGTCTAAGAGCTACGAAGTGGGCCTCACAGGGTAAGTGTGTATCTGCACCAGGTGCAGTGGGGGTGGCAACCAAGTAGAGCGTATCCAAGCACAAGTAGGGTGACCAGGGCATTTGCTCAGGGTGGCCTGTTGCTGGAGGTTAGAGCCTTCGTAGCAAGCGGAAGGCACCCACACAGATGGGAGTGAATGTTGGCCTGGTATGGGCTTGTGGCACCTGAAAGAAGTGAATAGAGTGTGCCCGTGCCACATGGGGGAAATAGCATGGCAGTGGCAGCGACTTGGCATGGGTTTTGGAGACTGAGGCAGTGAGAAGCAGGCCAGCGTGGGCTGTCAGAGCTCAAGAGGAGTAAGAAAGGCATCCATGGAGAGGCGTGGGAGTTTTTGGTGGCAATGGAGATTAGGTACATTTGGGGGGACTGATCCACTCTGGTTATGTTGATGGTAGGATGACCAAATTCCTCATTGTCGGAAAAGTGAAGGAGGGAAGAAAACTAGATTATCCATGTGGTATTGGATTGGAATTAGAGATATAGGTATGAACTCATAGATTTCTATAAAACTAGAGAAGTAAATACATATGTAGATGTCAGTAAGTATAGGTATACAGGGTGAGACAAAAGTAGGTTTACAGTTGTTCATATGGAAAATAATACAATAATTAATAAATAATACAAGAATAAACTCCGTGTTTCATGTACTCACAACTGTAAAACTACGTTTGCCCACCCTGTATATAGATACAGACACACATTCCCCAGGATCTCTGCACTAAAGAGGTCTAGGAGTTATGACACTCAATAGCAATGAGTGTACTTTGTGTCACGATCTTGGTTTCTTAAATGCCATTTTATACTAAACAGAACAAGTAGCTGATTTGAGTGCTAGAGGAGAAAAAGTACAAGATGATCCCGGAACATCTTGTTGAGCCAGACAGCAAAGAAGTGCTCAAAGAGTGAGGGAGACATACTAGAAAGTCACAGAAACATCTTGAAGGAGCTCCCACTGTAGGTTTGTCAGATTCCACAAATGAAAGTAGAGAATGCCCTGTTATTGAATTTTAGGGAAATAGTGAATAATTTCAGTATGTCTATGCAATAATAAGTATGTATATGCAATATTTCAGACATACTTATACTAAAAAATTATTCATTGTTTATCTGAAATTCAAATTTTAGCTGAGTATCCTGCATCTTATCTGGCAACCCTATATCTCTACTAAATGTGGGACTCTGAGCATCAAGATAAATGAAAGTCATGGTTATAACCCATTGATTAAAATAGGAATCCATGAGTCCATACTACTATTAATAGACAAGTAGAAAGAGTAAAAAAGCTTTACCCTACGGTGGAATGCCAAATTATATTTGTAGAAATAATGATGGAAATATAAAATTATCATCTGGCAATTATGACAGGAATAATTTAACCAAGAAACATTAGTGGATGCTAAAACCAGTGGGTAGAAATTTGATGAGAAATGGGATATTCACACCTCCTCAAATGTGATATTCTTGACAAAAATGAATGTCCTGAACCTAGTCATAAGGACTCTTCATACAAGCACAAATTTAGGGACATTTTACAAAACTACTGGTCTTTACTCTTCAAAAAAAAATCTGTGTCCTGCAAGTCATAAAACATAAGAATTGCCTCATATTAAAAGAAATTAAAGAGACACAACACAATCCAACTCATGACCCTGGACTAGATCTTTTTGATACAAAGGAAATTATTGGTACAGTTGGTAAAACTTGTATAGAGCCCAGGGACAATATGGGAGTAGTGTCTCAGAGTTAAATTTCCTAATTGTGATGCTTGTACTGGGGTCATTGCCTGTAAGAATTAAACACTAGAGGACAACAAGTGATGAAGCAGCATGTTGGCAACTTACTATCAAATGGTTTAGGGGAAAAGTTCTTTGTACTATCATGGCAGTTTTTGTAAGTTTGAAGGAATTCGAATTAGCTGTTGGGTCCCAAATAGACAATTGTGTCACTCTAGGTGTCTGATGACACGAGAGTCGACTGGAGTGTGTCGTGGCCGAAGGAACAGAATGGAAAGAATGGAGGCTACCAGAATTTTAAATAAACAAAACAAAACAAAACCAAGTTTGGTCCTCTTCAGTCTAGAGCACAGGTTGGAAAATGTTTTCAGTAAAGAGCCAGATAGCAAATGTTCTCAGTCAGTAAATATTTTCAGCTTTGTAGGTCACACAGTCTCTGTAGCAACCTCCCAGCTCTGTCTTTGTAATGCAAAAGGAACCAACAACCACACTTAAAGAAGTAGGCAGGACTGTGCGCCAATAGATCTTTATGTGCAATGACAAGCATATGGATTAGATTTGATGCACAGGCCATAGTTTGCCTACCCCTGGTTGAGGGGCCTGATCCACAGAACATGAAAGCCAGCAAGGGAGCAGCTGTTGCTCCAGTCTGCTAAAATGGGGTCTTGTATAATGGAACATGATCATGATAGTAGCATTCCATCACCTTTGTCATATGCAATTGGGTCAAAGTAAAGCTCGGGTTCTGCCCACACTCAAGGGGATGGGTTATGCAAGGGTGTAACTCATTAAGTGTCATCTGAGTGTATGTGGGCCACATTGCTTTTAGGGTTTAACCCACTGCCTCCTTTCCATTTTACCTCCAATGCCCCTCTGATATCTGTCTGGTGCCTAGTTTCAACCCCAACCTGTCTAGTGCACACATCATTTGAGGTCACTTTCACCCCGCATTTCCAACACCTCCACAGAACAAATCCTTCTGCCTCCTCCATGATCTTCTCTTCTCCGTGGTTAAGTCACTGATCCTTTGACTCCACTAAGCCCTCCTTTTATTGTTCAAACAGAACACGGGTGAGATGAGACTGATGCTGTTCTGTTGAATCCCACCTGCCTGACTTTTCTGCCCCCCTCAGTGATGTGACCATTCTTGAAGTCACCTGAAATCAAAATCAGACAGTCACCTTGAGTTGAATTTTGCCAAAAACCACATGAGTTGGAAGACAGCTCTGAACCCCAGAAAAGGATGCAGCTCGGCCAACCCCTTGTTTGCAGCCTTGTGAGGCCCCGAGCAGAGGGCCCAGTTAAGCCATGCCTGGACTCCTTCCTAATCCAGGGGAACTGTGAGCTAATAAGTCTGTGTTGTTTTAAGCCTCTAACCTTCTGGTAATTTGTCATGCAGCAATAGGAAATTAATACAGATGATGAGGAACAAGGTGTCCCAGATGGTAGTGTTGTTTCGGTTGGCAGTTGGTATCCAGGTGTGCTTCTGTTTGCCAATTTATGGCTATTCGTAGTCTTCGGAAGAGCCAAGCTTAGAAGTGCCTCAGATATTGCTAGTCTTTTACATTTTATTCTTGCATTTTAAATTATGGGTGGGAGGTCAAAGGAAACCATACCCAAATCATTTTTACTTAAGGTCAAATTTAACTTTTCTGTGGACAATAAGACTCACTCATTGTATGTCAACACTGAGACATCAGACAAAAACCATATCAATTTTCTAAAACAAGATTATTTACTATTGAAATTGTAATACCAAAGATGAACAGCAAAGTGCTGATTGAAACAGCCACGGTTAGAATTGAAATGGGCATCACATTATTCTTCAGCCACTCTTTCCTCTTCTGAGACATGTCAGCAGTATAAAAGCAAGCCAGCAGCAGATTTCAAAGGAATGCAGACTTACCTCCAGTTCTTGGAAAATGGTATATAATATGCTATGTATCATCTTCATTGCCCTTGTTACTTAACAGTTCAATATAAAACAGACAAAATGAAAAATTCTTTAATATATGGTTTTTGGGAATTACAAATCAAACATTCTATGTGAGAATGTAAGTTTCTACACTAGAAAAGAATGGCTGAAAAAAAGGAAACCCTAGCCACTAATATTTGTACAAGTGCCAATATACAGGGTGGGGCCAACATAGGTTTATAGTTGTTCATATGGAAAATAATATAATAATTAATGAATAACAATGCAAGAATATCTATTTCACATATTCACAACTATAAAACCACTTTGGCCCCACCCTGTATACTGACCAAGTCTTATACGTGCTGAGCATTCACTCAATAGCTGAACAGACTAAAGGGCTCAAAAGAGCAATTTCATGGGAAAAAAAATGCATACACTTGGCTCACGAGAGTCAAGGATATAAAAATACATGCATTTAAGTCAATATAGTTGTTTTTAAAAAGAGGCATTTTCCATGCATTGGCATGGAGAGTGTTTGAGGTACAGTACAGTGTTTAAAATAAAGCACAGTGTGATCTTATTTATTGAGAGAGAGACAGGGACAGAGAGGGAGACAGAGACAGAGAAAGACTGACTACAAAACGATTAAGTAGCTATCCACCAAACAGAGCCATTTGTTCTCCACTTCTTGCATAGAACATGATTATAGGTAGGCATATGGCTGCCCAGGAGCACTTCAGTCCCTGGCCCCTTCGCACTTAGGTATGGCCGTGCAACTAAGTTATCACCCGAAGCTGTAGTTCAAGTCAGGGTGCATGCATCCCTCATGCTGTTCCCTTCTTTCTCACTAGATGGAATGGTGACCACCCGAGTGACCTGGAGGGCCATGTGTTAAAGGTCACAAAGCTGTAGTCATCCTGGCTCCCCAAAGGATCGACTGCCTGGAGCACCTTGATAAGGAGAAGGAACAAATCTCATTATTTCTTAGGCCACTGAATTATGGCGGTCTTATTGCACCTCAGTTAACCCTAAATTATATGTACATTACAATAGAAAAGTATATTAGACAATATGTGTGTGTGTGTGTATGTGTACATATGAACTGAAAATGTTTACAAAGATATTCTCCAAACCGTTAACAGTAAGTATTTCTGGGGAATCAACATGGTAATGAGGGATAGAAATTTTCGGGTGGATTAAGAGTAACACATGTGGGCCCCTCATCCATACCCCATCCCAACAGCTCAGACTCCATCAAGGGAACTAGGCTGCACCAATCAAATGTTCCTGACCGGCACTTTGAATCTGTAGAGACTGACATATGGTCACAAGGCAATCACAGATTATTCATGGTGGCAACAGCGGCACAGAGTCTAGCAGGTTGCCAATGGCTTGCCGTATGAAGAACAAGGTCAGGTTCCTGAGGGTGTCTGGGCCACGTACAGGGTGGCAGAAAGTTCACCTGTGGGGTCCAAATATAATAGCAAGAAGTATCATTCAATAAAGAAATGAGTCAAAGACGTGTGCACATATGGCAAGACCGGGGCTCTACATTCAAATTCTCATGTAAAATATATGTAATAGAAATTCATATCAAACTGAGAAAAAAGGCTGTGTAAGATTTCCCATACAAAACTGGATGCCACTTCTTCAATTACAACAGGACTTCTCACCAGTAGAAACCTTTTGAGGTCAGATCATTTTCTGTTATGGGGATGGTGGCATCCTGCACATTGTAGACTTTTGTCAGCATCCCTGGGGCCTGTGCATTTTATGCCAGTAGCATGCCCTCTCCTCCTGACTGTAACAACCAAAAATGTCTCCAGACATTGCCAGAGGCCCCCAGGGGCGGGGGGGGCGGGGGCGAGATGAGGGAATCCTTTCCTTCCATCCAGGTTAAGGACTCCTGCATTAAATGAACTAATAAAAATCACTGCCTTACTCTGATGTGTTTTCTTTTAAAATCCCACAAAATGGCCCTGGCTGGTGTGGCTCAGTGGATGGAGTGCCGGCCTATGAACGAAAGGATTGATGGTTCGATTCCCAGTCAGGGCACATGCCTGGGTTGCGGGCCAAGTCCCCAGTGAGGGGCATGCGAGAGGCAACCACACATGGATGTTTCTCTCCCTCTCTTTCTCCCTCCCTTCCCCTCTGTCTAAAAATAAATAAATAAAATCTTTTCTAAAAAAACTCTCACAAAATGATCAGACCATTTGGGACATAATTGAGCATTGGCTTAGTCAATTAATATGTCTGGACATGCTTTAAAAACCTGTGGCCGACACAATCCTGAGCATTATAGTAATTAAGGGAAATTATAGAATCAGGATTCAGAAGGTCATGGCAAATGGGCCTAATAAATATGACTCTATTTGAGCAGGATAAATGTAAGCTTATTCGTTTGAGTTCAGACCAACAGCAAATTACAGAATGGAGAGAGACATATTTAATTTCTGCAAATGTGAACAAAAGTTCTGCAAGAGCAAAGTGCAATGTGACTACCCAAAGGAGTAGTACTCTTAAAGTTATTTTACATAAACTCCTGGTGGTTGTCTAGGTTAGCTGGTGGTAGGTTCACCTAGTGGAGATGGTCACCAGTCTTTCTGGGACTCACCAGGAGGTTTGGAAACCCATAGTCACAGTCTCCAGTTCTGATTACAGAAGAGATATTTTATAACCAACCTATCCTTTTTGTACTTAGGTGGGACACTTTGCTGAAGAGGTAGGAGCTGAGGGTAGATCAGAGGCTCAGACTACTGCCTACTTTTCTTTGTTTTAATTAAATTTATTGGGGTGAGCCCTGGCTGGTGTGGCTCAGTGGACTGAGTGCCGGCCTGCGAACCAAAGGGTCTCAGTTCGATTCCCAGTCAGGGCACACGCTAGGTCTCTGGTAGGGAGCGCGCAAGAGGCAACCACATATTCATGTTTCTTTCCCTCTCTGTCTCCCTCCCTTCCCCCTCTCTAAAAATAAATAAATACAATCTTTAAAAAAAATCTATTAGGGTGACAGCGTTAAATAAAATATATAGGTTTCAAGTGTACAATTTTATAATACATCATCTGTATACTGCATTCTGTGTTTACCAGCCAAAGTTAAATCTCCTTCTATCACCATATACGGAGGTGGGCAAAAGTAGTTGCACTGTGACATTCTTTTGAATTGATAAAGGTATTATAATAATCATTACCTGCATGTATTTTCCTATACAACCAACTGTAAACCCCTGTTGACAATGTACTTGACCCCCTTTACTCTTTACTACCTCCTCCCATTTTTCTTTTAATGATTATCTTAGCATGTCTAAAAAAATGACTTAGCTGATTGGGAGTTAATGGTCCGTTAAAGCACCAGCCATTTTTGTGTGATGTAAAAAAATATATATATAGACAAATATTTGCAGATAAGAAATCTAAAACTAAAGCTTTTATAACTAGCTTAATACTTTTAATTTATGTAGCAAACACTGAAATAAAAATAATCGTAACAATAATAGAGAACTGGGAAGCTTTAGAACCTATATTTGCATTTGCTTATACAACAACTGAGCCAAATAAAAACTGAATGACATCATAGCACACTCCATGAATGAATGTCTCAAGCAAGGAGAACAGAGAAAAGAGGCAGGGAACTCAGCCGCAAAGTGACACAGGTGAATATAGACATGAACCTGTGAAAGAGCCTGTCCCTTAGTAATTGGTGCCTGGGGTGGACCCTTATGGCCTCCTCAACAGAGAGTCCCCGGCTCTGGCCCCCTGCTCGTCTTTCCTTGCTGGCCGGGACTTGCATCCCACTAAGGGCAAAAATTCCAGATACTCACCGCTTACTTTCCCAGACTCCTTCGCAGTGTCAGTATGGGCACATGACCCAATGCTGACAAATGAGACCTGTGGGGAAGTCTGCCAGGGAACTTTTGGGAAGGGCTTTCTTTAAAAAATAACAAAGGTGCAAATACCCTCTTCTATTCACTGAGTGTGTCCTGAGAGGCCCGTGTGGCAAAGAACCGAAGGTGGCCTCTGGTCAACTGTCAGTGAGAAACGGAGGCCTTCAAGGGTCAAACATCCCTTGAAGAACGAAATTCTGCCAACAATGAGGATGAACTTGGAAAGGGGTCCTTCTGCAGCTGAGCCTTCAGGTAAGACCCCAGCTCGCGTTGCTGCTTCAACGGCAGTCTCATAAAAGACTGAATCAGCTAAGCTACTTCTGGACTCTTGACGCACAGAAGCTGTGAGATAATAAATATGTATTGTTTTAATGCACTACGTTAGTAGTAATCTGTTGTATAGTAATATAGAACTAATACAATGCCTGTGAGAGATAAGAAAAGCTTCTTACTGTTCAAGTAACTTTCAGTCATGTATTTTGTTACGTGCAGCCAAAAGCTGCCTGGCTGAACAGAGAGAGAGATCTTGTGCGAATGCTGTCTTTTTGTACGTGTAATATTTCATTAGCATAATAACAAGCTACTGCTTATTATAACATTGATTATATCTGCTATTATAAGATTCTAAATGAAATCTACTGCGCTAATTTTATATTCAAATGAAGGAGCAAGATTCACAGGATTATCATGTGCTCTTCATTAGCATTGACATTTGAGAGTGATTCATCTGGTTAAGTGCATTTTGATCATCTCGAACTGGCAAAAAAATATTATTATACCTATGAATACAATTTTTACAGCATTCTTACACAACCAGACTTCTTCTCTGGTTGTGTTTTTGAAATCAAAGCACAGAATTGGATCCCAGCCTAGTGGGGGGTGGGGGATGGCGGGGGCGGATGGCAGGATAGAAAAACCATAAGACCCAATTCAAGACTGTCTCCTCTCATCTCGCCTCTCTGCACTTCAGTTTCCTCATAACCAAAGCAGGGTCACACTCATCTCAGTGAGTAAAAGGCAAAAAGTAAACCAAAGTTTGCTTATATGAAAGCGTTTCTGGAGGAGGGGTGTTTTTTAAGGCTGATATATTATCCCAGTTCTCAAAGAGTATTTTGTTGTTGAAATTGAACTACACACACATAGAAAAGGCGAGCCCAACTATTCCTGGCCATTTGGCCAGGGTCTCTAATTACTTCTGATAAAGATTTTAGGACCAAGGGCACCCATCAACAGAGTTAAATCTAGGAAAGCACTTGTCCCTTTCTCGGTCCCAGTAACTAAAATAACATCCTGGAATGAGATTTTTGTGTTGTAATCTTTTCTGGCCGTGTCTGCGGAATGCCAAAACAAGTGAAAACTAAAACATTCAGGCAAAGCAGGTACTTGGCACTTGGGTTGTTTTATTGACTTAATCTTTTCTCCCCCTAATGCATTGATTCAAGCTGCCTTTTGTGCATAGACATAACCTTGGTGTTGATAGTTGCACTTGGGGGTCATTCATCTTCAGTCAGTCATGCGTTTGATCTGGAGATATTTGTGAAGTTTACATTTATGAAAATGTTTTCTCAACTTCATCAAGCAGAGTTTTCCTTCCTTCTAAACACATCGGAGGGCTTTTTCTACTAATTCATTTATCTTCAAAATAGCAGTCCTGTGCCTCTCCACTATTTGGCTTCCTCAAACAAAATAGCATCTCCTCTTTCTCCTTCTCAATGTCCCTCCAGAAGCCTCTAACATTCACAGGTCGCCTGAATTTTTTTTTCTCCAGTAACTCCCCTCCAGAGAGCAAAGTTTCCTCTGACTCTTAGGTGTGTAAAAAATTGCCTGTTTCCTCCCATCTCCTTGCGACCCTGGACCCAGGCTCCCTGACCTCTGGTTCCCAGCGTTACTGTTCTTACTTTTTCATCCATCCCATTCTTCCTGCCTGAAGGGGACTCTGATCCCGGCCTCTTGCAAGCACTGCTGGATGCAACTGGGAAGGGGCAAGAGCTGCGAGGAGGTCTGCCCCTGGACAAAGGCCATCTTTACATTCTGAAGCATCTGGCTTTGCCAAGTGTGACTTCAGCTGGAAACAATCTTGAAGCGAGAAGGCTTACCGAGCTGCATTCTGCAGCTTTGTATATGCGTGCGCCCCAGCTTTCTCCTCAAAAAACTGAGTCAGGCCTCTGTTGTTGCGGGTTATTTTGTTTGTTTTATCATTGGAAGAGCAACACAATTTGCTCTTCTTCTCCCTTCTTCAGATTTAGGAGGATATAGCATATATATCCTCCTTTAGCATAGGAGGATATCTGAAGAAGGGAGAAAATTGCCTTGTCATATGTAAAAACTTACCTCTATGTGATTTGATAAAATGAAAGAAATGGAAAGGCCATGAAAAGTCACCTGATTTACCTTCTTTTATTTGTATTCAGATAATAAATATTTATTGGGCCATCTCTTTCTTTGGAAGGTACTTCCTCAGACGCTCTATCATTGTCCTCGTCATGGTGTACCAGCCTCATCCGTAGAGACTCCCTCTGTGTGTCTGTTACCTCTACTACCCCCTAACTGACTAGCCTACTACACTGTACCTCCCTAGGAATAAAATATATTTTCCCAAGCACATTTTTTAAAACTTTCCACTAAATCCCACAAGTTAAGATTGAGAAGCAAAGAGAAACTTTTTTTCAAAATGAAACTCCTAAGAATAGCTCACATGAAACAGCAGAGAGTGCAAGTGTTGGCAAAGTCGAGAAGCTCAAAGCTCCAATGTAGGAAGGAGTCAGAAAACTTTTTGTATAACGAGTTAGCTAGTAAATATTTTCAGCTTTGTAGGCCATGCAGGCTCATTCACAGCTACTTAACTCTGCCTTTGCCACATGAAAACAGAAATAGATGATACATAAAAAAAGGATCAAGATTGTGTGTTATAAAAACAGGCGTTTGGGCGTGGTTTGCAGATTCTTGATCTGCCATATTGTCAGTTAGAGTGTAAATTTGTACAAGCAGCTTGGGAAACAAAGGCAGAACATACACACACACATACATACACACACACACACATATATACTTATACAGACAAGTCTCAGCAATTCCATTTCTACATATACATACATGGCAGTCAAAAACCGGAAGTCAGTCAAATGTTCCTCGATAGTAGAACAGATAAATCATGGTATATTAATACAATGTAATACTCCACAGCAAAGGAAATGAATAAATTATAATTATATGTGAGAACCTGAAAGAATCTCACAAAAACAGTGTTATAAAGCCAGACGCAAAGTAGTATGTAATGTGTGATTACATTTATATAAAGTGCAAAATTAATCTACATGGTTAGAGGTTAGGAGAGTGGATACTTCTGGTGGATGGAAGCAGATAATGCCTAAGAGAGGGAATATGAGGGATTTCTGGGGTTCTGCTTCTGGTGATGCTGTATTCCTTGATCAGGTCCTGCTTCCATGGGGGCATCAACTTTGTGAAACTGCGGCCCGGTGGGCATTATGATTTATGTACGTTTCTGCATGTATTATATGTCAATAAAATACTTACAAAGAAAACTTATAAAAACTTCTTTAATAACTCACAGGGTTCAAATCTCACTTCCTCACTGAGCCTTTCCCTGTGGCCCTGGGACAGAATTAATCACTTCCTCCTCTGAGTTCCCACGACACACTGCACATTCTTCTACTATGTGTACTAATTCATGATTATTTATATATCTTCTTGCTGTAGCTAGATTCTTTGCTGCTTGCAGACAGGGAACACATTTCAATCACCTTTGTGTGCCCAAAGATTAACGTGTTGAATGATCCAAAGTAGAAAAGACACAAATGCTATTGAGTGAGCTCAAGCAAGCACTCTGGGTGTTCACCATACAGTTCTACCAAGAAGTGATTACAATTCCACCAAGAATTGATTACTTTCTAGCTCCTGCCAAAACCTCATTTAAGTCATTTGATAATCCAAAGAGAGAGTCCCAGAGTCTTGATGGAAATGTCAACCATCTCTCTCCCTTGGATCTTCAGAGTCTCTACCCTTTATTTGTTAGACCACAAGCAAGAACAATACAGATCACATTTGTTCAGCTTCTCAAAGAAATGCCTTTAATTTCACAAGATCTGATGTTATACCCCCTGTTTCTTTCTGGTAAAGGGTTGAGATCAGAAATATCCATTTGTGCGCACATGCACACAAAAGCTCTGCCTTTTGAAAAACCCAATGAAAATGCGTATTTTGTATTACACAGTGTCACATATATAAAGACCTACAAGATATAACTCTCTTTGAATTCAGTGGCAGAAAAAAAGGTGATCTCTTTGTTGATGGACTTACACATTAAAAATTGCTTTTGAGCTCTGGCCGGTGTGGCTCTGTGGGTTGGAGCATCATCGCACGCACCGAAAGGTTGTGGGTTTGTTTCCCTGTCAGGGCGCACACCTAGGGTGTGGGTCCCGCCCACTTAGGGAGCCTCTGAGAGGCAACCAATTGATGTTTCTCTCTCATATCGATGTTTCTCACATTGATCTCTTTCTTTCTCTTTCCTCCCCCCACTCTCTGAAAAGCAATGAAAAAAATGTCCCCGGGTGAGGATTTTAAAAATTGCTTTTGGGAACCCAAGAGCTATGCTTCTTTTTTCTTTATTTTTCATTTGTCAGAAAATTCCAAACTTAATAAAATGTTCAACCCTAATGACTAAGTCACTTCAGGGCCATGGTGACATCTATGCTTCCGCTCCTTTTATTTTGTTTCAGCTCTACTTTTACTTGCAATTGTTCTTCTTTATTGTATTGAATTTGTTAAGCCTCCTTGGAAAGCAGGTAGAATATATATCTTAAGTCAGGGCTTCTGAATCTCAGCACTATTTACATTTTAGGCCAATTAATTACTTGTCCACTGTAGGATGTGAAGAAGCATCCCTAACCTCCACCTGCTAGATTGCAATAGCACCCACCCCCGTTGTGACAACCGAACATGTCTCCTTACATTACCAACAGTCCCATTGGGCAAAATCACACTCAGTTAAGAACCGCTTTCTTAAATACATAAATAAATATTCTTAATCTCGTAAGTCCTTGTATCTAAATATAGTCACCAAGTAGCTATTACACAAGATGCAATTCAAATTACTGATTAAAATGCAACTGCATCCTCCACACTGTAAAGTGGTATACTGGTAAGTCTTCAGGCAAATGAGGAAAACACAGGTAGAGATCCCGAATTTTGAACACTTTTATTAGCGTTGTCTCTGTGTGGGTTTTTTCTCCCTACTCCAACACGAAGTGGCTTAATCATCTTTTTTCTCCACTGTTTTCACCAAGCACGGAGCCTTGTAGGACTCAAAAATATTTGTTTAATCGAGTCTCATCTATTAATACACTTCTGAATTCCTACTGGTTATTCAGTGGTGAAAGTTGAGTATTAAAAGCCACATCCCAAAGGGGAGTGGATTTCTTGAGAAAGGTCTGCAGGTTTGTGACCCAGTGATCCTCTATAAAGGAACATGAATATTTATGCCCAGGGAGAGGGAGCTGCCGAGTGCTGTGTGCAGGGTGAATTTGTCACCTACACTTTTCACGAAGGGACCTTAGGGTGGCATGTGGGATGGACAGGACAGCACAGCTTTTAGCAGTGACTAAAGGGCGCACTTAAAAAGTATGAAGGACTCCATATCTTGCTCTACATGGCTTTAAAACTAGTGGTCGCTGTGCAGTTGACAGAGACATTTCTCTCTTGGGTCTCTGTTTTTGGCATGGAAATCTGCATTTGTGTCTTGAAAAAGCCCAGCATAATTATTTCCAACACATACTTTCACTTACATAAATTCTCAATCCTTCAGGGTGCCCGTGAGTTAGGGATTCTAATCCCCATTTGGTAGGTGAGAAACTGAGGATCACAAAAGTTGAGGACCTTTCTAAAGTCATTCAGACACTTAATGACAGAGCAGACCATCTCATTCTCAGTCTAGGACAGTGAATCTCAACTGAGGGCAACAGTGCCCTTTAGGGGACATATGGCAATATCTGGAGACAGTCTTGGGTGCCACAACTAGCATTTGAGGGAAGAGTGCCACTGGCATCTAATTGGTAGAGGGCAGGGATGCTGCGAAACATCCCACAGTGCACAGAAGACCCACAATAAGAACTTATCTGGCCCTGAGTGGCAATAGCATTAATGTTGGTCTAGATCACACTCTTACACATGCACACTCATAATCTGGGCGCTGCATGGACATTTGTACCATCTAAGACACTTGGGCCACAATGTGTTGCCACTGCAACCACAGCCTACAGAGTCACCTGGAAGACCCCAAAAGCCAAAGTCTTGAGGCTGCGCCCCAGCCAATGCTGACCACCATATATAGAACAGGGCGCATGGAACGAACAGGGGTATTAACTAATAATTTGCAAAAAGCCTCAGGTAAAAATTCTTGTACTCTCTAATAGTGGTCACTGTTTTCCCAGCCTTCAAATGTTTGAATGTGTACACTCAGATTAGGAATAGTTCTCAAGCAAGAGCAGCTATAAAGGTGTCATTAGATAAATCACAATGATTTCAAAGTTATTTCCCCCTGTTCGTGAACACTGAAACTATCTTGGAACGATACTTCAAGTTTCTGGGTACCAATACCTCCTCATATTTTCTATGATTTTTCACTTTTATTCCTCCTTACAATATTTTGGATCATTTACTTTTTGCCTTCTATATAAATAAGACCCTTTACTTTAAATTATAACCAATGAGACCTAACAGCATTGCCTAATGTGCTTTTAGGATCACAGAATAGCATGCTTTTCTAATCCTGGAATCAACTACTATACAGATCCAGTCCTACTATTTCTAGACAGACAGGAAAGCCGGCCCCTGCAAGAGGAAGTAACTTGCAGAATCAAGTGGCAAAGCGAGAGCTCAGACAAAGACATCTGTGCTACCCACTCTCTAGTGTTGCCATTCCTGTCTTAGTGGGAGAAAAGGCAAGGTTTTCACAGAACCTACCTATTCCATATACAAGTTACCACACAAACTCCAAATATCCCCCCCTCCGTCTTTTTTCTAATTTTTTTTTTTGTAAGGATCGGTGCACTTCATGGCTCCCTATGCTTATGTTTCTTCAATTTATCAAACACTGAGATCATGCTCATTAAATATCAGACACTATTCTAGGCGCTTCACAAATATAAATTCATTTAGTACTTATCTTACCACAGTGGTAGCTGTAAATATTATCTAGATCAAAAAGCACAGTATGCTTCCTGCTGGACGAGGAGATAACGAGTATTATGTTCACGAAGGCATCTGTAAATACCTTCATGTATTTAATTATGAGAATGATATAGTTAGGAGAATGTAGCCTCTCTTCTACATGTGCACACGGAGAGAATGAGAGAGAGCAAGCTCTCCGGTGTCTGTTCTTATAAGGACACGAATCCTATTGGATCAGGTCCTACCCTTGTGACCTCATTTACCCTTAATTATTCCCTTACTCCAAATACAGCCACACCGGGAGTTAAGACTTCAACACGAAGTTGAAGGAGACACATACATTCCATAAGAAGCACCTCAAAGGCTCCTGTCATCTTAACCAGCTAAAGAAAATAAAATTTGAGATTTTGGTACCTAGGACCAGAAAGAGTTGGGGGTAAAAAATGGGAGAATCTGAGAATGGGCTTTGTTCCACTATACGGCCTACACCCAGGTGATAAAAATAACTTTTTGGAATTTTATCTCAAATTCTATACAGAATTCAAGTTTTGTGCTTTTTGTAGCACCCCAGAATCACATGATTTCCAAGTTGGAAGTGATTTCTATTTTCAGATGCCAACACTCTGGTCCCACAAAACTAATAGCAGGTAGGCTGTGTACACTCTCAATCTTCCCTAATGTCTTCTTGCAGGAAGATGACTGCTCGTTGATTTATTATTTTAAAAAGTCGGGGTGCATGCTAAAAAATGTAGCATTGTTATAAGAAATGTTCCATTCAGGAATTTGAAATTCTAAGTCTAAAATCCACAGGTTATCAGCAAAAAAAAAAAAAAAAAAAAAAAAAAAAAAAATCCAGAAAGTGAGAAAGGTTAGAAAAACATAAGACACTTTGTCCTGTGTTCAAAGTTGCATCAACAAATGGTGAAGTGGAAGGAATGTGGCTTAAGGCAAAAAAAGTTCTGTGAAACAGTCCTCGGTCATGACGTGGGTACAACCGTGGTAGGAAAAGGTCCAGTGGTTTCAGAGGCCTCACTTCCAGGAATAAACCCCTCTCACCTCCCCACGTGTGGAACAAGAGGACCTCTAGGGTAACAGGGAACCTTCAGATGCTAAACAAAGGCTATTCATAGACAGCAGTTTATGGTTCGAAATTCTCTCACAGGAAACATTTGGATGACCTTTAGTGTACTTCATGTAGTGAATTTTAGGCAATGCGATGCCCAAAATCACGGAATGTGTACTTTCCAGTAAAAGAGATATCGAAGGAGGGCAAAAGTATAAATGGTATTTTTCCTGCAAATGACTAAGAGTAATAGTCATAGGAAGCTATTCTCTCCAGAAAGAGTCTAAGATGGATTATTTATTTTCTTCTTTTCTGTTTCAAAGGAAGTTGGGGAAAAAATAAGATGGAGATCATTACATTTTTCAATATAGGAAAGAGAAATGAGTGTGGTAGATTGCATGAACAACCCCAATTCTTCACAGTTCCCCTTGTTCACACCATATGGAGTTCCTCTCTCTAAAGAGTACATTTTCCTTCCTGTTGAGTTTATATTCCACCACGTGACTTGCTGTAGCCAATGGAATGTTAGCTAGAGAAGAGATTGAAAAGGATGTGAGTTCTTTTTCGAATCCCGGGGAGGACAGGGACCAAGCCTTGTACATCCTTTACATTCCCTTCCGTGCCTTGCACATTTCAAGGCAAACAGTGGGTACTTGGTAAACACGTGCCAATCAAAGGAATATCTTTGAAAACAACCTGGTAAGTGCATGGGATTGAGAGTCAAGAGGCCTGACTATGTGCTCCTATCATCCACTCCTGTGAGACTTTCCATCCCACCTTCACTGACTTGCCCCCTCTGTAAATTTCCATAGCCCCATGGGTATATTATATGGGGTGAACAATGGCTTTCATCTCACAAACAAACTTTAACTAGTTGACAGCGGCTGCCTGGAGCATGGCACTAAAAGGTAAGACCATTATAGAGGCTGGGCAGCGGCATGTTGTGATCAGTTAGCAGTGTCTCCACGTCCCTGAAATGGAACGGTGGTATCCACACAATTCCAGATGATTGTCTCATGTCTGTTGACTTTTCCCTCATCCTAGTATAATTTCCTAAAGTCAGGATCAATATTTCACACAGGAAGAAAAACCCTCTCAGATGCCTGGACAATAAAATATTAGTGGATAGTTTATTTAGGGTCCAGAGAACCTTTTGAAGTCATTTCTAAACTTTTAATCAAGAATGAAAAGTTGCATTCTGAGGCAGTCGCTTCCTAGGTCCTGTGTGAACCACACTGTCATGTCAGGGAGCTTTATTTTAGCTTCTTCCAATGATCAGTTTGAGTAACAGCTATACTTACTTATCAGGGTATAAAATATACCTCCTCCTTTTTTGACAAACAAAGCTTCCTCTCCATAGTCTTGGCAACATTTCTGAACTTGGATAAAAGCCACAGAAAATTACACATTTTGAAATTTTTTGAATGCTCACCTACTAAATGTTTCACTTTTTCTTTTTCTCCCTTTCCTCTTTATTTTTATTGTATTTTTCCATTACCATTTACCCCCCTTATATCTTCTTCCACCTCTACCCACCTGCTCGCCTCTCTGCAATCACAACGCCGTTGTCCATGCCCATGAGTCCTTTTACTTTGAAAACGTACTTTATATTAATAAACCAAATGTGCCATTGTCGTGGGCACAAGTTCATCTTATTTACAAAAAAGTGATTCGTACAAATTGGTAATGGGAGAAATCTGTCCCCCTCCAAGAGTAGTAAACTATGTATTTGCCCACAACATTCTCTACAATGTAGTTGAGTTTGTCTGAGAACTTCATGTGATTCATGAAATTGTACTGGTATTTCTAAAACAAGAAATGGAAACTAAATTTTTGTGATGGAGTCAAAAGACGCCATGAGTCTCTGCATTGCCAGACCACCCCAAAACATGCACCCCCCCACCATGGAAACTAACAATTTTCCTGTTGAAGTCGGTTACCCATGGGTAAACTTGGACCATCCAGGTTTTCTGTCACTCTTAGGCGGCTATTTCTAACCCTATATCTGGGGAACTCTAAACTTTCTTTGCACTGACATTTTCATTTGCTAAAACAGCTGCTGAGAACTTACTATGTCTCAGGTTTCATACTCACTGGCTGAAATGCTATTCTGTGGGTACCATTGTACATCTCTTGCATCCGCTTGCTTCTTTCCCATCCTCGCCGCCATCACCCTAGCAGAGCATCTCGTGACTTCTACCCGTGTCTCCACTTCCCTGTGCTGGAAAGTCTAAGATTGGCCTATTTCTCCCCGATGACAAAAGTATAACCAGCAAGTGGGGGAAAGAGTACATAAAGGCAGATTTGGATTCGATAGAGGCAATAACAGCCAGGGTACTCAAGGAGAAAATGGGAATGGTGGTCCAACGTTTAGGCTTTAGCATCAGGCATCCTGGGTTAATAACAGGGCTCTGGCACTTACTAGCTGAAGACTTTGGAGAAATTGTTTAATCTCTCATGCCTTGGTATCCTGCAATGTAAAATGGAGATAATAACAGGATGTGCCCCATTAAGCAACTGGGAGAACTGAATGAGTAAATTTAAACACATGCAAAATGCATGCAGATTCATAAAACATATGAGTTTTCAACAACTAAGGGTATTATTTTCACTCTCATTTTTATAATAGAGGAGGAGAGGCTGTTATGTGTTAGGGCAGAGAGTGCTAACTAGTCAGCAATACTCTTTCCTCTTCTTTCAGGGTGAATGATTAGTTCATACTTCTCACCCTGCTCGCAATTAGGTGTGACCGTTGACTGATTTCCAGCCAATGGAATGGGTGAGGGAGAGCTGCGTGCTTCTGCCTGATACAGCCCGTATGAATCTCCCACACATGACCCTCTACACTGTGCTGGCTGGAATGGAGGGGCTGGAATGGAGGGGCCCCGCTATGGCCTTGGAAGCAATCTGCTGAAAAGGAGAAGGGAACCATCAGATGGCGCCCTTGATGGAGAAGAGCCAGCCTACCTTTCTCAACTTCTACAACTCCATCCTTGTCTAGCTTGAAGCACCCTGGACTGTTATAGAAGAAAAACCCCCCGAATAAATTGTTTTGAGCCATTAGATGCTTTGATCTCTTTGTTATCTTTTTGTAACCTAGGATTTCTCAACCTTGGCACCAATGATACATGGAGGTAGGTAATTCTTAGTTGTGGGGGCTTCTCCTGTGTACTTTGGGATGTTTAGAGACATCCCTGCCGATGAAGAGCTGCTAGTAGTTCTCCTCCCCAGTTGTGATAACTAAAAATGTCCCCCGGGGGGCAAAAATCACCCTGGCTAAGAACCACTCTTCCAGCCTATCCTAACCATATACCCATCTTCAGAGGTATTCAAGGTACTGCGTGCGTGGTCTCTTTCCAGGAGTGGTTGAGCAGGAGGTTGAGATTTTGAAGTCTGTCCATGATCTAGAATCCCTTTCAATTCTGCAATTTACACTGGGACATTTATTGGTGGAAAACTTTGGACACATACACTGGCAGATGGATCCCTAAAGATAACTCAGTCACGAACGAAAACAAGACCTGCAGAAGTTGGAAGACTTCCCACAGCCGTGCAGAGGTCGGGGCTTCCAGCTCCATTTTGTTTTTAGTGCCCAGCAGGAGACTGATGGATGCGTTGTTCTGTTTTATGATTACATCTCTTTCTCACCAAATAAAATCATCTAATTTATCTTTCAAGTTTAGTTCAAGGAAAATGCCCAAAAAAAGATATGAAGAGAGAAGCTCTGAAGGACACCAGTTATTCACCGTGTACTGTATATAAAAATATGACCATTCTTTATTTACAATGACCATAATTTACAGAAGAAAAAAATCGACGCAAGAATAATTAATTGACATCAGGCTCTATTTACATATGTTGTTAGTAACTACATAGGCCCGTCTGTCAAGAATTGATACTAACCAGGCTCACCAACCTACTGACTCTTAAAAGGTTAGACTTATTCTCAAGGCACTGAGTATCAGACAAATAAGTGAGAGCCAATGTGCTGTAGTATTGGTACCTACGGCAGAGCCTGAAATATAAAAATCCTTCGGAAGCCATGTTTTAACCTTGGGTTCTCCCAGAGGCAGATTGTGAGATGGCAATTTGCATGCAAGTTTTGGGAGAAGTTCAAAGAAGCATTTGGAAGGGAGGGGGAAAGTGAGGCAGGAAATGGAAGGTGGCTAATTTGGAGTGCACTAAAGACCAGGAGACTATGGGGGGCAAGTGGGGCTCAGTCTTGCTGGGCCTCCCTGGGAGACTGTGTAGCAAGGAGTACGGAGCCTTCTCACCCAAGAGGCAAGGAAGCTGGTCGCGTTAAGGGTTGCTTCCTGGGTAGAACTCCCTGTCATTTCCAATTTTCAAACTGCCTGGCTACTGACTAAACAGGAGGAATGGCGGGGGCGGGGGGGTGGGCGGGTGGCAGTGGCAGAGAAAGCCTTCTAAGTAAAGAGTTTCAGGTATTTGCAATATAAAGCCTTTAGTGAGTACGGGCAGAGCACCAGAAAGCATCTGCTGTGGTCCAGAATTAAATCTTTGAACATGCACTCCTCTACCCCCTGCATTTCTCCCGAGCTCCAATAGTCTTTTTGCTGTTGAGCTCATTTCTGCATTCAGAAAAAAGAAGCTTATTCACTTTGGGTCTATTTCCAAGATTTAATTGCTCTCATTTAGAGATTCCCAACCAGTGGGACATAGATGCCTTGAGGTGGGAGTGGGGAGAGCCTCAAATTATATAAAGGAATCCTCAAATCTCTTTTCACACCAGACATCATTTGTATAATAATTTACCTCAAGACATATATTTCACCATTTTTATATGTTGTTTGATGTTACTGTGAAAAATCATACATGAATTCATTTTAAATCACAAATTAATTTGCCAATCTCTGTTACTATCTGTTTTTTTGACAAACAAAAACTATCACAATTAGTAATTTGAATCATGAGAGATCAAAACGAGGGGGGTCCCCATAATTAAAAAGTTGGAAAGCCATTGGTTTAATGGTCAGAGAACACAAAGGAGAATTAAGATGGTTTGCTGAGGTAAAGAGGGTGTGTGTGTGTTTCTTTAAGTCCGTCAGCTTGCAAAGTGCACAAGACTCCAGGGTACAAAGTTAAATGTGAGCTTGAATCCTAGCTCTGTGACTTGGTAACTATTTGACCTAGACAAATGACTTAAATTCTCCAAGCCTGAGTTTTCACATCTGTTAAATATGGTTTTTAATGATATGTCTGCATTCTATGAGTGTTGGGGAATTTAGATGAGCTATATGTATAAAACTCTCCATTCAGAACTGCATAGGTAGCAAGTGCTTAATACATGGTAGTTATCTGGGCTTAACCACTCTTCTGTTGCATCTTTTTATTTGTTCTCAAATCTTTTTCTCAATAATACTAGGTAAATTTGAATTTCAGAAAATCTGGGAATATTTTTAGTATAAATATGTTCCAAATATTGCATAGTTCTAGAGGGACTGGAGACAATGTGTTTTCAGAAGCCCCGGAATTCACAACCTCAGAGGCATGATGGTCTTTTCAAAGCATTGCACACGACGTGCTTACGCTAAACACCAATCGTTCCATGGATGTACTTATACTAAAAAATATTCACTGTTTCTCCGAAATTCAAGTTTAACTGGGTGTCTTGTATTTTTATTTCCTAAGTCTGGCGCTGCTGCAATACATAAACATGCCTAATCACAAGGGCACGAAAACCTTTAGGATTTGTGGGTATGAGTCTCAGTTCAGTTTTTACGATTTGTATTAAAATATCTAAGAAGCATGGCTGGATTTCTTTCAGGAGCTTCATCTAAAGATCCGCATTCTTGTATCAGTAATCACTGCAGAACCAAGACCTCAAATCTGAAACCGGTTTGAGAAGAGATGGCCTATTGAGCTACCTATTCTAATGAAGAACAGTGTTTATGGTGCCTTTCTGTGACACATTTATATAAACGGTTTGCTAACCTTTCAGTACAGAATGAGATGAAACACTTCTAGTGAAATCCAGCTTATCTGGGACACATCTTCCCATTCCATTCAGGCACACGTCTGAGTTAACCCAGGCATGACGCAAGCTCCGCAGATCCTCACATTTCACTGCCAGCATTTTACCAGCAGTGTTGCCTAGCGTATTCCACGGGCTTTACAAATATAGAAGACTATATAAGAGGCTGCCTGACCTTTTCATCTATAGAATGTTAACAGCGCAGATTCTTTGGATGCTTTGAAAAGACCACAGTGGGCAATGAGGTTGTAGATCCTAAAACAAACCACACAGCCTCACCTAGAACTGAACTGCCGACAGCAAAATCTCCATGCAACACAGCCCAGATCTGTGCACCAGATTTCCTGAAGCCAAAGTCTCTATGATGCTTCTGAATTTTCCACCAGGTCTCCAAGGCATGCACAAACAAACAAACACGTAACCTGAAACTCTTAGCTTTTCCTGCACCCATGCATGACTTTAATGGTTGAAATTCTCAAAATGTCACTAAAACCGATGTATTGATGACAGAGAATGAATGTTCAAATCAGCGTAGCTGTCAGGGCATTATAGACTTTCCATAGAAAAATATTCTCTCTCAAAGAAGTGTGACTAACATAGACCAAGAAATACCTGTGAATCTGAGGGCCCCCCTCCCCTAACCATGTCTTCTTTTACTTTTTCCAGCCCTTGCCTTAAACCAGCAATTTTCAACCAGTGTGCTGTGGCACAATGGTGTGGCAGGCGAATTTGTTAAAGATGCCCAACCTATTTTGTCATGAGCACTGACCTCTTTTCCCATGACTGTCAAATAAAAAATGACAACAGTCAACACGACAATAGCCATCCAGTGTGATGAATCAAAACTATACCTATTTTTTGTCAGATCAGCAAAATTTATTTATTTATTTAGTGCCATGTGATAAAAAAGAGTGAAAATCGCTGCTCTAAAGGATGTCTTCCAAGTCTTTAGCATAATGTCTGGAACATAGTTAAGTGCTTGATAAATGCCACCTCTCAGCACTACTAACAGGTACCGCCACCTTCCTGAAGTTTGAGATTAGTGGACTCCAAGCTGAATGTTCAGTGTCCCCTACAGCTCAAACTTTGTAGGACTAAAGGCAGTCCACAGTTAACACTCAGCACCAGTGTTTCTCAAATGACCCGAACTCGAAGACAGGGTTTGGTTTGGTTTTTGCTTTTATTTAACCCATTGCAGATTCACACTTTTGTAAAATGTAATAAAAATAAATTACTAAAACTATGGAAAAGAGATATAAAACACAAGCCCAGTTTTCAAAATTAGATTCAACAGACATGAAACTATGCTGTCGAATTTGTATTAAAGTCTCTAACTACACTCTCACTTGATTTGCTTTTCTCACTGCAGACCTAGAAGAATTGCCCAGGAACAAGTACGGGTCCAGGGAGCACGCTCTGAGTAGCATATTCATTTAGCTACTGAAAATATAGACTCTTATACTAAAAGGGTATTATTGCTTTAATCAATGAGTTGACTTTTGGCTCTTTTATTAATAAGTCTGATAAGCCAAACTAATGTGTTGGGTTTGAAATGTTATCTTACAATATTTTCCTGGTATATTACATTTATAATTACATATAATATTTAGGCTAATGTCAAAATCTGTACTTTCCTCACCACACATGTCACCAAGCAAAGGTGTCTGCTCAGGGAATGCAACTTATTTTTGTTTAAAATTGTAATGTCAATAATTCTATATGTATGTGCATATAGACACCCATACATATATATGTCTCTCCAGAAGGTGTCCAGACATGGACTATGGAAAATAGAGATATTTAATGGAGAGGATACAAGATCCAAGAAACATTTTACATAAGACAATGATGCCTCAGTCCCCTTCCATGTAGGCACCTGGGGTCCCCACACAGTTCTCCCAACTGCCTTCAGCTGCACAAACATATTTTCCTGAATCTCACTGATGGTCTGAAATCTCTTCCCTTTCAAAGGTGATTTTAGCTTTGGGAAAAGCCAGAAGTCACAGGACGCCCAATCTGGGCTGTAGGGGGGCTGAGTCACCTGGGTGATGTGATGTTTCGCCAAAAAACTGCATGAGACGTGATGCATGAGCAGGCACGTTGTTGTGCTGAAGCTGCCCATCACCAGTTGCCCAGAGCCCCGGCCTTCTGATTCATCCGAATAGTTTCCATGGAGGCATGTTCAAGCTTAACACAACACTGGATGCAGATTCATTGCTCTACTTGTCCAGTCATTTTTTTTTTTCTGTCGACTTCACGTTTTCTAAATTTTATTTTATTCTTGTTTATTCTATTACAGTTGTCCACTGACTAGTACAGTAAAGTCATCCTTGTTCACACATGCGAATTTCAGTCTACTCTCCTTGGCTGCCAGGTTACACCGATGTCACCCGAACTGTTCTTGTGCGCGCGCGCGCGCACACACGCACACGCACACACACATATATTACAATGCTCCTCAAAGAAGGAGGGAAAAAACTAGAAAAGCTGAAAGGTGTATGGATTTATCACTTAAGAAAGCCACTACTTTTCCTGGATATGTCACTCTCAACTTTACAAGCCCATTTCATTAAATCATGCCGTGTTATTGATCAAAATACCTCTCCCACCCCCGCCCATCTACCAAGTAAAATTCTGCTTATCTCTTAAGATCCAGATCAAGAGTTACCTCTCCAGTGCTTTCTCAATGTTGATTCACTCATTCACCATCCATCCATTCATTCATTCATCCAACAAAGGCATATTGCTAGGCACTGTTCTATGTGCTGGAGATAATATAACAGTAAACAATCCATAGCTCCTATCTTCTTGGAGCCTGCGTTACAGTGAGGCAAAAGGAGATAAAAACAAATTAACAGACATATTCATAATATAGTATCATTGATAAGTGCAAAGTTTTATGAAGAAACTAAAACACAGACTCAACTTGCCTCCCTCATGAGAACAAAGAAAATGATCTCAGAGACCATTTTCTCAGTTCCCCCAAAGATGATGCAAAACTATTACTATTCTAGATACACTAGAGAGAAGTTGATTCATTGCAGAGAATGGATGCCTTAGGGAATTGAGGTCTTAATTCTCAGGCTGAGAGAGCGAAGCAGAGCGTAACCGAGATGTTTGCTTCGATGATGTGCTAAGGGCGGCCTCTGTAAGAACTGTACGTGTGAACAGAGATCTTTAAAAAACTATTCCTAAGAGTGAGCCATGTAGAAAACTCAGGGAAGAGCATTCCAGACAGGGAAGACCGAATACAAATCCCCAAAGAAGGAACTTGTGAGTCTGGAGAACATCGAGCAGGCCTGTTTTCAGTCCAGGAACTGGCTGCCCTCTCATGGCAATGCAAAAAATAACCAGTAGTAAAAGTCAGCATTCTCTAGTTAGTCCGAATTCAGATTCGTTTGCTTGATTCTTGCTTTAGTGCGCTTCGTATGCATCAAGCTTCCAATTATGGTCAACAGAGTGGACAATAGCTGTAAGCTTTAAAAAGTCTCTGTATCATAATACTTTCTGAAAATGTAACTTGTTGTTTTCATTCTGGGGACTGGCTGCCCTCTCCTGGTAATGTAAAAAATAACAGGAAATAAAAATCAGCATTCTCTAGTTAGTCCAGGATACCCCACCCTATGCCATGTTCCTTTGCCATTTATAATAACATAAACATGTTCCTAAACATACCCACTGTAAGACTTTTAGCCGTTAAACTCAATACATATAAAAGGATTGTCAAGAACATGGTGAAGATGTGACATCAACTAGTAAAAAATGAATGAATAAATGAAATTGTTTTTTTATAATTCTCATCTGAAGACATGTTTATAGATTTTAGAGAGAAACATCAGTGTGAAAGAGAAACATTGATCCAGTCAGTTGCCTCCCATAAGTGCCCCGACCGGGGATCGAACCCATAACCTACATATGTGCCCTGACCAGAGATCGAATCCACAGTCTTTCTGGTGTGTGGGATGACGTTTCAACCAACTGAGCCACCCGACAGTAAAGTAACAGGGTAAACTGTATTAGAAAGTGTTGCTACACTGCTAGGTGTTCATCAAAACCTATTCCCGCTCCTTCCTGGCTGTGTTCACGTGACTGGATTCTGGCCAATGATGGAAGCAAAAGGAATGGTGCACCACCTCCAGGCTGGCCCACAAAAATCTCCCATTCGAGATCCTTCCTGTAGCCTCTGGCTAAAAGTAAAGGATTCCTAGGCCCTAGCGCAGCAGTCAGCAGACCGCAACCTGCCCCTGGTTTTGTGCTGCCTATGAGATGAGAATGGTTTGTACACTGAGGTTGAAAGAGATTTTAAAAGGAATGCAATTTCATGTAAATTACATAAAATTCAAATTTAGGTGTCCAAAATAAAGGTGTATCGGCACACAGCTACACTCACTCACTCACTCACACAGCGTCTACAGCTGCTTTCACTCTACACCAGAGTCGCGTGGTTGTGACAGAGACACTCCGGTCTGCGAAGCCTGACATATTTACAAGCTGGCAGTGTACAGAAAAAGTCTGCTCACCCCTTCCCTCCTTTTGAAATGGGCTACAAGATGAGAGGCGCTGGGGCCCCCAAATCACTACAAGAAGTCTGCTCACCAAATATCGGATTTGCACGTAAGAGAGAAACTTTCCTCTGTTATTCCACTGAGATTTCTGGGGTCATCACTCTCAGGACACAGGGTTACCCTAACTAATACAAAGAGTGTTTCTCCCTTCCTTCCTCCCTTCCTCCCTTCCTCCCTTCCTCCCTTCCTCCCTTCCTTCCCTCTCTCTCTCTCTCTTTCTTTCTCTCTTCCTTTCTTTCTTCTTCTTTTGATTTTTTAAATTGTTGTTCAATTACAATTGTCCCAATCCCCACCCCACCCCACCCCGCCATTTGCTCTCCCCTGGCCCACGAGCTCCCCCTCCCTCAGCCAATCCCCACCCTGTTTCCATTACCAAGGGCCTTTTATACATGTTCCTTGTCTAGACCCTCCCCCTTCTTTCCCCCATTTTCTTTCTTTCTCTCTCTCTCTCCCCCTCCCTCCCTCCCTCCCTCCCTCCCTTCCTTCCTTCTCAGGGCTGGGGGCAGAGGCAGACAGATGAGTGAGACTGCATCAGGTAAACTGAACAAAGATGTAAGAATGGATATTTTAAAGAAGATACCATTTTGTACTTTATGTTCACAGGGCTTACTGAAGTCCTAAGGGGGGCTACCAGGTGAAGAGAACACATTTTCAGTAACATATTGTATAATATATCATGTCATTCCCACTAGGTGGCACATAAGAGCATTTGTACTTTCAAAACAAATTTATTCTGGATCATCACAAGATTTTTTATTAAAAGTTTTGTTTTTTTTTATTTTTTCCTTTTTATTGAATTTATTGGGGTGACACTGGTCAACAAAATTATACAGGTTTCAGGTGCACAGTTCTACAACACACCAAATGCAGTCTGTATTGTGTGTTCACCACACCAAGTCAAGTCTCTGTCTATCACCACAAGGTTTTTAACTTAACAGTTTGTATAAGCGATGCCTACCGTATAGCCACTGTTATTGCTGGAGATATAGAAAAACATGAAAATCAGTGAAGATTTAAAGTAAAAATTCTTCAAAGTAAAACATAAATCATCCTATCTCACCCCCAAATTAAAATCTTCTCATTCCAGTAACTTTGTTCCTGGTTTGATAATTATTGAAAGCTTATAAATGTGTTTTCACCCAAATGGCCATGGGTCCCATTCTACACAAGCAAAATGATGTCCCGGAAATCCTTCTTTACAGAGAGACTTGACTAACCTTGCCTTCAAGGTGCATTTCTATTAATGACAGTCCCTGACATAACACTGTGCAGTTATCTTTTGATTCTTGCTGCACTTAGCCCAAGATATATTGTGCATCCTCAAGAAAAATTTTCTGAATCTGAATCATAGTTTCTGGGCCATGACAAAGGGTATGGACTGTATCCTAAGGGTAATTTTTAAAATTTGAAAGGCTTTGTTTTGGGGAAAAGATCACTGTGGTGTAGAGAAAAGAATTGGAGGACTGACATGGTGACCACTGCAAGCCAATCAGGAGGCTTGGACTAGGGTCGTGGGCCTCTCAACGGAAAGCAAGGAGGGGTCACAGTCCTTGTCTCTGATGGATAAAGCTCATGTACAGGAGTTAAGTGGCTGAGGATGAAATGCCTTTCCCCTTCCTAAGTATAACATCTCAGCCAAGTTCCTTGAACTCTATGAACGGCAGGCAATTTGATCAGCAAAATGAAGATATTGTCCATCTCGCTCCGTGCTCTCATGGGGATTAAATAGCATCAGAAGGTTCTTTAATCTTAACCTTAAATAGAAGGTGTCTAATAGCACTGCCTAGCACTTCACAGATGAGCAGCAAGGGGTGTTATGGGTCCCAGGGTCTGCTCTCTAGAAAACCCTTATGCTCTTACACGCATTCCCTGTTGGGTGTTGCAGTACCCTACAGTGACGGTGTGGGGCGCATTCCTTAGCTTTGACACTAATGACATTTGAGGTTGGATCATTCTTTGTTGTAGGGGCTGCCTGGTGCATCTTGTTAGGAATTAGGGAGGTAATTTGAGAAAAACACTCTTGCATTGTCTAAATGAGGGCCTCTCAACCAGGTCACACCTGGGTCATTCTTTGGGGAGCTGTCCTGTGCACCATAGGATGTTTACCAACATCTGTTGTCTCTATCCACTCTCTCCCCTCCAGATGAAGGTCTCGGACACTGCCAGATGTCCCCTGCAGGGCAAGAATCACTCCCAGCTGAGAACCACAGGTATAGGACATGGTGTAGTACAGCCCAGTCCAATAGATATAGAATGTGAATCACAATTGAGGGCCACTGTGTAATTTACCATTTTCTGATAGCCATATTAAAAAGTAAAAAAAAAAAAAAAAGATAAAATTATTCTTAAACTATATTCAACTTCACCCAATATAACAAAGACATTATCATTTCAAACACACAATCTACATAAAAATTATCAATGATATATTTTACTTTTCTAGATTAGTCTTTGGAATTCAGTGCGCCTACTTAATCCTTATAGCACATCCCCATTTGGACTTATCACTTTCCAAGGGCCCAATACCTACATGTGGTTAGGAGCTACTGTATTGGACAGCGCATGTACAGGATTTTAGAGTGTGCACTTTGGTCTATTGATATCCTCTTGTTTTCTTTCCCTTTGTCACACTTACCTTTCTTGATCTTACTAGTTTTATATTTTTAACCACATCTTGGAGGTGTTCCTATAAATATCACATATCACCTTTTTTATTGCAAGGAGGGGTGGTAAAAATTATTCCTAAACAAGTAGCCCATCTCTAGTTCCTCCAGCCACCTTCATGGACCTAAAACACAACTTTAATTTTGCCACTCTTTCCAGGTACCTCCGATGTGCTCCCCCTACCCACTGCCCAGAGCAGTCTTTATTTTTTCATTACATCGCTGCTCACAGATACTTGCTTTTCTAGAATTATCCCCACTTTCATGCCGACTCAAGGCAGCTTTACTGTCTCCTTGAGTAAACTGCTTAAGTCGTCTATGGGATGGGTCAGCAAGCTTTAATGTGATGTTCTGCAAACCATGTGGACTCAACCAGTATCTGCCAATGAGCACTGGGTCCTTACATAAGGTTAGCTGGTTTACTTATGCTAAAAATAAGCATTCTTGCTGGAACGTGCAGGCCACAGGGGTCTGTTCTTCTTACAGGTCAACGGCTTTGATATGTTATAAAAGGAGACGTTGAGCGCGTCTGCCCTTCTTCCATATTTTCTTCACATTCCATAACCACCCACCTTCTGTCATCTCCACGCCCCTCTGTGTTGAAGCAGACACTGGGGCTGCATTCCAGATGCTCATTAGCAGAGGCCTGGCTTACATCTGGCAGTGAGTATGGTGAAAAGATGTCCCTGACTAACATCCCAGAGAGGATGAATCTGTGATATCGTCACGTCATACAATGGCAAAAACATTCAACTTCTCACTGTTGTTCTACAAATCTTGCTTAGGCTGGAATTTAAAAGTATATTGCTCTGGCGCATGCCAACTAGCTTCATATTTTGTTCAAGTATGTGTCTTCCTGACCATCAAACTGATGTAATTTGTTCACTTGTTCATTATGCAAGGATTTTGTCAGCATCCTTTTGAGGTCTTGCTTCAGCTGCTTTTCTTTGCTTAGTCAACCTCAATAATCCCACAACATATCACACAGCACAGCTGGTGGGCCAGAGGCTGGTGAGTGTGCTGAGCCGACTAACCAGCTTCTGGGGTGGAGCAGATGGAGTGGGTGCCCCCTTACATTTTCTCAGCATTCGCTGTTTCAGTATAGATCAATGGCTTCCTGCTGCACACGTAAGCAGCCGACTAAGGGTCATCTCTTGGCCAAAAGACATGGAGCAGGCCAGAGTGTCAGGGAGCTCATGCTCTGGGAGGTAGCCTTGAGCCAGTGATACATGGGAGTTGGAATAATAAATACCCCAGCTTCTTTGGCTTTGGGTGCAAAAACTCTGAGGCATTTTCCATGCTGGCTCCCAGGTTCCCTAATGGGACTGCGGCCCATTGGCTAAAGTGGAAACTTGACAGTACACTCTTTATTGGATTCTTTTCTCCTCTATCTCATCTGCTTCTTCTCTCTTCCTCTTCTCACATTCCCCATATGACCCCCTTGAACTTGAATCCTAGACTCAGATTCTACCTCTTAGAGAACCCCAGACAAACCACGCTACCTTTCATTAAATAAATGTTTTGTTTCTTGTAAACAATGACCATCAAGATAGATGAGAAAGCGTTAATAAAAGCTGCAAAATAATTTAGCTTATGCTGTGAAAACACGCACAAAAAAAAACATATTTCTGGACTTTAATGTAACTGCAAGAAAGCAAAGAGCCTATACAATTATTTTCATATTTGTTTCTTATATTTGAATTTTTCCTGTGCAATATCTACCAAGGATAAATGGTATGTTTGAGTTCTCCCAAATAATAGCATAATAAGATTTTGCGTAAAAAGTTACCAGTGAGAAGTTTTTCAATGGAAGAGGCTGCAAATTCCTAGACCTAAATACTTCAGTAACCAGTAAAATCTACTGATTTGCTTTTATCTTAAGCTGGTAGGATGCACAATCACAATCCCAAATATTCAGATGTTAATTCTCTTTTCATACATAATGGAGTTTTAGGCTGTCTACCAATCTTCTGCCAAGTAACAGAGGATCCAATGTTAGCGGGCATACACCCAGCTAGAAAAAATATGACGTCACCCAGCCTCCTTTACAATCAGAAATGGCCATGACATGAAATCCTGGGCAATGGGGTGTAAGCAAAAATGTCCTGTTACAACAACAGAGAATTGCTTTAAGAGACAGTCCCTCTCAACTCTGGTGATTTGCCACTCAGGGGACATTTGAAAATGTCTCGAGAGATTTTTGGTTGTCACACCTGGAGGTTGCTACTGACATTTAATGGGCAGAGACCAGCTCCGTGCACAGGATAGTCGCCCATGACAAAGGATGAGTCTGCTCAAAATGGCAATGGCACAGAGATGCTGAAACTCTGAATTAGACATTGGGCTTGAAATGAGAACTCAGAAACAAGTTCTTATGGTTCAAGCTCCACAAAGAATCCAAGTGCCTTTTGCTTCTCTGATATCTACAAAGTAATAAGAGATGATGCTGTCTCATGCTATTAGCCATGGTATTTAAAGTATTCTGAGTCCTCTGTGTTTGCTTAACCTTATTCATGTTCTCCGTCACTCACTAAAGCAGTGGTTCTCATAACTTTCTGGTCTCAGGATCGCTTTAAACTCTTACAAATTATTGAGGGCTCCAAATACTTGTGTTTCTGTGGGTTTTATGAGTTTCTATTTACCAAATTAGTAATAAAAATTGAGAAAGTTTTAGAACATAAGCACACACTTCATTCGCTAGCATGATGACATCATCGCACACCATGTGATCTTGGGAATATTCCACTGTATACTTATGAGAGAATGAAAATGAACACACAAAAATAATTTCTTAATATTGTTATGAAAATAATTTTGACCTCAAGGAACTCCTGAGACTCAAATCCTCAGTTCCTCAGATTATATTTTAAGAACCATAGGACTACAGAACCCACTGTGAGGACCTAGATAGATATTAATAAATATTTTAGTATCCTTTGTGATAGGAAGGGGTCTTTCTCCTAGTAAATATATGCTCATCATTTCTAAGCAGTACAGAGTTTTCTTTACAGCTTCTCTGAAGCCTGAAGAATACACAAATAAGATGGATGGTGTCTTTTAATATTTTTAACATTGAATATGTGTATGGAACTGGCTTCTTCATCTTGGAGATCACATGAAGAAAATAATCAACCATTCTAAATTTCCTCTAATCTGAGGAATCAGGAACCATCTCAGAAGAAGAAGGGGGCTTGTCAATGCTGCCCCTCCATGCAGCTTCCCAGTTTAAAAGTCCTCAGTGTCTTGATTCATTTCAAATTTCTTTCTTTTCTGGGTCTTAGAATGTCTAACGATTACTTAACTTTATCAAAAAGTGGGGGGGTGGTATTTTGTATAATTTTATCAGTTCTTAACCCTGGGGTAATTTTGGTCCACGGAGGACAATTGGCAATGTCTTGAAATGTTTCTGGTTGTCACAACTGCCGGTGGTGCAGGGCAGGTGCTACTGGGTCCTAGTTGGTAGAGACCAGGGATGGTGCTAGACATCCCGCGGTGCCCAGAACAGCCCCTCACAATAAAGGATGATCCAGTTCCAAATGGTCACAGTGCTGAGTGTAACAGACCCTACTTTAGAAAATGTCAATGTATTGTGCTCAAATACCGCACTAAGTCCTAGCGACTCAAAGCGGTAAGTATTATCGTTCCCACTTTGTTGCTCACATGAGGATGGGAGCCTGCCAATGTCAAAAGTGAGTGACAAAACTGAGACTAGACCCAAGGCTGCCTAACTCCAAAGCCTGTACTCCTGAACAATGTGCTATAATCATGGCCCAGAAACCAAGTAAGTTATTGTGCGTGTGCGCGCGCATGCATGGATGCCTGCATGTATGAGTCTGTATGTGTACAAAGAAAAAAGGGGAACGTTTTAAATTATACAGTGCCATTTTTTTCAATGTGCTTAATTTTTAAAATCTTTGTTGAAGTCAAGATTTCCTAAGGAACAGAGCAATGCAGTCAAAGCCATATACTCATGGATGGATTACCAATTTTCAAAGAGTAAGAATATAAGGGAATTGTCTCAATGCTAAAATGCTATCATGTGTAATTCAATCTTTGAGGATTTAGAAGGTTCCTTCAGCCTAAGGGCTCCCAAAATCCCTTTCCTTAAAGAGAGGCTGGTTTCAATACTTTCAGGCATTATTATAAAGCACGCAAAGTGAAACACACAGCATGGGACAGGTGCACTCTCCAGGTAGTAGATCATTCTCAGTAAGACAGGAGATGTAATAATGAATGAAATGATAGAAAACAAATGCGCGACTACAGGACCTACATCAACAGCAGCTGCCTCTAAGTCTAATTATCGTTCATTTAGGAGAACATAAACTGTTTGAGTGCTTAAAATCCACGTATGTGGAAAGCTCCACTGGCCAAACTAGTCAGAAGTCACAGGTTTACCATATGTGGGGCAAAGTGGCAAATACTTAAACCATGCCAGAAACCTGAGTTGCCTTAAGAATATGACCAAGGTTCTATTCTAACCAACCCTAGAAGCTAGGTTATGGCCTGGTATTTTGGAATTGGCCTCCCACGACTTTATTTTTGAGGTCAAAAAATCTGAACCCCAGAAAAAGTGTCTTTTTAAGTCTTTATTATATTTGTTAGGGCCCTGTTTGGAATGGGGTTCCCCCCATTACCCATCTGACCTGTTTCAAGCACGGGTCGATCCCGGTATCGTCATTTCTCTGGCAGAACTTAATACTGAAATCTTGGTCATTTGAAGAGTGTGATTTCTGCCTTGTGAATAAATTGATTCTCCACCAGCCTTTGTGAACCCAGTATGTTCCTATGCAGGGGTAAGATCAAACATTTCAGCAAATAAAAGAAATGAGAAATATTTTATGCTAGATTTACAGAATGCAAGTTTTCCAATAGGGCTGAAGCAATTTGGCAGAAATTAAGCATTGTCTCAAAAAAAAAAAAAAAACCCAAGCAAAACCTTTGAAGAAATGATCTCATCACTCTGAAACTCCCTACAAAAAAATATGTAGATTGCTCATGATTATATTTAATGTTCAGCTGGAGGATCCATCTCAGCGCGGGCTAGACAGCCTCTCAGATTTAACTCGTTTTAGACATTAACAAGCTGTGGACCAGAGGGAAAGGCTTTTCCTTCTCCAGTCTCCTCATCTATGAAATTAATAAGTTTAATTCTCCAAACAATAACACCTTTCAACATTGTTGACTTCAAGTAGATATTGTGCTTCTTATTTGTAAATATTAGATTGAAGAGCAGCTCTGTTAATTTCAATAACCCTTACATTTAAAGTACAAAAGTTCAGGTAGATATATAGTTTATTTCCTTCAAAATTTTGCAAAGTAGAAGCTAATTCCCTCAGATAAAGCAAGTAGACATTTTTAAAAACAGATGGAGGTTTCAAAATGGTCCCCTGCCTATGACTTTCAGATGACAAAGCAGTGTGCAAGCCAATATTTGAAGTGTAAGCATGGGGGGCAGGGAGGCACCCTGACTTTATCCTTCTTTTCTAGATGAGATTTGGAGAAAATATTCCCTTAAACCTTTGTCTCAGCATCTCCCAAATAGGAATCAGAATATTTACCTCATAAAGTTGCTCTGAAGACCCGCATGAGCTGAGGTTGGCTCAAGGTAACATCTCAAGATGTAGCCTTAAAATGTTAATCATTTTATTATTCACAGAGTATCTTGCCATTCTGGCACGTTTCCTAGCAGTTTAAAATGTGAAGTGGAACAAAATAACAGTGGATCACGTTTTTGTGAAAGGATGTAATAATCCCCAATTTAGGAAGGTAAACATGGGTGACGCCCATCTGGATATGCAAGAATGGAGCCACTGTGATTTGCCCTTCAGCTGACCTTCTGTTTTTATTTCTTTTGAAGTTCTGCCTTCAAAATAATAAAGAAAGCGATGAAAAATGAGCCTTCTCCTACTGAGAGAATTAAGAAATGAACTATGATTTCAGAGTTATTTTATTGTCTTTTGTGGAGCTCCTAATATAGATTGCTTTTGCTTTTTATGCTGGGACATTATCTTATTTATATATTTATTTATATTTATATCCCTAATGCCTGGCACTTATTGGGTTTGCAATAAAAGATAACTAACTGTAAGTATATTATCTTTCTCTGCCCAAGAAGCCCGTTTAAGTCATCATAGTAGAAAGAATTTAATTAGAGTGGGAAGAATCCTTAAAATACGTATCTTCAAAATACTATAATATATAATACATGAGGATTAGGGAAGTATTAAACCTAAACTTACATCTCTTCTTTCCCAAGTTCCATCAAAGTGTTGTTTGGTGTTCAGAGGGTACAAAGCAAGGAATAAAATGCACATGTGGAAATCACTTTCAATTAATTCTATTAAGTAACTTCCTTCTCCTGTGACCATTTTTTTTTTTTTATTTTGAAGGACCACGTGTTGCTATTTCTTTTTTACACTCGCTCTTCCAGTCCGCATAGACCGTCTCAGGTAGCTGCCCACTGATTTGCCAGTCACTCCCTGGCAGCTTCCAAATTTCCCTGACAAAAACAGAAACAACTCAAACCTCCACCAACCCTTCTCTTTTCTAGTTCTACATCCAGTGTTTCTCCCCATGTCAAACCTCAAGAAAAATTTGAGATGGGAATGACCATCTGAGAAAATATCCTGCGTATCGAACCAATTTCTGGTTCTATTTCTCTGATAAAGCAGTGCCAGGAAATATGACATGTGCAGGTAAATGAAGGGGGGAGGGAAGGGCAACATATGAAGTGGGGCGCAGTAAATGTGGGCTTCTTTAGTTAGTAAAACAGGGCTGGACTCAAGAGTAAACGCTCAAGACATTTTTGAAAAGCAAGGGTTACAAGAAAACCTGAGCCGTACCAGCCTCACGTTCTTTGGGGTCAGCTGGGCAGCAGAGTCTTTGGCCTGTCCAGAAAACCTAAAAATAGCTTATGGCTCTGCATGATGCCCTCTAGGTAGTGACTAGCCAATATGGCATGTCACAACGGTTCCACTGCAGTGTGAAAACAGATGTTTGAATTCCCAAGCGAAGAATCTGCCTAAACTCTGGATGCTCTCCCTTTGTGGCAATCCCACCTTCCATGGCAGCAGGAGAAACAGGGGAATGGTAAAGGGGTTAGAGAAACAAAAACTCTGCCTCTTACAGGCCATCACTTCTCAAATTTAAATGTGCATGGGAATCACCTGGGGATCTTGTTGATTCTGCAGGTCCGGGTTGGGGACTGAGGTCCTGCATTTCTAACGATCTCTCATGTGGTGCTAATGTTGCTGGTCCATGTCCCACACCTGGAGGAAGATAATGGAGTATTTCTAAGTAGACCTGGTTCTTCAGTCCCTTCCCTTTGATTAACCAACTGGTCCACTGAGCAATGTGAGTTTACAGAAGTAGAAATTGAGACACCAAAAGGCCTAGGCGAGCAGGCATCGAGTGGCCTCTAACAAACTTTCTCCTCTTTCTTACGGAGAGAGCCCCTCAGCATCTTTCCCTCCTGTCTTATTGGCCAGAACTGGGTCACAGGACCATACTTAAGCTATACGGGAGGCTGAAAAAGATAGCATCTGCTGTTTCCAGACATTTTCGGGGGCGGAGCAGACTCTGCCATTAAGAAGAAGGGGAAGGCAAACGGTTGCTGGTCAGGTAGCCACCTACACAGTGGGTGTCAGAAACCTCAGTTTATCACCCTGCTACTCAAAGTGTGGACCAGAAGCGTCGCTGGTTGTTAGAAATGCATCATCTCATCTTGCCCCAGACCTGCTGAATCACAGTCTGCATTTGAGCAAGGCAATTACTGCACACCTTACAACTGGAGACATGTTGCTCTAAGTAGATGATTCTCAACCTTGGCTAAACATTAGAATCACTTAGGGAGCTTTTAAAAACCCTGATGCATAGACTACACCCTAGAGCAATTAAATCCGAACCTCTGGAAGTGGGATCCAGGCATCGGTAATTTGTAAGTCTCCCCAGGTAGTTTCAACGTGCAACCAGAGCTGAGAACCCCTGCTTCACAGGTATATGGAGTTGAAATGTCAGGCCAAGGACTTGGCACTCATTGAATGGAAAACAGAGGGAGGAGCCTTGTGGATTCTGAGCTGCAAATTGCATTTTCAGAATCGTACATTACAAGGATGATTCAAATAATTGCACCTTAATCAACTCCGACAAGGCAGAGACTAGCCATTGCAAAAGTCACCTGGGAGGTGATCGCCGTACTTCTCAAGATGACAATATATTCTCTGTCAAATCCCCCACTTTGTAGAGAAACTAAGGGGGCCCGTTCTGTGTGCTGGTGGGTGGATTTCTTGGCAGTGGTGGCTGATGTCCAAGGGCTGGCAAAGGTGCCCAAACTAGATTTGAATGAGGGAGAGCGAGTAGAGCACATCTAAGACAAATTCTTTAGGGGAGGCTGAGTGGAGAAATCCAGGAAACAAATAGAAATGTCCAAAGGCAGGAGAGAGAAGCAATAGTCAGGAGCTGGAGGGGTAGTAAGAACAGAGACTGAAATAAAAGTCATGGACAACATCAGGGTATCTTGATTTTGCCATAACGGGCAGGCAGTTTTGTGAAATGGAACGTGAGACCAAATGAAGTGTACAAAGTTAGATTTTCAATTATGTACATTCTACTGGTGGAATCAGCAGGTATCGCACAATGTCATTTACATGCTAATTCTCAGTAAATTAGGAAACTCCATCTGTTTGAGCCTTTCATCCTAATCAGGTGAAGTTTTACTTTATCTATAAAGTCAAAGATTTGACAAAGAAGACACTGTGTTCCTTTTACTAACCCCAGAAATTCAGGTTTCAGAAGGTGAGTGTTAATGGGTTGTATGAAGGTATGTTGGAGTCTCTAGCTCTATGACCTCAGAATGTGACTTTATTTGAAGATGGGGTCTTTACAGAGGTAGTCAAATTAAAACGAGGTCATTAGGATGGGTCCTAACCCCATATTACTGGTATCCTTCGAAAACAAGGAAATTTGAACAGAAACGCACACAGGGAGAACACAATGTGAAGGTGAAGGCAGGGGTTACATTTATGCTTCCATAAGCCAAGAGATGCCAAAGATGGCCGGCAAAACCCGGAGAGAGGCATGGAACTGATTCTCCCTCACAGCCACCAGAAAGAACCGGTTCTGTGGACACCTTGATCTCAGACTTCTAATCCCCAGAACTGAAAGATGATCATTTCTGCTGTTTCGGCCACTTAGTTTGTGCTGCTTTGTTATAGCAGCCCTAGCTAACGAATACAATGAGCTATAAGGGAAGATAACATAGATAATAGAATTAAGTCCTGGCAAGTTTAGTTGTTGTAAAATTAAGATAATGAAAGGAAACGATAACTATTAGTGGAGAATATGCTTCATGAGGAAGGATGTGAGAAAGCATTTTTTACAGGTTTTTTGGTGACGAATCAGGCTTGAGTGGGTAGGTAATTCATTCTAGAACAAACAAGCAAAATATTTGCTTGGAACTTTTTTCAAGAAGAGCTATGATGAAAAAAGACCCTCAGAAAATATGAAAAACAGTCCTTTCTGACTAGAAATGTGGAACATTTTTAACCTTGAGGCAATTTATCATTGAGTTTACTAAAGAAGATAATAGATTCCGAAAAGCTGAGGGGGGAGGGGTAATAGAAGGAGTTGGGAAAGGAGGCGGAGGGAGCCAAGTGGATGAATAAGGGAAGGAAGAAGAACAGAGAATATCAACATGTATTGCATAACCAGTTCTTGAAAAATGTGTCGGCAAGGGCCGGGCCAGCTTCAACTGGCAAATAACTGGCCAAGCTCCTCTGGGTAAGGGAGACAATGATACCAAGTGCAGTGTGAATAGCACATGGCTTTACACATTTGAGGAAGACATTTCAAGGGCATTGAGTTTGTGAAAACGCACAATATCCCAAAGCTAGAAAAAAATGCGGAAAACCATGGCAAAACTAAATATATTGGCCTAATTGTAATCAGCCAGAAGTTCCTTTTAAAAATCATCCTAGTCAACCTTTTGAAGTTAGGAATCTGAGAGTGTGACTCTGTAATTTAGCAAAAAATGGAGCAAATACTCTGATTTTTAAAACTTTCTTGGTACTTGGTCTTTGTTCTGTTGGTATGTATAATACAAAATTAAGTCGGGGTCTACCATATTTGTTTGAGACTGGAGGTACAAAGGCTTTTGGATAATCTCTCCTTCCCATACATACATAGCTACAATGAAAAAAAGTGTATGATGACGTGTCAAAACACAGGAAGGAAGACAAGGTTGGAAAATGTGGTGAAGCAGAACAAGGAAGAAGGGCAGTCCTCATACACTGAACCTTTTAGGTGATCTACCAACGAATAAGTATTTACTGAGCAACGACTCAGAGAATGAGTCTGTGCTGGACTCCATGTGGGACAAAAGTTTCTGATGGGACACTGAAGAGGCTCATACAACTGAGAAGGTGATAAGAAGGACAAACCTAGAGAGATATCTAGAAATACAAGCCAGTTTGTGAAGCATGTCCTCTGATGGTATAAACAATGCATTAATTCATTTCAAATTCACTCAACAATATTTACAAACCCTATGTACACTGTTCTAGTTTTAGAGAACTGGCTTAAAAGAAACAAAGCAGTTGCCCTCATGTAGTTTAGATTCAGTGGAGACAGCGTAGAAGAGGAAAGGCAGGCAATACATACATAAATAATGCATACTATGTAAATGTTACAAGGAAAAATAAAGCCAGGTCTCTTAGTCATTTTGGGCCGATATAACAAATACCACCGACAAGGAGTTCCTGGAATCTTATTTGAACCAACGGGACTGAGGCTTGCCCCATCCAATCAGAGCTGTGCAGCTCCAACCAATCAGAGCGGCCTATCGAGACAGTGCCTTTGGACCAATCCAACTGTGAGGATTTGGGGTCCGCATTTGCATGAAGGCTGATGAGTCTGGGACCAGGGGTAGGGAATTCTGTCCACATAAGCCAGCTGCCCTTTGGCTCAAAGAGCTCACTGTCTCTTTCCACTGAAGGCTGCATCTCCCTGGCTGAGCTGAAACACCAAAATGGCTCGCTGGAGCAGAGCAGAGCAGAGCTGTGTATCTGAAGAGGAGCTTGGCCCCAGGGCTGCCTCACCGCCATGCTGCGACACAATTCAGCTGCTTTGCACTGAATAAAGTCTCCTTCTTTACGGCACCCCACACTGGGGATTCCAGCTGGCGCTCAGTTGGCACCAATGACCAAAGGTTGACAAGGCTTCAACATATGGCTTTGGGAGGGGGGCACAAGCATTCAGTCTCAGCACCAGACAACAAGACAGGGGAAGGAAGCAGAGGTAATGCTGTTCTGGTACACGGTGGGCAGGAGAGACCTCTCTGAGAATGGGGACATTTGATGAGAGATTTGAGAAAGTAAAGCAGTGAGCCACGTTGATATTTGGGGGAAAAGCATTCTAGGCAGAGGGAAAAGCATGTGCAAAAACCCTTAGATGGGAACATGTATAGATATTTGAAAAAAAGCAAAGGAGCCACGGTGTCTAGGGAGTGATAAGAATAGAGGTCAGAGAGATGTCAGACGAGGGTCGGAGTGCATGGGCCAAGGCAAGAGATACGGGTGTTATACTGATTAAATGCGAGTCCATTGCAGAGGGTTCAGCAAGAGTGATGGCGTGCTCTGTGTTACCTTTTAAAAAGGAAACTGACTGCCCACTCTGTCCTTCAACAAACTTTTTGAAATCTCTACTCTGTGCCAAATACGTAAGCGTATAAGAAGTAAGAAACACTCTCTGCCCCATTATTATTGCTATCACATATCCTTAGCATCAGGATTGCCAGCAGCAGGCCCTGGCTGCTGTGGCTCAGTGCATTGAGTGCTGGCCTGCAAACCAGAGAGTCACCGGTTCAATTCCCAGTCAAGGCACATGCCTGGGTTGCGGGCCAGGTCCCCAGTGGAGGGTGTGTGAGAGACAACTCAAACACACTGAAGTTCCTCTCCCTCTCTTTCTCCCTGCTTTCCCCTCTCTCTAAAAATAAATAAAATCTTAAAAAAAAAAAAAAAAAGATTGCCAGCAGCAGCTCTCTCAACACTATCATCACTACCACCATTACGATCATCATCATTCTCAAGTGCTGTTACTATATAACCGGTGCTCCGCGCACTTCCCCGAGAGTAATAAACTGCGATCCCACCCATTTTTTCCAGGAGAGCTTGGTGCACGGGGTCAGTTCGATGTGCATCTGACCACCATGTAGCAACCAGGGCTCACAAAGTGATTTGAGCTGTGAGGGGGCCCACGAGGCCAGGCCACATGCCGGTGCAAATTGGCCGAGCCGTACCCACCTGAGCAGCCTCCTGTCACGGGCCCACTTACCGTAGGTAACACAGTGTCTCAAAAAGGCCCACGTCCCCGCACGCAGACTCACAGTTTCTTGTTTTGGCCTCCAATGAAGGTGGGGTTCTTGGAGGGCTAAAGCAAAGGAGTCCCTTCTTGGGGGGACTCCTATGCTAATATGAATATAGCAAACTGCGGCTCATTATGCTACCGTTGGATTCTGGGGTTACTCTTATTTTCTGGAATTTAATTTCAGAACATAAATTTCTTCTCCAAGAAATAGAAAGGACCCTGTTTCTAGAATATCCTGTTTATCGTTTCCTATATTATACTGTATTTACGTGACTGGTCCCCTACTAGGTCCTAAAATTCCCAAAGAAAGAGATCACCTGTATTCACATCTGTATGCCAATAACTTATTCGGGATCTGGCAGATAGTAGGTGCTCATTAAATCTTCATCGAAATAAGTTGTATTCCTGCTTCCTCCCCCATAATGACAATCGCATTTTCTATGGTAGGACTTCGCTATTGAAGAGTACAAAGACACTGTGGTAAAAAGGAAGCAAAGTTATTTCAAACCAAGCACTACTAATAGAAAGGGAGGTGAAAGGAGAGGAGGAGGAGGAGGAGGAGGAGGAGGACATGGTAGTTAATGTTTTTTTCTTTCCAAGATGCTAATACCTGTTATTCAGTTGACAGTTTCCTCTATAAACCCTATCACTCATGTAAAAGTTCTTTCTGGAAGCAGATCAAAAGCTTTGAAGTAAGGCTGTCAGCAACAGTATTATAGCTATGACTAGAATGCAACGTGAATGCTAGATTACTCATGATGAGAAAGATAGCGGTCCCGATGCTGCAACAGAAATGAAAGTCTAAGAGCCTGCAAGAAAGAGTCAAAAATGGCACCAAGAGACTGCAAGTTTTCGCCCCACAGCGACAACTATCCCTTGACTTTTAACAGTTTCTGCTTTGTTTTGACCGAAATTAAAAAATATATGGAAAAAGACATAAACAGAAAAAGGTCCATGAAACAAATAGAGATATTACAGGAGCCAAAGTATGAACAACATCATTTCAGGAATAATCCTTCAATAAAAAGGAAAAAAGAAAGAATGTTTCTAATTAGAGCCCTCAAAAAAAAAAAAAAAAATTGGAAGCACACTGTCTTTTTTTTCCCCAAAGATGAGCCCTGTGATTCATAGCAGTGTTAATTATCAGGGAAAAACCTGTAAGCAGAGGGGACTTCGCCCAAAAGCCATCCCCACGGTAGGTGCCCTCAAGTCATCCTTAATTAGAAAAAAGGTCACAGGTGTCACAATATAAACTGGGAATCTGGGATCGAATCACAAGAAGGGAGGTGTCTAACCTCCAACCTGCTAATCAAACCCAGTCGTGCTTTGGAGCAAATCTTAACTCCGAAGTTATACTTAAGGTTAATACGGCCTCCAATGACTTGTATGGATGAGAAATATCTCACACTGGGAGCAGACGCTCTAAATCATTCTAAACAGAAATGGCTTGTTGACCCACCACAATGTACACTCAAATCACCAAGCTGAAGAGAGCCGGAATGGGACCCTCACTAGGAATTACTGGGGTGGAGGTACTTTTCTCCCAAGCCCCCTACACTCCATGTTATTTGCTGCCAAAATTCAAATCCAAGCAATCTGCCTGGGCTATGATGAAGCCTGACCATCATGACACTTTAGAGGGGGCGGCAGCATAACCTTGAGGCATTATTTATTGTTGGTATTTGCTCATTTCCCCCAAAGGCTGCGGTTTAGCCATAACATCTGGGCCTCATCGTTGACTGGAAAGCTTGTGAGAGCCCTCATGCCGAGTGAGGCAATGGAAACAGAAAATGATGTCGGAGGATTGTCAACAGGCATTTGGACATTGCCAAATGTCATGTTCTTTTCCAGAGAACACTGAGGATGCAAATAAAAATCAAATAACACTTCTTCTTGGCAAAAGAATGGGCTCAATTTGCTTTTGTTTTCTTCTATCTTGCTTTTAACTTGAACCGGGCTGCAGAGGGTTATGAAGAGTATCAACTCCGGTTGCTCTCCTAAGATGAAGAGCTTTAGTTAAAGTTTGAAAAGGAGAATTGTTACTTCCAGGAAGAAGCCTCCCACCATGGATAATTCTAGAGATATTAACTCCCTCTCCCTCCAGATCAGCTGCTTTGGGGATTTACTGGTGCCTGTCTCTCTGCCTCTGGCAGCTTGTCCCCTCTCGCCGCCATAGCCACTTTTCAGCTGACGTGACAGATCTTCATTCTCCCTCCCATGGAAGAGGTCAGAGATGGTAACCGCTCCTCTGAAACATCAGAGTCCCTCATGTTTCAGCAGTTTCACTCCCATGACCCCCTGATGGCCAGTGGTGGTATGAGGTGGGGATGGAAGGGGGGAGACGCTTCTACCTTACTCCTGTATCATCCATGCCCTTCGTCCTTTATGATGAGGTCTTCTTTCTGTCAACTCTTCTTCCATTTCTGCAGGCGATTTGAAGTGGCTAAGGCCTCAGTCCCTTTGTCCGGGCCGAGCGTGCCCTCCGTCTGCCTGGATTGCCTTCCCCTTCCTTCTATGTCCAAACTGCTCTCATCCTGCAAGATGAGGCTCAAGTTTCACTTCCTTGCATTGCGAAGACCGTGCTCTCCTCCAGGACAATGTACGGGGCTCCTTCCCCACATCAGACTCTTCCCACTTCGCTCCCTATAACCACTGATTCATTTACCTGTGTCAACCAGGAGGCCCCAAGTTTTCTAGAACAGGGGATCGATCTTCTCTGCTTTTCTAGTCCCAGGCTTAAACAGAACAGGTGTTCAATAATTATCTGCTCCACAAATTAGGAGTTCACTGTGTTGTAAAAACAAATCAACTAAACCATCAGACCTATACTCTAGGAACTAAGAAACCAGCCTATTTCAAGGTCTCAGTCCTGAAAAACAGGAATAGGCCCGTCCAACTTCAGAGCAGGGATCAGCAAGTCCTCAAAGGTGGGAAAAGAATAGTATAATCTAAAAGAGGGGTGGGCAAATTTTTCTGTCCTATGGTTTCTATTTCAAGTAGTCAGGTCTGCTGTTGCAATGTGAAGGGAGTCACAGACAAAACATCAACAAATGACTGTGGTTGTGTTCCAATAAAACATTATTTCCAGAATCAACCAGCGCGTTGGATCCGACCCTCAAGACGCAGTCTGCGATCCCTGATCTATAGCTCCGAATAATTCAGGAGCATTGAGCTTAGTGTGTGGTAAAAAGGAAGGACTGTTGTGTGATATTTAGGACGCTTAATGAGAGTTGGAAAGAGAAAAAAGCCTCAAAGCACACTCAGAAGAGAACATTAGGGGATGACACGCATTGTCAAAAAGATATATGCTCATCATTCGAGCCAAATGGTTTTAACAACCATGAACTAGACCACAGTACCACTCTCCGAGTGAATCGGAGTTTACTAGTGACACTAGCAGTCCGTAGGGCAAGAAGCAGAATTTCCGAGAGAGATAATAGTAGGAAGAGTCCGATCGATCCTTCCTCCATTATATAATTTTCTCCTTCCTGTTTATCACACTTGAAAAAAGAAATCAAAGCACCACCTTAAAAATATTTTTAAAAACCAAAAAAGAGAATGCTCTTAAAGTCATGCATGTTCCATTTAGCTCTTTTTTTGACAGCAATAGTTCCTGTTCAAGTCTTTCGTTGTTCAGCATTATTCTTTTTCTAATAACGAATTTCCAGAAAACCAGCAATCGATGAACAAATATCTATTAAACACTTAGTGCAGGGCAGTCATAGCACTCGGCGCAATGACAGAGCGTCTCAAAAACTGTTTGATCTTTCAGAGCAGGGGCCAAATCTGGCCTGCTGCCTGTCTTTGTAAATAAAATTATATTGGAGCACAGCCGTTCACGTTCATTTACAGATAGTCTATAGCTGCTCTCATGATCCAAGGGCACGGTCGAGTAGCTGTTGACAGAGGCAGTATGGCCCAGAGAACCTAAAATATTTACTCTTTGGCTCTTACAAAAAGTGTTTGTCAGTCCCTGATCCAAAGCAAAGACCCCAAACCACATAAATGTCCATCAGTAGGGGACATGTGGAATAAAACAAAGGGCCGCTAATCTATAATTAATTTTTATATTATAAAATGCTATGAAGCCCTTGAAAACAAGGAAGCATGTGTACAAGCAGAGGTATGAAACTATCTCCAAAGTATGTTAAGTGTAAGAAGTTGCACACAAATAGTGTACCACAATTTGTATATACATCTACACATATATAAAGAAAGAGATGCATGCTTACAGATGCTTGTGACATCACAAGAAAAGTGGAAATATATGCAAGAAATTGATATCAGTTGTTGCCTCTGGGTCAGTAAAATGTTAGGCTCAGAATTGAAATGGGAGGGGGAGAGTTTTAAAAGGCACACGCTGTTTTGGACCATCTGAATACTTTTTAATCTTGCGGACGTAGGATCTGGTCAACATTAGTAAATCTATAAAAATAAAGTAATATTTAAAAAATTGATACATTAAATAAAATCAAGGCTGGCTATTACCCGAAAGGAAATAAACATATTTGGCCAACCCAAATTTCCTACCAGCTTTGGACAAAAATACATTAGCCATTCCAACTTTCTCTCTCCACCTCCATCTTTCATGAGAAAGTAAGGAAGCTGCAGGTGGCCTTAGTCTCCTTGGTAGCAAGGCATTGGCTATCCAACCCGAAAACCAAGAACACAACATCCCGATGCCCAAGCACAGCCAGCAGGGCGAAGCAAAGGCCAATGAAAGCCCGTGGCAACTGCCGCTGGAAGAGGGAAGCCCTGGGACAGGGCTGCTAGCACTGAAGCTGCCGAAGCAGGGCCCTCGGCGCGTCCTTGGACAGGCCGCGGGCCACGTGAACACTGCCCCACCCCGAGGACCGGAGGAGGGAGAAGGGTCTCTGAGGGAGGCCAAGGAAGCAAGGGTGGCAGGGGTAACGCCTCAGCCCAGGACTGGCCCGGGCCTGAACAGTCACAACCACCACCCCAAAATGCGGGTCAACTGCACCGGGAGGACCGATGAACAGGTGTGCATGTAATTCTTTTAAGAACATGCCAGAAATTATGGAAAATGGAAATTGCCTTTCAAAAACAATTTGAAAGTGCAACTACCACAGTACCTTGGAGAACTGCCCTCATGCCTCCAAATCTTTGAATGTGAAACAAATCTCGGAGCCTGAACCATCAAGTCTAACATTTTTTAATGGAAATGGTATAATCACTGATCCATACATTCTTTGAGTGTTCATGGATACATTTTTAAAAGCCTATTATCATATACTTGATGTGTCAAGAAAACACATTAGAGCCACTGACTCCACACAATGGGATTATTTGGAGTTACTTCCTTTCAAAGTGAAAATAACTTTATTGTACTTGAATATTAGGAAAATATAAACGACATAGAAAACTATAAAAAGATAAAGTTGGCAAACCATCTCAAGTTCCATACTCAGGGAATATTTCATAATTCACTCTCTAATTCTCACAAAGGAGACAAAGCAACTTCTTTATGATACCTATCTAACAATTTCAAAATAGAAGTGTTCAACCCTCAGCGATTCTGAAGTAAAATCCCTTCTTTTCTGCCACTGCAATACCAACAGCGACCTTCACTCCGGCTCCCACCTTTGAAATGCAATGTCACTCAAGGTTCGCTGCCCATTTTGAGAACAGCAAATCTAATTACTCAAGACTTTTGCAAACTCACGCCATCCAGAAAAAGTTAATGCCTTTATGTTAATGTGATTCACATTCTATTTTTGGAACTTTATTAGTTTGAACACATGCCAGCAGTTATATTTCTAATTTAATGGCCTAATTGTGAAATTTCTGTCATGTGTATTGGACTAAGTTCTGCTTTGGGGAAAAAACCCACAACAAATAAACGTTATTTTAAAAAACATGACCATGGAGTACCTGAGATAAATGTGTCCTTACTTAGGACCACATATTAATACCATATGTAAAGACATCAAGGGAAGAGAGAAGAAAATACTCTTTTATCAGAAAACTCATAAGAAAACAAAAAAAAAAAACGATATTAAGACTATATGTTCTCTGAAATAAGTTCCTTCAATATTAAAATTCCTTGAAAGAATTAATTACCGTTGTAATTAAGTGAGCTAAGAGTTGGAATCCCCACTCAGTGAAAAAAATCTTAAAAGAACTCAATTCAATAATAATAAAGATGTTCGGGAATATAAACAACATGGGTCACAGAGCAGGCATTATGAAAATGTGTCATGCAAAAAACTAAATATTATTGTTCTTCTCAGCTCATTTTCAATTTTATGAAATCCCACAAGATGTACATAATCAGAAGCACATTAATGGGAAGAGAAAGCATTTCTCTCTTTCTTACAGGCTTGCATACACATGTAAGTACACAGCCACTGATTAATCAGAAAGACATTCCCATGAGCCATGACAATAATGCCTTTATACAAAGACTAGAAATATACTTTGCATATATTCATCCTCTATAATAATTAGGGACTTGATTACAGCTACTAGTTCCTAATTTTGTATCACAATCGAAATCTAAAGGAAATTGGCACAAATTCACATTTCTGTTTACACATTAAATCGAGGTTCAGTTAAATTATGGAACAAATACTGGTATTCTTGGTTCACCCTGTAACTGAAACATAATACCGTTTGATAAGTTATTGTTCATTGGCTTAGAATGATTTCTTGCGGGCCTTATTTCCTGTAACATGTCCCTGAGTATTCTTAGCTTTGACAGGCCATCTTTATATTCTAGAGATCTAAAATACTGGGTGTTAAAGGTCGCAGAGAGTAAGATGCAGCCCCAAACCTACCGTCTTATAAAATATTTTGTTGGCATTTATCATTGGCAACAGAAAAATCATATGAAGTCTAAAATGTGCCTTTATTCCAAAAAAAGAAAAGATAGCAAGAAGAAACAGTAAACCAGTGTTTGGTAAAACTAAGGGACATTTCCAATATACAGAGAGAGGAAAGAACACAGCTTCCAGTGAATTAACTGTATCTATTTGGGGAAATAATCTTAAAATTTATTATTTTCACTATTAAGTTATTCTGCCTTTCTGTTTGCTTGCTGATCATTATCAAAGAGACAAAATTTTAATACTAGCTATATCTCTGTGAAGTACTTTCCAGCCAGAATTTTTAAAACATATTCAGAATTATATTGATTATCATTGCAATACAAAATTCCTAGAAGAAATAGATATATTCATTACTGAGGTAGTAATAAAAAATAGAAGTTAATGTTTTAGTTGGATTAAATCAAGAGTCCCTAGTCACTTCAGTAGAGTATCTGTTATTTGGCTTATCCAAAAGAACAATTTCTTTTACAAAGTTCAGGTTTTATAATGTATTCTTTTTCAGTATTGACACTGCTACAAATGTCCTCCATTTTCCTCTTTCCCCTCCTCATAATGTGTTCTTGAAAAAAAAAAATACATCAGAGTTTGATATTTATTATCTAAATAGAGTAAAACTTCTTCACAAAACCTAATTATGCATATGCCAAGACTATTTCACATTGTGAAGAGAAGAAAACTGACTTCTAGCACTCTTGGAGGAATAAATCAGACATTATGACTTGTAACACGCAGCAACATTTTAAAACAGCATTAGATCAATTTCATAGATGCTTCATCCGGCCTTCCAGTCTTGTACCCAGGCCAAAAGCACAGCTTCTGGAAGCATATGTTGTAAATCAGATGACAAGTAGAATATGGCATTCAAAACAATCCCAACTGCCCTGGCTGGTGTGGCTCAGTGGATTGAGCGCTCACCTGTGAACCAAAGGGTTACTGGTTCAATTCTCAGTTAGAGTACATGTCTTGGTTGCAGGCCAGGTCCCCAGTAGGGGGCATGCGAGAGGCAACCATGACATCGATGTTTTTCTCCTCTTCCTCCCTTCCCCTCTGTAAAAATAAATAAATAAAATATTTTAAAAACAAACAAACAACCTCACCAGTGATTCTAGCACTCACTCCTGGCCACGTCCCGTGCCCTACAGGACTGGTTTGATGGAGCAGGTGTCTAGGGATGACCCTCTGGCCAGTCCCCACTGCCTCCTGGAGAATTTTCCCAAGACTTGTCTCTGGAGGAGCAGATTTATCAAAGACTGTGATGTTGGTATACAGGAGTAGAATCAGTAAGCAGATTAAAGTGCACAAGATACTTTACCAGAAAATAAAGATATCTCAGAGTACAACTATACCATGCATAGTAAGGAAATGGATACAGAGTTGCCCAATTTTCCTGGTAGCTGTGCTGGAAGCAAAAGTCCCAGTCTCTTCCTAGTTCACATGAGCAACTATTCCAGAATCTTAAGGGCCAGTTTGTCCCCAGTTGCTATTTCCCCCTTAATTTCTGTGGATGTGCCCCAGGTCAGAAATATTTTTAAGAGCATCTTCAATTTTGGAGGAATGGCATCCTATTCTTTGGGTGCCTCAGGCTCACAAACCAGCTTCGGAAAATTTCCAGAGACAAGATATGGCCTGAACTATCCCAGCACCATGTTCTTGCTTTTATGCTGTCCCTGTATCTCAGGGGACTAGAAGTCTGGGAGCTACATTTTCCAGACTCCCTGCCCTCCCAGTCCAGGGTGAATGCGCACGAATGAGACACACTCTCCTCTCGAGGCACAAGAGACACCGAAGCCCAGTATGATGGTGGCGGGCGGGTGTCTTTGCTTTGGCAGATGCGCAGCGGAAGGTCACCAAGATCGTCAGTGATGTTTCTTAATTTTACTCTCTTCCTCATATCTACGGGGCTAGCTGAAATCCTTTCCAATTCTTCGGTAAACCTGGAACTCATGTATCAAATCGCTTTCTTCTTGAAATATCTAAGGGCTTTCTGTTTCTCCAACTGAATCCCAGTTACCACAGAATGGCTAAGTCATAACCAGGGTTCGTTGTTGGTGGAAGGGCCAAAGAGAATGAACTGGATTCCATAGGAGTAACTGAGGTACCAACAGCATGCAACTGACAAAGGTTCAAAAATAAGAGTGAGCTCAACAGCAGCAAAAGCAACTGTGAGTGGGGACGCCGACTCACGGCGGGATATCAGAGGCAAGATTCTAGTTCCTGGAAGAAACAGGGTTGACTTGGTTTGAACCTGACCTCAAAATCTAATGTTGATATTTGATATTCCCCTTCACCCCAGGCACAAATTCAGCGCAAGCAAGACAGAGATTGTGTGTGAAACCAATGCAGTGGTGCCTCTTGTCTCCTAGTTGGGGATGCAAGAAAGAAGGATATAGTTTTAATGAGGCCAAGGTGCCCCTAGACACCGGTGGCAATAGTGCAGGACATTTCCTGGGTGGTGAGAAAATCACCTGGGAAAATGCTGCTTTAATCTCCGACTCACTATTGTTGTTTTTGTCAGAGAGCTATCAGAAAGGACACAGGTCATGTCCTTTCCCCCTCAAGTTTCCCGCATCCTACAGCTCGCCGTCCCTTTTCGCTCTCTTTGCAGAATCTCTGATCAAATTAAGGAAGGTTTCTTGTTAATTCAAGGCGAGATAAAAGCAATACACAGACACTCATTTAAACTCTCTAGAACTCGGTTTCTCTTCCACTTAACCATGATGATAATTCTATGAATCAGGGGTTTTGTGAAGACTGAATCAAATATTATATGTATTAAGAGCTTTATAATGTAAAGTATTGGCAGTACAAATCCCTTACTGTCATATCCATACAATGAGCATTATGCAAAGCCATGCACTAAGCAAAGGAAGTTGAGACCTTTAGAACAGAAATGGATTGCAAAGCATAACAAAAGCCAAAATTAAAAACAAAGCTGTTTTGTTTCTTTAAAAATCATATCACTAGCCAAAACTGTTTGACTTTCAAAGTCACGGCTTAGAGCATGCTCAAACAATTTCTACAATGTGGAAACATTTGTGGAACTTGTGGGAAAACACAATTTCCAAAGGCTTTACTCAGAACAAACCCACGAGAAATAACAATGTCCACATCATCACAGACATACACACCAGTGCACACCCAATCCGGCCCACCCAGAATGCAGGCCTTAGAGCAATTGGTGACAACGCTGATAAACAGCATTTCATCAACAAATCTCTGTGAATTAGCTCAAGATTTCTTTAAACATATTCAATTGCCATGTTTGCAACATGGCCTCTCACTTTCTGTTTCTCTACAAATGGACCCTGAGACAATAATCCAAGTGTGAATAGTTTATCAGGGAAGTGAGTCAGGGAAGAGAAAGAAATCAACAGACGAGTGTTATCAAACAAGTTACTTCTGGGGACACTGGAGCCCAATCCCATGGGGAGCGCTGAGAGACAGCACAGCACACGTTGAGGGACTAGGAAGCTGGAACAGCTACCCCCAACTCCCCCACCCACCGCCAGCTGCGAGCTGCTTTCAGAGCCTTAACCTCCCCAGCAAGTCTCATGGGCAGGACAAAAGCCCTCGGTTGCGGAGTTTCCAGCCTTCCGTGAACGCTGAGGGCAACAAAGAATTACCTGGCCCCAAATGTCAATAGTGTCACAGTTGAGAAACCCTGCTTTAGACAACTAAATGGTTAACAGGGGAAGCAAAAGAGGTACATTCCTTTGCAACAGATGTTGCGGGGTACCAGTTTAGGTGTTGGGGGAAGGGAGCAAGCTAAACGATGTCGGAAGGTTTTGTTAATTGGAAATTCCTCACCTCTCCTTACCTCTTAGTAACACGCAGAACCCAGGAAAGGTGGTCAAAACCAGAGCTCTGGTTACCATTGGTTAATGTTATTGTGCCATCAGACATCTCTTTGGCTGATTTCTGCATGAGCTGGGGTGCGCAGATGTCTGCATCATTTCACAGTGGCCTCTCCCAAGCCCGGGTCCCCTAACTGAGTTCTAGGTAGCCCCACATTTTCTTTATCACGTGCTGCTCATAACAGCCTTGGGGGTTCCTCCTGGAACTTCTGTCCTTCATACTTCCTCATTCAAATTTCTGCTTAAACCATCCAGGGTTCCCACAAGGACTCAATAGGCATTTCTGTTGGCTGCCATGAAGTCTTCATTCCATGATATTTATTTTTCTCACATTGAAAAAGTTGGCTAAACAAAAGCCTAGGAATCTGGTGAAAATGCATAAAGAGAAAAGCTCTGAATAAAATGCAGAGTAAAAACTAAAAATACATTTCTTGTTTATAGCAAGCTCAAGTTCTCAGTAAAAGTAAAATGAAACATATGTTAGAGACTTTACAATAATGGGTCTCAGATCAAGAGGGAAAAAGAGAAAGGCAAGTTGAGAAAAGGGCTCTGAAAGTGACACTAAGTCTCATGAGTTATGACATTAATTTTATATCCATTAAATTACTGACAGACTCAGAACCAAGTGAACAAACTGAGTTACAGGAATAGCAGAGAAAACATATCCTCTTTCATTTCTGAGTTTCCAAGAGGTAAGAAAATAATTACTAAGTCTTACATTTACTCATCTGCTGCTGAGACTTCAGAAGCAAGTACAAGTTAAAAATGAGATCATGGGCAAAACTTTTTCTGCTCATTTGATCAATGAACATGATTTGTTTTATGAAATTCTAAATACTCGATAATATGTTTAATACTTAGTTACAATCTAGGCTGACGGTTGGGCATGACGACAACATAATGACAATGGTGATGGCGATGGGTAGCAATTGAGTGTTAAGTGTCTCAGAAATTATGATTAACATTATGTGTGTCATTGTTTCAGTCTCTCGATGCAACTGTAATATTATTATCCTCATTTGACAGCGCAGAAATTGAGGTTTGAGGTTTCAGAGTGAGTAAGTGGTAGCTCTTGGAATCTATCTGTCTATGAGTAGCCCACACGAAAACCATCTCTCTGCTAGTGGCATTTTGGAAATAGTGAGTATTACTTGGACGCATAATTTTAAAAGACTAAATCTACAATTTTAAATGTAAGAATACTTTAAATTATATGCCTCTAGGTTAGGAACTGGGGTTGGGTTTTCCTCCTAGGACATTCTCTTTGGGTATCACCCACCACTCATTTCCATAGAGGGGCAGCCTAGTAGAAGGAAAGGCATAGACTTTAATGCAAGATAGATCGGGGCCCAAAATACTTGCTTCCCTACTCTCTACTTGTGTGAATTAAGGCAAGTTAGTTACTGTAGCAGGCAGAAGCCAAAAGATGCCCCACTGGGATTCCCATGTCCTGATTAATCAATCAAACACTGATCTAGGTACTGCAATGAAGGGGTTTTATAGACATAATAAAAGTCCCAAGTCACTGAATCTTTTTTTTTAAAGACTATATTTATTTATTTTTAGAGAGAAGAAAAGGGAAGGTAAGGAGAACGAGAGGGAGAGAAACACCAATGTGTGGTTGCCTCTCACACACCCCCTACTGGGGACCTGGCCCACAACCCAGGCATGTGCTCTGACTGGGAACTGAACTGGCAACCCTTTGGCTCACAAGCTGGCACTCAATCCACTGAACCGCACCAGCCAGGGCACATTAAATCTTAAGATATGGAGATTATCTAGATAGGCATGCTCTAATCATATAAGTCATTCAAAAACCAGAAGTCAGAGATTGGAAGCATAAGGATTTGGCATGCCATTGCTGACTTTAATGATGGAGGGTCCACAAGCCAAGGAATACTAGTGACCTCTAAAAGCTGAGAAAGCCCCCCCAGCCAACAGCCGTCAAGGCAACAGGGACCTTGGTCCTACAACCATGAGGAACGAAATTCTGCCAACAACCTGAATGAGCTCAGAAGTGATTCTCCTCCAAAAGCCTCCAGTACAGAACACAGGCACTAAATTGGTGGTAATTTATCACACAGCAATAAAAAACTAACATGATTCCCTTCTCCGAGTTTGCGTTCTCAATAACCAAGTAAAGGTAATACTATCAATACACGCCTTGCAGAGTTCAGGAAAGATTAAAATGAGGATGGAGTTAACGTGCTTAGAGTGCACCTGACATAGAGTAGATGATCAATAAGTGTCACTAATTACTCTGGAGGTCAAGGTCAAGGGGCAATTGCACTTTAACCCAGATGAGATATGAAATTGGTGTAAAAACACAAACTAAATAGAAATTTGAATTAAATTACAATAAAGTAGAAATAAAATCAAAGTGAACATGCACCCTACAAAGCTTATAGAGGAAGCTACTAACTTATGAAATAAGTTCTAAAAATTGATTTTAGGCCAGTGGTTTATAAGCAAGTAGGCATTTCCCCATAAGAATAATATTAAGACCCAGTGATTAGGGCTCAAGTTCATTAAGCCTCATTAACTTATTAGATGCCTCTCTTTAGGAGAACCTATTCATACTGGGTGGAAAGGTTTCTTTGAATAACACAATCCTTCTCATTCATACCACACCTTTTACTCTAAAAGGAAACAACTTGTATTTCACATCTTAACCCACAGAGCAACACTTTGAGATGAGCACAGGGAGGCGTAGATGGCAAGCTGATGAGTAAGGATTGGTGCTAAGCCCAAGGTCAGTAATGTCCCACCCTTTGGAAAACTAGGATGAGGCCATGTGATCAAGTTCTGGCCCATGGGATGCAGGAAAGAGTGATGAGTGTCACCTCCAGGTGAGCCTCATGGCATCTGCTGTTCCACGGAGCATGCAGATTGAACATGGAGGCTCCACAGGCAGGGAGCAGGCGGAGTCCTTGAAGAGCCTCCCGGAAGCCCACCCTTCAAACAACTGATTCAATTTCAGTGCACACAAAAAATCAACCTTGTTGTGTTGAGCCACAGAAATGCTCGGATTGTTTGTTCCAGCAATTAGCTTTCTGTTGCAGCAATGAGCCTTTCAATGTAGCGCTGCCAGGAACCAAGGCCTAATGTATGTAGAGTCTGCTCAGCCATCAGGTAACAGGGAGAGAGGGAAGAGATATCAGGGGCTGGAAAGACAGATGACGTGTTATGCAGCAGGGAAACACTTGCTATAGTTCTTACCTGTGATGACCGGGTAGGCAGCCCACGTACCTTCAGACCCAGCACCTTTAGAATTAAAGTGTTAGTATGCGTTGCCAACTCTTGACTACATTTAGAGCAAAAGATGGCAAAAATGGGGAGAGGGGTGGGGGCTTGGGAGATAACTTCAATTTTTCAAGCAGAAATGAAAGAAACAGTGATTCCAGAATGTGAGCCTAGAATCTTCTAGATGCCCACCGATATAAAACAGAAAGGCTTGAAAGTTTAGTGTGTGCCTGCCTCCACCTTCTGAATAACTTGGGAGGCCCCTACCTACACTGTCACGATTTAATGGATGCAGTTCCAAGCAGTTATGTATTTGCCAGATATTACACGACTTTGTGAAGGGACAGATCTAGAATTCGAACTCTTATCTTGTGAATCTGACTTCAAGTTTCTTTCTGTATATTTTACAGCCAAAATGCCACAGTTAATTATAATTTTTTTAAATGTGTCAATGGTTCAGGAACTAAACAACAGTGAATTTCCTTGGGGACAACATAAACTTTCCATGCTTTTTATGGGAACTAGAAGGTGAAATCGTTGCTTTGGTTTTTCTAAAATGGGATCCCTCCATTGTTTTCACTTAGAACACTTTGCTCTCCTTTTTACCTGTGAGATTTTCCTCTTTGGGAACCATACTGTCACCTTATTAAAAATTAGATTTGATAATTTGCTTATTTGTTGGCAGGGACTATGGTATATTTATTTATACACCATTGCGCTAATAAATGTTCACAGTGGATGCTTTTTTTCCCCCCAGTAGATGCTTAATAAATTATTATGGGTTATTGAGAAAAGCACAAGGCACATGCTAGAATTATGTGTGGCTTATTTCTACTGTTAGGTTATAAGCTCCCTGTAGAAAAGACTGAGTTCATTTTATCTTTGTGACTAGCCTTGGCACAACATCAAGCACAGAGATACACAATAAGTACTGCTTATTGAACAATTGAAACGCATTGCTATTTTAAGTGAGATAGAAACACACATACAAAATCAGATTGCAATGTATCTTAACTTGGGTTTCCCCAGAAGCAGATGCTGAAGCAAAGATTCAGAGGCAGATCATTTATTTAGGAGGGGTATCATTTTTCTGTTACCCATGTGACAAATTACCACAAATTTAGTGGTTCAAAACACCACAAGCTTATTATCTTATACTAGCGGAGGTCAGAAGTCCAAAATGGGCCTCACCAGGTTAAAGTCAAGGTGTTGGTGGAATTGTGTTCTTTTTGGAGGCTCTAGGGGAGAATCCTTTTTCTTGAGTTTTTGAGGGTTTTTTTCTAGTTTCTAGAGGCCACCTACATTCCTTGGTTTGTGGTCCCTTCTTCCATCTTCAAAGCCAGCAGAGTAGCACCTCTCTGACCATCCCTCCAAAATCACATCTCCCTCTGACCACTGCCTGGAAAGATTCCCTGCTTTTAAGGGCTCATGTGGTAACAGTGGAATCACTCTGATAATCCAGGCTAATCTCCCCATCTCAATATCCTTAATTTAATCTATATGTGCAAAGTCCCTTTGCCATATAGTAGCGTATTCACAGGTTTGGGAATTAGGACATGGCCATCTCTGAGGAGCCATTATTCTGCCCACCACCAGGAGATGACACCAGAAAACACCGGTAGGGGAGTGAGATAGTGAGACAAGAAAGGGACAGGAGTCAACTAAAAGTGAGCTAACAAGGCAGCCATTACCAAGAGTAACTGAGGCTCGGTTTTTCAAGGAGACTCTAGATACAGGGCAGATATGCTTCAGAGTTATCCCAGATACAGGGTAAGGGTCTACCGACTGCCCACCCATTGCCATTTGAGGGCTGCTCCCATGGTCATTAACTCTCTGAAACTTCTGGCTTCCCTGTGATGGCAGAGTGTGCTCCCATGACTGGAAGTAAAGCACTAAGAAGAGAGTTCTCTACATGTTCTTCTCAGGTACGTGCCATCGGGAGTAAGCAACTTGTGGAATCATCTTTTCTGACTATATCTCCTTTCAGAAGATCAGAAGACCAGAATGTGCCCTGGCTGGTGCAACTCAGTCGATTGGGCACCAGCCTGTGAACCATAGGGTCACTGGTTCGATTCCCAGTCAAGGCACATGCCTGGGTTGTGGGCCAGGTTCCCAGTTGAGGGCGCGCAAGAAGCAACCACACATTGATGTTTCTTTCCCTTTCTTTCTCCCTCCCTTCCTCTCTCTCTAAAAATAAATAAATAAAATCTTAAAAAAAAAAAAAAAAAGAAGAAGACCAGAATGTTGAAGGAATTGCCCAAGGTCACATGATCAAAGAACACGGATAGCGGCTTCCAGTTAGTTAGTCTCTGAGGCTCTTACGTCTTAAGCACTGTTTCAAGGGCTCGACATGTGCTCCAACATTTAATCTTCATAGTAACTCTTTGACATGAGTATTAGTATTGCCCTGACAAACTCGGCCACAATCACACACCTAGGGGCAGCCTTAGATGTAAAAAGTGGCTATTCAATGGAACAGAAGTCTATGAAGCATGGGTTGGCACACTACCAGCCAAATCTGGCCTTCTCCCTATTTTTGTACAGCTCATGAGTGAAAAACTAAATGCATTATTCTGGCTGTAGTCTTAACTAGCCTGAAATAGGCAGGACTATATCACCTCCTTAATTCTAAGTGCTATATTTCTATTGATGCAGTCCAAGAAAATTTATTTTTTTGAAAACTCCCTCAACAAGCTAGCCCTATTGCCAACATACTCTCGGTTAAAACACATAAACATAGTTCTATCTGAAGCTGTATTCCCTCAATCCAGGATTTAGATAGGTGGCTTTTCTGCATTTACCCATAACAATTTTTACTTATCCTTGTTACAACTCATTTTCTTAGGTTTGGCCCTCTGACCGAGAGGACCGTAATCTTCATCTCTAGCTCTCAGCCTCTGGCCTCAGCCCTACAGCTGCCTATGAGGCATCTTGATCCGAACAGCTCCCCAGCTCTCGAAGCTCAGCAGAGCCAAGCAGAACTCCTCATCTTTCTGCCCACACCTGCATCTCCTCCTTCGTGGTCCCCAGACTGTAACTGTCTGGAGGACTGTCTGATGGTCATCGGCAAGGGGCGCTATGTACTGCCGTCGGGCCCACGCCCCAGCTCGTATGCGTGTACTCACTAAATTTCAAAGGGAAAAAGGCAAGAAGGAAAGGAGAGGAGGTGGGGGGGGCGGGGGGGAGGGGGAGGAGAACAGGGCATCTTTGCACTGTTTAAACAATAATGAAAGGGCTGCGGTTGAGCATGAAAAAGCTGTAAAGGCAGTGCCGCTGAGCTCAGGGCAGCTGGGGCCGCAGGGGCCCCGCCCCCACCCCCATCTCCTCAGCCTGCCCGGTGAATAACGATGCGGAGATACCACCGTCCAAACAAGCGGATATTATTTCATAAGCGGAGGGTTAGCAATACAACTCTGACTGTGCACGTGGAGGGTCACTTTTGCTTTGATGATCAAAGATGCTGCTTCTATTCAAGGAGACTTTCCTTAGAGACACATGGGGTCTCAATGATGGGCTCACTTTGTAAAAGTAAACAATTTCCGGGAGGAATCTCTGCCTGCCTTCTGAGACGGTTACAGATCCATAACCTGACGGTATTCTGTGCATAGTAATACTCTAGTGTCACTATAGTATAACATTATAAATTATAGCACTTAAGCCAAATTTAAAAATTACAGTCACAGTACTTCAGAGTAAATATTTTCAAATTTTATCAATGTGTGTACAATAAATGTTAATTATTAAAATGTCCCAGATATAAGATCTTAATTCATTAACTCTAAATAAGCTGCTTTCCATAGTCCCTCTCCATTTAAGATGTGGCAGACTCCCTAAGGACCACTTATCCCGGTCAAGGCGGGGGTCGGGGGGCGGCGGGGTGGGGGGGGGGGGGCGCGGCGGCACAGATCTTCGGCCTGCCTAAACTTCCCCAAACCTAAAATCCAGGAAATTCCCTTCCAGCTACCTAACAGGTATTTCTAACTGATTATTATGACTCTTTTCCGCTTGTGGATTTAGCTGTATTTTCAGAGAAAAATCTCAAATTCCGAAGGCGATGACTTCATCTGGGCAAATACTTTACTGTAAAAGGTAGAGACTTAGCCCTTCTGAAAGTCGCATTCAGAACTGCGACAGGAGCAGAGTCTCCCATGAAGAGAGGCAAAGGAGATGTTAACAGGTCCATTGTGAGCTCTAACCAGGTATGTACATCCTCAGAGAAATAATTTCTGGCTTTGTCTTTTCCATTTCAGTATCTGAACAGCAGGACAGAAAGCACCTCCAAATTATACCACCAGCCACTGTTAGTAGCTGGGACTACTGTTAGAACCCATGAAACGCCAGAAACATCCCCACGGAAGTAAAATAATGTCCTGTAGGATAGGTGAAGAATCTAGAAGGGCAACAGCTACTAAAAAAAGCAACTCATTTGAGCAAAACTCTAATATTCACATTTAATCTCATTAAATGGTATTTTTCATTTCCAGGTTCTTTTCCAAACTTGTGCTTCCTACAGCTCTTTCACACTGTGGAGGAAATGAAGCCCCCAGGAGTAATGTAACTTTGTAATGAAACTTTGTTTTGTCGCTTTGTTTCAGGCTTGAGCGGAGTCCAGGGACAACAGCATTACCTGGGAGCTATCGGAAAATGCGGACTCTCAGGTGTCCAACGGGACCTAGTGAATCAGAATCTGCATAACAAAGGCCCCAAGTAGCCCTGAGTACATGAATGTGTGAGCAGCACTAACCTACCAGACAGCAAGAGCTCAGTAAAAATCACTAGCTCCGCAACATTAAGAGGGGGTTCCAGTCAGATTGGCGGTGTAAGTGAACGCAGTAGTCAGAGCCTCCCAAAGCCACATCGACATTACCACTAGATTACAGAGCAACCATCATTCAGAACGTCTGAGATGTAGCGAAACAGAGGTCCTATAACTAGGGATATAAAGAAGCCAGATCGAAGTTGGCAGGAGGGGCAGAGGTGTGGGCTGGTCCCACACCCGGTGTGACAGTTAAACAGCAGCAGGGATATCTCAGCTGTGGAGATTCCCCCCTGAGGAGCAAGGGGCCCCAGCCCCACACCAAGCCTCCTAGCCCACGGTTCCACTGCCAGAAAAGGAAGTCTCCCTAACTTCTGGCTGTAAAAACCAGCTGGGATTGTAAATGAGTGAGACGAAGGCTGCTGGAGCCTCAAGCAGTTCCTCTTAAAGGGCCTGCAGGACATACTCGGACTCACTCACACTGATTTCCAGCTTTGGGGCAACAGCGCCAAAGGTGCCAGGGAAAGACGGGAGGAACTGAAGTGTCCAGCTTCAGGAGGAGGGCTGGAGGGGCAGCTTTCTTCCCAACAGAAGTGCTGGCAGGGGCCATTGTTCCTTTTCTGAGCTCTTCCCCTACAGAGCTGGCAGGCAGGTGCCATACCTGAGTCTCCATCAACCTAGCTCATGCCGTTCACCCCACCCTGGTGATTTCCTGCGACCCTTCCCCACCTAACTTGCAGGCTCACCCAAGCAGTTTCCAGTAGCTTTTCCAAAAAAAATGGCTTCTGTTGGCTCATGCATCAAACTTTCTAGCCAAGATAATGGAAGCAACCTAAGTGTCTATCAATAGATGAATTAATAAAAAAGAAACAGTGCACATATACAATGGAATATGACTCAGCCATTAAAAAATGAATGAAATCTTGCCATCTGCAACAACATGGATGGACTAGAGAGTATTATGCTAAGCAAAGTAAGTCAGACAGAGAAAGACAAATACCAGAAGATTTCACTTATATGTGAAATCTAGAAGTAAAAAATAAACAAGCAAGCCGAAGCAGACTCATAGATACAGAGAACATTTTGACAGTTGCCAAATGAGAGAGGGTTTGGAGGGATGGGTGAAAAAGGTGAAGGGATTTAGAAGTACAAATTGGTAGTTACAGAATAGTCACAGGGATATAAAGTACTGCATAGGGGATACAGTCAATAATATTGTAATAACGATGTATGGTGTCAGATGGGTACTAGATTTATCAAGGTGATCACTTCATAAGTGATATAAATGTCTAATCGTGGGGTTGTACACTTGAAACTAATGTAATATTGCATATCAACTATAATTTTAAAAGGAAAAATACTATTAGTGTTGTAACTTAGTAATTGGAAAGACAACTCAATTAAAAAATGGGATCTCAATAGACGTTTTCCCAAAGGAGATACGCAAATGGCCCACTGGCACATGAAAAGATGCTTGACATCACTAGTCACTAGGGAAATGCAAGTGAAAACCACAATAAGATACCACTTCACACCTATTAGAATGGCTATCATCGAAAAGGCAATTATAAGTGTTGGTGAGAATGCAGAGAAATTGGACAATTTATACACTGGCGATAGGAAAATAAATGGCATAGTCACTTTGAGAAACATACTGACAGTTACTCATATAGAACATGATCCAACAATTCCTCTCCTATGTACATATCCAAGAAAAAAGGAAACATATATCCACACAAAATCCTGTCCATGGATGTTCATAGCAGCATTATTACCAATAGCCAAAAGGTAGAAACAACCCAAATGTCTATCAGTGGATGAATAGATAAACAAAATGTGTTAGATCCATGCAGTGGAATATTATGCAGGCATAAAAAGGAATGAGATACTAACACATGCTACAACATAGATGAACCTTCATGATATTAAACTACATAAAAGAGGCCAGTCAGAAGTAGTGAGAGTTAAAAGGTATGATGCTTCTTTTTAAAAGGATCCAAGCGTTCTAAGCTTGACTGGGGCGGTGGTTGTACATACCTGTGAACATGTGAATATACTAAAAGTCATCAAACTGCTTTTTAAAAAGCTGTGACTTCCCCCTACCAAACTTTCATGACGTATATGATGACCTGCAAACTAGAACAAAGAAAACTGGGTAACGAATGCTTTGTGCTAGGTGACGTATCACTTCCAATGTGCAGGATCCTATGTTGGTCCTGAACAGGGATTTTCCCTTGAAATTCTCCCCACAGTCTTGAGGGTTAATTGCTTTTATTAGCATCATTTTACAGATGAGAAAACTGAGGTATTGGAAACATACCCAAGGTCAACTATCTGGGGGGCAGTGGGTAAAGCTCATATTTGATCCCAGGTGGTCTGGGAGCAGAGCCTGCAATTAATCCACCTCTCTCTCTCTCCCCCCAACTTCCTCTCTCCCCTGCCAGCCTTCCTCCTTCCTCCCTCCCTCTAAGACACTTGGGCTAACTGTTAACTGTCCTAGTCAATGCATAGGTACTAGAAGAGCCCTGTCATGAACGAAGAGAGGTGGGAGTTACCCCTTGCCACTCACAACTGATACTCTCCAGGCCTCACAGTTGGCCAGAGTTTAACGATTTCTCTCTTTGTAGCAGTAGACAGATTGTCGCACTCCAATAATCAGCTTCAACCTCATCCTTCTGAATTTTCTAAAATGTAAAATATTTTGGAAAAACCAGCCAGCCCTTTTTTATTGGAAAAACATTCAGTCAAACAAAACTGCCTATTTTCAGAAATGCCTTGAATGAGTAGAGGAATAGTCAAATTCCACATTGGTTGTTTCCATGAATCATATAAAAGAAAAAAAAATTTTCATGAGTGATCACAAGACACTCGTATCTGCAACAAAACACTTCCCAAATTAACAACTCTGATTTGGTTATTTAAAATCACAGCTAACACATGTATAATATTTACTATGCCCCAAGTACTATTTTAAGTGCTTTATGTTTACACATTTAATATTCACAACAACCCATGAGGTACTTTAAAATAGTCTCTTTTTAAAATGATGAAACTGAGAAATTAAGGTTTTCAAAGCCAGTTCTTGGCAGAGCTGGGGTGTGAAATCAGACGTTTCATACTGTGAACTGCTACACCTCGCTAACTGCTCTTGCTGATTGATGAATGAAAAGGCCATCGCCTCTGCACCTAGAGATTACTGGGAAAAGAGCAATGCAACACATTGAAATCAAGTAAATTTCATGGTTGTAATCATTTCCACAAGCTCAGAAAAGAGTTTTGTCAGAAAGTGATGCTTGTTGCAACTTAGCTGAACTTGAACAGGTTGTTTAAACACACAAAATATTAGTAAGTCCTAAGTGTTACTCACTGTTAGACACCAGATGAATTACCAGGAAATATATGGTCTACACAGCCAAGAACTCATTCCTCTTTTCCAGTCAAATCTTTTTGCTCATGTCTGAAAGGGATGGAATTATTCAGAAAAAAAGCAAACAGTATAGCCGACTAGTCTATTTGTATTTCCTGCTATAATTTCAAACAACGTCATGGATCATTAGATATTTTGGTATAGCCAGCCAATAAGTATTTTTTAATGGAGAATGATTACAAACCTAAGTAAATAAAAAACTCCATAATAATAAATCATGGTCAAGTAGGCTTTATCTTAGGAATTCAAGGAGGTTCAACATTAGGACAGCTATTAATGAAATTCTCTATGTATTTATATTAAAGGAGGATAAAAAAAGAACATTATCATCTTAACAGATGCTACAATATATTTTACAAAATTTCAGAGGCTTTCCAGATTGAAAGAAAAATATAACTGCTAATAAGTCAACATAGAAGAAAAATACTTTATCTCGGTCAAGAGTATCTACCAGAAATTGATAGAAATCATCCTTGTTAAACAGTAGAAAATTAGTAGTGGTCCCATTATATTCAAGAATAAAACAAAGTTCCCACATTCAACTTCATGCCATAAACCTCCATCAATACGTAAGACAGGAACCTTAAATATAGAAAAGGACTGTACCAAACTGTTGTTATTGGCAGAGAAATGATATTCTATCTTCAAATCCAACCCTGTTAAAGTTTATTAGAACTAATACAAAAGAAATAAGGTCACCAGATAGAAGACCGACATATAAGTGAATGGACCTCCTATATGCCACCAATAACCAAGTTGAAAACATAATGGGAAAATAGATTTCATCTAGATCAGCAAAACCACCAAGAAACAAGCAAAAACAAATCTGTAACGTTCTAAAGTATTAAATTAATAAGAAATGTGCCAGATCTATATGGGAATTTTGCAAAAATAAAAATCCATTCATTTGGGGACTTAATTTTGATGAATAATTATCATCTAAAGGGAGCATGTCAGCCACTAAAATCCTAAGAGGGAGAGACGCTAAATTATTCACTATAGCTGCCCAAATCCAATTTGTCAAGTAACTGGTACTTGGCCCACGTGACCAGCTTCAAAGCCAAAAGCAGACACCATCCCTTGGGCATTTATCCTCGTCCTGTGAAGTGTGTACCAGCCCCTTCCATAGCAGAAGGCCCTCGGTGATGTGCTCCTGGCCAGCACTCTCTCACACGGTGCACAGAGCAAGAGGACCTGCCCGCAGGCTGCTATGCGCTGGAGTATGGTGGGTGGCCTCACTCATTCAAGGAATGTGAACAGCTTCACTTATTGAGCAAGAGCCCACCTGGGTGTCTTACATATTCAGACCATTCTGCTGTCAGAACTGCTTTGCAGTGTTGATCCTTCATGTGTATAGCTGCAAAATGTCACTGCAATGGATTTAGATGTAATGGAAAGGCATACAGCTACATAAATTTTAAAGCAATGTGTTTGGTAATCTACCACATAAAGAAAGCATGTGTGTCAAAGGGAAAAGGATTCTAGATAAGAATTTTGGAGATGATGATAGACGTAGGGGTAACCTGCAAGAAGACCCCAAGTCAAGATTGATTAAAGGGCTCCAAGAGCTACAACCAATAGTAAATAGTGAAGTTCACATGGAAGGACAGAAGACAGGAATACAGGTATAAGTGTAAGTAATTGTACGGTTCTGAGCCATCAGTTCCCAATAATTTAAAACAAGAAGAGAGTCTGGGATGTTTGCTCTCTTCAAGACAAGACTGAGCTATGACTCTGTCATAGGGTCAGTCCTGGGAAGAGATCTTCTAGGAATAAATACAACAGGGCATGTATGCTGTTGAGGGAATAGACAAGTGAGTCTTTCAGCAGAAATGGATTTCATGAAAAGTTTAGCTCCTTAACATGAGACAAGATGGAGAACATTGTAAAAATCTATGGGTCCCAGAATTCTTCACCCCCACTGAAAGAGCAAATGGAAAAGAATTAACTTTATTTAACAGAACAAAAGCTTACATTACCAGGATTTCAATAACATGATGTTTTCTGTTTATTTAACCCTTTTCCCTGACTTCCAAGGTGGTATGTGTTCACGGTAGAAAAAGCTATAATTTTTCATTGTTAAAAACAGAAGTGTGATTTTTACAGATGCGTTTTGCCACTTCTGGAATTGCCCTGGAGATGTTCAGTTTGAGGGGGAGGCGCCTACTGCCCAGGTCCCAAGCCCCTGCCTCCATCTCTGTCACTAGGGATTCTTCAAGGAAGCTGAGAGGGCCTCATTTCAGGGATGATACAACATTTTGAACATAATGGGCTTGGTTTACTAGTTTAGGCAATTTTTTAAAGCACTATAGGCCATCATTTCTGGACCTACAAATACAGATAATCCTCACTTCCCATGAGGATTGTGAATTTAAGAGGGTATAGCAGCTTCACAAAATGTTCTGCTCATTCCTCGAATACTTAAACACCGAGTTCCCATGCAACCTGGCAATTCCACTCCTAGGTATACATTCAAGAGAAATGAAACACATGTTCACACAAAGACCTGTACACAAATGTTCAGAGCGTCATTATTCATGATAGTCCAAAAAAGCAGAAACAACCCAACTGTCTGTCAAGTGATGAATGGATAAACAAAATGTGGTATATTCCCACAGCGGGGCATTATCCACAACAAAAGGAAAGGAAGTACTGATCTATGCTACAACCTTGCAAACGTTATGCTAAATGAAAGCAGTCAGTCACAAAAGACCATAAGTTTGATTGCATCTACATAAAATGTCCAGAATTGGCAAATCCACAGAGACAGGAAGTAGATGAGTAGTTTCCTAGGGCTCTAGAGGGTGGGCGGGATGAACAGCAACTGCTAAAGAACACAGGGTTTCTTTTTGATAAAAAATGTTCTGAAATTAGGTAGTGAGAATAGTTATACAACTCTGTGAATATACTAAAAACACCTGATTTGTACACCTTGAAGTGTAAATTTTTGGTATGTGAATTATATCTCAACAAAGCTGTTATTAAGCCCTGACTGGTGTGACTCAATACGTAATTGAGCACCGGCCTGCAAACCAAAGGGTCGCTGGTTCGATTCCCAGTCAGGGCACATGCCTGGGCTGCCAGCCAGGTCCCAAATAGGGGGCGTATGAGAGGCAGCCACGCACTGATGTTTCTCTCCCTCTCTTTCTCCCTCCCTTCCCCTCTCTTTAAAAATAAATAAATATTTTTTAAAAAGCTGTTATTAAAAAATAATCCTGTATTCTGTTATTTGTCTGTGATCTTATTGTCACTATCTGTATGTAGAAGAATGGGATATTCATCTGCCATACGGGAATTTTTATTGGTTTTAAACAATGAAGAACTTTTATAACTATTTTTGCAGTTTCTCATGCATGGCTCAAACAGAAAACTGCATAGAAAGAAACATGCCCTGTTTCCAGAAGTTTGTGAGTAGATTAAACTACAAAAAGCCTGAGAAAATATACTCACTTGGGAAGCCTGCCTTTGAGAAGCATTTCAGCAAGCTCTTCTTATTTTCTGTAAAAACAGGGAGCTTTTCTGAGTGAAGGAAAGAAGGTGTTTGGTTACTATCTCCTGAAATGCTGAGTAGGAACAAAATTATCTTCTGAGGAACCTGATAGGCTGGTTTGGAGGGGAAAGGGTGACACCTGAGAGTGACAAAATCCAGACCAGCCCACTCATGTGGTGATGTCTCATTACGAGACTTGCAGAAGAAAATTGACCTCATTACAGAAACTTTTGCCCTCGCCTTCCAAGCCCTCCTTAGTCTATGTGAACTGTTTACTTACCGCTACCTCATGAGGACCCAGTAGGCCAGCCTGAAACTCAGCGATGAGACACACTCCACCACCCCTTCCTGTTAGAATCTAAAAAGGTAATTAGTCAGCTACTGTTGAGAAGAAAAAAAAAGACAAGGATAATTAGGTATGCTTTTAAGAATCAATGTTATATTTGAAGAAGCAGAGGTATTGAGAGAGAAGGAAAAATGAGAGGACAGGGTGAAGACAGAATAAAATACAAATTATACTGGCTTTTTTTGTTCTGAGGTTTTGATGGCCCAGAGTGAGGATTCGATACTTTTTAAATATACTGCAATATAATAATAAGGTTTTTAAAAATCCATCCACATTTTAGAAAGGTTTAGATTGTAACTCTACAGACATGGAGTCTTCCAGAGGTCAATTACCATATTACAATTTTTGTAACCTCCCTTTCATATGATCTACATTATTTTTGGCTGATCTTAATCTCCAAAATTTTGTTCTACCATCCCTGTAACATATATGTAGTTGTCAAGCCATGCCCTGATTTTCGGTTTAGAAAATAAGATGTATATTTCTAGCACCAAACAGAATGCTTGGCACAAAAAATACTCAAAAAACATGTATTGAATTATTTTAAAAACTAATAAATAATATGAATGCAAATAACTTAGAGAAAGTACGATAATTGGGTTTAAGAGACTGAGGAAACATTTCAAAAGAAATACTAAGGAGTCATTACATAAAACATGACATATGCACATATCAGAATACTTCACATAGTTGAATGTGTTTACAAATAGTTTTATGGCACAGGAGGATGACTTTGTCTTGTTAGTAAGTTGAAAGAAGAACACAAAGCCATATGTATAGTAATATCTCAGTTATGTTAAAATTCGCAGAAGCCCATGAAAGAGATCCTCAGCATCATTAGTCAGTGGGGGAATACAAATACAAACCACAATCAAATACCACTTTATTCCTGGGTGGCTATAATCAAAAAGATAGATAATAACAAGTATTGGCTGGAAACCTCATATATTGATAGATCGTAAAATGGTGTGGTTGCTTTGTAAAACTGTCAGGCAGTTATTCAAAAAGTTAAATATAGAGCTGCCAGGTGATCCAGCAGTTCTACTCCGAGGTATACACCCAAGAGAATTGAAAACATACTGTCAAAGACTTGTACATAAATGCTCATAAAAGCCCATTCATAACAGTCCAAATAGTGGAAGCAATCCAAATGTCCACCAACTGATAAACAGACAAACAAAATGTGGCCTTTCTTACGATGAGATATTATTCAGCAATAAAAAAGAATTATACATGCTATAACATGGATGAACCTGGAAAACATTATGATAAATTATGGAAGACACAAGAGACCACATATTTTATGATACTAGCTGTCTTCTAAAAATTCATTTCCAAAAGTTGTGTTTCCTTAAGATTTGCAATAAATGACCAGTTTATAAGACCCGGCAAATTCTGTAGATACCTTGAAGTAATGTGAAAACACAAAAATGCCTGAAAACGTCAGAATAACAATTCCCACATCCAGCCATGCTTTCGTCACATTATTGCTCAAGACTATCATGGCCACTGGAGGTTTATTTGTCTTCTAACACTCTAAAGTTGATTGCTCATACGAAACCTCCTGTTCCCACGGAGTACAAATGTGACCATTAGCTCTTATCGAGTGGCCTATAGAATTATCCAAAGCTGGACAGGGGAAAAATCAGTAAGAAGCCAACCGAAAAGGCAACATACTATATGATTCCAAGTATATGACATTCTGGAAAAGCAAAAACTGTAGAGACAATAAAAAGATCAGCAGTTGCCTGGGATTAAGGGATTGGGGAGTCAGGGAAAAATAGGAAGAGTACAGAGGGTCTTTTAGGCAGTGAATCTACTCTGCGTGATAATGTAATAGGAGATACACAGCGCTATGCATTTGTCCAAACCCATAGGATGCACAACGCTAAGGGTGATGTGTCAATGTAGGTTCATCAATCATAACAAAAGTACCACTTTGGTGCAGGATTTTGATAGTGGGGAGGCTGCACATGGATGGAGGCAGGGGGTATAATAGGATATCGCTGTACCCTCTCCTCAATTTTGTTGTAAACCTAAAATCGATATACAAAATAAGGTCTATTCTTTAAAAAAGCAGAGAGCAGAATAAATGGTCCTCTCAACTCTCAGTAGCCATTTATTCACTAGGCCCGTTCACCTGGGTCGTTGATAAGGGCCAGCTCGGCAACTGGAAGGGCCCAGGGATGAAAATGTAGGCCCCTTGTTTAAAAAATTGTTACGAATTCCAAGATGGCAACAAGGGAGCATTAAACACAGCATGCGCCCCTCTAAACAGTGGGTCCTATGTGACTGCACAGGTCACATACCAAGAAAGCGGCTCTGGCCATAGCATATGGTTGCCACTCCCCTGCTTAAAACACTTAAGAGCCCCTTGTGAACAATGAGGAGAAGTCCGAAATTCTTAACTACTGTCCCATAGCCTTTGGGATCTATTCCGCCTCTCCTCAGCTTCATTTCTCACAGCCCGCTCTACTCTCTAGGTTCTGGTCACCTAGACCTTCCTTCAGTTTCTTGAATTTTCCATGTTTAGTCTCAGGATCTTACCACGTGTTTCCATTACCAGGACTCTAATTCCCTCAATTTTTCATCGTTCTAACCGCTATTGATCATGCGGGTCTCAGTTAAGCAGAGAAATGATGGCTAAGGCAGTCAATGTTTATATTATGTATTAAATGAGATATAAAATTTTAAGACTATTTAAAAATACTATTTTAAACACTAATTTAGGAAAAAAATCTTTTGTGCAAGAAATAACCTTCTAAGTTTTGGATATGTAAATCTATATTTTTGCAAAGCAGACTGATAGTTTTCAATACAGCTTGTCTTATCGCCAATTGTTCAAGAAGTTACTGAGTACTTGCTTTTGTTTACAAAAGAAAGCCTGCGATGATGCTATCTTCTGGATGAACACAATTTCCTGCCAAATTTTCCATTCTCTTACAAATAAAAGATCAAAACAAAGCTTAGACTGCTCCCAAAACATCACTTTTATATTATAATTTTGATCCAACTTCTCCAAAACTATTCAAATTATCCAAAATTAGCACCTAAGCACTTAGAAAATAAGGTCTAGCTCCTATCCCCAAGCTTGGAATGTTTAAGCTGTTCAAATTTGGCCTCGTAATTTTCCGGTCTCCTGACCTACACTTATCTTCAAGCCCAGGCAACCTAGATCCTGAGACATTCTAAGGTTTCACACAGTATTGTGTTGGGTCATGCCCTTTTCCTGGTTTGCAAGTGTCTTGATGTCTCTTCCCTGCCCACCTGATCCAAGCATTTAATAAATCATTTTTTGTTAAAACTGATTGTGTGGTACTTTCCATAAATTAGCTCATGCTATGAACCTATATTCTGACGTGTAGCTAGGGTAATCAACCCATCCCAGCTTGCCTGGGACGTTTCTATTTTACCACTGAACGTTTTGGGTCTCAGAATCCTCCCATACTTCAATACCCTAGGCAAATAGGTATGGTCAGTCATCCTGTAAATGTTGGTATAAATTATGAACTTGTCTGTGTTTTTCACTAACTTAACATAGGGCTTTAAGCATAATATTTCCTCAGAAATGTTTTTGATTAATTTCAATCGCATACATTTGTGTCAATGTATTTTTACACAGCCATTTTCAAAAGTGATTGTCTATGAATTCATCATAAGGTCCAAGTACTATAATAATTAGACAAAATAGTCTGTCAGTACCTGGTAACCTAGACATGAAGAGAAAGAGAGAAGTTCAAAGCCAAAATGTGAATAGCTTTTAAAAATATGATAGAGCTAAGAAAATCTTTGTTAACTGAATCTGCAGTCCACCAAGAAATACTTGAATAGGATAGAAGTTTATGGACGATTAATGTACAATAGCTGATTAACATCTGTTCTCCCACATTTATTCTTGGTGGTAATGGTAAGTTATTAAATTTGCTCTTTTTTCCTTGTCAAATATATTACATGAAAAAATACTTTGAATCCCCATGGGGGAAGCAAATATCATTCTGTAAGCTGTAAGGAATTATGGAGTTTATCACTGTTAATATAAAAAGCAAAGCCAAAATCAACATTTTTAATCAAAAACTGACATCAGGTCAGGGCTTGAACTTGGTTGGCTCTTGAGAAAAGCAAGCAATCAAGACGAAGCACTAATGTTCCAGGCAGAGGGAAGAGTGTGTACACTCACAAGTGAGAGGCCATGAAGCGTATTCAAGGAGCTGAAGAGTTTCTTTTGTTGGAGATAAAAATGATAAGAGGATAGCTAGAGATAGACCACTGATGAGGAATTGGAGAAGTGGATTCAGACCCCAGAGGGTCTTACAAACAAGGTCATAGAGTTTGGAATTGATTTGAAAAGCATTGGAAAGACACCAAAGCATTTCAACAGAGAAGTGGACAACAGGTTTTCATTTTCACACAAACCACTGGAATAACAAAAGGAGAGAGTACATTGCTGATGCGTCAAGTTGCAATCAAAGAGTCTCGTACCCTGAGGCTGTTACAAGCCAATGTGTGATCCAATACAGGGTAATGGGGATGGGCAGAGGGAGACAGAAGAGATGTTTAAGAAGTAGAAGACAAGTCACTTAACAACTGATTGGATGTGGAGTGGAAACATGGGAGAGCGAATGGTGGAAATTGACGCTAAAGTGTCTGGCTTCAACAATCGATGGACTTGGCACCCTTCACAGGTATGGGAACTCTGGAAGAGGGTCGGGTAGGCTTGGGGGAAGACAATTAATTCAGCTGCCTTATATATAAGTTGACAAAAACTTAGAAGGGACCCCAGATTATAGTGCCATGTGTATAATTCAAATATTTTCCTTTAAGAAACGGTTCGACAATCAAACACAGTTTCAAAACTAATGTTTCCACTTGTACAAAATAAAATATGCAGAAAGTCAGTGGAAGAGAGGTCTCAATGTTTTTAGTAAGCCTATGCTTTCAGTGATGAAACGCCCTGTGTTCTAGGGAAGCTATCATTTTTTCCTATAAACTTTTTGGGTGATAGCCAAAACACCACACACCACTCTCAAAGCCATTTGACCAGAACATAGGCCAGAGTGCCGCCCATGCATGAATTCCTGAGAATCCAAGGGAAGTCAAAAGAGAATGATATCCAGAAGAAAAAGTATAAGTTTGAGTACATAAGAATCCTAGAGCATATCTGGATGATAACACACCACCTTAAGGAGGTTGTCAAATAACCATATGCTCTCAATGTTTAACATGAAAAAAAAATCTTACATTCGACTCTGTTGCAGTAACATAACAAAATCCTTCACAAAATTGAAACTTGTAGAGCGGAGGTTATTGATGCCCCACCCTTGACCTTCACCTCTACCTGTTGAAAGGTGCCTGCTGCGAGCACCTGTGAATCTCTGCCTCAGGGGTTTTTCTGGATGAAGGAGCAAGACTTCCTCATGCAGGATAAACTGGAAATACCAGAAAGTTAATGCCCCTGGAAGCAGCCCTTACCAATGACCAATGAGATGTTGGTGGGCACATACATTGGTCTCCTAGGCCCTGCATGGGAAACTCTAAGGGATGTTCTACACTGTCTCCCAAAGTCTCCTGGCAGGATCGAACCTGACTATGGATAGTGGAAAAGCATTTGAGTTCATGTAGCTTATTTCGGAGGTGTTCCCAGGGGTAGGGAGGGGGAAGTGTCCAGTAGTGCAGGTTACAGTTGTGAACAATTTGGGTTCAATCTTGCTCGGAACCCCTGGGGTACAGTGTAGAACATGCCTCAGACTTCTCCCCACAAAGCCAAGCTAGTGTATGTATGTGCCAATGCCCATTGCTCAAGGTGAAGCGCTGATCCTGGCAGGTGTGGACTGCTTGGCATTTCCAATCTACACCATGCAGATGGCAGGCAGGCTGCAGCGTCCAGGGAGGCAGAGAGCAGGCGCTAGTGAATGGCAGCCAATGTGTCACAGTGCACAGAAATGGCAAACACCAAGGCGTACCGCAACACCTACTACAGAAAGGCACGAAGCCCACAGAAGGGTGCAGAAGGCAATTCCCAGTGGCTGCACGAGGTTTAAGTCCTAAGGAACAAGCAGGAGCTGGCAGGGTTGGCGGAGGGCCATGGGAGAGAGACAGGGGCTTTCGGTGGAGGAGACTCAGACTGAGGGAGGCCCGTGGGGTGAGAGGTCGTTGGACTCATACAAAAGAGAGCTGGTGCAGGCCTGATGCCAGGGAGAGAAGGCAGAGCTAAAGAGAAATGGAATCAAGAGAGTATGATGAATTATGTGAGAGTAAAAATCCTGGAAAGAAGGTGATTCTTAGATTGATGGTTACCAGAGGGGAGGAGAGTTGGAGAATGGGGTCAAAAAGTTGAAGGAATTAAGAAGTACAGATTGGCAGTTAGAAAATAGTCGCAGGGATGTAGAGTACAGCATAGGAAATACAGGCAATAATATTGTGATAACCATGCACGGTGCCAGGTGGGGACTGGAAATATCAGGAAGAGCACTTTCTAAAGTATATGACTGTCTGTCTACTACTGGAAACTAATACAAAACAATACTGAATATAAACTATAATTGAAAATTTTTTAAATGTTTAAAAAAAATGTTAAGGTGATTCTTAGATGTCTGCCTTAAGAAAACAGATAGCTACACCATTAAGTACACCAGGGACACAGAGGGACAGACCACTTTTGCCCCAGAGTGAGCACCACAACTTAATTGTTTAGCAAGCATTGAGTTTGAGGCTGATGGGTTACCCAAGTAGAGATATGGTCTGGACGTTACCAGGTGGGAATTCAAAAGCAACCTGTGCTATAGGTAGAGACTTGATATCATCATAATATACAAAGAAAAAATAACTCCACAAAAATTTTTTATGTTTCAATTAGAATTGGCATTAAATATTATTCTGTATTAGTTTCAGATATACAGCATAGTGGTTAGACAATCTTTACAGAGTGGTCACGTGTTATTGCAAGTACCCACCTGGCACCATCGTAGTTATTAACATATTATTGACCATACTCCCTATGCTATAATTTAACCTCTGTGACTATTCTGTAACTACAAATTTGTACTTCTTAACCCCTTCAAATTTTCCACTCAGTCCCCCAGCTCCCTCTCATCTGTCAACCATCAATCTGTTCTCTGTAGATTCGCATATAGGTGAGCTCATATGGTATTTTTCTTTCTCTGTCTGACATATTTCACATAGCATAGTACCCTCTAGGTCCAACCATGCTGTCACAAATGGTAACATTTCATTCATTTATAAGGCCGAGTAATATTCCATTATATATATGCACCACAGCTTTCTTATTTACTCGTCTATTCATGGCACTTGGGTTGCTTCCATATCTTGGCTATGTATTCTAAATAATGCTGCAGGGAACGTTGGGGGGGCAGATAGAGTCTGTCCAGAAAGTTTCCAGCCATATACTATGAAAAAGAGAGACATTTATTGAAGAAGATACAAGATACAAGAAACATTGCACACTGGACAATGGTGTCTCAGTCCCCTTCAAAGTAGGCAACTTAGGACCTCACACAGCAGAAGCACGATGTTCCTTCTGCTCTGGTAGCAGAAGCCACGGAATGAATTTTCCCACAGCACATTTCATGCCAAGATCCTGTGTCAACAATCTTGGACACAGTAGTTTTTGGAATCCTCGGATCAGCTTCTAATTCTCACACTGTAAGTCACTCATGTTTGTTGATCACAGCTCGTACACATTCAACATTCTCAGGGATTCTGCTTGTTGGAGGCCTTCCAGAACATGGATCACTTTCAAAAGATTCTCGACCATCTTTGAAGCGTTTGTGCCATGCTTTTATTTGCGCTACACTCATTGCATTGTCCCCAAAAGCCTTCTCAATCATCTGAATAATTTCCACAGAAGAAGGTTCAAGCTTAATGCAAGGTTCGATGCAGACTCATTGCTCTACTTGCTCAGTTATTTTGAATGTGATGGCCACACAGCACACATGCTCACTCAGCGGCATCTACCACCCTACTGACTAGTACCGTGAACTTGTCATCGTTCATGCATGTACCTTCCAGTCCATTCTCTTTGGCTGCCAGGTTACATCGATGTCATGCAAACTGTTCTCGTTATATTAACAATGGCTGAACTTCTTCTGCACAGACCTCATCATATATTATTTGGTGAGGATGTGGAGAAAAGGGAACCCTCATGCACTACTGATGGGAATACAGGTTGGTGCAGCCACTCTGGAAAACATTGCAGACTGTCCTCGAAACATTAAAAATGGAACTTCCTTAGGACCAAGGGATTCCACTTCTGGGAATATATCCAAAGAAACCCAAAACACGACTTCCGGGCAAGATGGAGGTGTAGGTAAACACGCTTTACCTCCTTGTGCAACCGCAGAAAAAAAGACAGCTAGACCTCAAAACAAATAACACCCAGAACCATTAGAAAAATCAAGCTGTCCGACAACCAAGGATTTAAAGAAGCCACATTCATGCAGACGGGTAGGAGAGGCAGAGATGCAGTGTGGCGTGGAGAGGTGGTGGCGGTGGAATGGGCGGTCCCACAGTTACGTGTGGTGGGTAAAAATTGGGAGGGAGCAAATATGTAAATGTAGTAAGTTTAAGAGTCGATTAAAGATCAAAAGAGAAGTAGAGATATCTATGTCATAAATGTGGACATTATAAATATTCCCTACAGCTACATATTTTGCTGTAACATTAAAATGTAATTGATACTTTAAAAAAAGTCTAATCTTGAATCTTTCATAAATATTTCTAGCTTATTCCTTAGATGATGATATATCTCAATAAAAATATTAATACCTCACATTAGCACAGGACTTTAAAGTTTATCAAACAAAACATACATCTGGGAATCTACCAGGATTCTTGGCTGCAAGCAACAAAAGTCTGACTCTGACTTAAAAATCAAATGATATATTGCAATATACTGAGAAAATATTACTGTTTTCCAGGGAGTCGAGCTCGGAAAATGCTCAGAAATGGAGGCTAGGCAACAAAAGTATCCATCCCGGATACGTGACACTGGCACAGTGCCCGTCCACTGGAGGGCCCTGGGGAGGTCACTCCACCCTGCCACTCACCGCTCCGCTCCGCCTCTTTGTCTCAGCATCACTCACTCAAGGGGCCAAGCTCAGGCAGAAAGATCTGATTGGCTGACTCCAAGTCATGTGCCCTTTCCCCGCCCATCTGTGGGTGAGAGATGAACTATCTTCCCCTTTAGCTCCTGCAGATTAAGGTGGGGATCTGCTTTGCATCACAACTCGCATTATGGGTTTTGCCCAATTCTAGGAAAGGGGTGCTGACTTGGCAAACCCCGCTATCCACAACTTTTAGGTTTGATTGTCAAAACGGGAAAAGGTAGCCCTGGCTAGTATGGCTCAGTGGATTGAGCACCAGCCTGAGAACCAAAGGGTCACGAGTTCGATTCCCGGTCAGGGCATCTGCCTGGGTTGCCCGCCAGGTCCCCGGTAGGGGGAGCGTGAGAGGCAACACACACTGATGTTTCGCTCCCCTTTTCTCCCTCCCTTCCCCTCTCTAAAAATAAATAAAATCTTTAAAAAAAAGAGGAAAAGGATAAAATGAGAGAAAGGTGATAAGCTTGATAAAAGAGAATTAAGCTGAAGAATGTAAAACCATGGGTTTAAAAACAATATGTATTAGTCAATCAAAGCAGCAATAATATTACAGAACAAACCCCAAAATTCTGTAACTCATGAAAACAAGTATTATTTTCTTGCTCATACATCTTAGGTGGTTCTTTTTCAGGCCGGGTCAGCTTGGTTCAGCTCTAGGCTTCAGGTTGGGTCCAGATCTGTTCTGTGAAACCCCGGCTTAGAACGTTAGAGCTATGTAGGGTATGCTTTAATCACTGCAATATTTGGAGACCAGGGATCAACCTTAGTTTGTGCAAGCATATGTAAGACTTCTACTTACATCACACCCGCTCACCTTCCATTTGCTAAAGCACATCATGTAGCCAAACCCAGTATCAATAAGGTGTGAAAATATACTCTACCCAGGGGTGTCCAAACTTTAGGCATCTCTGGGCCACACTGGAAGAAGAAGGGTCGTCTTGGGCCACACATTAAATACATTGCAACGTGTAATCACAAAAAAATCTCATAATGTTTTAAGTAAATGTATGATTTGGTGTTGGGCCACATTCACAGCCATCGTGGGTTGCATGCAGCCTGCGGGCTATGGGTTGGACACCCCTGCTGGCTAGTACACTGCAAGATCACATTGCATGGGAGAGAGTGAAAAATCGAGAACAGAAGCCATCACGCTGTGCAAAGAGCCCATCGTTATGGCCCCAAAAGCACAAAAAAACCCTCAAGCACTCAAAACATTTCATGAAGAACAGTTTCATGGAGAAACTGGAAATGAACAACATGTCCACTGAATGTGACAAGAGTGAGAAACTGATGCTGACGTCATAAAGGAGTTCCAAGTTTCATGTGTGATTTAGAAGGCTGGGTTCTACAGGCATCTAGAAATTCCCAGTGTCCACATGGAATGCACACACTTCATGCAAGATACAGCTGTGACTTGTGTAGCTGGGCTCAAATCGTGCCAACGTGGAGCCTCCCCCATGTTCTCCATCCTCACCAAATAGCAGCATGTGTTGTACTCTTGAGATTCGGTTCTCTGGAAAAGGACTCTGAGCCAGGGAGTTGCAAGCAGAACATCCGTTAGAGAATCCTCTGAGGAGATAAAGCTGTGAGGAAGGGAACGGACAAGGATCAGGCAGAGGGAGGAGCTGACCCGAAAGGCAGCTGCGTTGGAGGTCTCAGATGACCAGACCCGGAGCTCTGGAGCTAGGGTGGCCCTTCAGAGGCAAAGAAGTCTGGCCTTCCCCCTCTCCCCACCCCCGCCCCGTCAGTCGGTTGGTGGGTATAGACTGCCCTCACAGAGGTCCTCTGACTTTGGGAGAGTCAGTTTTCTGGGCCAAGGACAATTCCGGTGAGGTGCGCAATGGCGAGCCTTCGGCAGGTATCATTCCCAGCAGCTGGACTTGAGTAGGTTGTCCCTGAAAAGGGGCCCAGACAGGACACCAAAGTGTCCACTACAGGTGGTACCCACCAGTCTGCTTGGGAATCTACGCTAAGTAACTGGAGGAAGAGAGAAGTTTGTGATTGTACCAGAGAAGAGCAAAGTAGAGTGGGGGCGGAATATTCTCCATGTGGTCCCTGGGATTGGGTTTGAGCTCTATGGCTAAGGCCCTTGCGTTTCCATGACAAATTCCACTCCCAAGCTTCAAGTCAAAATGACAAAGGTTGACCCAGAGCTGGGGAGCTGTCCACTCTTCCCTCCTTCTGCAGGAAACCAGCACCACGCTTGGAGCGTGTAGGGTCCGGCCTTTGTTTGTAGTGATCTGGGTAATGGGTAGAAAGGCAAACTGAAGTAAGCCCAACGATAGCATGATCTGTATGACAGCCGCGAGCAACTCTATTCTGCAATGGGGGGGGGGGGCGGGGGGCGGGGGGGGGGCGTGTAGATCCAGAGAGGGAGGAGGCCAGCGCTATGAAATGATCAAGATCCTAAGTAGGCTGACTAGGGAAAGGAAAACAAAGAGAGGAGAGGGAAGAGAGGACAGTGGAAAGGAAGACACAAATTATACAAACATGGTTTCCATGCTGTGATGAGTAGGACTTAGCGACTTCACTCATCGAAGGTTTTTTTGTGCCATGGAACTCAACCTCTCTTTAATTCTTTGAAGTGCAGCAAATTCTTTAAAGTGCAACCTAATTCTTTTATTGTAGCAAAGATTCAAGTTACTTTTTTACTTTTAGAGGTTGCTGGATTTGTGTTTATTTGAAAGAGACATTCAGTTGGGCTAACTAGGAAGTGGCTTAGCTTTACCCAGGTTATTCAAATGAAATGAGAGAACTATAATAATAAAGATTTGCAAGGACAGAGGCGCAACACTTGGTAGATGTCCGTTTGATGGTTCTCAAAGTACTGTCTGGCATTCCATGAAGCTCCTTGCTCTGTTACCGACTTCTGAAAACCCTCAGAAGGGCCTGCAGCTTCCATTTATTTATAGTGTGTGCATGATTTATGATCTCTTTGAGGGCAAGAGCTGTCCATACAGATCGAAGCTCCTTAGCAGTTCTTGTAGAGCACAGGATCAGCGATCGAACCCTGAGAGAATAAATGGATGGATCCTCACGGGGTCACACCATCAGCTAAAGTGAAAATGAAATCAATGGCCAGGATCTCCCTTAGGCCTATTCCAGGGAATATCGGGGGAAGAGAAGTAGGAACATCTTATCAGTGTAAAAGACTCCATTTCTCAAGTTGCTTTTAGATGCCTTGAGGCTCAGTTTTACTTTTTAAAATCTTAAAACTCCATCTGGACCCAATAGTAAATTTAGTCATTGTTTAATTGAGGTGCTTCTTTCACTTTCAAATGAAACCTGTCTAGCCCTCAGAATTTAACAGTTTAAATATGTTAGGAAGACATTTAGCAAAACATAAATGTTGCTCAAAATGGGGTGATTAAAAATGCCACATTGTGAAATCACCTCATTCATTCATTGCTGAATTCTCTCCACTCTGTTTTATATTTCCTTTGTTCTTGTTTCCCTCAACAAGATGCTCAAATAATTCTGCCTTAGTAAGTATTAAGATTTTATTCTTATAGTTGCTACTTCATGAACTATCTTCATAATTCCTATATGTTTTATGGTCTACATTTAAAATACTGGAAGCATCTTTAAATGCTTGGCTGTCACCGACGAAGACCAAAGATTACAGTCTGTATAAATGCGTTCCTGGCAGACTATACTTTTTTGCCCCTCTGCATTTTGACAACCTCTTCCTGCATTCAATGCTGCCTTATAAGGAACTTATTTTTCTTATGGTTTCCACTGTCTCAAGTGATAATATCTACAGAAGTCCAAAGAGACGGTGGGTAATCACTGTGCACAATTTACAGAGTTCCTTCACACGCAGCATTTCCTGTCCAGAGTTCCCTGAAAAAGCCAGATCTAGACACAAGTGGATACAAAAGAAGGATTGCTGGTGATAATTATACCACAATCATTGATTCCACACAGTTTGTTTAATTTAAAGCAAGTTAAGAACATATTCCCACCATTATTTAGTGTTCAGAGACAGGTCAGGTGATGTTTGAGTTGCCCAGAGGGAAAATTCATGAAGCTCACAGAATTAGAATTACAGGCAAAGAAAGTAACTTACAATTTGAGGTTATGTTCAGGATTTTAAAATCTCCATCTCCCTTGTAAATATATATTTTAAAACAGCTATGAAGGAATGTAACCTAGTTCTCATTGTTGGCTGCTTGGTTACTGTTAAATCAGGCCATGTATAAAAGCATAGCTTGTCACAGTGACCTTGTATTCTACTTTAAATTTATGTTTAACTGTAGCCAAAAAGCTGGACCTACAAATAACTTGTAATCTTATGGCGTCTTTCAATAGTTCTGAGTCAACCAGTGCAAAATCTTCACAGCACAACTAATATTACAGGCTACAGTGAAACATAAGGAAAAATAATCTCATTTTGATCTATTTGCTTCAAAAACACTAATTTAAAAATTAAATCAGCCATGTGTATTAAATTATATGTCACTGATAAAATAGACTATTTACAGATGCTCCTTGACTTACGATGGGGTTATGTCCTGATACACCCATTATAAATTGAAAATATTGTAAGTCAAAAGTGCAGTTAATACATCTGACCTACTGAACATCATAGCTTAGCCTATTCTACCTTAAACGTGCTCAGAATAGCCCACGACTAGACAGAAACATCCAAGACATGACTACACTGTAGATTATCCATAACATCTTCCAGTGTTAAGCCCCAGGGACAGAAAAACACTAAAAACCAGCAAGGCCTATACCCTCAAGAAACTTATCCCCTTTTGAAAAATGAGCCTCTTTTTCAGCATACAAATAAATAATCAAAGACATTTTACATATAGAGATACATACACACTCTTTTGGTTTATAAGTAATAAAAATTCACTTCAAACTAGCTTAATCCCGCAAATACAATCATTGGAAAAACACTGTGCGTCTCAGTCTCACAGAGCCAGAGGGCCATGTGTACAGCTGGCCTCGGGAAGAATTAACAATCATCATAATTCCATCTGGCTGTTCATCTGCACTTAGCTGAACATAACTGCTTGACAAAATGCAGGCTTTATAGGAGCAACAACCTCTCTCTTGTTCAATACTGTACGTTCAATCTGTAGTTTCTGGCACATTGTAGACATCCAAACTAACGAAGTTCTCCCAATCCCAATTCTGAATTTCAGAAGAAAAAAACAGATTCTGATTCAATCAGCTGTCAGTGCACATACGACAAATGTTTGTTGGGATCCTCCCTTGAGATGGGAGGAGAGAACAGTTCTCCTTGAGGAGAGTTCTACCGTAACTCAGGATCCATAGAAATGCAATTTCAGTTTTGTTCTTTCAGAAAGTGTTATGATCCAGCTAATCTTGTGCATTCTTTCTTCCCTAGTTAATTGAGATTTAATTGACATGTGACACTGTGTAAGTTTAAGGTATACTATGTGTTGATTTGATACACTTATATATTGCAAAGTGATTACCGCCATAGTGCTGGTTAATACCGCCATCACATCATATCACACCACATCACACAGTTACCATTTCTTCTTTGTGGTGAGAACACTAAGGACCTACTCACTTGGAAACTTTCAAGTATAAAATATGGTATTATTAACTATGATCACCATGCTGTACATCAGATCACCGGGACGTAGAACTCATCTTGTACCTGGAAGCTTAAACTCTTTGACTAACATCTTCCCATTTCTCTCCCCCCCCCCCCCAGTGCCTGGTAACCATCATTATACTCTGTTTCTAATCCTTCTGCATTCTTACTCACTCCCTTTTAGATCCATAGATGTTTCTAATAATTCTGGCTTAAGAATTGAGAATGAAGTCTGCAAACAAACTCAAATCAAGTTATTATTCTCTGGTTATATACCGGCCAACTAGGCCTACCAGCTGCACACTTAAAATAAGGAAAGAGCATTGTTTAAACACTAAAGTTTCCATTATTCAAAATGCCTATAATTTCCTGAAATTCAGTGGTTTATCCTGGGTGGGAAAATCAGTTGATTGCTGTCTGTGTCAGACACCTTCAGAAACCAACAATTCTTTGTTATTTTGTCTGGGACCTACCATCCTGGATCGTTCGCCCAACATAAGCAGGGCCAATCACATTTTTGCATCTAGGAATTGAGACTATAAGGCTGGTGTCACAGCCAGATCACCCTCACATCCTATGACATACTATATTCATATGTAATACCATGTCCTGTGGAAAAATGAATGTTCATTACCTAGCCCGTATTATTGAGATTCTAACATAAAAGCAAATTGCTTTGAGTGAACAATGATTACATATACAAAGAGGACATTTTCTCTGAACACCCAAGTGGAAGTACAAGCATAGTCCCTGTAAGTCCTACATTTCTATAATATTTAAACTCATGTGATCATCAGGCAAATAAGGGTTTTTCAAATGCAGGCCATTCCGATTCACAATCCTCCACACTTGGGTGCATTGCTGGACAGTTAATCCCTTGGATAATATCACTTTTCAAGGAAGGTGAATTTTAGTAAAAAAAAAAAATTAGTAGGAAAGATTAATAATACCCTAATCTCCTTAGTAACTGAAGCTAATTTATGAGAACTATAAACTTTAATCTATTTCCAACTTTAAAACCAGAGAACATAAGTCAACCAAAATAGTATTTATGGCTAGCTATCAAAATTAAAATTGATTCCCTTTGGGCAGAAGTACCAAGAGCTCTGGATTTGGGGGAAAGATGTGGGATCTAATGCCTGGTCTGGAACCAAGATACTATACAGCTGTAAGCAAGTCACTTGGGCTATTAAAACTTAATTTTTCTCCTCTATCTGACAATACTTAATGATGAAGTATTGGACCATTTGGATCTCTCTAGGCATCTTTACAGCTCAAAAGCAATATATGCCTAACCCTGGCTGGTGTGGCTCAGTGGATTGAGTGCTGGCCTGTGAACCAAAGGGTCTCTAGTTCGATTCCCAGTCAGGGCACATGCCTGGGTTGCGGGCCAGGTCCCCAGTAAGGGGCGCCCGAAGCAACCACACGTTGATGTTTCTTTCTCTCTTTCTCTCCCTCCCTTCCCCTCTCTCTAAAAGTAAACAAATAAAATCTTTTAAAACAAAAACAAAAACAATGTATGCCTAGACATTAATACAAGTTTGTTTTATTAATTTCATTTTGTTAACATATAAAAGAATAACTTATAAAGACATTTCAATCTTAGGTTGTGTACATGACAATGCATTTCTGGTGACTCAGTGAAAAAGGGCAGCATGATTTGACCTATAGTTTATTCAGTGTTTAGGAATCTGATGTCTTTACTTGGCCTATAGTAAAAATGTTGACATGGATTACTGCCCTCTAATAAAAATAATTTTCATTATGTTTGGCCAGAAATCTGTGTGCGATGAAGAGTAGGGTCCAAACAACAGATCGGCATATCAGCTTTGGCAGCTTTGCCTCCTCCCTTCCTCCCTGCAGTCCCCTCCCCCCTTCTATCCCTGTCCAACATCATTAATCAAAACCAAGGCTTAACTATAAATAGGTACTGGAATTGACTTAACTAACTTTAACATGGAGGGAAAGGGCTGGGGTAGGTTCCAACTTGGCTACATTTCGCTTCATTCCTGAAGATTTTCCAGCAAGGTCCAAACCTCCTGCCGCCCTCTTCTCCTTCACAGCCTGTAATGTCCTTCTGCATTATAACTACAGGCAGGGCTTTACTTCTTACTCTGTATGACAATCTCATTGTCTTAATTTGCAACATGTAATGCCTGTGCCCAGTCCCAAAGAGATAATACATGAGGTCATAGAGAGACGTCCGTGTCTAAGTCATTCAAAAATGTCTAGAGAGTTTAGTTAGCCTGATCAATATTCAAATACAGAATTTGGCTAAAAATAAAGCAGGTTTATGGAGGTTTTGGTTATAAATCGAAAAAAAAGAAAAAGAAACAATCTCACAATCTAGTTAGGGCAGGAAGGTAATAAGAACACATCTAAATTAGTTGAACTATCAAGAAAAAAATGAAGAAAACTTTCATTTTTTTGTAAAACCTTCTATGATTTATAAGTAAGAAATAATTTTAAGTCCGTGCTGTATAGCGCCCTCTCTACTGCAAATATGTACTTGTGATAAGTGAAATACAAAGAGAACACCAAAAGATAACAGCAAAGCACAAAGACATACATCCTCAAACACCAGTAATGGTCAGTGTGATGTCACAAGGTGTTGGGCCCTTCTACAGGCAGTGAGAGGGGGCAATGGCTTTCCAGGGGGGATTGAAAGTCCTCTACTTACTATGAAGAGCTGAACCCACACTCAAGGTCTAAAGATGAACAGGATTTGGACCCTTCTGCTTGTTAAAGGAAATCAAAATCGACTACTGCCAATTAATTCCAGCATTTACCTTTGGTTAGCAAGAGGGAGGATATGACTTTGTTCTACAGGGAACATTTGGCAACATCTGGAGTTATTTTTGGTCATAAGGGAAGGGAAAGAAGTGCTACTAGGATCTAACAAGTAGAGGCCAAGAATGCTGTTAAGTACCCTACAAAGCATAAGACTACCTCACAACAAAGCATCACCTAATCCAAAATGTCAACAATTTCCCTATTGAGCAACCTTGGATTATATGAAGCGTTAGGCCCAGAACACATGTAATAAAATTAGTACAAGGCATATCGAGAAAATTTTAATATATTGCTAAGAATATATAACATTACTTGCGTAAACGGTGAGGTATACCATTTCATGATCGCAAGATTCAATATCATACATAGGTCAATTTTCCTAAATTAATATATAAATTCAAAGCCATCCCAAACAAAATTGCAATGTGATTGCTCAGGAAGCTAATAAGCTTATCATATAACTTACAGGGAAGAAGGGTCCAAGAATAGCCAAAAAAATTTTGAAGAATACCCAGTTCATTAATAGGAAAAAAGATAATGGAACTGATATTATACTTATAGAACAGAATATTATATAATGGTTAACATGAATAATTAGTACTACAATGAGCAAAGAAAGCACATTGCAGAGCGAGACCTATACATTAATACCACTAATAGAGATTTTTTTAAAAACATACAAAATGCTTGTTTTAGTCATAAATACATTACTATATAGGTCACAATAAATGGTCTTTACTGTCGTGTTTCTCCCAGTTGTAATAAATAATAATACCACAGCGGTGGAATATAACTAGGCCAATGCAATTAGGAGCGCACTGGTTTGTGACTTGGAGCATATTATCTAACCTCTGGGCCTCAGTTTCCTCGTCTGTAAAGGGAGGATTAACAGAATTTACATAAGATGAATGGGAGGACAAAATGTAATTACTGACCTAATTCACTCAGTGCCCGCTCTGGTAAGTAATAATCCTTCATCAAGTGATGACTGCTATTGTTCCCGTAGAAACCATTTCCTCTGTAGAGCTGAGAGACTGTGGCATTAGCAAACGCCAAGCCTCTGGGTAGCATGCCCCATTCACAACAAAGCCACTGTTTCCACAAATTTCAAATTCTAACATTACTTCTCCTGTCAACTGGCTGTCTTTTGTCTCTATTTTTAGACCCACAGGTAAATTTTCATTAACAATGTATTATGAAAGTCATTCCTTAACCGAATGTCACTGTAAATGTGAGGGGGGAAATGAAGCAAAGAGAAGCCACCGTCTTTGCAATAACAGATCGCTTTGCTACCCAAGTGTTTATGATCACAACTGTGAAAGGGACTGGCTTGTGTAATATTTGAGACTCTAGAGGAAAACAAAATGTGCCAGGAGGATCCACTTGTCCCCTCAAATGTCTGCCATAAGGGAGAATATTTATGACTTTGTTGTCGAGGCAAAGCTTCTGAAACTGGAATCCAAAATGATTTCCTAGACAATTATTGGAAAGTGACAGAGAAAATTCTATGACTAAAACATCGGGAAAGGAGCTGTCCCCCAGTACCATTTCCTGACTCATGAAAGCTGTAAGTGAATCTATAAAAAGGGGATTGTATTGTTATCTATTGTTGAGGATTGAAAGGATTTCTTAGAGAAAGCCTAACTAGTCTTTTGACAAAAGTTTCCTTTTAAAATACTATGTTTGGGATATATTTCGCATCTGTGCCAATGGCAGCAAAACTGCGTTCCCTTCTGTGACGCTCTACAGCAAGCTGATTATGAGAGTGTAAAGAAATTCTAACCGTACACCATTTTAGGTGCCACTGTGAACTGGAACAATGATAAACCCTTCCTCCAGGGCTCCTCTCAAAATGCCACCCAAAGCCTGATCCGGCAAAGCAAGCGGGCGATGACAGACCAAGTGCAGCCCACGACCTCAGTCCCCCCGTTTCCTCAGGTCCAGGGAACCCTGTGTTCGCTCCAGTGTTGCCATTCCGTGAACACGGCCCCTCACCTTGGGTATATGCCACAATTTGGAAATGCTTGACCTGCAAGCATGCCCTCATTACAAACCTCTATCCTTCCGTTTAACATATGTCCTTAATCTTTCTAAACCTCCCCTCTGTTGTCATTTGTAACTCATTTATTCATTCAACAAATATGTATTATTTATGCCAAGCACTGCGCTTGGACGTGGGGGTGCAATAACGAACAAGACCAACATGGTCCGTGGCCTAAGTAAGAAGTTGTGAATATGGAATATACATATATCTTCCATATATAATACATATACCTTCCATATAATATATATATATTCCATATAAAATCTATTTTTTATTTCCATATATGTATGTGTATCTATCTCCTCATTAGGACACTGGATTCTGAAAACGAAAGACGTTTGCTACAAACCTCTCCTAACTCCCCAAGGCAGCGTTCCGTGATTAAGGCTCCCCCAAACTGAAAGGCAGCGTCACTCCCTGTGGCCCCAGGAACAAGCGGCTCTCCAAGGCACCGAGCGGCCACAGGATGGCTGGGCTCAGGCTCCCCTTCACACACCCTTAAGGGTTCCCTGCCAAACCTGACCTCATGTCTTAACCACAAACACACAGCTAATAATAGCTTCTGCTCTTCACTTACAAAATACAATTCTTAAAGGCAATTTTTGAGAAACAGCCAGATGTCTGAAAGGAAAATTTACAAAGCCTAACCAGTAACTACTACCAAAACAAAACTCCCAGCAGCCACACAGCACTTCCAAGTTTTACCAGCAAAGTCCTTTGAAAAGAATCCAGGGCTCCCCCGACCAGTGTGTTTGTTCACCCTACAGGTCAGCTCCGTTAATTACCCCTGCCAGCTTCTGTTCTCTCAAAACAAGTGATAGATGAAAATCTTTTGGGCTAGGATCAAGAAAAATGTGTAACCAAATATTTTATATCTTTATGTATATTTAGACATCATTGTTAAAATCTGGCATGCGTTCAGTAGCTCTGAGGGAAATATTTATGTAAAGTGTTATATTTAGTTTTTAAAAAGCTGATGTCTCTTGTATTTTTTTATCCTTCAATTCAAAAATCAAATTATAACATCTTTGTTCCACTATACAGACTATTTGTAAAAAGCCTAACAGCCATCCAAAAAGTCCAATTTAAGTGACTTCCCAAAGGGCAGTGTGAGCTGTAAAGACATCAGACTCCACATGTGATGGAGATGCCTGGGCCCTAGAGACCTGTGGGCAAATAAAATTAACTTTCCGTGTGGCTCTGGCAGGTAAAAAAGGACTGTAACCTTTATGAAGCCAGAGCCCATGTCTGTTCTGTTCACAACTGTGTGCCTAATGCCAAGTGTAGTTAGCATGATGGTTGGCTCCATAAACATGTGATGTTTGAATTAATGGGAAGGGAGGGAGAGGGAGGGAGGGAGGGAGGGAGGCAGGAGGAGTGGATGAACAGAAACGTGAAGAATGCATAGATATTGTTGTGTATTTATTTGGATAGCTAGAGAAGAAGTTAGGTTAGAAAATAATCAATGAGTTATGGAAAGATTTCTGACCCCTGTTAACGACAGTCTTCCTCACTCTGGCAATAAGACAAAATACTCTGAGGAGAAGCCCTGAGGGGTGTGGCTCAGTGAGGTGGGGGTCGTCCTGCAAACCAAAAGGCTGCCGGTTTGAGTCAGAACAAAGCCACTGTTACCACAAATTTCAAATTCTAAGGTTACTCCCCCAGTCAACTGGCTGTCCTTTGTCTCTATTTGTAGCTCCACAGGTAAATTTTCCTTAACAATGTATTCTAAAAGTGGACTGAATGTCACTGTAAATATGAGGGGGAAAAATAGAACAAAGATAAGCCATTGTCTTTGCAATAAATAAAAACACAGGCCTGGGTTGCAGGCCAGGTCCCCGATTGAGGGCACGTGAGAGGCAAACTGATCGATGTTTTGCCCCTTCTCTTTCTCCCTCCCTTCCCCTCTCTCTAAAAATAAATAAATGAAATGTTAAGAAAAGCTTACAAATTAGGTGAATTAAGGTGCAGTTCCTGGAGGGACCTTTGATTAGCCAGGCAGATAACATCATCTTTTGGGGCCCATTTCCTCATCACTAAAATGGAAAAGTAAAATTTACTTGGAGGACTGTTGAGAGGATGGCATGAAATAACAAAGAAAGAACTCATTGGACCGCCTGGCAGGGTGCTTATGATACGATGCTGGAGATAAAATAGAGTTGACTATCACCTCTGTGCTAAAGGACACGCCACTCACATACAGAGATAGCTTCAGAAAGCTCAGGTTCCTGGAAACCTGGGATCACTTCAAGCGTACATAGCGAAAAGATCTTGCTTTCTGTTTATGCTGTAACATTATGTCTTTAAGCAAAATGCTTCTCGTGGTGAACTGTGATCCTGTTTCCCCTAAAAAGGTAAAAAGAAGTTTCTTCTTACCACCGCATGATTCCCCGTGTTGTGTGTGTTCTAGTGTTATTTTAAAAAAGAGGCAAGTGTGGGTGAAGGGTGACGCAGAAGTCTAGAGCAGAGGTCAGCAAACATTTCCTGAAAAGGATCACACAGTAACTGTTTTAGTCTTTGAGGACCGTATGTCACAACTACTCAACTCTGGTGTTACAGCATGAAAGCAGCCAGAGACAACAGGTAGATAAATGGGTGCGTGTATGTTCCAATAAAACTTATTTATGGACACTGAAATTTCAATTTCATGTAATTTTCACATGGCACAAAATATTCTTTTTTTTTACCTTTTGAGAGAGGTGCCAGTTTTTGGCACATGATGCAGTGTGCAAATGATGTTTCGTTGAATCTACACTTGAAATCTGTATGGTTTTGTGAACCGTCACCCCAATAAATGCAATTAAAAAAAAGGGAAAAATATCCTTCCGCCAATTTTTTTACAACCATTTAAACACATACAACAATTCTTTGTTAGCAGGCTGTATAGTAATGCATGAAAGCCTGCATTTGCTCCATGGGCCATAGTTTATCGACTCTTGGTGTAGAGTGAGCAGTTATTTTAGTACTGACTGCAGTCCTTCAATGAATTAGGAGTATTTGTTTTAAATACAATGTTTTTCTCCTGATGATCCAATGTTAAAGGTTTAAAATTTTACTTCTTAGCCTCCTCTCCTGGGTTGTTAGTGCTGAGAGTGCAGAGCGTGGGTTCTATGCTCAGAATATATTTATTATTATTTTTTTTATTGAAGTTTTTATTGAGGCAGTTACAGAGTCATATGTAATTGTCAGAAATAATACATAGAGATGAGTCAACCCTTTTATCCAGTACTTTCCAACATCAAGCAAAACTATCATACCGTATTACAACCAGGATATTGGTATTAATACAATTTAGTGATCTTATTCAGATATCCCTGGTTTTACTTTTACTTATTTCTCTGTGTATTTAGTTTTCTACAATTCAGTCATATGTATAGGTTCATGCATATACCACCAGAGTCAAGGCATATGGTTAAACAAACTGTAGTACACACATACCAAGAATAATATTGGGCAATAGAAACAGACTATTGATACATGCATTTACTTGTATGAATCTCCAGAGAATCAGACTGGGGGGCGGGGGGGGACAATCCCAGAAGGTTTCATAGAGTGTGATTACATTTAAATTACACTTTTGAAATGACATGGTTCCAGGGTTAAGAGAGAGGGCATGAGCTACACAAGGAAGTAGGTGTGATTTTGTAAGGGCACAGAGTGATTCTTGTGGTGATGGAAGTGTCTTGATAGAAGTACCTTGACACATTTATTATTTTTAAAAATCTTTTTTAAAAAAACCCTCAAATTTATCAAAATTCGCGTCGCCCCCGCCGGAGACTTTTTTCCTTCCTTTTTATAAACTAACCGAGTGAAGCAGCCAAGACAGAGACCAATCTGCCCGCGGCCCAGCAGCAGCTGCAAGAAGGAACCAAGAGACCGAGGCCTTCTGGCAGACCGGACTGTACATCGTCACCCTCACTCCCCAGCTGGAGGTCACCAGCCAATAGTTCTATGACCCTGTTACCGTTGAGTAGCGTTTGAGTCTGGCACATTTTTGTCCCTCTGCGCTTGCCCCCGCCGCCCTCCTCCTCTGGCTCTGGCGCTCAGCCCTAGCTGTTGCTGTGCTCTCCTCCTCTCAAAGATCGAGGCCTATGGCTCTGTCAAAGCCTGCCGAGATGAACCCCGAGATGAACCCCGGTGCCTCCAGCTTCCCCTCCTCCTCGCTGTACGTGGGAGACCTACACCCGGACGTGACCGAAGCGGTGCTCTACGGCAAGTTCATCCCAGCTGGGCCTATCCTCTCCATCCGGGTCTGCAGAGATGTGATCAGCGGCCGCTCCTTGGGCTACGGGTATGTGAACTTCTACCGGCCTGAGGACGCGAAGTGTGCTTTGAATACCATGAATTTTGATATTATATACGGCAAGCCGATTCGCATCATGTGGTCTCACCGTGACCCATCACTTCGCAAAAGTGGCGTGGGCAACGTATTTGTTAATCATTTAGACAGATCCATTGATCATAAAGCGCTGCATGATCTGTTTTCTGCTTTTGGTAACATCCTTTCGTGTAAGGTGGTTTGTGATGAAAATGGTTCCAAGGGTCATGGATTTGTACATTTTGAGACACAGGAAACAGCTCAAAAAGCTATTGAAAACATGAATGGCAGATATATAAATAATCGCAAAATATTCGTTGGGCAATATAAGTCTCCTAACCAACGGGAGGTAGAGCGCAAAGATAGGGCAAAAGAGTTCACCAATGTTTACGTTAAAAATTTTGGTGAGAATGTAAATGATGAGCGCCTTGGGGAAGTCTTTGGCCAGTTTGGACCTCTCTTAAGTGTCAAAGTAATGACTAATGAAAGTGGAAGATCCAAAGGTTTTGGATTTGTAAGGTTCAAATGCCATGCAGATGCCCAGAAAGCTGTAGATGAGATGGATGGCAAGGAGCTCGATAATACAATTATTTACGTTTCCCGAGCTCAGAGAAAAAAGGAAAGGCAGACAGAACTTAAGCACAAATTAGAAGAGATTAAGCAAAATAGAATCACCAAAGACCAGGGTGTTAACCTTTATGTGAAAAACCTTGCTGAGGATATTGACGATGCACGTCTCTTTAAAGAGTTCTGTCCATTCGGTACAGTCATTAGTGCAAAGGTTATGACGAAGGGCAGTCACAGAAAAGGTTTCGGTTTTGTATGCTTCTCTTCCCGAGAAGAAGCCACTAAAGCAGTAGCAGACATGAATGGTAGAATTGTGTCTTCCAAGCCATTGTATGTATCTTTCGCTCAGTACAAAGAAGAGCGCCAAGCTCACCTCGCTAGCCACTATATGCAGAGAATGCCACCTATGACGTCTATGTTCGACCCAGCAGCCGACCCCTACCAGGAAGCACTTCCATGCTTCTTGATGCCGGCCGGCCTACACACCGAGGACTATGCTGTCTACTATCCTCCCAACCAAGCCATTTGCCTAGCACCAAGTCCTCACTGCGCTGATCAGGGTATATCCGAAAGTGTGCCCGGTGCTACTGGCCCAGCCACTCTTCCTTCACCATTCAGCACCGCGATACCAGCTTCTTCACAGCTTCCACGAGGCATCCTGACAGAGCCACTGCATGTTGCTGGCACATCAACAGCGACAGCGGGTCGACGTCCTTCAGCCGCTGCCACTGCCCGCGCCGCTCTGCAGTATGAATACACTGAAGGCGTCTGCAATCCTCGACAACTTAATGCACAGCCACAAGCTACCATTAAGCAGCCTGCTGTTCGTGTACAAAATCAGAAGTCTTTGATTGCTTCCAGGTTGGCGTCTGCCCCTCCTCAAGAGCAAAAGGAAATTCTGGGCAAATGGCTGTTTCCTCTCATTGAAGCCATGCAGCCTACCCATGCTAATAAGATCACTGGCATGGTGCTGGAGATGGATAATTCGGAACTTCTTCATATGCTTGAGTCTCCAGAGTCTCTCAGTTCCAAAGTTGATGAAGCTGTAGCTGTGTTACAAGCCTGCGAGGCTCAAGGGGCTACCAGAAAGCCATTAACAGTGCCACGATGGTTCCAGTTTTAAAATTCGCCAGAGACCACAAGAAGAAACCTGTGCTTCACCGAAGGAAAAAATCTAAACATCGAAAAACATAAATGTTATAGGAGAAAATTGCAAAACATAAAATACGTTTTAAAAAGAACTTTGAACTTTATGTACTGAGAAAATGCCAGGTCTAGCAAACATATTGCTAGTCCTAGATTATTTGTTGACTTTAAAAAACAAAGAAAAAGCATAAAAAAATAGTAAAATATAAAAATGAATTAATGTTTTATGGATTCTAAGAAAAAAATTTTTCAGCAAAGTACAAAAATTTAAAGCATTGTTTCTTTAATTTTGTAATTCTTTACTGTTGTTGGGTTATATAATTCTTGCTTTAGTAAAAGTTCATTAAATAGTGAAAAAAGTATATTTAATATTTTACCTAGAAGTGAAGCACTATGGTCAACTACTTTATTAGTGAAGTTTGGGAATACTTAAGACATGCAGATGTTTGCTATTGGACACCGATTAACAAATGTCAGGTTAAGAAATAAGAGAAAAATAAAATTATTTTCTTGTGGTTTCTGCTTAATTGTTGAAGTGTGTTTTTACAGTGATGACTATTGGGAAAGCATATTTCATTTCCTAATATAATAAATAATACATAAGGATCTCCTATCCTGCTGGTAGAAAGCCTTTGGGATTACTTTTTCCATGGCTTATTAAAATCTGCCTTTGATGGATGGAAGGTATTATGCTAAGTGAAATGAGCCAGTCAGAGAAAGACAAATAACACATGATTTCACTTATATGTGCAGTCTAATGAACAAAATAAACTAATAAAATAGAAACAGACAGCTGTCAGAAGGGAGGGAGGCCGGGGCATTGGGTGAAAAAGATGAAGGAATTAAAAAAACAACAACAACTCATAGACACACACAACAGTGTGGGGCTGACCAGAGGGAAAGGGGGGTGGGGGAGGTAGAAGAGGGAAAAGGGGGGATAAATGGTGATGGAAGGAGACTTGATTTTGGGTGGTGAACACATAATACAATAGACAGACGATGTGTTATACAATTGTATACTTGAAACCTACAGAATTTTATTGACCGATGTCGCCCCAATAAATTCAATAATTTTTTTTTTTAAACGTGACTTTGGAGGCAGAGAATTGAAATTCTCAAACCACAGCTTAACTTACAATTGGAAAAGCTCCAATTTGACTTGAACATTAACCCTCTAAGTTAGAGACTTGGAGTTATTTGTCTTGTTTATTTTCCTTTAGGAAATTGCATTTTTAATTGACCTAAATCTAACTCCTGCAGATTCTGCATAAATGATCACAGTGTAAAGAATTTAAATCTAATTTCTACTTCTACTTGGTCCATTAAAACTCAGCAGGAACTTCTGCTAAACTGCCAAATTTAAATCTTTTCCAGTTTTCACAAATACATAGAAGCAGTATATGAATGGATACTGTTCATTCTGTTGATATACTGTCGCTGTAGACTGAATGTTTGTGTTCACCCCAAACTTCATATGTTGAAGCCTGAATCCCAGTATGACGGTATTTGGAAGTAGAGCCTTTGGGAGGTAATCAAAATTAGTTGAGGTCATGAGAATGGGGCCTCCAATAATGGGAGTAGTGTCCTCATAAGAAGAGAAAAAGACCAGAGCGGTCTCTCTACCATGTGAAGACACAGCAAGAAAGCAGCCACCTGCAAGAGGCCCACTCTATGGTATTTCGTTGTAACCAGCCAAGGTAGGGAAATTGTATTGCTACATGTAGTTTAAAACATGCTTTCTCTATCGGTGCTGCCCTCAGCAAATTATTCTTAGCCTATTTTCAGTAAATTAAGGATTATAGTGGCAGCTGAATTGGCATCACCATGAAGATAAAAAAGTATTTGTAAAGCACATAAGGAACACTTGATAAATAATGACTTACAGACATACATTTATGTATTTACTTGTAGATCTAGGGGTTTAAGCTAAATACTTAACTGATTATTTTTATTTAAATGTTTAGTAAGCTTCAACCAAATAATGGTCATGGGATGATATGATGAGAAAAATAAAAATTAAAATAACAGAGAATGCTTCTTAAGCTGGCGAGGTCTTTTTTTTTTTTTTAAACTATTCAGTATTGGCCAATAAAATACTCAGAGACATGTTAAATGGCCTTATCTTTCTGGAAAGTAATTTGGCAATATTCCTAAATCCTTAACATTATCCATACAACTTTGAGTCATTGATTCCTCTTTTAGCAATGACTTGTAGTGGAATAATAAAATGTGCAGTGACAGACAGATGAATGAGGATTATTTATAGCAGACAGTAATTTGAAATCTAAATATCCAACAACATAAGAATAGTTGAAATATGGCATATCTTTACTCTGTTTTTCTCAGCAGCCATTTAAAAAATCACATTTTTAATAATCTTAATGACAGGAAATTTTATGAGTATTATATAAAATGTTATAAAGCCATAAATGAGATATTCTCTAATTGTGTTAGTCATCTATTGCTATAGAACAGACTACCTCAAAACTAAGCAGCTTAAACAACACACATTTATTGTCATAGATTTTGTGGGTCAGGAACCCAGCCACAACTTAGCTGGTTCCTCTGCTCGGGACCCCACAAAGCTGTGATCAAGGTGTCCACTGAGGCTGCAGCCTCATCTTGAGGCTCAACTGGGGAAGAATATGGATTCGGTTCATTGAGGGCTGTGGGGCTGAGGGCTTTATTTCCTTGCTGGCTGTGGGCAGAGGCCACCCTCAGTGCCTTGCCATGCTCTGACATGCCAGCTTGCTTCGAGGGAGAGTCTGCTAGCAACTCAAAATTCACAGCCCTTTGTGCCCTAATAATGGAAGTGACATTCCCTTCAACGTTGCCATATTCTATTGATTATAAGCAAGTAACTCACAGGGAGGGAATCACATCAGGCCATGGATTCCAGAGGCGGGGATCATTGGGGGGCCGTCATAGAGAATGCCTACCACATATATACACGTTTATGCATTAATATAGTATATGGATATATTTTAAAAACTGCAAGGAAATATGCCAAAATATTCCAAGTATGTATCTGTAAAATAAAGGATTATGGGTGATTTTTAGTTTTCTCTTCACAGTTTCTATATTCTAGGAAGTTTTTTTATAATGACCATATATTACTTTTATGATTAGAAAAATATCTTTTATTTTTTTAATAAATAGTAAAAATTATAATTTTACTCAGAATGCTACAATTAAGTTATTCTCAAATGATTCTTTCTGTGATAAAATACTCCTATAAAGGTCTGGTTGCAGTTAAAAATATCTAAATCTGGGTGGATACTTTCAAACATCTGGTAACTAAATGAGTACTCGGGACATGATTAGCTGTATTTGGCTTAATTTTAACCCTTTCTACTGCATAAGTTTACAAAAACCCAGGAGGAAGATCTTTAAATAACCAGGTTTTGGGGTTTTTTTTAGTGCCAATACACATGTTTAGTCACAGTCATAGAAAGAAATGTTATTATGCAGGTAAGTCAGCTATTCAAAAAGAATTTTCTTTTTTTTAAGATGTTATTTATTTATTTATTTATTTATTTATTTTTAGAGAAGGGAAGGGAGGGAGAGAGGGAGAGAAACATCAATGTGTGGTTGCATCTCGCACACCCCCTACTGGGGACCTGGCCTTCAACCCAGGCCTGTGCCCAACCCTGGGAATCAAACCAACGACCCTGTGGTTCACAGGCCTGTGCTCAGTCCACTGAGCCACACCAGCTAGGGCTCAATAAGCATTTCCTGTCCTCTTTCGGCTTCGCAATGTCCTTGGTGCTTCAGGTAGACACAGTCCTTGTGCTCAAGAAGGTTACTTTCTAATTGTTAAGACAGAACAAAACGTACATCAAATAACAGCACATAATTCTTTCTTTGAGGTACATAAAACATCCTCATTTCTGATATGCTTGCACCACCGATTCTTAGTAATTCAGATAAAGGAAGGCTGAAGTGCTCCAAAGATCTTCCTTGGAGAGGAGGTGCCCTAGACCGTCCAAAGCAGGTAGCGCTCGAGTACACGTGGACGGAAAACAAGGCGAAGTCTGACCAGTACAATCTCAGGTTATGCCCGTGACTCTAATGTTATTATTAATAGCACCCCTTTTCATATCCAAAGTGTCCTTACTTTGACAATAAATTACATGAACATCCTAAGTGAAATTAGAGGGCACTTATGTTCACTACGTTGTCAATCTCCTCAATAGACAATAATTCCTACCAGCATCAGCAAGAGAATGTTCTGCTCAGTGGGGTTCTCTGTTCATTTATTCAAAGTGAATTTAACTTAAGAGGGTAATTTGTTTGAATTTTTTTACTGTCACTGCAGAATAAGAGCCAATTAGAGATATGGACTATAAATAAAAGAGTATATTTTTAATAGCTTTTTTTTTCCTTTTCTCTTCTGCACAGTGATCAAGATGCTAGAACAGGTACCAGAAAGATTCCTAAAGGTTCATGGTAATGGGCATAGAGATCCTCAGTGGCTTGGGAAGAAGATTATATAGGTTTTCTAGGATCTTCCAGGACAGGGCTTGAGATGAGGTTCCTTTCCCAGCTTTCTTCTAAGAATTAGAGTCTAAGGCTCACACGATTAAATGGCTTGCTTGCCTGAAATCAGTCAAGATTTTGGGAAGGGGCTGCCACCTCCCTGGTCATCAGACGACACCTCAATTGGAAACCATCGTTTCTCAGCACAGTGTCAAACTGGAAGTACTAAGCCACTCGGCAGTCTTGCCATCACAGGAAAATCACCACCTGCTACAGAGAGTTCACTGGTAACCATGGAATATAAAATACAAATTGAGGTCAGGTTGAATTTAACAATAACTTGGCACAACCAAACAGGGTAGAGCAAAAGTAGGTTTAGAGCTGTTCATATGGAAAGTAATACAAGAATTAATAAATAATAACATAAGAGTAAATGCTGTGTTTCACATACAACTCTAAACCTACTTTTGCCCCGTTCTGCGTGTTACAGAAAATTTTAAGCCAAGATCAGTTTGATAAAAATACGTGCAGAATTTCACTTTGCAAAGTGAAATTCAAAGGCTCTATAACACCAAAGTTGAACTACCTTCTAATAAAAATGTTGCTTCGTTTATGTATAAACTTGTAAGTTTTAAATTTAAGAAGCGAAGCTTGACCAAAAAAGAAAAAAATAATCTATTAATCAATACGCAATTAACAGCAAGAGAGAGATTTTTTTTTGAAGAGCCGTTTTTAAAAATCCTTGTTGCATAGCGTTCATTGCTCAGCACGTCACGGTCTGACTGTGCCGGCAGCAGACCTCAAACGTAAGAGTTAAAATGGCCAATTGATGCTTAGTGCAGCCAATTCCATTAAAATCTAGCAAAAGGCAACAGTGCTGATATCCTGCCCTTGTCCAAGATTGCTGAGACCACATCAACTAATTTTAACAGTTCCTAGATTATATAAAACATGTTCGCCTAAATTTTGCTTTCACTTTCATTCCATCTGCATTATTCCTCTAATAATGTATGGAAGCAAAAATCATTAGCTTAATTATTTGAACTCCTATTCAAGAGAAAAGCCTATTGCACTGATAGAAAACAAAGACAAAACTAACTTTTTGTACTGTTTATGCTGCTGATGCCCCATTTTCCCACTTTGCCCCCCTCCACCCAGCCCGTCCCCCACGTCCGCAGTGAATCCCCCACTGTTGTCCATTGCCCATGTGAGTAGAGTTTTTAACTCAAGTTGTATCTGTGTGAAAAGCTCAACAATCACTTCACTGAATGGAAATAAGTTTCTGTTTCCCAAGTTCTTCCCAAATCATATCCATTTCTAACAACTTGTAACAAATACAAATTTTGATAATGTTTTTATTGGCATTTCATAATGTTCCCAATTGCCAGTGGCTTGGTGGCTTAAATTAAAATGAATCTTTTGGGACGCTGTGAAATTAGTTTTTGATCAGTTTCATAAATGTTTCGGTAATAAGTAGTGAAGAATTTATCCTTACCAAGAAAGAAAAATAGGAAAGTTCAGTAATACAAATAGGTTGTTTTCCTGTCAAAACAATATGGCCAGAGATAAAAGATTGACAGTTTTCAACAAAATCAGGAGAAATCCTATATTTAATTCCCATAAGGAAGCAAACCTAAGGATTTGGCAGATAAGAGACAGCCAACAGAGCAAGTTTGCCAATAGTGGTGGGGTACCATTTGAAAGCAAAATACAGACAAGTAACACCAGAAGACACAAAATAGGAAGAAGAGGCTGATCTTAACATTTTGGTATCTAGTATTATCTACTTCAATGCAAAATAAATACGAAAAAATGTTTACAGTTGGACTAAAGAAAATGGTAAAGTCAAAAAAAGAGCAAGTCTAACAGTGAACAACGTAGAGAGAAGCAATGCAAAATCAGTGGTCAGAAGTAATCTGCCTGAAACCTAAATCTTTAAAAGTTGTTTGCAAGTTAGCATATATTAAAAACTGAAGCTTGAGAAAACGTTCAGGTGCAATGTGCAAATAACCAAATTTCAGTCATTCAGATGAATTATCTATCTACCTGACCAAACAAATAATTTGCTTGAGCTGTTCAGATATTGTAGTGATTATCGTTACGTCCTCCATTAAAATCTCCACTTGTTTTCAGTAGTTGTTCCTGGTATCGGCCTGGAGAGGAAGGAGCAGCTGGCTAGACGGCTCTGCACTGCTCTGCTCTCAGAGAAAACAGGGCCAAACTATTATTCCCTCTCCATTAAATTCCAGTTTTAATCCACTACCCAAAAGAAGAAAATATGAATTTCCAGCAGATGAAAGAAAAATCATATGTAGCCCCAGGCTAACTAGTAAAGTAAGACTTAAATTTTTAAATGGAGAAACTTATTAGGTAGTAAGAAAGAAGGGTTAAAGTACTCATTTTGTAAACAAGAATGAATAAGAGCGAATGGATAATAAACACTATCTTTAGACAAACGTTAAGCTGCAGAAAAGAATGCCACATTTGTAAATTGGGAAAGTTTACAATTTAGCTAATCTGAAAACTAGAGGTTTTGGGAAGCGTGAATTGACAGTCTCATCTGAAAGGATTTCTGAATACCAAAAATTAGGAATGGTAACCCAGAGTCTAAGAAATGTGACACAGTGCAAGAATGACAAGGCAATAGGAGTAGAAGGAAGCAGACAAGAAGCAGGGGACATTGGGGTAGATTATGAAAAGAGTATAAATTATTTTTTTAATAATTCCTTCTGGATTAGACAAGTGTACAATTCTCAATTTTATTTTTCTCATATAATTTATAGTGTGTGTGTGTGTGTGTGTGTGTGTGTGAGAGTGTGAGAGAGAGAGAGAGAGAGAGAGAGAGAAAGGAGAGAGGAGAGATGTTGAGAGATCACGAACCTGCTTCACAAGCAACCCCCAACCCCTATGCCCATGGCCTTAACCACTGAGTTTTTAAAGTAGATGGGAACCAGCCCTGGCTGGTGTGGCTCAGTGGATTGAGTGCCTGCCTGTGAACCAAAGGGCTGCCGGTTCGATCCCCAGTCAGGGCATGTGCCTGGGTTGCAGGCCAGGTCCCCAGGAGGAGGTGTGCGAGAGGCAACCACATACTGATCTTTCTATCCCTCTCTTTTTCCCTCCCTTCCCCCTCTCTAAAAATAAATAAATAAAACCTTTAAAAATAAAGTAGATGGCAACCAAACTTAACATTTTAAAGCCTCATTTTAAGTCTCAGCCCATTTTCATTAACATTTTAAGTGATTTTTCGTAAGTAAGAAAGTCTTCATAAAGCTATGATATTTTGACAGAAAACAAGCACGCTTGGATGACTGCTGATGTTACCAGAGGAATGAGTCCTATCTCCACTCGCTGATCAGCTTGTTCTCTTCCAGGAATATTTTTGATAAGCTTCTGATTCTATAGTTTTAAAAATCGAATAAAATGGAAAGGAGACATAAGAGCAATGCCCTGGGGAAGAGATAGCCCACTCTCTAATTCACGCCCCCTCATCAGGCTAAAGTTGTTGATGCCACATCCATTACTCAAGGAAACATAAACTTGGCATCTGCGCTACCTTCTAGGCTTGTGTCTGTGTTTGGCTGCAAATACTCATCTTTTCATTGAACTGAAGAAAGAAAATCCTCCTACACTAGAACAGGGTGTTCATCCTAAATCTGCTTTTGTTTGCTTCCGAAAGTCATGGTGTTTTTAAAATTGAATCCGTAAATGCACACTTGGCAGGGAACAGAGCTGCCCTCACCTTAAGTGACCCTCTGTTGCAAAGTATGCAATGACGAAAGACAAGGACATAGCAAGAAAAATACGAGGTTTGCTCAGATGCTTAAGAACTGTTTTCTGGTTCGCGGCTTGACCCTATCACTGGAAGTCCAGTTGTCATCTCACGTGTACAGCGATCGCTTCTTCCCTGGAACTGTCGTGTAGGCTGCTTCTGTCTCAGAGCTACTGTTCACCTTGCTTCCCAAACCTCAAATGCTCGAAAGAGTCTACCTACTTCCAAAGGCAGCTCAGTGTGCCCACTTCTACGAGATCTTCTTTGATCATTCCCAAGCATCCCAAATTCTCCCTTCTCTCCATTTAGATGGAATGATCAGGCACTCTTGTACAGTTTTACCCCAATAATACTTCTATGTTATTCTCTATTTTTTCCTGTGTACTACCCACCCACAATGAAAGTTGGGCGGTTTTACATCACAAGACTTTGGACAGTGACAGGGTCATGGATGTTTGACAAATAACTTGATGTTAGACGGACTGATAGATCCATTGTTTTCCCAGTTGGTAAGTAGGGGAAAGTACAGGGAGAAGACTTGTCCTTGGGCCAAGCAGTCACCTGATGTCACAAAGGGACACAGCCTAAGAATCACATTCTGCTTCACTTGGACATTCACCGTATCTTTCAAATTGGCACCCCCCCCCCCTTAATTAACAGGGACAAGTACTTACCAAAACCACAAACAAAGGGAGAGGGGACAGTAAAGTCTATTCCCTCAAATGAAGGAAAGGGGCATTTGCAGTCCCAAAAAGATTGTCCAGATGGGAGAAAACTTCTTCCAAAGCCACTTATTTTGTTCTTCAGCAACAGCAGCCAGGGACTCGGCATGTAGACGGGTATAGCAAGAAGCTCAAAGGAGGGGGAGGACCTTCTAGATGTCATATGCTGAATAGTCGCTTTCTGCCTTAAGATGTCACATCTTGATAAAGTAACAGATGATGCACTAAATTCAGTCATACAGACATCGAAAAACTTCAGAGAAAAATAAAAATGTAAGAAGCCTGCATTTAAATTATGTGAATAAACTGATATGTACATTATAAACATTTCTACAACCTGTCTGTGCAGCATTTCAGCAAAACATACATTCTGCATGCCTGAATAGACTTCATAATTTTAAAAAGGCAATATAATATTCTCCTGTTCAAGTGTTCTTAGGCTGAAGAATTTTAACAGCCCACAGGGAGAAAAGCCTAGAAACTGCTTCAGCAAATTCTAAGCATGCCCACGTGGCTTCTGCTCAGCTGCAGGTAATTATCCATCATATCATTCTGGCAAAAGCTTGACATCGCTTGCTTTCGCATCTTTTTTTCTCACGATACTTTTCTCCCTATAGAAAAATACCATTTTAAAAAAATAATAACAAACATCCAGACTTTTTCTACATTGCTTGACAGACCAATGAGTAGCTTTATAACTTTACCCTTTGTTTTATTCATTTCCAGTTCACAGGTACAGAACCATTTTGTCTTTTCCAATTCACCATGTAGGCATAGTAGTACCAAGCAATATATTATATGTTCAACATTAAATACAAGTTTTTGGTTTTTATGTGCAGTACATTTTGGAAAGAAGCAGCAGAATTTACACAGTCAGTTCAAAATACCTCAAGATGCCAAAGTGCCTATGCCAACTTTGGTGCTGTCACTTAAAACATGTATAGAGCTTCTTTTTGGAAACTCTGCTGAGATGTTTCCTCACAACATGCCTTATAGTCACACCTTGGTTAGGCCAAAGAATTATATTGACAGTAAAACAAACTCTCATATTTGCCAAAGGAGCCTAACCCATGAATTTGTTTAAACCTCAGGGAATCCAGAAATGCCACCCCTAGGTACACACTCCAGAGAACTGAAAAGGACTCAAAGACTGTACAAGAGTGGCCACCGCAGCATCAGTCACAGTAGCCAAAAAATAGAAACAAATGCCTCTCCACCGAGGAGTGGAAAAACAAGACATGGTCCATCCGTACAATGGAAGATTATTCAGCAACAAAAAGAAATGAAGTACTGATACATGCTACAACGTGGATGAACCTTGAAAAAAATTATGCTAAGTGAAAGAAGCCAGAGACAAAATACTACCTATTGCATAATTGCATTTATAAGAAATGTCCAAAATAAGCAAGTCCAAGGAGATAGAGAGACAGGGCAGATTAGTGGTGGCCAGGGGCTGGGGGCAAGAAGGAACGGGGTGATAAAAGTGTTTTAAAATCGATGGTTGCACAACTCTGTGCCTATACAAGAAAACATAGAATTCTACGCTTTAAATGCATAAACTGCATGGTGTGTGAATTAAGTCTCAATAAAGTTTTTCAAAAAAATTAAAGGAAACAGCCCTGGCTGGTGTGGCTCAGTGGACTGAGCGCTGCAAAGCAAGGGGTCGCCAGTTTGATTCCCAGTCAGGGCACAGGCCTGAGTTGCAGGCCAGGTCCCCGGTGCGGGGTGCGCAAGACGCAACCACACATTGGTGTTTCTCTCCCTCCCTCTCTCTAAAAATAAATAAATTAAATATCTAAAAAAATTTAAAGGAAACAATAGCTATAATTGAAATCTAATTAATAAATGGGTTCTCCTGTAGCACTTCCCTACTTTTATTTTTGTGAAGAGCACATTTCAGATTTTCCAGAAAGTACTGGGGAAGAAGGAGGTTTTCTTAGCCATTGTTCCATCTGTGGATCTGCCATCCTGCCGTCTACCCAACAGCAGTCAAAGAGAGCAGACCACAGTATAGACTTTCCTTCTCCTGCAGGGCTCCGGCCTCCCAAATTTAGGAGCTAACACTAGAATGTCTCATCTGTCACAGCCTCTCTTCTTGGCGGGCAGCTACTGTGAAAAGAAGTATAAAAACCTGTAAACGTTTGATTAAAAAACAGAGGTACACACACACACACACACACCCCCTACACAAGTTTACCGCACAGAGAGCTACAATGAATAATTCTTGGTATTTGGGAAGAAATGTTAGTACCTTTCTCACAGACAGAAGTAACCACTCCCTCTTCTATGCTTCTAACACACCTTGTTAATTTTTTACTATCGTTTAACTTACGCAAGTAATACCTGTTTATTTCAGATGAACTGAAAATACAAAAATGCAAAAGGAAAAATTAAAGTCATCTAGACATATTACAGCAATATTTTGATGTATTTCTTTCTGATTATCTTTTCTAGACGACTTCAAAATTCCAAGTCATACACAGACATACACACTCACACACCTATAGATTGATCAGGCAGAGCTTCCCATTAATAGGCAGAGTCTACTGATCCTTCGAATATGGCCTGGCCTGTGATGTGACCAATAGAAGAAAGCAGAAATGAGCAGGAGTAGTTTTCAGGTAACTCCTCTAGAGGCTTTGGAGCACCTGCTCCCTCTCTTACAGCTCTGCAGCCACCGTGACTACAAGCGCGAGCTAGCCTGAGGTGATACAATATTAGCCAAGTGAACAAAATCATTGAGAAAACCCACTGCTTCAATTTGACTGAAATTATTTTTGACAAACATGAATATTGGAATATCTACTATAATCTACAAATTTCCACCATGAAAACACATTACAAACATCCGTACCAGCAGTTTTAAAAGAAACCTTATGTTAGACTTACCTTCTAAGAGATATTTAATTACTGAATGTCACAGGAAATAACGACATCATTTTTTGTCAACCAAGAGAAACATTTTAAGTTAAAATCAAGCTCAAAGTCAATATCAGTATATTCAAAGAATGCAGTAAAAATCAGGCATATTTAGCTTCTCTTTGCAAAGCACCTCCCAAATCCATACTTTGTTCTCTAATATAACGCAACTGCTGAGGATGCTAGCCAATTGTATTTTTTCCGATGGTATTTATTATAAAACAATCTTGGCAAGTGAAAGAAAACAGCACACACTGCTAATATTTTGGTAGAATTATGTGTTTATTCTAGCACTGTTAACAAGAGAGAAGGAAGCATCCAATGAGTGCAGAGGAATGCTGCTGATATAAATGAATATTTACTCAAAGCCCAGTTCTTCTGTGCCTCTCTGATAGGGGAAGGACAAAGAGCATTTTGATCTAGAATTTTCCCCAGCCTCACTCACCAACAGATGCAGCACCTAAAGAAATGCTTGTTGATGGCTGAGGGCGGCAATAAGGGCAGACAACGCGAGACCCTATGAAAGGGATTGCTTTTTTTCTTTCTTTCTTTTTTAGTTTTTGTTTTTCATTGTTTATGCTATTACAGATGTTCCCACTTTTTCTTTTTGGCCACCTCCACCCAGCCCCTCTGCTCCCCTCTCTCGGCCAATCCCCACGACTCGGACAACGTTCTTCGGTAATCCCTGCACTATCTTTATCCATGTGAAGGAGAAGAAGTGGGGACAAATCCAAATTACAGAGAGAGAATACGGCTGAAAGGCCTATCAAGTCATTTGGTTGCTAATGAGGTCACTATTGTGAGGTGGCTTTCTTCACTCTCTTAGCCACAGTCTATACGGTCAATGCTGCGTCTGGCCAGCAAGCATATCACCATGCCACAATGCAGAGAGGACAGGGGAATGGGACAGGTTGAAAGAAAAGCGTCTCCACCAGCAGACATAGCCTATTTCACTAATGTAGATAACAGGAATCCTTGGCATTCGAATGATAGCGCATGTACTCTTCCCATTTCCCCATTCTTATCAGGACAAAACATCAAACAAACCACAACTGAGGAACATCCTACAAACTAGAAAGGTCATCAAAGACAAAGAAAGACTGATTGAAGGAGACTAAGAAGCCATGCTAAGTAAAGGCAGTGTGGGATCCTGGCTGGGATCACGGAACTGAAAAAGGCCTTTAGTGGGAAAACTGGCGACTCCAAGTAAGTTCTCTATTTCAGTCAAAAGTCCTGCATTTAGCCCTGGCTGCTGGGGCTCAGTGAACTGAGTGCCGGCCTGCGAAGCAAAGGGTCACTGCTTGAAGTCCCAGTCAGGGCACACGCCTGGGCTGCGGGCCAGGTCCCCAGTAGGGGGCGTGTGAGAGGCAACCACACACTGATGTTTCTCTCCCTCTCCTCCCTCCCTTCCCCTCGATCTAAATAAATAAATAAATAATTTTGGGGGGTTAAAGTCTTGCATTGAAACATCTCATCAAGATTACCTTGGCAACAAACCTGTTACCAAGGTTTATTTTTTAGTTTTCATAAATATACCGTGGTTACATAAGATAGTAACACTAGGGGAAGCTGGGTGAAGGGTATATGAGAACCCTCTGTACCATCTCTGCTACTCTTCTGTAAATCTAAAACAATTTCGAAATGAAAAACTTACAAGTTATTACCTATTTATAGTTCGTCCTGTTCTTTCGATCTTAATGGCTGGTTGAGCATGAGATTCACTCATATGTGAAACAATTCCAGAATTCGTGACCCACCTTCCAATCACATCAGACACCTTTTCGTTTCTGGACTATGCCCTGCTTATTAATTCTTCCCCGCCTTGCTCATTCTGTTTCTTCTACTTGCCTTCCTCCCACCCTTGTTCCCCGACACAGTCTTTGTTCTAAGACTGACCTCAGAAGTCATCTTCCTCAGGCAGAGTTTGACTTTCCCTCTTGTTCGTTCTTAGAGCCCCTTCTACGAACCTCCATTTTAGCTCAGATACGGTACTAAATCTAACCTATATGGAGCGATGGGCATTAGCAAAAGATCTAAAACCAGCTTATCTAGATGGAGTCAAATCCTGGCCCAATCCCTTATCAGCTCTGTAACCTTAAGCAAATTCCTTAATTCTGTGTCTAAGTTTCCTTGTCCAGAAATTGGGGCTAATCATAACTCATACCGTTGATACATGAGAACTAAATAAATTCATGCCAATGAAGTAATTCTAAGAGTGTTTGACCCAGGTAAGTGCTCCATAGTTGTTAGCTATTGTTATGATTATTACATATCTCTCTAGACCAGTAATTTCCAAACCCCGGAAGGAGTCTCAATCAATGGTGGACGAAAACCAGGGGAGACATTGTCCAGATCCCCATCTTTCTGACAAATCAAAGAAGGCCACACATTTTTTTGTTGCTTCTCCCATCAAGAGATGGAATCTATTTGCCTAGCCATTGAATCTGAGCTGACCCTGTGACTCACTTTGATCAAATGCCATGAGATCACCATGCAGTGAGGAAGCCTGAGCTAGACGCATAGAAGGGCAACATGAAGGAACACTGAGGCGCCAGGCATGGAAGTGAAGACAGTTTGAACTTACCAGGCTTCCCAGACACCAGCTGAAGGCAACCAAGTAAGCGATCCCAGCTGATGTCATGTGGAACAGAACTGCCCAGAACCCTGGTCCAATTCCTGACCCACAGTATCATGCTAACAGTAAGCACGCATGGCTGGAATGGGGTGGGAGGGGCTGTTATGAAGTAACAGATAACTAAAACAGAGGTAGATCACCCTGAGAGGCATTCTATATGTTTTCCAGTGGTCCTGGTGGAACCTCGGTGGAATCCCTTTGTCCACAGCAGTGACTTCCACGACACAAACTTACAACCTTACAATTCTTCACTCCTGCCTCCTGGGATCACCTCCCGAAGAAACTACACTCACTCAAGTCCACCTTTGGAGGACTTCACACTCAGACATGGAGCTCGGACCTCTCCTACATTTTTTCATGGAGTTTTAAAAGCTTGTATTTTCATAAAAACAATTTATCCGCATTGCTCCAATTTACATGGTAATAACAAACCATTCATTTGTATTTCTAAAGCAAAATGTTATGAAGTGAAAAACTGTGCGTATACTAGACAGGCAGAGAGAGAAATTACACTAATATATCGTGATCTAAAACTCTGCAAGAAATCTTTCCAAATAAAAGAAAAAAATGAACCTTTCTGCTTTGCAAAAATATTATAGAGAAGCATTTAACTGACTTCAAGGGAATTTTTGTAGGTGTGCCAAGTTAATCTTCTTCTTGACCATTCAACTTTCTTATTCAATAAACCTTTAAAAAATAGCTTTACTTTTTTAGAACAGTTTTAGATTTGAATAAATATTTACATAAGCTATGTGTACCATATCTCTATATAAATTAGAAATGATACCTTATGAGGAGACTAAAACACCTTAGCAGGATTTTTTAAGCATTCTATGTAAAAGGGATGGTTCAAGATGAAGAAAGGCAAACTAGATAATCAGGACCCATTGACTTTTTTGCATCTAGCTCCCCCCAGGAAAACCAAAACTGAGAATAATACTGCAAAGAGAAATAAACTATTTTACCTTTTTAAAATTTGTAACTCCAAATAAATGATTTCAACTAAAAGAACCCCGAACAAGAGCCTAAATATTTGATCATTTCCATAACACTTTACTGATGTTTAACATTGCACGCTCAGTTATATGAGAAAAAGTAATACATTTCCAATTTCATCATAAATTAAAAGGTCAAAATATTGCCATTTCAGCAGAACAAACAATATATTTGCCGAGTTCATGACTCAGAGCTTCTGAAGTTAGTCTGGGACTCATACCACACTTCTTGACCTTCAATTCTGCTTACCATTTCCCTATCACCTTTCACATTTATTTTCTTGACATTTTGACAAACACATTCTAACAACACCATTTATGTACAATATACTAAGATGAGAATCCAGATTCAACATGCCTCCTTGGGGGAATGCTGAAAGACCCAAAGCAATACTCTGTGATGTACTATGAAAACCACACCGGTCTTTGAGCTCCCTTACTGAGTTGTTTGTTTGTCTTTTTTAAGACTTTATTTATTTATTGTTAGAAAAGGGAAGGGAGAAAGTGAGGGAGAGAAACATTTGTGTGTGGTTGCCTCTCCAGAGCTCCCTCCTGGGGACCTGGCCTGCAACCCAGGCATGTGCCCTGACTGGGAATCCAACCTGCGACCCTTTGGTTCACAGGCTGGTGCTCAATCCACTGAGCCACACCAGCCAGGGCTGGAGACATTGAGTTCTAATCCTTGATTTTGGTAAGTAGTTTGCAAGATAGCTTCAAGTCAGTAGTTTAACTTTCAACTATTCTTCAATCCTTTGATATAAGTTTGATATATTCACAATTCTTACCTGCCAAAGAGAAAATATGACCAAACTTCGTGTTAATGCTCAGGAAGAAAATTAGGCCAACCCGCTTTTTTTTTTTTTAAACTAACAATGATAACACAATATTGGAAATTATCTATATAACCAGAGGGGCAAAATTTGTTCTAGCATAATAAATGTACCAGGGAGGCTGGTTTCTTAACACAATTCCAGGGAAAATTTCTACATCCATTTTAATTTATAGGCAGAACTGTGAAGGTCTCCATTTGTGGGGGCTGGGCATAGATCAGGGGTGTTGTGAATAGGATTTAAGTATCACATGCAGTCTAGACTATACAGAAGACTTTTTAAAGAAGTGTTCCACCCTGGCTGGTGTGGCTCAGTAGATTGAGTGCCAACCTGCGAACCAAAGGGTCACTGATTTGATTCCCAGTCTAGGGCACATGCCTGGGTTGCAAGCCAGGTCCCCCAGTGGGGGCGGGGGGGGCATGTGTTTGGCAACCACACACTGATGTGTCTCTCCGTCTCTTCTTCCTTCCCTTTCCCTCTCTAAAAATAAATAAATAAAATCTTTAAAGAATTTTCCCTCCTATTATTCTGTTTTGTTCATGGAATGCTGAACTCAATCCAGAACTGTCCCTGGGAGTTCGTTAGATTTTGAGCAAAAAAACCCCACAGCACTTAAGTGTACATAGTATTGTCTCAACTTAGCAACGCTACCTTGTTACCTTGAAAAGACGTTAATGAAATGAGCCATGGAGAACAGTCAGCTTGATCACAGATGATAGCAGGAGCACGAAGGAGCATGCAGAAGCGAGAAGAACACAGAGCCTTTTACCAGCTAGAGAATCGTGGCTGGGCTGGAAGCTCTCCAGTTTCCAACATTCTAAGAATCCTACAAACAAAAAGTGTCTGATGCAATGACGTTCCTGTGACTAGCATGTGGGAATAAAGACCACCCCTTGGCCCGTTGGAATGGCTTAGGTTACACCAAATCCACAATGCAAGTCTTGCAGATTCCTGTGTCCCAAGCCACGAGACCAAAATGCCTGGGTGACAGCCTGCTGCTGCTCCAATGCCTGTCATGAAAAGTATACGTTACTCAACAGCTTGCAAAATAAATTTCCAACTGTCTTCTACTGTTGTCCAGCTTAGTGGCGTCTGCTCATTCACTAGACCAAGGCTCCTGTCACACGCAGTGGGTGCAGAATAAATCTTTTTTTTTACTAAAGCTTTACCTTGCTGCCTCCCAGATGTGTGACCTGGGCAAATCTTCCAATTTATTTCACCTTGTTCTTTCTAGCATGTTTTATCACTTCCTATGTGCTGGGCGCTTACCAAGTTCAGTCATGCACTGCTTAATGATGGGGATATGTTCTGAGAAATATGTTGTTAGGTCATTTTGTTGTTGTGAGAACATCACAGAGTGCACTTACGCAAAGCTAGATGGTACAGCCTGCTACACCCTTAGGGTATATGGTATGGCCTATTGCTCCTAGGCTACAAACCTGTACAGCATGTTACTGTACTGAATACTGTAGGCAATTGTATCACACGGGTATGTATTTGTGTATCTAAACATATCTAAATAGTGAGACATTATGATACCTACAATATCAGTAGGTGATAGGAATTTTTCAGCTCCATTATAATCTTATGGGACCACCATTGTATATGCAGTCTGTCATTGACCGAAATACAATTATGTGGTGTATGACTATAATTAAGTCATGAGATCCTCACAAAAACTCTTTCAGGTAGGCACTTTAATTATCCCCCATTTGACAGATGAGGAAAGTGAAGCATAAATATGCTTTGTAACTTCTTCAAGGTCATAGGGCAGAGCTGGGATTTGAACCCAGGCAGTCTAGATCAGAACCCAGCTCTAACCCATTCACTTCATTTCCTCTCCAACTAAATCTGGCTACCTCTTAAAGAGAGTCTCAGTATCCTCATATACAAAGTGATGATTGATACTATCACCCCATACAATTGTAGTAACAAAAACTGGTGAGCATTCTACAAATACTGTTCTTTTGCTTACCATTATTGTCACCCATCAACTGAAATACGTGAGCAAGGAATAAATTGGAAGTTGCGGTTTGAGCAGAATGATACCTTGCTCAAAAGCCAGAAAACCTAATGGCTCATTCCAGGATTTCTCTGGACACAATTATTAGCTATAGAAAAAGCCTTATTATAGTAACCTCCGAGGCAACGTGACTATTGTCACCTTAGGTTTCTCTTTCCCTTTCTCCATCCACATTTGGTGCTCAGAGTACCATCTTGCCTAATTGTTTCTCAACTTCTGAGAGATGAAGACGTTGCCAGGGCAGGCTGAGAATTGATGTCGTGTTTACTCACGCTTCAGTTCCTGTAGGTGGTATCAATGTGCCTGTTTCCACGAGCTTTCCAGGTACACAGGAACAAACACATGCTATTTTCCTTCATCCATAGCCCACCCAACTCAATTCACTTCCAGCTCCTCCAAAGCTCAGACTTCTCTTGGGTCCCTCGGCACACTACTTGCTGGGCGGTTTCTCAAGTTGCTTTTAATTCTAATGGCTCTTGAAAATCTTTGGCTATGTCACAGCTCTGGCATGATATGGCCAGGCAATTTCAGGATTGTAAATAGTTTGTAACGCCTCTGACTCTTCTGAAAAACAATCTTTGTAATAGCTTCCTTGCTCTTGCTTCCAAAGCATAATAGTAAGGACATGGAATTTCCAGGGTAACCCATCTCAGAAAATCCCCGGCTGGCCGTTGGCTCCTCCGTTCAGTCTGCCAGAGCCATGACAGCCTCCCTTGCTGCATCTTTAAGGATGGCATCAAAGGGACATTAGGCCTGGGCCTACGACACAACCACTCCTCTGTATTTGTTTTATTGAAAAGCGATGTAGCAACAATATTGGTATATTTTCTAAAAGTCAGAAACGCCAATTTTTAAATTGACATTAAAATTCACCTATCATAAAATTCACCCTTTTAAAGTGTACAATCCATGCCCTGGCTGGCATGGCTCAGTGGACTGAACGTCAGCCTGCAAACCAAGAGGTCGCTGGCTCGATTCTCAGTCAGGGCACATGCCTGGCTTGCAGGCCAAGTCCCCAGTTGGGGATGCATGAGAGGCAACCGATCAACGCATCTCTTGTACATCAGTGTTCCTCTCCCTCCCTTTCTCCTTCCCTTCCCCTGTCTCTAAAATATAAATAAATAAAATCTTAAAGTGCACAATTCAGCGATTTTTGGTGTATTCACCAGGTTGTGCAATCATCATCACTATCTAGTTCTAGAACATTCCCACCCCAAAGAGAATCCCAGTACCCATTAGCAGTCACTCCTACCCCTCCCTACTGTCAGTTTCTAGCAACCACTAATCTACTTTCTTTCTCTATGAATTTGCCTATTCTGAATATTTCATTCAGATGAAATCATACGATATGTGAACCTTGGTGGCTGACTTCTTTCACTGAGCACAATGCTTTCAAGGCTCGTCCATGTTATGGCATATACCAGAACTTCATTTGTTTTTCTTGCTAAATAATTTTGTATTGTATGGCTGGACCACGTTTTGGCTATCCATTCATCTGTGGATGGGCATTTGGTTGTTAGCACCACTTTGGTTATTAGGAATAACGCTGATATGAACATTCATGTACAAGGTTTTGTGTGGACGTGTTTTCGCTTCTCTTGGGTATGCACCTAGACATGAAACTGTTGGGTCATACGGTCACTCTGACTTTAACTACTGAGAAATTGCCTAAGCATTTTGTAAAACCGCTGCACCAGATTACATTCTCAGCAACACTGTATGAGAATTTCTCTTTCTCTGCATCCTTGCCAACACTTGTCACGGGTATGCAGTGACATCTCATTGTGGTTTTGATTTGTATTTCCCCAATAGGTAATGAAAACATCATTCTTTACCAGATAACAAAATAACTCATTTCATTTTCTCACACATTCTACTTTTTTTTTGCCCTATCGAAACATAGTTGCAGTCATAGTCTCTCTCCCTTTATTAAAAGCAATGGCTCAGAGAGGACATAGTAAATTGTAGAATAAGATGTCACGCCCCAAAGGCATGTCTCCAGGACTTGGAGAATCATGGTCAGGACACAGATTCCCAAGGTCACGGACTGGATCCTGACATGAAACACACTTTCCCTTACGAGGGCACCAGGTCGGAAGAATCGAATTCCAATATGGAAAACTGAGCTCACATTACTGCGCACTCTGAATGTGTCACGACGGGTCCCACAGTCAGAGTGCATTTACCTGAAGGTGGCATCGGGCTGAGCCATAAAGTAGAAATGGAGCTTTCTCAGATAGATGTGAGACCAGGTGATCAAAAGCAGAGTAAGAAGGGGAAGAAAAAGAAACCTCTGCAGGGACCCTTTAGGTTAAATCATAAAATCTGTGTTATGAACCTCAAGACCCAGACGGGTTTATGGTTTACCATCTTCCCACCCCCACACTTTGCTCCAGTTGGATTTCTCTAAATCCTTCAGGGATACTTTTTTAAGACCCCCCTGGGTACCCAAAACCACAGAGTCCCGAACCTATATATATGTGTATATATATACACTATGTTTTTTCCTACACATACCTACCTATAATAAAGTTTAACTTATAAATTAGGTACAGTAAGAGATTAACAGCAATAACTAAGATAAAATAGAACAATTATAACAATATACTACGATAAAAATTATGTGAATCTGGTTTCTCACTCAGCAAACTAGCATGATTTTTTTTTCTTCCTCACAATTTCACAGAGAGAAGATTCGTTCTCACTGTAAACATCAGCCACATCAGCATATGATTTTTTTTCTTTCCTAATTAAGTCAACAGCTTTCATCTTTTCACTTAGAAGAAGCACTTTATGGCTTCTCTTTGGCGCATCTAAATTGCCGGCATTGCTTCTCTGGTGCTTTGGGGCCATGATTAAGTAAAGTGCTGGGAACTGGAACGCGAGCCCTGTGATACCGGGACGCTGGGTCCGATAACCGTCACTAAGGGACTGGAGGGCAGGGAGCATCTGCAGCGTGGGTGCGCTGGGCGACGCCATGAGTTGTAGCCCAGGCAGGACGGCGCAGAATTTCATCACGCTACTCAGAACCGCATGCAATTGAAAACCTATGAATTGTTTATTTCTGGAATTTTCCATTTAATATTTGTGACCCATGGATAACTGAAACTGTGGAAAGCGAAACCCCAGAATAGGGGGACTACTCTACTATCTTGCCGCTTAACCACAGGCCGCTTTCTCCCAGCTGGAGAGCTGCCTCCGTCCCTTCTATTTGGCCAAAGCCTCCTCATCCATTGGTTTCAGCTGAGATGTCCCAGGCCTCCTCCGTGCTAACAAATTACCGCCAATGCCGCGGCTTAAGACAACACACGTGTATTCCTTTACAGTTTTGGAGGCCACAAGTCTCACTGGGGTAGGACCAAGGGGTCGGCAGAACTGCATTCCTCCTGCAGCCTCTAGGCGAGAATCCATCGCCTTGGGCTTGCTAGCTTCTAGAGGCCGCCCCATTCCTTGGCTGATGAGTCCGCCCCCCATTTTCAAAGCCAGCAGTGTGGCGTTTTCAAAACCTCTCCCTCCCCTCCCTCTTCCCCTCCCTCGCTGATTCTAGCCTCATATCTCCTTCTCTAACTTTGACCCCTTACCTCCCTCTTAAAGGACTTCAGTGATTACATGAGCTCACCCAGATATTCCATGGTAATCTCGCCATTTCGAGATCCCTCATTTTACTCACATCTGCCAAGTCCCTTTTACCATGTACGGGAGCATATCCTCGGGTTCTGGGGGCCATCACCCTGTCTACCGGAGTCCTTGCTTCATAGCGCCACAGCGTTCTGAACAAGTGCCAGGGTTTCTTTATTTGCAAGTACTGCTTTCATAAAAGGGTGAGCACTTTGGGGGGCCCCGCGTGACTGTTCTGCGTACATCCTCTGTGCAAGGGCGGAGCCGGCGCTCAATGAATATCCAGGGACTACCTGGCTGAGTGGCCAGCTTGGCTTGGCTGAACCAGAGTTCCTGGGGGTAGGGGTGGAGGTAGTCTAAGATTATACTGTAAAGGACGATGAAATAACGGGCTAAGCAGTTAGGTTTTTGCTTAGGGAGCTAACATGATTACAATTATGTGTTTGGAGTAGGACACCAATAAGCCAGATGGAGAGGGAGAAACTGAAGGCAGGGTGACCAAGCAAATAAGGACCCAGACTAGGCAGTGGCGATGAGAAGGAACAGCTGGAGAGAGATGTAAGAACTTGGATACATTCCACTGCAAATCCTCTCTAGAACAGAGCACATGAGAAGCAAGCACAACAGGACTTGATAGCTTATTGGGAAGACAGGAGAAAAAAAAAAAGCCAGGGTGGGGGGCGGGCAGGGGACTGGAGACATTTCCAGGCACCTCTGGTAACACTGAGCATATGGCAACACGGTGCCTCCCGCTAGGATAGGAAGTACAAAAAACGAAATGCGCTCAGAGGTAGGGAGTGTTGGTCTGTTCTGCTTCAAACATATAGAATACGAGGAGTCCAGTGGGCGCTGCGGGCAGACGACTTGCAGAAAATCAGAAATAAGTGTGAGGAGCTCGTGTGCAAGACGGTGGTCAGACACAGGGTTAGGGTGTCGCGGGGAGGGATGATGGCCGAAGTCACGAACGTGAATGCGATCATCAAGGGAGAATGATTTTGAGGCGGGGGGGGGGGGGGGGGGGCGCGGGAGCAGAACCGTGGGGATGGGCGGACAAAGACAAGCTCGGCCACAGAAGAGCAGAAACAGATGTTAGCTATGGAGAAGCGAGCAGTAAAGAAGGAATGAAGATTCCTCAGTGGGCGGGGTTGGGGGCAGGGGGGTGGAACTCTGTCCAGGAGTCCGCCGCAGGGCGTCTAAGAAGATCTTGGAATTTGGGCACCTTCAGGGGAAATGTTTCAGGAAGTAATGGGAATGGAAAAGGCTGCGCCGAGGTCTGAGGTGCTCCTGGTCACTTGATTTCCCCCCCACCCCAGAAGTTTGGCAGGTTATATTGAAAGTCAAGAAAAATTTCAGGGTGGTTCTGTCCTCAGCATGTTGTCTGAGTTTGAGTTTAACCCTAATCGTCCTCCTCTTTAACTGGAAAGTAAGGAGACTACAGCTAGATGGTACCCAAGATTTTTTCTGAGTCTAAACGTAGCTCTTTCCAACCCTCAAATCCCAAAATCCAGGGGAAAGCTCAATTGCAAGGTATCTGAGAAACTGTCTTCACATTATTCTCTATTTAGGTTAAAACTTTCCTTAGAAACAAAGTCTAGCAGAGATACCACAGAAGAGAGCAAATGAAAGTTGAATAACTGCTTTCCTAATTTATAATTCTTATGGCACTATGCTGATTTCAGACATAATTCCCCATAAAATGCCCTTTGTCAATTTCCACTATGAAGCTGTCCTACTCTAATTACTTCCTCTTTGGTGACATGGGAAAGCCTCTATTTTTAATCACAATATTCCTCTGTCCATGTTTTCAATTTTAATTGCAGTTTCCATCATTGTATAGTTACCATTTAATTCTTCCCTACACATATATTTAGACACCCTATATTTTTTCCTATCCTCAATACCTTTAGAAAAGGCTTTTTTTTTCCAGCTTCAGAGCCTTGGTTGATATACATGAAAAAAGAAGAAGAAAATGACAAAGACTAAAGACAGAGGCATGATAAAGAATGGTACTGGGAAGCAAAACCCAGAAATCAGTCTCTTGCATAAAGTAGCATATTACACAAGGCTTCTCAACTCTGGTGCTATGGAAATTTCGAGCAGGACAATTATTTGTTGGGGAAGCCATCCTGTGCACTGCAGGATGGTTAACAGCATCCCTGGCCTCTACCTATTAGATGCCACTAGCACCCCCTGCCCCAGCTCTGGCAATCAAAAATGGCACAAGGCATTGCCAAACGTGCTGAGGATGCCAACTTGCCTCCAGCTGAGAACCAAGGGTCTGGAGAGACCAACTTATTAGGAGCAGTTCCATAGTGCAAGAAGACATTTGTTAAAAATGGAAAAGTAAGAAATATAGAAGTATCGTGTGTATATGCCGACTCCCATTTGTTTATAGGATCCTTGGAAGGGTTTCACCGTGCCCATCCCCTCTGAATATCTAACCTCTCCCTTGTTTCACTCTACTAACCCCTTCCCCGCTCCCCTAGACAGCAGAGTGATCTCTCTAAAACACGTGTCTGATCGCGTTATACCCTCATACTTTAAATATCACCAATTTCCCCCATTCTCTACCACAGGGGTTCTCCGCCTGGGCACTCTTGACATGGAGGGCCAGATGACTCTTTTGTGGGGGCTGTCCTATACATTGTAGAGTGTTCAGCAGCATCACTGGTCTCTAACCACTAGATGCCAGTAGACGCTCCCCTGTAGTAGGCGGAACAATGTCTCCTGAAAGATATTCATACCCTAATCTCTGGAACCTGTGAGTATGTTAAGTTACATGGCAAGGGAAAATTAAGGTTGCAGATGGGATTAAAGGTTACTAATCAACTGACCTTAAAATAATGAGATTAACCTGGATTATTCAAGTAAGCCCAATGTTATCACAAACGTCCTTAAGAGGGAGAAATGACTACGTGGAAGAAAGTCAAAGAGATGCAACATGTCTAGCTTTGAAGATGACGGAAGATAGTGGGCCTCTGGAAAAGCCAAACATACAGATCCTAGAGCCCTCAGAAGGAATACAGCCCCGCCAACACCTTGACTTCAGCCTAGAGACCATTTCAAACTTCTGTCCTCCAGAAATGTAAGATAAGAAATCTGTTTTGCTCTACGCCACCAAGTTTGGGGCAATTTGCTACAGCAGCCATAGAAAACTAATACATCACCATCCCCAGCTGTGTCAACCAAAACTGCCCCCAGTTTGAGAAACACTGCTGTGCAAAACGCACAGTCCAGATTCCTCAGATGTGCACAGAGGGCTCTTCGTAATTAATGCTACCTAACCTGTTGTACTGGCATCAAACACAGAGCAAGATGCAGCCTTGCTCCAGCCACACCACACTTCTAACTGCACACACACTTGACACGTTTTGACTCTCTGCAGATTTGCTGCCAAGAGGTGCCTTGAAGGGTAGGCAATGGCCCTCCCGCCATTTTTATCCACACCCATAGGTAGTCATTATCTTCTAATATGTGTCCGATTTCTGCTTTCATTAGATTACTACATAAAAATCCATGTGGTTGCCGCATATATGAAACCACAGATGTGCTAACCTCCTCCTCCAAACAAATCACTGCTCCAAGCCCCCCTAAGTTCTCTTCATTGGAGACTCTGGCATCGCCAACACTGCTGTGCTTGCCTCTTTTCTCTTTCATCAAGGAATCAACTTCATCTTCTAAATGGCAGTCATCCTTGAGATCAAGTTCCACTGTCCTTTATGTAATGGAGGTTTCCAAAGACCCTCCAAAGCATGGTGAACCATCACCACCTTCACCTGTCCCTGTCTCTCATTGTGTTGTGATCCTTGCGTCCTGTACCTATTGGTTGATTCATCCATCCTCCTCAGTAGACTCTGAGCTCTTTAGGAGCTGGCACCGTATTTTAGCCTCTCTGAATTCCTGACCGTTAGAGGAATGCTTGTGTTCAATAAGTGCTTGTGGCATGGATGAAGAAAAGAAGTCATGGATATAGAAAAGTTGATTTAATTATGGGTTATCAGAGCTGGGACACTCCAGATCAGCTATCAGCATAATCCCAGCTCTGATCCAAAAGAACTGGGAGAACCCCAGAGTTGGAATGAGACCTTGTGTGCGATCAGAATCAGGGACAAAACTTGGCTGCTAAGTATAGAAGTTGAGAAGCATGTCCCAGTTGTATTATGCATCATTTATCCTTTTGTCTTCTCCTTTTTCCTCTAAGATTTTATTTATTTTTAGAGAAAAGGGAAAGGAAGGAGAAAGAGAGGGAGAGAAACATCAACAGGTGGTTGCCCTTGTGCACCCCCTACGAGGGACCAGGCCCACAACCCAGGTGTGTGCCCTGGCTGGGAATTGAACCAGCGGCCCTTTGGTTCACAGGCCAGCACTCAATCCACTGAGCCACACCAGCCAGGGCTGTGTGCTCCCATTTTCTAATCAACAGATATTCTACCCAGCATGTCCATGTATCAGATTTTGGTAAAGCAATCCTGAAATACAGAGGGAGGAAATAGTAATAGAGTCATAGATGACTTCAACTAACACCTCCAGGTTTTAGGCCATAATATGGTCATTTGTGAGCTTTGAGCGCGCACAACTCATAGAGCTGCAGGCACTTACGAAGAGTCTTGGGAGCAGGAGCCCTCATAAGAACACTGAATTTAAAGCCAGTGAATCTGCTGAAAGAACTTAATAGAAAATGGATGTGATCCATCACTGGCTAAACCTGGGTAAAGGTGATTTCTCAGGTTTGTCTATGGATTCAATGGAAGAGAAACAGAGAGGCTGAATAAACCCTAAGAGGTCCGTGAAGAGGGATCCGCAGTTTCGAAACAGGATGAGGGCCCCGGGGAAACTTCCTGCCAGCTGAAAGCACTCCTCTAAGCGCTCATTAGATGGCCAGCACGGGGCGCTACATTCAACTCACAGGGGCAGCGATTCTCAGCTGGGGCAATTTTGACACCTAGGGTAGTGTTTCTAGACATTTTTCATTGAGGAGGGGTATTAGCCAGTAGAGGCTCAGGATGCTGCAAAACATCCTACAATGTGCAGGACAGCCCCACGCCAAAGAATCATTCGGCCACGAGTGTCGCCAGGGCAGACGCTGAGGAACCTTGGGCCAGAGCAACCAGAAAAAGCACGAGAATCAAATCTGCATGAACCAAATCTCACCGCCCCCCACCCTCCGCCCACCCCGGGGCCCATAAGTAGCCTTGCAAGGTGCTCATTTGCTGGGCTTTTGACATCATTAGTAAAAATTCTCTTTTAGGACAAAGGACCTGGCTTACTTGCCAGTGAGAAGGACAAGCAGTGCTCAATGAGATGCATTTCCTTGGTTTTTGAGAGGGTTCCAAGGCGTTAAACCTTTGAAAGGTAATCCAGGCCGTTAAATTCCAGACCCAGGGGTTACGTTAGGATATCTGGGCCTCTCCTAAACAAAATCAGTCCTGGGTCTGCATGCCAGGATTCTATCCAATCACTTGTGTCCGCCTCAGGGATAAAGGGATCTCTCACACACACACACGAACATTTTATGAGAAAATTTTGTTCTTTTGCTAGATGGCTCTGCACTTAGTTTTAACCATTGCAAAGAGGTGAAAGTCACAGTAGATAAGCTTGCAGGCTGCCCAACTACTTGTAAAACAGTGTGAAGCCACCGGTATTGCTGCAGTTCAGACACTTGTCCATTGATTATGAGATTGAATGGCCAAGAAAATAATTTCTAACCAGCTGTGATCATCTACAACAGATTGCCTTTCAGTCCTAACAGTGGCCAACAGCTCCTGTATATTACATTCCAATTATGTGTGGATGCTAAGGAAAATGGGTACATTCTTAAAGATGCAATTAGGCTTAAAGGTGAATGTCAGTGGCTATCTAATCCAAGAACTTGGCTTGCTTTTGCATTTCTGTCTGTTTCTGTCAACTTCACCAGATTAATCCGATAATGCGTGCTTCTGATAGAGAGCAGGAATCCAGCCCCTTCCAGAGATCAAGAGAAATTCAATATTTAGATTTTTGATGTTTGGGTCTTTCTAATGCTGGCTTCCCTAGTTTGGAGAAAATCCCTTGCTTTCTGACTTGACTCTTCCTTCTCCTGCACATTTTCCTCAAGAAAAAGGGCAGAACAATCAGCAGCATTTGGCAGTTTTTGTCATCCTTGCTCCCCACCCAACAGCAGCAGTTACTTTGACACAGTAAAACTAACATTTTATTAGTATGTGATGCTAATATTTCTGATAACTACTGCTGATTTTTCTACAGCGATTTATTAAAAGCCAAAATCTCATAGTTATCTCTTGTTAACAGAGCGAGGTAGGATCTTGGATGTTATTTTCAAACTGTTTTTCTTGGTTCCATTTCCTTTATTTAGTCTAAATCTCCAGCAATTACATGGTATTGCGTTTCATTTCTGTAATTCTAACTCTACAATATTTAATTACAACCGATGGAATCTCCCTTCCTTTATGGAAACAGATCCAAGGCAAATCTATAGACTTTGTACACCGAGATAGGAGTTGTTCGTTTTAAAAACAACTACTATTTCTTTTCTAAAAGCATGCTGCTTTCCAAGTGCCCATCAACCACAGTTTCCCAACAGCTCTGTTCTTCACTCCTCCTAAGCACAGAGCTCCCTCTGAGATCCTTATTTACTAATGATTCCTGATTCACATATATTTCACTGATGAAATAAGTCAACTAGGTGACAGGGACAACTGCTAGTTGTCCTTAGTGGAATTTGGGCATGTCTCCAGCACTTTTCATAGCCTTCACCGGAGATTTCTTCCCTATGTTAAACGTGTACGCCACACCATAGAGTTCTCATTTCAGAAGAAAATTATCAACACTAGAGAATTTTAGTAGTCACTCCCCTCTGCCACGCAAGCACACAGAACTACGCCACCGCCCTCCAGAATCAGGTTCCTGAATTACCTGTCGAACAACCAGATGGCAGGCATATTTTACCTAATCCTTACACACCGCTTAGAAATAGATCATTTGAGTTCCTACAAAGGCCAGCTTTTGGTGAGGGACTAAGAGGACCCTTTGGAACGGCCTGCAGGAAACAGGAAAGCAGGGCACCCTGTCTTCCTCCGGCGCCCACCGCCGCTCCAAGTGGAGCCGAGCAGCCCTAACGAGAGGCACACGTGTGACCGCTAGGGATGGGATGACCCATTTCCAGGAACCATTCACCAGCCAAAGAGAAACAGCCGCACCGCGGGAACCCCTCAGTGGGCCCCAGGCTCTGTAAATGTGATGAAACTAAAGAACTTCCCAAGCGTCCATCCTTGGGCCGTGAGGGCCCGTGGCACCAGACCCTACCTCGGACTTCCACACGACGTAGGGGTGGCCGTGGCTGTTGGGTGGGGACTGGAACTTTCTCTGCTGGAGCCACCTCCTGGGAGAAGCGAAGATGCTGTTGGAGCCTCCCCCGGAGGAGCAGAGGATGGCGCTGCGGCCACTGCCCGGCCCCGCCAGGACCGAAGGCAGGTCCCAAGCCATGCTCTTCTTGAGGCTGCTGCGACCCGGGGGGACCTCATAGTCAAAGTGGAAGCTGCCAGAGGGCGACTTCTCCTGTGGGGTGCTTGGAGTGGAGTAGGACGAGCACAGGGGTCTAGGGGGTGGAAGTCGGTTGGCCCGGGAGTGCGGGCCCCGGGAAGAGGACGCCGAGCGGGGCCCGAGGCCTTCGGCCGGAGGCAATGGGGAGCAGAGGCGGCTCCCGGCGGCCCCCGGCGAGCCGCCCTCCACGCCCACCTCGCCCCGGCTGCCGCCGATCAGGGCTGGGTCCAGGCTGCGGGTCTGGCGCAGCTTCCTCTTGGAGAAGCCCTGGGCTGAGGCCGAGCCGCCCGAGGCCGGCGAGGAGCAGGAGAAGACACTGTGGAGCAGGCTTTGCGCGGACATCACGGCAGGGCTATGCCCGAGGGCCACCCTCTTCCCGCTCTCGGAATACTGGCGATTTGGGGCGCGGAAAGAAAGGGGGCTCAGGAGATGCTGCCAGGCTCGGAGGGCGGTGGTGGGCAGTGCCAGGCTCACGTGCCACTAGCGCACTACAAGTGCCCCGGTGGGGGCAGAAGCAGGAGATCCATCATCAGCCTTCTAGGAAAAGGGTCGGGGGGGCCTACGGCGGCTAGAACCTTCCCCCGGCGCCGAAGTTGCGAAGGAGGTAGTAAGGAAGAGGAGGAGGAAGGTCAGGCGCTCGCTGAGTTCCCAGCTCCAGCGCGCCAGCGCTACTCCTGCTTTCCAGCTGAGGAGGGAGACTCCGGGCTTCTGCTCCCTGGCGCTGGGCAGCCTCGAAGTCTCCAGCAAGCTCTTCCTCGCACCCTGAGGACGGTCGCGGGGGGCTGGGGCGGAGGCCTCCGGGGCGTGCGCCCTGGGCGCGTCCGTGCTCCCAGGGCAGCGAGAGGGACTTCCTCCAGCGATGGAGCTGGGCGCCCGGACTGCGCCGCGGGAGTTACAGTCGCCGTCTCCCGGGGCCCCTGAAGCTGAGTGTCTGGCCTGCACTTGGCTGCTGCGCCCAATCCTTCAACTGCTTAGGCGCAAGAGTGTCTCCAACCTCCAGGTTCCGCAGAGTGCCAGTCTTGCCACAAAGCGGGGACACGGAGCCCGCTTCGCCCGGGGCCTTCCAAGGACTGAGTGGTTACGATGGGAGAGAATTCCTGGCAGTGCTCGGGGAGCTAAGGAGAGAACCCTAGGGGCGGATACCCATGGTCCGCTCGGAGGGACTCTTGATACTCGCAGCCCAGCCTTGGGCCCAGGGCAGGCGCGGAGATGTCCCCGCACGCACGCTCAGGCTAGAGGCAGCGGGAAGGGCGCAGCCGGCACCGGCAGGGCGGGAGGGAAGCCAGGTCTGGAGCTGAGGCGGAGCCAGGAGCAGGAGAAAGCAGAACCTGGAGAAGTTTTCCAGGCGCCCAACCTGGGAGCCGCCCCTAATACCGGGTCTCCTGGGGAGAAAGCCGTGAGGACGGAAGTGCGGACCTTCTCCCCGGCCTCCCCTCCCCCAGATCGAGGGGGGCGCCAGCTCCACTCACGTTTCTGGAAAGGAAAGGAAGTGTCAGATTGCACCCCACCCACTGGTGTCAGATTGGCAACCCAGGACGGTCGCTCTTAAGTTGAAGTTAAATGTCCTGCCTTCCTTCTCCCGCTGCTCGTCCCCCCCCCAACCCCCCCACCCCACCCGACCCTCCCGCCCCCGCTGTTTTTGCTTTTTAAAAAGGAAAGATGGAGATTCAGTTCCAATGGGCTGGAGATGGGACCTACTAAGTGCTGGGGCGGGGTGGGGGGAATCCTTTCTGCGAAAATGTACTCCAGGAGGAGGGGGCAGCGAGGCCGGGTGGGGTCAGGCGCCTCCAGGCGCGGGCCAGGCGCTGGGCGCAGCGTCAGCCCGGAGGCTGCGGAGATTAGCGCTTTCAAAGCGCTGGGTCTCTGGTTCGGATCTTGTACGCCTCTGGGCGCAGCAAGCCAAGGCCACATTCCTAGGAGGCTGGAAAATGCTGGCCATGTCAATGTTCCCTGCTTGGAAACCAGTCTGGGAGCAGCTTCTCCGGCTACTGTCCCGCCGCTGGAATCTCTAAAGCGCAAAGCCTCGCCTGTCTCTCGGCAGGCTTTTTGACGTACCACTTCAGTTTTGCAACGCATCTTACAACTTTCTCGTAATTAACAGAAGAATTCGTTGCTCCTTTCCCAGCCCAGGATCTCTCAGGTAGATTTTTTGGCAAATGCAGCAGGACAGGTTGCAGCCGGGACGTTCCTTCCAGTAACTTTATGAACTCTCTGCTGCCTGCAAACGGAATGAGATACAGATTTTCCATTTCATTGCTATCCATCTCTTCTTACCCTGAACCTGCAGTGATTTCAGCGGCTGATGACAAGGTGTGCTGTGGAGAGGCACGGCATTTAAAATCGCTCGCTTCCTTGCCTGACTACACACAGCAAATTACACTTGGGGCATTGTTGATGTTTGCTTTCTTCCCTCCTCAAACAAGTCACATTAGAAGTAAAAGAAGGTGGGTCTCACCTGCCCTTTTCCTAGCAATACCTTGTAGCTTGTCACTAGTAATGAAAACCCTTAATGTCTCTGCCATTTGAATACCACTATGTGAAACTGGTTATGCCTCATTGGTTTTTGGCATTTGGGGTAGATGGTTAACAAAGTCACACTTCCTAGAATCACTTATAACTCAAGGTGGTTGAGCAAATGTAATTTAGGATTCATATACATTCAATTTCTCTAAGCCCATAGCATGGCCTTGAGGTTGAAAATGCAGCCCTGCCATAATTAACGAGGGCTAATAAGAATGCCCTACAGGCACAGATTCACACATTCTTGGTCGTGTAGGTCGGAGAGGCAGTGAGCACGGGGACACTTCTATTGGCACTGGCTGCTTGGAGCAGCCTCATTCAGTTCATTCATCATCTTGCTTCCAAGGGGTCCATTGGCCTGGGGCTTGCCTCATGGTTGGAAACAATGAATAAATTGTTGTAAATAATCATAAAATTAAGCTCGGGCTCCATTTAAAAGCCCAGTGTAAGTATATGCATTTTTAAAACACAGGGAAAAAAATGTAATGGCTCTTCTGGAAAGAACGATTTTATAATAAAATTATTTGGACTTTTAAATGCTCTTTTCAAAACTATTTTCATTTCCAACCTGATTGCCGTTAGGTTTATTTTGCAGTCCTTGGGGCTTATGTTATATTCGTTCATTCTTAGTTAGGCTCAAACATTGGCTTTACTGATTGACTGTCATCTTATGCCAAACTTGATTAAGGAAGATCTGGGTTTCATTTACCAGTTTCAAAAACGGCTGGTGTTGTTACACCGATCCCCAGAATCTTTCTCATAATTCATCAGCCTGCTTAAAAATCATTATAACTGCTAGTCTAGAAATAAATGATTTTGGAATATATATACTTTAAAAATCAGGTCTCTAAGACTTTGCTCCTTTATTAGGGCATTTGCTATTGAAAACTAGTGTCCATATTTCATTATTATTTTTTCCTCAAAGCTGAAGTTAATCAAAGCCTTAGGATACCTTTTATTAAAGGACAGAACAGTCTGTTCACTATTTATTTCCTGTTATAATTATCCTAGAAATTCACAATGAAAAAAAAATCTGTTCCAGCTGGTCATGGCACAAGAATAGTCTAATGAAAATTCTAGAGTTCTTGGTCTGACATCAAGGTATCCTCTTATCAAGGATCCTAGATAACTCAGTTTTCTTTCTATTCCCTTGAGACACTGTTCTACAAATACGTATATCTTACTACCAAAGGATATAGTCTATTAAACCTAACTTTCCCTTTTCTTAACTTTATCCCTTAAAATTTTTATTATCTCCAGCCAAAATTCCTCTTGCCCCTTGGTGTTAAGACCCTTGAGCTATCTGTAGATTTTTATCGTGTCCCTTGGGTCTGACTTTGTGGTTTGGCTACAGTATAAAGTTCATATTTTGCTTTAAAACCATCATTGCAGATGATCTCCTCTGGATTCCCTCCAGTGACTTATTTCTTTTCAGTTCTGAGGTCCAGTACTTCAGGTTAGGACATGCTATTTTGCCCTCGTTTGTTATATAATCCCGTGGCTTATATAGTCCCAAATCACACCGAACTTCCTGATTGACTGCCATATAATATTTCAGACTTCTATCTGATTGGCTCCCAACTCTTAGTCAGCATCACTGATTTCTGTTTCAGTCTGCCTGTGTCTCTCAGATTCTGATTCCTCTGGTATCATTTCTACATTCTTAGTGGTATGTGGGGGTAAACAGTTCACAGCATCTCACTGTCCCATAGAGGAAGCTAAGGATTCTGCTTCCAAGCTCCTGAAACATGAAAAGAGAAGCATGATTTTAATCTGCATTATGTGGAATATATGACAAACGTGTGGAGAACTTTCAACAGGGCTTAAGAATGCTAATTACATTAAACAACCAGATTGTCCCATGCCTAAACTACTTCTTGATTGTAAGCAGGGGAACTAAGAATGTTGCTTTGGATTCTAGGATTTTCTAGGATTTTCCTGAATGAACGTAATCGCCAAGGGACTTAAACTACAATTGATAGATGTCAGGGGCGGTAAATCGACAGTTGCAGGATAATTTCATATGGGTAAGATGAGTAAAAACACACTTTCTTAAACACCAACCCAGCATTGAGGAGCAGTGATCATTTTCCAAAGATGGAAGTGTTGTCATAGTAATTCTTCAGCAGGTGAACAGAAAGATCTACGGGACAGGAGGGTATTTGAGAGCTTGAGTCCTAACTGGTACTATAATGTGAGAAGACTAAGATGTAAGTTACACTCTCCACCTCAGAGAACAATTTAATATTCTAATGCCAACATAGATATTCAGGGGAAAAAGACTTGATACCAACACTAAAGGGAAATGGCGCTAAGCATGTCTATACCATTTGCTAAACTGAATTTAGAGTTGTACTCAAGATCATCTGCTCAGACAGCTTGCTCCTGAGCCTTTAATCATAACAATACAACAATTAACACTTGCTGGAACTTACTGTAGAGCAGGCACTGGGCTCAAATCATACGTGCACTATCCAAGTCAACTGTCATGCACGCACATATAAAACTATAACACTTAACCCTCAATTTTATAGGTGAAGAAAACCAAGGCCTACACCAGTCCCGCAGGTCACCCCCTTGTTAAGTGGCAGAGATAATATTCAGATCTATGTGCAGGACTAGAGTTGCAGATTAAGAAGCTATTCTATTTGTAAGTGCTTTGGGACCCTTTCTGAATGGATTTCAATTCGTTGATTTCCTATCTAGCCACGTGACCTTGGGTACATCATTTCAGAGTTCTTATTCTCACTTTCCATCTGCAAAATTATGTGCGCTTCAGAGGACGACAAGATGAGAATCGGACCTAATGTATGCAGCGCAGAACATTCTGGCGAGAACAAACATGATGATGGGAGTTATTACTCTAATCTATACAAAATCTATATTTTAAAATGATATTGAATTCCTAATGCGAGTTTGCCTGGTCTTATACCCAGAAGACGTACTCAAACCTTTCTAATGTGTTAATGAATTATCTGCTTACAATTTGTTGGAAAAAACCCATGGTCAGCCTCGTGAAAAGTCATAGCTTGGATTTTTTTTACCACTCTCCCCAGGTTTTAGTGAGGTGTTCTCGGTACCAACTAAAAATACCAACATGGGCTTTCAAATCAGGGCACTTTCTTGAGTGAAATGAAAGACAACTTGGGGTTTTCTATATTCAGAAATGTTTTGCCTTTTATTACATTTATATATCAACAGCTAGTTTCTTGGCTCGATACTTTGGTTCAATTTCACATTGTCCAAAATTGGAACCATGAACCCTCTCTCTAAAACAAGAGCTCAGTTGAGGTTTTCATATCCATCCACTTAAGATCAAGGTCTATAACAATTTCTTCTGACATTATATTCAGAAAACTAAATGACTATTTTTATTCATCCTTCTCACTTTTTTCCCACTCCATGTGTCTAATTTCACCATTCCTAACCAATCGCAGTCTTTAGGAAAATCAAAATCAACGAAGTCAGAAAGAAATTCCTGTTTCAGTGTCAGCACCTGCGCTGAACACAAAAAAATCCACTTTCACCACCGTCCATTTTCTCATTCTCTGTGCGAATATGAGCAATGCGTTCTATGTTTTACAGTGTTTCATCCTCTTCTAAAAACAGTTTGCCAAGGCACAGGGTTTTACCATTTCACTTACATGTTTATTTCTCAAGCTGGTGTAAGTACAGTATTTCTTAATATCGACCCTTCTGATTTTTAGGTTACCCATTAGCGGGGCAGCTGCAAAGCAAGGCTGAATAAAACTCTTTAGCCAAAGCGGCAGCGCCGATGCACTTAGCAGAGTCCCAGGGACCACTCGTGAAACAAACAATTGTTTACTTGCAGCCAGCATTTGAAAGAATATTCCAACGTCAAATCCTAAATGCATGACCATCATCACTTGTTTTGGGCTTTGAAACTCAAGAGACTTAATAATAATACAAGCTGTCTAACAACCAAATTTAGTTTCAGTTTATCAACATTTTTGAGTGCGCACTTTGGGCGCATAGCATTCCTGCTTTGTACGTTTCACTTTCTCCTGTCTTTGTGGGAGAAGGTGTACTTGGAGTCTCAAAGTTCATTCATTTTATCTGAAACTAGCAGATGGCTCCTCTGTACTTACTTAAAGTAGTTTTTAACATCTTCCCCTAGCATGTGTTTTAGAACGACTTTTGAGGATGAAGCATTATGTAGTAATATAAATAATTTTTAATATTTTGTTATTCCCAAATTTTCGTCGTCTACACATTTTTCACTATTTCTAATTTTTCCAAGTAACTAAACAATGCGGATTTCTTGCCTCGAAAATTTTCATTTTTTTCCCCAGAATCTTCAGCCTTCTATATTGAAGAGAAGAAATAGAATCTATTTGCCCAACATGGGCTTCTAGCAACAAGGTAGGGTGGGGAATGAAAAGGAGAGGGGAAAACAAAAACTGGTGCTGTGCCTGGGGTCCTATATGTTTCTTCACATGTATTTTATCGAGGAATAATCTACATGTAATAAACTGTACCAGTGAGTTTTGACAGCTACGTAGGCCTACAAAACCAGCAGCAGAACTAAGGTTCAGAGCACTCCCATTGCCTGTTGGGTATGCTTTTATTAATGCTTCCTGAACATCGACAACTAGATTCTGCACCATGTCATGCCTGAATTGTGCCTTCAGTCAATATACAAAAGGATGGAGGAATAAACAGAGAGCAGAGCTTTTTTTACTTCTTGTGATAGATTCGGTTGTGTCTCCCAAAAAAGATATGTCCAGATCCTAATCTGTGGTGCTGGTGAACGTGACCTTATTTGGAAATAGGGTCCTCTCAGATGGAATCCAGTTAAGATTAGGTTGGACTGCATTCGTGGAGGAGGGGGGTGCCGAATCCAAGACTGACACACATGCACACCTGCACCCACGCACAGGGGGAAGCCGTGTGAAAGCGGAGGTGGGGAGAGACTGGAATAATGTGTTCACAAGCCAAGGAATGCCAGGGATCGCAGGCAACCAGCAAAAGCTAAACAAGAAGCGTGAAACGAATTCTCCCTTAGAGCCTCCAGAAGGAATCAAGCCTCCTGACACCTTGATTTCGGACATCTGGCCTCCTTAATTGTGAGAGAATAAATTTCTATTGTTTTAAGCCACCCAGTTTGTGGTAATTTCTTACATTTCTTAAGCAAAGCATGCCGCAGCTTGGTTCTCATTCTTTCTAACAATTTCATAAAACCCAGAGCCAAGGAATTAATTGATCATAAAGCAATCTCAGCGAATTTAAAAATAAGGAAAGAAAGTGGCTAATGTACACATGTATGTTTCATATGAAAAGAAAAGAGAAGAACGATCAATCGATCAGACATGCTGCCTGGGTACTAAGCATGGTGATGTCATTGGCATAGCAGCAACTTAGCTGCGGCTGGGTCCCGCACATGATTCTAGCCTCCCTCAGGATGGAGTTCACTTTTCCCCTTGGCAAACTTCTGCCCTTCTCCGCATTTGCTTCAAGAAAAGTGTTGGGAGCTTGATTTTTGCAATTGATCAAAGGCACGTAGAAGTGTATCGCTGACTCAAGCCAAAAAAAGAAATTCAAATCCGAGAGCTGTGATGCTTTAGTTTACCTTTTTTGGTGTTTAATTCAGTGCATTAAAGGGGCTGAGCACACACCTGAAACACAAACGAGTTCCAATGGCAGAATGGCTCGGGAGAGAAAGGACAGATGAGAGCTGATCAGACCCCTCAACAGATATGAAAAATCCAAGCCCAGTAAGGTTTTCTCTAGCTAGAACCTCCGGAGATCCAGTTGAAAAAGCAGAGCTGCTCAAGCTCCTAGCTGCATGCCCTTCATTTGCCTCCTGGACGATTTATTGGGAATTCCTCGGGTATTTTTCACAGTTCACTGCTCTGCGGCGTGACACAGATTAGAGACATACCAAAGAACTGCCAGCCCCACCCCCTTTAAAGATATACGAATGAAAATAAGGCACTCACAGATTGTAACAGCAGGTTGTAGATCAGGGAGCTAAATTTGAGGGGTTTTCCCCTTTTTAAAATGGCAATGGCTTCATAAAACGGTGTTGTGGAGTTGGCAAATGCAAACTGCCAATGTTGTTGAAGGTTTAAGAGCAGTGGGCAAACCCCAGGAATGAGAATCATAGACCTCATTGTTAGTACAGGCTCAGCTACTGACTAGCCCAGTCAACTCACCTTGTGCAAAATAAATCCCTACTCACCCTCCGCGTTTTGGCTTAAACATCAGTCTTTTGAGAAGCTCTCCCTGACTTCTCCTGCAGCTAAATTAGGGCCATGTTATATGCTGTCTTACTCTCACACTTTCCCTTCATGATAGCACTGACCCAAAGGATAACTATATGGTATTCATTAGTGCAGTCATGTATGTTCAAGCTCTAATATCCCCAACGTCATATGCTTCATGAAGCAAGTGACATCACTGATTGCCTTCCCCATGTATTCCCAGTGCCGGAGCAGCTCACATCACAGAAGAATAGGAGGTTGCCCTTGTCGGAGTGGCTCAGTGGATTGAGCACTGGCCTGCCATCCGAGAGGTCGCCGATCTGATTACCCAGTCAGGGCACATACCTGGGTTGTGGGCCAGGTCCCCAGATGGGGACCTGCAAGAGGCAACCAATTAATATTTCTCTCCCTCTTTCTCTTTCCCTTCCCCTCTCTCTAAAAAGTAAAATAAAATCTTTTAAAAAAGAATGGGAGGTCAATCAATAATCGTAAATTATGCTCTTAGCCCCGGTATCCTCATCTGAATTTTGGCTCTTCAGGCACCTGATGGCTCTGGCCTTCTGTGTCTCAGCAAACCTGGAATTATTCTCAGGCATCAGCGGGAGGTGTCTTTATTCATTTGACTTGTGGAAGGACTAAAATAAGCAACAATAATATAGGCTTATCAAAACTACTGATATTTTATTAAATGCATGGCCTTTGAGATAGACATCCCCAAGTTTGAGTCCTGTGCGTGTGTGTGTGACAGAGAATGCAGACCAACTGAACTTAAAGTTATTTAATTCTTCATAGACTCAGTTCTTCCTCTGATGCATGAAATTAGCAGTTTTAAGATGTAAAGCATTTAGTACATTTTCTGACACAGAACAAACACATGGTATCTGTTGCCTATTATTAATAAAATTTATTAGCATGAATTATAGAAATAAGGCACATGGTATGGCTTGTCTAGACTTGTCTATATGTATGCGCCATCATCAAATCAAATACCTAATAACAATATTAGTAATAATAGCCAACCCTTAATTAATATGCATCGAGTACTTTGCCAGGTGCTTAAAATGGCTTACATCTTATGGAATGCTTACAACTTCATGAGGTTGTTATTATCTTCATTGTCCAAAGGAGGAAACTGAGCCACTCAAAGGTTAAAAACTTGCCTGAGTGAGCTAGTAGTAAAACATAGAGTCCGCATTTTCCCAAATTAGCTGGTCAATGTTGGAGCCAATAAACTAATCCCAACACACAATACCAACTGGGTTTTTCAAATATGTTTTCCAAGGGAGACGTGTGACAAATACAAAAGCTCTGCTAGTCTTCCCCTTCACCCAACGAAGCCGCGCAGCCAGGCCTGGGGGCATCTGCATGTGGGGGTCGGGTATGGAGGGAGGACGGAAGGACAGCTTAACATTTCCTAGGTACTTATTCTGTGCCAAAAGCTTCACACAGATTATTTCTATATAATACTGCTCTGACGGGAACATTTTTCTTACCATTTTATAAATCACCGATTTATACCCACATCTGTCCAATATCAAAATGCATCTAGTTTTCCACTACAGTTCATGAATGTTGAATACGACTGAAAAAAATGAAAAGATCAAGGTCATCATACAACACGAACAGGAATATCATACCCCGAACTTGAATTTCTTTCTGAAGGTAGATGGAAATTAGACAGCCATAGCTCTGTTTCTCATACATATTTTCACATTTTGAAGGAGTTCTATCTTTCTTTCCTTCAGGATAAATCTCTATTTTGTTTTCTAGAATCACTATCTGGTGCTTTAAATGTGTTCTTTCGGGCATTTTTCACATACTGCATATTCCTCTTAAGTTGTGAAGCCCCCAGCTGGACATAGTGCTCTTATAAGGAATATATTGAAGCTATGTTATTTTGATTCATGTGCACCGAATAGGGAGTAGAAAAAAGGCTTTTACTCGCCTTTTTCTGATTTGCCTGATGTCCAAAGTGTGGTGGTCAGTACATCAAATTCTTCTGATCTATAGAGTGAAGGAAAGCCAGTCCTGCCTTCTCAGGCTGGGTTCTAAGGTCATGAGAAGTTACTGTTACTAAATTCCTTTTCATTGTCCAAAACAGCTCCTTTTGCCCAAATGAGTTGCCGTCAATGGAAAGTCAGTGTTCTGGAGCCAGATGGTTCTCGGGGTGCTTCCAAATTGCATGCTGGAGCGAACAGCGCCTTTCTAAGTGCAGACTGATCTGATAAAGCAGAGGGCCAAGCCACAATCTGCTTGGCAAAATGATCTGTTTGGCTCAAGAACGTGACACAAGGTGGATCATTCAGATAATGGAAAAAATATGTTTAAACTACTTGAGAGCCTGATTTGAGAAAATAATCAGCTTTCATTTGATTGCATAAAGCCTTTATTCAGAAGTCTTGAATTCTAAAAACACCCACACACTATCCTTTATTGACAGTAAGCACTTACATCTCAGGAGCTACCTAGGCAATTTTTTATGCATTCAGTATGTCCTCGAGTCTACAGCTCTCTCTTTGACTGAGTTGTTAGTACTTCTGCCAGCAATGAGACTCATACAAGTAGGAGAAGCACAGCGTCTAGTTCATTTAAGAAACGGTGCCCCAACTGGTGTGGCTCAGTGGATTGAGCACCAACCTGCGAACCGAAAGGTCGCCACTTCGATTCCCAGTGAGGGCACCTGCCTAGGCTACGGGCCAGGTCCTCAGTCGGGGGCAGGCAAGGGGCAACTCATTGAGGTATCTCTCACACATTGATGTCTCTCGACCTCTCTTTCTCCTCCCCCACCCTCTAAAAAGTAAATAAATAAAATCTTTGAAAAGAAAAAAGAAATGGAGAAAGCTATGGCACAGAAACAGCAAGTGACATGTCCATGATATGAGACTGTGTCCCATTCATTTTTTTAGCCCCAGAGTATTATTCCACAGTGCCTGATACAAGATAGGCACTAACTAAAATGAAAAAATGAGTAAGTGGGCAAATGAATGAAAGATTAATGGAGCTAGAATCCTTGCCATCCGACACGCTAAGGTCATCCTCCATAACGTTATTCTCAATTGCATAATTCATTCAGCTCATTTCATTTTTTTAAATACCTTTTTTGAGATGTAAGCCGTGTGCCCTGAAATTTGCCCATTTTTAGCTTTGTTCGTTTTAAGTCAATTTAGACAAATAGAGCTGAGTTCCATATATTTATTTAAAGTCTGTTTAAAGATTTGTTGGGAAACAAGGTGAACATGCACGGCCAAAACTAGTTTTGCAATCCATCTCTTGAATTATTTGTAAATGCATCACTTGAGACTCATTGAGAATTGAGTTTCCAAAATATATATTGGCTATCACTAAGAAAAGATTTTTTGATACATTTTTAACTTAGCGGGGAAACGGTCACAGTGATGGGAAGATTGCTCTCTTGAGTCGGAGTCTTGCTAGAAAAAGAAGAGCTTCTGAAGGAGAGCCATGGGGTTTTCCAATAATTGACCAGATCCAGAGGCTAAGACTGCTAAAAAGAAGCCAGATGGATTTATTATTACTGATTTCCGGCAAGATAAAGTATTTGTTTTCACAGATTGCTTTAGTGTCCTGGTTTCACATGTACTGTTGTTTTAAAAAGCAAATTAAAAGCACTGGAAATGAGAGGGCCAGATAAAACATAATCCCGAATTGCCCTGGAGGAGTAGAGCAATCGATAAAGGGATCTCGATCCCTCTCCTATAGCCCTGGACAGCTGGGAGAGCCAGGGACTGTGTGGTTGGTGGCACTCTTTATTTGAAAAGATTTAATCTGTGGTCAACTGGCGTCTTTCTCTTCTAGGAGCTCAAATTCTTAGTCTAATGCAGAATTTCATCAAAGAAAATTTCTTTAAGTTTTATTTTTCAATTATAGTTTACATTCGATATTATTTTGTTTTAGTTTCAGGTGAGCGGCATGATGGTTAGACAACCATATCCTCCCAATATTTCAAGTAACCACCTGGCACCATACATAGTTACTACAATACTATTGACTGTATCTCCTCTGCTGTACTTTACATCACTGTGACTATTTTGTAACTGCCAATTAGTACTTCTTAATCCCTTTCTTTTTCACCCAACCCCCTAACCACCCTACCCTCTGTCAACCATCAGACTGTTCTCTGTATCTATGAGTCTGTTTCTGTTTTTTTATTAATTTATTTTGTTCTTTAAATTCCACATATAAGTGAAATCATCTGGCATTTGTATTCCTCTCACTTATTTCACTTAGAATTATACTCTCTAAGTCCATCCATGCTGTTAAAAAAGGTAAGATTTCCTTCTTTTTTACGACCAAGTAATATTCCATTGTGTCTGTGTGTGTGTCTGTGTGTGTGTGTGTATTCTCTTCCTTTTTTTCCTTCTTTAACCCTCACCCAAGAATATGTTTATTGATTTTAGAGAGAGAGGAGCAGGAGTAGGGGGTGGAGGGGGATAAAGACATCAATGTGAGAGAGAGACATTGATGGGTTGCCTCTGGTATGTGCCCCAACTGGGAATCAAACCTGCAACCCAGGTATGTGCCCTGACCGAGGATTGAACTTACAACCTTTTGGTGCATGGGACAATGCTCCAACCAACCGAGCCAACAGGCCAGGGCTATGTACCAGCAATTTTTTTTTTATCTACTTGTCTACTGATGGGCACTTGGGTTGCTATTGTATATAATGCTGCAATAAACATATGAGTACATACATTCTTTTAGATTAATGTTTTTGGGTTTCTTTGGCTATATTCCCAGAAGTGGAATCACTGGGTCATAAGGAACTTTCGTTTTTAATTTTTTGAGGACCCTCCATACTGTTTTGCAGAGTGGCTGTACTAATTTGCATTCCCATCCACAGTGCCAGAGAGTTCTCTTTTCTTTGCAGTCTTGCTAACAACTTGTTTGATCATCAAATTGTTTTAAATTTATTTTTAGAGAGAGGGGGAGGGAGGGAGAAAGAGAGGGAGAGAAACATCTATGTGTGGTGGTTGCCTGTCATGCTACCCCGCCGGCTACGGGGGACCTGGCCCACAGCCCGGGCATGTGCCCTGATTGGGAATCAAACCAGTGACCTTTTGGTTTGCAGGCTGGTGCTCAATCCACTGAGCCACACCAGCCAGGGTGATCTCAATTTTTAAAAGGATGGCACTGAACTCAGTGATATCTTCATCTGATCAGTGATATCTTCATATGATAAGGTTGAAATCCCAATGAAAGTACCTGTTCATGAGAAAGACATTTTCTGGGTTTGTTTTTTTTTTATGGAGGGGGGGGGTGTCAGCTTTTATGTCCTACTGCTAAAGTATTAAAGAAAATGTAACTTCTCCTAATGTATAAACCCCTTTTGTGTGGCACCCATAGTACACCTTGGAAATACTGATTTTTCTCATATGACCTTTATGGGAGAAAGAGAAACTTTGGCACAGAAATCCTGACTAATGTGACCCAAATCAGATATAGTTTTCATTAGGTGGGTCTGAGCCTCCAAATTCTGGTCAAAGTATCTCTTGTGATATTTCATCTCAAAATGGGTGATCATGTCTTTACACCCTAGTCAGATAGTCAGCAAATATCAAGCAACAATTTATGTACTAGGAATTCTCCTGTATGCTAGAATAAAGCTGTAAACAGGAAAGAAAATATCCCTTCCTTTAAAAAATGTATCAGTTTGTAAATGAGGCACATCCCAAATACATAAACAAGGTAATATATAATTTGAAGAGCTAATATGCACTATAAAGGGTGGAAAACAGAGGGGCTGGTAGGCTGTTTTTGCTAAAAGACCTGATGATAAAAGACCTTTTCTGAGGATGTGGTATCCAATTGGATTTCCATTTGCCTTTAGGGAACTCAGACTAAGACAATAACCCAAGGCAAATGGTGGCGACTGAAATACTGGGAGGAACCAAGGCCAAGTAAAGGTGGAGCCTGAATACCCTGACTCTTTGCCAGAGGCCTGCGTCACTGACCTTAAGACAAAAGCAAAGTCTGGCTTCTCTGAAGATACCTGTTAGAGGCTTTAATCACTTGCCTTGGGGCAAATGCAGTGGCTCTTACCTTTAGAAGGCCAGGTATTCTGTTTTCAACCCACAGATCTATAACCTCTCTCAAAAGAGAATACTTCTGCGATTTAAAAACAATTTTTTGTAAAAATACTCCACTTACACTCAAAGTATAGTTTCCAGAACTAAATATAGTTTTGGCATATGTGTCATTGGCTGACATCCTGCATTACATTTGCCGTTAAGGGCATGTTGGCTTTCTAGTTCTCATGCTTTCAGACACTGTTGTCAGCTGGGTTCACAGCCCTGCGGAGGCAGTATTTCAATGACCTCCCATGTTTTCATTAATTCTTTAAAAACCTTACACAAACATTACTGTCCCTATTAGGTTTTGCAAACCTTTGCCCTTATGCTTTTTTTTTTTTTTTTTTGCTTTTTGCGAAATCCTAAATTTAGTGCTTAGACTGATTCGACCCCCAAATATATCATCTTTTAAATAAACAAAGACTTGACAAGGCCCAGAAACTGGTGCTGAAATGGAAGTCAGGATCCTCTCCAATTTTCTGAAGACAGGTCAACAGAGCTACAGTTATCCCAATAACTCAAGGGGGAAATAAAACACTATTTTGGGCAAGGAAAAGAAACATTCAAAGGGACTATCTATGGAGGGGGAGGGGAGATCTACGAGATCTCAATGAGCGGCACCCTAATTCATCTGCCGAAATCTTTGTAAGTATTTTCTGGAGTCTATTTCACCTTGGGCTATAAAGATCAGCCCCAACGGCATGATTCCCTGGTCCTAAACATCCAAGAAAATGCAAATGATCAGCACTAAATGGACTCATTAGTCATGAAACTGCTCCTGACTCCAACTAACCATGATACTTTGTACAAATCTCTAAACAACCTCAGCCCCTTTTGCTTCTTAGTGTGATTGTGAGGACAATAATAAAATTCCAGGCGCAAGCCGTCCATCTTTGTTCACTCCCTCATCCACAATGAGTGAGAATTATGTAAATATCAAATGCCATCGCCCTAATAGTGGAATCGGTTTTTAAAAGAAAATAAACGTGTCTTACAAAGCGAAGCTTCAACATATAACTTTTATTAGTTGTTATGCTTTGAAGGAAATTTTACAGAACAAAATTGCTAAGCCATTTGCCTCATTATTTCCACAGAAACCACAAGGGGAATTAAATAAGAGTGCTGAGCAGTTATACAAAAAACTCATATGGAAAATAGCAGCTTTGTAATGAATTTCCTGAGTATTGCAGCACTGTAGAGATGACAGAAGAATGCTTTTTAAAAGCAGGGCTGAACCAAGCAAGATTGATGAAGATACTGACTCTTGGAACATATAAAGTTTATGCATATCAATAGATTCATACTAGGGCCAGGTTGTTTACCCCAATTATCTATGCGTCTCAGACATAGACTCATAATTCCCAGAAAACAACTGTTTAGAATAAAGACTGAGAACTGAGAGGAGAATGGGTGAAGGGAAGAAATTTCATCAACCCTGATTGTTTCCTCTCAACCCAATGGGGCTTTTAGGAACAGAAACTTGGGAAGGCAGGGAAATAAAAAAGGTGGTGAGCCAGAGATTGCAGGCTGACAGGTTGCAAAAGGGTTTGCACCCCCTCAAAAAGGGTGCAGAGAGATGCAATGAAGATGACAAATGAGAAAGCTCTCAGTTCGCCAGTTACAAACATGGCTGGCTGTCGAATACTGCATTGCTAGACAATTTACATTGTTTTCTTCCTCAAGGACCACCATCCAGCAGATCATACAAATAGCAAAGCATGTCTAAGAGGCAATAGAATAATGGGCAACAGGCATGGATGATGGGTTTGAATTCCAGCTCTGCGCCTTACCATCTGTGCCTCCATTTCCTCTGCTAAAGATTGTGGCGGCAGCCATCTTTGTTCCTGGGCTATTATAAAAATTCAATGAGTTAATACTTGCAAAATGCTTCGAACTGTGCTGACACACGGTGAACACTCACTGTGTGTTTAAATTAAGAAGTACGATTACTCCTAGCACTCTTTATTTTGTGTTTTGGTAAGTTCATCAGCTGACAGAAAACAGGAAGTATTTTGGACTGCTCATAATTCATACTTCAATTTCTTTCTAAGTGTTTCTGTTTATCAAGAGTAACTCATTATAATATTTCCATTTATTTTTACAATGTAGGGAAAATTCTCTAATAGAAATTTCCACCAAAAAGTTTTTTTCTAAAGTGAAACTCATCTTCAGAAAGTTTATTAATGCCATGCTGGCCACCCAATTTTTTTTTTCCTGCATAGCATGTACACACAGTGCATCATAGGCTGGGGACTCTTTTCCCCTCTGTGAACTGTCTTGACTTTCACTCTGGGGATTTAAAAGAATCCATTTGTGATTTTATGAAAATGTTTCTAATGAATGGTGCTGCTTTTGAAGTCAAATATACTTATTCTGTGGAAAATGTACATCACACTTGGCATGAAGAAGAGGAGGACAATTCTGAGAAATAAACCAAAATATTTATATATTTTTCCACAAAAGACATGTATCTTATAATATATAGGAAAATGAGCTCTGCCCTCTATGCTAAGATATTCATTTGCAACAACATAAAAGATGCCATAAGCTTTCCCTTTGTTACTGAGTCGCCACAAAAATGTGGTTGGGTGAACTAAGTGTGTTCTTAGCACTATCTTTAGCTGCTAGTCTGGTGGTCCTTGTTGGAGCCAGACTTCTCTTGTTAACTCAAAATTTTTTGTCAAAATATTAAATCGCTGTTTTATTATTCTTCATGTTTTGGCAAAGATAGTTTCAAGTTACTACTACTCTTTAAATTTATTCTCTTTCTTACACTACTTCACTTTTATCTAGTTGCCTAGTATTGTTGCATCTTCAATTTGAATATTATGTAAATGATTTATATTTTATGAATTTTGTTTCCTCAGATACATTTTGAAGCCCTTTTTTTTTCTCCAAAAGAAGTACTTGTAATGGAATTGTACTAAATTTCAGCAAAGGAACCAAAAAATATAATTGTTTCACTACATAATTTCTTACAGATTTAATTTTAGGCTACTAGGTTACTTAAAGGAAAAAATAAGAATAGATTTCTCTTCTAAATAATATTCTATAATGTCTCCCAATCCTTTTTCTGAATATCTATATATACTTATAGACACATTCATAGAGACATACACATGTATGCACATGGTATATATATAGATGTTGTAAATATGCCTACGTAGCTTTCTTCTGTATATAATGCTTTCCTAAAGTTTTGGAAGGTGACGTAACTTCTCAGGGGATGATGTCAGGAGGCTTGAACTCAGGCACTTAAAAAGTCCACCCTCAACTCTCAACAAGAAAGATAAATGCTGGATGATCACATCCAAGAGCCGTAAAGTACTGAGGTAGGTTTCAAATAAAATTGCTCATTTAACTACCATGTCTCCATTAGGCAGGTCACGCTTTAGCATATTATGTTACAGAAAATATAAATTCTGCTCAAAAAGCTGGTGTAAACAGTGCAGAAGGAAACAACCTCAGGTCTATCCACTCACCAAATGCCCTCCCTCCTAGGCTGTGCTTTCCTGCTGGGAGTTAGCGTACACTCCCGGCTAACGGTCCAACTTTTCACCTAGCAATTCTATTCCTATCTCATGCCCACAGCCAGGAATCTGGTGTGGGCTATTTAAGAAATGAGTCTCACAGGCCCTTGACACCTATTTCCCTGGCAATTATCTCCCAAGGACACAAGAGCAGCCTTCCTTGGCTCACAGGAACTCACACTTGTACAGAGCAACACTAACCAGCTCCTTACGGAGCTCACCATTCTCCTTAACTTTCTCTTTGCAGAATTCATTCCAAAACCCCTGTCTTAGTCACTTCGGGCTACTATAACAAAATGCCATCAACCGAAGGCATATGAACAACAGAAACTGACTTCTCACAGTTCTGGAGGCTAGAAATCCAAGATCATGTTGCCAGCATGCTCACACTCTGGCGAGGGCCCTCTTTCAAATTGCAGATGGCTGGCTTCTGGTTGTGGCCTCCCATGGCAGAAAGGGGACAAGGGAGAATTCTGGGGCTTTATTTTTTATAAGGTCACTAATTCTACTCATGGAGGTCCTCATAATACCATCGCATCGTAGGGTGCGATTTCAACATACAAATTTAGGGGAAACAAACATTCAGCCCATTGCAATTTCAAACTGCTTGTTCAGGGTGCGACTACATTGATTTGGACCTTGAGTTTTGACTAGACATGTTGCAATGCTTCTATTTTCAAGAGACCCTTTGAAAACCCATCAGTGCATATGATAGCAGCTGCATTCTAGAAAATATAACTACTAATGGGAATTATAGAAGTTAAATAAAACTATATTTTCTGTTTACCACTGGCTACAAAAGGACAAGCAAATACTTTTCCTCTGCAACTATTTTCTTTTTCTTTTATAAAATAAAAATAGTGTATATTTTGCCCACCTCATTTCTGGCACAATGAGAAAAAAGATAAGCTTCATAATAAAAGTTATTTTGAAAGCAATCTTAAGTCCACAACTTGGGGGAAAAAAGCAGTCATCCCAAAGGACGAGAGGCGAAGTAAAGGGTCAGCCTAGAGAAGGTGCTGAGGAATCCCGGGATTGTCACAGAGGAGTGCAAGTCACATAAAATGGAACTGAGGAAGGAGGTGTGCTCTTCAGTCTGGAACTTACAAGGCCTTGGTCAAAGCAGAGAGACACACCTCCCCCCTAGCAAAAGGGGAACTAAATATCCCCAACACTGAAGTGAATAATTTAAATAATTGTGACCTTTTAAAAATGCAGCATTTCCCTTTTTGTGGTTGCACAAGAAATGTGAACTGAGTGAAGATTTGGGGGAATTCATTAGGCACACCCCCCCCCATTTAAATGAAATAAAAGCATCAAAGAGGGAATGAGAAGGAAAACACCAAAAGAACATCTTTGATGCTAGTGTACAATGTGCTGGACCAGAAAAACACTCTGAAAACCATTTGCAAGATTTAGCATGTTAGCAATTAAAGCAGCCAAACAACCAGGTTAGTTTAGGATAAGAGAATTCTAGAACCAGAAGTTTTCTCGGCACCGGTATAACCCATCCGCCTTCAGTCGTTGAGGAAACTGGGGCCACACAAAGTTACCCCAAGCTGGGTGTAGAGTCTTCATATATAGGATTCTTGTGGCCAAATCTTCCGACCTGCTGGCTTACCCTTCCCTTGAGTATCCAAGAAAGTAACTTCAGTCTAGAGTCTCTTTCAATTCATCACCTGCGGCTCTGCCCCAGTATTTTTAAGGATTTCTGGATTTCTTGCAGTCTGCGTTGTCATGGTGAACGCCTGCTATTCCTCACCTAAACCCTGCCTCTTCCATCTTCTGTCACCTCTAGGTTTGTCTCTACTTTTGTATTCAAACTGCTCTGCACCAGGTCGGGGGCACAGGGTCTCATCCTTGTCAAGGTGTGACTCAAAAGAGTGCCATGTTGTGTAGCAAAGTCTACCAAATATTGAAAAAACTGAAGAGGAATTGCCGTACGGTCCTAGAAATCACTTGAAACTGGGCATCGACACCCTCCTGGGTTTCCTCAGCTATAGCTGTTATGGAAACATATCTTATTGACTCTTTCCATAAGCCTCGATGCCTCTCTTCTTACCCTACTTCTCAGACCTCAGATCGATTTCTCCCAGAGCACAAAGCAGGGATTTCCGTCTTCCTCAACCTCCTGATCTGTGACCAGGTCCAGAGACAGGTCTTCGCAGCGCCTAAAGGCCCATTAAGTTATTTTCCTATACAAACCAGAAGTTATTTTCTCAAATTCTGTCTCCTAGCATACATACACAACTGCAGTTTTCAGACACAGCACCATTTTTCTTAGGTCATGGACATATTAAACAAAATAAAAATCAGACACATAGAAATCATCAATCCAGAAGCCTCTGCTCCACTCTCAGAGCCGTCGGTAGTTTACAAAATTATTTTGCCCCCTGGATACCTCTCCCGCCCATTCCTTCCTCCATATCATCCCTGCCATTGCCGTGGACCGGGCCGTCCCCATCTCACCTGGGACTCCGACTACTGCCCCCTAAACTTGTCTCCCTGACACCAGCCTCTTCCTCCAATTGCATTCACTTGGCCACCAGAGTTTTATTTCAAAAATTCAAACTTTTATCAGTATGCCCCGCCAGTTAATCACCATAATGACCACCACCAGCTGTCAAAAGCCTGTGTGGTCGTAACCAGCCACGATCTAGCCTTACTTAGCATTCCATCCTCACACCCTTCCATTCTTCTAATGACATGCCTGGCTGCTATTAAAACACACCTCCTCTTTTCACACCTCAGTATCTTAAAGAGGCCCTCCCCTCTTTCTGGAATGTGACCTATGACCTCTTTAAAAATGTCTGACACACCTGCCTCAAGACTGAAGGCCTAGCTTGAACATCACTTCTATGAAGTCTCCCTCTTGGTTCTCGTAACCTTCAGTACATTCCTTCATTACTGCATTTTCCTCATTATGTTCTTAGTGTGGAAGTGTCTCTTCTATTAGGCTGTAAAGTAAAAAATGTTCGTTGGTTTTAACTCATCGCAGTTTCCTAGTACTCGGCATAATACTTAGCTCTGAGTGCGTGCTCCAGAAATATTATTTAATTGAATTGAATAGACTTAGTTTTTTTTGAGCCACATCAAACAATAAAGCAAGATATTTAAGGTGCTGTGTTAAGCATTTTAAATTACCTTCAACTTAAATTTTTTAAATAAGGGAAGAGAGAGGACTCTGACTTATTCCATTCAAAACCAAGAACAATGTTTCCCAGATAAGGTTGGGCAAATTTGCTCAATTAATGAGGAAAAAGAATTTGAATTGCCATCTCAAACTACCATGCAAAAGTCACCTCAAAACGAATTAAAAATCCAAAAATAAATGTCACCCATGGAAAACAAAACAGTGATCAGGACTAAAAGTACATACAAGTGAATAGATCTTAAAAACAGAGAGTTAAGTAAAATCATAAGAAACAGAATCCAAACTAGAATACAACAGCATTTATGTAAATTGAAACCATAAATACAAAAATACAAAAACAACAATGAATATTTTCCCAGGATAAATTCTTATCCAAAGACATATATTATCCACACTAGGGTGTATGCTGAAAGCAGGGTAGAGAATGAAGAAGAAAATTAACAAAATAAAAGAGGAAAGAGAGATGCCTGGACAGATGATAACAGTGGACTATGAAAGATTTTTCAAGGGCACACTCATATGTAAAGACGTATATTGAACACGTAAGTGTGGTACAGTGTGAGAGGAAAATAAAGGAGAACAATACAATATTTTCAATGGGTAATGTAGGGGATGGTATATTATTCACTGAGGAATATAAGCAGCTCTGTTGTGGGTCTAAGGACTAAATAATGAAATCAAAAGCTTACGCAAAGTATGGTCTCATAAAACAATGGGTGCGTAGGGCCGCAGAGTGTCTTTATGGTGTGATGTCACGTTCTGGCAGCTGCAAATCAGCCTGTCGCTCTGTCTTGAAGGCAATGATGTAGAACAGGCCGGAGGCAGACAGAAGACTCTAGTTCCTGCTCCGTTTGGGACTTGCTGGGTGATCCCAACAGGCCATTCCACTCCCCTGGGCCTGCTTTCTTATCGGAATGTCCCAGATAACAAGACTGATGCCTCACCACAGAGTGCTGTGAGAGCGCAAGGCACTGGACCTTACAAATGACTTGTTTCCCTCCAGATATCAAATGCATTCAACAAACAGAGGGGACTCCAGCTCCCAGGTGGACAGGTGGACAGTAGTGCGTGCCACGCATTGGCAGAAGCCTGCAGGCGCTGCATTGGAATTAAGGAGAAAGGGAGAGCACAAAAGAAGAGAAACGGCCCACCCATGTAACTGTTGTCTCTTAGCTTTTGTCTTTGGAACTTTAATAGCTCACTTAGCCATCTGTGTGATTTTGGGGGAGTTCATCCAGATTCTGGAGACCTATGGTCAATATAACCAGGCCTTTTCAATTACTGGACACACTTAGCCCCCATTTCGTCTCTGGAGAATGGGGTCAGCTGGAGGTCATGTGATAACAGCTTGAGAAGTACATTTCAAGGGCCTGAGGACAGGATGGTCCCCATGCGGAAAGGCTGCCCTGGAAATTTCCTTCCTGTTTTTTTTTTGTTTGTTTGGTTGGTTTTTATGGGTTATTTTATTTTATTTTTTTAATTTTATTTTAATTTATTTTTTCAAATACATTTGTCTCTGCCTACCCCCACCACTTTCCCTTACCCCCTCCCTCCTTCCCTCCCTCAGCTCCTCCCCTTTGGTTTTGTCCATGAGTCCTCGCTATATGTTCCTTCCTTCCTGTTTTGATTGAAGAGAAAGTGTTAACTGCTTTTGTGGGACCAAATGGAAGGATCACCGATTTTGCTCATCTGCCAATACAAACAAGGACGACCTTCATTCTTTTACACAAAACAGCACCTCTGGATTTATTAAATATTATTGCTATTTTGACACATTTTATAGTTGGTATATCCTATTAGGCTGAAGGCAAATATTTATAAAATGTGGGAAATTAATTTTTAAAAGAATTCCAAAAATCACTTCTATTCAGACAAAGGGAACAATAATTTTCGACCATTAACAGTTTCACCTGCTGTGTTAAAAACATGAAACTTTCCAGAAGTACGTGGAAGAACACAGACACTGAAGTCTTCAGGGGCAATTCCTGGTAATAATGCCTTTTCCGTTAGCTCGCCTCCTGGGAACTGGGCGCGGAGCTTGCGCCATGTCTCACACGTATCTTGGATCACACACTATGGGGTAGGCGAGGGACCAGTTAAAAAAGTCTCAAAGGAAAGAGGACATCAACTGTTGAAGTTACAAGACATATTCTAGACTTGGGCCTAGAACTCAAGCCTCCGACTTGATCTTAAAAAACTGCATTGATCTTGTTGCTTTATGGCATTAATTATTCTGCTTATGCAGGCACAGAAAAAGAGGGTTTTTTTCCTTGATGCAAACATTTCTGACTTTGGACTAAAAACGTACTCACTGGTTTTGCAGGTGGAGAGACAAGTTGCAAGGGGCGTGTTCATATTTTGTCACTGAGGCCGTGTGTGTTGTAGTGCCCCTCAGCACCGTGGACACGAAGCTAAAGCATGCGAGGAGGTGGGGGCTCGCAAAAGAAGACAAGTGACTTTATCTTTGACTTATTGAGTGGCTTTTTGAAACCTGAGTCATCAGTTTAGGGATGTCCCGTGGGAAAGGGCCAGGAAGTGATAAACAAAATAAATGACAGAATCCTAACGGAGAAGTGCTGCTCTGTGAGCTACTGGTTGCATAAAGAGGAAGCCTGGATACAAATGTTTAACCTATCAACCTATCCAATACTTGGACAAATCAGTTTCAAGACTCAATGTATAGCTATATGATGGTCATGATGCCATAAACTTAAAGGGATTAATAAAACCACTGCTGAATTACACCATTCCACTCAATTTACGGTCTTGTACTGAGAGCAGGAAACATTTTAGTACCGTAAAACATCAGGAAAGGAACAGTGGTGACGGAAACTGAGGTAGACAAATCTGATGGCTCTGGTACTGCTGACGTTATTCCTTGCTTTCCGTCGGTATGAGGAAAATCAGCCTCCAGCTCCAATTTAGTCAATTCAACTCGTTGGCAAGATGTTACTTTAATCTGGGGAGATAAGCACAGGAAAAAAAAAAGCTAATAGTAATGAACAGAGGGATTAATCATCTTATTGGACATAAAGAACCCTTTCTGATTACTACAGGTGTGTGCAATTTCTTTAAATACCGCTCAGATATTCAAACTAAAGACAATAGTGTATACTCCCGTCTATTGCTATCTTTGTTTAATGGATCATTCAGAAACATACTCTTCAGTGTAAGAACAATATATTTCTTTACTATATAAGATATATGAAAGATATTATATATTAAAGATATTATACATTGAAAAAATAGATGCCATTTATTAAGCACCTATGAAGTATTGAGTAACTAAGTACTAATGTTTCCTCAGTCCAACAAATATTAAATGTGTAATTATCCTGAGTAAGGTAATTTGATTTTCTCTTTAAAACTCTGCCAGCTGAGTGAGTCCTCCAACATAACTACCTACCTACGGAGGCCGTGGGCATTATCTCCTATTGCTTACGATGCGTGAAAACCCTATAGGCACAGGGCCTCCGATGTCAGTTTAGAATCAAATAACATCTGTTTCTTTATTTTAAATTTAATATTATTTTAATTCAAAATACATGTTTTTCACCTCAACTCACTTTTTTTTAAAGGCAGGGTTTTTAAATTTTATTTACTGATTTATTTTTAGAGAGAAGGGAAGGGAGGGAGAAAGAGGGGAACATGGATGTGAGAGAGAAACATCGATCGGTTGCCTCTCATACATGCCCTGACCAAGGACCAAACCCGCAACCCAGGCATGTGCCCTGACTGGAAGTCGAACCAGAGACCTTTTGCTTTGCGGGATGATGCCCAACCAACTGAGCCACACCCGTGAGGACATTAACTCACCTTTCTCATTAGGGTTCATTCAAGTGGATTTTATATGAGTCAAAAATTAAATACATCCTCAAAGCACTCACCACCATTGTGCTGGGCATGATTTTGGAAGACGCATTGCCCAAATCCTCTGAGTGAAGGCATCATCCCTGCTGGACTGAATGTCTCCCCAGTCTGAGTCAAAGAGAATACGTGTACTCTTTTGAAGGAGTAAATCTGGGTGAGGATGCAATCAAAAGATCAGTCACAGTGATTTGCAAGATAGTTAAGGAGCTATAACTCCCTACTTGCCTTCCTCATTTTCGTCTAAGATCCTTGTTTCCTATTTCACTGAGAGAAATGAGACTTCTCTTTTTTGTCTAGTACTAATCTATGCCATGCACTCTTTCTTCCGGCCACTTGTCCACGCTCTAACCCAGTGGTTTTCATTAGCTTTGAAATCTCTTTGGCATCTGTATTTAGCCCCTTCTCTATTCTTCATGGGAAGGGGGTGCTTTCTCCATGTTACGAGTATTGTCGGTTACTTGTCATGACTGTTAATCTTTCCAGATAAATAACTTGGCTTTTATTTTAATCTGTTATATCTTTCTTTTAATTTCACTTATCTTTACAATTCTTATCCTTCTACCTTCTTTGAGCCTATTCTCCTTCTTTTATAACTTCTTAATTTGGAGGTTTCATTTCTTTTTAGTCTTCTTTTCTCATATAAGCACCTGAGACTATAAATTTCCCATTAAATACCATTTTAGCCTCATCCCCCAAATTCTATGTGCAGTATATTTAATATTTTTAAATTATAAGTATTTTCAATATTATTTCTCCTTTGAACTGTACATAAATTTTAAGTTTCCTAATTTCCAAAAATGCGGATGATGTTTTTGTTTTCTATTGTTTTGCTTGTTCTTGAATTCTAATGTAATTGTGATTGAAAAAAGATGAAATGTATGATAATAATTTTTAACATTTGCTGAAATTATTTTACGATCCAGCAGCCAGTCAGATTTTGTAAAGTTCTATGTATGCTTGAAAAGGGTATGTATTGTACAGTTTTTTTGTTTGGTAAACTCTCTCTCACTCTGCCTCTTTCTCCCCCACCTCTCTCCCTCTCTCTCCCCACATATATAAGACCAAGTTTGTTTATGATATATTCCATATCATTATGGTTTTCTTCATTTATGAATTATTGATAAGGACAGATGAAAGTTATCCCTATGATTGGAAGTTTGCTATTTCTTCTTCTAATTCCATCAATATTTGTTTTACAGATTTTGAAGTTATGTTATTAGACAATATAAGTTTTAAATTCTTAAGTATTCTGATACATTCAACCTTCTATTAATATGTAATGGCCCTCTTAGTAATATATTTTGCCTAAAAGTCTATTTTGACTGATATTACCATGGATATGCCAACTTTCTTTTGATTAATATTTGTCTGATGTTATCTTTCCAATCATCTTACTTTCAAATTTCTGTGCTCTTTTGTTATAGATATATTTTTCTGGTAAACAACATAATTTATAAAAGGTTTTAATTTAGCCTGATGGTCATTGCTTTTTAACCAGAGTTATAATTAAATTATTGTGATTACAAACTATTTGGGCTTATTTTTCCATCTTAGACATGCTTTCCCGTTGTTGCAGTTTGTCTTTTCTCTTTTTCCCTTTTCTCTAGTTCTTCTGTCCTTTGAATGAAGCTTCCTCTCTCTGTCATTTTCCCCCTCTCCTATGGTCCGATGTCTGATCCTGCCGGATGGCCAGGCACTGCCCTCGAGACCTGCACACTGGCCACGGCTCCTGTTTCCTTGAGTGCCCCGCCCCCTCCGACAAACAGGGCTCCAGTAGGCCTGGCGTATGTCTGCTTAGACAGTTGCTCATGTTTGCATAACAGCAATGCTCGGTAGTTGGAGAAATGTCTGACTTCATTTTCATTCAGACAGATAAATAGGCCCAATCTAATCTCTCTTTGAGGATGCCTCAGCTGCCATGAATACTATCAGCTGGTATATTCTCTAGACTCCTCAACTCCTTTATCTTAGTAGTTTATTAAACTGATGAAGCAAAGGGATTTGCTAATTATGTAGCTCAGCAAATGTCCGTTGCTTTCACGGGGTACAGGAGCGTAAGCCCCTACCCCTACTCTTGGCAAATGGAAACTCCATTTGGGAAGAAGAGCATTCCATGCTGAAAACGCCAGCAAACAAGAGAAAGGTCTATGGTTAAGAGCCAAACTGGGTGCTAGAACGCTGTACTGTAGACATTCAGAAATAGGAACTGAATTGGAGCGGGTGGAAATCGCTTCGTGGCAGACGCAGAAGCTGAACCCAACCAGTAGCACTTGAACAGCACATTCACCTGTTGCATAATGTACCATTCTTTTTATAGTTAGACATTCACCTGTCTATTATTGTTTGCTCTGCACTGCTTCTCAGAATATGAATCACTTGGGAGTCCTGGTAAAGGACAGACTCTGGGTCACTAGGTCTGGGATGAGACCTGAGCTTCGGCTTTTCTATAAGGCGATTGACGGTGACGCTGCTGGTCCAGAGACCACACTTTGAGTGCAAGGTGAGGGATTATTAGTTCTCTAAGGCAGAGACCGTTTCATCCACCTTCACATTCCCTAAAACTAGTGCACCGCCCGCCATGTAGGAGGCTCAATAAATGCTGAAGGAGCTCATGAATGAATGAGGATTAGGAGGAGAAGCATCATTCCAGTGCAAAATTATTTAGAAGGGCGACCCAAAAGGGCAGTGTTAATGCCCAGAGGACACAGTGTTAGTCTGACAGGTGTAGAAGTGTGGGTCAATTGGGAGGAAGTTATGACACTTCACGAAAACCAAGCCTAGAATTTTCTATTTAAGAAGTCTCAAACTGTGGAATCAGTAAGAACTTTGGACAGAGGACAGGGTATTGAGAAATGATTTTAAAGATGAATTTTTTCATTAAAGCATTCGATGTTGAGATTTCTTCTGTCAATAGCTGCCATAATTGAACATCGAGTACTAATCTTATTACTTAGGTACAGGATTTCTATAAGATAGGTGCTTGCCAACTCATATTTTCTTTATATACAACCAAGTGTTTACCAGTCTTAGGGCTGGTCTACACATGCTCTTACTTTTGGAGTCTCCATTCTACATTGTATAAAGCATATTAAAACAAACCCACATCCAACAGGAAGCATAATTCATTGCTGTAAAAAAAGTGAAAGATTTCATAACTGTGTTTTATGATATTTGGACACGAGTAACTTTTGATTCATGAATTGGTTATAATTTCTCAGCAGCCATAATTTACAGATGGTTTTCAAATGTACTGAAATGTTTATGGATACTAAATTCGTTAATTATTGAAGTTGATGTAATTTAGGCTTTCCGGACATTTCATTAAACATTTATTCATCTCTGTTTTACAGTTCTTAATTTGTATTTTTGATTCTACAAATTTAATTTCAATTCTTAAATATTTTTTAAATCCCTGAACAGCCCCAAAGCCTTAGTCATATGCTCATAGGATATAAGGAATAAATTGGCCCTACCTCTAACCCTTGCATGCTTTAATCCTGCGTCAAGAACATGATGGATCATTTTTATAACCATAAAAACAATGGACAATGATGGCCACTGTAACACACAAGAAACCAGCCTGTGTAACATTTCCCATAATACTGAATATGTCCGTTTTGCTTCACAACATCAAGTAGGAAGTTGCTTCTCATTTCTGCAGTATTGGCACGCACACTTTCTTGGGAAATGATCTCTGCTGCCCAAGTTCTCTTTTTTGTAAGACTTCTTAAGTTCAAACACTAATTGACATGAATTTTTTAAAAGATGCTATTTCAAGTATGAAGCAAAACAAGCTCTCCTGGAGCCGAATCCAGTCTATGGAATTTATCAGCTCTCAGTTATCTGGACTATGGCAAGGTTTACTAACGACTGAGAGTTCCAAATGATGAAAGAGAAGAGAATTGTGAAAACATTTACATTTGCTTTTAAATGTTATTCTAGCCTTTATCTCAGATGTCCTGGGGACTTACAATACTTTAAAATAATAGAATCACCCTGTTAGGATCTCATGGTCTTTCCTAGTGTACTTTCCCTCAAATCACCTTTTTGATATTCTAATATTAGAAAACCAAGCAGTAACAGAAAGCAGAGTGGGTGTTCTCTGAAGGGTACAAAGAAGGAAAGAAGAGAGTTTGGGGGAACCTACTGCACACTTGACACCTTACCTCCAGCCTCTCATTTAACCCTGAGAACAATCCTATTAGGCCAAAACTGGCAGGAGAGTCTAGAAAGAGCCTGGGGTCAGGCAGCTGAAGACGGTGGCAGGCGCAGGTTTGAAATCCAAAGCTGTATCTAAAGCCAAAGCCATGTCTATACACATCATCTCTGAAAATGGATTTTCTTTTTTTTTGGTTCACACCCTCCTAGGACACAGAGGTAATTGTGTTGACTTAGAAGTTTAGTATACGGCCTCCCGTAGACTATTCCAAGATCGCACGTATACAGACCAAATGATTCGTTAAGTAAAGTTGGTGAACATGTGACTATAGTTTTGAATAATTACAATCGGATTTTATTATTCATATTTAATAATAATTAAAATGAACCTATACTGATCTGAGTTTTGTGTCTCCCGTTTCCAAAAAGTTTGTTCAACTCTTTTACTAGGTAAATCTGCTTGGTTGTTTTGTGTGTGAAGAATTTTTGTGCGATTTTATTGACATCCACTAATTTATTTGTCACGAGTTAAATATATTACTGTAACACACATGATTTCTTAAAATAGGAGCAAGAGTTATTTTTACTAAAATAATTCCTCCTTAGAAGCCCCATTTGCAAAAGTCTATTTCAGGCATGCCTTTTGAACTTAATTTTGATCTCTGTTTACTGTGTATCACTAGTCTTCTATTTATAGCCAGGGGATTAACATTCCCATGTTCCCTTTGACCTGTTATTCCCAACATCTAATTCCTTCACTGAGACCTAATTAAATATAAATTAAAGTATTTAAGAGACCAAATTACTTAAGTGAAGTGACATGGTCTGTGTTCAGTAAAAATTTAAACATTTTCTTACAGAACTGACAGCTGAGTTTATTTGCCCACAACTATATTTTGTGTGATATTGAAGATCACATTAGTGTTGTCTGATATGAGAGCTGTAAAAAGCAATGGACCCATTGGAGCAGCTAAGTAAATCTTCAAAGTGTAACTGCCTTCAGTGCTTTTGGGCTATGATAAGCGTATGCCATAGACCAGGTGGCTTACAAAGAACACACATGTATTTCTCACAGTTCTAGAGGCTGGCTGTCGAAGACCGAGGTGCCAGCAGGTTCAGTCTCTGGTGACAGCCGGCTTTCTAGTTCATAAATGCCCATCTTCTTGTGGGTCCTCACATGGTGGAAAGGGCGAGGGAGCACTTCGGGGTCTCTTTTATAGGGGCACCGATCCCACTCATGAGGTGTCTGCCTTCATTACTTAAGGCCCACCCCCCAAAGGACCCACCTCCAAATATCGCTACATTGGACATTAGGTTTCAACTTATAAATTTGGGGGCACATAAACATTGTCTATAGCAGTTACTAAGCACCTTTTAAGTGTATATCAATGCCCTGGCTGGTGTGGCTCAGTGGATTGAGTGCTGGCCTGTGAACTAAAGGGTCGCTGGTTTGATCCGCAGTCAGGGCACAGGCCTGGGTTGTGGGCCAGGTCCCCAGCAGGGGGCGTACGAGAGGCAACCACACATGGATGTTTCTCTCCTCTCTCCCTCGCTTCCCTTCTCTAAAATAAATACATAAATAAAACCTTTTTTCAAAAGTATATATTAAGAGGTTAGGTATCAGGGGAAAGCTCTATGGAAGTGTTTTAACAAAGAAAGAACCCAGAGAGACAGACTCTGCTCAATACCCACTCTCTCCTTCCTGTCTTGGAGCGAGGGTTGGCCGTGTGACACTAGCATGATCTGTGTAACATAAGCCAAAGCTTCCAGAGGGTTCTGAAAAAGCTTCTGCTCTCACCATCAAAGAAGACAGCTGGCCTAGACCCGTTCCATTCTTAATGTCTTGAATGCGACCGTGAAGTGTTCAACAGCAGCATCCGTGTTGGAGCCACTTACCAAGAAGCATGAGGAGAAAAGGGAAGAGAATCACAGCCATGTTGGTGTAGATATTGTGGAGTCACAAAAGCAATGCTGGCAGCCATTTTTCACCTCTAGATTCCTTGATCTGTGAGAACAAACCCTAGGACACTCTCAGCTGTTGGTTACATGCAGCCAAATGGATTCCTAACAGTACACTTGTGAACTTTCTAAGACTTAGCCATTCAAAGTGTGGTCCATGAACCAGTAGCCTCGTTGTCACCTGGGAGCGCATTAGAAGTGGAATCTCATGCCCACGTCACACTCTCTGAATCAGAATCTGCATTTTAACAAGATCCTCAAGTGATGAGTATGCACATTGCAGTTTGAAAATCACCATTCAAAGACATTACGGAAACAGAGAAAAATGTATACTCTGTATACGATACAGAAAAACAGTAATTTTCCAAACAAGGAATTATAAAGGAAAAAAGGGGAGCAGGGGGCTTAGCTTCAAACATTTGTCTCTATATCATCTCCTATGTACTAGGTATTTTATATCTACATTAACTGCAGTTTATATTCATTATACTATTTAAGCCTCAGATATGGTAAACATTTGTTCATTGATCCACATGATGAGGAAATGAGGCTTTAAAAAGTGAAATAATATCCAGAGACATCCAGATAGAGTTCTTTATTGAACCTAGGTTTTCTTGAGTTGAGAGTCCATCTTTTTCTGCTATACTGCACTGACTTTCTGGCTACAGGTTGAAAGGAAGTAGAAAATGAATAAAACTTTGGAAGAGAGAAAAGAGGTGATTAAATAGTGAGGGACCAATAGGATGAACTCTTAGGGTCTGCATCTCTGGGCAGAATTGAGGAGGCCAGGGAGATCAAAGGCTCCTGAGGGAACAGAGAGTAAGATGGGGAATTATGGGAGAGAAGGGAGTTTACATTGTGAATCGCAAACTACAGGCACACACGTAATTCTGATGAAACACCAAAGCTGTTAAGGACAAAGAAGCAACCAATGGTATAAAATTAACTTGCTTTAGAAATTCCTCAGCCAGAATTTTAAACTCAAGCAGTTGTTTTCTGGCATGATGTCCAGGAGATCGTTTCTTATCTGAAACACTCATTTTTGTTCATATTCATAGGCAGTTCTGCTGACCGTGCTGTTGGCTTAGCATTGCACAACTGGTCAGGGGGCCCTATCTGGGCAAATCTGAACTGCCAGAAATGGTGTTGATTCACATAACCTGTGAAAACACAGGCTGAAATCAACAAGCACTAGGACATATTTGTTTTTCCTCAGGAACGACAATGTTCAATGGAAATGACCGTGATGCAACATGGCCGGACACTGAGACTGTACAGACCAAGAGGAGCCTCTTTTTCCAAAAGGCCTTGGCTCCTTCAGCAACATAATCATTAAAAAAAGAAAACCACCAACCCCAACTTCCTGTTAACCTACACTGGAAGGTGAAAACATGCCTTGAATGTCTCACTTTACTACTTGGGTCGTTAAATCTCTATCATTAGAGACCCTCTTAATTAACTTAGAAAGCAAAGTTGAAGAACTATCCTCAGAAAAGCTCCACTCGGTCAATGTTTTACACAATTCAAAGCATAAAAGGAGACCGGGAGACTACTCTTTTCCATTGGCGTCTGAGTATTTTTTTAAGCCAAGATAAATGGAACTTCCTAACACATTGTTTTGATAGTGATATTTCTTCGCTTTAAAAAAAAATATAGGATGTAAACGCGTCCCCAGCTCTGTCATCATCTTCCTCATCATCCCATTTTATTATTTTCACCATGATCGTCATTATCTGCAACGATCGTGTTAATTTCTTTTCTGGCTTATCTTCTGTCTTCCCCTTCCAAAGACAAAGGCTCCAGGGCAGCGGCGACTCTGAGCATTTTGGTCATCGCTGCATGATCGGCTCCCGGGACTGCGCCCCGCACGCCATAAATACTTGGTGAATGAATGAATCGTGTGCAGTTTAGACAAGATAAACTTCAAACTCGCCTCGGTTTTCACAGTCGAGCCCTTTCATGGGCTGACTCCAACCTCAGTCTCCCAGGTTTACTATTTCCGTTCTTTCACATTTGACTGCAGCTCCATTGCCCGGTCATTGGTCCCCAAACAGGGGGACTTTCTCTCTTTGAAGGTTTCTTGTTGCAGATCTGCCCGCCTGCTGACCTTCCCCATCCTGTACTATAGCGCACTCCCCCAGACAAGTCCTCCCTTTCCAGCCTCTTCCTCATGCTGTTCCCTATCTCAACAGCCCCTCCCACTCTGTCTGCCTAGGACACTTCCTCTCATCCCTAAGATCCAACTCAAATAATACCTTATCTCTCGCGCCTTTTTGGGTGGAAGCATGTCATTATCATATCGGTAACCCTTTTAGGATTCAAGACCGGCACGGGATTTATTATGCACCTCCTTCCCAAGTCCTGATGGTTAAGAGCAGAGTTGAGTTATGCCCTGAGGAGAGTGAGTTTTTAGTTTGTGCCTGGTTGCGCTACATGATAGGAAAGAATGGTTGGGCACCTAGTGATGTGGGTTAAATTGTTATGGCTGCCCATCCTTTATGAATCTGAGGGGGAGGGTTCGATAAGACTGAAAGGGGACTGAAGAATGTCACCAAAAACTGGTTTGGACAGTCCAAAGGAAGACCGTCCAAAGTTTTCAATGGTGAAAAAGAATGTAATTCCATATATGTGCCATTATTTCAAGTCAGCCTAAGGACTGGAGATATAAGTCTTTAACTGACTAGAAGATAGCTGACTATAAATAACAATACCTGTAGCTTCATCTGTGTTCTGGTTAATTTTCTGGTAGTATTGGTTTTTTTAAAGATTTTATTTATCTATTTCTAAGAGAGGGGAAGGGAGGGAGAAAGAAAGGGAGAGAAATGTTGATGTTGAGAGACAAACATCAATCGGATGCTTCTCATATGTGCCCCAACTGGGGCCCAAATCTGCAACCTGGGCAAGCGCCCTGACCAGGAATCGAACCAATGACTTTTTGCTTTGTGGGACAGTGCCCAACCAACTGAGCTACACCAGTCAGGGCTGGTTCCCTTTTCAAGAGAGCCACCTGTCTGCACACTTGTCCCAGGCCTGAGGAAGCTGAGACGGGTATTGATAGGAACTAGAGGACCAGTGGTCTCACCGCCGCCCTCGAGCCAGCAGACTGGTGATAATGTGCTTGGGCTACCCCAGTACCTGGAGGCCTGCACGAACCTTCCCGTGGGCATCATGTGACTCCTGCTTCAACTCCAATTGCAAAACTGCTCGTGAAAAATCATGTGGCCAAGACCACCCAGAACCAAACAGGGAAGGAAGTGCTGGGACCCCAGGTCCTAGCGGAGCTCAACTTGACGCAGTACAAAGAAAGCACAGCAGCACACGACAGAGTGGAGAAGTGAAGGTTACCCAGCTGTGTGCAGGCTGACTAGAAGACTTATGCGGATCCTGGAAGACGAGGGTTTGGAGGAACAAGGTGGCAAGTTTAGTTTTGCTGACTTTAGTTGCTGGCCTGTATGTTGAAACAGCTGGCAGGCAACTGACGATTTAGAGAGGGCGAGCCTCGAAAGAAAGACGTAGGTCTTCCTAACCGAGAAGCGAGCAGTGAAATCATGTAGGCTTCTTGATTCCCTATGCTCTTGAAGAACGTGCTGCAAAGAGAAAGAGCATGGAAACAGGGAAAATATTGGATTTTGTTCCTTTTAAAATCAAACTTTATTCTTTGTTTTAGTGGCCGTTTGTAAAACACCTGGATGAGCTCCTCGTAGTGGGTCTGAGAGAAAATTTGGGGTCCTGCAAACAAAATCATGTTTAAATGTCTCAGACCAGGTGGTGAAAGGGCTTGTCCATGTCTTGGGAGCTGCTTTGAATATTACACTCAGAAAACAAAGGAGATCTTCCAAAACTTTGGAAGATCCATACATGTGAGCTCTACAGACTTCTGCATTTATTCTTTATCACGAGAGGTCAAGTGCTTTGGGGGATGGGTGTATTGTTTACATACTGTGAATTAAGGGAACACACCCACAAGAAGAGCACAAGAGAAAAGGGCCCACTAGGAAATTTCTGCCCTGTCTCTCTCATCCTGACGCGTTAAAGAACTTCAATATTCAGGCTACCAGCTCGGCTTCACCCGCCTACCTCGGCTGGTCTGAACTTAGTCCAGCATCACGTGGTTCACAATGGCTCTCCCTGCCTGTTCACGCAGAGGTCACCAGTTCCGCGTTACATCCCAGAGGTCCCCTTCAGGAGCCCTGATAACCCTTTCGGCCCCTCTCCCTGGGCACTGAAGTTCGAAAGGCCCCTTTCTCCACACTTGCCCGCAGGTTTGAACTCCTGCCTGTGAAATGGGCCCCACGGTTCTGTAATTCGGACACCCTTCTAGCCAGGCCTAAAGACGAGAAGTCCCTGGAATTAGTATCTTTCAATCTGTGGTGCTCGGACCAGCTGCGTTAGAGTCAAGTGCAGTGCTGGTTTAAAAAAACCTAGTGCAGGGTCTTAAAGCTACTGAGACAGACTAGATGACAGTGTGGCTTGGAGGTAAAAAATATTTTTAGCAAGTATTCTAGGTGATTCTTTGTACATTACAGTGTGTGACCACTGCCTTAGATCAAGCAGAGATTACTCACTCCTGGCCTGCTTCCCCCTCCCCAAAAGCTAGGATTTGGGCCGCAGCCGGATTCCCCACGGAAGGTATCCTGACTTCAGCATGATTTAGCTGCTATCTAAATGCAGGCAGTTCACAAAGTCCTCTTTTGAAACTGCGGGTAAGGTGTCTTTAGAAGTAAATGGCTGTAAACCTTTGAAGCATCGCTGGGTCCGCCATCTAGTGGTCACAGCAGGTAATGGCTTGTTTTTCTGAGAGGAAATGATAGGTGACTGCAGCTTGGGGAAGTTTTAAGTATTTCCTTGGAATCTTAAGGAATTGGCACTCACGGCCTTTCTTTTTTTATCTGGTGTGCGCTGAGTTTTTTCTGTGTCAAGAGAATTCTGACACACAGCTGTGGAGATGACTTACACTTTTAAACAGGAGTGATTTTAATTAAATGATGTAGCCCAGCAAACTTTTTCTGTCAAGGGCCAGATAATAAATATTGTAGGTTTTGTGGGCCATTTGGTCTCTGTTGCAATCACTCAACCCTGCCATTGTAGGAGAGCAGCCACAGACAGTATGTACACATATAGGCGGGTGTGTCCCAATAAGTCTTTGTTTATGAGCACTGAAGCTTGAATTTCATGTCATTTTCACATGTCACAAAATATTGTTCATTTTTTTTAACCACTTAAAAATTCCACAGCCATTCTTAGCTCGTGGGCCTTGCAAAAACAGGCAGCACTCAGGGTTTGGCCTGTGGACCACAGTTGCTCACTCCTGGTCTAGCCTACGAACTTCCCTATCTGTTGCCTTCCTTTAGGATGATTGTGCATATTTGCTCTGATGTGTCTTTTGTTTTTGTCTTCATGTATCAAAGAAATGTGGGACAGTGGGGCTAACATCCATCTGATCCAGAAACTTTGACTCCTACAGCACCCTGGCAAAGACAACCATGGATAGCAAATAATAGGCTGAGTAAAGGACCCCCTATAGATCAGTTTTGTCTGAGATGAGCTCACAGACAAAATCTACAAACATGTGAGAAAATCAAATGCCCTGAGAAGTAACAAGGATAGATAGATAATAGGTGAATCTTATTTGATTAAAATAAAGAACTCAGTAAATGAGTTGAACAGTAGGGTAGACACAGCTGAATAGAGAATTGTGAATTAGGAGAGAGATCTAAAGAGAAGACCAAATCGGTTCAGAAGGGTAAAGGCATGAAAATTGCTAAAGAGAAGCTAAGATACAAAACATAAAATGGTTTTGTTTTTATACAATTAATAGGAGTTACACTTAGAAGGATGGAGAGAAAGGGAGAGAGGCAATAATTAAAGTGATAATGGCTGAGGCATTTCCAGAAAATATCCTTTTAGACATTGTAAAAGTTAAAAAACATGGACTTTGGAGCCAGATAAATTTTGGTTTGATTATGATTCATCATCTGCCATCTGAAATCTCGAGCAAATAACTTGCCTCGACTTTTCTCACCTGTCAACCGACCTCCCACAGAAAAATTGTGGCAACTATGTCAATGACTATTACAGTAACTGAGAAGCACATAAAAACTCCCAGGGTGTGGAACCGATTTTGGAACCAAGATGGCACTTTGGATTTCCTCACTTCAGTTCTTGAAGTGTTGCCCTTCTCGCCCACAATGTTCCTGCGTAAATCAATTTTATTTGTTTTAATTTCTGTCTTTCTCTTTTGAGGGGGAGGGGATGTTTTGTTTTCTTTTCACTTGCCCTATCTTCTCACACCGAGTCTCCATCGTGGCCCGTTTCCCTGGTGAGAACTATCACTGGATAATTAGTGAGGCATTCTACTTGGAACTTCCAATACCACTTGGATATCTGGTGTTTCATATGTACATAGAGTTCTTTTTATTTGTTACCCTCTTGTCAGGAAGTAAGAGCCTCATGGGACCTTTAAGAAACGAGAAGTCCATGTCAGTTAGCCATCCCTGGGACAGCAATTAAAAATAAAAATACATGGATTTCTTTGAACACTGAGTGATTTGTCACTCTTAAGTGACTTTCTTATTTCATTTATTTTTATGGAGATTGGGGTAATATTGGGTTGGCCAAAAAGTTTGTTTGGTTTTTCCCATAAGATGGCTCTAGTAGCACTTGGTTGTCTTTAACTTCATTCGAAACAATTTGTTAGACTGGTGCACATTAAAAAAACTTATCAAGGGTGAATTTTTGTGCAGCCATTTTAATATTGAAGATGGAAGAAAATAAGCAACGTTGTCGGCATACTATGATTTATTATTTCAAAAAAGGTAGAAACTCAACTGAAACACACACACAAAAATTTGTGCACTGTATGGATAAGGTGCTGTGACTGACCGAATGTGTCAAAGTGGTTTGTGAAGTTTTGTGCTGGAGATTTCTCACTGGTCGATACTCTATAGTCAGGTAGACCCGTTGAAGTTCATGGCGATTAAATCAAGGCATTTATTGAGAACAATGAGCATTATACCACATGGGAGACACCCAACATACTCGAAATATTCAAGTCACTGAAGTTATTGGTGAACATGAAAAATGTGTATTTTATTTTACGGATGAAACTGAACGGACTTTTTGGCCCACCCAAGGCCGCTTTATCTTGTCGTCATGAATTTCAGCAGGAAAGGACTCTCGACGCACAGGGAAGAACTGGCACCGCCCCTGAACTGGCGCCTCGACCTGGGTTCATCAGGTCCGCTCGCATGTCACCGCCAAAGTCTTCTACAAATGGAGATTATTATTTTGGAAAAGAAAAACCCTAACATTTCCTAGAATAATAATGAAAAGAATGCCACAGTACCCCAATTTTAGCTGCTAATGGGAACATCAGTTTGGGTAATATTAAAACCAGTAAAAAAAAAAAACAAAAAAACAACCAAAAACCCTATTCGTTATTAAGAATCAAGCAATGAGTGGCTTTGGTAGACTTGGGCCACAGGTCTCCCTGGCTTCCCTTCTTGGGTATTCTTCTTCAGAGTTAAAACTGGAGAAGACCTGAAAATCGTATCGCCTTTGGTCCCTGCTTTGCCAATCAACCCGGCGAGGCCCAGAGAGATGAACCGAGCAGCCTTTCCCACCTCCTCCCCTCTGCGCTTCTGCTCTCCGCTGCCCCTGCCTTCTCTGAGGACAGCACGTTCAGGTATCTCATTAGTCAAGGGTATGATTTGGGAGGACAAAACATTGACTTAGTTCCAGTTCTCCCCTTTGACAGCTGTGGACTTTGGGGTCCCCTGAAATGATTATAACAGCAAGTACCTTAGCGTTCTACAGCTCCTTTAATAAATTGCCACAAATTCAGTGGCTGAAAACAATCATTTGTTTCTGTTATCTTGCAGTCAGAGAGGTCAGAAGGCCAACACAGATCAGCAGGAGTGCCTGCCTTCTGGAGGCTCTAGCGGACACTTTGTTTCTTTGCCTCTTCCAGGCTCTAGAGGCCTCCTGAGTTCCTCTGTTGGCGGCCCTGCCTTCCTCGGATTGGCTGCCCTCTTCACATCTCCTTCTCTGCTTCTGATCCTCCTGACTCCATCTTAGAAGGAGCCCTGTGATACCATTGGGCCCATGCAGATAATCCAAGATAATCTCTCCATCTCAAAAGCCTTAACTTAATCACACCTGCCAAGTGTGATTTGCCAAGCAAGCTACCATATTCACAGGTTTCAGGGATAAGGGCGCAGACATCTTTGGGGGCCGTTATCCTGCCTAGCACGGGAGCATTGGCTCCACTTGTCACCAGTGGCGTCTTCCAGAATGTCTCGGTGTATAAGTAAGACATTTTACTGCCATCTGATTTTTCAAGTGGATGTCTTCTCACCACCATTATTAATGTAGTTTCCTCGAGAATAGAGATTCTCCCTTAAGTGTCTTTTGTCTCCTCCAAGGTCCGAACTTCACACATGGTAGCTGCTTGGCAATCCTTGTGTGCCCTATTGGATTTTGTCTCAGAATACGCCACATTAGAGGATGACCTAGGTGGAGGCCCCTGACATTGCCCTCCATAGAACACATGCACCCACTTCCAAAATTTATCAAAGTGTTAGTGCCACCAACACATTTACAACATGTGTGTTGTAGGTAAAGAGCAAGAAAGGAAATAAATGAAGCTGCTTGCCATCTGTAATTTTCCTTTCTTCATTCTTGCGTGTGTACTCTATATTCTATACTTCCTTTGACTGGTTGAGTTTTTAAGTCACGAGTCACGCCCTCACTTGTGGAAAGTTAATTATTCTCTTCACATCCTGAAACTTAAGTGATGGTTTATGATGCTGATGATATATACTGAAATGTAACACGACAATCAACATATACATACTGAGAAGCTTCTATTTGTGAAATTCCCACATTATCAATGTTACTCATTACCCACCTAAGCGTTTGGGGGCGGGGGAATGAATGGAGTGTCAGTGGTGATTGAAAATGTCCCCAAAACTGTGCATGTGCAAAATGGATTTCTTAACAGACCAGCAGTATTTGGAGAGGCAGGGAGGAACTGTCTTTATATTTAGGACACCCCAATAGCTCACGCCCACCATTTGGATAAAGCCACATGCAGCACTTGCAAGACAGACTAGCACCTAAATAGAGTCTTAGCTGCTCGGTGTTAGGGATGAACAGAAACTCACATTGACTGTCTACCTTCTTTGAGAATCATTTTTGGTATATTAAATAGAAATAGAAATAGAAATAAGATGTCCTTCCCTCATGTTCAAACATGTTTTTACTGACTCCTGTCACCAAGGGGTCAGTCGAATATAAGTAGTGGCACTAATTCAATATGTCTTCTTGCTCCTTCTCATTTGTGAACAAAGATTTGGATTTTTCAATGATGAGCTGGGATCCACAGGTAAGGGATAAAGAGAAGTAAGTATCCCTGGCTCTACCTGATATCAGATATGAACCTTTAAATTCACTAACCTTCCTTGACCTGGCAGGTGTAGCTCAGTTGGTTGGAGCATCATCCCGTTAATCAAAAGGTCACGGGTTTGATTCCTAGTCAGGGCACACGCCTAGGTTGCAGGTTTGGTCCCTAATTGGTGTGTGTAGCAGAGGCAATCAATTGGTGTGTCTCTCTTGCATCGATGTTTCTTTTTCTCCCTTCTCTCTCTCTCTCTCTCTCTCTCTCTCTCTCTCTGGAAGCAGTGAAGGAATGTCCTTAATGTCATGACTGAGCTGAGGACCCTTGAAGCAACTCAAAGAGAACTCTGCAACTAAGCCTGTTTGTATACCAGTTATTCACACAGATGGTATTGCCTTGACTTTCAGCATCCTTGGCATCATTCTTGGTTGGATTGTTTACAAAGATTAATTGCTAGAGTTCTGTAAATTAATTTATTATTTCAAATTGGTTTGTGAGATGTATATGTGCATGTGAACATACATACACAGATACACTACACACCTTAACAGGTGAATTTGAGCATTATTTTCATCCCTTTGTTCATATTCTATTTCACAGTTTGTTAGGGGATTAGTGAATTATTTTATCGCAATTTTTTTATCCTCACCCATTCAACATAATTTACTCCTTTTCTGGCGAACCCTTTCCTTTCAGGATACCAGACTGGATTGCACGTTACAACCTCCTAAAGCGAAACTAGCCAGAGGTCGATGAGACCCCAAGTTCGGTAGCCAAGCATCTGTCACAGGTATGTTTTGATTTTCGTTGAATTAAATTAGGGGGCATGATGAATGATTTGGGGCCCTGCCTTCTCACAAATAAGTCTGAGTCTTTGAGGCAAATGTAAATTAAGGCAGCTTTTCATGCTCTCTGTTCTCAGGCAGGTTTCTGTTCTCCCGCTTCTCTGCAACGCCCAAGCGGCATTCCGCGCTGGCTCATCTTCCACGCTAACTGACAGGGTTAGCTGAGAACGCTAGGCGAGGGACAACCTTAAGCAGAGCATTTGTGCCACAGTAGGAAGCAAAACTTCTGAAGAAGGCGGTCATTGTTGTAAAATGACAAAAGGTAGGGTGAACAACAGGGCCTAGGGTCCTTTCCGCAGCCCTTGAGACCACACCATGAACGCCGTACAGCAGCTGCCTCTTCCGCTGGTTCCAGGACGCACTTGGTGAAGCTGGACTGCTTTCGTTTTTCATGTACATTCAGGAAAGTCCAGTTAGAAGAATTATTTTCTTTTCTGATGTATTTCAGAAAGTAAAGGAAAATAAGCCATTTCATATTTTTCAGAAGTTTTGGCATTCTTTCTTTATTCTGACTACCTTCCTCTTTTTCTCCTTGGAGCTACTTTTTTCTCTAAGAGAAAATGATGTCTTTAAGATTGACAGGCTGCCCTATACAGAACAGCCTCCCACACTGGGGTGCCAGGCTGCGAAAGGCATTTTTATGGACCCTGTTCTGTAGCAAACTCCAAACCCATTCATCTGGAGTGAGCTGAGCAGAAGACCCACAAGGAAAGAGGGCGGAGGGGGATATGAAATCTCACAGCAGAGATGAAATGTCTTTGTCCCCTGTCCTCACCTGTTCTCTGTTTCTTCTCAAATTCCCATTGTTCTTCTGCCTCGCCTTGTTTCTTTTTCTGGTTTTAGATCCCCATATTATAGTTGAGTAAAAATGAACACCTCATTCCACAAGTGATCATTTTTTCAGACAAGTGCTGTATATAGAACATTCTTTTTTTTAAAAAAAGATTTTACTTATTTATTCTTAGAGAGAGAGAAGAAGGGAGGGAGAAAGAGGAGAGAAACATCGATGAGTTGCCTCTCGTTCGTGCCTTAACAGGGGACAGAATGCACAACCTGGGCATGTGCCCTGACCAGGAAACAACCAGCAACCTTTTGCTTTGCGGGATGATGCCCAACCATCTCAGCCACACTGGTCAGGGCTATGGAATCTTCTTACCTTGTGAACTTGTCCCTCCAGCGCATACTTCGGGGGACAGTGGTGTAGAACAGGGTTCCTCGGCTTTGGCACCGTTGACATGTGGCGCTACAAGGCTCCGTTGGGGGCTGTCCTGCGCACTGCAGGGGGTTTAGCAGCATCCCGGCCTCTTCTCACTAGATGCCAGTTGTACGGCCCCCAACAAGTGACAACCGAAAGTGTCTCTAGACATTGCCAAATATCTCCTAGGGAGGAGGGAGCAAACTTGCCCCGAGCTGAGAACCGAGTGATTTAAGGAGATATGTTTTTCTCATTTCCCCAGGGTAACAAGAAATATAATTCATTAAAAATTAAAAAAAAATTCTACTGCAAGTCTTGTGCTGCAGCTGGGATTTAAGAATTTTTATTCTTAAATCATAACCTGTTTCATGTCAAGTGTCCTTAACAGTCTTTCTTATCTAACTAACCTGTAGCCCTTCTAATGTTAAAAGATCGTCATACAAAATTCACGTCACCATCAAACTTGATGCTTGCGTACGATGGAGCTACAGTAGCGATTGTCTCCCTTTTCCACCTCATGGCGCACAGAAACTAATGACTACAATTCTGCGGCACACCAAAAAATATATTTTTTGCCACTCTGACCAAAAAAAAAAGGTATAATTTTGCTTCATTTACACCAGATGGCTATTGCGGTGTTGGCTGTTCTCGTTTTTCAGTTTGACATTCTGAGGGGAAAGAGGTCAGTGTCCCCGAGTGGACAGTCAGGTACTGCATGTTGTCAAACGTGGCGCAGCGCGCCGGCGTGCCGGGGCACACCAGTTGAACATCGCTGAGCCACAGTTCTGACCACATTCCTCCTGTGTGCTCAGGCGTGCACACTAACCTATGTCACAGTTGCAGTGGCAACATCTGGACTTCCTCCCTGCTCTCTGAATGTAACCCCATCTTCTATCTATTTTCCATCCTGTCTCATTCTAAACTTTTTGTTTTGTTCTCTAGCCAGTTTCTTCTTTTTCCCAGGGTTCCTTCAAGAATCCCTGCTGTCTTGGGTTTAAGCAGCCCATTAGATGGAACAGTATCAAAGGCTTTCTGAAAATTGAGATTATCCATGTTGCATGCATTCCCGTTTCCAATGTGTCTGTAGGCTGCTCCAAAGTATACAAAAGAGCCAGTGAAGTTAGATAGATAACATCTTTCTACATAAAACCCCCTCACTCTGCCTTCTTGAGGCCAAAATACCCATCTGAAAGGGAGAAAGATGCTTGTCAAATATGTTTTGAATGCAGTCCAAATATTTGGATGCTTGGCATCATGTCGACAGGCATCTGGAAGGCTGATAAATTTTTCTTCTAGATACTTTGGTGGTGTGTAGCTGGAGCTTCCAAGTCGTCTTGGAATGCTAGCAAATGTGGCTGGTTCAGTGTTAACTAACATTTATTGAGCCCTTACCAAATGTCACACATACAATATATGCTTGATCCTCATAAACATCCTATCTGGTATGCATTTTTGTTCCTCTTTTACAAATAAGAGAAATGGGCCTCCAAGACCGAGATCACAAAATAAGTGGCAGACTCAAATTTGCACCCAGATGGTCTGACCCCAACTTCCATCTCTCTCCTCTACAACACAGAGGGGAGGCACAGCGTCTTGTGTCCAAGATACAAGTTTTACTTTTCACTAAGTAGCTGTCTGTTGGTACTACTCCAAATGTGATCCTTGAACCTATATTGTCAGCCACATTTATAAACTCGTTAGAAATGCAGAACCAGGGCATCCACTGCCAACCTGCAGAATCAGAATCTGCATTTCAACAAGATCCCCAGCTGATTCCTATGTACCTTACATTTTGAGAAGTACTGCTCCTCGGTTCTATGACTATGGAGCGATAATCACCTAGTTGGTCACTGTACTGTGTCCCTTTGGAACACCAGGTTGACCAGATACTCAGCCTCTTCCTGCTGCCTCTGCCTACTACCTCCCTCCACTGGGGTACCCTTACATCCTCCTAGGTATAGAATCCTGCCTCACTTCTAGGCTAGAAAAGACCAAGAGATATCAATTCCTTTGCTAACACCAATGAATCTGCAGTGGTTTCCTAGCGGTATAAGGAGCCTGAGACTATCTGTTTTAGGCTGGTAAGAGTCTGATGTTCAGTACGCCTGACTCTGGGGGTCAAGAGAAAGATCTGACCGGACATTTGGGAGTAATGGAGCTACAGAAAACAACAGAATCCTAACTGGATGATGCGGCGCTGCATCGAGCAATGGATCTTAATGTTCCTTTGATAATTTAATGGACCCTATGGATCTTTGCTTCAGAAAAAGGAAAATTCATATACAACTTCACATGCAATTTCAGGGTGTTAAGTATACCCTCTAGGCTTTGCGACATGATTTAGGTTTCATCAATGAACTATATCTAGACAATTTAAAATAAAAATAGAACATGTCTCTGATGTTTTGGAGTCTGGAAAGGAAAGCGAAGCAGACACGAGCATTAGCAGCCGCTGGCCCGCTGGGGTTAGTCTCCTAGCTCCGCCCGCAAGAGGCTCCGTTGCCGTGACTGTAGCGGTAGCAGCTTCCTGACACTGTGATCCCAGCAATTATGGTAAGACCTTGAAACCATTAGCCCTCGTAGCCCTGACCACTGTGTCTCAGTTGGTTGGGTGTCATGCCACAAAGCAAATCGAATGTTGCGAGTTCAATTCCTGGTCACAGCACATGCCTGGGTTCTGGGTTCAGCTCCCAGTCGGGGTTCACACGAGAGGCAACTTATTGATGTCTCTCTCTCACATCGCTGTTCCCCTCTCTTTTTTCTTCCCTTCCCCTCTCTCTACAAATAAATAAATAAGTAAAATCTTAAAACATTAACCCCCTGAATTCAGCTCCTGAGTTCCTTCCAAAGAGCTTTCAAGCATCTAATTTGCTGTAGTAAATCCCTTTCTACTTGAAATACCTAGAGTGTTTTGTTGTTTTGGTTTTTTTTTTGCTTACTTTCTGCATGTAACTGTGACTAAAACAGTATTTTGCACCAAGAGGGAGACCTGGGGCTAAATATCTAACCTGTTTAGTTTTCATGGCAGTGATACCTTCATCACCATACTGGCTCATAACATCCCACCATATAAATAATCCTCACCAGCTGGAATAGCATTCAAAGGCAAAAGGACCATGAAATACTAAATGAAGAAAGAACTTTGTAAACACCAAGTACAGCCTCATGATTAGTTTTCAAATTGACGAATATAATGGGTACATATATTTACCTTTGCCATTTTATGTATTAACCAAACCCCCTTTCTGCCTCCTCCTTTCTATTATTTTATTCCATGATGTGTAAAATGTGCTTATTTTTATCATTTAGTCCTTGGGTTATAGGGTGTAAAAATTCAACGGTGACTAATTACAAAGAGTATTAAAATCACCCAGACATGGATTCTGCAACTGACACAATTGGTTCTCTCTTTTCTGCGGGAAGGGTGAATATATTTTCACTTGCATAAGGTATAATTCCTTTACATAAGGCATGACCATGGTATTGCACTTGAAGGACTGGTGGAAGGCTGGGTGTTCATGCTGAAGAGCCAAAGGGGTGTTGGTCCATCAGTCCTTGGTATCCATTTCTACTCCCTTTTCTATTCCACTTAGGCTCTGCCATTAGTTACTCTTATAAGACAAGACAGTGAGTACAGGCTGGAAGTGCCCAAGCTGAACGTGAGACAAGGGCCATCCATGCCTGTGATCCTGAGCAGGCTGCAGACAGACAGGCACGAGTGCGTGTGGTTGCCAGCCTCCATCTCCTAGGCATCTCTCTCCAGCTTCATGCGTATGAGACGACAGTGACACATTGTGGCTACAATAACAGCAGCTCCTGAATTTCCAGGTCATGGCTAAGGTTGTGTGACTTTGCCATCAACAGTCCAGTGGTGGCCCCATGACTTTCACTCTTTGGTCCCTTTCAATCACCTCATTGTCATCTAAACCCCTTTATTAAACCTCTTTATGCCAGAAATAGAGTGAATTTCTACTTTCTGCATTAAATTCTAACTGATACAAGAGGGCTGGTTAAACCAATTATGATCCATCCATATGGAGGGAGAGTCTATATCCATGAAAATAAATGATGCAGCTCTCTATGTTCATACACGGAGCAAGATACGTGATATATTATTCAACAACTGCCTTAGTCCATTAAGACTGCTAGAACAAAACGCCATACATTGAGTAGCTTAAAAACAACAGCAACTTGTTTCTCACTGTTCTGGAAGCTGCGAGTCAGAGATCAGGACACCAATATGGTCAGGCGAGGGCCTTCTTTTGGGGCAGAGGCTTCTCACTGTACCCTCACATGGTGGAAAGAGGGCAAGGGATCTCTGTGGGTCTCCTTCATAAAGGCACTAATCCCGTTCATGAGGGCTCTGCCCTTGTGATCTAATCAGCTCACAAAGGCCCCACCTCCTACTACTATCACCTTGGACATTAGGTTTTCAATATATAAATTATGGAGGAACACAAACATTCAATCTCCAGCAACGACAAAACATGGCACACAATAATAATGCATATAGTATCATATAGTGCCTTGTGTATACCTGTATGTGTATAGAATGAATCTATGAAGACACATAAGAAATCCATAACAGAGGTTCCCCTAAAGAGAGAAATCGTATGGCTAGGGTAGAGAGCAAAGTAGACTCTTCGCTCGTCGCTCTTTTTGCCTTTAGATTTTTTTTTTTTTTTACCAACTGGATATATTAATTATAACAAAAAAAAAGTTTATAGAAGAAAGAAATTGAAAATAATTTCTGGTGCAGGGTAGGAAGAAAAGGTGTAGAAGAAAACCCTGGGGAACATCAACAGATAAAGAAAGGGGAGCAGACAAAGGAAACAGAAAAGACTACTAGAGAGCTTGGAGGAAGAATGGAAAAGTATGGTGAAGCAGAAGCAAAGGGAGTGTTTTAGGAATGCAAGAGTCATCAACTGAATCAAATGCTGAGCAAGGGCCAAGAAGAGCAAGACTGAAAATCAAATTGTCACCAGGTATAGCGACAGGGTCATCGGAGGTCTTGGTAAAAAAAAAAAAATATATTAATGAAAGACATGATGCACCTCTCTGAAGAATATGAAAAGGTTATTGGATTGAAAGAAGAGACACAAGTATATTTTTCTCCAAGGTTGTATTGCTTGTTTCAATGCTCAAAGGCAATTCAGATAGAGTCTAAAGAGTCAAATCATTTTGGGGACTCCTACATATTGGTAAGACATATATACCACTAAACTGTTGAGATTAAAACGCTGACATATTGCTTGCTAAATGAAATTGTCAGTAGGCAGGGCAGTCATTTACTGAAATTTATAACATACCAACTAACATAACTTCCGCAGAAACAGCTTGGTTCCCAGTAGGATCTGGCCATTTATCTCCAAATTATAATCCTAGTCCTTTACTACCATGTCTATAAAGTCTTTAAGAGGCTGATGATTGCTAGTAATGAAGGTAACAGAGCTACCTTCAATTTGTATATGGAAAATGAGATTCAAGGATTAAAGTGTTCTCAAGGCTAAAGAAATGATGATTAGGAGGAAAGAGTGATGTTGGATTTTAGATTTATTATGCTTTGATTTCTTCCACTAAATTTTTGTTAAAACCCAACACCTTCATTTGCCTTCCCGAATAACTAGATAACTCAGCCACATTTTCTGTCTCTGGGAGCTTAAAATCTAGTATAAACAGCACTGATGTGGATGGATATTCAGTGATACCTACAGAATAAAGCTTAAATTATATAAGTTGGAAAAGTACGCAATTACGTATTTTATATATATATATATCTATCTCATCCCATAAACTTTATCATCCTCGCTTATGAAAGAACTTAAAAATCACAGCACTATACAGTTTGCTGTTTTCATGCTCCTTTTGGAAGATCTATTGGTCTCAGGTCTGTAAGAGACCAATCTGCAAAATAACCAGTTCTCATTTTTAAATCACTTGGAAAATGTTAGTAAGCTAGTAAAAGTGAATTAATATTTAGGTCTAGTTGAAATGACACAGTTTAAACAATGAGTAAAAAAATGCATGACTTGTCCCAAGTGCAATTTTACAACATCAGTTTATTATAATTCTAAAAACTGTTTTTTTTAAACAGTGTTGGATGAAAATTTTAAAATATTTCCAAAAAAGGCAAGTTTGATAGCACAAATCTATTTGGTCAGAGACACTGTCTTTATAGGGAATCTAGAAGCTTTCTGTTTATAAAATGAATCCAGTATTATTTGTATTTTTTCCTTTGGGATATAAACAAGGAAAAAAAATGGTAGAAAAGATTCAATACAGTAAACTATAAAGATACCACATTTAATCCATCAAGCTTAGTGAGAAGACCCAAAGATGTTTATAAGACAGGTGACTTAGATAAGCCACAATCCTGCAAAATGATTTGGGAAACACAATGAGCTGATGTGATACCCTTAACAACATTTTTCCATTGTGAACTGTGGTCAAAAAGGCTATACTGGGCATTAGGCAACTCCTAAAGCTGCCTCTGATGTCTAGACTTCAGGAAAAGCAGGCTTTGTTCACATCTTCTAAATCTTTGCACATGCTCATTTCCTCTCTAATTCTTTTCTTCCTTTCAACACAATAACTCCTCCATAGCATGGGAAGATGTTACCCCAGCCCCAGCTTAGCTGTTCCCTGTCCACTAAACTGACTTTTCCCCCATGACCAAGTAGCAAGAGCAGGGAACGGTTCTGTTTGGCCCTGCTCCCCACCGAGATGACTGCCTTTCTACACTGTCATCTTGGTGGGGGGGCGGGTGTAAGATATTTAATTGGGTCGGGCCTGGACTATGTGCCCAACCTATAGCCAGAAGGAGAGATCTGCCATCAGAATAAGGAATATAGCAAATCTTGCCAGGCTGATTCAGTACAATCACTACCTTACAATCCACACAACAGCGACGCCGAGAATCCAACATGACAATACCCCAGAATTGTCATTGTAAATGGTCATTCTCATTGGGGAATATGCTGTACACAGACAGAAAAGGCTGAGGGGTTGAATCCTAGGTGTTGCTAAGTATTCATAGTAGTTTGAGTGTTTTTATAATATATTTGCAGTAAATTATTAGTCTCTGAAAAATGGAATACGAAAATCATTTTCAGTTACTTCTGAGCTCGAATTTGCCATTTTTTAGTCTAGATTGTACTACATGCAATACAGGCAGAGATAAAGGATGATGTTGGCCAACGTTTTTTAATTTGGTGATTGAGCGCATTTTTTTCATGACCCATTAATCACATATTCACATGGCATTCTCTTCATGAGATTCTGTTTTAAAAACACCAACATGGCATCTCATCACTATTAATTTGAGTAAAGAGGATGTGTACATACAGCCATGACTCCTGGGAGAAATTAATTACAGGGACCAAAAAAACCATTTTTCAAACAGGATAAGCCCAAAGAACACTTTTTAAGGTCCACTGACTGAAATGTGAACACTTAAATGATCTAGAAAATGATAAATTTCAGAATAAGGTTCACAGCAAAATGTACAGTTTATATGAATTTCGTTCCCCAGTCAAGGTTCACCAATAATTCAAATATACAATTAACAGAAGTAGTTTTAGTAGTTATAATGCAAAGTGATTTTTATGTGAAATTAGCAAGGGATACAGTTATTTTACTCAGAAACATCATCTGACTCTTGAGTAAAGCAAATTTAAAGGTAATAAGACAGGCAATGCTCCATTTAAAATTCTTACATCAAATTTCAATGAACCTTTAAAGAGTCTTTGGCATTTGAAGACACACATTATTGTTTAAGTCAATTTTTAATGATTTACTATTTTGTTCCTTCTATAAAACCATTTTCTATATGTTTCTCTGGAATTCTACCTGTAAGGAGACTTTTAATGTGACTACTGTAGTTGATATGACCCTCAACACCATAAAGCCTGAACTGATTCTAGGAGTGTAAGTTCAGCATACTTTTGTCACGGAAATGATATTCTCTGTGCTAGCGCTAATTTGATACGTCACAGGTGCAGAGAGCGTAGATTACACAGCAGCATTAAGAGAGACATTTGAAACCTCTTTAGACTTTTTCCATGCTTTTTTCAAAGCTTGTAAAACTTGTTGGGATGTTAACAAGTAAACTGAGAAAGGAGGAGGACATGGGAACTGGGCTCAGAGAGGAAGACATGCTCCCTGATGTGCCACCTTGGACAGGTCCCTTTATGTCCCCGAGCCTTAGTTTTCTTGTTTTTAAGTGGAGATAATAATACCTACCTCAGAGCATGGTCTATGGGATTAAATAAAATGATGAATCGAAAGCCTGGCACGGAGCCACTTCATAAATAGCTGCTATTATTATTTGATTCTGTTACACGAAGTAAGCCTTAGCTTTGAACATTTAATCGTAACTAAGCAGGTTGGGAACCAAAAGTTATTTTTGGACTGGTCCGTAGAACAGAAAAGCCTGCCTAGTACCTGCCTTGGCGGAGCCCTGAAAACACGAGGCTGAGCCTGTACAGTACAGGTTCTAACTCTTGGGCGCGCAGCTGCCAGAGCTGCACCATTCATATTGGGTCTCGCTGGACCTGCACGGCAGGTTTAGAAAGCTCCTCAGGGGAGCGGGAATCCAAATTCTGTTTTGCAATGCTTTTTTGTGGTTTCTATTTTGTTAACAGGCTTTCCACGTCCACAGATATCTTTCTACAACATAATGTGAAGTGGCTTTGTCATGTAGATGTTCTGCTAGAATTTGTTGCAGACTCGTGATTGGCTTCTCCTTCAAGCTGGACAGCAGGCATGTTGACGCCCTTGCTATTTTTAAAATGACCTTGCCTTGAGCCTTACTGCCCGAGCACAGGATTATGTTTTCGTGGAGAGAAGTGGTTAAGGGCATCGTGGGCTCTGGTGGCAGCCTGAACTCATCCCCGGAACCTTGGGTAAGTTGGTTAGCCACGCAGGTCCCACTTCCTGCACCTGTTACATAAGAACGGTCACAATGCCGCCTCATAAGGTTGTGGGGATCACTCAATTCAAATATGTGAAGTGCTTAGCACAGCACCTAGCAGCATGAACACTTAATAAACCTTAAATATTGAGGAAAGAAAAGAAGAAAAAAAGCAGCCTCTGCCATCTAGGAGCTGGCCAGGCCTTCGCAGCTGAGCCTGGCCATTCTGTTGACCGTAAATAGTATCACAGAATATAAGGCGGGGCCGCTGAGTGACCCACGCTGTAATCATATCTGAATGTGATTACACAGATAAAACATCAATACTGTCCAAACCGCACAACACAAAACAGTCCCTCTCCCAGCCAGTGAGCTGCTTCTTTGCCAATCACAGCTTCCACGTTAGTCTAGTCTCCTCCTAGGTAAGATGTCCTCAAACACCCAGCAATAAAGTCCCCTCTTCCTGACAGCACCCAACCCAGAGCACAGCCGCGCCCCAAATCACCTAGCAGAAGCCCAAGTTCTCTTGTAAGTACTTTCTGCCGCCCTCCCTGAGCTGCTGCATACCTCCCAGGGCGCACCTTCTCCCTGGCTGCAGCAGGCGATAATCCAACTTGTTCCTCCCAAGCTGAACACCTGTGTTCTTGGCGGTCTTTGGCTGGCGGGTATTGACGGTACGACCCTGGACCCCTTTCACAGCGGAACCAGAGAGCTTGGTTTCACCTGGGAACTATATCTCTGTATCATTTGAAGTAGTGAGGAGCAGGAGCCAAGAAGCAAAGAAGGTTATTCTCACTTGATTTGAGAGGCACCAACGCAAATTAAGGATTAAGAAGCATGGCAATTTTTGAAAAAGGGTCACTGCAACTTTTTAGTAGAATAGTCATTAACCACAAAACACATTCTTAGGATGTAGGTCTGCATATTACCAAACACCAAAATAAGAAGAAGGAAAAAAGGACCTAGTTGTAAGGTCAAAGGTGTAAGGCCATAGGTTGTCCCAATTTATAAATGGATTGTTCCAGAAATTCATTTAAAGTTTGCTTCTAACACAAAAAGAGATTCCAATTGAAACAATATCACAAATGGTCATAGGGTGAGCCTTTCATCCCAAAAGTCTTTTTAAGCCTGAACATGTGCCAAGTACTATTTCAAATGCATTATCACTTATGGCCTCATGTGCAGGTAAAAATGCATTCTCATCAAGAGTGATCCGTCTCAGCAACATCACCAAAATTAGCAGTACAGATCATGCTAGGCGCCAATAACAACTTCCTAAACTGCAGGCGAGGTGTGATCAGGATAGATTATCTGGCCCAGCCAGAAGCTGGGAGTTAGGCAGCAGGGTTGAATTAATCAGGAGCTCAGCTGAGTATCAAGGACCCAGGTGAGCAAACCAGCTCTAACATTTTGCCCTCATCCTCCGGATGGCTGGTTTCATGGTGCCTACGTGGCTTCAGCACTTACCCACATTCCCACCCAGACAATAAAGCCCAGTGAGAAAGAGGAGAGTTTATACCACATCCATCTCTTTCTTGGAAAGCAAGGAAGTGCCCTTTCTTCTGCCTCCCTGAATCAACTGGGAGCTTTGGAAACAAAATTTCAATATTCGGCAACAGGGTTTAATAGTTTCACTGGCCGCAGCTCAGAAGCCAGCCCTATTGCATTAGCCTCACTGCGCTGAGAACCTGGGAGGGCGGACAGCTGAAAGAACGGGGGCTCTACCAGCAGCTGTGGGGCAGGGAGGGGCAGGGACCAGCAGAAGACCCCAGGTGAGAAACTAAGTAGATCTGCCACGAGGACACCTTGCTATAGCTAAGAGAAGGGACCTTTGCAGGTCACCCACTAGGTGATGACCTACAATGAGAAATAAAAAAGATTTGTTATAAAAGATTTGATGGCTATCTCAACCCTCTAGTCTGCAAAAATTGGAAAATGGGCGGGAGGGGGCATAAACTTTAGCTCAAGACTTAAAATTCATTAAACAAGGAGGGTATTCGACTGAGGTGGCTGTACGTGAGCAAACCCAAATGGACGCCTGTAAACGCCTCAAGGTTACGGAAGCCAAATGCTGAGGACAACCAATCACAAACAGCCAACTAGGCTTGATGCTATAGCCAATCCATCCATCATTCCCGCATTTGTTTTCACACTTTCTCTATAAAAGCCTTTCCTCTGGCTCCTATCAGCACAGCGCTCCCAACCACTTCAGGTTTGGCGCTGTCAGATTTGGCTCAATTTTTGCTCAGATAAACTGTAAACACTTTGCGTATGCCGCAGCCTGTCTTTCAGCTGCCCTGGCGTCAGACCAGGGAGCTGAAGGAGACCTGCGCCGGCCCCCAGGAACAACGAGCAGCCCAACACAGGTCCCTGTGAAGCTTCTGCAGTACCCCGCTTTCTCGCTGCTTCTGGCGATGGCACGCAAGTACGACTCAGGCCCTGGATCCTAGCCCCACAGTTGCAGCGTTAGGAGCTTCCAGACTTTATGTGAGCATCTCTCTTTCCAGACTGGGTCAAGAAACTGGCTGGAAGTGGACTGGTTCTGAATGGAAAACTGGGCCAGATCTGGGAATGGACTGGGTCTGACTTATAGCCTGGACCAGGAGCCAGTGTGAGGCCTCAGGTGAATAACATTTTGTTTTAAGGTTGAGCAAGTAGGTTAACCTTACCCAAGACAATCTTGACTTGCAGCAGAGCACTCACTGTTAACCGTCTTAGATAACCTCGTCCATTTCCGAGGCGCCCTAGCGAGAAAGGGGTCTGGGCCAGGCGCTCACTACAGAGGATAGAGGGAAACTTATTTTTCCATCTGTACGGTTTCTGAGGACCAGGATGAGACCCTCTGGGACACCTCACTCGCTCCGGAGCCTGCCGCCGGCAGCCTGGGCAAACCTGCAGAAGCCAGCAAAGGGTGGGAATTCTTGCCAAAGTCACCTGTCCTTGCTCAGGACCCTACCTGCGCTGCCGGGTCAAGGGAGGAAGGTAGAATTTCCCGGTGTCCCTTCCTTTCCAAATTCAGGTGGGCAGGAAAAAACATTGGTGATTGATCCTCCCCCCCCCGCTCCCGCCCCCCCCAGGGACAACTATTGCCTTCTTGTGTGTCTCATTTTACGTCCTCAGAAACTGGCTTGGCAACCATCCGGTTGAGGGGCCCCAAACATACGGTGACACAGAATTGTGCGTTGCACGCCATCGATGGCTTGCTCCGGCTGGGCAGGACCGTGGGCCGCGCTCCATGCGCAGCTAGGGCCCTACTGCCGTTGCCAGCTCTCAGGAGACCTAGGAGCCCTGGCCAAATCTTTCTTTCCTTTGGTTATCTTGGGGAGCGGCTCTGGATCTTGGGTGGGTAGCATTTCCTGCACCCTCTTTGAGGACCCTTCTGGGTCCGTGGGGTTGCTCAGTACTGCTGGGAACATTCGGTGTTTGTCTCCGCTACAATCTGACAAGATATTTGAAAGGATGTTTGAAAGTAGCTCTGTGATCTGAAGTTGGCCAGATTGGAAGCTGATATTCAGAGCCTGATAGGGACTAAGGCCTTTCTCCTTAGCTAAAATGAACTAGGTACCCAAAGGAAAAGAAAAATATTCTGAAGCCATGGTGGAAGGATTTACTGAAACACTCCAAAGACACACAGCTCTGAATCTAGAACACAGGTACCTTTGGACTTCCATCTCAGTTGAAGACCTTCTCCCTGCTGTACAGAGAATGATGGAGTTGGCTGGTCGGTCCGTGCCTAGATATTATTCAGGTTGCAAGAAATCCCCTGAGGGATTATAAGGAACTGTATGTTTTACAGACTGAGTCTTTATGGGAACAGAAATGCATCTCTAGAAACAATTCAGAGCCCACCTGTCCTTTATACCAATCTTAAAACCTCCCCTACTCATCGGAAAAGTCTTGCAGGTGTTGTAAAATAGCTGGATTTAGGGAAAAAGCCCTTCTCAGAGAAACTGAACATCCTTTCTCTGGACCTCTGAGATGTAAATGTTCTGCCTGGTTTTCTCGAGGAACCCAAAGCCATCCTTGAAATGCAAATTTCAGGGAGAGCATTCTTATCAGAGAAAAAAAAAGTTATTTGGAAATTAGATGAATGAAAAATCTTAAAAGGTTTTTCCACAAAAAAAATAATAAAAGCTTTAGCTGTCTGAGCAGGTAACCTTAACTTATTCCATCTGCCAGATGCAGAATTTCGATCCAACCACTCCTTTATAACTAATGAATTTTGCATTATTGTATCTGTCTCATGGCTAAAATTTTAAAATGAAAGCCTAAGATCTCTGCAGCTGTCTGTGTGTCTATGTATGTCTACATATGGATGTTACAGATATGTTATATTTTTCTATCGTGGGATGGTTTTCCTAAAATTAATTTGTAAAAATATTTAATAAGCTTAAAGACAAACAAGCATTTATACAAATCAAGTATACTGTCAGAAATATAGAACCCAAGTGTTTTTCATGTTCACATGATCTAGGATTATCTTCAGTAAATACAAGCTAGTTCAAATTTGTTGTTTTAATTAAAACAGGCATTAAATATAATACATTTATTTTACCTACATTTACCAACAGTCAGATAAGCTCATTTTATCTCTTACACAATGTGTCAGCAAGAAAGATAACTTAAGATAATGGTTAGCTGTTTAGTGTCCACAGCCGCCAGCCAGCAGGACATCAGATGGCGTCGGTGAGCTGCAGAGAAACAGAAACAAGATAAATAATGAGATGAACAGCAAAAACAATTCTTCCACGGATCTGCCGTCATAACCTATTAGTTTCACAATGAGACAAGAGCAACTGAACCCGGATGGTAACCGAGAGTAGCACAAACACCAAATTTTTAGTCAATCAATCATGTAGGAGAAGATGACTGATGTGGGGAATTATTAAATTCATTAACGGAAGCCATTAGACTGAGGTAGCTCTAATGTTGTGGAGGCTTATGTAAACAAACCCAAATCTAAGCCAGTAAGTGCCTCAAGGTTAGGAAATCAAAATGCCAAGGATGACCAATCACAAACAGCCAACTGTCGTTATGCTATAGTCAGTCAATAATTGCCTTGTTTCTGCCTTTTGTCTCTCAGAGTCCTTCCCTGGGCTTCTGACAGGGAAGCTCTCCTAACAGCCTCTGGTTTGGTGCTACCCAATTCCAATTGAGTTTCGCTCAAATGAATTCTTAAAAGTTTCAATATGCTTCAGTTTTTTTTGTTTAAAAAGAGCAACTTCCTCTTTGGAGCTTTTTCAACACAGCCCCTCCTCCTAGAGAGACGTGAGCACTCGCACCTGCTCTCTTCTGTCCCAGCTTTATCGGAGCCCACAGCAGGCTTGCCCTTGCTCACACGCTGCCCTGCCCTGCCTGAAGCGTGTCCTCTCTGAGGCCAGAGGCAACATCTGTATTCTACTTTGTGTGTCTAGCATCCAGCACATAGAGGCTCAATAAATATTTGTTGAATGAATGAATGAATGAATGAATGCCAGACAAGGAGAAATGGCTGAGGAATATTAATGGCAAGTATATACTTAGCATTTTATTTTATGCCAGGCACTCATGCAAAAGCATATACACTTTAATAAAGTGATTTATTCCTAAAACACCGCTGTGAGGGAGGAGCCACTATTAATCTTCACTTTAAATATAAGAAAACTGCCTCACGGAGAGACCAATCACCTGTCCAAGGTCACAAACTGTTAGATAGGACAGGGTCTCAAGATCTGGGAAGTTCTAAATGTGATTATTATAACAGCAAACCAGGGCTCAGCCATGTGGCACCTTGACATATGACCCAAGAATTAGTGTTGAAGGAAACAGGTTTTTATTAACAGGGTTCCAACCTCGGGGTGGGGGGCGCTGAGAGCACTCCTCAGAGCCCCCCTGTACTGTGAGACTCAGCACTTCCCTTGCTTCCGAAAAGGCCGCAAGCCACAACCATGCCCAGAAAGTCCCCATATCCTTATCTATCCTTATCTGTCCTTAAACCGGCTGCACAAGTCCTCTGGAATGTGGACTTGTGGGTTTCAGAGCTGCCATCCTCTTGCAGCAGCTCTCTCCTTCCGGGATCTGGAGCACACTGTTCTCAGCCTCTGTGTAATGGTTCAGGGAAACATGTGCCATGTTACACTGGATCATGGTGGAGTCCAGGGGGCACAGTCCCAAGAGAGGGGCTTCTCTGTATGTTCTTCAGAGAGGCAGAAGTCCGCAACTCTGCATTCTCGGTCACAGTTCAGCTCCAAGCACCTCCCACGAATCCATGCTTGGTTAGGCAGGTCCCCTGCAGCTGCATCAGCTCTGCCGCTTCTCTAGTCTGAACTTCTCCCCCTCCAGACCTCACGGTGCACTCCCGTGTCTCTCTCACGCACTCCGGACCTCTTCTTTTCACGAGGGACTCTCTCCTCCTACAGCCTTTCAGCCCACCCTCATTTAAACGCTCGGCCTGAGACTTCCTGCATGACCTGCTATCCAGCCCCTCCTATGATGTGTTAGCCTCCGCCATTTTTGCCAATTCCCCATATCTTTTACCGTCTTTTACCCGCCATCTTTAGTCAGGGCGAGAGTTCCCTGTGAGACAGGGACATCGGGGGTGGGAGTCCAGCCCCCCTGGCTAAGTCATGAGTCACTATACGCTCTTAAAGTCACGTACACCTTTGGCCCTGGGCAGCAGTCCTCTTCCCTTCAGGGAAGGGATGGCTAGTAACTTGCCGCTGTTATGCCAAGTATTTTAAATGCCATATTTTCCACTTCCCCCTTCCCTCAACAGAGGGTTGTGGAGGGATAGCTCTGCTATTTTCAGGGGATCCCCGCTCTGCACCCCATTACATTATGAAATGTTATTCTTGCTAAATGTTAAAATGTAGCACAGTATTTTGTAAATGCAGCTGTAAACAGGATGACCTGGGCAGGAACTCTACTGGATAAATGTAGCCAAATGAAAAAAGTCAAAATATAATTGACCAAGTAATGTACGAGTATATAAACAAGGGCTAAGCCTCCCTTCAGGGAAAGAGCTTTGGATATGAATCCTCTGTCTCGTTTACTCGCTGCAAAGAAATAAAACTGCTTTGTGACCACATCTCATTCCTGAACAGAACACCCCAAGCAGTAAACCCCTGGAGTTCAGTAACAAAACTAGGAAGTGACAAGTTTGGGACTCAGTGCCAGAGCCCACCCTGTGTTTTTACCTTTACACCCAAAAGGAAAAACAGATGCTCCACCCACGTTAGAGATGGAGACCTCTCTAGTGAGTCCTAATCACGAGATGCTGCCATTGGTGGGGTTCCTAGCTTTGGGGAGGCTGAGGGCATTTGTGTTCCTGAACTTTTTAAGGGGACATGGTAAAAGGCTTTCTTTGCTCAAGAACATAAGAAGGAGTGGAAATGGAGATTTAAAAAAAAAGAAAGCATCTCAAGTTTTGAAGAAATATGTATTCGCCAGCCAGAAAAATAAGAGGTAACATTTCAGTTATGCTTTAGCTGTGACATGCTGTTCCTTGCGCCCCAGAAGTTCCCCTGCTGTGCCTGGGGAGCGCCACCATGAAGACCTCAACCCTGCCTTCTCCACTGTATTATCGGCCCTCTTCCCCCAACCTATCCCTCCTCTGGCAGCCCTTATTCTGGCCAATGGACTTATCATTCACCCAACTCATTAGGTCAAAATAATTTCTAAAGTCTCCCAAGATTCCTCCTTCCCTCTCCCCCTTCACATCCATTTGGGCAGAGTTTTGTGGATTTTATGTCATAAATCTGTCGTCTGTTCATTAAATATTTACTGTATGCCATGAGTATGCAATGATGAACTGAAGATCTCCCCTCAGCCCCGCCCTCTCTGCTCCAAGAACCTGAGCATCTGAAAGAGGGCATTTTGCAAAAGAACAGCCTTTTCTACTGCTGAGCAGTAAATGCAAGAAACGGATAAGTATAAGGCTGGAAGGGAACACCGGAGGAGGGTATGATCCATCTAGAGCAGCTTGAGGGTTTTTCTCTTGGCGTGTCCAACCTGAAAGGTGAAGGAAGTGTACCAGAAACCCAGGGATAGGGGAGACAAGTGCAAATTTCTGGAGGCAAAAACAGAGCCCCGGAGAGCCCACAGTTCACTTCGATCTCACAGCCTCAAAGTTGGTCCCAGCCAGGTCTTAATCCACTATCCGCTGCACTGCCCCAAAACTTGCCGTTCCTGGAAATGGGGGGGGGGGGGTAAACAGCACCCAGTCTTTTCTGTCTCTGGAAGTTTGCCCTTCTGGAAGTCTCCCAGCACTTTCCGTCGAATATCTCCTGAGTACCCTCTCTGTGCAGGTACTTCCTATTACCAGCCCAGCAGAATTTTCCACCTTTAGAGAGTTTTCAATGTGTTGGAGAAGGGAGGCCTTGAGGAAGCAACTTGGAGAAGTTGGGGACTGGGAAACGAGACTTCAGATGTTAACGACCTGGTTAAGGACTCTCATCGCCCCCTGTTCACCCACTGTCACTGGGGGACTCCAGGCCTGCCACCTGCTTGTCCTCGCCCAGGTTTACCTTAGCGCTTTATTCACTCCCTCACCATCCTACGCCCCCGCCCAAGACCACTGTCCATCTAGACCTGACTCCAGCCCCAGATCTTTTCTGGGTAGCCACAAGGGGCGACCTGCAGCTCTGCGCGGCGCGGCGCGGCGCGGCCAGGGAGCTCAGAGGAGCCGCTGGAGGGCAGCCGCCGGCCGGCCTCACCACCGCCAGTTCCACCCCTGGCGAGCTCTCTCCTAAGACCTACCCACACGCAGGCTGGAGAGCGCACGCCCGGCGTGATGACACCGTGGGAGCAGCCCGCGTCAGCCGCCTTTCCCACGAGGGCGGGAGAGGCCACTCTGCGGGGAGATATTGGCCACAGCTGGAGCTCTCCGATCGCAGCTCTCCCGAGCCTGGGGGAAACTCGCGGGGACACGCTCGGGTGGGGGGGGGCGGAGCGAGCCCCCGGCAGCTCGGAGGTCCAGCAGCGGCTTAGGGCGGGCAGAGGCGGGACCGAGGGCGGGGCGGCCGCAGCCTCCGCCATTCCCCGTTTCCTCCCTCCCACCCCCGCTGCAGCGCACCACCTCCCCGCCCCCACCTCCCCGTCCCCCACCGCGCGCGCTCCGCCCGCCCCGGAGCCTCGCCCTCCGCCACGATGAGCAAATGAGCGCGAGCGAGGGCATGAAATTTAAATTCCACTCAGGGGAGAAAGTGCTGTGCTTCGAGCCTGACCCCACCAAGGCGCGAGTGCTGTACGATGCCAAGGTGCCGCCGCGGAGGGACAGGGAGGAGGAGTGGGTCGGGGGCCCCGAGACGGGGTGCGGGTGTGGGTGCGGATGGTGGCGCGGAGCAGGGTAGGCGGCGGGGCCCGGGCGCTCCCTGCCCGTGACAGCTGGGCCTGCACGGCGCCGCGCGGACGGCAGGGAGCGCTCGCGGGCGCCGCGCTGGGGAGTCGGGGCCCAAGCGCTTCCGCTTCCGTCCGCCGCATGGGGCTGCGCACGCGTCGCCTGAAACCTCGCGGCTGCGGTGTCGTGGGGCTGTCGTCGCGGGTCGATTGCGTTTGTGACGTCATCAAGGCCCGCGCGTCCCGGAGGCCGCTCACGGATGGCGCGTTAAGTCTCATCCTACGCGGAGCGCCGCGTGGGCTCCCGTGCGACACCCTGACCAACCGACCCAGGTCCTAATTCATAGCGCCGTAGCGCTATCTGTCGAGTCGCGACGTCGTTGTTCTGGGGCCCCAGTAGTGTTTGGCTCCCTCCCGTAAGCCCCGAGGGCTAGGTTGACCCGGTGTTTCCTTCCTTTAGGGCAGTGCAGCATTTATGCTTTCAGTCCCCGAGCTGGGTCCCGCGCCCATCACCTAAGTTACGGGGTCTCGCCTGGGACTGAGTCACATCTGCACCTTAGGCTGGGGTGGCGAGAGGTAGTGGGCATCGTAGTGCGGGAGTGGGGGCTGGCCCGGGGCCCCAAGTGCGTCTGAGTAGCGCTGCTCATTGGGGGACTTTCCAAGGCCCCCAGGCTCAGCCAGCTGTACAGTAGCGCTCCGCCCCCGCAACCCCGTCTCTGTTTTCTGCTTGCTTTCCCTCCATCGTTCTCGCCTTAAGTCTAACCAGGGGTGACACGCCCCGTCATTTGTCCCAGATGTTCCCTCTGGGGACACTGCTGGAAGGGATGGCAAAATCTGCCAGCCATCCTGTCCCTGGACACAGTGGAGCAGGGAAGACTACAACTCCCAGAGGTCTCAGGGCTGCAAGTCTGTGGTCTGGCCAGGACTCTTCTTTAGTGACAAATTGGCTGGCCAATGGCTTTAGAAGCTGTACCCAGTCCCACACTCAGAGACCAATCACGGGGAGGTTGGAGGGATGTTTCCTATTTTGAGGCATCCACTCAGGAAAAAAATGGAATTGAAAGGAAAAATGTTTCAGCCTAGCTCTCAATCTAAAAAAGGAGCGAATGCTTTCTTTTTTTAAAACAGAAAGGTCTATGGTCTAGTTTTCCTGACCTAGCTTCCAGTGTTCTGTATGTTCAGTCATTTGTGGACAATATTTTTTGGTTTCAGATTGTGGATGTTATTGTTGGGAAAGACGAAAAAGGCAGAAAGATCCCAGAATATTTGATCCATTTTAATGGTTGGAACAGAAGGTGAGTGTGCTCGAGAAAACGGACTGAAAATTGATCATTTCTGCAGCGCAAGAACATTGCAAACTTCCTTCTTAGGTTTTAGAAACACTTGTAGAAAAGTTCCATGTCCTGTTTTTGCTTTTCTTAAAAAAAACAAAACCAAACCAAACCTTGTCTTTCCAGAAGACTGATTACTTTTAAGTTGATTATGTTTGGGTTCTCTGTGTGTAATTCTGCAAACCCCAGTTGCTTGTAGAAGTGAGTTCCTCCTTCAGTTTGTTTGCATTTTTTGTGATTTAAAAATATTTAAATAGTTTTCTAAAATGTCAGTAATTCTGGGACACTTCAGTTCCTGTGAGATGCTTTTAGCAGTTGTTTTATAGCAAAGTAAAATACTGAATTTTGTGTCCTTTTTTGTTTGTTTTTTTTTTTAGCTGGGATAGGTGGGCCGCTGAAGATCATGTCCTCCGTGATACCGATGAAAATCGGCGATTACAGCGTAAATTGGCAAGAAAAGCAGTAGCTCGCCTGTGAGGATACAAAAATGATCACGATGTCTTTTCTTTTAGCATGTAGAATTTTTATGATGTAAAAGTAAAGCTATGACAAGCATGGTTTCGTTATGCAGTTTGACATACTGAAACTGTGTTAGCGAAGAGTGTTTCTCTTGTATTGTGAGTAACTGCTGTGTTTCCCGCAAGGATATTGTATAATATTCTGAAATGGAGATCACTGTTTATGTTTTAAAGTTTAATTATTAGTCAGATGCTTAAGAACCTTTGTTATTATGTCTTGTTTTTACTTCAAGACTCATATATCAGTCAACATAAAACTTGTCTCGTTCATGTTTGTTTTTCTTTGCAGAAGCACAGGAAGAAAGAAGAAGCGCTGTCGCTTGCCTGGTGTCGATTCTGTCTTAAAAAGCCTCCCCGGTGAAGAAAAAGATAAAAATGATGAGAACTGTGAGTGTCTTGACTGACTTTCTGCAGTTAAAAGAACTTTTACCTAGTTCTTTTATACTGCAGGATTGACGGGGAGGAATCCTTGAAATGACAGGCAGGGAAATGTTTTGAGCTCATTATACATAATGTTTGCCACTTTTGTTTTTGACGTTGAAGGTAGCAGCCAGTAAGTCCATAATTAGTCCTCATCGATCGTGCTCCTCATCGATCGTGCTCCTCATCGCGGCCTTCTCGGCCAGTGCCTTTGTGCTGATCCCTTGGGGGGGCGGGGGTTCATTCTCGTGTTTTCTCCTCGGTGCCTCAGGGGACTAGGCCTTGCTTTCCAGTGCAGCGGGTAACCAGGGCCTCCTAGGTGACTCAACAATTTTACATCATTTTCTTGTGTGGTTTTTCCATTCATTGAAATCGGTGTTATATTTTTCAAAATAAATTTCTATTCTGAAAGGTACAGTGTTTCTGTCCAGCATTTAAAATATATGTAAGACTGCAGTTTACTGTTCCCAGCAGTAGGACATTTCACCCGTAAAGAATTGCCCCAGGTAGGGAAGTACATCATACAGGGTTGCTGTGGGTTTTTTTGTTTTATCTAGCCATAAGCACTTCCTCTGATGACAGTAGTGAAGAAAAGGATGAAGCAGTAAGTGAAGAAAGTGACGTGGAAGAAAAGACTGAAGCGGTAAAAAGTTTTTATTGTGAAAACTGTCTTTGGTATATATTTAGTGGTAACATTCTTCTGCTGGGAAGCGTTTTGTAACGACATTTGTAACAGGATACATTTGTAACAGAACAATACATTTGTAACAGAAAACATTTGTAACAGAATAATACATTTGTAACGGAACAATACATTTGTAACAGTACTTCCTACTTAAGGGAAAGCAACCCTTACTGAGAATCGCTGTGCGAATCTGTCACGGGCTCTTTATAGCCAGAAAGCATTTCCACAGATCGTAGCTAGCTCTTTCTTTTCAGTGCGATTATGAACTTTATTTTTGTAATGGTGATTATTTTAAAAAATATTTTATTTATTTATAAAGACAGGGGAAGGGAGGGAGAAGGGGAGGGAGGGAGGGAAACGTGGATGTGTGAGAGAAACATCAATCAGTTGCTTCTCACACGCCTCCGATTGGGGACGTGGCCTGCAACCCAGGCGTGTGCCCTGAGTGGGAATCAAAACAGGCACCCTTTGGTCTGCAGGCCAGCGCTCAAGCCACGGAGCCACACCAGCTGGGGCAATGGTGACTATTTGTAAATGTTGCATATTAGAGTTTGGCATCTTCTGCCTGCCTTCCCAGTTAGTGTAGATTCTGCTGGCACAATTAAATGGGGAAGAAAAAAAGAGAGCATTTGCAGTGTGGTTAGTGTCCTAAAACAAGTTCACTTTCGGCCTTTCGTGTACTTTTTCTTTAGACCATGTATCGTTACTGGGGTAAATGTTGCGGATCACCTGGGTTTGTATTGTAGTGCGCGCTCATGTGTTAGTCCTTTGCACATACACTCTCCTGCCGTTTTAAGGAGTTGAACAATCTGCAATTGTGCTATTGCAGAAGGAAGAAGTGGAGACGCACAGGAAAAGGGAGATGGAAGAAAGAACAATCACTATAGACATCCCTGAAGTTCTGAAGAAGAAGCTGGAGGACGACTGCTACTACATCAACAGGAGGAAGCGGGTGTGCAGGGGGCGCAGAAAACACGGGCTCGTGATGCGATGTTCATTTCGCCGCGTTTTGTAGTCATAGACTCAAATTATGGAGAACCTTAAGGGGATGACATTTCTGTTTTAAGTTTTGTACCGAGGCAGGTTTTTAAATTACCTGACAGTGCTCTGGTGCTGATGAGATTAAAAATGTATCAGTCTTTCCCAGCCGCGGTTCCGCATTGGAGTCCCCTAGGGAGCCTTGCGCCTGGGCTTCCCCCCAGGGCGTGAGGTGAAATTGACTCTGGTGTGGTCGGCGGCGGCTGTGGATATGTTCTGAGAGGCTCCCTGGTTGGTACTAATGGATCACTAACATGATAACCGCTGCTTGTATTTGTTTGAAAAATTAATCCTGTAATCTACATGGTGATACGATCAGTAGATGAAAAACATCAGAGCTTCAAGGCGTATTTCTTTTAAAAGAGTCTCTCTGAACCAAGTAGGCTTTAGTTTTCAGTTGAAAAGGTGATACAGGCAAGACCACTGTTCGGTGGAGCGTACAGTTTATCCAGTGCAGCGAGTGCATCAGATGTGTACATTTTTGTTAACAGTTAGTGAAACTTCCGTGCCAGACCAACATCATCACAATTTTGGAATCCTACGTGAAGCATTTCGCCATCAATGCAGCCTTTTCAGCCAATGAGAGACCTCGTCATCATCACGCTATGGCGCACGCCAACATGAATGTACATTATATCCCAGCGGAAAAGAAGTGAGTGGCGGGGGGCGGGGGCGAGGGGTTGTCATCTTGTGCTTCTCTCTGTGTATGACAGCAGTGGCTTTCATTTAGAAGAGACTGTACTGTCTCCATTTCAGTTATTTTTTTTCCCCATTTCAGTTATTATGAATTCATTGGATATATCACTTAGTATACATTTTAACATCAAAATATCCCTTTTTTGAAATGTTCAATAAGTGTATCTGGTCTGGATGCAAGACCAAGGCCAGTTTGTTCTGTGAGGTATTTTAGGAGAATAGCTATTTTTTTCTCCTTGAAAAGCACCAGAATGGGCCATAAGAATTTTATCAGAGCTCGTTTGCAAACACGTCTTTATTCCAGTCGGAGTAATTGTCCTCATAGACTTGCCTTGGCTCGCGCGGCTCCGCTGGGGTAGATTTAGACAGGTAGCTGTTCAAGTCCAAATAGGTGTTAGGCGTTCAGCGGGCCTGCCCGCTTCCGCCCCTGGTGACCGGGGTCTGCGCACCTTGTGCAGCACAAGCTGCTTGGGTGCCTCGTGTGGCACTGAACAGAACCATTTGTGCTCAGTGTTCCAAGTGAAAATTGCCAGCGTACTCGCCGTGCTTTATTTTGTAAACCAGTGTTGCCGCTTAATCCCTTATTGTTGGCATCTACAAATTCGTTTCATTCTTTCTGTGTTTAGGTATAATATATAGTGTTTAAAATTCTGTGTTATTAAAAATTTACACCCTTATTGTGACAGTTTGCAAACTCTTGCATTCTCTAATCTCTTCTTTTTAATCCTTCTAGCGTTGACCTTTGTAAGGAGATGGTGGATGGGTTAAGAATCACCTTTGATTACACTCTCCCATTGGTTTTGCTGTATCCATATGAACAAGTTCAGTATAAAAAGGTGACTTCGTCCAAATTTTTTCTTCCAATTAAGGAAAGTGCCACAAACACTAGTAGGTAAGTTGCAGGGTAGAGCATTTGGGTCAACTTTGAGCAGCTCTCTCCCTCTTTCCAAAGACAGTGGAGTGAAGAGAACACAGTCTGAGAAGGGTAGGAGAGGTGGGAGACGCGGGTTCAAATTTCGCTCCTTCCCTTACTGGCTGTCGGACTTGGGGAGGTGCCTTCTGAGCCTCTCCCTTTTTCCTCGCTCCGCTCAGGAGAGAACTTCTGTCTCCTAGGGCAGTTATTGTTAAATGAGGAAGTTGATGAGGGCCGGCCACCTGCGGCCTTCAAGTAAAGGTTAGTTTTGTTCTCACTGTGCTGCGTCAGCACCTCCATCGGTGCCCAAGCCTGACCAGATTTCTTTTCCGTGAGGGAAGCAAAGACCCCCCCCAGACTAGAGTCTCTGCTTTTATCGGTATAAGCTGCGATACGTCTCCCTCGTGCCTCTTCCTTTGAGCGGCGTGTTCTCGTGACTTCCACACATCCATCTCCTCTGGCCTCCTTACTGCCTGCTTTGTCTGCGACCACCCCTTCTGACTGCTCCCGGGGGGGCGGGCGCTGACAGCTCGCCACTTGCCGCGCTGCCCTCTGCGTAAGCCGCCTTTCCCTCCCACCCCCTCCTCCCTTTGTGCCCCCTGTCTCTGGTTCTCTGCCTCAGGATGTCTTTTCTCAGCCTGTCTGCCTTTCCCGTTGCTGTCACCCCAGGTGAGAGGGCTGTACAGCTCATTGGGGACCTGCGTCAGTGTCCCCATGCTGTACTCCGAACCTCGATGTTCCCAGTGTCCCCAGTGAACTGCGTGTTTTCACACAGTTGAGGCTTTCAGTAGTAACATTATGATACAATAAAATGCTATTCTTACTCTTGTGAGCAGGGTGTCTCAACTTTGGCCCTATTGGCATTTTCAGCCTTGTCGTTCTTTGCTGTGGTCTGTCCTGTGCTCTGTGGGATGCTGAGCAGCATCCCTGGCCTCCACCCACTAGCTGCCAGTAGCACCTCCCAATTGTGACAGCCAGACACCCCTGGTCGAGAACCTTCTCGTAGGCAAATGTAAAAGGGACAGTGCCTGAGAGGGCGAAATGGTGGCCTTTCTACGTGTGCCACCCTGCTGGAGAGCAGCTGAGACTGCGTTTCCCGTTCGGTCTGAAGGAGGACATTCGAGAACCTCTCCAGGTTTTGCAAAGACTCCGCAGACCGGGGCTGCGTGACCCTCTCCCCACTTCTTCCGTAGGAACCAGGAGGAGCTCTCGCCCAGCCCACCTTTGTTGAATCCGTCCACCCCACAGTCCACGGAGAGTCAGCCGACCACAGGTGAACCGGCCACCCCCAAAAGGCGCAAAGCCGAGCCAGAAGCCTTGCAGTCTCTGAGGCGTTCCACGCGCCACTCTGCCAATAGCGACAGGCTGTCTGAGAGCAGCGCCTCGCCGCAGCCCAAGCGCCGGCAGCAGGACACGTCCGCCAGCATGCCCAAGCTGTTCCTGCACCTGGAGAAGAGTAGGTCCATCCCTAGGGACAGCAGGAGGGGCTGGGGGCAGGGTGGGGGGACCCTGCAGCACACCCGCGTTTGTCCACTTGCCTGTGGGAACTTGCCGGAGCTCAGCCCTGACGGGAGCTCAGGAGGCGTGTCCCTCGCCTGGGCGCAGCTGGCCGGGAGGGGCGGCCAGCTGGGCTTCGGCCCTGTAGGTGGGTGCTTGGCGCCCGCTGGCTCAGCTCTGTGTCACAAGTCAGTCTTCAGTCAGTCCGTATCCCCTCCCCCAGCCTTCATACTGGGCAGTCCAGCCACTCATGATTTGCTGCCACTTTGGATCTGCCTCCTCCGGGCATGGATTCTTATCAGTGGAATCATGCAATACATGGCCTTTTGTCTGTGGCTCCTTTCACTCAGGATCATGTTTTCAGGGTTCATTTTGTTGTAGTTTCTATCAGGACATGATTCCCTTTTTTTTCCCCCCCCAAATAATTTTCTAGGTACTGTCTTGTAATAGGAGAGTCTTATCGTTAAAGATGAATAACTTCTCTGCTGTTTGCCACCGTCTTCCCGCAGTCTCTACTTTACAGCTCTGTGATCTCTAAGTCAATAATGAACATCTTTTCCTCTTGAAGAGACCCCCGTGCACAGCAGATCATCCTCACCGGTTCCTGTGACCCCTAGCAAGGAAGGGAGTGCGGTGTTTGCCAGCTTCGAAGGCAGAAGAACTAATGAGATAAATGAGGTAGAGTTAGTGCCTGCTCCTCGCCCCCAGTGAGTCCTGCCTCTTGTGGTTGCTGAAGCCCAGTGGAAGGAAATCGGGTTTCCGTAGAAGCATGACGTTGCTCTTGCTGTGGGTATTCACAGAATTGTTTGTATGATGTGCAACATTGTGTTTTTGTTTCCTAAAATGAGAACATTCTTAAGACTCTAGCCTTATACTTACATTCATCTTTTATCTTAAAGAACTACAAGTATTGGTACATGAGGACAGTAAGTCCTCACTTAACATCGTGGGTAGGTTGTTTAAGTGCAACAACATAAAATAAAACCAGTTTTACCATAGGCTAATCGATATAAATAAGAGTTAAATTCTTACGGCCTCTCATCAACATTGTAACCAAATGTGAGGACTCCAGGACCTACCGTGTTGCCATTTTATATAGTAGGTGTCAGAACACTTCCTCTGCAAAGGCCAGACAGTAAACATTTGAGGCTTTGTGGCTACACAGTATCTAACAAGGCTGGGCCACTCCAGAAGCAGCCATCGATACTTTGTAAATGAGCGAGCCTGTTGTGTTCCACTAAAACTTTCTTAGGGACTCAGAGATTTGAATAGCAGATAATTTTCATTGTGATGAGACGGTCTCTTTTTTTTTTTCCCCCTGTTTTTTTCAACCATTTAAAAATATAAAACGCGTCCTTCACAATGCTGTTAATAGCCGTCACCGGAGGGCCTGCTGTATGTCGGCCCTGTGCCCGGCACTTGACCTGAATTAACCTCAAATCCTCCCCTTGCTGCTGGGTTTCCATTTTGCAGGTGGGGAAGCTTTGCATTTTAAAACTCTACATTTAAGGTCACTTCACTGAAGCTGGTAGCGTGTGTTTCAGGGAGTGTTTCAGGATGGTTTGTGAGCCCCGCCGAGGAGGGGGGGCGTCCCTGCTTCTTCGGGCAGGAGGGGGAGGACGACTCGGCGGAGGGGGCGGAGGGGGCGGAGGGGGCGGAGGGGGCGGAGGGGGCGGAGGGGGCGGAGGGAGCGGAGGGGTAGATGCTTTTGCCAGAAAGTGTCAGCTTGCAAGTGTTTTCAGGGCTCACATCTGTTTTCGCTTGATTCAGCGGGTCAAATTAGTTTCCCAAGTGAATATAATGTAGCAGAAATTAGGACAGTTTGAAACAATAGTAATAATACTCAGAACATCTTTGGGTTACTTTTTACTGCCTCATTTTCTACTACAGCGGATTTTCAGTAAAGGAAAAGGGGCAAAATGACCAAAATAGTTAGAGCCAATTTATAAGTAGTAGCTGTTGACAATTAGGAAGTAGAGTATTTCCATAATTTTAAGCCTTCTCCCCCTCCACACTCTTATGTATTTTTATAAGCTTGTGTTTATTTTAATATAGTGTCTTGTTTTTTCCTCTACGTACAGTTTATTATCATAATTTTTAGGTGATTAGAAGTATCTCTATGTTGCCGAGGAAGCTGGATCCTCCTGGGATTGATTTAAAAGGCAAAAATGTTTTGAAAAATGTTGGTAGAAAACTGCAATATATATGCTGATATGTAATCTGTATGGAAAACATGGATCTATATTGATTCTCATGCTCTCTATATCATGATTCCACGACTAAGAAATGAACTTTAACATTCCAGTATACACTTCTTGCTTTTTTCTGTGTTTACATTATAACTATACACGATATTTTATATTGCATACTCGCTTTTTTTTGCAAGTGTCGTATTGAACTTAATTATTCTGTGTGTCGATCCTCTTCAGCATAATACAGTGCACTCTCCTGTGTCCTGAGCTCATGCCCACAAAGAGCTCCATGGGAAAGTGAGAGGGGTTTCTTCAGAACTTCCACGTTGGTTTGTTGTCACACTTCCCTCCCATTTCCTGGCCCAGCTCTGGAGCAAGACCTGAGGTGCCAGAGGGACAGGAAGCTTGGGGGGGGTGGGAATGTGACTCTCATTTGGTGACATCGGCCTGCTGGCCTGAGAATGTCAAAGCACATGTATTTCTGCCAGAATTCCAGACGTTGAGGTCCTTTGGCAATGGAGTGTTAAGGTACAACAACAAAGTGTCCAATTCGTGCTTTTCCCAGGTCCTCTCCTGGAAACTCGTACCAGACAGTTACCCTCCAGGCGACCAGCCGCCTCCACCCTCCTACATTTACGGGGCACAACACTTGCTGCGATTGTTTGGTAAGAAATCCTGGCCCTTGCTTTCTTCTTTACTCCCCCCTCCCTTTGCTTCGCTTTGGTGTGAACACTCCTGTTAGCATAGGTTCATCTTACGGTAATTTTGGGGTCTAAGAAAAATTACTGAAAGGTGACCTCTTTAAAAAGCAAGGCGCTTCACGAATCTTAAATTGCATAAAAATTATATTTGCAACATTCGTACTATTCCTGTGTCTTCGTGTTCACCTGGAGTTTTTAGTTTTGTTTGGTAATGTAGATGTTATGTTCATTTCAAAAGAGAAGAAACAGACCCAGACAATCCGTGAATGTGTCCTACCCGTTCCGTTGCCAGATCCTGCTGATTGTAAATGGTTTCTTCTTTTTAATGCAGTGAAACTTCCAGAAATCCTTGGAAAGATGTCCTTTTCTGAAAAGAATCTGAAGGCTTTACTGAAGCACTTTGATCTCTTTCTGAGGTATTTTTATTACTCTGTCAAAACTTAACCTCTACTGCCTTATACATACTGCGCCATATATGACTTCTCTGAATTTCTCTTTAGCAAGTGTGGACGCCGTCTCTGATATTTTAAGTAATAGCAGTATTACCTAAGTATGCTTGGTTGTAACTGTAATTATAATATGGGGAGGTTGGCTATTTTCTTTCTTTTTCAGAATTTATTTATTTATTTTTAGAGGGGAAGGGAGGGAGAAAGAGAGGGAGACAAACATCAATGTGTGGTTGCCTCTCGAGCACCCTCTCCTGGGGACATGGCCTGCAACCCAGGCTTGTCCCCTGAGTAGGAATCGAACTCGCGACCCTTTGGTACCCGGGCCAGCACTCAATCCACTGAGCCACACCAGCCAGGGCGTGGTAATTTATCCGCTTTCTGAATCAAGAGTATTCATTGTATGGACGTAAAATTTTTTGTGTCACCAAAAGAATTCAGCGGATAACCTTGTGAAAAGAAAATTAATTATAGGGAAGTGATTGAGTAAGATTGATAATTTAGTTTCGTTTTTTGCATTCAGGAGTCCCTTAAATATTAAATACTCTTTTGTTCCAAGTACCTAAAGGAACTTAAATATTAGCATTTACCAGTTGGATTTTGGGAAAGTTAAGATAAGGACTATTGCTGACGGTCTGTGAGTTCAGAGAATCATTTCAGCGCACCATAGGCTCGCTCGCCCCACCTTTACTCCCCCCGCAGCACCATGCTGGGGGCGTGGCCCCCTGCCCGGTGGCCCGGCCCATTCTCGCTCCCCCACCTGGGTGTCTGTTGACTAGTTCCTCTCCTTGGCAGGCAAGGCCCCTCCTCACCCTGGCTCACCCAGCGTGTCCTATCTACCTGACTTTCTGTCTTTAAAAGAAAAAAAATGTCTTTTATTATAATTCTATACAATAAAATTGTGCAAGTTAAAGTTTAGCTTTCGTGCCAACGTAAGCCACAACTTGCGCTTTCTTCCTTCTCTCTATGTGCGTGCCTTTTCCTTGTGGCCAGGCCCGAGCCCGCAAGAGCGAGTCAAGCGGGGTCTTCCACGGAGCGGAGAGCGCTCCCGGCGGAGCAGTCAGCCCTGGAGTTTGTGAGATACTTCCCCGCAGGCATTTTGAATAAAGTGTCCATGAGTGGAATTAGACTTTGAAACATTTTATTAGAAACAAAGTTCAAAATTACCCTCTTCCCTTCCAGCCTCCCCCTCAAACAAACCCACAACTCTGTTTGGCATAAAAATTTTGTAAGCTGAAGTCAAATAATGACAATAAAACATGAAGAGAGAGCTGCCAGTTAGCTTGGGAAAGGCTGCTGATTTTGAAGTACACTTGACACAAAAGAGAAATTAGGATTTTAGGAAGTAACTTAGAAATATTTACAAATAAATGTAGTTGTTGGTTTTGAAAATGTATCCAAAGGCATCAACCAGAAAATCAATGGACATAGTAATCACCGTAAAAAGGGGAGAGTCAAGGAAGAAAAGGTTCACCCTTGGATGAATTTTAGCTTAGTTTTTACTGAAGAAGGTATTGCAGAGGTTTATCCTTGAATTTTTTAGGAATTTGGGCACACGGGAGGAAGCCAGGGAAACAAACACGAAGCCAGTTAGCTTACTAGTTAATAGGACCCGTGTGAGAATGTCTTAGTCCTTTATTGGGAAGCCTGTGATGCTTCCCTGTAGCAGGGACTGACTGCTGAATGGCCACGTTTCCGCGGCCATTGGCAGACATAAGTCGGTCCTTTTGCTTGTATTTTGCTACTGTCAGCTGGAACTGTAACACTTCGGGCATGGCAAATGACAACATAAGATGTCCTTTACTCGCTATACCGTTCCGTTTTGGTGTCACTGAGCCCGTAGAAACGTTGCCAATTTCTCAAGGGACAGTTACTGAGTTTATATTTTTTATAGTTTGTTTTTAAAACAGGAAAATGTAGCCCCGACTGATGTGGCTCAGTTGGTTGGGCGTCCTCCTGCTAAGCAAAGGGTTACCCGGTTCGCCTCCTGGTCGGGACATGTGCCTGGGTTGTGGGTTCAGTCCCCAGTCGGGGTGCGTGGCAGAGGCAACCGATCAACTTTCTCTCCCTCTTTCTCTTTCCCTCCCTCCCTTCCTGTCTCTCTAGAAATGAATAAATAAAATCTTAAAAATAAATAAATAAAACAGGAATGTGTAGGAGCAGCCACGGAGGCCTTTTTGTTATGGAAGTGTTTCTACAATCAAGACTGCCACCTAGTGGAGTTTCAGTTCTTCCATTTACATGCTTGATAGCGAAGGGTTCTGATGACAGTTAATTACTGTGGAACCTGGAAATGTGCAGTGAAAGTAGTCAGTATCTAGAAATCAAGATTATATTTTTTCCGAATGCCAAAAGAGACTGACGTGTTAGAGTGGTTGGAAGTTAAGATTTTGCTCGCTGGTATTTCGTCTTACTGCCGTAATCACTGGGGCCGTTTCTTTCTCTCTCTCTCTCTCTCCAGGTTTTTAGCAGAGTACCATGACGACTTCTTCCCAGAGTCTGCCTACGTGGCTGCCTGTGAGGCGCACTACAGCACTAAGAACCCCAGGGCGGTTTATTAGCATTTCCGCCGGCTCTGCGAGAAGGCCTCCCCGCCTGGCTTTGCGTTCCAGGTCCCCAGCAGAGAGTAGGGGAGGAGGAGGGGGATGGGATGCCCAGCCCAGGGAGGCTCTAGCAGAGGCGGGCCCAGTTATTTGAGTTATTACATACTTAGTTATTTTTGGTAAGGAGTACTTCTGTGGTGCCTGAACAGCCTACGACATCTGACCCTCGCCGCTGTGCGCGCCATTGGTGTCAGAAGAGAGCAGCTATGTTCTCAGGGTAGCGTTCACGAAAGCGTGCATGGGTCAGGCTGTTTCAGTGGAGGTTGGAGTTATTAATAATAACCACATGTTTTAGTTATTCGTTAGCACTAAGCAAAATTGTTTTGCAAACTGTTTTCATTCTTAGGATGATACTGAGCAGCTCTGTCCAACCAATTTTGTTTTGCTTGGAAACTGCAAAGTGGTCCCAAAATATTTTACAGGGAATTGATATTGAAGGCAAAAGAAAATTTGCAGCTATACATTTGCTTTTACAGTTCCTTTTCTGTAAAACCTTATTTTTGGTGATCTAAAAAAAGCGTTGCCTGACATGTTTGAGATTTTTACAGATATACTTTGTTGTGTAATGTTATGGTTCCCATTCTGTAAGATGTTATTTTTGATGTTCTAAATAAAGCAGAGCCCGTCTTGTTGGGAAGAGCCAGGGGAGAGAGTCTTCACTCTGGCCTTGTCTTCTTTCTTTCTTGCGAAGGAACAGATCGGCGACACCCTGACTCAACTTTTTGTTTTATTTTTGTTTTACTTCTGTGCCTTCTTTTGTTAAGGCCTTTAGTTTTCCCTTCCTTTGATTTTGTGTCCCTTGTCAGCGTGACGGGGAGGTCGTGACTGGAAGTTGCTGTGGCCCCTGGTCTATCTCGTAGCCGCACCCTGGGCTGGTCTAGGGCCAGCACGTTCACCCGCCTCCATCCTGACCAGCTGGTGGCCTCTCAGGCCGCCCTGCTAATCCTTATCTTAGTCCCTCACATGCCTCCCCTGCACCTCCCCCGCCCCCCGGGACGTTTCAGGAAACCCTGACTTGATTGAAGGGAGGCCAGCACCACACGCGCCTGGGGTACAGCCCCTGCTTTTCCTTGTAGCTCAGCTCAGTGGCTCTGAATTCCCGAAGGTCACTGCTCATGAACAAGAAGGGCCGTGGGGAGGTTTTAAAAATTTGTAAATGCTTTCATCGAAGGGACTTGACATATACCGACCAGTGAGAATCAGAACTTCTAAATCGGAGTGGACGTTATCTTAGTGCACTTAGTTGCTAGGTAACTTGGGTTTGGGTATCTGATCTGGAGTAGCATTTGGGTTCAGGCAGGTTTCATCTCCATGCGCTTTTACGCGATGTTTAAAGGCGGTGCACCTGCAGTGTGCTCTGGATTGTTGAAAAAGTGTTATCAGTCATTATGCATGGCCTGGAAAAGAAGAAAGTTTCCCTTAAAAGAATCTACTTGTTAAATGTCGCCAGGGAAATGAACACAGACTGTCTCTTGGAACCTTTATAGTGATATAGCTTGAGTCTACAATTCATTTGTTTTCTAATAATGAAAAGTGACTTTCTTTCCCCAAAGGTATTTCTGAATCACAACTTCCCTTAAGATGATTATTTGCTGCTTAGGTTGATTGAAGTAAGTGTCGCAAATATTATCTATTATAATTTTTCAAATAATTCATCGGTTAAAATAGAATTTAAATGTCTAGACCATCCTTATGCTTATAAAAATTATGCATTATCCTCCTTTTGTCAGTTTTTAAATTGTTACTTTCCTAAACTGCCAAACGTGCAGTTAAGTGTCACATTTATTGTGTTAATGCTTTCCTTTTAAGTCATGTGAAGGTGTATTAAAAATACTTCAATAACCTGCATTTTAGAATCTTGTGCTAAAAACCACTGAATTATACACTTTTAAGGTGATTTTTAGGGTATGTGAATTATCTCTCAGTTAAAACTGAGACACAGGTATTGGCTATGGCTAAAACTCAAGAAAATACACCATGAAACCCATTTTTCTAAAAAAAAAAAATTATTATTTTTAGAGAGAGGGGGAGGAAGGGAGAAAGAAAGGGAAAGAAACATCAATGCAAAAAAGAAACATTGACCGGTTGCCTCTTGTATGCGCCCCAACCGGAGACGGAACCTGCAACCCAGGCATGTGCGCTGACTGCAAATTGAACCCCTCACCTTGCGGGGTGATGCCCAACTACTGAGACACACCAGTCAGGGTGAAAACCCATTTCTGAGAATTTAAAAGGCTGTTTGATCCAATATTCCAGCCTGGCTTTGCTCACGCGTCATTGGCCAAGGCCAGCCACGCTTCCTTTTCCCCACTGAGTTCACACTGCTCCCAAAGCTCAGAACATCCAGTGCTGTGTCCTCACGTAATTTCCTTCATAAGCGAACATGGAGTTGACATCTTCCAACTTCTTTGACTTCCAAATTCTTCTGCATGGTGGGACATACGAATAAGTATATACTGATATTATGATATAAGCAATAAAAGGTTAATGAACAAGTTGGTGAAAGCAAAAGTAACGTGCATTCAGAATAATGCAAATCATGGCCAGTTCATCTTTACAAAGTCTTCATGTTTTAGCATTTTGTGACATCAATCTTCGTCCTTCCAGAAGGTCAAGAGAAACCATAGGTAGTAAAGTGCGCGACTGTGTTTCCCTATTGATTTGTACTATTCTCACTCAGGTTTACGACCTTCTGTGGAATGATTTAATACGTCATTTTGGAGATCTGCTTTGGCACAAGGTAAATTACAGCAGCCTGCAGTTCTATTTACTGCTCAATATTCACTATTGTAAAGGTGACTTTCAAGGCAATTTCAGCTTGTCAGCCTCTATTAGTTGTCCATTATTATCTGGAAAATGATTTGCGGGTTGTATAGAGGCACACCCGTTAGTGTCAGGATGAACGCTGTTCGAATGTATTTAAAACGAAGTGAAAACCAAAAATGCTCTATTGGAGCCCATAAAGCCTAACCAATCATTGCATTGAAACCTTTGTTAATTTTGTGGTCCATAAGAAGCCATGGCATGGTAGACATTGAAAAATGTTTCAAAATCTTCACACACGCATACACACACACCATGTCCTTGTCCCTAACCCTTGAAGCGTGAATTTGCAGTTTCTCTTATCAAGAGGTAGGATCTATTTTCCTCCCCCTTGAATTTGCTCTGTTTTTCTTCTGTTGAGGGCTGACTTTTCAATGGATCACATCACCGGAGCTGCTGGGCTATGTACGAAACCCTGACTAGCCTGGGTTTGGGACTTGCTTTAGCCCAGAAAATATGGCAGCAGTGAATCTTGCTTGACATGTGAACAAGTCCGGACTAACCTGCTGGATAAGAGACAGGTTGCCTAGTTATTCTCATCACTCAGCCAACAACCGGTTGACTACCCCAACATGTGAGTGAAACCATTTTGGACCAGCCGACCCCCAGCCTGCCTACCAGTCCACTACAGATGGAAAGACAAGCCAACCAAACTGCCAAGCCTAGCCTGGTTTAGCAGAACCACCCAGTTGACCTACTTTTTAAAAATGATTTATTTGTTTATTTTTAGAGAGAGGGGAAGAGGGAGAAAGAGAGGGAGAGAAACATCAATGTGTGGGGTTGCCTCTCGCGTGCTCCCTACTGGGGAGCTGGCCCCGCAACCCAGGCATGTGTTCTGACTGGGAATCGAACCGGCAACCCTTTGGCTCAATTCACTGAGCCACATCAGCCAGGGCTGACCTACATATTGTTGATCAGTAATAAATGCGTATTGCTTTAAGGCACTGTGTTTTGCAGTGGTTTGTTAGGCAGCAATAGCTAAAAGCAATATGCCTTTGTGTTGTGTATGTTTTGCACTCATTGATGGAACAGCTCACATTTCATTGCCAGGGCTGAAATTGCTGAAGTTCTGGAATGTTCATAAGCCATTAGCTAACCAAGGGACATGTACCTGCTCCTGCTAGGCTCCTATGACAAGGAAGAAAATGGATAGAGACAGCCACTCTTCCTTGGGATCTTGTAGCTAGCACAGCATTAGTTTTCTTTGTAAGAAACTTAAAGTTTGTGGAACACAAGAAAGGAGAACATAAAATACCTTTTCGCCATAAAGTTAACCATTTATTTTGTAAGATTTGTTTCCAGCCACTGTTTTAAAAGACACATCTTGGATTTCACTAAAATTCCTTTCACCATGACCTGGATCTTTCCCCGTGTGCTTTTTCAGAGAGAATACTCCCCTGAGCTAAGCCCTGGCTGGTGTGGCTCCATGGCCTGAGTGCCTGCCTATGAATACTCCCCTGAGCTTGACATGTGGACTCAGATCATGCACATGGGACCCCTTGACCTGGTGCTCTTCCTCACGTTCTTGACATATGTATAGATGCACACTTATACACATACAGATACATGTACACATACTTGTATATGATGTCCAATACATTATGTACATATACATACATAACTACATCAATTTGTGTTTTTACATATACACACATTTAGTTGAATCTTTTCAACTTCTAAGAGCCTATCACATGGACATCATACCGTGTCTTAATTCCCTGACCATTGTCGCCCATTCAGGTGGCCTCCGAGTTCCCCTGTTAGTAATAGTGCTGCAAAGCAGCTCCAGTACATAGTTCCTTGTATCCAAATGCCAGTCCTTAGGTCATGCACTCAGAATTGCTGGATGGTCTTTTCACGTTTTCTACAGTCTAAAGTTACCCCATTAGACACGGACCTGGCTTTAAAAGAGTTCCTCGGGTGTTAAGTTTCAGGACAGTCATCTTGTGGGACAGATTTGTAACACAGGGAGCCAAAAGAAAAAAAAAGGGGGGGGGCTGAAAACTTGGAATCGTTTTGAAACATTCCGCATTACCTCATCTCACACGCCCCTCCGCCCCAGTGTTTTTATGCGGTGTTGGGAACTGTTATTTGGTGGCCTCATAGAAATTACAAAAATAATTACTAAATTTACGGTGGTAAAAAGCAGGGGAAGAGATGGTGGTCTGCTAATTTGCTCACCAATTGGTTTCCAGGGCAACTATTAATTTCATTATGGAAAGGAGTTCATTGGTCATCCGAGGAATATTTCAACTACTGTGTTGCATAGAGCAAACGCACCACATTCGATCATTTCTGTGGGATCTCGGGTTTATGACTTAACAAGGTGAACCAGTTCTTTCAGTTTTCTCAGTTGAGAGGTCAAGTTGAAAAGCCTGCGTTTTACCATTCCAAGGCACGATATGGCAAACATACCGTGCACCGTATGATCAAGGACAGGTCAAACAATATTCTCTCTGTAAACAGGAGAAAAGCACCCTTGTTGTTTAAGCAGTAAGTAGCTGAATGTTCTTAGACTTTTACACATCTCCTGTCAAAAGTGAATTAGTACCCGATTGTCCTCATAATAAATGTTCTTCTCAAGAAATGCGAGCGTCCTTTGTCCTTTGGGTTCAGTCAAGACCAGCTGATCTAATAAGGTGATGCCAGCATGAGCGTATTGCTTTCGGTGTGTAACCATATTAGAGAGCTGCCTGAGGTTTTTCGATTTCTGTCCGGTTACATTATCGATGCTCTGTGACGCAGCTGCTCAAGTTCACAGTTCTTACAACGAGCGATAAGAATTGCTGCTTTGCGGAAGTAAGAGTGTCGTGCATTTTGCACAAAAAATGTGGAGAAATAAAACTACTGGAAAACTACATCCTTGTCCTTACAACTTCCAAGCCAGATCTACCACAAAGTCAAGATTAAAATGAGTAATAAAACACTAATATTCATGAATGAAAAGTCTTGGCTCGTTCCCGGAAATCACTCTGTCCCTTAAGCTTTTTACAATCCAGTCTCCGGTTTGGAGAATGCCCAGTACAGGTTGTACCCTCGAGGGAAGTTTTATAAAGAAGTTGTTCTTAAAATTGGAATGTTTAGGAAGGTGTCGCCAGTTTTCCCTCCGTCGCTTTCCGCGGCGCTGTTTTTCTGCAAAGGGGAGTCTGCGCACCACGCTCGTCCTCTGCCGGCGAGCTCCCGATTTGTGCCAGGAGAGGGCACTGGAGAGCGGCCGCAGGACGCGCGCGGGGCTTTGTCCCGGCCGCCTCGCTCTGCGCGTCCCGGCGGCGGCGCCCCTTCTTCGGAAGCTGGAGCCCTAGCTCCAAAGGCCCCTTCTCCAAAGCCCGGGGCCCACGGCAGCCGGGCAGCAGCGCTCCCTCCTCCACAGGTATCGACGCGCACCGTCAACAACACCGTTAGGGCTCTTGATGCATTTGCCAACTGGCTGTCCAGACGAGTTATTGTGACTAACCTCACTGGTTCTGCGCGCAAATGCCTCTAGAAAGCCCTCTCCCACTCAACTGTTGTTCATTAACCCATCATTGTCTTTTACTGATCTTTACCTTTAACTCTGGAATTTAGTGGGTCCCAAACGCTAGCAGGGATGGAGGGGTTGCGACAGAGACTACACGGCCCACCAAGTCTCAAATAGGTACCATCGGCCCTTGACAGGTAAAGTTGGCCAAACCTGACTTAGCTTTGTAACTAGATTGCGATCGCAGCTGCCTGTTTTTTACATTTTCAGAAACTGCTGTTTGATCCTTAACCCTCGTAATTTATTCGAGACATTTTCCTCCTTTTTTATCGATTATATTTATCGAAGGTGATCACTTTTATGTTTTTTCTGTACAAGAAATTTGTTCTTGGATTTCTAATAATGCTATATTTTTCTGTTCTCTAATATATGCATGTGTATGCTTTAATTATTTTCTTCATCCTACTTACACTAAAAAAAACGTTTTCTAAATATGTTAAAGTACTTCTTAATTAGTAGTAGTAGTATTAATATTATTAAACAACCAATGTCCATTTCTCTGAAAATCACATGATACTAACATGTTCAGCCCCCCCCCCCAAATAAAACCAAGTTAAAAACTAAAAGGCACAGACATGTCAGAGCACAATGAACAAGAAGGAAAACAAGTCCTCCTCTCCCCTACCCCCCACCCCCAGTTGCCATAATCATTTCGGAGCTTTTTTCTTCTAGTTCCCTCTTTGAGGCTTCAATCGTTAGTGGAGGTCCCTCTGATCTTTGTGATTTAAGTTAAGTTCCCCTGAGCCCCATCGTCACACTCCGCGGGAAATCGAATCCCCGGCTCCGAGCTTCTGGGGTCCCAAGGGGACTTGCATTCGTGTGCCCGCATCGGTTTCTTCCTTCATGGCCTTCCTCTCCTTAACTGTTTTCTCTTTTTTTGGCCAGTCGTTATCAACTTTGATCCCTTTAGCACTAGTCAATTACATGTTTCCTTTCATCAGCAGGCTTAATTCAATTCAACCACTATCTTTTTGGTTTCCGTCAAGTCCTTCTTTCTTCTGACCTGTTTTCTGTGTAATAAGATGAGTAGAAAAGGGGAAAATCCTTTCTTTAAAGATGACATTCGGAAATGCCTGATGCTGAGGTGGTGAATTTAAAAAAAAAAAAACCCCAAAACAACCCATCTTTCCGGAGTTTTGTTTGTGTTTTGTAGCTGACTGCTCTGGCCAGGTGGTTTCACTATCTTGGGTGATTCTCCGTGTGTTCCCTGTAGTTGAGGAGACGTTTTTTCCTCTAACCTGCTCACACTGCTCTCCGAGCAGAGTGGTGTTTCTTGCTTTTAAGATATAAAAGATGATGGAGTTGGCTTGTTTTAGAGCTATTTTTTAAATATCTTAAAGTTTTGAAATACTAAATGGAACATCAAAACCTCGAGTTCGTTTACTGCTGTGTAATGGCAAAGCTTGGTGGTTTCAAACACGGACTTCTTCGCACGGCCCTGTTGGTGGCCTAGACTGAGCTAGCAGCTCCGCTCCGCCGTGCTGGCTGGGGCCACTTCTGTGGCCACCTCCAGCTGGGACTGGCGGAGCCTCTCTCTCCCACAGGGGGCATACGCTTTCCACATGGTGACTCAGGGCGCCAGGAGCAAAGCAGAAGCTGCTGGGCGTCTTCTGCCATATTCTGCTACCAGAGCTGGTCACGAGGTTACCCCAAATTCAAGGTGAGAGAAAACAGACTGTCTTCCTGAAGGGGAGAGCGGAGTGCTACACAGCGAGGGGCGGACGCTTGGGCAGCTTAATGCAAATCCCATTCATTACATTCAGGAAAATAACACTGCATGTTTAAATTTTACATATCTGACATTTATTGTGCCACAGACACAGCGCGGATAAATAATTAAATGTCTAGTGCATTGGTTGGTCAGGGCCAGATAATAAATAATTTAGGCTTTGTGCGCCGTCCAGTCTCTGTTGTAACCACCGAACCTTCTTGTTATAGGTGGAAGCAGCCAGAGACAGTATATATGTATATAAATGAAGAGACAGGACTGGGTTCCAATACAACTTTCTTTGCCAAAAAAACCCCCCAGGAGTCGGACAGGGTTTGTCCTGTGAGCTGTATTTGGCTACCCCTGATCTAGAGAGATAGTTCTTCTCCTGCATTCTAAAGGGATTGAAAATAAATTATAGAAAGGAGATTCAGATTCTAATAATGCCCACATAAACTATCTGAAACTAACTAAAGTTAATATAATAATGAGCTGTAATGAACTTGTACTTGTTATTTTTGCATCATTAACATCACTCCATGCTATTAACGTCCTCAGCCATCATGTGTGGAATTTGTTTACTGTTTGAGAGCAATGCCTGGCGAGACATTCTTCCTCACTTGCCTACCATTGCTTTTTAGATTCTAGAAACTCACTTCCTGTCCTCAGCGAAAGGCTATCTGATAATGTGAAATCCTGCTTGGTAAGCGAAAGGCAAACAGAGGGCTAGTTTCTATTTTTAACATACATTTACTAGCTTTATGTTCCCACAACTCCAAATATTTGAGTTCTTGGGTTCTTAAAAATGAAGCCGAAGACAAGTCAGGAGGATTTCAAAATCCTCTTGACCACCTTTTTTTTTTTTTTTTTTTTTTTTTTTTACCTCTGCATTTTTCTTTTTTCTGTAAACCCTCAACATCTCCTATTTGAACCATGATACATTGGTGCTTTATAAGGGCAGTTTGCTGGGGTTTTTTCCACATCCACTCATGTCCAGAGGTGGGTGGGAGCTGTGGAGAGAGTTTCATCAGTATGCATACCATCGACAAGTGCAAGAGCTCCCAGGGAAAATAATTTCCATCCTCAGCACTAAAAATACTTCTTTTCATCTATTTTTAGGTATCTGCATTATATAAATCAATTACACCATTCTTCTCATCTCTGCATTATGGTTTGCATTAAATCCAAAGAGAAGTATTGCTTTTCGAAATTAAAATAGGGAAGCTAAACACTATGCAATCTTTTGAAATTTTTAAAAATTTAATGATTTGAGAGAGAGAGAGAGAGAGAGAGGCATCGATTTGTTGTTCCACTTACTCATGCATTCCTTGGTTGGTTCTTGTATGTGCCCTGAGGTATCGAACCCGCACCCTTGTGGTATTGGGCCATGCGGTAACCAAGTGAGCTGTCCCGCCAGGCAACAATATGCAATCTTGTATACAAGTGGTTTTCAAAGTTTTAGTCATGTCCTTCACAACTCCAGACAGACAGTGCACCTTCATCCGTAGATAACATATTGTACTTCTTTTCTACCTGCAAACAAAACATTGGAACAGAAAGGTTCTTGCCCGCAGGCCTTGCCTTCTGAGGTGCTGGCTGACAGGTGCCGTGGGTCTGCAAGAGCCAGTGTGAAAATGTAGCCTTTTCTTGTCCCTTGGTCACACTTTCCAGCTTGCCACCTGGTTGAGGCTGTGACCCTCCCGGCCACAGAGGGAGGGGCCCCAGGCCTAGTTCCAGGTGTCTGCCCCCTGGGAAGTGCAGCTGAGGTTTGGAGAGAGTATGCTCCCCTGTATGCAGGGAGGGGCGAGAATACCCACAGCTCCCTAGGGAGTCGCTTCTCCCAAGTGCCTACTTTGTAAGCAAAGGGATTGTTTCGTTCCTCTTGTGCTCCTGTCCAGATAGCTCATGTCTGAGCAAAATAGCATTGAGCATTGTTTGGTGGCTTCCGCAGACAGCACCGAAGTCCTATGTCCCTCTCAGTTCCTGTGCCCACCGCGTGTCTGTCTACGGACTGTCTCAAAAGTGAAATAAAAGTAAATAGAACCCCTTTGTAACACTTCGCTTGGAAAGTGGGATTTACCTTCCTCCCTCCTAGGCCCTCTCCAATGGAAGCTTCCTTTGTATTATCTTTTCCTTTGGGGATGTTTCCCTGCAACTCTGAGCTCTCTGCATGAGGGCTGGCTTCTCTCCTGACTGGAAGGGATCAGGCTTCTGGAACCTAGCACAGTGCCTGGGTCTCTGGGAGGGGCTAGTCTTCATTTATGCTTCCTTGAGGAAAATCAATCCACAGCAATGCAAAGATTTTTTTTTTTAATTTCATCCACCAGCCAGCTGCCTGGCACTTTTTTTATACATATAAAGTTACCACGCATTGAGGTTGTTTCTCTAAGCTTCCTTTCAGAACTGTCTCCTTTGATTTTTTTGTCCTATTTCTTTTTCTACCATCTGCTGAGATGTTTTCTTTAGAAAAACCGAAATTGAGACATTAAATATGTTTGTGAGGCTGATGGCTGATGCTGGTGAGTCAAGGTCTGAGAAGGCAGCCATGTATCCGCTGTGAAACAGAACGCAATAGACCCCCTCATCCGCGGTTTCCCTCCCCGCAGCTTCAGTTCCCCTGGTCAACTGAAGTATGAAAATATTAAATGGAAAAGTCCAGAAATCCACAATGCATGTTTTACATTATGTGCTGTTCTGAAGACTATGATGAAATCTCACTCTGTCCAGCTCCGTTCCACCTGGGATGGGAATGATCTCTCTGTCCAGCGCCTCCATGCTTTGTACGCTCCCTGTGTTGTAGTCGCTTGGTAGCCATTTTCGTTGTCAGGTCAACTGACTCACTGCAGAGCTTGTGTTGAAGTCATCCTTATTTTACTTAATAATGGCCCCAAAGCACAAGGGTAATAATGCTGGCAATTCAGATATTGCCGCAGAGAAGCCGTAAAGTGCCTCCTTGAAGTGAAAAGGCTAGTAGAGAACAGTAAGGTATTTTAAGAGAGAGAGTTCACACAACTTTTATTACAGTGTATTGTTAAAATTACTCTATTTTATTATTGGTTATGTTTGTTAATCTCTTGCTGTGCCTAATTTATCGGTTACGTTTTGTCATGGGTACGTATGGATAGGACAAAACATAGTATATATAAGGTTTGCTGATATTCATGGCTTCAAGCATCCACTGGGAGTGTGGATAAGGGGGAACTACTATACCCATTTTCCTCTACTTTCTAGAAGGCAGAGTAGCTTGAAAGTGCCAGTAATTTTTTCGAAGACTTAGAAATGACAGTTATTTTAATTCTGTCTCCTAGATGACAGTGTAAATTGCTTCCTCGTAAGGGTCTGGGCCCCCACATGGGGGAAATGAACACTCTGCAGTCCAGCCGCCATTCACCTTTCAGCCCGGTTGCCTGAATGGAAACATCTAGATGCTTTCTGTGGACAAGCACATGTATGAGTATTTTTTTAAGAAATTATTCTTCCAATAGACTGCTCAATACTTGTAAGCGACTTATTTTATCTTTAATGTCTCACTGTAAACAATAATCTCCCAAGGATATTTTCCTGTTTCCCAGATTTCTCATGTCTAAGTGAACCAAATGTAATCTTTTCCTGTGATGCACCCCAACATTAGTTTGCTCTCAGGATATGCAAAAAGAGGGATGTGATGCAAACTGTTTGCAGTGTTGATGGCTTAATCGTATATTTCAACCAAGTCAACCAAAGAGCATTTGAGCTTATTTTGGGCTTCTTAATATATGGAATTATTTAAGACAGAACTACACAGATACTACCTAGTAATTAGTGGCAGTCGGGTGCTTTTTGCTGGGGACTTGCTAGAATCACGGCTTGGCCTCCAGGCAGCTTGAGTCCCACGCTTTGGGGGCCCATTGCTCCTGTTGAGCTTCACAATGGCCCGGTTGACAAATAATGCGTGTCTTGGCCCCTGTGACTGCACACCATTTTTCACAGTTGGCTCTTCTGTAGCTAATTTGTCAACATGGCGTCTGCTCTAAATTGCATTAAATGAAGTCACTTAACTTGGGAATTGCTCCATAGTTCTGTAATGTTCATTTTGCCTTGGTGTAACAAGGAGAGCCTTTCCACATGGCATGTACATGTAGGAAAAAATGTAGTCCAGAGAGGGTTTGTTATTATCTGCGCCTTCAGGCATCTGCTGGGAGTCTTGGTGTGCCCCTTTATAAAACTTTGATCCAGGATAATTATTGCATGTCTTAGTCATATTAGATAATCAAACATTTGTTAGCTGCACGGATAAATTAATATTTTTCCTCTAATGCTTTCTTAAGATTTTAGGTGTACAGGATTATCCTTCCTCTTAAAATGAATGATTTGAGAATATTATGTTTTATATTTGTCGACTTGAAAGTTTCTCCTTCATTTTATATTTATAAGCTTAGTCTTCTTTTTCAAATTTCTTTGTTCACATCCGGATTGAAATAATGTTCAGATATTGTAATTGTTGACATGTTCTTGAGTTTCTTTTTCATCTGCAGGTTTTCTCCCAAAGTTTTTTATCCTCTTGCAACTTATTTTTTGAAGAAATGAATTCTTTGTCTTGAAAAATTGCTCACAGTCTGGATTCTGCTAATGCATTTATATGGTAATTGTTTAACATGTTCCTTTGTCCCTCTGGTTTCTGTACATTGGAGATAGATCCAGAGACTTAGTCAGATTCAAGTTCAGATTTTTTGGCAAGACTACTTTGTCGCTGCTCTTGTTGTTCCTTACATCAAGTGGCAATTCACGTCCAGTTGTCTCCCTGGTTGACGTCAGCAGCCGTTGATGATTATGCCAGAAGTCTGTTCATTCGCTGGGACTATAAGAAACGGTGTCCGTAATAGCCAGCCTCTAAGACAGCCCCCTATGCTTTGTGCCTCCTCATAGTCACGCCCGTACGTGATGTCCTTCTGCATTGTATCAGGATTGCTCTGCACAGCCATAGAAATGATGGCATATCACTTGTGAGGCGAGGACACAGAAGGCAGTACAGCTTCTGCCCACCTGCCTCTTAGAACACCCACTCTGAGAAAGGCAGCTGCCATGTCATGAGGAAAGGAGCCGAGGCCTCCTGCCAACAGCGCTGTGCGTGAGCTTGGAAGTCATGTCTTCAGGTGGCTGTGGCCCCAGCTGGCACCTTGATTGCACCTCCTGAAAGATCCTGAGCCAGAACCCCTAGCTTAGCCACTCCTGAGTTCATGACCCATGGAAACTGGGTTGTTTAAGGATTTAAAGCTTCTGTGCTCTGGGGTAATTTGTTACTGAGCAAAGATAGCTGATTCAGTGTATTCTAATTCTTTCCATCTTCATTTATTAGGTGGAATACTTCTATAAAGGGAAACTTTCTTTCAACACCTATTTGATTACTCTATGGTATAGTTGGTGTACGAAATAATGGTTATTCTTTTAACTCAATTAAAATCATGCCATATATATTCGTTTGCACACACACGCATGTCTACATATGCGTATAGAGATACATTCACACAGTACATAGAAAGATAGGTAGATAGATTTATAGATAAATTTAAGGAATTTAGTGTATTCTCTTACATTTTTTCAGGTTGTCCAAAACATCATATGTTACTGTTTGTGTTATATTCTACTGAGTTTATTTAACCCATCCTCTTTGTTGGAAATTTGATTTGTTCTTAAAGTTAATTTTTTTAGATCACAGTCCTAAAAATATAATTGTTGAATCCAAAGTTATGGGTCTTTTTAAGGCCTGATGCAGTTTTCTAAATTACTTGTCAAGAAGAAAATACAGTTCCTACTGGCACCAGCAAAATCTGTGTGGCCGTGTCACTGCGTTCCTGTCAGGGATTTGTGTTATTTAGCTATTTTGTGTTCATACAACATGTTTAAAGTGCCTACTACGTGCCAGCTGCTGGTCATAAAACAAACCCCCCAAAACCTCATCTTTCTTTATCTGTCTGACCCCATAGGACCATACAAATTCTTTGAATTTTTAATTTTTTTTAATTTTTTTGACTTGATTTTTATTGTTGACACTATTACAGATATCCCCATTTCCGTCCTCCTTTGTCCACCTCCAACCAGTCCCCACCCCCTCTTCTCATCCCTACTCTTTAAACAATTTTATTTATTTATTTATTTATTTAGAGAGAGGCGAAGGGGAGGGAGAAAGAGAGGGATAGAAACCTAAACTGGGGACCTGGCCTGCAACCTAGGCATGTGCCCTGACCAGGAATTGAACCAGTGGCCTCTTGGATTGCGGGACGATGCCTGGTCCCCTGAGCATCGCCACACTTTGGTCTGTGTCTTTGGGCTGTGCACATATGTGGTTTGCCTGATTCTTTCACCTTCTTTCATCTGGTCCCCCTCTCCCGCTCTTCTGAAATTTTTTTGTATCTACTTTTAAAATATGTCTTGATACCTCTTTTTTCCCCTCTGAGCCAGGCAGGCATTTCCTTTGGTCTGCTCCCTTCCACCAGCCTTGCAGCATACAGAACCTTCTCTCCCCAGCTGTCTCCTGTTTTGCTGGGAAGCCAGATAACCACCCTTGTTAGGACAATGAATTAAATGAGGTGACTTTGATTCATCCACTGCCACTATCCATGTTCGTAAATGGCAGTGTAAATCCCTTTTCAGACCATATTTTATTTAGCTTGATTTATTATTTCTCACAAGAATAGCTTTCCCTAAAAGTCCTGGAGGGAACGCAACCTTGTAAAGATGCAGCAAGACGTTTTCTAAGAAAGAATCTTTTGTAACGGACACTTTCTTCCTCAAATAAAGAGACATGGTCCAGTTTCTTTTTAGCAACATTTACGGTGATAAACTGAGAGCTGAGATTAGATTTTCTTTGCAATTGCTATCTCCTAGGTTACATCTTTGAGGGAACCAGTGGTTAATTCTAGACCAAATCACCGAGTAGATTTGTTTCTTGTGAGGGGCTGCTATTGAGGTGCTTTCAAGTTTACTGTTGATAATTACTATCCCCTCCTCCATTCTCAAAGTAAGGTAGAAAATTTAGCAAGTCAGAGAAGTAGAAAATAGCTGTGGCCTACAGCCACAGTACCCAGACATGATCACCAGCAGTGTCTCGGCCTCCTCTGTCATGCAGGCGGCTCCTTTGGCTGACTACGGGTCATGTATCAAGATTTTAGATCGACTGCATGTTACATAGGATGGGGTAAGTAGCAGGCACTGTAGGGAAAGGTAGGTGTGTAAGACCAGGGCTGGTCGGACAGGAGAGGCGTGGGCACCCCACGCTCCCAGTATTGCACGGAACGGAGTGTTAAAGTAGGGCTTTGTGCTGTACGTGCGTCTGAGGCCCATGTTCTAGTGGAGTCACCCTGCCCCTGTTGAGTTTTCATTCTTTTTTTTTTTTAAAGATTTTATTTATTTTTAGAAAGAGGGGAAGGAGGGGAGAAAGAAAGGGAGAGAAATATCAGTGTGTTGTTGCCTCTCGAGCACCCCCTACTGGGGACCTGGCCAACAACACAGGCCTATGGCCTGACTGGGAATCGAACTAGTGACCCTTTGCTTCAGAGGCCGGCACTCAATCCATTGAGCTACACCAGTCAGGGCTGAGTTTTCATTCTTATAGGCAGAGCATGAGAGTCACCACGTCAAAGGAGGAATGATCTGAAGGTTCAATCTGGTTGCCAGCTGTTTGTAGGACTTGCCCAGACAGGCTAAATAAATACCCAGGATGCAAGGCCTTCCGAGCCCATGGGAACTTATGGCTGCTGCTGTGTGAGGAAGGCAGCCGATGGCAAGCTGAGCTCAGGTGAGGTCCCTTTCCCTGGGAGAAGCGGTAGAAGCATCTTTCTTACATAAAGCATGATCCCAGCTGCGTTTTAGTCCAGGGAACAGCGGAGGTTGGGGTGGGCTCCTGAGTCACACTTGAGCCCTAGTTTCCTCTTAGCTAGTTGTGTGTGTTGGAGGGGCTATTACTCTGTCTCCCTGTACACACATGCGCAAATACACACACGCTTATTCTACACAGTCTTCAAAGTGAATCCCAGTTCACTTTCAGACAGTTCTTCATACTCCCTCCACAGCTGAAAGCAGCCTATCAATTCTGCTTTATTTTAAGTATGCTCTTAAGTTGGACTGCTTTTGCTAATACTGTGGTTGTATTTTTAAATTAAAACAGCAAACAATCATCTTTAAGTTATGAAAACCGGATTTGTTTGCATCTGGCCAGAACAGATCTTTCATGTCAGTCAAGCCAAACCTTCTGTCTGTTTCTGTTTCTATTGACAGGTCTGGCTACTTCTCAGCTCTGGGGGATAAAAATGAGAAAGGGTGAGGTCCAGGCCGTGGCTCCTTCATTTACCTGTTTATTTCCGTCGAAATTGGGACTTTTCCACAGAGAAGCAGGACATCATTATAAGACTGTTATATGATTTCTGTTGAATTCCTCACACAGAGAGAACAAAGCAAGGCTGAATGACCTGGCAGGAGATTTTAGAAATTGCGAGGTGAGGTCAAGGGGCAGTCTTTGGCGAAGTGCCCCCTAAAACGCCTGCTGCGCACTCTGGCCTCGGATTTGTGCGCCGTGGCGGGACAGGACAAGCACCTCCACAGTTTAGCGCCTGCCGAGCCAGGGAACCTTCATCTATTTACTGATGGAAGCCTCCCAGCAGCTCCTGGATGGCTCTGCAGCCCCGTTTAGCTGACAGAGAGACACAGGGCTAAATACCATGCAGCCAATACGAGAAAAGCAGGACTCTGAGCCTGGATCTGCCTGTCTCCCCAAGACCTGGTTGTTTCCACTCGCAGGGCCCGTGGCGCTTTCGTGGGCCCCATCCTACACAGAGAATATTGAAAATTCTGTTTGACTACTCTTCTGACATGGACAAATATAATCCGGGGGGGGGGATCATTATTATAGATACATTATTAATGGGGGTTATTTTTGGCTCTAATCTTAAAAGAAATTACAATGAAAATAATTTTCAGGGGCTGTTAAACCCTGAGCGCCCTGGCCCCTGGCCTTGTAACTGTGCTAATGGATAAGTTGGCCCTGTCCGGTCGAATGGGATTCCTCCTTCAGTTTCTTTGTCTTGTAGGAAAGGGGCAAGTCGAGGGAAGCCGGAGCTTGGAGGTCAAGAGAAGCAGAATAAGCCATAGAAGCAGAGAATGTCTAGCACGAAGCAGAGTTTTATAGCCATTGTGATCCATCGTTTTCCAAATCTTCTTTTGGCGCCGGTACTCTGTTGTAACGGGGTGGATTCTTACATGCGATGTCAGTACATAACACGGAAGTGGGCGGGTGCTGGAGCTCCCATCCGCAGCCACCCTCCGAGCCCAAGAGGCTGTTAAGGGACCCGCACAGATCCTTAAGTCACATTGGGACATAACCGGAAACCTCCCTTCTTTCCCATGGGAGTTGAGAGCCAGAGAAGCTGAGCTGCTCGCAGTTGCTCAGCACAAAGGCAATAACACTTGGTCCTTTAGGCCAGAGCGCTTTCCGCGAGCCTCCCCCTCCACTGTGCCTCTCTGGATCTCAAGAGTCACAGCCAAACCCAATTTTGAAGCCCCTACACATGATTCAACTGGAAGACAGGTGAAAATAACGATAGGTCGGCAAACTTCTCTCTATCTCCAGGCGACATTTTAACCACGAGTTCCCTGTCCCCTTGGCATGTTGGTGTGGGACCATTGGCTGTTTCTCAGTCGAGTGCAGGACTCTCAGCCACCACACTTCCCCTGCCATGGGGAGGGTGCTGTGAGGGGTCCGTCCTGACCAGGACCTGACCAGCCAAGGTGGCAGAGGTCTCCCTCATGCTCCTGCGCAATGGAGTCTCGTGGACAGAAGCTGGTCCCAGCTCTGAGACCAGCCTGCCCCTCCAGCCTTTGGGTCACGGCCATGTGGTGGGTTTCCCTGAGGGTCGCAGGTGTGACGGCTCAGACAGCAGTCCAAGCAAGGGACCCATGTGGCTGTGATGTGAGAGTCACAGATAGGAGCCCAGTCCCCCAAATGATAGGTTTTGCTTGCCAAGAGTGCTACTCGTCATAGCTGATTATGGAAAATGAATGAAAGAGTAACTTGTGAAGATGCTCAGGGGCCAGAGAGGTTTGGGGTTTCTTTGTGAGATCTCTGGGCTCGAGGCTTGGGCCCTCACGTCCGCCCCGTCCTCCCTGTGACGGGGGCCATCGTTCCTGCAGGATTTGCTCCTGAGGGTCCCGGGGCATAATGAATGAAAGCCTGGAGGGGAAGATCCCTCATCTGGCTGGGGCGGAAGACTGAACATGAGGACAGACTCACACAAACCCCTCGTTACCCTCCTGTCGGCATCAGCTCTGCTCTGGGCTTCATCAGTCTTCTGTGCGTCTGCACGCAGCCATTCATTTCTAAGGCCAAAGCGAGGTGCGCGCTTCAGAGAATACAGACGTTCGAATTCTAGCTCTGCTGGGTGACCTTGGGTCATTCATATAACTCCCCGAAGCTTTGTTTTCCCTGTCTCAACGATGGGAAACAGTGCTGCCCAGCTCACATCATTGCTTTGAGGATCCACTGTGGTAAAAGCTTAAATAGCACCGAGCAATCTCTCTCCTGGATGTACGTCGCAGGGAAATTCTCACCCAGATACATAAGGAGAATTTTGAAGATGTTCATCATGATGCTGTTAGTAGAGTGTTGGAAATGCTCCCATGGCTGGGGGCTGGGGGCTCATTACTAAACAGAGATGAAAGCATACCCTGGAGTCCCTGTTAGCAATTACGAGGAGCGCAGTGAACTTGCGCCCAGCAACACGGGGAGGTCCTAAACACAATGCTGTGGGGAAAAGTCAGAAACGCATGGTGTGCGTTTACATCCCAACGCCATGCATGTAACAAACAGACTCGGAAATGCTATGCAAGGTCATGTACAAATAATACAAATCAAATATGTTAATGGTAGTGCGGAGGCATTGGAGTAGAAAATAAATGAATAAAACAAAACAAGGCCTTGTAGAATCCAGTGAAGAAACTGTGCCATAAGCTGGGGAATTTAATTCAACACTCTGCATCTGAAACCCCCGAAATAAATTTGCTCAGCAGGGAGCCAATCCCACACTAGGCCTGGATATACCCAACTAGTTCCACCAAAGTCTAGCATTTCTCAGATGCAGCAGAATTGGTGCTTCGGACTGGATGGCTCCTCCTCGCGGCGGGAGGAGCAGGGGTGTGTGTTCTAGGAGATTCAGCAGCATCCCTGGCCTCTGCCAACTACATGCTAGAGGCGTCTCCTCCCCAGCCATGCCAAGCCCAAATCTCTCCAGACATTGCCAAATGTCCCCAGCAGCACAGAGTCGCCCCTGACGGAGAACCGCTGACTTGCATAGTGGTAATAGTGAAACTGAAGATGGGGTCCCAGAAGAAGTGTCTTACGGTCATGTCCTGGGGAGGTTATAGGTTGTAAATCTGTGTTTTGTGTGAAGCAGCTCTGTCCAGGCAGAGAGGCAAAGAAAGAAACAGGGAAGGACTAAATATCGGCAACAGTCAGACCTCTGTACCACTAACAAAACAGAGTTCCCTTCCGAGAGCTCTCATTGGAAGACAAGCACGTTTCCTTTGTAACAAAGGAAAAGCCCTCCATTGATAAGATGTGTGTGTGTGCGTGTGTGTGTGTGTAGATATATAGATACACACATGCTTGCACATATGTACATATACACATAAAAATTCTTCACTTATTCATAAGAAGATAATATTCTAAATATTCTTGTTCCTTCCCCTGTTGGTCCTAAGTATAGTGAACTATTACATTTTTCTTTTTGAGTTATCTTCTAAACAGTCCACAGTTTGACAGAATGAAAGAATAGCAATTCTTCAGGAGAAATTTGGGAAAGTTCTATCACATGGTGGGTATTCAGTAAACAATGAGTAGCCAACATGTCCCGCGATGTTGTCTGCCCTGTGGTATAGTTTAACGCATTCTTGTGTACCTTGTATTTTGTCACTTGTAATTTATGTCCCTTTGGGAAAGTAGATCTTAGTTTTAAATACGTTATTAGCATCCCTTGAAAACGTCTGTTTCATAAACATTCCATCAATTCTGTCTCCACGACACGTTTGTCATCAAATTGGGAGATGGTAGATGAGGTAAGAAAAAGGGGAATAAGGGTGTTACAGCTTTCTAAAACTCTGGCTGGTGTTAATTGAAAATGAAGGCACTTCATTCCCCTTGTCATTTTGATGTATCTCTGAATTTTTTTAAACGGATTTTCTTTTAAGCTTCAGAGATTACAAGCTATGCAATATTCCAGAACAGCTGGTGTAATTGATTAGCTGCATCTTTATTTTAATAGCGCAGTGGCGAGGATGGAAAACAATAGATTCTAGGTCCAGCCTTCTGAGTTGAACTTTAGTCTATTGCTTTGCAGCCTGGGACAAAACTGGTTCCTTAGACTAAGTTTCTCTTTGATATTAGTTTTTTCAAGTGTAATGCAGATTTAATTTTGCAGAAATGATGTTTTATTCCAGGCTAGGAATATGTGCTACTTGGGTAATGGTTAGGTAGTTCCTTCAGTCAGGTAGTTGGGTAGAAGACCAAAGCAAGACTTCTTTATTTTTAGACAATAAGTTAGCTCATGATCAATAAATGTATCTGAAAGCAAATACTTTTCTCAGATAACAGAAAAAAAATTATGAAAATGTATTATTATCTCCTAAGTTTAAATATGTTTCCATAGAATTACAGGTATACAACTCAAACACCAAACTGAGAAAGATTTCAATGTATCAGAATTCCAGTATGAGCTACCTGCCCAAAATTTTACATAAGCTAGGAATTCTTTTCAACTACAATTACAGAATATGAAACACTGATTTATAAATTTATAATAATGCACACCTGCTAATGTGTGAGTTCTCTAAACTGTTCTCAAATAGATACGTTTTCTCAAGAACATATTGCTACATGTTAAACATAATTTCTCAAGCCCCATCCAGAGTGATGAGTGAGAGCAGAGTAGCGGCCCTGTACCGGGGCCTGGGTTTGGAACATGCACGGTGGAACATGGGATGCTGGGAGCCAGGTGGGATGGAGAAACCATTGTCAGAAGAGCTCCCTGCACGCTCGCAGATTGTCCTCCAATCCCAGTTCATGAACATAAGCCACAGTTCTAGGGAGAAGGGACTGAAAATGCGAAGCTTGTTAGGGTTGTCCGACAGGTTTACTGGAGCTGCTTAGGGGGCCACAGGGCCAACAACATTTTTGGAGGGGATTGTGGTCACTTGGATGCAGAGCCACACGGCTGTCACAGGCATAAGATGCCATTGACATGTAGAACCACTGAAACACCATTGATGAGAATAGGTGAGCTGCAAAAAATTGCTGTTTGCTCTTCCTCACGTACCGTCATGCCTGCAGACTCTCCACGCTGCTTCAGCCCATGGAAACAGTGCAAAAGAGGGACTTCCAGTTATTACACTCTGTCTCTTTGATAGAAGGTGAACATTAGTAAGACAGTGTTAGAACACGCGCTGTAATTCCTGAGGATATTGCTCTATCTGGAGCCTGTGGAAAAAAAATCTCCCTTGCATTCTAAAATCTTGGCTGCCCTACAAAGATTCTGGAAAATTTCTTATGAATGGGAAACATGGAAGCAACAATGTATGTTTTCCATGAAGATGAAATTTCTCTTAAGGCATGAAGTACAGGCAGTAAAATGCAAAGACCATAAGTGCACAGTTCAGTGAGTTTCGACAAAGGAATACATGCACATACACATCGCCTGAGTCAAGATATGGAACATTGCTAACTTCCCAGGATGTTCCCTCGTGTCTCTTTCCACTCAAATCTATCCTTGACCCTTCTACCCAACCCCAAGCCATCTCTGATTTCTTCACTATAGAAGATGTGTTTGTTCTAGAAGTTGATATAAATAGAACTATACAATGTGTTCTTTCACATCTGGTTTCATTCACCCAAGGGACTGATTTTGAGTCATTCACGTTGTTGCATGTATCAGTAGTGCATTCCTTTTTACTGCTGAGCAATATACCATTGTATGACTATGCCACAGTTTGATTACCCACTCGCTTGTTGATGGAAATTTGGGTGTTTCCAAGTTTTGGCTACTCTGAATAAAGTTCCTATGAACATTTCTGTGCAAGTCTTTGTGTAGACATATGTTTTCATTTCCACTGGATAACGAACCACCTAGCAGTGGAATACCTAGAAGAGGATGGAAACTACAGAAGAAAGTGTCAGGTTCTTCTCCGAATATGTCAAACCATTTTACACCCCTACAGCAATGTATGAAAATTGCTGTTACTCCAAACCTAGCTACCACTTGTTAAAGCTAATCTTTTCATTTAAACCATTTTATTTGGTTTATAGTAGTATCTCACTGTGGGTTCAATTTGCATTTCCTAATGACTAATGATGCCAAGTATCTTTTCATGAGTTTATTGGCCATCTCTAATCTTTTGTGAAGTATGTTTTCAAGTCCCATTTAAAAAAGTCATAGTTGTTTGTTTTTGTTTTATTGACTTTGAGCAGTTCTTTTTATCATCTGGATTCGTTGTCATGGATTATGTATTGCAAATTTGATCATAATCTGTGGCTTGCCTTTTCATTTTCATAAGGGTGTCTTAGTGAGCAGAAGTTTTTAATTTTAATGAGGTGCAGTGTATCACTTTTAATTTTATGGTTAATGCATTTTGGGTCCCGTTGAATGAAATCTTTGCTTATAACAAGGTCCAAAAAGATATTTTCCTATGAGTTCCTCAAGAAATTTTGTGGTTTCTGCTTTTACATTTAAGCCTATTTACTGCTTATATACAAATCTGTCAGGGACATGAAAAACTATTTGACAAAACATCTCTTTGTGAACATAATGGCATGCAAAACATATGTCCTAAAAATAAGTTATTCAGAGTGGCCTATTAAATTGCAATCGTGTATTGGTAAGCAAGTGATTTAGAAAATCAGCTGCCTTTCACAGTGTTGGAAGAGCTTGCTAATTGTTGTAAAACTCACTGTGTAATAATATGGGAAAGATGATCTGGCTGAATTCAGTTTTGCTAACAAAAGAATGTGCAGGCTTTTACGTACATTTCTTTTACACAGATGCGTTTCACAATTTGAAATAATTTCTTATCAATGGCATATTGTCTCTAGAAATAGTTACGGTTTTGGAAATCTCTTCCCTTGGCGTCTATGCAGAACAACTCATCAGCCCTTTTCTTTTATGAGTGGCACATGGTGAACCGTCCAAGAGGTGCTGAGGGTGGTCTTTATCAGCAGCAAGGCCAGCTGTTACAGGCCACCTCCGTCTTGATTTCCAAGGAGAAACTGCAGAGAGGTTCACTTTGCAGATGGAAATGCCTCCCTCTCTTTCTCGTTCTCCATTCATCAAAGATGTGAAGACCCTCTGGTGTACCGGGGACGGTCCACACCGTTAGAAGAGCGCCGGGGATACTTCTTGATCATTTAATGTAATTTTCTTACTAATTTTTAGCCACATGGGATATGCAAATGAATAATTATCGGGTTTCTCTAGAGACACAGAACTAATAGGATATATATGTACATATATATATGTATATGTATATGTATATGTGTGTGTTTATATACAGGGTGGGCCAAAGTAATGTACTGTGTACGTACATACGTTATACCTATACATGAATATATGTGTACATTGAAGAGATTTATTTTAAGGAATTGTCCCACACAATTGTGAGGCCTGGCAAGTGTGAGACCTGTAAGGCAGGCTGGCAGGCTGGCCACTCAGATGGCAGCTGATGTTGTAGTCTTAAGTTCTCAATATGTAGGGTAGGCCAATGGGCTAGAAACTCAGGCAAGACTTGTGTGTTGCAGTCCTACGGCAGAATTCCTTCTTCTGCAGGAAACCTCAGTTTTTGCTCTTAAGGCCTTCAACTGATTGGGCAAGTCCCACCCTCATGATGGACAGTGATTTCTTTTACTGAAAGAAGACTGATTGTAGATGTTAATCATACCTACAAAGCTCAATTTTTGAAAAGCAATGCAACTTATCACAAACCTTATCATAGAGGACTGCATGCATTCAAAGCTTTGTATGATGAAAATATTTATTGTTGCTTACTCGAAAGTAAACAATGTCTACTGTAGACATAAATTTGTGGGTAACTTCTATATGTATATTCGTGGAGATGAATTCTATTATTTAGGGACTTTGATGGGAAGGGAGTGTTAATGTGCCTGAATGTCCCACATATGCTAGGGCTTCTTATCAGACCGCTTAAACCTCAACCCAGAATAAGGAGACGAGCCACAGTCTGGGAGAAAGCATTTGCAAAAGACATCTGAGAAATGACTGTTACCCGAAATATACAGAGAACTCTTAAAGCTCAACAAGAAAATAACCCGATTAAGATATAGACCAAAGGCCTTAACAGACATCTTGCTAAAGAAGATATACAGATGGCAAATGTGCATATGAAAAGATGGTCAACACCATATATCATCAGAGAAATACCACTACATATCTATTAAAGTGGTCAAAGTCCAGAACATTGAAAGCACCAAGTGCTGACAAGGACGTGGAGCAACAAGAACCCTCATTCATTGCTGCCGGGAATGCAAAATGGTACAGACACTTTGGAAGAAGTTTGGCAGTTTCTTACAAGCCTAAACATACTCTTACCATATGATTCAGCAGTCATGCTCCTTGGTATTCAGCCAAAGTAGTTGAAAACTTACATCCACCCCAAAATTGCACCTGGATATTTATAGCAGTTTTATTCCTAATTGCCAAAACTTAGGAGCAATCAAGATGTCCTTCAGTAAGTGAATGGATAAATAAACAGTGGTGTATCCGGACAATGGGATATTATTTAGTTAAATAAGGAATGAACCAGCAGCCATTAAAAGCCATGGAGGAACCTTAAATACCTATTAGTAAGTGAAAGAGGCCAATCTGAAAAGGTTACATACTATGATTCCAACTATATGACGTTCTGGAAAAGGAAAACTATGGAGATTGTAAAAAGATCAGTGGTTACCAGGGGTTAGGGAGGAGGGAAGGATGAATAGGCATGGCATCGAGAATGTTTAGGGCACTGAAACTACTCTGTGTGATGTGATAAGGATGGCTACATGTCATCATACATTTGTCAAAACCTTCAGAATGTTCCACACCAAGAGTGACCCATCAGGTAAACTATGGACTTTGGGTGACTGTGATGTGTCAATGTGGGTTCACCAGTTTAAAAAATGTCCCACTCTGGTGGGGGAAGTTAATAATGAGGGAGTCTATACATGTGTGGAGGCAGGGAGTATATGGGAAATCTATGTACCTTGCCCTTAATATTGCCGTGGACTGTAAACTGCTCTAAAACAATAAACACTTAAAAAACAAAAACAAAAAAACCTTTAATGCCAATCCTTACCATATTATACTCATGGGGTTGTTTGTTTGTTTTTTTTTTTAGATAAGGAAATGAAGAAACAGAGAGGGTAAGTGGCAGAACCAGATGTTTTATCCCAACTTTTTGCCTCTGACGCCCATGGATTGTCTACTCTGTCCCGTTGGGAGGTCCCTGACAGTGCCCTGGCCTGGACCTCTTGGTTCTCGCTCCTCCCATGCCTGACCACGGCTTCCTACCGAGAGTCCCTGGGACTCTCCACCTCCTTGGACAGAAAAATGAGCTTGGCCCGTGTGCCAGACAGGCCAGAAGGACCAGGAGTCAATGTCCCAGGGAGCACCCCTTGAATGATGGGCACGTGTCAGTGGAAAACTGCCCCAGCCTCCTCACCCCATAAGAGGGACAACGGGGCCGTGAACTGCGGTGAAGGCCATGGCCGAGATCCAGGGCCTGAACTATCTGTGATAAGCTAGGTGCATAGCATCGGAGTCATCACTTCCAAACTCTTAGAGCAATTGCGCAGAGACATCGCGTGTCTTTTGAGTCTAATAATTTTTAGAAAAAGAATTGTATGTTGTGTGTCTGTTTTTAATTTTTTCCCCCAATGGTTCATTTATTTTGTGTTTATAAAAGACTTGTTTTGCAATGGATTGCATTTTTTTTTCTTTTTCAGAAATCAGAGTGGGTATTTTTTTTTTAAACTCGTGTATTTTTATTTTTATTATTTCTTTTTCTTCTTTTATTTTTCTTTTTATTTTTTGAAGCTTATACATTTTTTTCCTTTGCCACCACTTTCTCCTGCCCCACCCACCCCCACCTCCCACCCTCAATCCTTCCCCACTTTAGATTTGTTCATGGGTCTTTTACACACATTCCTTGATGAGCTTTCCCCTTCTTTCCCCTGTTGACCCCCTCCCCACTCTCCTCTGGTCACTGTCAGTTTGTTCTTTATTTCAATGTCACTGGTTATATTTTGCTTGCTTTTTTGTTTTGTTGGTTAGTTTCCACTGTATAGGTGAGGTCATATGGTATTTGTCTTTCACCCACTGGCTTATTTCACTTCACATAATGCTCTCCAGTTCCATCCACAATGTCATGAATGACAATAGCTCTTTGTTTCTTTCTGCTGCATAGTATTCCATTGTGTAAATGTAGCATAGTTTTTTGATCCACTCATTTACTGATGGGCACTTAGGCTGCTTCCAGCACATGGCTATTGTAAATTGTGCTGCTATGAACATCGGGGTGCATAGGTTCTTTTGAATTGGTGTTAGACATTTAAACAAAACTTTTTTTACCATGGAAGTTTGAGAGACACTATTCTACAGCAAGTGGTCGAAAAACTACAGCCCTTGGATTGGCTGTCCAGTTTTGCAAATAATGTTTTATTGGCACAAAGCCATGCTCATTTTTTTATGCCCTATCTTTGACTACTTTCACGTGACAGAGGCAGAGTTGAGTACTTGTGACAGAGATCATTTGACCCACTAAGCTAAAAACACCCATTCTCTGGCCCATGGCAGGAAGCGCTGGCCAAGCCCTGTTCTGCTCTGGCTCCCCAAGCTTCCCAGCTGGACTGAGCTCCGGTGGCCCACGACGATAACTTGCTTTGCTAACATATGTTCTGTGGCCTTCGTTCCCTTCCCTGCCTAATTTTCTCACTGCCTGCCAGAGTTCCCTAGATCTCCTCCCAAATAAACTCCTTGCACTCACATTCCTGACCCAAGGTTGACTTCTGGGGGAACCCAACCGATGCACACATGATGTCCTTATTTGTCCTAATCCTACGCCAAACTCACTGGCAGAGGAGAGACCACTTACTATCAGTGCATCAATGAAGCTATCACACATATGTCAATTATACATAAAAATAAATTTTAAAAATAAAATAGAAAGTGCAAAAAACCCTCAAAGCTATGACACTGGCCCCACCCCCAGTGTCCTGTCTCTTTTGCAACACCCTGTGAAAATTCAACTCCGGGCGTGAGTTTCTCTGATTCTTTTATTCCATCTTAAGTGCCACCTGGCCACCTCAGTGCCAGGGATGGTGGAAGAGAGGACAAAGGGGAGGAGGAGGAAGGAAGATACCCTCTTGCCCTACATAGGATGCTCCCTTTTTACAACAGCAGCCTGCTTGGGGCCGGTCCCCAAGTGTCCATGCACCCACGTTGGACCGCTTGTCTCAATTCTCATAGGACATGGCCACGTCATTGTCCTCTCCCACGTTGTCACTGCTGCTTCCATTTGTCTCTGTCTGCCCCTCCTAATTACTCAGGTCACTTCAGACTTAATTCTGTCTTCTAAAGTGTAACACTGCCATAATTAGGCCATATGTTAATTAGCAAGATGACGTCTTGTCACTCGTGAGAGATGTGGATCATCCCAGAAAGTGTCATCGAAAGGAGAGTTCAGCAGGAAGAGGGAGTCCGAGGAGGCTGGAAGTGACTCTCTGCTTGGCCCAAACTACCTAGAAAGTGGGGGGAAATGGCGGGATGCGAGAGAGGGAGAAGACGGGGTCACACCAAGAAAAAGAGCTCCAGTTGACCTCTTTTCCACTCCAGGAATGAGATGGAAGGCAGGAGGCACGCCTGAGGCCAAGAAGTCAGCTAGGATGGCAGAATCTCCGGAAGGACTAGCGGTGGCTGGAGCTGAGGTCATGGCCCTGCTGGGGGCCATGGGCAAGGTGAGTGTCAGGCCCGCTCCCATCTCTGACCCCTGGGACCTGGGGGGATGCCAATCACAACTCAAAGCCAGTGTCTGCCTCTGTGGCCCCTCTAAGTGCCCTCCAGGCAATCTGAAATAATGGGGTTCTGGTAGCCTGGGGACTATTTCTGTGTGCTGTTTACTAACCAAATGTTGGTTCCCTGTTTTCAGTTAACTAAACTGATTTTTCTGGCATTCTTGGGATAAGAAGGTTGGAAAGAGGATTGGGCAGGTGGTGATGATTTCCTATCTCAGATAGTGTCACCTTTTTCACTCAGGAGACAATTTTCCAGGAAACTAATTACTCAGGGAACTCGAGATTGGGTGCAAGGACATGCGAATTATAAAAATATTAACCTCCCTGCAGTTTGCTGTCAAAACCTGATGTGATGGGAACTTGTTCTGTCATCACCTAACTAATGGATGAAAGGGAGTAGGACAGTTGTTTTAAGTCGTATACTTTCCTGGATTTCAAAAGGCATTTGACAGAGGAATTCTCAAAACATACCCAAGGGGAAATGTTGAGGGGTAAAGTTAGTGCTAATAATAATATTAGTAAGGATTATCATCGTCATTGCTAATGTTTGTTGAGTACCAAGTACACGCCAGACCTTTACAGGCATTACTTCTAACACGTCTACCGATCCTTCAAGGCAAGTCTTACTGTCCCCGTTTCACTTGGGGTTCATAGACATTGGATCATACTCAAAGATCACAGTGCCAGCTGAGATGAAACTGAAATCCATGGCATTTTTTTAACTCTAAAATATGAGCTCTTATCAGGGTACCAGGGTCAGCAAACTTCTCCTGTAAAGGACCAGATAGTGAATATTTTCAGTTTGCCAGCCACGCAGTGTGTGCTGTGACTGCTCAGTTCTGCTGTCACTGTGCATAGGCAGCCAGAGACGACACCTAAAAGAATGAGTGTGGCTATGTTCCAATAAAACTTTATTTAGAGACACGAAAATTGGTTTGCAATGTATCTTTCACATGTCATGAATTGTTCTTCGGAATTTCTCCCAACTGTTTAAAAATGGTAAAATCATCTTGCTCTCAGGCTGTACAAAAACAGGTGGCTGGCCAGGTTGGGCCCATGGGCTGTAGTTTGCTGACACCTGCACTGCATGAAGCTGCCTATCTAGCAATGTCTTCTGAAAATAATGAAGCAAAAGCAACTGAGCTACATATTTTACCTAAGGCAGCCACATCAGCTACAAGATAATAACTCTCATTCTGACTCTCCTACCACATTTTAAATGTGTAGATTTAGGAGCAACTCAAAAACTTCTGGGTCTTGCTCTCCTTATCCCTCAGAGAAAGCTCGCTAACAGTGCCACTGTTCTTTGATTCTAATGGGAATATGCCCACACCAAGTGATTTCCATACAATCAGAATCTTAATCTAAGAGGAATGCTTGGATGGCACCATCTTTGATATGGGGAAGCCAGGGAGAGAAGCAGCTTTGGGAGTGACAGCAAAGTTTGCTTGTGAACAAGTTAAGTTTGAGGCACCTAACAAACAAAAGTGAAGACAGTTGCATATAACTACCTGGAGTTGGCAGAAAAGGTGGGACTAGAAATTGAAATTTGGGAGCCATCAGCATGTAGACTGGATCTGGGTGTGTCATGGCACTGAATAAAATCTTTGGGGCAAGGTTTCATAGTGTTGTCACTGTTAGCATTTGGGGTGAGGTAATTGTTTGTTGTGGGGCCACCCTGTCCTATAATGGGCATCATAGAGTATTTAGCAGCGTCCCTGGCCCCTACCCACTAGGTGTCTTTAACACAACTCCCCACCCCACCCCCAGCTGTGACAAGCAAACGTCTCCAGTCATTGCCAAATGTCCTCTGGGGTAAAAATCACCCTTGGTACAGAATCACCGTTTTAGGGAAAAGGCTGGGGGTGATCCCCAAGGACTGCAACTTTGGAGGTCAGGCAGGGGAGAAGAGGTGAGAAAAGGGACTGAGAAGGAGTGACCAGTGAAAGAGGAGATCAGCTCATGTGTGGGGTCCCAGAGGTTTAGGCTGGAACAGTCGATGAAAGGCAGAGATGGAGGTCAAACTAGAAATAACACTTCCCAGCTCAGGGCTGTGCCCCAGTGAGCTCCGCCATATTTCCTTTATGGGACTCTCAGAGGTGGTAGAAGGGACTGGGGCACAGGAAGCATGAAGGCCATACATCTTGTAGCTGCATGGGGCCTGGAGATAGTGCAATGGACAGTGTTTGCTCTCAGGCAATTAAACTAAATGGTGAGTTACAAGTAACATTTAGAAACCCAAGATAGACACATGTTTCTTCTTTCTCACTTTATTTTTAGAAATAATTCCCAGAGGATAAAAATGTTATTGTCTGAGTGCAGGAGAAAAACAAGAGCAGAAATAGAGTTGTTATGATTCTGAGGAAAGCAAAAGGGACTTCAGGCCTGGGGCTTTCGCCACGGTGAGCTGCTGGACCGACCCTCAGGTCTGCGATCTCTTCACTCACATCTTGTCTAATGGCAGTAAAAGGAAAAAAAGTGACCAGATTGCGTGAACTTACTCTTTATGCATTTGGAAATTGAAGAGCTATGACTTATTAAAGGCCCAGTATCAAGGTTAAAAAAAAATCAATCCCTCTTAATGAAGTTAATGTCATTATACAACAGAGCCTCTTAGCACATGCCTCATACTAAAGGCCCAGAAGAAGGGGAACTGCCTGTGTTGCCCTTTTCATTTAAGTCTTTTCACTCCAGAAGGAAGGAATAATAACTTTACCTCATGGGGTTATTATGTAAAAGCGCCCAACAGTGCCTAGTGCACAGTTGGGCTTCCATAAATGTTTAAAAGTAATAACAATGCGTGTCCTGGTTGTCGTGGTGAAAACACATGACTAAACACGCAATAAAATTCTGTAGAACTAGACAGCGCACTCCTAGCAAAGGAGTGAACTCCAAAGGAGATTATTAGTTGAGTATTGTATCAACGTTGGGTGCCAGGCTTTGGCAATGCACTATAGTTAGGTAAGATGTTCCCATTTGGAGAGGCTGGGTGGGAGGTACACAGAACTCTATATTATTTTTATAACTTCTTGTGAGCCTTAAAAGTATTTCAAATAAAAAGTACTAAAAAAGAAGCAAATAATTAGATGTTGAAAGAGGTAGACAAGACCCCCTGTTTATGAGTTTTGTGTAGTTCAGCATCATTGGGTTTTGTGATCAACTTTACCTTGTAGATTCATTTTTATTGTAATGGAGTCTCATATCACAAGGAAGCCAAATTATTAGGTTATATATATATATGACAAAAAAGGCTCTAATCACTATAGTTTAGGCTAATGGAATAGATTATAATCCAGGTCATGAAACTAAATTGATCTTAATAAATATGCAGTCACGTAGCCCAATGATAGGTAAAAGTCTGAAATTAAACAGGATTATAATTTAGTCCTTACTTTTGGCATATTTTATTTTTGGATAGTCCAGGACTCATCTAAGCTTGCCAAAGAGTGAAATTTTTCACACAACACATCTTTAAATTCCCGGAGAAGTTGAAAGTAGTGGTGGCTTGCCTACTTTTTTAGGTGAGAATTTCTACTTCAGCAGACTTTGGGGAGGGCAAGCCTCCTCTGTCTTGCTGATATGCCTAAGATGTGATCTATTTATACTACAAACCATATGCAGAGCCTGGCAAGCCCTTCTATAAATGAGCTCATGGCTCTGCCCTAAAATAGGAGGCTGGGAGGAGGCACCATAGACATTAGGAGCCTTTCACAACCATTACGCCTCTTGGTGCCAATTGAACAGGAAGGAGGAACAAAATCCACAAGTTCTGATGAAAAGGATAAATAATAAATACCTGTCAAGGGGAACAGAATGCTCTCCTTGGTCTTTGGAGGTCATCAAAGTCAAATTTTTAAAGATTTGAGTACGTTTTAATGGGTTACCGTTCTTTGTGCATTGTACAAATGGCAAGTACAGGTCATTTCAGATTTGTTCTACTGATGGGCCTCCTGCAGGGATGTCCAATGTTTGGCGTGTCTGGGCCACACTGGAAGAAGAAGAGTTGTCTTGGGCCACACATTAAATGCACAAACACTAACAAAAACAAAAAAATCTCATAATGTTTTCAGTAAATTTACAATTTTGGGTTGGGCCACATTCATAGCCATGCTGGGCCATATGAGGCCCGTGGGCCGCGGGTTGGACACTCCTGATCCTTCATTCAAAGCAACCGGTATTTATGGAACATTTATCTGTGTGAAGTAATTACATTTATCTGTAAGGAAATAGAGAAGAGCACTTGCTGACCTCGAAAGGCTCCCAGACAAGGACAAAAAAGATGAGGAAAAGAAGAAGTATGTTACAAAAGGACAAGCACAAGGAGAGAGGCAAATACAAGGTTCAGAGGAAGGTGTGAATGGAAGGTCATTAACTGTTTAGAATGGCGTGGCCCAAATTGGGTCTGCAAAAGGAGGTATTCTTGGGGTGGGTTGAATTTGCTAAAAGAATTTAAAAGTTTCCTGTTTTCATTTACATGGCCATTATATGTTTACAGATTTACACATATGTGCATACGTCCTCCAGTTATCTGGATGAGTCTGTAACTTTAAAAAAGTCTTTTTATCATGGTAAGAACACTTAACATGAGATATCCCCTCTTAAAGTGGTAAGTGTACGACACAGCATAATTAACCCTAGGCTCAGCAGTGAAGTACAGCAGATCCCTAGAGCTTATCTGGCATAGTTGAAATTTTATACCCATTGAACAACATCTGCTCATTTCCCACTTCCCTTAGTCCTTGGGCAACCACCCTTGCACTCTGCGCTTTTCTGAGTTAGACTACTTTAAGTTCCTTATATCAATATAATTAGAGTCATATGGCATTTGTCCTTCTGTGACTGGGCTATTTCACTTACCATAGCGTCCTCCAGGTTCATTCATGTTGTCACATATTGCACGAGTTCTTTCTTTTTGTAAGGCTGAGTAACAGTCCATTGTATGTACGAGTAATTCAAATATCATCAAATTTACGCTTTGAAAAGTTTACAACTCCATAGTTCTTCATATGTTCACAAAGTTGTGCAGCAATTTGCACTAATTCCAAAATATTTTATTACCCCCAAAAGAAAAACCATACCATTAGTGGTCGCGCCCCTCCTCCCCACCCCTGGCAACCACACTTCTACTTTCTGTCTCTATGGATTTGTCTACTCCAGACATTTCATAGAAATGGAATCATACAATACACATCTCTTTGTGACTGGCTTCTTTTGCTTAGTGTAATGTTTCCAGGGCTTACTCATGTGTAATGTGTATCAATACTTCATTCCTTTTTATGTCTGACCAATATTTCATTGTACAGATAGACTACATTGTGTTTATCCATCAGTTGATGGACATTTGGACGCCATTATGAATAATGCTGCTATGAACATTTGAGTGCAGGTCTTTGTATGGACACAGGTTTTCACTTCTCTTAGGCAGGTACCTAGGAGTGAAGATGCTGGATCATATCAGAGCTTTGTATGTAACTTCTTGAGGAGCTGCCAGACTATTTAAGTCGCTGCACCAGTTCTACATCCTCACTGGTAGTGCACGAGGGTTCTCATTTTCCCACTTCCTTGCTGACACTTGTTATTGCCTGTGTTTTTTTTTGTTATACATCTCATTGTAGTTTTGATTTTTATTTCCTTAATGACTAATTATGTTGCGCATCTTCGTATATGTGTATTGGCCACTTGTATATCTACCTTGGAGAAGTGTCTATTTAAATCCTTTGTCTATTTTAAAAATTGGGTCATTTGTCTTTTTTTAATGAGTTGTATGCTTACTTTTATATAGTTTGTGATACATGTTATTGTCCTATTTTGCAGGTTACACAGTGGTTGAAAATTGGCAACTAATAGGGTTCAAGCTAATATAAAAATTCCCAGTGTCCTCCTGCCTTTCTCCCAAGAAGAGCACTGAGATGTTAGATTCTTTGGATCTTTAGGGGGCTCCTTATCCACTTGGGTGCTGCTAGTTTGGCTGGCATTTGTGGCTCAGGTCTTTGATGGGAGAACTGGTGATCTGGCCACTCTTGGCTTTATGAAGGTCTTGTGTTGCTGTGGCTGCTTTGGCCTCAGCTCTGCCTATTTTTAACTTAAACTTTAATTATATATGTGTATTTTAAACCCCATGTTATATAAAATATACTGTCTCATGATGCAATCTTCCCCAAACTCCGCACTTGCACATTGACATTCACTTCTCCTTCCTCTAGAGCCACTTGAAGACAGCGCCATGTTCACTTCCAGCAAGTGGGCTGATTGCAGCATTTTTAAAAATTTGAGCGTGATGTTGCCATTGGAAATTTTATCATAATTCAAATAGATCCATTAATTTGTAGTGAGCTCCAGAATGTAAGCATTTAATGTATTGTAATAAAGTGATTTTTTAAAAAGGCTTGTATGCATTGGCACCCAGAGCTGCAGTTTGAAGTCATCTCTCCAGAAATGATGACTCAATCTGCATTACATTTATTTGTCTTCTCCCATCATCATTTCGGGCGACCTTTATAAGCATCCAAACATAGTTTGATTGAGGTCATTTCAGGTTAATGCAACTTCCCCAAACAGTATTTTGTTGTTCAAAAATCAAGTAATTGAGAGACTGTCTGTAATATGAAAGTCTTAATAATGACTTCCTTTTTGATGGGATAATTTTGAGGAAATATCTTGCCTTATATTTGGGTATATACAGAATTTTGGGAAGAAGGGCTACTGGCAATTTTGGAGTGATGGAAGCAAGGTGACTTTTCATCCACAGTAGGAGAAAATTAATAGAAATTTGATTTTGATAAACCAAGAAATTGTGACATGAAGCATGCTACCTAGAGATCTTGAGGCAACTACTAAATGATCAAACACCAATAACAGTTTCAGTTCATGGCTTGTGGGGAGCTAGACAGGGACAGGGTAAGACCAAGTCAAGAAACTAGTTGTTCATTCTAAAAGTACCTTAGCTATTATATTAATACATTATATTTAAAAAAGGTAAAAGTTAAAGTACAACATTACAGTAGTTTAAATGCAAGATGATGAACCATGTCATTGGTGGTGAGGATGGAAGGAAGACGCCGATTTTAGAGCCCTTTGGGGCACAGTTGATGGGACTTCATGCCTGGATAATGGGAATTAATAAACAGGTAAGCGCTGGCTGGTGTGGCTCAGTGAATTAAGCGCTGGCCTGCAAACCAAAGGGTTGCGGGTTCAACTCCCGGTCAGGGCACATGCCTGGGTTGCGGGCCAGGTCCTTGGTAGGGGGCACGTGACAGGCAGCCACACATGGATGTTTCTCTCCCTCTCTTTCTGTTTCCCTTCCTCTCTCTCTAAAAATAAATAAATATAACCTTTTAAAAAATAGGTATGAATGCAGGATGACTTCTGGTTCCCCAGCTTTGGAGACTGGATAAATACAGTGCCAAGCTGGAAATGCATGAACGGGGATTGAATGACACTTGGATCCATTGTGAGCACACATACTTTTTGTACCTGTGGCCTGCTCAGGAGCACAGGAGAGAAGCTCTTGGTGAGATACACATTTGGGATCATCAACACAGAAGTACAGATACGGTCATGGGAGTCACTAAGTGGCCCAGGAGGTGTGGTTGATATAATATTGATATAACAAGGCCAGGGGATTGGGCTTTGGGAAAACCATCACTATTAGTAGGAAGGGGGGAGAATCCAATGAAGGAGGCAGAGAGAAAATGGGACAGAGAGAAAGAAGGTCAATACAGGAGGGGAAAGTGTCCAGGAAAACCTATTTAGTAAGTGCAAGATTTCAAAGGAATACCAAATGAAGTAAGGAATGAAAGTACCCATTCAATTTAGCAAAGTTCTTTTATATTTTCTAAATCAGCCTGTGAACCCCTTATCAGGTAGGTCTTTCTGTCTGCAAACAGTTTAGAAGAAACTATTGGGGAACATATGATTTAGGAATATTTAGTTGAAAGAAACTCAATATTCATCAAGAAGAAGGTGACACTGGCGAAAACAAGTGAATGAGCCCTCTGCTGGAATTTCCCTGTGGCTCTCCACAGAGATAACCTCACACACACACGTAAGCTGAGCCCCTGCCTCTGACCTCCAGGACCTCATGTTTACTCTGTGTCTGGCTTGCTGTCCATTCTGGTTCTGCCTGGTGTCCCTGATCCCTGCCTCATCTTCTTCTGATGCCCATCTCCATGGCAAGGGCTTCACATTTCTTGGTGGGGTTTCTGTTGAATAGATATCTGGTTTTCTTCCAACCGCCCATTACCGTCTTTCTGATTTCCATGATATACCTAAAGGGTGGGAACTGTGGGGAGACAGATTGTTTCAATGCAAGGATAACATTCAAAGTAACTCAGGGGGTATTGAGAGCATTATTCAAAGAGGAAGCTGCATTTCCCTTCTCTAAAGATCTTCCAGCACAGACTAGATGACTTTTCAGCACCCTGCCGAGAAAATAACTCCTCCATAGGATGACCTTTCAAATCCCTTCCTGTCCAAAGAGTCACTGGTGTCTCAACACTAGACAGAGCGTAGAAATTAGGGGACCTCAGGGTTGGAAGGGACTTTAAAAGGCCATCTGATTCACATCCTTCCCCTCCCACTGCCTTATTGAAGAGGAGCATCTCTAGCTTCTTTGTTTTTTAAATGAATAAACTTGGTTTTTTTAGAGCCTTTTTAGGTTCACAACAAAATTGAGTGGAGAGCACAGAGATTTCTCACATATCTCCTACCCCCACAGATGCTCAGCCTCCCCTACTATCAACCTGCCCCACCAGAGTGGGACATTTGTTCCGATGATGAAGCTACACTCACACATCGTTATCACCTCAAGTCCAGAGTTTACATTAGGATTCACTCTTGGTGTTGCATACTCCATGGGCTTTGACAAATATATAATGACATCTGCCCACCATTGTAGCATTTACAGAGTGGTTTCACTGCCCTAGAAATCACCTGGGCTCTGTCCATTCATCCCTTCCTTCTCCCAGCCTCTGGCAACCATCATCTTTTTACTGTCTCTATAGTTTTGCCTTCTCCAGAACGTCTTGTCATTGGAATCACACAATATGTAGCCTTTTCTGATTGGTTTCTTTCACTTAGCAAGATGCATTTAATTTTCTTCCATGGCTTTGCATGGCTGATGGTCCATTCATTCTTAGTGCTAAATAGTATTCCACTGTCTGGATGTACCACTGTTTGTTTATCTGTCCTATGGAATGACATCTTGGTGGCTTTCAAGTTTTGGCAGTTATAAATAAAGCTGAGATGAACATCGGTGTGTAGGTTTTGGGGCATGCACAAGTTTTCAATTCATTTGGAGTTTTTAATTCAAGCACTGTGGTTGCTGGTTCATATTGTAAGAGTATGTTTAGTTTTGTAAGAAACTGTCAAGTTGTCTTCTAAACTGGAAGTACCATTTTGCATTCCCACCAGCAATGACTGAGAGTTCCTGTTGCTCCATATCCTTGCCAGCATTTGGTGTTGGCAGTGTTTTGGATTTTGGCCATTCTTGGTTTCTCTATGAATGCTCAAACAATGATGATTCACCATGTTGGAAATGCATAGTGCATTTAATGGCCGGACGAGGAAGGCCTTATAGGGGAGTGAGCCGAGATCAAGAATGTTTGCGACACTTGGGTTCACCCTTCTCTCCACTGCTTCCATTGGCTCGCCACCGCTTTCTCAGAGCCTCACTAATACTAGACCTCTGGCCATGGCCTCCCTCAATGATGGCGCCCGCCCCCCACTTTACCGTTATTAAACAAGGCAGCTCATTCAATGTTTAGAAGAGTCTAACTGACATCAGGGTTTCCCGTAAGTGAGTTTAAGTGCCTAGTGAAAAATGTCTTGTATTTGTTCACCTTCCATTATGTGGCATTGTGAACATATCTTCTCCTTCTATGTGACAGACGTAACTGAAGATGGAAAGCTATCGTGTTCCTCCTAGTTTTTCCTCTTACCTACGCTGCCTGTTTTTATCCAGGTGAATATATATGTATTTTTACAAAAGTGAAACTCTCCTGATACTAAGAAAATGGAACGATAAGAGGATATATATTTCAGCACATGAATATAATTATAACTAATATTATATGCTTAACACAAGAGAGATGAACTTGTTTTTAAAAAAACGAAACACATGTGTGGGCTGTATGATGATACCTATAATCCATCTGCTTTTTATACATTTTTCAGTTTTCTTGGTAAGATTTCACTTGGGGTTGAAACTTGGCAAAGCCTTAGTCTGACAGCAATTTTTAAAATACAAAATGTGAAAAAAAGGAGAAGAGGATCTGTCATATTTTTTTTAATTACAAAACCACCAAGGCAAAGAATGGCTCCTTTTTCTTCATTATCATGAACTCAGAAAGTCCAAAAAGGGAAGGTTGGAAGGGTACTGTGTGGGCACCTTTCAACTTCAAAAATAAAATCACTCGCTTTAGATATTTAAATGAAAGAAGTGATCCCTGACCTGTCGGAAGTCTAGGAGGCCACCGTAATTAAAAAGGACACTCAGAAAAGCCCGGCCCTTCTTGATGTTTGCCCCACCCGTGTGTCTTGCCTTGGAATGTCAGAAAGCGTTCATATGTCTTTCAAAGTGGAGAGGACCTCTGTCCTTGCCCTCTTGCTTCATTGAGCTCAAATGCTTTTTCCTATTTAATCTCATTAGTATTGGATTTTCCTCCCTCATCCTTTTGCTCCATCCCTATCAAAGCAGCCAGATTACACAAAAGCAGCAGGAGCAAGATGTAGATGATACAAGAGACAGATGAAGAGAAACAGAGGGGATGAAAAAGAGGCGCGTACCACGTGGCATGGAAGGGGAGTGCGGGTGGGCATCAGGAGGGATGGCATGGAGCAAGGCTGCTAGAGGCTGAGGTTGCTGCAGCGGGAGGCCAGGCTGGCCAGTCAGGTAGTTCGTTTCCTTTCTGCCTTCCCTCTTCCTTTCCTCTGTCTTCTTTTCTTTACTTCATTTGTTCGCTTTTCCTTTCAACCATTGCTCCTTTTCCCATTCTTATTACTCCTCTTCACTGTAACTTTTGCTCTCTCTTCCCCGTTGATCGCTCTCCAAGTGTGTCCTGGAAACCGTTAACATAGCAGGCCTGGAGCTGCTGCCTTTAAAAGGCGTTCTTACATGGTTAGCCCTTCACTGGAAACTTTGCCTTTACAACATTCTCTAAGGGGTAGGTTGTCTTATCCATCTGCGCCACTAAACACCTGCTTCCTTCTGGGAATCTGGAATTTTGGCAGTTGTGGAAGGTCATTATGCCTAAGTGACAAACTCCCAGTAAAAACCCTGGGCTCCGTGTGTGAAGCAGGGCTCCCTGGGCAGAACACGGCACGTATGTTGCTGCGTCTCGTTGCTAAAGGAAGGAACACATTTCTTCCCGGTGCGAGGGACAGAGTGGAGCAAATCTGGGAATGGAATCTTCCAGACTCCTTCCGATGGGTCTTTCCCCCTTGGTAATTACTGTAATGTACTATAACCATGAGTGCAACTTCTCATGAATCTTTCTGAAACCAAGAGTCCTTATGACTTTGCTTAAATTTAGCTTTAAATTCTAGTCTAGAAATCACCTCGCTCTACCCCTCAGAGACCTAGCCTTTTACCGTGGTAAACAGCAACCCCCGAGGCAGCAGAAGACAGGACCCCAGACCTGACATTGGCCACACAGTCTGGAGGCCTGAAGATAACATCGTGACCTAAGTTATGTTTCAGTTCCTGAGCCCTAAGGTGGAATGACCCCTCACCTACCTTCCCATGACACCAGACAGACGGACAGCGGGGTACGCCTCAGAGATACCCTCAAACCCTGAAGAAATGATTCATTATCCTTACGTCACCTCTGACCAGGCAGCTCCCTATGGAATCTGTAACCTACATGCCATCAGGGAGTTTGGGCTTTTGCACATTAGCTTTCCTTTCTCCTGGACGGCGCCATTCACCAATAAAATAGCCAATATTTCTCTGCTGCAGCTCTCACTGTCCAGGGCTTGGCTCTGCTAGGCCTGGGTGGACAGGCTTCTGGCAGGTCACTGAACGTATGGGTGGTACTGGAACCCCGAAACACATAACAATGCTAATGTTTTTCCTGGCACATTTTGCTGCCTTCAAAGTAGCACTGAAAAGTCAGCTAAAAGCCCTGGCCGGAGTGACTTAATTGGTTGCTTTGTCCCACAAAGCAAAAGGTCGTGGTTTTGATTCCCAGTCAGGGCACGTGCCTGGTTGTGGGTTCCATCCCTGGCTGTTACTTCTCTCCCTCTCTTTCTCATTCCCTTCCCTTCTCTAAAAATAAATAAAATCTTTTTTTTTTGTAAAAGTCAGATAAAGGGCTGCTGATTTCTTTACCTTGTGAAAATTATTGTTTCCCACTAGGAAGAGACTTATTTAAAAAAAAATTTTTTTAAAGATGTTTTATTTATTTATTTTTAGAGAGGAGAAGGGAGGGAGAAAGAGAGGGAGAGAAACATCCAAGTGTGGTTGCACTTTGTGTGCCCCCTGCTGGGGACCTGTCCTGCAACCCAGGCGTGTGCCTTATACTGGGAATCGAACTGACGACCGTCTGGCTCACAGGATGGAGCTCAATCCACTGAGCCACACCAGCTATGGCAAAAGAGACTTATTTTAAAAGAAGGGGTGCAATGAATGGAGACTACTACACACCAGGCACCGTGCTAAGTGCTTTCAATGCATTGTGTCATTTGATCAACAAACCTGTGAGTAGTTAGCACTCGTACTGCGAATATATGAAGCGGAGTCACCAAAGTTTGCAAAGGTGGGAGTTGGAGGAGGCTTGCGTGGTTTCATTCACTTTCACGGCCATTTATTGGACAACCAATATATGCCAGGCAGGGTGATGGACACAAGAGAGAAAATGGTAAGTGAGTCCAACAACTAACTATAGAGTTGCTCCCTATTTAGGAAAGAGATAGCCAGACAAACCTAATTGTTATGCTCTCATGAAAGCTTAAGACAAATACAGGGTCTGGCACAAATAACGCCCCTTTTAATTACAAAATCATAAGCATGTAATTCTGTAACATAACAATATCACACTCACGCACACCGTAGGACATTTTAGGTAAAATGTTCAAATGAAAACTATAAATTATTACACCTATATTATTACCCTACCAACCACACTCGAGCAGGCCTTGCTTCTGCCCAACCCTGTATGTACCTAGGGTGCTATGAAAATTGATTCTAAACATTTTGGATAGCAAAGTTGAGGCTTTTTCCTTTTAAAGTTCATTATTACGATAGCCCCCCCCCTTTTTTTAAAAAAAGGAAATGCATATGACGGAATGAAAAAGCTCTATTTTGTTCTTGAGTTATTTTTCTTAGGTTTTGAAACATAAAAGTGGTATATGTTGATGGCAAACACGTCTGACAGTTCAAAAAAGTAAAGTGAAAAGTCTAAATCCACAGCCATTTTTCAACAACTTCCTCCATTCTGTCCCCCAGGGAGAATCAGTTTTCCAGTTTTTCATTGTCCCATTCATTCCCTAATGTTGGGAAATATAAAAGAAAAAGATATGAGCCGAACAGCACCGAAATGTAATGCTCAAAATAATAAATTGCGTTCTTCACAGCCTGTTTTGGGCAGAGTTTAAGCATCCTGTCTATGGTCATGTTGGACTAAATTTGTGTTTCTGACTACAAATCATATTACTGACTATTTTAGTTTATCTTTCAGCCCCTTTTGAACCTCAAAAAAAGTTGTATTTCAATACTTTTTTTTCCATTAAAAAATCCTACTGGTCAATTCTTTACGTTAGGAATCTTAAATATTTATGTTGATGTTGGATTTTGAGAAAATTATTTTGAAATGTTCCCAGATTCAGTTTCTCTAAAAGCTGAGATTTTATTTCTTTTTTCCTAAGAACTGAAAAAAATCTTACTTTCCTAAAGATGTGATAAAAGAACAGTGTGACAAAAATAGATTCATGCTCAACTACTACAGAAATAGGCGATGGTAGATATGATAAACAATAGCCAGGGATAATAGGGGATCGTGATTTATGTTAGAACTGGAAGGAATCTTAGAGCTCATCCAGTGTGTCCCCTCGTTGTACATAGAGGGCTCTCCACACTGTTAATGATGAATCACAGAAGTGAATATTAATTCACAATGAAGATACAGTTTGTGGGTTGTTCTTTGTCCCGGGATATGAGTATTCTTGTATATCCTTGGGGAATTTGCAACAGTACAGGCTGAGTAATTAAGGAATAGAAAGGCCATCGTGTAAGATCTGATTCAAGAGGATGGCTCAGTCTCACCAAGCTTATTCCTATGAATTTAAATCAAGTAAGTTCAGTTCAAATGAACTCATCAAGAATCTAGCACAAAGTCTTGCCCTACATTCTAAGGTGCTCTTTATTCTATGGGAAATAGGATCCTTAACATGAAAAATCAAAAAGCACTATCAGAGTTTAAACATGAGATACAGACAAAGGGAGCTAGAAGGATATTCATGCATTTTTATGGGCCGACGAAGGCAATTTTCTTTGTAAAAAAAAAAAAAAAAGACTCTGGATTAAATCGACCCATTGGTTTTCTTTCCTAATTTTTAGTAAATATACAGAGTTGTGTAACCATCATCACATTCTTGTTTTAGAATTTCTCCATTATTTTAAAAATTTCCCTTGAGTCCATTGGTAGTCAATTCCCAGCACTATGCCTCCACCCCTCCGCCTACCTGGCCCAGGCAACACCTGATCTACTTTCTGTATCTATAGATTTGCCTTTCTGAAATTTCATGTACCTGGATTAAATAGCACATAGTCTTTTGCATCCGGATTCATTTATTTTGCATAAGTTTTGAGGTTCATTCTTGCTGTAGCATCTATCAATAGTTTGTCTATTTATTGCTGAGCAATATTCTATTGTATGGATATATTACATTGTGTTTATGAAGTCACCAGTTGATTGACATTGAGACTATTTTCATTTTTTGACTATTATGAATAATGCTGCTCTGAACATTCACATTTCTCTTGGGTAGATTCCTGGGAGTAAAACTGCTGGTTTGTTTAACAAGTTTAATGTTTAAAGAGACCGACAAAGTGTTGTACAAGGTGGCTGTGTCATTTTGCATCCCGACCAGCAGGACAGAAGGGTTCTAGCTTCTCCAAACGACTAATGATGTACATCTTTTCATACACTGCTCATTTATTTTTATCTTTTCGGTGAAATGTTTATCTATATTTTTTACTCACTTTTAAATTGGCTTATTTGCCTTTTTGTTGTTCAGTTATAAGATTTCTTTTTGTATTCTAGATACAAAAACTAAAAATGTGAAGCTTTAATTTTTGAACTCTTCTTATGGGTTTTATTAAACAAAGGCATCTGGGGAAGTACTCAGCTTCAACTTGGGTATGATGGCAATGGAAATATTCAAGAATGGCTAAGCTCACACTTTGGAATACAAATTATATGCAGTTTACCTACAGCAGCTTTGGTGTAAATATATACAAACAAAAAACTGTAACAGATACACAGTGAGGTCCCGCTTCTAATCAACTTCTAATTCTTTATCACAAGGAAGTTAACGAAATCTCTTCATCTGGTATGACTTGTTTTGCTCTACTGGCAACACTTCCTTCCTCACAGAATAGTCGCTTGAAATAAGAGTTCAGCCCATTAGGCTGAAAATGGATCTTGGGTGAAATGGAGGTTAGGATATACCAGGTTAGCCATTTCATGCCGCCTGGGCCGCACAATCCCGCCTCCTACGCGGGAGTTACTTATGTGTCAGTAGGAAGCGTCAGGCTTCACCAGTAAAGTGGGCCACACTCCACATTCTGAGTCTACAGTAAGAACACACTGTGTATGATTTCAGCCTTTTCACATGTATCTGGACGGGCCCTGTGGCCCAGTCAATAATCTGTCCTATGGAATGTTCCATGTGTACTTTAAAAGGATGCTTACTATGAAAACTCTTAGAGAAAAAAAGAAGATGATTCTGACTATAAAATATCCTGTGAAATGTACTTTGAATCACTTCACGCTACCCTTGTGTAAGTAAGTTTTCTTCCTATTCTCCCAAGGTAAATTTAACAAGAAATGTATATTTATGATGCAAATTATTAAGAAAGCAAACATTATACTTGCAGAAATCCTTAAAAATGTAGCTGTCAAAGTAATTTATATTTTCCTATCCCTGGTTCTAATAAACAGTTGAAAGTGTGAAAATATTATTTGTTTCCTCACCATGTTTTTCAACATTTGTGCACATAATATAGGTTTATTAAGGCCATTCCTATTCTTGAGCTGAACTCTTTGACATTTATTTAATTAAAAAATTATTCATTTACTGCACATGGGAAGAACTGCACTTGCAGACAACACCAAAATTATCGAGGATATCAATTTTTATTCTCTGCAATATGAACTTGATATTAGCTAAAAGCAGGAAGCACGAAACAGCAAAGCGCAGCATTAGGCAATGTTCTGAGGCTTGGCCATGCAGTATTAAAGAGGAATTTCAGGTTTTCACTTGATAAAACTTTGCAAAATATTTTTACTTCTCTTCTTTCAAACTTGGAATTGATCATTTTGAGAGAGAATCTTGAAATGAGGCCAACATTTTCTAGGACAATTTCTTAAAAAATAAAAACCACGTTAGAACCATAAAATTGCTTTCTAAGACTTTGAGTTCCTGCCTTTTCATATGTTAGAAGCTAAATAGTGAAGATTGCTTTTGTTAGTCAGTTTCTCACACTTTCTGGAATGACAGTGAGGTTCAAGGTCAGGGAGAAATCACTGAAATTTTCTCCATATATCTTAAGAATTTTGCTTTTAGGATTATCATTTCTACCACTCTGCCTCTGACCCTTGTTACATTAAGTGGTTTCCCATTGACTTTATTTTTTTTTAATTTGGGGTATTATTTTATTTTATTTTGTTGAGGGAGTTTATTTATTTATTTATTTTATTGTTCAACTCCATTAGTCTCCATTTTCCCGCCACCACTTTCCCTTCCCCACCCGCCCCCACCTCCCTCCCTCAATCCTTCCCCACTTTGGCTTTGTCCATGGGGCCTTTATACATGTTCCTTGATTTGACCCTTCCCTTCTTTTTCCTGTTACCTGCCTCCCTCCTTCCCTGTTGTTATCCCATTGACTTTAGACTAGCTGCTGCCGCCACTTAGGAATGAAATACTGATTTCTGTTTCCGGATATTTTCACTCTGCCTGTGTCCTCCTTCTTCCTTGTGTTGGGAGTGCTTGTTCTTGTCTGTATACTTGAGGATTTGAACGGTCAATTCTATTATCTTTGCTTAACTTTTGCTCGTGCATCATCAGCTTCCAAGAATGCATGTTGACTTAAATCAACCAAATTAGCAATTAAATGCAACAAGGAAACGTCTTAGGACAACATAAAATTAACACATATTTGCCAGGACACTTGAAATTTATAAGAATAAGCACGTATTTTGGAAAGAATAGTTTCTTAATTTATTTTCTCTTGAAGAATGGGCTGCGTTAGTGCTTAGCTATCCATTTCATTCTAAGCAAACTTGTTACTTGTGGCTACTACTTATCAGATTAATCAACTTTCTAAAGTTGAGGTGTAAGGGTAAGAACTTCTTGGCTGAGGATTTCCTATGGGATTTTGGCCTGAAGATCAGCTTCTTCCAGGGTGCATCTGAACTGTCTGCTTGAAGCCACTCCGTGACTCAGGTGGCATTTGCAATCCTGATTCATCTGTTGCCAGGCAGCATTTTGATGCCAGAGAATGTCTCCTGATTATCATCAAAGTTCTCTCTGCTTAGGTATGCTTGGTTTTTCCAGGAAAGGGAGTTGGAACTTAAAACCAGTTGGCACCTGACTAGCTATTAGTAATGTGTTTTTCTCCCTCTGCGGTGTCAGCTCGGCAAGGGCTCTGTGCCTGTCATACTTTAATGATATTTAAAAGGGAAGAATTGTCTTGGAGAAAATGTCTCTGCCTTGGTACCATCTTATGAGATTCTTAAAACCTGATTATAAATGAACTTAGGAAAGAGATAAAAGTTTTAGGCATCAGTTGGATTTTTCCTAAACCAAATGAGGAATAGATGGTTCTTTCATTGCTTCAGGTGAGGTGGGATGAGTTTTAAAGGGTTTCTATAAAGCTCACATTCCTGTTATCCTTGGAGATGAAGACTGATTAAATTTCATTTAGTACTGACTGTTCTTTTATTGAAAAGTTTAGATGGTTCTCTATTTATATAAGACTAGAATCAATTTGTAGATTTCCTTTTTGGTCTAAGACTCTGAATTCAATTGAAAATTTTTCACAAAGTATTTAATTATTCTCTGCAATAAAGAAGCAGATAAATCTCTACTATGGGACTCCTAAACAAATTCAAGGCATTTTATGATTTTATTTCGTTGTATTAACTGTGGATATATTTGGTACCAAGGTGAACAAGAGCCAAAAGCTCCAACACAAGGTTGGCACTGAGATCTGAGATAAGTGATAGCTGAGAAAAAGGGGATAGAATAGCCGAGGAAGCATTATTAGGATTGTGAAAAGATTAAAAAGAGGCATATTAACATTTTTAAGCATTTGAGCAAAAATCTATTGGAATTGGAATTGGGTCACACCACCTTCCTTAGAATATCTTCTCGAATTTCAGCTGGGACAAACAGCAAATGTTCTCAGCAGTATTGAACACCAGGGACCCAAAACGGGATCTCAAATATACCACCCTGCGAAGATCCAGAGCCGCTCTCCAAGTTAACCAAGGAAAGAAAGCCTTGGCCAGGGCTCCTAGGTCTCCTGAGAGCTGGCAACGGCAGTAGGGCCCTAGCTGTGCATGGAGCGTGGCCCACGGTCCTGCCCAGCCAGAGCAAGCCATCGATGGCGTGCAACCCACAATTCTGTGTCACCGTACGTTTGGGGCCCCTCAACCGGATGGTTGCCAAGCCAGTTTCTGAGGACGTAAAATGAGACACACAAGAAGGCAATAGTTGTCCCTGGGGGGCGGGAGGTGGGGGGAGGATCAATCACCAATGTTTTTTCCTGCCCACCTGAATTTGGAAAGGAAGGGACACCGGGAAATTCTACCTTCCTCCCTTGGCCCGGCAGCGCAGATAGGGTCCTGAGCAAGGACAGGTGACTTTGGCAAGAATTCCCACCCTTTGCTGGCTTCTGCAGGTTTGCCCAGGCTGCCGGCGGCAGGCTCCGGAGCGAGTGAGGTGTCCCAGAGGGTCTCATCCTGGTCCTCAGAAACCGTACAGATGGAAAAATAAGTTTCCCTCTATCCTCTGTAGTGAGCGCCTGGCCCAGACCCCTTTCTCGCTAGGGCGCCTCGGAAATGGACGAGGTTATCTAAGACAGTTAACAGTGAGTGCTCTGCTGCAAGTTAAGATTGTCTTGGGTAAGGTTAATCTACTTGCTCAACCTTAAAGCAAAATGTTATTCACCTGAGGCCTCACACTGACCCCTGGTCCAGTTTCTAAGCCAGACCCAGTTTGTCCCTGGTTGGAACCCATCCAATTTCAGCAGTTTCAAACCCAGTCCAGAAAAAGAAATGCTGATATAAAGTCTGAAAGCTTGTAATGCAAAAGGTGAGGAGCTAGGATTCAGGATCCTAGAGGGACTGGCCCACCACCTCCAGAGGCAGCAAGAAAGCAGGGAGCTCAAGGGACAGCGTCAAGCCGGAAGTGGTTAGGAGCGCTCCAACTGGAGCTCAAGGAAAGACTTTACAGAGAAAAGATGGGAGCAAAGGAAGGAAATGATTGATTGACTATAGCTTCAAGCCTAGTTGGTTGGTTGTGATTCATTGTCCTTAGCATTTTGATTTCCTAATCTTGAGGCACTTAAAGGCTGAGATTTGGGTGTGCTTACTGCTGTCATGGTGCTAGAGCCACCTCCGTCTAATGGCCTCCTTGTTTAATTTAACAGGAACTTATATTTAAATCTCTTACCAAATAGTCATTTATTGGGTCAGTTTCCTATGTCGGCTAATTATACTGCGTGAATTTTTCCATGACTGTAGCAGTGACAATGTCCTTTCAAGGTCTGGTAGATTTTTTTTTGCCTTGAATATTAGAATTGATATTAATTTTGGTTTGATAGTTTCCATTCAATGAAACTTAAAAATTTTAGCCCAAACATGAAAAAAAGAAATAAACAAGTTCTTTTATTTTCATTTTTAATCTTGGGTTTATAAATAAATACCAGGCTGGCATTTGTCTTTCTTTAATTAACTTACTCATTCAATTTACTGTTTGCACAATATTACAGGAATAAAAACTTGAAATATGCGCAGTCCTTCCACGGTTTGCTATGGAGATAAAACTCTTAACAACTAAAGCAAGTAGAAAGTGCTGAATATTCTAAGCGCTCATCTCCAAGTAGGTGAAGTCCCTTGGAGGTTCTGAAGCAAGAGAGAACCTTTCTACCAGTGTAGGGGCTGTGGCGGATGGGGTGGGGTTAAGGGTTTTGAGGACAGCTTCGGTGTTGGATTGGCATTTCCGATAGAACTTACAGAGTAGGTAGTATCTTGAAAAGAGGCTTTGATGCGGGGAAAGTATTAGAGGGAGGAAACAGCACAAGGGAAGGCATTTTGGTAACCTGTGGGGCTCACGTGGACACCAAGCAGGAACTTCAACGAATGTAAAAGTGTCACAAAAGGACGTGCTAGAAATTCAGGTTTACACATAGTTTAGGTGGAGATGAGGGAACATTTGGATGCCAGACTCAAGGTTTCTTCTGCGGGTATACATTTTTGAATTTCTGTGTAGGGATAGTGTGTCGGCCCTGAGAATGTACCTTGCAGACCTCCTTTACTAGGGAGCACTCGTCCCAGGTCCTCAGCTCCTGCCATCTAGAATTCATGTGGGTCTTGCCTACCATGGCAGTGACGAAGCAGGGTGGGAATGCTAAGGCATGCTGCTCCGGGAGATACAGACTGTTTTGTCAGTCGACTTTAACTCAAGAACTTCCGGACGGGTTTGCTGAACCTTCCTTTGACATTCGGGGAGTCTAGGATGCTTCCGCCCAAGTGAAGGTGGGTCTGTCAGCTCCCTTGCCCTTACCTGGCTCCATCCATATTTTCCTTCGCACAGGCATTTCCACTAATAAAATCCTTGTACATTTAATTTTGTCTTGACTTTTGTATCTTAGGGGAAAGACCAAGACTAACTTTAGGCATTTAAAGGTAGCAACATGTTTGAAGGTAGATGGCCAAGGAAATGGTCTTGAAGATGTGTTTGTATGGTAAGCACACTGCTTTTATCTAGGTTGCGGGGCTACTTGAGGATACTTGAGTGGAGCTGGTGGAAATTACGGGGGTCTATAGCACCCCCTGGGCTACCTGGCACGTTGGTAGTGGGGAGTGACTTAAAGTTTTTCACTTATTGCAAGAATGATGACAGATTATTTCATAGTTGAGTCGTGAGCTATGACTAAACTCATAGGTAGGACTAGAGAAAAAACAGTATTTCAACTCCAGTTAATGTAAGCTAAAAATACAATTCCTACCTTCAGTTTAGTGCTCCTGACAGAAAGAACTGTTGTCTAAAGTGTTTGACAAAGGCAGCTTAGAAATTCTTTCCTCCATTATTTTTCCCCCTTGGTATCCCTCTACTTTTTATCATTTTTATCAGGAATTATGTCATGATCATACAGTTTCTTACTTTACAATGCTCCTTCTTCATACAATTTGTGAAAGAACTCATACGACAGCCAGAAGTTACTTTGGCTCAAATCAATATTAATAAAGACATATGTTAAAGCATGTGCCTTGTTCGTCTGTTCCTCAGCTTTGTGTTATTCTTCGTCGTGCCTTGAAATAATTCTATGTTTAGGACCTTGCTGTTGGTTGCCTTGGATATCATGGGACTGTCACAACTTTAGGCTGTGACTTTGCTGCAGGTGCTAACAGGAGGAGACAATAGGCTGCCAGGCAGAGGCAGAGAAAGGGAAAACTGGATTCTCACACATGCGGCGGCCTTGGCAAGTCACACACATTGCATGGGTCTGTGAAAATAACTTCTACAGGGAATATGTCATAAATAAGCAAAGACTGTTTGGAAAGTGAACGAGAGTGAAGGAATGAGGGAGGAAGCGCGGAGGAGCCTGGGTGCAGACTGAGGGCACTTGAATGGCATTGCACTGGCAGCAGTAAATCGATGGTCAGATACAACAGAGGGGCGAGGACAAAAGGATGCTGCAGTCCAGGAGAGTAAGCCAAGACTTTGAACAGGGTAAGTAGAGGAGAAGAAACTGGCCAGTGGTTTTGATGTTTGTGCACAATTGGACAATAGGAGCTTTTGGTGTTCTCTGGGGAAAGCATGTGCTTCCTCCTGAGTGACTGAGGGATTATTTAGCCAATGCAAAAGTAGTCAGGCTGCTTGTCTTTACATGCAAAATTCTCCTGCCATTCTCTTGTTGCCTTGGGAATGTTCTAGAGAATTGCTGCCTTCTTTATGCATAAAGATTTCCACTCATCTGCTAATCCCCTAAGAACAAAGATACATTCCAAAATCGAAAGGAGTTTAATGGACACTTTGCATTGACCTTACTGCCCTTTGATTTTGTTGGCATTCTTGACTTCTGTTTCTAGTAAAATGTGAGTGCTTCCTTTTATAGTAAAATAAGTTTTTTTCTAGTAAATTTTTGGTCTTGTGCAAAAAAAATGTGAAAGGAGCCTTATAATTTGTTACCAGTTTCATAAAGCTAATCATAAATTGAGGGCAGTAGAGGTAGACAAATCAGAAGACATCCATTTGTGACATTCCCAGGAGAATCATTGTTGTGAGGAATACAATTTTTAAAGAATTGTACTGCTCTTTAAAAATATATAACACATTTGCTCAAATAAGATAGTCAAAACCAGATATCATTTATCTTACAGGTGGATGGAAAACAAGCCAAGAGAAAAAAATAAGTGACTTAATGACCTAACTCTACCCAGAGGTTGAAAAATCAAACACAAGATTCTACCCCCTGCCTTTCCATTTCATCTTCACCTTTGAAAAATACAGGTGAGTGTTTATAACCATTACTAGCTCCTCATAACTAGGGTTAACCAAGACAGCAGCGCTGATCTGATTCAAAGGTTGTTTTCATTTACTTGCTATAATAATTGAATGGTATTATTTTCTTATTTAGGAATGTGACAATGTGTGACTTGATTGTTTTCAAAACATATCTATGTGAGTGTGCACATCATATGAAGGTGTGGTAGTCAGAACGAAATCTCCACAGGAAAGACAGTTCTGGCCATAGCAAGAATGATAGCCACAACTTACGGCGAGCTCATTCTATGCCTAGCATTGTGCTAACGTGCATTCCATAGATTTTCTAATTAATCCTTATAATATTATTAGATAAATATTTTCAGCATTTTATGAATATGAAAGCTGAGGCATAGAGAGGCTAAGATATTGACCAAGGTCCATATATCTAACACGACTAGTCCAGGGTTTTTTTTTCTCTCTCTCTAAAGATAATTCTCTTAACCAGGGCAGATTATGTAACTGGAAAACTGAGCAGTGATTGGGACATGCCAGATCCTTTTACAGATTTAATTTTTCTAAAAATATCTTAAGATTGTAGAATAAGTTGAATCAAAACGAACCGATTCATGCAAGGCTTTGGCATGAGAATAATTACTGTGTGGCCTGGTCTTATGATGTCGTATGTCCGTCCATCACTTGCTTTGGGGAGAAGGACTTCACAAAGAAGGTAGTTTCCAGGCTACTAGTTCAGGTAATAAAGGACAGTGAACACTGATTTTTAAGCAAAAGCAAGAGAAACAAGGTGAAAGAGCGCAGTTCTCAGTTCTGGGGTCCTGATGGCTACTGACGGTCCAAGGTAGGCAAATTCTGTGCCTTACAGTGGTGGTCCCCAAGCTTGTTTGTTCACATATTACCGCAGCAAAGAATGGTAAGACTGCCCATATGTGTGTGTGTCTGTGTATGTATCTATGTTTTCAGATTATATGAATTAATTATATGAATAATATGAATTAATATTTTAAGAGCTCTTAAAAGAGATTTTTAAATATGCATGAAGTTCGGTAAAATTTTGTAAAGTAATGGACTAAGTGTTGTCTCCTGGTGTGTAATGTTACTGAAAACTATGGTAGTGGTTTGTTTCCATGGTCTAGGCTTTAGTTTTAAAATATTTTACAAGTTGTGATGACTTCATGCTACCATTAGCCAATTTCTAAGGGGGAAAGTACACTTTAGCGGTGAGACTGATGATTAACAACAGTGGATGTGAATCTATATTTAGATAGTCTTCTTAATTTCTATTTCATGTGGCTGATTTCTCCTCAGAAGTGATTCTGTTAGTGTTTTTCAAACTTCACATCACAACCTATTGGTGGATTATAATATTAATAATACCTAATATAACTTTTTAATAAAATAGAAGAAGACATGTTAGAGTATATTACTGATAAGTATTGTTTTGAGAAACTCTTATTTCAGTTATATGCCTATATCATTACATCTGGATAAACAGCAGTGGGCAAAAGTAGGTTTACAGTTGTGAGTATGCGAAATGCAGTTTATTCTTGTATTATTATTTATTGATTATTGTATTTATTTGTAGTACAACTATAAACCTACTTTTCTTGCCCTGCATTTACATGTCTATATATACACATCTAAATGCTGAATGACCGTGTGAAATGTGGCAGTAAGACACTTGAAAGTATTGACTTATCAGAGGTGTCCAACCTGCATGCAGCCCAGGATGGCTATGAATGTGGCCCAACACAATATTGTAAATTTGCTTAAAACATGAAGAGATGTTTTTGTGATTACGTGTTGCAGTGTGTTTAATGTGTGGCCCAAAACAACGCTTCTTCTGACTGTGTGGCCCAGAGACGCCACAAGGTTGGACACCCATGATGGATCATTGTTTTTACCCTGGACTTGTTGCTGTTTAAGAGGTCAAACTATGAGAAGGACAAACAGAAACTCTACTCTTGTCTTGCTTCTCTCCTGGTTTTGCATTATTTGAATTACTTTCAGTTCTTGGGGTTTTTTTGCACAGAGCTTTTAAAGTCATTCATGTATTGTGTGAAGATTCATTTAGTTAGAGCTTGAGACTATAAACTGTAAATTCACTTAACAAGGTGCATATCAGCTGCAGCAGAACGGAAGTATTGCAGGTGCTTCACAGACCCTTTGAGAACTCTTTTCCCTCAAGAAATTTCCAGTAACATACCTGATTCAGGCCCTTCAGACATCCTGACTGAGAGAAAGCTCCAGTGGCAATCTTTATCCATATTTTTAAAAAGGTTTTCTTTATTTATTTTTAGAGAGAGGGGAAGGGAGGGAGAAAGGGAGAGAAACACCAATGTAAGAGAGACGCATCGATCAGCTGCCTCCCATAGACGCCCCAGCCTGGGCCCGGACCCGAAACCCAGGCATGCGCCCCGACCCAGAATCAAACCAGCGACCTTTTGCTTTGTGGAGCAACGTCCAATCCCCTGAGCTGGTGTGGTCAGGGCCCCAGCGGCAATCTCTATATGACCTATTAGCAAAGCTTAATTTCCTTCCTATCACTTTAAACAAAAATCACTTTTAAATAAAAGTGCTCATATTTTTATCCTGTCCCCCAGTGGATCACCTTAGGTCATGCCCCGTGGAGCATATAACCTGCTTTGTAGACACTGACTCACAAGCGCCGCGGCCAGGGATTGCAGCCGCCCCTGCCTTCTGCTTTGACCTCATCTCACACCATTCTACCTGCTCTAGTCTAACTGTTCTGAACACGCCGAATAAGTTCCTGCCTCTCAGGACATGAACTGGTGGTTCTTATTACGATGATCCCTCTGAGGATGGCTCTTTGTCATCATGTAGGAGTTGGCTCAAAAGACACCCTCTTAAAGAAGACTTGCCCCTCACTGTGTTTTATACAGCCCCCTTCTCTCTCTCCACAGTCCTCAGTCACTCTCTCTTTCCTTAGTCCCTTTTATTTATTTATTTTCTCAAAACGTATTAATTCCTATCTGTTTAATGTGCCCCCTACCACTTTAAGCCCCTCTAGAATGGGATCTTGTCTCTACAGCTCACCCCTGTATCACTAGAATGCTGTTAGAACTGCATTCTATTTATTTATTTCCACAAATAAAAGTAAATATTTGTGGAAAGATTCAAAGGACGACTGAACATTTCTCCTGATCCTCTGCTTCATTTGAGCCAGTTCATTTGGATCCAGTCTTCTCATTTGTCTCCGAAACCAGTTCCTCCCCAAGATAGCGTTTGGCAAAGGCACTGTATTAGAAAGAATGGGGCACTTGTAGGGTGAGCCAAATACTGTGAGAACTCCTTGGAAGAAATGCTCATGACCCAGGGGTTGGATAGGGATTATGGTCCTGGAAATCCTGATGGCTCGTTTCTGATAAAATTTGCAGACCACCTATTCATTTGAGAATAGAGACCTACAGCTGTATTACGCTATTGGTTCTAAAGGAGATCAAGTTTTTGCTTCCATAGACAATTCTCATGATCGGAAATTTGATCTCCAGCCCTGGCTGGTGTGGTTCAGTGGATTGAGTGCTGGCCCACAAACTGAAAGGTTGCCGGTTCAATTCCCAGTCAGGGCATATGCCTGGGTTGTGGGCCAGGTCCCCAGTTGCGGGTATGTGAGAGGCAACCATGCATCGATGTTTCTCTCCCTCTCTTTCTCTCTCCCTACCCCTCTCTCTAAAAATAAATACATAAAATCTTTAAAAAAATTGACCTCCTATTGGGGATGTTTTCTTGAGATACAATTAGGGGAGACTGCTAACTTTTTTTCCCCTGTAGATAAAATATTACTGTCTGAACTTGGAGTGAGCCAACTGTGCCGGAATGCCCTACCATCCTGCCTCCTGTCTGGCACTCAGTGAACTCTTAACAGGTATTAGTTACGTGAATAATAAACATAGCCAGCCATGGAAGCTGGGTCTAGCCTGTCCCTGGCATTGTTTAGCTGTGCAATCTAGATCCACATGTGACAAACTATGGCCCATAGGTGAATCCATGCCCCCGCCAGTTTTTGTCAATAAAGTTTTATTGGAACACAGGCACACTCATTTGTTGAAGTCTTGCCTTTCACACTACAATGGCAGAGCTGAGTAGGTGTCTATTTGGCCCTTTATAGGAAAAGTTTGTTGACCCCCTGGGCTGGAGAACATCACTTAATGTTTCCAGGCATTGATTTCATCACTCATAAAATGAGTTGAATGAACCCAGTGATGTCCAAGACCCTTTCAGAGCTCCCATCTGGATTTTCTGGAATTGAAGACACTACGTCCATAGAGAAAGTCAAAGTGATACAGACTTGAGGTTATACTCCTTGTCTTCTCGGAAAATGTATGATTTTGAGAAGTTATGTTTTCCTTAAATGGATCTGAAGGTTTTGCCACATATATCTGGAAGACATATGGAGCATTCCAGGTTGAGTTCATTTCTGTGGTTTGGTATTTAAGTGCTTAGAGCAATAGACTCATTATGCTGTTTAGTACTTTCCCACTGCTTTCCCCAAGGACTTGACTAAAATAAACGTAAAGAGCTTGTAAAGTAACTCTGATAAGTGGGTTCACTTACAATCTATAATGCTTTATGTGTGGTATATTGAGTTAAGAAGTGAATAACAGTGTTAAATATAACATTAAAATCCCAGTTGAATTTCTTTGACTTGCTGTGAATTCACTTACGGGCTGGATAAGAAAATTCTAAGTTGCTACATTTTTCAAGAGAAAAAAATTCTGGTTTAGGAAGAAATTTTTGTCTTTACTGAGTTAGAATCAGTTACTTATCTTGTTTGGTTTTCTTGTTTGGGTTAACATTATAAATGCTTAAGTAAATAAAAGTTTCATGGACAGCTTTAAAAGATCATTAGATTTGTACACATTTTGTTCAAGTTATGGAAGTTGCATTGCCTGTTTCTCCCCAGAGTTGCCATCCTTTTCCTTAGCGACTCCCATGACTATTGTCTGCATCCTATGTCACAGATCACAGAGTGGGAACATTACAATCAAATCATGCAGTCAGGAGTCTCTAACAAACTGAGCAAAAAGAAGAAGAATACATTAAATTTTTCTGTTCACAGAAGCAAAACGTGGCACTTCGGGGACTGTGTCCCTCACTCATTAGGAGCATCTACCCTGTGGCAGTTTGTGCTGGGAGGTGAAATCTCTCAGTTATGTGTTATCTTTTATAAATTACAAATATGTATAAATTTAGAGATTTCACACCATGATTCCACTTGATGTTCACCCCAAATTTGGAAGGAAGGGAAGCAGAGCAAGGATTCCGTCTGCCTCTAAGGGTTGTGGGGGACCACTCTGGAGAAATAAGGAAGTGGGAGAGGGGAGCCCAGCCTGGCGCTGCCCGCAGAGGCTCCGTCTTCCCGTGGGTGAGTTTTTTTCAATGGAATGTCAGCGCCCACTGGAGAAGGCCAGGCCCCTTGTTGACCTGAGGATGGGGAGCAGAAAAAGGGCAGTGACGTGGTGCCGGGACAGGGCAACCTCTGCATACAAGAGACCTGGTCCCTACTTCACATCGTACTCTGCCTCCCAGACCGAAGCAGGAGGCTGGGTTTTCAGCTCATGGTGATAGAGGCCCTTCTGAGTCAACCTCAGCCCGGATGACCCCGACATCAGCCCAACACCCCACTCACAGCCAAACTCAAATTGCTGCTTCTCCCTTGGATGTGGAGTAGTAGGCCCGGGGTCTCTGGCATGTGAAAAGCCTTTGCAAACCACCCATCACTGTTTGATGGCGACCTGACAACAGTGGAAACAGAATCTTGGACCTACCAATAGGTAACTCTTTGCCTTTGGAAAAGAAACTCTGAGTCATAATGTCCTATCTGTGAAATAAGGGAGTTGGACTAGATTATCTTCGAAGTTTTTCCCGATTCTTACTTGCCATGATTTTGGGGCTTACACTTGACTCCTAAATAAACTCCAATCCAGAGATGTCCCTGTGGCAGGTGCTGTCACAGCAGTGCCTGTTCATGTCCCCTTGACACCGAGCATTTCCGCTGGCTTTGCTGGAAGCACCTCTCCCTGCCAGAGGTCTTCATCTGGCTGCTCAGCTATGCTTGGCTGGAGATGCAGGGCAGTCAGAATCCCGAGGAGCCATCCCCAACTACTGCCAAATGAGAGTCGGAGAAAGCGCACAGTGAGGAATGTATTTTATTTGCCCTGACTAGGGTTACCGGATTCGGCAAATGAAAATACAGGACTCCTAGTCATACCTGGGTTTCAGATAATATCACATGATTGTTTACTATCGGTATGTCTGATCCCAAATATTATGCGGAATATACTTATACTAAAAATCACATTGTTTATTTGAAATCCCACTATCACGGGAGTCCTGGATTTTATCTGTCGTTCCCAATCCCAGTGCAATTTGGGAGCATAGGGCGTTGCAGCCAGACCAATTCGGAGCTGAGGGATGGGGGCAACTGGGAGCGGCGCAGGAGTGCGCCTGGTGCAGGCAGCGAGGCAAATCTAAGGACCAATGCCCAGGGATAAGGACGTGTTGAGAACCAAGTAGGAGACGGGTATGAGGGGGGTGGGTAAGGAACTGTCAATGCAAAGGCTCAGGCAGGGAGGCAAAAACCAGGTATGGCAAAACCACAACTGGAGGTCTCAGACATCGTGGGCAGGGAGACGCTGAAGTCACTGAACTTGGCCGGACATCGTTCACTTGTCCAGCCCTATAGCCTAGCACAGCGCTGGCTCCTTCCTGGTGCTCAGTGAACAGCGAGTGGATAACAGGGAAGGAAGATTGTTGGAAATACGAAACTCTGGCATTGTGAGTTTTATGGAAAATGGCGCCCACTGCAAAGTGCACAGGGCTGTTTTGAGCAATGATGTGCCTGATTATAGGTGCATAGAAAATAGGAACTGCTTCGTGAATTCTAATAATGAGCTTTTCTAATCCTTTCCTCATTTATTGCAGGTACAATCCAACTGAAATCTTTCATGCCTAGACAGGTTTTGGAATGCCACTTGTGTGTTCAAAGCTAATTTTCTTAATAGCCGACCTATCTGAACCTTGAACAATATTACTGGAGCATTTAGATGGAGTGAAAGGGTTTGGAGGAAATTTCCCCGTTCAGTTTCAAAAGGCTAATCAATTTATGTTTTCAATGGCATTTCCTTTTCTTTCTGCAAGAAGGATAAAATTTCATTCTGTGCTTATTATTTCTAACCGTGATTTCAAAGATGAAAAGATCTGTTTTATCCTTAGCAAGCTGTGTGATATTTCCTCCCTCATTGATGGAGAAAATAAAGGGAAATAGAAAAATAAACAATAGCATGTAGATAACAAGAGAGTAGCACCAACATTTCCTCGGTTTTCCTTAAAGTCAGCTTTCATTTTTACTAGAGAAAACCATTTTTATAGAACACTAAGCAGGTTGCTCTCCAAAGAGTGGTTCCCACTTAAAATCATCTCATCCGTGGATGGTGCATTTCTTTTCAGAGCTAATATGTTCATTCTTTGTTAACAGTGTGTCAGCCACAATCGAAGGGCAGAAACCTGTATATGGAGAAGTACTAAAATTGTACCTAGGAAGTCAAAATAATATGTTTTAATATAAGATTAAAATCATCCTTGTTCTTAGCAGTCTATCCAAAATAAAACTTTCCCCTGATGCTGTAGAACCAATGCTATTTCTTTGGGGCTTATTGTCATATCATACCAACTCTGCGTGGTTCTGTCACAGAAATTTGTAAAAGAAATAAAAAGAGGTCTTCTGTTTCTGAGAATGGCAAGGTCATTGATTCAGATGAATTCTCTGGATGAAACATGTTTTAGAAAGCTTAAAATTACTGAAAAGCTAACAAAAGTACAAAAGGGAAGGAAAACATAAAATAACAAGTATTGGCTACGATGTGGAGAGCTGAAGCCCTCGTGTGTTGCTGGTGGGGATGGAAAATGGCACAGCGGCTGTGGCAGCCAGCCTGGCGGCTCCTCACACAGCTCAGCATGGAGTCGCCAGGGGACCCAGCAATGCCACTCGTAGGTGTGTCCTCAAAAGAACTGAAAGAGGAACTCAAACAGATATTTGTACACCGCAACTTGTGGCAGCATTAGTCACAATACCCAAAAGATGGAAACAACCCATCTTCCCAAGTGTCCATGGGAAGATGAATGGATGCACGAAATGTGTTCTCTCCATACATGGGATATTATTATTCATCTATAGCAAGATATATATTTTTATTCATCTATAACATCCATGTTACAACACGAATAAACTTGGAAAACATTATGTTCAATGAAATAAGCCAAACACCAAAGAGTAAATACTGCCTGATTTCACTTCCATGAGGAATCTAGAAATGGCAAATTCGTAGAGATGGAAAGTAGAATAGAGGTTACCAGGGGCTGGTGGAAGGGGTGATAAGAAGTTAGTGGTTAATGCAAAGTTTTCCTTTGGGAAGATAAAAAATTTTGGAGATAGAGAGTGGAAATTGTAGCACAGAATTGTGAATGTACTTGAAAGTCGCCAAATTTTATGCTTAAAATGGTTAAAATGGTAAATTCTGTAATGTGTATTTTTACCACAATTAAGGAAAAGAAAAAATGTGAAGGAAAAAATGAGAAACAGGACAGGTAAATGTGCACAGAAGCTGCTTTTGACCTGAGGGCACTTGTTTCTCAGAAAATCAGGGCCTCTCCTTCATAGTCTCCTGCAGGAAGATGCCGAAATCAAAACAAAAAATCTTTTTGTTGGCTTTTAAATATTCACCTTCATTACCGTATTTTGCCATGTATAATGTGCTCCTGTGTATAATGATGCATGCCCAAAGTTTTGGCCCAAACTTTCAGGAGAAAATCTTTTCTTTTAATTTTTCAATTCAATTTCTCATTCGTTTATGTTTAGATACTTGTTTTTTGTATTAAAAGGGAATTTTAGCAGTTAGTTTTGAATATATTATGGTACAAGAAATTTTATGTAGCAAATAATTGCAAAACACAAGAACTGATACAAGGCATTTCAGGTACTACCCATGTATAATGCGCATCCTAATTTTTCCCTCAAAATTTTGGGCAAAAAAGGTGCGCATTATACATGGCATGATACGGTACTTTTATCCCGAATGTGCCCAGGGAGGTTTTCTGAATCTGAGACAGATACCTTTAGCGTTGTTTACATAATAATCACTGCTTCAGGCCCCTCACCCCAGACCCTACCCCTGGGGCATCACGGTGAAGGTCAAATGGAAACATCTCTTCTGTGATGGGCTAGGTAATCCCAGCTGAGAAATAGAGGAAAAGGAAGTTTCTCTGCTTGTGTACAGGAGAAAGGGGCACTGCCTCCCCTTCTTCCCTCAAAAAGAGGGAATAAAACTTTCGGACCCTTGAGATGTAATGAAATCTTTTCAAGGTCTTGAGCTTAATTTTCCCTAGAAATGTAAACACCTTCAGAGTTAGGGAAATCTCTCTGGAGTCCTCAGTATCTGTATGGTTCTAAATGACCTTTCCAAGTCTTGCCCTTAGCTCAGGATCGCAAGTTTTCAACAAAACTTGTTCAGAAATACCCAGCTCCACAGAAACACAAAAATATTTTCCCTATATCCCACACCGTTGAAGACTACAACTTTAAAAATGATGATAAGGTTCAGTTTATGAACTCTTTGTACCACTTAAGAATGCTTTCCCCATCAGATCAGAAACAAGACAAGTGTGGACATAAGAAGCATCCCTTAGAGGATTCTGATGAGTTCATTGGAGCTGAACTGATGGCAATGGCCGGGAAGCAAAATGTCAACAGATTGAGAAAATGGCAGTTTTGCAATTTATTTTATGTTACAATCAAAGTTGGAGGCATAAGGAGGGTTACATGAAATCCACTGGTGGTAGATCAGGGAGGCAGGAGAAAGTAAAGTGAGGAAATCTCTGGAATTGGATAAAAGGTAAGCCGGAGAGACAAATAATACTTCTTTTACCTTGGTGGGTACAGGATAGTAAACAGTTAACACTTGCAGCACATAGAGACGGTGAGTGGGAACAAGATAACCATGAGGGGTTCTGTGGGCTCCTGCCCTGCGGGGAGATCGTTCCCTGAGGCGTCTGAAAAAAGGAGATTACTCTGACATTCCAAAAGCTTGTTATTGTAGATGCAAAAAGACAATACACAGGTTCAGTTACGGTAAAGGCTGACCTTTGTCAAAGAAGATACCAACCTTGGACATGACTACCCGCCATGGCTCACTTTTAGTGAAGAAGTTTTAATTTCAGACCATCCTACGTGGTTATTTTGATCTCTGAGTTTGTAAGGCCACCATATAGGCGTCCCCTGAGCTTGTGTGGTTTAGTAGTTGGCCCCTTTTTCTCCCATACGAGGATTTCCATTCTGTTCAGCATGGGCCTAGAGGTCCTAGCCAGTACATTCAGGTGGGGTGCGGAGAGGGATGGGAAAGGGAAGAAGGAAAACTGAGTCCATTTGCAGATTACATGATCATCTGCATAGAAAATCCTAAGGGATCTATGGAAAGCCTCCTAGAATAATGGGTGAGTTAGCAAAATTGAATACAATTGTCTGCAACATAAGACAGAGTGTGATAGCTGCTTCCACACAGGTATCAGGTCCTTTAGAAGGGCTGGGTGGGAAGTTATTGTCTTGGAGAAAGTGGAAGGCATCCCAGGAGGTCAGCTGTGAGTCAGGTGTTGGAGGAAGGACTGATTTTGACCAGGAAGAAGGGAATTGGGGTTCTAGTGGGAGGGAAGAGAACAAAACGAATGTCTGAGATGGAAAATCACGGGGAGCCGATTGCATTCTTTAATAAAGTGGACGCTGAAAGTGTGAAAAAGAGCAGAGGGAGGGAGGGCTGGAAAGGGAGCGTGGAAAGAGATGGCAGAGGCCTTGAATGTCAGACCTAGAGTTAAAGACTCTATCTGAACAACTAAATCATTTTCAGCACCTTCCTTAGAGGGGTAAGAAATTATTTTCTCAGCTATAAAAGAGTAATCTTATTTTCCTATTGGCCAATCACAAAAGATGGTTATGTTCACAAGTAATTTTAAAGTCACTCAGTTAGAGAGTGTCTTCAGTTTTTTAAACTAGGCAAAATAATCCACCTTTACATAAAAACATGAAAAGAAATCTCAAATTTGTTACTCTTGGATGTTTATCATCTCTATATGAGGGAGAATAAGCTCTTTGAGATCATATAAGCAACATATGATCTAAGTCTTTCCCATTTACCATCGTACAGTGCACTCAGTAGGTATTTAATAAATCTTTGGTATCCAGCTATGATGTCCAAGTGTAGTAGTCTGTTTGGGAGCTTTTAACATTATTAAGAAATGAGTGTTCCATGGTTAAAAAACAGAAAAGAAAAAAAAGTCCATAGCACACAGTCAAGGAATAAATATGGGAAATAGGCTAGAAATAGATTTCATTTCTTCTTTTAAAAATTTATTTATTTATTTATTTTTTGAGGGAGGGGAAGGAGGGGAGAAAAACATCCATCAGTTGCCTCTTACACACCCCCAAATGGGGGCCTGGCCCACAACCCAGGCATGTGCTCTGACTGGGACCGAACCTGCAACCTTTCGCTTTGTGGGATGATGCTCTACTACCTGAGCCACACTTCCCAGGGCAAGGTTTTACTTCTTGAAGCTCCTGCGTCTAGTACCCTGACATTCCCCAAGGCAGACAGTTTCCTCCCCCTCCAATTTAAGCCATAGAGAGGGACACAGTTTACCCATCTCAGAACACCATCCTGCTTTACAAGAAACTCATTTGTCCTTCTTATCCCCAAGGAAACTGTGGAAAGCATCGCTCTTTCCCTGCCCTCCCTTTTCCATAGGAACCTTGAAGCGCAAACCTCAGCCCTTCTGAGACTGACCCCTGCACACCAATTTCCAAAAGAAGCCCTGCAGCGGACAGCCAGCCCTGCTGACAAACAGGACCAGAGGAGGAACTCGCCTTCCTTTGGACCACACCCGCCCCTGCTCAGAAAGGAAATTCTGAGGCTCTAAAGGCTGTTCTTCTCACAAGACACCTCCCTTGCTGTGGGGCTTCTCCCTTGGACTGCCATTCTTAACGACATGTCCACCATTGCCTGAGGATTCGCCGAACTGCATTTAGTTCTACTGGCATCTAGTACCAGGGATGCTGCCAAATGTCCCCCAATGCACAGGGCAGCCCTCTACAAAGTACCCAGCCCAAAAGCTCAATAACACTGAGCATGAGAACTCGTGATCCAAAGAGAAAGAGACGTTCCATACCACCCAACACAGGGGGACGCCTGTGTCCCCCGTCTATGGCATGGGAAGCTCGTGCTTCCTGGACCAGCATTTTCCCACTGAGTTCAAAGTGCTGGGTAACCTGTAGCACCAAAGTTGGCAACTTTCAAATAGCTTTAAGGTAGACAAGTTAAATCTCCAACTTGGATGAAAATCAAGAAAGCCACGAGAGCAGTTAACCAGCACTTTGAAATCAAGGAGAGCTGCGAGAATTGCGTGCAGGCAGCTCCATTCCAGCTTGTGGTGCCAAATGTCCCGTAGTGAGTTCTTAGATGAGGAGGAGCAAAGACTCATTTTCTTTGGAGGAAAATGCTGGAATTGCAATTATGGCCTCTTCAGCCCCTCAGAAGGTGCCACTTGATGCCCAGCGTAAGGTCACTTCAATGCTAACTGCACTGGGTTGTCCTGATTCATAGGGGTCAGTGGTAGAATATCAGAAATCTTGTTTCTCGGCTCATCAATTTATGGGCTCCATGCCAAACCTGATTGCTTTTTTGCTTTTTCTCTTAAATGAGTATCCTGCGCCTCTTTGCTCATGGCCAGGGGGAAAAAAATGCCCCTGTTAATAATTTACAAAAGACACCGCTACTCGTCTTTTGCATCTTCAAATCTCTCACAGCACGTGACTGTCTAAGCATATCTGGTTTCCAAGTAGCTGAGTGATGAAATATGCTTGGCCTCCCGGCATCGATTCCTCCTCTCCTTCCCCTCTTGCTCTTGTCTAGCAGCTATTTGTTAGGATACAGTCATTCTTATAAAAGAATAAAGACGAGCATTCTTCCTTTCCAACCTTAGGCTGTTTGGCTTCCTACCATGGATGAGGATCTTGAAGGAGAAGCTTGGCAGGCCTTCTCCGTTCCCTGGGGCTTCGGCAAGGCGGTGGAGGATGAAGGACATGCGTGCCAGTGAGTAATAGTCCCCAAGTTACAGCAGCGGGGGTCTTGCCCTGTTTTCGGAGATTAGCTCATGTTTTGCGGTGGAACGATTTTATCTGGAAAAGGGTAGAAAGCCACGTCTCCGAATTGCACAAATAATGCCTTTGCTAGAGAAGCGATGAGATCCTTCTAAGGTGAGGTGCGTTCGGGTAATTCTGATTTTTAAAAAGGGTATTGAAGGTGAGGCAGGAATATCCTGTAAAAGAAAGTTACAACCACCAGATACTGCTTGGGTGGTTAATTTCCTCAATACTAATGTCCAGAGGTACTTTCGGGAAAAGAGAAACTGATTTTAGATGCTAGTCTCTGTATGTGGTATTATAATGGGCTATCCTTTACAGTAAACTTTTGACTACACTTTTTGCCTGGAAAATTGATTTGTGCTGTGTTTATTTTCTTTTAAAAAGGTTTTCTTTTCAGTGACAAATACATCTGTAAGTATGAAAAGTTTGGATTTTTAAACAGAAAATGTTATGTTGGTTGTGCAAATTGGTTTGTATTTAATGCTTCTTTATGTTCAATGGTCTCGATGAATAACTTTTTCTCCTTTGGTTAAAAAAAAAAACAAAACCCGCAAACGTATAGAAAGTTCAGTTCATTACTGAGCGGCTTGTGGTTTATATAAATATATAATTCTTTCTTGGGGTTTTCTAGCTTTCAAGAATGAGAAATTTGTCAGGAATGCATACATTTTGGAAGGCTGATTGGAAAGTTTCCAGTCGCTCTGCTGTTTAATGCTTCCTCATTAATCATTGGTGCCGTGTGTTCTAAGCCACTTAAGAATTTGTGTAAATGATATTCTTTCAGTAAGCTCTATGATTATTGAGTGTTTAAGCGTTGCAACAAGAACATTACGTGGAGGCCCATGTATAGAGCAACTGCCACAAGTTAAGAGAAGCTCTCCAAATAGATAAAATTCATTACCTTGACTTTTACTGCTTGGGACTTTGAGCCAAATATTCTTGAGAGTTGTAATAATTTTCCGTGACTACAATCACTTGGTGGCACTATTTGTTTTAAAACAGTGTTGAGAGTTTCCGTGAGTGCAGATGAAACCTCTTCCTATTAGACTGTTCATTGCAAGGGAAATTCAGAAATTGATGTTGTCATTGGGTGGGACTAGAACACACAAATGTCTGACACTTTGGAACTTGCAACTATGATCCCCGAAACGACTGCCTGTGACATGATATTGTTTATTTTTCGTGCACAGATTCTACCCCACCCCCCCGCCCCCTGCCCCCGGTTTTGTGCTTGAAGGATGAAATGATTGAATATTTGGGCTTAGGAATGTGACCACTGAAGACACAGGAACTAGGATTTGTGTCTTTTGCTTGCCTGGTTAATAACGTGAAAAGGAAGAAATTCAGCTCCAACCTTACTGAAGCATATTGTTGATGGTTTGGGAGATGGTAGGTAATAGAAGAGACAAGAAGTACTTTAAATCAAAATACTAAAGCCAAGCCACTGAATTTCAGTTTGATAGTTTGTTGGCCATAGTTCCAGTGAAAAATCTAGTGTGTCTTGTTCGATTAGAATGAGTGCTTGATAGGTCTCTAAGGGCTGAAGTTCTATGTTATCCCCAGATGTGCTTTAGTCATTAGATGATTCAGGTAGTATATTATTAATCTTATTTCTTTAATATATAAAATACCATTTTATTTTTATGACTCAACATAAAAAGCAACCATTATTGTAACTTCAGCCTATGTCTCCAGTGGAGAGTGCTCTCAAGTATAGGACTACATTAACTTGCCTCAAGATTTAATGGATGGGGATAATTTTCATAGAGCAACAAGTGATATTGGTCCAGTTTTTTCAACTGAGTCCCACTCATGCTGCTGGCTTCACAGGATTAAGATCTAATGTCCTCAAGTCTGTCTTCCCCAGGCTGCCCAGACTCGGGGGCCCACACCCCTCATTCTTGTGCCTTATTGCTGACGTGAAGGAACTGTCATTCGGCTGATATAAAGAGGGGAATGGTGCACTTTCCTCAAGTTTTATAACCCTTGAAAATTAAAGAGACTTGAGATTGTTGTAGCTGTTGATTAAAGAGCAACTGACTGGTTCTTTGACCCAGTAGAGCAGCCACACAGGATGGTTAGAACCATGGTTTCTGAACCAGCCTGACCTGGGTGTTCTCTATGGTGCCTTCGCTTATTGGCTGTATGACTTTGGGCAAGTTAGTCAGCTTCATTAGCTCTCAGTCTTCATGTCTGTAAAATGAGGATAATACCTACCTTTGGGGGTTGAAGGGGGACATTGCTATAGGAACAGCTCCTAGCACAGTGCCTGGCCCATCTAATTTTCTAATTACAGATGGTGATTCTTATTGTTAGTTACCAGTAACAGCGGTAGTAGACCCTTTTGAAGCAATCTTGCTTGCCAGTCTTCAAGTTCAGTTTAAGTTCAAGGTGAAGTTATAGGTTATATTGCTATACCAATCTTCTAGTAGAAAGAATGAGTGCTTCATTTAGAACTTGGGAGAAGGTGTGATTACAGGAAGGTAGGAGGGTGGTTGATAATTTCATGCAATTTCTTTTGGTTTTAAACACAAAGCTTGGTCAAAAATATAATTGAAACATTAGTGAATTTGAAAACAGGAGTAAAAATATGGAATGAGTTTATTTCAGTTCAATAAATACTTATTGAGAATCTACCAAGGTGCTAAGTGCTGGGATACAAAGATAAAAGTCAAGGTGACTATGAGATACCACACCACGCCTACTAGGATGGCCAAAATGAAAGATGCTGGCAATGGGAATGCTGGCAACACCAAGTGCTAGCAACTATGTGGAACAATTGGAACCCTCATAACGTTGCCAGTGCTATGTACCAGCTAAGTGCTATAGCCCCTTGGGAGACCATTTGGTAGTTTCTCATAAAGCTGAATATGTATTTGCCACAAAACCCATGTATGATCCTGCTGCTGGGTATTTACCCTAGAGAAGTGAAAATTCAGGTTCACAGGAAAACTTTTCACAAGTGTTTATAGCAGCTGTATTCAAAATCGCCCCAAACTGGAAACAGCACAAATAATCCTTCAATGGATGAATAGATAAACAGTGTTAAATCTTCACAATGAAACACTACCCAACAATAAAATGGGACAAACTATTGCTATCCGTAACACTTTGGATAAATGTCAAGGGCACTATGCTGAGTGAAAGAAGCACGTTTCAAAAGGTTGCATATTATATGATTCCATTTTTATGATGTTCTCAAAAGGTATACTGACAGAAGAGATCAATGGGGGCTCGTTATGGGATGGAACTGTTCTGTGTCCTCATTGTGGACATGGTTATAAGAATCTATACACGTGATGACATTTATAAAACTGTACATCAAAAAGTCAATTTTACTGTGAGAATTTAAAATGTGAAAAATGAGAATGTAAGGTTCCTGCCCTTGAGGAGTTCACAGGTGCAATGAGGGACAAACCCAAATCATTATAATGCAGTGGCGTGGGTGTAGCGATTGTGACATGCAGAGAGTGGAGCTACCAACCAGTGTGACATGCCAGACTGGTACGCCCTGACTGGGTTACGAGAGTACTCAGATGTCGCTGCACAAGGCCTGTGGTGCCCTGCGGTCCAGGCCAGTTGCATATGACCGTGTGCCCTTAACCACATTCTGTGTGTGCTGAGATGTGAAAAGGTTTGGGAAGTTCTGGCTTTGGGTATTAAGAGAGGACAGAGGAAGAACACTTTGATTGCCTGGGAGGAGGAAAGACGGTACGAGGGAAGGCTTCATAGAGGAGATAATACCTGCAGGGAGAAGCAAAGGATCAGAAAGAAATAGGTGGGCAAAAAGGGGGCTTTTCCAGGGGAGTGAGGAACAAAAAACATTCCTTGGAATACAAAGTGAGAGATGGGTCTGGAGAAGTGAGACGGTGAGCACATCTACAGATTGCCGTATGCGATGCAAGCGCATTTTGTTTTATGATAGATTTTGCGCGCACTTAGAGGCGGGTGGGAATGAAGCAGCGGAGAGGGTGATGTGATATAAGAGAAGGCTGGAGGGATGAGATGATGGCAAGAGATACAGGGTTTGATCTGAACTGTCAAATGCTGAAGAACCTTCCTGTACCATGTTTAGCATTAATGGAAGACTCTGCCTCCTCAGAAGATCTCTTTTATTTATCATCAATTCATATCAACAAATGTTGATTGAGTACCCACTGGAAATGCTAGGCATTATTTTAGGTTCTGGGGAATCCAACAGTGAACAAAAAGTCCTATGGTGCTGATATTTTAAAGGGTAAATGATCTTAGTTTTGGACACTTTTTTTACAAAAAAGATTTGTTTATTTTTAGAGAGAGAGAAAAGGAAGAAGAAAGAGAGGGAGAGAAACATCAATCAGCTGTTTCTTGCACACGCCCCAACCAGGGACCGTGCCCGCAACCCAGGCATGTGCCCTGACTGGGAATTGAACTGCTGACCTTTCAATTTGTGGGACGATGCCCAATCCACTGAGCCACGCTGGCCAGGGCTCAGCTTTGGACACTTCTGAAGTGTAGTGAACCTTTGAGGTACTAGCCCCTGGTAGACAGGAGCTGCAAAGAGCCATCTCGGTTGAAAATACAAATTGGGAATCACCGGCATAAAGACAGAAATTAGAATCTTAGAAATTGGTTAAATCTATTTTTATGCCTCAATAAATCAAGAAAAATCTATTTCTCCACCAAAATTCTCAATGATTTGCCACTAGGAAGACTGGTCCTTATGTGAAACAGGAGATAGTTTACGTTATCTCAGGGCTACTTGTTCATCCATCCACAGTCTTTTCCTATCACAATCTGATAAAGGGTTCTGTAACATTTCTAGAAGAAACTGTCTTAAAACTAACAAATGTCTCTGACATGCAGAGCATTATCCTAAGCTCTGGGGGGTAAGGCGATGGATAAGAAAGAGTTGATCTGGCTCCTGTTCTGAAAACACTTAGAGTCTAGGGAGAAATAGCCCCTGTACCCTTTGTAAAGGTTTGTGGAGCTTGAGAACAGCCATAACCACAGAAGTGGAAATTCTAGGTTGCTAAGGGGACTGAATCTTCCAGCACATATGCACTGGCAGAGTTGTAAAGCAGTCACCAAGGACTCTTCCAAAAGGAGTATGTTCTGAAGCCAATTATTCATCACCTGACTCTGCAGCAGCTTGGAATGACATGGGCCAAGTTCTTGGGTCTGACTATGGGCACATGGTGTTTTGAAGAGATTATGTCAATGAAACAGTTTTGACCCAGCTGTATTGTTAGAGCTATTGTGACTTGGATACCTATTGATGCCACCGTATAGATGTGGCCCCGAAACCAAATCATTAAAATGCTAGCTGTTCTGCTAATCAGGAAGATAAATGAACGGATGTCCTGTCTTCACTGTTAGGGCCTCATTTCCCCTGTGGTGGGCTTGGGACAAGGTGGAAGTTAGAAGTGGGGGTTGAAGAGGTAGGTTCAGACATGATCTGGCAGGGAAACTACCCATGACAGGGAATCACATGCTACCTGTTGTCCTTGGCTCATAAAGGGCTTTTCTTTATTTAATTTATTTATATTTGGAGAGAAGGGTAGTCAGGGAGAAGAGGGAGAGAAACATCAATTGGTTGCTGCCTCTCACAGGCCCCCCGACTGGGGACGTGGCCTGCAACCTAGGCCAGGGTACATCTCAGCATGAACCCTGGCTGAGAATCGAACCGGCAACCTTTTGGTTCACAGGTTGGTGCTGAGCCACACCAGCCAGGGCAACTTTCCATTTTTCTAAACTGAGTAACTGCTCATTCTTTGGGTCCTCATGAACATCTTGAATGGTCTGCATTTCATATTAACAAATTCCATCTTTAAAATTACAGCAGCTTTACTTATTTGTGTTCAACAAAGAATTACACTTACTGAACTAAAAATTTAACTTATTTCCTTTTCCATTTGGTGATTCATGTGATAGACACCTCTGCTATTTTGAAGGCTTCTTTAGTCCTGGCTGGTGTGGATCAGTGGATTGAGCACCAAGCTGTGAACCGAAAGGTAACTGGTTCGACTCTCAGGCAGGGCACATGCCTGGGTTGCAGGCCAGGTCCACAGTTGGGGGTGCACGAGAGGAGAGACAGCTGATCAACGTTTCTCTCCCTCTCTTTCTCCCTCCCTTTCCCTCTCTCTCTAAAAAATAAATATATCTTTGAAGGCTTCTTTATATATCATTGGTCAGTGTTATGTTGGACACTAAAGTAAAAGAGGGGGAGAAATTTGTGTCCTTTCCTTATTCTCTGGTCCATACTGTGAAAAAGTCTTTAAATAAGTTTCTAACAGATCTTTTTTATATATATTCATTTAGCAAAATTTACATTATGCATTTTTTTAATAGACAGTCTTAAGAGATGGTTGAGATACTCTTAGTTCTAACAGACTTTGAAAGATCTTTATTGCTTTTTAATTATAAAATTAATACAGACTTGTAAAAAATTAAAAACTATTGAAATGAGTAAAGTAGAAAGTGAAATCCACATAACTGAAGAGGTGAAGCATAGAATAAGGGTCAGGGAAGTCTGCTGTATATGACTTGGCAGTGAGATAGCCATTTCACGTTTTGGAGGGGTCTTTTGACAAGGGACCTGACTCAGAATTGCTGGGTTGTAGTGTTCCTTGCATCCAAAGGCTCCATCAAATGGCTGCATCAAGACCATTCTGTCGTCGCACTTCTGGGCATGTATGCAAGAGAAGTGGAAGCAGGATCTTAAGGAGATAGCTGTACACCCGTGTTTATAGCAAAGCCATTTACCATAGTCAAGAGGTGGAAGCAACCCCAAGTGTCCATTGATGGATGAATGGCTAGCGAATGTGGTGTATCCGTACAATGGAATGTCATTCATCCTTTAAAAGGAAGGAAATTCTGACTCATGCTACAACCTGGATGAACCTTCCAATTATTATGCTGAGTGAAATAAGCCAGTCACAAAAAAGGCAAATCCTGTATGATTCCACTTGTATGAGGTACCGAGAATAGTCGACTTCATAAAGATAGACAGTAGAATGGTAGTTGCCAAGGGCTGGGGGGAGGGGAAAATGGGAAATTTTAGTTTAATGGGTATAGAAGTTTTTTCAAGATGAAAAGAGTTGGTTCTGCCATAAAGGTGAATGAATATACTTCACACAACTGAATTGTACACTTAAGAAAATGGTTAAGATGGCCTGCTTGGGTGTACACATGACCTATAAAATTAGAACTCTTGCTCTGGCTGGTGTGTCTCACTTGGTTGGAGCATCGTCCTGTGGACTGAAAGCTTGTGGGTTCGATTCCTGGTCAGGGCATATGCCTGGGTTGTGGGTTTCCATCCCAAGTTGGATGCGTATGGGAAGAAACCAATGGATGTTTCTTTCTCACGTAGATGTTCCCCTCTCTCTCCCTACTCCCCCTCCTCTCTCCCTCTCCCTCCCTTCCTCTCTCTCAATAAGGGTGCTCTCAGATAAGGATAAAAAATAAAAGTGAAAAAATCAAATTAGAACTCTTCTCTTAGGGCCAGAAAGAACTGAGGTATTACTGTTGTCACATTTTTTGTCTACCAGTGTCTCTAAGGCAGGGGCCTTCTGCAACATATCAAGGGCTCGGTGAATTCCTCCCTACTTAATGCAAATTCTTATCTGTTTAAGCAATTTTCTGGGGAAAAGGGCCCATCACTTTTTTTCATTTCTCAAAGAGGCATGTGTCTCCTCCCCTCTCCAAAAAAAAAAAAAAAAGGCTTAAAAGTGCTGCCTAATAGATTGTCTCTATTCAGTAGAGTTTATTAAATTAACTGGGTGCAAAAGCTGTTTTTTCAAAGCTTTGGATATATACTCAAATAAAGCAAAATCTTATTAAAGTTCATTTATGCAATCGATTATTCCGCCCATGCTTTCGGTAGCTGGGATGAATTTATGGACAAACAGTTATAAAACCCGGCTGCCCCCGTGAGATGCCCAGCTTAGAGAACACTTTATTCTTCAGGGATGCACACATCCTCCGGGAGTCATATTTGTTCATTTCTCTGCTTTTCCCACACAAATCAAGAAGGTGTATCCAGTAGTAATCAATGCTTCCAACCCTGCCAGACTGTGCTTCCTATGCACAATTTTCCTCCAAGATGCACCTCTATTTTCCGAAGATTTTTTCAGATGACAATTAGGGAGTCTTCTACTCTCTCCATAAAGTCGAATTTCTAGAAGGAAATATCTGGGAAACACAATGAAATTACACAGAGGAGATCAATTTAGGCTTTCGTTTGCTTGTTTTTTCTGGTTACAAAGCACAGACAACTCAGTGCTTTGAAAAGCAAACAGAGATGTCAGGAGGTCTTTCCCCAGGCCATTGAACGTGCACTTGAAGGTCCCTCCTTGGACAAGGACTGCACAGTGCCCTTTGAAAGCTCATTCTCAGGTAGAGATGGTTATCCTGTGTTGCGGATCGTTGCTGACAGGGTTGAACACAATCTTCCCAGAGGACTGCAGCTAATGGGTCGGAAGTTTGTCTTTAATATATTTGCTCAGGGAATACCATCTTCCTTTCTCAATACAGAAATCCAACTCCCAAAGCGGGCGACGCACACGCGTGGGCACATAGCCAGCTCTTTTGGGCTGTTCAATTTTTGTTTTTGCTTATTCTATTTTTAATATTATTTTTGGTCTTATCTGATAACCACATCTTAATAACAGCTCTCCTTTTTGGCTCAGGATTTTTGTGCTCATTGGATCCTTTCTCTGCGATGTTCTATCCCTTGCATCTCTGCTCAAATATTTCCTTTGTAGAGAGACTTTTCCTGAATATCCTACCCAAAAATTGTTCCCACTCACTACTCCCTCCTCCTGGCACAGCTTTAATTTTCTTCAGAGTACTTGCAATCATCTAGCCTTTTTATATATTTATTAGTTTGTTTATTATCTTCCCCTCATGAATGTATAGGTCCTTAACTATCCCTTTATTCCAATTTTAAGTCATTGAAACTTTTTCAGAATTTGTCTTTTATTTATTCATTGTTCAATTAATAAGTGAAGGGATGTTCAATGGAAGATTTAACTATAGGAAGTTAAGAATAAAGCCCGATGCTCTCTTACTTTCTGTCTCCAAGTCTGTCCTCGAGAAATCTTGCTTGCATTCACCTTGGTCCATTTAATGACTCCGTGGAGCGCTATCTGTGCACCTGGCAGGGATCTGTATGCTAGTGGGACTGGTTACTAAACCAGTCTTTGGTCTCCTCGTGAGCACTCAAACACTTGACTAGGATTTGGGGCTGGAACTTTCGTTTAGTACGGATACTATCCTAAGGTCTCACGTTACCAGGATTGCATCCTTTCCTCCAGGATTTCATGGGGAAAGAGGTAGCAAAATGATAACATAGATAAATTGAGTTCTCAGAAGGCACTTACAAGATAAATTTCCTGTTTTTTTATAAAAAGGGTTTATTTATTTTTTATCCACTACAGTTAAAACATGATTTGTAAGCATAATTTTAGTTTTTACATCTTATTCATAAACTTTGAACTCACATTATTGTTTTTAAATCTGAGTGATCACATTATTAGTGGCAAACACTTAATAGAAAATATTTTCCAAAATGAAGCACATTAGAACCAGGATGTGGTTCTCCATCCTGGGAACCAGGGATGAACCCTCTCCTGGTTCTAATGAAGCACATTAGAACCAGGAGAGGGTTAAAGATGATCACTATGTACATTAAATCTTGTATATTTACTTTCCAATTTGGTACACCTTTTGCCTTCAAAGTTCAATTTTTCTCACATTGCCCAGTAGCCTTGAATTGAAATTGAATTGAATGTAGAAGAAACATCTTCATTAACAACTTTCAAACAGTAAAGTCAACTCTTGGCATATATTCTGCCTTCCATTTGGTAGGCCTATTTCTTTAGAGTTCTTCCAAACATTCTTGCTTTTGAAACTTCTATTATTTCCTATGTGAATAGAAAGTTGTATCAGCCATCAATTGCTATTGGATGACAAACGACACCCGAAGCATAATGGCTTAAAACAACAGAGATATGTTATTGCTCCTAGTTCTGTGGACTGGGCTCAGCACGGTGGTTTGTCTGTTCCATGAGATCTCTGCTGGGGTTACTTGTTTAGCTGCATAAAGCCAGGAGGTCAGCTTGGGCTGGAATGTTCAATACAGTTATGCTCACATGTGTAGTCACTGAGCTGCGGTGCCTGGAGTGGGGGGGGGGGGGGCGCTTGCCCTCTCCCTATTTTTTTTTAAAAAGATTTTGTTTTTATTTATTTTTAGAGAGGTGGAAGGAAGGGAGAAAGAGAGGGAGAGAAACATCAATATGAGTGAGAAACATCAATCAGTTGCCTCTCGTAGGCACCCCAGATGGGAACCAAACCTACAACCCAGGCATGTGCCCTGACCAGGAATCGAGCTGGCAGCCTTTTGCTTTGTAGACTGATGCCCAGCCACCTGAACCACACCGGCCAGGGCGCCCTCTCCTTCTTATTCAGCAGTTCAGCCCGAGCTTCTTTAGAGGGCAGCTGGATCCTAAGCAAGCAGAAAGGAAAGCTACCAGTCTTCCCCAGGCCTAGATCTGGGAGCCCCACAGCCGTACCTCTGCCCTGTTCTCACAGCCCAAACAAGAGTCAGGCCAGATTCAGGGGGAGGGACTGCGCCTCTTACTGCGAGGATCGACAAAGTCACATTGCACAAGGGCAGGTAGGGTGGGAGGAAAGGCTGCAGCCATTTTTCAGGTAATCTGTCACAATGTGATTTCATGAAAGGAATGCGAAATCTATCTAGGGAAACTTTAAAAACGTTACATCTGAGAAAACTGAAGCCTAGAGAAGAGACACGGCTTGGCTGGGGTACCACAGCTGGTTTCCGAGACCCTTGCCACACAAAGTGTGGTCCCTAAACCAGTGGCATCAACACCATTGGGAGTTCATCAGAAATGCAGACTCTCTGGCCCACCCCGCACTTTCTGAACCAGAGCCTGTCTTTTCCCACCATCCCCATGGGCTCTGAATGCATGTTAAAGTGTGCGAGAGGCTCCATTGCTCTTTTTACTTCCAAAACTGAGACAGAAGACCTACCACCTACCCAACAATGGTTTACAGCCAGAGGCTTGACTCAGCATAGAAAAGGCTTTGTTTACTCAATATCTATTATCTCTCTCTTTTTTTTTTAAGCACTGCCGTTAGCTTTTTGCAGTTATTATTGAATTTCATCCTCACCACAACCTTGAGGGGTAATTTGTTTTACAATTTTTTTAAACATTATTTAATTTTTCAATTACATTTGACATACAATATATTAGTTTCAGGTGTAAAGCAGTGATTAGACATTTATATAATTTATGAATGATCCCCCCACAACGCGTCCAGTGCTCATCTGACACCATACATCGTTATTACGATATTATGGACCATGTTCCCTGTACTTTACTTCACATCGCCGTGACTGTTTTTATAACCCACAATTTGTACTTCTTAATCCCTTCACCTTTTTCACTGAGGGGCAGTTATTACAAGTTCCATTTGAGAAAACAGGAAACCGAGGCTCAGAAACCTACACTATATTTATACCCGGACCAGAATTCAAACCTAGGGTTTTCTGACTGCAAGCTCCGTGCTCTTAACGACAGGACCGTGTGCACCGGCAGCTGCCAGGCGGCAGCAGTGAAGGCGGCGAAATGTTTAGGAGAGGCCGTTAGAGGGAAGCCGAGGCATGCGGTTGGCTTGCGGAGCTGTCGCTCCTTTCCTGATGCCTCCCACTCCCACCTTGCCTAAAGTGAAGAGGCTGGCATGGGCGCATGACAGATGGCGCGGCCCTGCTTTGCCATATGCGTGCTCCTCCCCGTTCCTGGGCACACAGCTGCCCCTGACATAGGTCTTGCCAGTTGGGCAGCTGCCTCTTGAGGTGTCTCCAAGGGCTGCCGCTCAGAGAACGCTGTCCAGCATTTTCTCTGCTTTTCCTTTTAGACACATCTTCCCTCCGCTCCTTGGTTCTCCACCTGCGGAGGAGAGCATCTTTTGGGTTCCGACCGGGAGCCAACGCCAGACCTTGAGGGGCACAAAACAGGTGGCATGTGGATGAAGCTCATCCAAAAGGGGGCGGCGAGCCAAGGCAGAGAGCAGGGAGCAAAGAGCAGGGAGCATCCCCTCCTGGATTCTGCTCCTGGGAGAGCTTGGCGCCTGCCACAGCTTCCTTCCCACAGCTGTGCGTGGGATGGCAAGGCAGTCCCCTCCTTGCTGTTCCCTTACCAGGAGTGAGAGGAAGGAATGAAGAATGAGGAGCAAGTGCAAGCAAGGGCATTCCTCTTCCTCGATCCAGAGGCCGTGGGAAGATAGGGGGACAAGAAAGAAAGTTCCAGAACCCTTCCGCACTGGAATAGAGAGAGCAATATTTATGTTTCCTTTGGTCCCATCAGCACCTGATGCCAGGCCTGGATAGATTAACAGTTAACATCTAACGCGGAAGGTGCAGTATTAGCTGGCTCTGGCGCTGCAGTTACCCTCTCTGGGTTAAAATCTCTGTGCCATCGCCTTCTTTGGGTAAATTACTTGATCCTGATAAGCCTCAGGTTCTCATCTGGAAACTGGGAGTAATAATTTTATCTCCTTGGATGGTTGTTGTGAGGAAGTAGTGGTAAAATATATGTAAAGGGATTACATAGCCCAACAACTGACATTTAATACATATTTGATAAATGTTATTTAATAATGTTAAAGTTTTCACAAGGGTAGTAACTGTGTCTTGTCTACTGTTGTATCCCCAACTCCCAGAACCGTTCCTGGCACATAGTAGGTGCTGAATAGTTGATGACTGAATAAATTATTTGGTGAATGAATCAATGAACACATCCTATGGTACTCTAACAGTTATTTTTGCTCTTAGGAAACAGTGGCTTTAGCCGTAGAGGGTTGAGTACTTATGTGTGTGTATGCATGCTTCACTGTGTGTATCTACATCTAGGAGGTGTATATATGTGTTACAAGGGGAAAGACAGATTTTTTTCAGATGCTGCTCAGTTGGTCAGACATGATACTGGCTTTTTTTTTCTGGAGCTACCTAACTTCCTCCCCTCTTCCATTCCATGCTCTCTCTCTCTCTCTCCCTGCCTTCTCTTTCTTTTTACTTTCTTTCGTGTTCTTATTTTGGCTTTGGTGATAAAATCCTCAGTGCATATCTAAATAGATTGCTTTCAAGCTCACAGTAGAACAGAAAAGAATAGCCTGGATAGAGGCCCAAGGTCTTTGCCAAGTGAAATCGTACAGCCTTTCTGCTCCAAAGAGGGTCTTTCAACAATGCGCTTGCTTTTGTTGTAATTCAAACCAAGCTCCAGGAAAGTCCTTCCACAATCCCTGGGTGAATGAGCAGCCTGCAGGAGTGGAATTCCTCTTGACCTTGGGATGTTGGAGATCTGAAGGCCAACTACCCACTCCTTAGTTCCCGCATGGGTTGGAAGGAAGACAGGATGAGCAAAAAGACACAGGCACTGGGAGCCAACCAGAGGCACAAGAATCAATGCGCAGAAACATCTGCTGTGCAGAGAATGCAGTTACTCTGTTCAAGAATTAAACCCTGAGGGTGAGGCTGAGGAGACTTCTCACTTTTCACTCTTAAAGAAAGAATGAAAGAAGACTTATCTTGCCTTTTCTAGGGGTCTGCTGCTTTCTGTCAGAGACGAGGGGAGCCCAACAAGGGTCCCGGGTGTAGGCCACTCTCCTGTCCCTCAGGTCTCCTGTGTTTTTCTGAAGGGGTGATTTTATAGCGAGAATAGGGAATATAATGTTTTGGAAACAAAGCTGAGAATGGGTCTCGATCCTGGGACGTTCGCATCAGAATCAGTGAGAGCTTTCTCAATATACACACATCTGGGCCTCAGAATTTTGAGCAAAATTCCTGGAGGTCCTTCCAGGTTTGTTTGTTTACTATGTTATTACATAACCCTGGTCATTTGAAAATATATTCAGATTTACAAAATGGTTGCACAGATAGCTCCTACGTAGCTCTCACCCAACTCCTCCCATTGTTAACGTCTTAGATGTCCTTGATACATTGGTCTATTTCTATTAATTAAACTCCGGAGTTTATTTACATTTCACCCTTTTTTCGACCATTCCTTTTTCGTTCAAGGATCTCATTCAGAATACCACATTGCATTTCATTCTCCAGTCTCCCTAGTCTTTTCTGGTCCGTAACGGTCTCTCCGTCTTTCCTTGTTTTCTATGACCTTGACACTGTGGGGGAATCCTGGCCAGGAGTATGTCTCCTTTTTAAAAGCTTCGAGTTGATTCTGATTCTGAAGGGCACCACTGGTAGGAGCTCCTTCCGATATAGGTGCTTGAGCTTGTGTTTTGTTTCATATATATTTTTTCCCTGAGTTCTTTAAGGTTTTATTAAGATTTCTTACTGCCTGTCAAGTTATCTATGACATTTTGGTGACAAACAACCTATTTTTGCCTAGGGATAAAAATATGTTTTGGCTACAATATATGCTAATGTCAAGTTGAAATTGAGATTTGACCATATCAAAATGCATTATGTGCACAAGCACATTCATAGGAGAATCTTTGACTCAATAAGTTTTTACAGCTTTGATAAGGACAGTAATCACACTCCATTGAGCGCTAACTATGAGCGAGGTACCGTCCTCAGTGAATTAGGTAAGGCAGGGCATTTAACTCTGTGACGGCTTTGGCTGTGTCACCTTGGCTAGGCTCAGCTGCAGTCCATGAAATACAAACTCAAAGGACCAGAGAGATTCCCAGATGGTTGTTCTGGACAAGATGAGTCTTGCATGGCTTCTTAACAGCAGCCCTGATTGCTGTTTGGGGCCAGATGATTCTACTTTGTTGGGTTATCCTTCACGGTGTAGATGTTTAGCAACATACACTAAATGCCACTAGTACTCCCAAGTTGTCAACCAAAACTGTCTCCAGGCATTACCAAATGTACCCTGAGGGGCAATATCACCCTCAGGTGAGGTCCAGAGAATAGACTGAAGGTTCACACAAGGCTGTTGCACTGGGTTCCAAGGTCACATCCTTCGAGCCTTCACGAAAACCGTTAGGAGGAAAGAATGAATGAGAGATCCAATCACCACCCAGGAGGATAGAGAGCGCTTGGAGGGGAGAAGGAAATTAGGACAGAGGGCCTTGGGTTCATCCAATGTAACAATCACAACCTTTTAAAAATCAACACAGATTTTTCTGAACTTAAAAATAAAAATGGGGCAATTTTAGGGGAACAAAACAGGAGGATCCTGCTGCTGATTGTAACAGTGCGGAGACCAATGGGTGGGAAAATAAACTGTTACAGTGTGTGGGTTCATTTTATTTCTGTTAAGATGTAAACGTCTCTTGACTTTCAGTCTTGCATTCGTGCCTACCCAGTGCCTGTGTGCCTTCCTGTTCTAGAAACCTCTCAGCCATGTAAGAGGGAGAGTTCTAGCTCACATGGGTTATTTCTTCCTGCATCTGGGTCAGTGTTTGCATCTGACAGAGTTGTGTAAGCATTCTGAGATTTTTAAAGCCATTTTAAAAGTCCCCATTTATATTTGCACCTGAACATGTGTGTGCATATATGTATACACACAGAATACAAATTTTTTTTAAAAAGGTGATTTTTTTTTTGTTAGGATGTTTCTTCTCATGATGAAAGCTTTTTAGGAACATAGGAGACATTATCACCAAAGACTACTTTCATTCATTCATGCAACATACATTAATTGTGCACCTATTGTGTGCCATGTGCTATGCCATGTAATGGGGATATATTAATGGATGAAGGTGGGGGGAAAAAACCCTACTGTCATGGCACTTGCTTTTTAGTGCAGAAGACAGGCAGTGACTGATTAATATAATAAATAAGTAAATTAATTCTATAGAGTGCTGGACATAGGTGCTGTGGGAGAATTGGACCGGGGTATGGGGAGCGGACGTGGCGGAAGGAGGAGAAGGTGAGGGGCACAGGTGAGGGCTCATTGAGAAGTTGGGTGCTCACTGGAGATCTTCTGAGAAGATGACATTTGCTTCAAGTCCTGAAGAAAGTGAGGGATTTAGCCCAATGCAGATAATGGGACAGAACATTCTACGCAAAGAACAGCCAGTTACCAGGTCTGAGGCAGAAGCAGTCTGAGGCTCAAGCAAAAAGGAAGAGGTCCTTGTGGCTGACTGGCATGTAAATGGGAGGGGAGGGGACCGTAAGAGAGGAGCTTGGGACAGTGATGGGTCCTGAACAGTCATTGTAATGACTATCACTCTGAAATGGAGGCCACCTGAGTGCTTTGAACAGAGAGTGGTGTGACGTGGCTGCTGTGTTGAGAATGGACTTCAGGGGGCAAGGGTGAAACTGAAGGGGGCTGGCCGGCAGGTGTCTCCACTCAAGCGGTCTGTCCCCAGTGCCTTCTCTGATGAGCTGCACGTAGATGGCTCTATACCCTGTAATTCACAGACAAGGATACCCTCCTCTTTTCCAGTCTCTCCCATCCCCTCAAATATCCCCCAGTTTGAAACACTCCAGAGCCTTGCTTCCCAAACATGGTCCGAGGACCAGCAGCATCAGCCTCCTGTGGGAGGAGCCTCAGCGCTGCCCATCACTAGTCCAAGTGAGAGACCATGGGAGAGTCAGGCAAAATGGAAGCTCTGGACGTAGGAAGAAGCAGCCAGATTCTGGAAATAATATGAAAGTAGAGCCCACAGGATTTCCTTATCAATTTGATGTAGGTTGTGCAAAAGCCAGTGAGTGAGTGAAGGATGTCTCCAAGGTTGGAGCCCAAATAAAGGGAAAGATGGAGTTGCCTTTGAGATGGGACAACTGCTTTGGGTGTCTGAGTAAGGGTTTAAAGGTTGTTTGACAAGCCCTCCACTCTGCAGCGGACCTAACATCTAACTTCCTTAAAAATAGACTATTTCGGTGCAGTAGCTACATAAAACCTACAAGGTGGCTTTTCCATCAAAGAAAATTCGAAGGGGTATTGAGAAATGCAGGAAGTCTGAGCCATAAATTTGTGGCGTGTTTTGTGTGCTGTTCACAGCTAATGGCAATAGGTTCTACATTCCTCTCTGTGGCTCCTGATTTTTCATGCCTACAATGCACCTGGGTAATTGAGGGTGTATATTCTCCCTTTTAGGATGTGGCTGATAACTGTAACAAGAGGAATGTTGCAGAATAATCTGCTAGTACAGAAGAAAATGACTAAAGAGTTTTATTGTAGACTAAACCCTGACATCAATCCTAATCTTATTTTCATTTGCTGTGACTCAGGAGTGATGTTGATGTTTTTTGCAGCTGACACTTTGTGCTGCCAACCCCCCCCCTTTTACGTATTTGTTTGTTTTTTATTGACGTCTTTGTCTTTCATCTCACGGGAGCTAAGGATTCAGGTTTAAGTGACAGATAATAATGATTATTTAGCCATGGTCACTGAGTTACCCAATAGTACTTTCATTCTTATGAGGAGTTTTGAACATAAGTATGCATTCACTTAAGTGGACTATTATGTAAAATAATTCTTACATTGGCTACTGGGGCCATTTTATAGCAATGATAGAGAGCAGGATTCCAAGTGGATAGTATTCCTTCCTTTTTATCAATGTGTTATTTGCCACCAGTATAGCATCATTGTTCCCTGAACCATTTTCTGCGATTACCAAAACCCCACAAAAACAAAAAAGATCTAGGTATTAAAGAATCGTTCAAATGCCTGGTCTTTGGAAACATATTCTATTAGTGATTCAGGGGTACAGGTTTCTGAACAATTTTGTTTAGAACAGTTTTTTTTTCAGATCTGATAAGAGCCAAAGTCTTTGTTTCTCCTTTGCTCTTTCATCCATTTGTGAGCAATCATATATGAAGGATATAGTAATTTTTTTACAGATTTTATGTATTTATTTTTAGAGAGAGGAGAAGGGAGGGAGAAAGAGAGGGAGACAAACATCACTGTGTGGTTGCCTCTTGCACGCCCCCTACTGGGGACCTGGCCTGCAACCCAGGCATGTGCCCTGACTGGGATTCGAACCGGCAACCCTTTGGTTCACAGGTCGGCTCTCAATCCACTGAGCCTCACCGGCCAGGGCTGAAAGATATAATAATTTAACACATTATTAAATCTCCTTTTAATGAGATTTATTGTTTAGCTCTCACCTCAGAAAAACAGAATTACTAGGAGTCTGCTCTGTGGCTACTGACACTTGGTATGGGAAATCCTCTCTTGGAATAGAACACGGATGGAAATGGTGGTGACCTTTTACTTCTCTCTCACACCTACTGTGAGTTAGAACTTCCAGAAGGAAAATGAAGGACTGATCAAAGATCAAAGGTGGTGGCCAGGAGGCTGGTTTAGGGTGTTATCACAGTAACTCAAGGGAGAGATGCAGGAGGCTGGCACTGCTGGGCTGGCTGTGGAGCTTGTGGGAAATGGGCAGATTCTGGATAAGTTTTAAATACAAGGCTAACGGGGTTTGCTGTTGGGACAAATACATGGTGTGGGTCGGGGGAACTCCAAGATTTTTGGTTTAAACAACTGGAAGAACGTAGTTGATAGGCAGGGTGTTCTTACAGGCCTATAGGAAGGAAACTGAGGAAGACAGGATTTGGAAGAATGAAGTAGCATTGAGCAGGAGACAGCTGCCATTTTTCATTTTGTTTACAGTCTTTGAGTATGATTACCAGTCTAATCTACCACTGGACATTTTCCAAAGCTTTCTAGTAAATGAAAAATGCTGGGAAAGATAAGTGGTGTGTGTTTATATGTCAGTATTGAGCATAGACTTCAATTCCAAAATGGAATATATTTCCCTCATTTTCTAAACTGTAATATTTTCAATTTTAATATTTATGCTAATGTAACACTCTTATTGAAGAAAATTGAATCAAACTTTGGTTGAAGAGCAAATTAAAGCAAACACATTTTTATATAGTCTGGATTCCTTGATTCAGAAAATCAAAATATTCAGCGTAGCTATCAAATAATGAAGCTGATTAATAAACCTCATGGAAATTACAGCCCTAATTCCTCTTCTGCAATTTAAACCCAAATCACAGTTCCATTTCGTTCAAGTTCTATCTTTTACATTCCATGCCTTCTGGTTTGAACTCAAGACATTTTTAAATTACAAATTTAAAATTCATTCAATTAGATCAGAAACCCTATACTTGAACCATAGCTGTAAATTTAGAGTCCATGTTCTTCAGCCAAAATGCTATAGAAATTTCTCTTTGTAGCCCTCCAGCTTGTCTTTTTTTAATGTTATTTTAAATCCTCTGCTATTTCAATTTTAATGCGTCCTGCTCTTTTGAGTCTAATTTTGAGAATATTAAGTGAAACATCAGGATATTATGGAAGCATTGTTGATTTATTTTGAAACGGTCACATTTATCTCCTCTTTCTCTTGCAAGCGAGTGGGTACAAATAATTATCATTTTGTTTAAAGCAACGACGTTTTCATCTTTCGCAGTGTCTATTTCAAGGAAAACCAGACAGAGCTCTCCGTCATGAAAGGTAGACTTCATCAGGTGTTGCCTTACTCACTGAACCCAAGTAATTAAGGAGAGACTTTGCCGCTAAGCTCTAGGTTAAGGAGGATATACGTCTCTTTCATCAAATCCTGTTGATCCGTGACCTTTTTGGTTGAAGGGCAAGGGGCACTTAAAATATTAGCTTCAAGGAAGGCCAGAGCTTGATCTGGGTTCTAAATTTAACATTCAATTGTGTCCTACCAACATCGAGTCAAGTGGTTTTACGCAATTAGCTGAAACCAATATCGAATTTCCTGTCTTGGTCCTCACTTTCTCCCTTCTCAGGAAACAAGTCAGAACTGACTCTACATCAGCCTTGACCTTCAAGACCCATGGGAGGTCAATACTCATCAGGCACCTTTTAGGAATATCAACAGTGACCATACTAGGACTGAGTCATTGATCCTTTGATTGGTGTTCTCACTTTAATGTGAGGACTCCGAAGTCTTGACCTTGTCCCTATAGCTCTTGAGCTTTTAAAATGTTTATTTTTAAAGAGACACCAGTATTATTGATATGTAGAGGGAAAAAAAAACCCTATTTTAGGTGATAATGGAAGTAGCTCTTCAAATAGCAAGACTATTTTTTCTGTTACTTTCTGTGGTAGACAAAATTAGTTGTATCCATAATAACATTTCCCCTTTTTCTTGCCACCAGGAACTCAATTTTATTTAGGTAGCAATGGGCACATCCTTTGGAGATGATTCCAAACCAGTGGTCTAAATAAGTGTATGGTAATTCCATTTCCCTTGAACAAATACTCCCTTTTTCAGCCTCTCTTGCAAATCAGGTGGCTTTTGGCCAATGAGACAGAAGGGTAACACTGCTGAGGGATAACCAGGAGAGATTTTTACGGCCAGACAAAAGAGAGCATTTGGAAGGATACTGCCTTTGCACTGCATTTCCCTCCTTCTTTCTGCCTCGAATGTGCTTATAAGATGAGATGCCTGGATCTGCGGTGTCCATTTTGCAGCCATGAGGTTACAAACTAAGGCAAAATGCTGAGGATAGCAAAGTGGAAAGGTAATGATCCTGAGGCATCAGTGATGTTACTGATCTAAGGTATCAAACCAGGAACTCCCTACCTGCTTTTAGGTTGAGATAATAAAATATAATAAAATGTATTTATTTTTTACATTTTTAACAGTTCTATTCCTTATTTGTTCAGTTCCTGTTATATTCTTTAGGCAAATCATCCACATGCTTCACATCGTAGAAGCAAGCTTTGCCTCTTAGAAAGAGCCCCGAATTAACTCAGACTTGGACTCTCATTTTAGAACATGTATACTTGAATGCCTACTATTCATCAGATTCTGTGCTATATATTGGGCATATTAACATGGATAATGTGTTCTTAACCCCAAAGGATTTTAGAAACAAGTGGTAGAGATACACTTTAAATAGATAATTTTAATACAATAAGTCAAGAGTAACAACAGGTATGGACTGGCCGCAGGCAGGCTTTTCCTGGAGGCTGAGTAGATAGGGGAGGGAGACAGGGTTAGCCAGAACAAGAAAGCAGACCAGGGTAGACATCTGGGATGGACTGCAGCCCGCAGACATTTTAGTGGATACTTGGATGCATCCTCTTGAAAACAGTCCAGTTCCTTTACAAATGAGTGCTCTTGAGCCAGAAGATATTTAAACAACAGGGGAAAACAGCTGGGATGAGCCAAAGTGGCGCCACAAGCGGATTTGGCCAGAGAATAGAAGATGGGCAGGCAAGACCTATCCACCTTCACCTCGGGTGCTTTGACGGCAGCACAGAGGTGGCCTGCTAGGTCTGCTTGTGGGCATAACTGACTAGCTGGGTATCAGGAAGAGATCAGTGCAGAGAGAGGGGAAGTCTTTCCTCCTACTGAGAAGCCACCCAAGAAGAGGAGGAACATGCCCCATGTCCATTGAAGCTAGCAGTGAGAGGGAAAGTGAGTTTCTGTAAGCCACTCCCAGCCTCTTAGAATTCTTTGCATCTTAATTGGAAAGTTTTACTATAACCACCTTGGCCTCACATTTTTATATGTAGCTTGGCCTTAGAATGTTACCCTTGGAAGTGGAAACTCATGCTTAACACAGGGCAAATTATATTCTTCTCTTCTTAGAAATCAAAAAGGAGATTACTTACCAGAGAGAGATTTTCCTCTCTGTCTTCCATCTAAATGATTGGCACAATGAACAGACAGTTTTTGTTTACTATTACTCTTGTAAGTGCGATAGTAAAAGGTTTGTTGAGGTAATAGCACATGAAAGAAAGATAAAAGCTCAGATTCCTCTAAAGACAGAAATGCCACTTGACAGATGAGTCCAGAGGCCTGGCAAGCAGGTGAACTTATACCTTGACCTATGGAGAAAAAAAAACTCCTATGCATACTCCAATGATGACAAAACAAGGTTCAGAACTCTGCCTAAGTATCTCCTTTTGGTTAAACAGAGAAATTTAAAACATTCTTTCAATTCTTGTAAATTTTTATATGTGAAAGTACTCTGTTGTTCAATTGCAGTTGTAGAATGTGACAATAAATTACATATTTTCTGATCTGTATAGCAAAATAAATGAGATGACCCAAAAGAGAAGCTTCTATACAATAGCAAAGGGGGGAAGGGAATTTATGGATCACTGACTGTGGCCCAATCACAGGACTGGGTGCTGTGATTTTATGACTTTATATTATTTTATTTGATTCTGAGGTTATTACCATTACCCCATTTTAGAGAAAAACTAATGCTAAAGGAAATTAAGAAACTGATCCTGAAATCGGGTCCATAGCTTTTAGGTGGCCAAGTTGAGCTTAATATTCCTATCTGCCTCTAAAGCCAGTGGTCCTTGCGTAGTTCTTCCCTTTTTGTCTCGCCTGTGGTTCAGCCTCTATTGGGCCTATGTATTTCACAGAGTGCTTGGAATATGCAGGTTCCTGTGCCCTGGCCCCAGAGAGCCCAATTCTGTTGTTCTTTGAGGGGTGCAGTCAGGAATTTCCATTTTCCCAGGGCATGGCCTATGATTTTGATGTTGACTGTCTGAAGACGGTACTTGGAGGAGTGCTGATCTGGACTGAAAGTTCTCCACGCTGCCTGCACAGAAGGTTTACAAAGTACCAATGCTTGGAGCCTCACCCCCAGATTCTCTGGAGTGGAGCCCAGGCATCGACATGTAAAAATAAAGTCCTCACGCCCCTAGACCATGGTCATTCTGATAGACAATAAAGGCTGCGAATTGCTGGTCTGGCTGATTCTGGCTTCGGTTTCATCATTGAGTAACTGCGTGATCACTGACAGACCTTGCTCCTCTCTAAGGTATTGAACCGAGATGGTTAGTTTTATGTGTCAACTTGACTAGGCTAAGGGATGCCCAGAGAGCTGATAAAAGATTATTTTGGGCTGTGTCTGTAAGGGGGTTTCTGAAAGAGATTAGCATTTGAATCGGTAGATTGAGTCAAGATGATCTGCCCTCATCAAGGTGGGCAGGTATCGGTCAATCTACTGGGGGCCGGAATAGAACAAAAAGGTAGAAGAAGGAGAGGTTTTCAGACTCCATAAGCACATGATCTAATTGCTATAATAAGCCTCCTCTTGTATGTATCTACATATCCTACTGGTTCTATTTCTCTGGAGAACTGTAACTAAAATGTGGACTCTCCCTTCAAGATCTCTTCCAGATGGATCTGAGAGGAAAACTAGTTGATATTGGATGCATTATTCATTGTTCAGTAAAATTCCAATACATTATATATGGTTGCTTTTGCAGTTAACACTGTACATATCATTTTCTCTTTGGTAGATAAAGAGAAACACAACATTTGCCGGTAAAGATGATTTTGTTTCAGCACTTCCTGTAGAATGAAGGTCAAGAATTTTCCCACAGCTGTGATATAAATTGGAAAAGGAGGACAAGGGCTGATCATGGTATACATAGAGTGAGTGAGCAGAAGTAGGGCGTAACCCCAGGTCAGATTTCATTTTTCAATGGGACCCCCAGACCCTCTGGAGAAAACACATATGGAGAAAAGATAATAGCAGCTTAGATTTGGTAATTATAGTTATTTTTCACCGCAGTAGGAAGTGAAAGATGCCAATACATGCTAAAATTTAGTTTTGCTAGAATTCTGGGACTTCAAGAATACTATGACCTGAAGAACACGGGTTTACAACTCTGTATCCCATAAATACAACTATGCATTCCATGAATATTTCCTGGATGAATTAATTTCTCCAGATTTACAGAATATTCATAGATGTGAAAACTGAATTCGTTCTTTTATTTTTTTAAAAGAATTACTACATTCAGCATGGTGAACTGATGGTGTGTCACATCTGAACAGCACATTGCACAGTGTCCTTTAATTCTGGTGCCATTTGAATAATAACTGGGTAAGAGTATGAGTTTTTAAAGTCATGTCAGTGCTCTGAGTTCCTGTAGTAGAACAGAGCCTAACCGGGGGTTGCAAACTCAAGTGCCTACAAGGGCCAGACAGGTCAATTCGACAGGAATACTGAGTTGATGTAAACAAGAGGAGGCCACAGAACCCTTGAATATGCAAGTCCTACCTCAAAGCATTCGGATACACATTTCAAAAAAAAATATTGTACAGGTGGAATAAAACATATCCAAGGGCCATCACTTTGTCACCCCTGATCCAAATAAAGCCAAGCAGTATATCATAATCCCTTGAATTACTGGAAAATTCTTTACAACTTTTTAAAAAATCCTCACCTGAGGACATTTTTTCAGTGATTTTATAAAGAGGAATGGATAGAGGAAGGGAGAGAGATAAACATCAATGTAAGATAGAAGCATCAATTGGTTGCCTCCCCATGTGCACCCGGACCAGGGACTGAACCTGCCACCTTGACATGTGCCCTGACCGGAATTGAACCTGCGACCCTTTGGCTATTGGCCAACGCTCTAACTGACAGCCACACTGGCCAGGGCTCTTTACAACTTTTAACATGCCACTTTGTTGGCAGGCTCTCTTCCCTTCCTGAGAAAAAAAACCAAAACTCAAAACACACAAATGGTCCTGTGTGTTCTATAAACTGTAGCAGCTGGTAGCTAAACCAATGGGGAAATTATCTCTATGGATATTGTTATTCTCTGTGTACTGTGTCGAATGGTGGAAAAATAAATGTTTTTTTCATGTGTAAGTTAAATAACATGGTGTAGATACAACATACGCTGCCTTTGTCACTTAGATATTTTCACACTGAGTTGTGAATAGTGTTCAGAAATTTAAATTAATGTATCTTCTTGCTACAGATACATGCCATAGTTTCGAAGTATATATCTTCATAAGATATATGTATTGTTAGGGCTAAGAGAAAATAAAGAGCTTTCTAGCAACATAAAACAAATAGCTTTCAGGATGTGCTTGTCTTTACTGCAGTTGACTTTTATTTTCTATTTTGAGGCACAGTGTGCTGACCTTATAAATGTTATTAGATGTTGACCTGTAAATATAAATACGAATTGTCAATATGTGGGATTTTATTTCTGAACAAAAGAGCCTAGATTCTCCTTTAAGCTGCATGAGGTTGCTTTTTGAGCTTATCATATCAAAAAGTAATAAAATAATTCCTTAAAGATTGTATTTATTTATTTTTAGAGAGAGAGGAAGGGAAGGAGAAAGAGAAGGAAACGAATGTGAGAGAGACCTGGATTGGTTGCCTCCCCTCCGTGCCCTAACTGGGGACTGAACCCACAACGCAGGCATGTGCCTTGACAGGGAATTGAACCTGTGACCCTTTGCTTTGTGGGGCAATGCCCAACCTACTGAGCCATACCAGTCAGGGCAGTAATAAAACCATTTTTGGGAAGCATTTTCAATTAGAGTAGTGAAGCAGATATTCTACTAATGGAGATTGCTCAGCCTATGCTGTAGAATGGGGACTCAGCAAAATAGTCTTGTCCCTTGGTTGTAAGGGAGCAAAAGCTGCCCTACATTTTTAAGGCAGTAAAGGAAATAGGCCTCACTATTTCAGTCTAACGAGTATCCAAGCTGGGCCCTGGGGCATCTGACAATGATCCAGCCATAGTGTCTGCTGGAATGTGATGTTATGCATTGTGGTAGCCACTAGCCACATGTGGCTGTTTAAATTTTAATTAATTAAAATTAAGTAAAATTTAAAATCCAGTTCCTTAGTCACACTGGCCATATTGCAAGTGCCCAAGAGCCACTTGTGGTTAGTGGCTACCATATATAATAGCAGATATAGAACATGTCCATCATCACAGAAAGTTCTACTGGGCAGTGCCGGTGTAGAAATCATGAACTTACCTCTAGAGTCAGGCTGAGTGGGTTTGAAACCAAGGGGAATTTCTTGAGATCACTGTGCCTCAGCTTCCCCCATCTATACAATTCAGAGGGCACTTATAAGACGGCTGCTATGATGATTAAATGGGTTTATCATATGAGATACTTGTATAAGTACCTGGCCTACAGGAAGTGAATAATAGCTACAGTGGGGCGTTCCTCAGCTGAGCTTCAACAGAACATCCTGAACACCCAGACAATGCAGCAAGTTAAATCCAATGTAGAGAGACTGGGGAAGCTCCGTGGAAATGGTGACATTTGCGTTGAAGCTGGAAGGATGAATTTTAATAAGTGAAGAAGCGGAATGGATGGGAGGGAAGGGTGCTCAGCCTCTGCAAAGGCATGGAGGCGTGAAATTCTTTGGCACATCTGGGTGATGGCAAATGAGCCAAGTTGTCTGTGCAAAGTGGGAAGGCAGAAGGGGAGGCTAGAAAGGCAAGGAAAGGTAAATTATGCATTGCCGTGCATGCCACAGTAAGGAGGCCAGACTCAATTTCATAGGAAAAAAGAATAAGCAGCCAGTGAGGGATTTTGACATGACCACATTGAGGTTTTGGAAAGATAACTATATGCTAATATTGTAAACGATGGGTTAAAGGACAGGTCCAGCCATCAGGAAGGAAAAGGGGGGATGATGAGATCTTAAACTAAGTCTGCAATCTTGAAGCGAGGCTGAGAAATGTGGAGGTGGAGGAGAGAGGCGTGTTCATAAATCTTGGGGGTGAATTACATGTGGGGAAGGAGAAAAGGATGATTTGAAGAGAATTCCTTGGGCTCCTGACTTGGGTGGAGATGTTCTTACTAAAATCAGGATTTCAGGAGAATGGTCAGGCAGGCATGGCCCGTGGAGCAAGCCTTCCTTGACCTCTCCAGGCCATGCTGACAGCTCCCATTTTCTCTTACATTCCAGCTCTAGATGGCAGCAAGCTACCAGCCTTCAACACTGCCTTGTGCTAATCTGATTCTTGCTGAAATAGGCTCTGAGTTCCATGAAAAGAGGACCTGACATTGTGTACACTGTCACGTGCCTTCTTGTGGAACGTCTCCCATCTTCCTTCTTGCCAGCGGACACTCCCTCTCACTAAAACACCAGACACCTGTGTTCCCAGCCTCCCCTGCCCAGTGTGCATTTGGGGAAACGTTGGGGCTAGGGCTGGCATTGGGGCTGGAGCTGGGGCTGGCCAAAAACTTTCTTCCATGACAGAGGAGCAAAATGGGAAGCTTCTTTCCTCTTCCTGCTTTAAGACATTGTTCTATGATCATGTAACAATTAGAGCCGTGTCCACCATGTTGTTGCAGTGAGGCAAATGTGAACAGATCATAGATGATGACTCTGAACCTGATATTGTGGGGACCCTGCACTGAAAATGGAACTGCTCTTCTCCCCACACTTCCCCAGACTCTTTACATCCATGCTAAATAGGTGTTTCATTCCTCTAACTGGTGTGGTCCAGTGGGTTGAACGTCATCCCGCAAAGCGAAAGGTCCCTGGTTTGATTCCCAGTCAGGGCACATGCCTGGGTTGTGGGTTTCATCCCCAGTCGCGGGCAATCAAGAAGCAACCAATTGATGTTACTCTTGCACATCAATGTTTCTTTCTGTCTCTTTCTTCTTCACTTCCCCTCTTTCTAGAATTAATAAAAGAAAAAATATTTAAATAAATAGGTATTCTCTTACTCATGTCTCCTGGGAAGCAAACTCTTGACCGAGTTGAGAACTACTGTTTTAGGGAAATGCTTTGATTATATGTCAAAGCCTAAAGAACAAATGATAGGACTACACAAATGCCTGTTATGAATCCTTGGTGAGACCATCAGAACCCATCAAACGGCCTAATGGGTGGATGGTGAGGAGGACAGGGCCCATGGGGAGTGGGAGGCTGTGTACAGATATTGGGGGCCCGGGTGAGATCGGGAGGCCACGGGCGGAGGGAACTCTCAGGGAGTCAGGGTCAATGGCGGCTATCTCAAAATCACATTTGGCAGTTGTCATTGGAGGGAATCCAAGGACAATTCCTGCCTACTTTAAGAGTTGAATGTGGGGATGGGTGTTTGGGCAAAGTACTGCCCAAATCAGGAGTTCCGCTGTGAACACATGTTTCCAATGCAACGCTACTCATTAGAGCTGCCTTGTTATATTCAATTCTCTACACTTTAAAGCTTGAACAGAATAGAGCATTTTGTTAAAGAGCCCTGCGCCTGCCTTCTCCAGCTCTTCTTCAGATATTGTCAGTTTATACATGGCACGGAGCTCAGCACCTGTGACAGCACAATGTGCTCTCGGGTGGGAACTATGAAACTGCTCTGGAGTCACTACTGAATCACTGAGGGATCATATAGCCATGAAGACTGAGGAAATGGATATTTATTAGTGAGTAAATCTCTTTTCAGCCCTGCAATTCCTGAATTAAAAGCAACACAGCTGCCATTCTTTTATGAAACATTACAGAAACGCACCAAACTCCCCCTCCCATCATCTAAATTCCTGATATAATTTCCGAACTTTTGTTTCTAATAAAAATAGAGAATTTTTCTTTTGGACCATTGAGATTCTACATTGCTAGGACCGGGGGGAAATTAAAGGAGGGAGGGAAAAAAAATCCAAGCATGTTTTCAGCTTTTGCAGTACCTGGGAGCTCTAATCACAACCAATGATTAATGCGAACATCTTTATTGAAATGCCAGCATTGTTATGACAAGTAAACTGCAGTCAGCTGCACCTATTAAATAAATGCACTGAGCCTTTCTTCTTTGCCTGCAGGTTGGCTCCCTCGGCCTCCATTCTTCCCATCTCCACTCTCTCCAGTCCCCAAACAATTAATCACACTATCTTCTGTACGGTAATTAGTCCTGTAAGATGAACTCTGATTTCAAATAATGATTTATGGAACTGAGGAAAATGTCTCCTTTGATAAGCCTGATACATAGCTAAGCTTTAAATTCCCCTCAGCATGAATGTCTTCAATTCCTAAGAAGAATATAGAAGGAAAGCAAAATCATATTTAAGGAAAACCGACTGTGTGCTGGGATTTCCTTATTTCCTTCTCACAGCAGCCCTGGGAAGCAGCTAGCTACTATTTGACAAACAAAGTAGAACTCAAATAGTTAATGAAATTTGCCCAAGGACACAGAAAAGGTAAGTATGAAATCAGGTTCCAAGGACAAAGTAGTGTAGCTGTGACACCTGTCTCTTCCACTGGGGCCAGTTGCTGCTCATTCTATGAAGTGTAGGAGCAGAGTCAGTTCAGGACAAAAGGAGAAGAGAAGGCTGTTTTATCTTTGGTGCCCATGAACTAGCTTCCTGCATGTGTCTAGCTAGACACTCCCAATGCATCTGAAAAGTCAGGATAATACTGACCAAGTGCTTTAACAAACATCCCCCAACTTCAGTGGCATAATGTGGCGCATGGTTTAATTGCCCCCAATTGTTTAGTGTCCTATTGTGTAAGGGGACTATCATCCTCATCTGTTGCCACGTGAATTGCAATGCCATTTTGTGTGGGTGCGTCAGTCTGCACAGACCGCCACAGATGAGGCAGCTCAAACAACAGAAATTTATCTCACAGTCCTGGAGGCTGGAAGTCCAAGATCGAGGTGCTGGCAGGTTTGGTTCTCCTGAGGCCTCTCTCCTTGGTGTGCAGGTGGCTGCCTTCTCGCTGTGTCCTCTCGTGGGCTGATGTCTACTGGTATCTTCTTTCTTATTAAGTACTATTGGACTAGGGCTCCACCCATATGACCTAATTTATCCTTAATTCCCTCTGTAAAGGCCCAGTCTCCAAATATAGTCGCATTGGTGGTTAGAGCTTAAACCTGTGAATTGCTGGGGGTGGGGTTAATTCAATCTGTAACAGGAAGTAAGTGGAGTTACCACCCTGCTGAGGCTTGGCCATATGACAGGCTTTGGCCATTGGAATGTGAGCAAATGTGCTGAATGCCACATCTGAGAAGTTTTAAGAACTTTGCATAGTGGTTCTGCTGTTGGTTTATTTTCCCCTGTGCCATGAAAACAGTATGTCCAAAATAGGAGCTGATTCTTCAGCCTGGATTCTGAAATAAAGAAAATATAAGGAGCCTAGCCACAGCCAAACAGCAGTTATCATGTAATATAAACTATAAATAAATCTTTGCTGTCATACACTGTTGAGATTTTTGACTGTTTGTTACCACAGTGTAACCTAACAAACACTGACCGATATGTGGAACAGTATACAAATGGATTTCTTGCTCAGTTGCAGTCTGATACAGGTTGTATAACTTTCTCTTTTCAAATAGTGACTCAGGAATCTGAGCTCCTTGCACCATAGGCTTTCGTCATCTTGAAGTCCTCATTTCCAGCCACAGACATGGAAAGAAGAGAATGACAATGATCTCTTGGGAGATTTTAGTGGACAAACCAGGAAATAGAATAATATATCCCTCTGTTTTTGATAAGAATTAATCTCATGGTCCTAGCGTAAATACAGAGGAGGCTTAGAAATACAGTTTTCCAGAATCCTGATAGATGTCCCAACCCTGCATTCTAACGTGGAGACATCTGTACCATTTGTGGAAAAGGCTGCCAGGTCCAGATTGGCCCCATTATTCATGGATCATCAAAAATAACTGTTCCTCTTAGAAGATGGTTCGTCGTCAGTATTCATCCCTTTGTACTGACCATACCCTTGCAATGCTCTTTATGAAGACAGTCTTCCTACCTTGCTTGACATTCTCCCAAGCCCCTACTGGCTGCCCTCCTTCTATGGTGTGGTATTTAAGCTATGAACTATCACAGCAGCCTCAAGAGATTGGTTGAAAATATCTTTCATTTAGATCATTGAAACTGTTCCAGATGCATGAATTGCAGTGTACCAGGAAAGAGTGGGAAATCAAACATTTTATTGCTGCAAAATGATTTTCAATTCTTCTTACACTCAGATCAGTGCCCAGAAATTCCAAAGGATCAAAAACGTCATTACTTTTCAGTGCCTCCACCGTCAATTCTATTTCAGAAACCAGTTGTACCCACCCACTCTCAGTTGGGGAGAATAATTGTATGCATTTGTCGGACTGAAACTGAGTTTCCAAAATATTTGGTGATGTTACCGAGGTTAGTTTTGTGTCTTTAGGGACAATCAATATCTCACTAGAATGAATGTGGCATCAAATTGCATTATTTCAGTGGCAAGCTTCTAATTATGATTCAGTTGATAAATCTGGTGCTAAGCATGCAATAACCTTGCCTCTTTGTTTATGTTTGTCTCTGTGCTAATTTTCTTTTTAAATTAAACTCTTCAGAGGAGAGCTTAAGGTGTAGAATTTTCATTTCAGTTAAATAGTCCTAGCTCATTCATGGCATATTCCTAGTTCTCTTGGCCCATTGCTAGTCATACTGAAAGGGTGGATGAGCTTATCAAGATGTCAACTAGTCTATTACCTGACAGTCTCAAATTTAAAGAATTCCCAGCAAGTCCTGGCCAGGTAGCTCAGTTGGTTAGAGTGTTGTCCCAATACACCAAGGTTGTGGGTTTGATCCCCCATCAGGGCACATACAATAATCAACCAATGAATGCATAAATAAGTGAAACAACAAATCGATGTCTGTCTGTCTGTCTCTTTCTCTCCTTTCCTCTCTCTCTCTCAAATCAATAAATTTAAAAAAAAACATTAAAAAATAAAGAAGTTCAACCACGAAGAATTGATTTAGTCTCCTATGCTAAGTGGGAAGACCACTGCATGCTTGCTGGGTTACTGCATCAGGTGCTAAGGCTTGAAGTTGTTGGTATTTTGTTTGGTTGCTTGCCTTATGTGGGTCTCCCTAACTTTTACCTATAAAACAAAACACATGCTTGAGTTCTCACATAGCATGGCTGTGCAAACCTGCAGGGCAGTTGTCTACGCAGAAGGGCCGGAAGGAATATCTTGACTCCCAATTTCCCCAAGCACGACAAATCAAAGGCTACTGAGAAATGGAGAGCATTCCTCTGACGGCTTGGGACAGTGGTTTCTAGACTAAAGCTTTTCCCAGAGAAGTCACCAGGGTAAGGGTGGTTTATATAACTTGTGAGAGAGACCATCCTTCGTTATAAATAGAATGCAGTCAGGGAAACATTTTCTGTTCCTACATTAAGAAGTAAAATGTTCTTGACAGATATATTGTACTTTGGTAGTATTTAGTATTTTGAGAAAATAACTTCATAAAGGAAGACTTTGTCTTCTGTAAAACAATTGTTTGTAATTACTTACATATACATGTTCCTGTGAGATGATAAATTCTTTGAAGTTTTAAACAATATCTGTTTCTCCCACTGGTATATCCCCAACCTAGGATAGGGCTTGACACATGCCTGAGAGTCAAAAGCTATTTCTAGATTGAATGATGGAGGGATTAATGATAAGCTTGAAAATCATAGCAGTCTCCTACCCAAGGTCACTTTTTTTGTTGTTGTTTAACTTGTTTGCAGAAGAATAAGAACATACATTATGTGATGTGAACGACAAAACATGGGCAAGACAAATTATATGCAATTGGTCTTTCCTTGTGAATATTGAAGGCCAAGTTCATGCATGTATACTGGTTTGTCAATAAACTTTGGCCTTTTGTGACACTGGATTTCTAGCAGCTAACTTAACTATTGGTGAATTTTTTACAGTACTTCCAGGAGCTTTAAGAGATGATTAGTTATGTGCCTGGCTGGTGTGGCTCAGTGGATTGAGTGCTGGCCTGCAAACCAAAGGGTTGTCGGTTCGATTCTCAGTCAGGACACATGCCTGGGTTGTGGGCCAGGTCCCCAGTGGGGGGGCGCACGAGAGGCAGCCACACATGGATGTTTGTCTCCCTCTCTTTCTCCTTTCCCCTCTCTAAAAATAAAATAAATAGTCTTATGAAAAAGAGAGATGATTATTACGAGAAATGCCATATGTTTACCTGTAGACCATTCTGGTATTTGCTAGTAACTGCATTCCCCAGGCTCCCAGCTCTTAGTGAAACTAGATGCCTTTTGCCCTTCCTCCCCCACAGCTGTCCATATGCCACTTCATATCCATAGGTAATCCTTACATATCACTCCCTCTTGGGAAGGAAAACCAGCTTCCACATACAACGGCTCATTCCAAAAGAAGAAGCATGGATAGTGTTTAGTTTGTTTAAGAAATTCTTCAGCCATAACTATTTAAAGCTTAAAGAGAACAGTACCTTTGTTGGAATAAATCCAGTGTTCAAAGTTTGAGAAAATCCAGTCAGCTTCAAAGCAAGCTTGTAGGTTTATCCCCTAGTTTAAAAGACTTAGGCAAGGGAGATTGAAGGCGTGGAAGTTATTTTTAGGCCTGTTGAAACTGGGCAGGGGCACCTTTATTGCTGTGCAAGCTGAGAAGTCTTTTCTGCCGCACTGAAAACATCAGGTCTTCTTACTCCTTCCGAAGGTAATATGTATGAGGCTAATAGGAGTCCTGTTAATCGTCAGTAATTATTCCTCTGTTGTGACCGGGGGGCTTCCAGGAAGGACATGTACAGTGGAGAAGTGATGAAAACACTCTACCCAGATGTATATGAATGCTAAAGCTTTGAAGGTAGACAAAAGCTAAGCACTATTGCAAGTTGGCTCCTGGGTTTGATGCATAGAGATTAGCAAGGTCAAGTCCTCTCCTTATGCCACCCCGGGTCAAGCTCTCTTTGAAAGAGTTGTGTTTCAGTGGAAATTGGTGCTAGATTTTTCATTTTAATAGTACTTTTGCTTCGAACTCTTACCCTATGGAAGTGTACTGCGTGATTATTGCTGATTATGATACTTATTGTAAGATGCATTTAAAAAAATTTATTACTTAAGTAAAAGTGTTTAATTTAAAAAGCATCAAATAAAAAGGCACAGAGGAAGCACAAGTCGAATTCTGGCTATCATAGAATTAAGGGAGTAGTATCCTCCCGCCTCATGAAATCAATTGGAAATGAGAAAGTAGAAGATTCCCCAAACATAATGACATTTATTATCCATTTAGGACTAGATTTTGTGTCTGACAAAGTTAAAGATTAGCTTTTCTTCCATAATATTGGTCTCTTACTTTTATACTAAGTAAAAGAAACCCACTTTTTTTTTATTGTGGTGAAATACACATAAAATTCACCATCTTAACCATTTTAAAGTGTATGATTCAGAGGCCTTTACTACAGTTACAATGCTGTGCAACCATCAGAACTAGCTTGTTCCAGGACATTTCCATCACCCCAAAAGGGAACCCATTAAATAGTCACTTCCTATTTTCCCCCTTCTCCCAGCCCCAGCAACCAAGTACCAAACACAGGCAACCAGCAGAGTCTGCTTTCTGTCACTTTGGATTTACCCATTCTGAATATTTCAGGTAAATGGGATCCATTTTTAAAAAGGGAGAAATCCAAACCAGCAATAGCCGTCAGTCGATAAGCAGGGTGAAAGGAAATGATTGGATTTACGGTGAGGGACCCATTCCTCTCGCAGCTGGCTCTACCAGAGGAAAGGGCAAGCTGGAGAATCTTGATAATTGAGCCGGAACCAATGCTGGAATACTTAGGTCCCATAGGTGAAAATCTAGACTTTCAGGTGAATTGCTATGTCCTAAAACCAGAAATTTGTGCTTAATTCCATAGTAGAATCATCTCCCATTGTTATAGTGACCTAAGTGTGGAACTTGAAATTACCCACACTGAGCTGTGAGAATTCAACATTCTCCATCTCTCCTACCCTTCCTTCCTTTCTCTCTTTTAAATAAGCTTTATTGAGTATGTGTGTAGTGTGGTCAATGCTATGGAAACTCTGCCCTCACAGAGCCTTACACTTGTGTCGAGACAGACAATAAAATAAGTAGCTACACTATTCTGAAAGAAAGAGAAAGAGATCACTATATTATGAGTGAGAATAATTGAAGCGAACCGCTCTTTAGACTGCAGGATCAGGAATGGTCTCTCTGAGGATGTCATATTCAAGCTAAGAGCTGAAGGATGCAAAGGAGGCAGATGTGTGAAAAGTGGTGTATGAGAGTTCCAGGTAGAAGAAATGCCATGTGCAATGACACTGTGGCAAGAAGAAACATAGCACGTTCCACCAAGAAAAGACCAGAAACCTAGTGAGTGAGATGAGACCGAAGTAGCCAAAGGCCCAGTCATGTCAGACTTTATAGTCCAGGGTACAGAATTATAAAAGCAATGACGGTATCAGGTAGAAGACTGACTTGACCCATTTTTCAAAAAAAGAACCAAAACCCCCAAACAACAAACCAACTCACTTGTTGCTATGAGGAGATAAGATGAAGGGGGCAAGAGTAGACTCAGGGAGATCAGTTAGAAGGGTAAGGAAAATGTCCAGGTGACAGACAGTGGTGGCCTGGACAAGAGGCAGATTCACCTTTTTATACAGTGGTCATCTATGGAATCCTATGGCTGTGCTAGACAAAATGGAACGAGCGTGGGCATTCGTATTATTAGGATATTTTGCCCATATAACATCCCTCTAGGGGACTTGGGAGCAAAGAAAATACAAATCAGGAATGAAGCTGGTAATTTGTTACATTTTAATGAATATTTATTGACTACATCTCTGCCAAGCAGAAGATGGCACCCTCTTCCTTCAGAATTTTGAAGGCATTGCTTGACATCCTCTAGTTCCCAGTAATGCTGCTGAGAGGACCATAGCTGTTCCAACTTTTGATTCCTCACTCAGACCTGGATTTTCTCTCTGGAAGCTGGAGGGATCTTCGTAGTTCTCCTCTTCGTGATGACGGGCCTTAGTTTGGGTGTCTCTTGGCCATTTTGCTGGGGACTCCCTGAGCCAGTTCACGCTCTACATTCATGCTCTTCAGTACCTAAAATTTTTGAAATAATTTCATCAATGACTTCCTGTCTGCCATTTTCTTTTTACTTTCTGGATATCTTATCACATTCAGATATTCTTTGTCTTTCTTTTGTATTTTTGGCACAATTATGTACCAAATTTTCTCTTTTAACCCATCTATCAAGGTATTTATTTTTAATTTCTATGACCCACCCTTCCTTTTTTTATTTAATCACTGGGTGTTCTATTGGTTTCGATCTTGGAAAATGGACATCTAATTGCTTTTTAAACATACTTTTAACCACCTGTCCCCTCCCCCTTTTATAACTTCACCTTTTCCCCAGTTTCCTGAGGTACTTAATACTGTCAGTTCTTGAACCTGTGGAGTAAATCTATGGCAGAGGTGAGCAAAGATCTCCAAAAAACCACATGGATCAACCTGGACATTATACTAAGTAAAATCAGCTACTCATAGAAGGACAGATATTGCATGATTCCACTTACTGAGGCATCTAGAATAGGTGAACTCATAGAAGTAGAGCATAGAATGGTGGTTTTGAGGGGTTGGGGGTGGGGGAAACAGGGAGGTATTCAATGTGTATGAAATGTCACTTATGCAGGACACAATGTAAAAGGATGTTTTGACTTGGGAGAAGAAGTGAGAAAACTTTAGAGTGTAATTTTAGTTTTAGAACATAGTATTTTTAAAATGTAAGAATGAGAATTATATTTAATTAATAAGAGTTCATATTTATGCACTATTTTAAGCACCTTCTGCATATTGTCTCACTTAATCCTCATAACAGTCCTGTGAGGCAAGTACTATCATTTTCACATTTTTACCAAAAAGGAAACGAAGAGACAAGGAAGGTAAGTTACTTGTACAAAGTTACACACAGGAAATAAATGGCAGAGCTGGGAGTCCATCTCCAGAGTTCAAGGTCATGGTTACACTGCCTCTACATTGAATTTTGCAAATAGATATCTTTATGGAAAAAAATGAAGTTATAATAAATATAAAGCTGAGCAAAAAATAATAAATCTCTGAGCACAGCACATGTTCACAATCCCTTATCTTAAGTCTGAAAGGTCCAAGGCTTAACAAACAGTTTGTAAGTTTGGCCCCGAAACTCATTTGTCTTCAAGACCTGAGCTGAACCAGTGTGAGGTCATGCATGATCTTTCTTTACCCCCTGTGGTATAAATATTATTTTTGTTGTTGTTGTGGGAAACAGTCATTGGGCTTTACTACTACTATGTACTGAACGTTTCTAGCTCTTCACTCTCTGGGTGCTTTTGTCAGGTTGCACTTCCATGCCCTTTTGAAGTTTCATATGACCATGTGCTTGATTTGGCCAATGGAATGTGAGCAGAAGTGATATATGTCACTTCTGAGCATACGTTTTAGGAGGCAATTTGAAATGAGCTTTAGCTCTCTTAACTTCTGGGACTCTGTCTTGGCAACGCTTGCTCTGACAGCTCAGGACCTGGCAGAGATGCAGAGCAGAGCCCCCACCAACTTGTATATAGAGATATTTGTTACTGCAGCATAATCTAGCCTATCCTGACAGATACACTGATATAAATTCTACCTTAGCATTGTAACATCAGAAAGATTCTGAATTCTGAAACAGATCCAGCACCCGAGGTATCAGGTAAGAGATTGTAGGATCTGTATTTGAAAATCTGCAATCAGAATTTTCCCCAAGAACATTCGAATGGTGTCATTGCTTGGAACACAGCCATTTCCTGAGAAATGTAAGCTAGCATCTCAGCAGTCCTATGGACTGAGCTCTTGGTAGCCAGGGATTGTCTCATTTGTCTTGGTAGCCTTAATACCTGATGCGGAGTGAATACTTGGTAAATAGGCGCTGAAATAAATTGATGGCACAAAGGCAGTTTCATACCTGGAGCTTAAGCTCCGGGGAAAGAGCAAAAGAAGATATAAGAGGTGAAGGCAAAAGTTATCTACTTCATCTGGTTCACAGTTTTGCCTTGTTCAAATAGTGAACGGGAGGCAGAGCAAATCCTATTTGAAAGGACAATATAATGGCTCTAAGTGAGTGCTCATGGGCGGAAGTCGAGGTGAACTAAGGTAATTTGAACAAGTAAGGCTTTTAGCACAGAACTGGTTTATAGTTAACCTGTAGTAATTTTTGCTATTATTATTAATGTAAACATAGGTTGCAATCATCATGAAACTGTGTAAGAGACGGGAAATTTGCTAACACTATGATCTTCAAGCTGTGCTTTCCTGTGTTCTATGCATTGTGAAGCATCTCTTCCCTGGGGAGGCCAAGGGGGAGGCCTGCTCCAACCTCAACAGCTCTGCTTTGTAACCATCAGGTATTAGCTGCCACACAGGGTTCTGTGAGAAGAAAAGGTCTTGCGCATAAAAACAACCTGAAAAGCCACTGGAATAATATGTTTTAGAAAGACCTTTGGCAGCAAGTATTGAAGACCAAGCCTTTTTGATAAATTTCCCTTTAAAATAAATGAATGGAAGTTATTCACAGTGTCCTGGTATTCTGGTTAATTACAGTTTTAATGTAGCATCCTATCATAAGATTTAAAAAAATAACCAATGGTCTAGCAGTGAGAATATGTAGATCCTTACAACATTTTCCCTACCTCTTCAAAATCCAAAGGATAGATTTGGAAATTTGTCAGTTAATCACACATGATCTTTCCTAAGCTAGAATTTAATGAGATATTACTTAAAGCTCCTAGAATCTCTTCCCACTTCATGAATTACTGGCTCTGAAGGGCACGCTATTAGTGTTGTAATTTAAGGTAAGTTGAGATACTTCAAGGAAAGGCTGTTGCCTGGATTCCATTTTTGAGGTACCATTAAGGTAATAAATGTAATGTCACCCAGTAACATCAGCTTAGCCTGACTTTTGAATTATGCAGGATGGAGGGGGTATATGTACCCAAGATGGCAGTACCCTCATGAACTGACTGAACCCTGAGGTCTCACAAGAAGGTGCTTTTAACCCTGGCTGGAGTGGCTCAGTGGATTGAGTGCTAGCCTGTGAACCGAAGGGTCGCCAGTCCAACCCCCAACTAGGGCACACGCCTGGGTTGACAGCCAGGTCCCCAGTTGGGGGCATGTGAGAGTCAACCACACATGATGTTTCTCTCCCTTTCTTGCTCCCTTCCTTCCCCTCTCTCTAAAAATAAATTATTTTTTTTTAAAGATGCTTTTACTATTCACCCTTCCTCCCTATTGTTGCTCCCAGAATTCCTGTTGGAAGCCCTTGTGAAGAAAGCAAAAATGAAACTTTCAGAGCACTTGTCTGCTCAGAAGTGGATGAGGAGGGCGGACTGCTTAGGACACCTAATCCAAGTTAGAGATGTTGAGGAGGTAGGAAGTTTCCAAAGACAGATGTGATTATTTTGAAGTTTGGGCTAGCACGGACCCTGAAAGAGTGTGTGTGTATGTATGTGTTGGCGAGGAGCAGCTAGGGCACAAGGAATTTTGCCCTCTTCCTTTGTTCTCCTCTCCAGAATGTCTCTGAATTCCAGGGTTCTCAACTGAGAACACTATTATTAGAAGCCTACTTGAGGTTTAGTGGGGCTGTACTTGGCCTAGGACCGTGACTGCCCTAAGCTACATTATCACAGAATGGGGATAAGTGCCATCTGGGCCCAAACGGGTTTAAAATGGACTTTTGGAACAAGCACTGAGTTCCATGCAGAAAGGAGTCAGTGATAGGAATTTCCACATCTCATCTAATATAAGTCTCCTTGATGGTGATTGTTAGTATTGCCATTTAATAGTTGAAGAAAGAGTCTAAATGACAAAACTTAACTTTAAACTCAAAATGTCTGATGCCAGGTTCTGCCATTTCTCTGTCACTTGTGGGAAAAACCATCCCTATGTCTGGAACACAACTGAAAATATCCCTTATTCAATGATGCTAGTTCTGTTGTGATATGTGCGCCAGTGCCCGATAACACGGAAATCAGAGTGTAGGTCTAATAAAATCAAGGGGACTTTTCATAGGCCTAACTGGTTTTGGCACACCCTCTTTGGCTACTATTCCTAGTGTGAGTTTTATTATCCCACCCTAGGATTTACTGCGAAGAGAAGTAGGGTATTTTGTTTGTTTGTTTCTGAAAAGTGGGTTTTTAAGAGGCTTCCATCTGGTAGTCATGGAGAAGGGATGTAAAGTAGCTTTTAAGACATAGATGTAGCTATCAGTTAGGCTGTTGCTAAGTGGCTGGAGACCACTTGCCTGGAGGGACTATGTCATTCTCACACCAAGCCAGGCATCAAAGTGGGGTGCGTGGGCTGTGGCTGAGCAGACTCGGGATTCTCCACGTGCCTGTGAGTTGCGTGATGGCTGAGAGAATGTCACAGTAAACTTTTAGACTTCTAGAAGGCGCTCGGTTGTTTTTGTTTCTTTTAGATGTGTAACTATTAGAAGGCAATTTTATTTCTCTTTAAAGATTGAGATGTAATTTACATACCATAAAATTCACCCTTTTAATTGGCCAGGTCAGTGGTGCTTAGGATGTTCCCAAGATTGGGCCTGCGGCACTGAGCCTCCCATGCCCAGTGGGTGGGTTGGCCCTGCTTTCACGAATACTGTAGCCAGTGGTCAGTTACATGGGTGGATTGGGAGCCCTTGGGAGTCTTTCCCCACTAAAGGGAGCTTTAAGGGAATAACAGGATGCACATTCCTTCCCAGTCAGGCTAAGCTTGCTGCTTCTATTTCTTGAATCTGCAAAATCGACATTTCTTGAGACATCAGAATAGGAGTGTTAAATCACAGCTGGAGCTGTACAAGGGAAGTCATATTTATCAGGGTAGCTTCCTTCTCAGGTTTATCTCAGATGCTGCAGTTTGCATCCCAGGGGAGCAAAACTTAATCTGCCTTCCCCAGAGCCCAATTGTAATCTTTGAAAGGCAGTGGGAACTGGCAGCTGTCCAGCCAATGCCTTGCTTCTCCCATCCCACAAGGTGGATGCTTGAAATTGAAGCAGTTAGTTACTCAACGCTCAAAAGAGTGTATTTCAAGGGCCCTGATTCTTTGCATTTTCTCTTGTCCTAGAGAGTTTAGGAGGAGAAAAGCTAATCCTAGGCGTGTATCTGTACCTATCACACCATGTACGTCCTGTTGCCTGCTCCCCTGAGACCAGTACCTCCCTTGGAGATGGCTGCTCTGGCAGGGGGGTTTGGACTCCTTGGCTGAGGGTGCAAGAATGGTGAACAGGCCACTGCTCCTCAAGGTGGGGACCACGGGCAGCATCAGCATTGCCCTGATACTTCTTAGAAATGCAAATTTTCAACCTCCACCAAAATCAGAAGCTGAGGGTGATGTCCAGCATCAAGCCTTAGCAAGCCCTCCGGGAGATTCTTTTGCATGTTAAAATGTATTTATTTGTTTTTAAAAGGTTTGCTTTATTGATTAATTTTAGAGAGAAGGGAAGGGAAAGAGAGAGGGAGAGAAACCTCAATATGCAGTTGCCTCTCGCATGCCCCCTGCCGGGGACCTGGCCTGTAACTCAGGCATGGGCCCTGACTGGGAATTGAGCCAGGAACCCTTTGGTTTGCAGGCCGGCACTCAGTCCACTGAGCCACACCAGCCAGGGCTGCATATTAAAATTTAAGATGCACTGAGAACATTTCTGATCAGGTAGGGCTTGAAGGGCTAGACATAATGAGATGGCCCTGAACTCAAGTGCAAAACCAACAAAAGGAAATTGGGTGACTAACCCCTGAGACCTCTGAAGTTTGTACATGGCCACAAATAGCCACATATTGTACCAATTATAGGTAGGCCCCAAATCAATGGGACTTCCCCTCTCGTACCTGCATCTGTTGTTTTCTCATTTGGTAATATCCTTCTTCCTTCAGGAAGCACTTCATTGTTAACTTCTGCAAATAGATGAAATAAAACAACAACAACAACAACAACAACAAACATAGTGGAGAGGGAGTGGAACGAAGGGAGTATTTTTTTGATCCTGGGATTTCGAAGTCTAAGATTCCTAACTCTGGTACTATTTAAGACCTTTACCCAGGTTTCCATTGTCAAATAAAAACCCAATATGGATTTATGTAAGGAGGGTTTTACTTAGTAAGTGAGGGTATATTGCAATAAGGAGAGAGAGCTTGGTGATAAGAACAGTTTGACCATAAGATCTGCAAGCCTCTCAAATGCCATGCAGAAAGGAACTGTTTCATGAGGAGGAGTGAACAAAGCTAGAAAGGACCAGGTATGGGGAGCGGGATGAGCAAGTGGTAAGATCCAGCAGTTGAGCTGTCTTTGCTTGTGCGCAGCTGGTTCTCCTAAGGGGCCAGTGAAGAGGGGTTGGTTGGCCGGCATTTTAATACTGTTAGTAGATATTTTATCCAGTCTGGTCAGTGGATACAACCGGTTCAGCTAATCATTTATGGTGAGGAATGGGAATAGGGAGGGTCTGTGTCTGATTTTATCCTATGTAAACGCACAGGTCTTCTTGAAGTCATAGGGGGAAGGTGATTCTCTGTAGTAAGTAAGCCATTTCCACAGAACACAAAAGGATGAAGAGGCTTCTTAACCTGTGTTGTTTTCCAAGCCCCCAGGGCTCAGGTAAAGTTTAACATTGTCGCTGTGTATCATTGAAACATTTTAAAACACAAACCTCTTAGCATGTATGTAATAAAGCAATTCTCTTTAATACAAACTACAATTGTTGAATTTAATTTTGGTTAACCTAGGAGGTTGGTAATGAAAGAGAATTTGTTTTATTGGAGAGATGCTAAACTTGTGTTTTAGGAGAGGAAACAGTAACCAAACTCAGCATTAAACAAATGCAAATAAAATGCATAGCACAGATTTTCGAAAAGTAATTTGAAGATAGAATTCAGTGAACTTTTAAAGCTAGATACAACCGTTGCAACTGGAAAAGATACTACATATTTTTTTCCATGCCAGGATATCTGATATACACAATATGTGACTTCAGTGAACAAATGCATGCTGGGAAGTCATTAATTACAGTAATGACAGAACAGTGTGGCAAAGAAGGTGTTCACATGTTGTCCCATTAGCACTTCCCACAAATAATCATCATGGCTGCAGTGTGTGTGTGTGTGTGTTTTTTCCACGTAGAAAGCTTAATAATTAAAACAAAACATCTAAGAGCAAGAGAATCTTTAAGTAGAGGTGAGAGAAGAAAAAAGGTTAAAATGTTAAACATTTTTTTCCAGTGCTGTGGTCTACTATGAACATCAGCTGACCACAACTTCTATAAAATAATGCAAATCCTTTCTAATATCATCCTGGAATATTGCCACAGTGTTCTATAGTTTTGTACTGCTGTTCTCTATCATTTTATCTTTCATTATAGGATCATGAATTGATTGCAGGAACTGCTAATTCTTTACTGAGGCTTGTTCTTGACCTTATAGGTGTCTTTGAGGACTTTTTTTGCAAGGTAAGCAGGTTTTATCACCAGAGATGAGTCTAAAACTCCTCCAAAACAACCCACAATGACAATAGCAAGAAAAACATTGAGAATCAGTGGGACACTGTGTTAGGTAGTGATGAAGTTAATTTGTATATTGGGACCCACCAAATGAATGCTGCCCCAGTGGCCCAGTACACGTAACAAATCTAAACTTACGTCAGCTCACACTTACAGGAAATGCCTCATTGTCAAGGAAAGCTAATACCAATCACAATCCTCCAACTCAGCTTTAGCCAGCTTCTCATTCCCTAGAAAATGGGACCTGCTAGCCTCCTAAGGAAATTCCTGACTTCATAGTTCATTTACCCTCTTTCTGAGTTGCCATTTCCAACATTTTGTCAAACTTGCTTTTGCCCATGTGGGGCTGGAAAAAGTAATTTTCCTTCTGCCCCTCTAGATTACTGTGGCTGGACTAATAATCAAATTAATGAGACAGACTAACAGGAGAAAATGACCAAATTTATTACATATGTGCATACGGGAGTTTCACAAGACTGTGAGACTACAGATGAATCTGGCATTTAAGGCTTATATGCCATCTAGAGCTAAGGAGGAGATGGGGCGGGCTTAGGGCAGGAAGGCAATTCATGTGGAGATGGAAAAGCAAATATTTGGTAAATAAATGCTGTGCCATCTTTGACGATAGGACACAGAGAGGGATTTGATCAAACAGGCCTTGCTACCCCAAAATATAACACATTGGCATATTGAATATTTTAAACTGAAGGAATCTGAGAAACCACAGACACAAGAAAGATTCTCAGACCTTCCCATGAAACGAGTCATAAGACCCTCATGTGAGAGGTGCCCTCCCTATACCCGGAAGTAAGGAGCATCCTTACTCTAAAGATGGAGAGACATTGAGAGGATTCTGAACAAAGAGGCTTCACTATATTTTCTTCAGTTTACTGCCCTTCCTTCCCTCATACCCTTTTGTCTTATCACCTTTTCCCATGGCATCTCATTGCTTTCCATTCTCAATCAAGGCTAGCATAAACACACGTAGGCTTAATTGCTTCTTCGGGTCTTCAGTCCCTTACAAAGGCTCCGTGTCACACAAAACTTATATAAAATAGATTTGGATGCTTTTCTATTGTTAATCTGTCTAGGGGCCCCAGCGGAGCAACCTAGGAGGGTAGAAAGAAAAGATACTTTTGTGCCCTGCAATGGCTGGCACCCTTTGGAAGACGACTTTATAGTTCTCACTGTCTGCCACAGGCTTGATTGCTGATGTGTCTGCCAAGCCAGAGCCTTCCCTGACCCCAGCCAGCTCTCCACGCACATAGAACTCATCGCCCAGTTCTTCTCAGTCTCATTAGCATGCCATTTTCTCCACTGGGACTGGAGGCTACCCTGACTCTGTATTGTATTTCTTGCTTTCCAAAAGGTGGTGTTATAATAAATTCTATTAAAGATGCATGTGAGGTTTGGAGAGAGGAGGACTGGTTTAGATTACCTTAGCTTCCCAAAGATAATGTAAAGCCATTACATTAGAAGATGCTGAATACAATAACAAAAGGAGTTCACTTTACTGTTAGCATATAGTTAGATTAACCCTTAATGGGATTCATGGGTGCTATGGTCCCATGATAAATGTGTGTACTTTTTAAATTATCCTCTGTTGTAACCTAGTTGTTCCTTGCTTGTGGACAATTCCTCTTTAATCAACGTGCTTTCTTTTGCGTAAAAATTCTTTGAAACATTCTTCTGCACCAGCATCTTTGTTCTTTCTCTTTTTCCTCCTTGGCCTTTCAGAAAACAAACTTAAAACATTTCAAGAACATTAGAATCTTTTCCCCATTCCCTGTGTTGAAGTTGGAAGACTGAGAATTGTTACCAAAGGAGGCAGGCTGGCGCTAACATGTTCCAGGATCTGACCCACAGGTTCGGAGTCTCAGAAAAGGGGGTTGTATAGAGTTCAGAGTCCACCGGCCTTAAATGTAGCCTTTTCTTATAGAGGCTGGTTTATCATCAGAATTATAACTTATTTGTTTACACTGAGAAATCCGGTTTGCCAGAACACTGGACTACTGGTATCTGGGTATCCTGTTTTCTCTTATAGAAAAGCTATTGTATTTTATAAGCCAGAGAAATAGAACAAGAAAGGGCTAGATGAACTCACTGGCTGCTGACATATCACCCTAGATCCCTTGAATATTAACAATTTTCTGAAGAGAATCTGCTGAAAGATCATTTTTAACAAAAGGCAAAATCATGACTGGTACAATATAAAATGAACACACAATATTTTATGTAACTCATTAATTAAATGAGGGCCCCAGTAAGATATTACAACCAGCACAAAGGAGAATTAATGAACCACCGATCTGTATGGATAAAGAAAGGGTGAAATGAACTTACAAATGGACACAAAACTGGCTTTTTCCCTAGGGATGTGGTTGAGGGAGTTGATTGAACTGCCCCCAGACAATTCATTTGCATGTCAATAGGCAAGAGTTATTTTACATTGCTGTTATTTATCTCCAACTTATAGAGTTGTAAAATAGCTCTAAGAAAATAAATCAGATAACCCAGAAAGTTGCGCTCTACAGAAAGAATAGTCCAAATTCTTCTAAGCTTGTCTACATCTTCTTTTGACTGACAATTATTTTGAAAGTCATTTGTAGGACTGATTTCTCCTGACCTTGAGACACTTTTTTCCTCCCTTCTTCCAAACCTGATCAGAATCATCAGGTTAGGTTTTCAGAAGTACAGACACCCAGGCAAAGGGGACTGAAAAGAGGAAATGGCAGCATCGATGAAGAGGACAGCTGGGCCAGGGGAATATTTGAGGTGAAATTCACTGGACCCGGTGTCAAATTGAATATTGCAATAGACGGTGGCCGAGAGGAGTTTGCACAAGTTGAAAATGACTTCAGGTCATTGGGCAACTTGTTGAACAGCGATGAGGCACAGTATCTTCTTTACCATAATTAGATCATTAAGATACAGTAGTGTAGCTTTCCCTCCACTGCAAATCTGGAATTCACTCCAACATTTACCATCACTTTACAAAGATGCATTTTGTGATAGAATGTAATTCTCCATATTGCCAATACAGTACTTTATACCAAAAACCAGTATGCAAATAAAGGATGTTTGCTAGTTTTAGACTCCATTACATTTAATTAAATAGGCATTAAAAATCACAATGCCAAAAAAAAAATCAACATGTGTTTCTGCCTTGAAAAGAAATCTTAAATGAAAACCCATATGCTTTATTATTGTAGGTTGTTTTTGCAAAGTTGTGATACTGGGGAGGAGAGAGTTTTTCTCCACCTCCTTAGGGTCCCTGGCTGGGTCTGAAAATTAAACTAACAAAGAGAATATCAGGAGAAAAGCATAACCAAATAGATTTATTACAAGCTTCATGAGGAAATGAAGACCAGAAGAAATTGTTAGACCTAAGTATTGGGTTGGCCAGAAAGTTCATTTTTTTCTGTAAGATGGCTCTAGTAGCGCTTAGTTGTCTTTAGCTTCATTTGAAACAATTTTGTTAGATTGTATGGCGACAGCTGTCCTATCAGCATGCATTTTTTAAAAAAAAACATCAAAATTGGTGAATTTTTGTGTGGCCGTTTTAATATTTTTTAAAGTATATTTTATTGATTATGCTATTATAGTTGTCCCAATTTTTCTCCCCTTTCTCCCCCTCCTCCCTGCACCCTCCAACGTTCCCCTTCCCCTTAGTTCATGTCCATGGGTCACACATATAAGTTCTTTGGCTTCTCCATTTCCTATACTATTCTTAACCTCCCTCTGCCTACTTTGTGCCTACCTATTGTGCTTCTTATTCCCTGTACCTTTCCCCCAATTCTCCCCCTCCCCACCTATAACCCTCCATGTGATCTCCACTGGCCATTTTAATATTAAAGATGGAAGGAAATATGCAGCATTTCTGGAATATTATGCATTATTATTTCAAGAAAGGTAAAAACACAACTGAAACACACACAAAAAGATTTCTGTCATGTATGGGGAAGATGCTGTGACTGATAGGGCACATCAAAAGTGGTTTGCAAAGTTTCGTGCTGGAGGTTTCTCGCTGGGTGATGCTCAGGTAGACCAGTTGAAGTTGATAGCGATCAAATCGAGACACTAATTGAGAACCATCAATGTTATACCATGAGGGACATCGCCAACATACTCAAAACATCCAAATCAATAAAGTTATTGGTGAAAATGAAAAATGTGTCTTTTATTTTACAGAAAAAACTAAATGGACTCTTTGGCAAACTCAATATTAAACTCGGGGTTGGCTAAACAGGCTGCTTAGCGAAGCCTGTTTGTTCACATTCTTCGCCTTTAGTCTTCAGACAGAAAGGTGCTCCTCCCCCCACCCCATATAGGGAGGGCCCCTCTCACTTGAGGATTTGATGGCCTTTTTCAGGGGGAAGGCGGGAGGGGGCAGAGTGACTTTCCTGTTGTTTCCTCAAACTCCTCAGACTCAGTATGCGAAGACGCCCTGTTTGGAGGTAGCATGTTCTGCTCCCCATCAGTCATTTATAAGAAGAAATATACATTTGGTCTTCATCCCTCTTCCTGGCACAGAGCTCTTAAATTTTTGTAATTTCCTGAGAGCCATAAAGTGTTTTTGTTCAAGCACACCAGAGTTTATGTTAATGAAGTGACTTGGAAAGCCCCAGCGACTTAATCAGCCACGGCTGTGTAGGGAGACCGCCATAAAGAACCTCGAAAGGACTCGGTTCAGAGAGCTTCCAGGCTGGTGAACAGGACGCATCCGTGTTCCAGGAGGGTGACGCTCCCCACACTCCAGAGGCCAGAAGCTCCCTTGCTCAGGACCCTTCCGGACGTACGTATCTTATTCGTTGGCTGGTGTTTGTGTACTTGAATGCCATTTGTAATAGGCCAGTAATCTAGTAAAACTGATTGCCTGTTCTGTGAGCTGCTCAAGCAAATTAATCGAACTTGAGGAGGGAGTGGTGGAGACCTCGAATCAATCCGAAGCCCCGGTGGAAACCTGGACTTGCTGTTGACGTCTAAAGTACGTGTGTGTGTGTGTGTGTGTGTGTGTGTGGATGTGTGTGTTTGGGGGGGGCAGTCTTGTGGGACTGAGGCCCATCCCCTGTGGGGTCTGTGCTCCCTCCAGGTCGACGGTGTTCGAGTTGCTTCGATTGTAGGACACCCGGCTGGTGTCACAGAATGGCTCGATGTTAGGAAAACCCACACACATACCGGGTGTGCGACGTGAAGCAGTGTTGTAGGGCAGTGAGAATACAGGGAGGCACAGGAGTGTGTTTTTCTTTACGGTACTTCTTTAAACGGTTTCCGTAAGTGAAGCAGACATGCCTTGTTCCCAGCGCAACTACGTAATTGACAAATGCTCTGCCTCCTGCGGGGTGGGGGGGGGGGGAAATCACTTCAGCAAACCGTAATCGATGATGCCAGAGGGAGCTCTGTTGGAGGTTCAACTGTCTCAGATGATGGGACATCGCTAAACAAATTCAAGAAACCCTAATCCATCAGTGCTGAAAAGAAACCACATGCAAAGAAAGCAGCAGGTGTTAGCTTTTCTAACAGATGGGTTGTGACTCCCAGAACCGGCCCAGCCCTGATTATTACAGGACTGGTTATTACAGTGTCGGGGGATAGTATGTCAGTACCGAGCTGCTTCGTTATGGAGCGTTCAGGATTTCCTGTGCTTCCGCTCCCCTCGCCTCCCTCCAGCATTCCTCTCTAGCTCTAGAGCCAAAGTGATGACAATTGCTGGGAAGCACAATCTCAATGGATTGAGAAAATGCTCAGAAAATGGTCGTTTTACCACTTCTTTTATACATTGGAATCAAAGGGGAAGACCTAAGGGGGTCCAGGAAATCCGTTGGTGAAAGATTCGGGAGGCGAGAGAAAGCCAAGCGGGGAAGCCTCTGGGATTGGATAAAAGTAAAACAAATAGACAGACTTCTTTTACACAGGCGGGTATAGGGTCGTTAAGAGTTAACAATGAACAGGATTCAGTAACAACGCGGGGATTTGTGGTCTCCACGGGTTCTGCTTTGAGAGGGGTTCAGAAAAAAGGAAATTACTTTGTTATTTCAAAGGCATGTTATCAGATCTTAGATGCAAAAAGACCGACAGGCTCTGAAGGGAAAGACTGACCTTTGTTAGGGAAATATACCGCCCTAGGACAGGACTACCTGACGCCTGTGGTTAGGAAGTCTTAATTTCAGACCATCCTACGTGGTTACTCTCTGTCTCTGAGTTTGTAAGGCCCACCGTGCGGGCCTCCCCTGAGCTTGTCGGATTCAGTGCTTGGCCTCCCTTCCACCCACAAAAGTAAAACAAGTTCCTTTTCACCTGGGCTTGACCAGCTCCCAGGTGCTTCCTTCTGGGTGCCAGTGTATTCAGCCTGCCACTGGGGAGGTGGCCCATTCCTCTGAAAAAAAAAAAAAAAAAGACTCCTTTGTGTTACTTAGTTCATACTCCAGAATAATTTTGTCAAGTACATTTAATCAGGAATGAGACTCATCAGTTCATTATAACTTATCTCTGTCCGGAAAGATACCGTGTCTGCTTGTGTAGAGCAATGCACATGCGCCCCAAGCCGCAGTCAGTGCTTCAGGACCCTGGTTTTCTCATTGTTTAATTCTGTAAATGTTTCAGTCCTTCAGGAATCCCTGGAGTGGCAAGAGGAGTCTGGCAAAATCATCTTCCTGTTTAATCGTTGTTGAAACGAAAAATCAGTATTCTTTTGTCAGTACTACGTGGTTCCTGGATGTTGCTTTCCACTCTCTCAGCATCTTAAATTTTCCAAAATGCATGAATACAAAAGAAAATGATATTAGCTATTTTCACTCCACTGTGGAACTTGAATAGTGTTTGAATAGTGTCTTGATTTGATTGTTATTTAGAAGCAACCTCCTTATGTTCCATAGCCTGGCAGGGCAAGAAGTTCTTTGTTCTCTAACAAGGAGGAAATAATAGTTATCTTATATCTCTCACAATATTGTCATACTTTCTGAACTCTGTGTTTTTAATATTTAGTAAATCAATCTGGGAGCATTTTTTAAAGCACCGTGCTTGATAAAAGACATGGAAGACAAAAACTTCACCTAAAAGAAGCTTAAAAATCTACTGGAAATAAACACACAGGGGTGGGCAAAAGTAGATTTACATTTCTGAGTAGGGGAAACACAGAATTTATTTTTGCATTGTCATTAATTATTATTTCCATACAAATAACAAAGAGAATTAATTGAACATTCTCTATGCCATGGAAACACTTACATCTAATAATCACAATAATATTATTTGAGTCTTAGTTTGCCTCTGTTTGCCATGGCAATGGTTTGAAAAGACAGCATGGATATGTAAAAGTCATCTGTGATCTCAAAATGTTTTAACTGAGACTGAATTTTCTCACAAATCTAGTGTTTTTCTAAAGCAAAATCAATATGTACAAGCAAACTAAGTTGAATTTCACTTTCTCCCATTTAACATTTTCAGGATGATAGTTCTGAGTCACACCCTGGCTTTGACCCCAAATCCCCCTGAATGCTTCCTTCCTTATGTCTCCAGTTTCATTTATTTTTAAGGGACTAACTTTATGAATGCAGCTGATATTTTTCAGGGAGGTTAGAGTAGACATTCTGGATGGCCTAACTTCTTGGGGTTGCACTGGAGGATTCTCTCCTAATAACATTCATTTCAGTCCCCACTTCCTCAGCCATATGCAAATAGCTGACTTCTAATCACTTATCTGTGTTTCTTTCATGCTTTCTGGGGCAAGAAGTAACGACAATTTTTTTTACTTAAAGAAAATTGTTGTTGCCCTGGAGTTTGAACTGTGCAAAGACTTTAGATGTAAATGTGTTTTCTCCATGTTGGGGTTTCTTCCCTTTTCATTGTCTTCAGGAGTTGGAGACAGGGCCGCCTTCCTTCCCCCCTCCCCCCCAAAAAAGATACAAAGTAATGAACTGCTTTGCATGGACAATGCTGTTATATGATGGTGTGTTGTGAGACCCTGGCAGATGTATTGTTAAGTTTATCTTTAGAGTCACAATTTACTGCTTCAATTAAAACCTGCCTCCAAAGTCCCTGAATGACTTATTTGCACTATGCATTCATAGCAGTATGCTTTTGAATTTGTAAATTTCCGATGCCTGAGCTCTTATGGCCAGACCTAATTATTTGCATTTTTAGCATGAGCACCTGCTCTTACAGACTCAGGAATGGAGGGCAAAGCCACCAGCTTCCTTCAGATTAGACCAGGACTGACAGGAGCCTGGGATACAATGAAGTGGATGGCTCCTTGGTGATCGCGGTGGTTTCTTTAAGGAAGCTGACCAGCCAGAACTGGAGTAGGTTTGTTCATTGCAGATGCTATTGTCGCTGTCCTCTTGGTTTTTTCTGAGGAGAAATAGAAGATTGGCAGGATTCTTTATGGAGGGAGCTGGCCGACATCTAGAGTTTTTATATTTTAAGATTTTATTTATTTATTTTTAGAGAGAAGGGAAAGGAGGAATAAAGGAAGGGAGAAAGGGAGGGAAACATCGATGTGTGAAACATTGATCAGTTGCCTCTCGTACACCGCCAACCGGGGACCTGGCCACAAACCAGGCATGTGCCCTGACCAGGAATCGAACATGCGACCTTTCAGTCTGCAGGATGATGCTCAACCCACTGAATGACACCAGTCAGGGCGACGTCTAAAATTCTGTGGCTCCTTTTTTCTGTTTGACCACATACATCCACCAATTTTTTCCATTCCATCTTTCCTTGCTCTTGCATTCCCTTTTCCTGTGGCCCCTTCACTTCTCTTCATCCCCATTGTTTGAACCTTGGGTCTAGTTCATGGTAAAAGTTACTGTTTTATGCCAGGCACTGTGCTGATATTTGCAACACTCCAATAAGTAGATGCTAGTATTTTCTCCTGTCCCCTTTTCTTCAATATAAGAAACTGAGTCACAGAGAGGTTAAGTAACCTGTCCAAAGGTACACATGGAACGGGAGACAGAGACGAGTCAAACCCAGGCCACGTGACTTCAGCACCTGTGTTCACAATCAATAAGCTGCATTCTCACTCAGCTGTGCTACATGCCATCTCTGCCCCATCCCTCCCAGGTACGGGAGGCAAGAAAGCTATTTATTTCTGCAACTTACAGCCATGTGGATCCTGACAAACAGACAAACCAAAATCCTATTCGCTTTATTTCACTGCCCTTCTTATTCTCTGGTCGGAGAAACAAGGACCCGGTAGGGGGTTTACTTTCCAATATTGAGGTCAAGTAAAATTTTAGTCTTCATTCCTGTTTATATTGTGTTCATTCCAATCCAGAAAGTGGTTAAAATGATGTATACTACCCTCATAAATGGTACTGTAAATGAGAGTTTCACAGAGGTGCTATTAGCTATTGTTTGATTGTTACAGGGATGTATTTTTGGTGATAGTCCCAAGGAAGACAAGACAACCATGGGTTTTGTTGGCAGGAAGGAGAAGAGCACCCGCCCACTGGGGGAGAAGAAGCTCATCTATTGCTCCATAAAGAAGTCTAGGACTGTGAAAATGTTTTTCCCTAAAAGTTTTGGTGATTACCTAAGTCACCAGCTAGTTTTGAACTCATTGTGTTTTGCTCAAAAAATGCCTATCATTTGTCTCATACTATTGAAACAGAGAAATACATCCCCAACCAAGAGTCTCATAGAGGTTGGATCACAGTTTGGGACAGTTAGTGGCCTTAGGTCATAAAAAGAAACTCAGGATGCTGGGGTGGGAAGACAGTGTATGAGACCATTTCAGACAAGTCTGTTACCAAAGCAAATCAGACTACCAGGCCGGCCATATGAATAGGTGCAAAAGCAAAACACTTTGGCCTGAACAATCTGGATGATTGCTTCTTATATCCAGCTGCGTTGTGTCAGCGGCGTATTGACTGAAAGCAGAGTTTATGTGTCATCACTGTTTTCTCTCTGCAACAGGACTGCTAAGGGGCCCCCTTCTCAGCCCTCTCAGTGTGCCAAAGTGCCCTGAAAATTTTTTTGGATGACACTTCTAGCAGAGCCCTAATCTGCCTACTGAAACCGGGCCCAGCTGTTGAGTTTTGTCCTCAATATTGATGAATTCAGCTGTGAAGCAGCATGCCCCGAAGACTATTACTGAGGAGGCACTGCCATCCTAGCTGTGAAAGTACCAGAGGATTTCCTTGAGGTTAGGCCTCAGACCTGAAAATGGGAGCCTTTCATCAATGACTTGGATAATGGAATAAGGGAATCATGGGTATTAAGATTCCAAATTGGCCTTAAAAAACACTGTAAGGGGTTGTCCTGCAGCTTGGAAATCAGGTACAAGTCTAAAGTTGCCTTGATAAATAGCAGCGATTATCAGGATCAAACAGAAGCCCAAGGCCATCTTGATACAGATCCACCAATGAATTTGGGTGTGAAATGTTGTGGTTAGCGAAAGGCTGGTTAAGTTTGGGATTAGGGAGATGTAGAAAGCCTAGAACTGATATGCTCTGATAAAATATAATTGCCTTTGTTATTTAAAGTATGTAACAAACATGTCAACTCAGTCTTACATCTCTCAAAGTGATTAGCTTGATAGACAAAAAGGGTTGCTTCCCCTTCCAACCCCCAATACTCCCGACAACCCTCCTTTGAGTATCCAAAATACAGATATTGGCCCTGGCTGGGTGGTTCAGTTGGTTAGGGTGTTGTTCTGATAAGCCAAGGTTAAGGGTTCAATCTCCAGTCAGGGCACATGCAAGAATCAACCAACGAATGGGTAAATCAGTGGAACACCAACTCGATGTTTCTCTCTCTCTCTCTGTCTCAAATCAATCAAAAATAGTACTCTGGTCCCTTCCTCATTTCTGTGCTTTGTTTAAAAGTGTTCAAAACACAGCTAGTTACTGAGTTACAGTAATAAACTGTGACTAGTACATCCCTTCTTTATCCTCAGATCAGTAGCTATGGTATTTTAGGGGTTTCTAGGATACTGTAGCACAACCAGGGACAGATATAGGTTACTATATTTTTGGAAGCTTTACGAATTTTTTGATGCCTGTTGGCACCAGGAGAGTGGGCTGTTTGGGTCTCCTGCCCGGATCAAAGAGATGCTTTTCCAAAGGTGTATATTATGAGTGTTCTTTGTTTTCCTTTCACGACAGTAACCTTCAGCCATCCTGTCATTATAACCACTTCCATCACATAACGAGCAGTGATTATCAAGGGAGCCTGAAGAGGAAAGCTTTTCATGTTGTTTTTTCTTCTCTTCCTGGGGCCAATCTGGCGATCTGATCTTCTTGCAGGCCTTTTGCACTTTGTGATACATGACGGCGGCCATTGGACATTATGCGCAAGCTGTTTGATCCCTCTTGTCTCTCCATTGTCCAGGGTCACATTGACTCTGCCTAGAAAACAGGGCGAGGGGCTTGGTCCCAACACTAACCAACTATGTTCCAATCACAAAAATTAACTAATCACATTCTAAGCAAATGAGCTGCAGGATGTCACCGGTCTTCATAGATATGAGCTTTCCTGGCACTACCGGGGAACAGGAAGAGTAGGCATTTAAGACAAGTCAGGAGGAAAATGTCTGCTGACTGCAAACCCCTGCTGCTCTGGCTGGGTGAAGTGAGTTTTCCCGGAAGGTTTCAGTGATAGCCTAAAGCACTTGCTAGTTGTCATAATGCAGTGTGACCTTGCTAGGGCTCTCATTGCAGATGCCTGTCATTTATCTCGTAGATACACAGCTGACGTGGAGAATCTACTCCCATCCAAGAATCTCAGAGAAGTTGGATAGTCACCCTTTGGTTCAATCCAATTCCATTTGATTGTCTCCTGGTTTAAGCTTCCCCTACAAGCAAATATACTATTGATCTGCTGGTCTGTATGTGTAATTGGCAATTACTCTTTCCCTCTTCCTGATCATTTGTGTGTCTCACTGGGTTTCCGGTAGCTGAATGCTTCAGGGCTTTTTCTACTGGGCTTCCTGGATTTCTGCAGGTCATGGTCTGATCCTCAGGGTTTCTTTATTTCCTGCCTTTCTGGCATCTATGAGTCATTGAATGTCTTAGCCATGGGCCAGCCTGCCATTCTTAGTCCAAAACTGGAATCCAAGTGGCTGCCTTATGTGTACCAGATTTTGGTAGGGCCAGAGAAACATGTTCCCCTTCCCTTACAGCAAGGTTTTTTACGTCCAACTTTCCATGTAATACATTTCCTTGCCATTTCCCATAGTTGGTTATTTAGTTATTATTCATAGAACATGACTCAGGAATTATTACAATAGTATAACCTTATTACGGAGAAATATAGATATAATACGTAACAGTGTAAATGTCAGTATACGGTGTGAGCTGGTCAATGGCAAGATCTGTATCTCATTCATGATTTCTGTCCTAGCACCTTGAAGAGTACCAGCTCATGGTTGGAATTCATTCAGGGCATTCATTTTAATGAATAAGTGAATGACTAAAACAATGAATGATTTTGCGCTATTGGGTTTTTCCACATTAGCATAGGCCTAGTAGCTTAAAGAGCATTTCATTGCCTTCCCAACTTTCATTCCACAGTCTGCTATGGGTAATGGCAGCAATGCATTTGGCAAAGATATTGGCCACCACCCCTCCCACCCCCCACACCGTCCCCCCCCACCCTGCCCCTAGCTCTAGGGATAATTCCTGATTGGTCCAGACCTATTGTTGCAGTGTTAGGTACCAAAAAGGGCACACTCTTTCAGACAGCATTAAGAAAAAATTGAGGAAAAAACCCCTGACATAATGTATTTTACTTCAGAGATGTTACAATATGAAAAATATGTATCTTACAATAAATACAATATGGTGAGTTGGCTCAGTCATTGAAGTTCAGGACTTTTGTTTGATAGTTTTGAAGAGATGCCTGTCTTCTCAAGTGCAAATGAGGAAACCAGTAGCTCTGAGAGTCCCTGGCTATCAATATCCTAGACTGTGAGGGCTACGGGGTGGGGGGCCTGGCCCCAGATGTGACCAGTAGTGGCAATGGCAATGTGGAATGCCAAGGAGAAACTGGGTTCTTAACAGCATCCCCTCTCTGGACTTTTTCAGTTATGAGGGTTAATACACTCCCTTTATCGTTTAAGGCAGTTCTAGTTTTATTCTTTAAATTTGATACCTAAAGCATCTTAAGTCCAGTATGACTTTGAATAAAGGATACTGGGCTCAGAGAGGACAGGCCGTACACTGATCAGCAATTAGAATTATAGGGAAAGAAATCAAAACCACAATGCAGTATAGAACGTGAGGAAAGTAGTCCTTCTCTTGAGTTCACCTTGGCTAAATCCTCAGATCATAACCACTTCCTGCCCTTGAGCCCACTTGGAGGACTTTTCATTAGAAGTCCAGAGGAGTCTTCCAGGGACAGTTGATAAGAAAATAAATTGGAATTGTCCATTTTGGGAGGGGGAGACCCACCAGTACTAACAGAGAGGCAGGATCTATAGTGGTTAAAAGCTTAAGGTTAGAGTCAGATGCCTGAGTCCAGTCCTGGCTCTCTTGTTCCCTCCTAAAACCTCAGCACATTGCTTGCTTCTCCTCTCTTCTTTCTTCATCTGACAAAGGATCTAATAGAGTGCCTACCCTTTGCATCATTAAGAGAATTAAATGAGATTGGTTCATGTAAAGTGCATCACGAATGCCTTACAAATGTTAGTCATTAGTATCATAAAAATTTAGAAATCATTTTCAGTTATTCGCTATATCCAAAAGAGATAGTAATCAGGTAGCCTTAGCTTGATGAGTATGTAAGAATAAATTAGTTTATATTAGAACTCAAGGATTTAGGTTGATAAAAAAGGGAAAACTTCAGCCAGTAAAAGCTTCTAGACCTCAAGTTAGATAACCGACAAGTAGCAATCTTATCTGTCTAGATTCAGTAAAGGCCTCTCTGGAACTGGCCCATTGCAACATTCTGAAACAGAAGGCTTGACTTTGCTCCCCTCTCCTATGACGTCATGTCATTGAAGGTTTTTAATTCCTTCATCAGCAGAATTCAGTAACTTGAATTTCACCAGCTTGCCCAGTAATATCTACTTCGATGCTTCTTCCTCATTCCCACTCTCTCTGTCCTCTCTCCTCCTTTTGTTGAAACAACTTCTGTGTCTATTAATTCAAGCTCCCACCTGGAGCTATGAATAAAGAAATCATTGTTATGTTTGAAAACATTTGATTTTGCTTAAACGTATTATAAGATGTGATATTTCAAAGCAAAGGGCTACGGCTTGAATCAGAGGCCAGGGCGTTGTGATCTTGCATGTACCGCTTACGGAGGAGGCCAGACATAAATCCACCTCCAGGCGTTGGTGGGTCTGAGGCTTTGCAGATCAAAGTACGGGCCTTGATGTGGCCAGGGCATCACCTGGGAGCCTGTTAGAAAGGCACCCCACCCCCACCTGCTGAACCAGAATCTGCATTCTAATGGGTACCTGGAATGACTACAGAAGTTGGGCAGGCAAAGCTCTGTTGTCTGGATGAATGTGAAGAATTGAATGTAAAGTTCATCTTCTGATGAGAAGAGGGCCTTTGTGCGATTTTATGCTGATAAGCATTCATTCTTTGTTTCCTCTGCTCACCATTTATGAAGAAAGAAACTAAAACACAAGAGAGAGCTGGTGATCAGGAGAGCTGCATAGCGCTAGGGAATAGGGGGGAAATGAGTGGCTTCTGCCAAAGAAAGCTCAGAGGCCGTAAGCATGGCGATTCATGAATTCTACTCAGGTCCGAGGAGAGTCAGGGTTCCCTCCAGCAGCGACTGGCAACGATTGACGCTTCCTCTGCATCCTGAGATGACAAAGGCTTGGATTCGCAGACCCTGGACACAGCTTAAAGGGGCACAGCTCGGAGGGTGGGCCCAGAGTCAGTCCTGGGGGGGAATGGAAGCCAGGAGTCAGGCTGCATCTGTGGAGTGAAACTCTGGTCAGCGTGGATTTGAAGAATTTGCAGAGGGAAAAGGTCAAAGTCAAGAGACATGGATATGCGAGCAGCATAGGAAAGAGCAAAGAAAAAGGTTAAAAGTCCAAATCAGAAATCAGAAACCAGAAGATCCCCCGCAGTTGAGGAGATGGGAAGAAAGTAAAGCATGTCTGGGGCGTCAGGCCAGGAGCATCTTTGCTAATGAGAATCTCTCTCAGCCAGCTAAGCGCTGTTGTTCAGTGCAGAACATTGAGCCTCGCTTGTGGTTCGCCAGGAATCTGAGGTTATCATTGAAGGAAGCTCCTGGCTGTGATGAGGAGAAAGGGTCACAGAGAGGCTGCTACCGAGCGGGAGCGGTTGACCCAGACCTACACCTGTGGTGTGGGTGGCAGTGGGACAAGGCTGGGCAGGAGAGATGACTTCCAGAAGGTCAGAGAAGCCACGCGAGACAGGCTCATGGAGGCACCCTGGTTTCCCCGCTGCGCCAGGCCCCGCAGCAACAAGTTTCCAAAGGCTTGTTGGGGACAGGAAAGCAACAGAAGGGGGTCAGCTCAGGTTGAAAGGTGACAGGAGTCGGGCAAACAAGGCAGTTGGCCCGGGATGCTGAGATTTGCCTGTTGGATCTCCGGGTTCCTGCGAGCGTAACTCACACCTCAGAGGTGGGCAGGGCTTGCCGACGACAAGGGTGAGAGAGCGCCAAGCAGTGAAGCCTGAGCCTCGGTCTGGTAGGTTCGGTTTGTCTGAATCCAAGGAAAATGATATAGTTTTAAATATAGGACAAAACATGCTATCCAGAAAATTTGCAGGCCTTGCAATCAGGCACACAGAGGCTTTGGAAAATTATCTTTGAGCTTTAGTTCTGTTTCCATAAAACTGAGAAAATGCCCTCTTTGCAGGGTCGTTGGAAAGACCATCTAACTCAGTACCTCAGAAGAAAGCATTCACACTTGCACCCCAAGCCTTCTACCTACAATGACCTCAGTCTGGGCATTTCATCGTTCTTTTCACATTTGGGGGAACTAATTTTTGGGGCATTTACTGCGGGAAGATGATGATGATTCTGTTTCTGGTGGGAAATGGATGAGAACAAATATGATTCTTCATTATCAATATAATTGATAAAGGGAAAGCTGAACCCTACCTGGAAGCTGCACCGAGTACAGCCCCAGGAACAAGTCTTACTTCTGCCCCCTCCCCGGCTGGTGGTGCAGCTGCTTATAGAGTGAGGGCCAACCTGTCAGCTTCCATCAGCCAAAGAGCTGCTCTTTATTTGGTGAATGATGTGTAAGACGAGAAGCTATCGAAGACAGTGGGTGGGTAATAGGTTAGTCCTCTACCCTTTCCAGACAATGGATTTGCATTTTTAACAGGGATCTCCAGGGGGGAAATGCCACCATTCAAACCAATGACTCTTACACAGGGACTTTTGGGTCTGTGGCAGATCCATCCATGAGGGAGAAGTTTGGGGACAGAGAGGCTTTATGATAGTCCTATCATGGGGGTCCCTGAAAGGTCCCTCTCTGGGGGAGTCTCTCTTGTGCCAGACAGATGTTGAGGTGGGGAGTCAGTTCTTCTCAAGCTGTTTTCTGGCCTCAGATTTTAAGTTCTGCATCAGAGGTATCTGGATAATCTGTAGCTTGCCACACACACACAAAATGTAAAGACAGATTCTCCATGAAAAAGTAAGGGACAAAAAAGAAGGACCCATTGGTGTTTTGATAGTGAATACCACAGAAGATGAAAGCATGTCCTGTAGAAGCTATTTTTTTTCCTTTAAAAAATCATGCACCTTTGATGTTCTGGTGCTACTTCCTTTTTAAAAAGTCCTTTAAAATGTAACACTCTTGACTAAACATCTATTTTCAGGTAAGCTGTGGCCTTGGTCAATAAATTGATTTTTTTTTTTAATGGGAAGGAAAGCCTACTTTTCTGGCAAGAGCATCCATCTGCTTGACCCTTTGAATGTGTTCATGACAATTGCCAAAGAAATTGGAAGATATAGCTTCAAAAATTAGACCAGTTGATCAATTATAATGTGATTCCCCGGATCACGCACTTATGTTTTGTATCAAACAGGCCTATCACTATTCAAGCTGTTGTCTTATGAGAATTCAGGCCAAACAAATTACCAATGACTAGCCAATTTATGAGATTAAACTTGCTCAAAAAGAGCCTCTGAATGGCTGTGATTCATTAGACTCAGTTCTTTCCTCCTTATTTACCATGACTCATCAGCCTTGAATGGATCAAGTTCTGTGATCATTTTCACTTTATTGCATCCTTTCCTTTAAATTGCACCGGATCTTTAATTTTCCGTTGCACAGGATCATAGTGATTGCAGTAGGGCCTTTTTTCTTGTAAAAATAAAAACCCAACAAAACAAAGATATAAATTCTGTTTCATGGAAACACTGGCAAACTGTACTTGACGATGAAGGAAATAGTGTTTTTCTTGTGTATAAGGAGAAAGAAATGTTAAGACAGCATTCAGATCAATACATTTCACTGCTGCTTATTGAAAAGTAGCTGAAACAATGGGAAACAAATTCGGAGTGAATCGCTGCACTTGTGGATTTCATTCCAGTGTGGGCCTGGGTCTCAGCGATGCGCTCTGGATGGAGCAGAAGCAAGGGCATCTGCCTGCGCATGCGTTTGTACTCTCTGGTGCTTGAATAGGGACTCAGAACAATTTGATGTCATTGGGGCTTCACATTGGTTTTTCCTCCTGGAAAGCCTGGCCAAAGCTGCCATCCCATCTTCCCTGTGATTTGGAAGGGGCTGGCTATCCAGTGGGGTTCACTGGAGCCGTAAGAAATATAGCTGAGATTCTGGAACCAGTCTACTGTAGCAAGATTGAGATATCTGGGACATTCTGCCTACTGAGTAAAAACAAAACAAAACACATTTGGAATTGACAACTGATTCAAAGAATTTGCTATCCAAAGAATATATGCTATCCATCTTAAAGGGGAAAGATCCTTGTGATAATTACTGCGAGAGAAATCTAAACTGAGTCACTGAGGGAATGAAATGGCTATTATGAGCATTGGAAATCAGGGCTGCTGGGAAAAATGGAATCTTAATGAGTAGAGTGTCTGTAGAGAATAAATCATGCCCCACAAATACAAAATTTTATTTTGAAGTAATTAGAAAATTGCAGGATATAAGAAAAAGATCTTTAAGATTTTACATATTTTTATTTTTTTCCAGCTTTATTGAGCTTTAACTGACAAATAAAAATTGTATATATTTGAAGGGATACAACCTGATGTTCTGATGTACATATGCATTGTAAAGTTGTTACCACAATGGAGTTAATTAATATATTCATCACTTCACTTAGTTATCATTTTGTGTGCTTGTAAGAGCTACTCTCTCAGCGAAGTTCAAGTATACAATACAGCCTTGCTGGCTATAGTCGCCATGCTCTACATTGGACCTCCAGAACTTATTTTTCCTGCCTAACGAAACATTATACTCTTGGACTGACACCTCTCTGTTGTCATCACCTCCCAGTCAACCACCGGTCTATTCTCTTGAGTTTAGCTTTTTTAGACTCCACATGTAAATAAGATCATGTAGTATTGGTCTTTCTGTCTGGCTTATTTCACTCAGCATAAGGTCTTTCAAGTTCACCTATGTTGTCAAAAATGACAGGATTTCCTTCTTTTTAAAGGCTGAATAATATTCCATTGTGTGTGTGTGCATGTATCTCACATTTTCTTTACGCATTCATCTGTTGACAAGCACTTTGTGTGGTTTCATATCTTGGCATTTTGAAGACCTGAATTCACATTGGGTCCATACTTTTCTTGAGACTCTGGGTCCATAGCACTGTGGTGTTCCCTGTATTCACCCTCTCTATTACCACTGCCCCTTCAACAACTCACCCTACCGCACTACCTTATTCTTATTCCTAGAGTACCCGGTTCTTTGTGACGCTAAGCCCTTTTGTAATTATTCCTATCTTTAGACATTAATTATGGTGAAATATGTCAACACCATGCAATGGGACTCATTTGGCGGCACCTTAGGGTCTGTCTGCTGCAGAGTCTAACCCTTAACAACATTTCAAAATGAGGTCCAATGATTCAGGCATAAGCACTTTCAAGTTATGATTCCATAAACTAATTATCACGTAAAACAAGAAGCCAGCCTTTTATTCTTGCCTATAAAGATCCCATGCCTCTGAGTCGATTTTATCTTTTACTTGGAAACAGAAAATAAATAAGATGCCTCAATAAAGAGGCCACGTTGGGTGCACACTGCAGCTGAATGTATAAGTTTGTATCTCTATTCCAACAACAGATGGATTTAAATTTAGACACTAATTGTAGTTGAATAGACTTTTCAAGTCAAGCTTAAGGATAGTGATTCTTCCTAAAGTCCCGATCTCTTCACATCCTCTTGAATCTGAAATATTTATTCTGTGCTTTGTGCAATAGGAAAAATTGGTTTCTTTTAAATTTGTCATTTGCCTTATAGTCACTCAAAAACATTTAGAAATTTCTTCCTCTAAACGGAACAGGAGGCAACACTACTTTTGAAACTGATAAGCATGCATATCAGTTGAGATGCGTTATAAGAACTTGGAGAGACAAGTCAAGTTGATTTTAGTTTTGTTTGCTCTAATTGCAGAGTGGCAATTGAAATCATACTGAAGTTTTATTGCAAGTACACTCACATTCAGACCACAGGGAACCGTTGTATTTTTATATCTAGACTACTATCCAACGATTTAGAAGATAGATCTCTAATTTTATTCAGTGTGTTCTTTCTGAGTTCTAGAATAGGCTTTTGTTTGCACGCCAGCACCTAATTAAGAGAGGGGGAAAAAATCCCTTGTTAAAATCAGCTGGGAATAATCAGAATGATCATTCCATGGCTCATAAATATTACATGAGCAATATGGGCACATCAGTGATAGTTAACCGTTTTCCAGTTTCACTTCAAGTTTTTCTTCTCAGTCTCCAAGCCCAGGAGAAGATCGATGCTTTAAATTCTTAATCACAAGAAGAGCTCACAGGACTTCTATTTGCTGAGATTTGGTTTATTTACATACTTGTAAGGATTATGATAAAAACCCACATGCATTGCTGTGGCCGCGTGTTTAGCCACTCAAGATAGGGACCCAGTGTGGCTTATCCAGAATCCCAAGGGCGAGAGGCCTGTACTCCTGGGGCTGTTTCACCACCACCCATGTTTTGGACCTTGATATTTTGACTGCTTTGTTGTTGTGGTTTGAATTCGACTGCCTTTAAAGAACTTGGAGCAATGGGATATGATTACATAAATCTTCAAAAGAAATTTAAGGCACATCAGAATTCTCATTCAAAAAATTTAGCTGGAATTTCCAAAAAGAGATGCAAGGAAAATATAAATAGATGGTGGAAAGATTTCCTTAAAGGGGGAGAAAGATTCGAGTTCCACTGGAGTTCTCTTTATTGACTACTATTAGCCCCTGTCCTCCAGCCTGGTGGCTTCCTTGTGCCCTCAGAGAGTCCCTTAGGCCCTGACTGGTGTGGCTCAGTTGGGCAGGTGTCATCCCACAAACCGAAAGGTTGCTGGTTCAATTCCTGGTCAGGGCACGTGCCTGGGTTGCCAGCCAGGTGTCAGGTTGGGGGTGCGCGAGAGGCAACCGATCCATGTTTCTCTCGCCCATCAGTGTTTCTCTCCCTCTTTCTCTCTCCCTTCCCCTCTCTCTAAAAATAAATACATAAAATCTTAAAAAAATAAAGTCCCTTAACATTATTGCTCCTCAGGAGGCTGCCTCCTCTTGGTGGAGGACTATAGGGGACAGACGGATCGATTCAAGGTGAGAAGAGCCTTTTAAATGCATAACCAACAGATATTTTGTTCCAACATAATCAGTGATTTATGACTTTGGTGGGCCTTGTTCTTTGCAAATGTTACAATTCGTCCATTTAGAAATAGTATCGTATCCCCACCATACTTTAATGTTTTGGTTTACCAAGAGTGTCATAACTAAAAAGAATAAAGTTATTTCTTTGTCCTCTCCTTCCAAAAAGTCAGAATTTTTAGGTAGCAGTCGCATGGGGTACCAGCAGTGCTTTACCAAACATCACAGTTGCTTAACAAATAGAGAAGAGCTGGGTACCATTCCTTTCCCATAGGTTGTAACGAAATCGGGGGCTGTGGGTGGCGGTTCTCATTCTGTATCTAGACCAGGTTTTGTGAGCCTTAGCACTGTGGACTTTGGAGGCTGGATGATTCTTTGTGGTGGGGAGGGACTGTCCTATGCATTGTAGGATGTTTAGCAACATCTCTGGTCCCCACGCACTAGATGTCAGTCACATTTTCCCTCTTCCCCCTCAGTTGTGACAACCAAAAATACCTCAGAACATTGAAAAATGTCCCTCCCCCCCGCCGCCAGGGGGCACAAAATTGTCCCTATTTGAGAACCACTGTTCTCAGGAAATCATGGAGAATGAAGATGGGGTGTAGAAAAAAATAAGCAAAAATATATATTAATTTTAGAATCAATATGTTCTATAGATTATTATGTCTAAATTGAGCTAGAGATATGTATGACAAGTTAGGGATCTAATATTCACATTTTTATAAAAGCAAACCTGTGTCTCTTTATTTGTTTATGAAAATTATTTTTCATTTCAATAGTTTTTGTGATGCAGTAAATTCAAGGGCTGCTATGAGTCTAAAGGGATATAGTCAAGTTGTTTGCCCTTTAAAAGCATTTTCAAGGAGGTATTTGTAAATAAGTTTAAGGGCAAAGAATGTGACAGTGTATTGAGTCCTTGCCTGAGAATATTATTCATGTGTAAATTTTTCTCCTGTGAAGTAAGAACAGAAGCTCTTGACTGGCATCCAATCCTGTTAATTATTTTGTGATGAACAGGTTTCCTGTTTTGTTTTGTTCTTTGATTTCTACAGAGTAGTTTATGTACTACTACCACCACTGCACAAGAATAAAAAATAAAATCTGAGGCAATGAATTTAAGATTGCTGGTATTTGCAAGTAAGACATAGGCCAGTTTTCAACTGGGTGACCCACCCTTCCCTTCCCCCATTTGGTCCCTGCGCCGGCATTACTGATTTCCACCACTGAGTGAAGGGAGGCTATTGGCATCTCGTGGGTAGAGGCCGGGAAGGCCGCTAAATATTCTACAGTGCACAGGACAGTCATCCATGACTAAAAATTCTCCAGCCCCAAAGATCAGTTATACCAAGGTTGAGAAACCCTGGTATAGACATACTGAGAAAGGAGGGCTTTATCACATAAAGTGACTTGAGGGTCTGGGGAGTTATTTTATTCCCCTAAATTCCTGCCCTATTGGCCGATGGGAGTTCATTCCTTTGAGCCTAAGATGGACTTCTCATTCTTTTCTTTTAAAAGGCAGATAGATAGTCTTGGGAGAGGTAAGGTTTGGAGTTACTAAAATATAGTAAGAACCCTCCAGATGGTTTGCTCGTGTGGAAAGAGGATTGCAGGATAGAGCAAGTACGACAGCTTTGTTTGGGGAGCGCACTTGGGAGTGGGAGAAGTCTTTGCAATGAGGGAGAAGCTGCTGGAAGGGGCTGTGGAATTTGTAAAGTTAAATGGTATTATTGCTTCATTTTCTTATGGTTGGTTGTTTTCGAGAGCGTTCTTTGATTCATGAACACAAAATGGCAACTTGTGTTCAGGGGCATGTGTGTGTATGTAGTTATAGTTTAGATTAAATCTTAAAAAAGGGTGACTCCTATAAAATGTGGTTTCTATGCTTGTTAGTCTTACAGATAATGAGTGGCAATGGGGCCCATTCACCCCAATAAATCAAGCACCCAGAGTTTACATTTAGTTCATAGGCTTCTCGAAGACATCAGTTCTGTTGGAAGCTCTCTGCTTAGTCCTTCATTCCAGCTCTGCTTCTGTGTCCCTTTCATTGTTGCATATTTAATGCCATATGTCTGCTGAGAAGTAGGCCCAGAATAATTTGAAATACTGGTATCACTTCAAAAAAAATTCTTTTTCCCCAGCCACTTTTCATTTAAGACTGAAATACTTGCAACAGCTCTGTCTTTTTTTTCCCCTCCAAGAACAGCTTGAATATGTGGTCTCTGGACCTTTTTGTCTGTCCCAAGATTATGTATTTTGTCTGTGTGCTGAAACGTTTCTCATTGCTAAATTGCAGTTCTTTACAATGAAAGTTGGATTTAATTAAGAGTTTAGCAGACACTTTCAAAAGTGATTTAAAGGTCAAAGACTGCTCTGACTGGCGTGGCTCAGTGGGGTGGGTGTTTCCCTGTAAAGCGAAAGGTCGATTCCCAGTCAGGGCACATGCCTGGGTTGCAGGCCAGGTCCCCTGTTGGGGGCTCATGGGAGGCAATCCATGGATGTTTCTCTCCCACAGCGATGTTTCTCTCCTTCTCTTTCTCCCTCCCCTCCCTACTCTCTAAAATAAACAAATTAATTGATTTTTAAAAAGACAATCACCAAAAAATGACACACCATAGTGTGATACTTTGAGGCACAGTTTCCCCTAAATTTGGGTTTCCTGACATCTATTTTTTTCATGGTGGCATACTGTAGCACTTTATTTATTATTATTATTATTTTTAGTCACAGATCAGCCTGGAAGAGGTCCCAGAGAAATTTAATTTTGTCATCTCAATCTTGCCCACTCTTGCTTGGATGCTGCTATCTTTAGTTTCTTAGGATTCCTATTTTAGTTGCCAATGAGCTGTACAGCGAAGTTGATACTTTGAACATTTCAGGCTTTATTCCCCCACCAACAAGCACAAGGGAAGACTCTACTTTCCTTGGAAAATACTCCTTAAAATTGAACGATTGCGAGCCGAAGATAATGAATTTTTTGATGCTCTTTCACCAGTTAGGTTTTTAAACATGCAGTTATTTAAAGTAGTAAGAGAAACATTTAAATTGTTAAAATCTCAGTGTCTGTCACCGTAATTATTACGGTAGTCATCCTTCTTGGTCATTGAGAGGTTTTTACCAACAGGGTCATCCCCTCCTCTTCTTACTTGGCATCTGCTGTACCAGGGGACCATCCTGGACTTGAACGAGAAGCTGGGTAAATCATTCATTTATGTGGTTAAACATTCACTCCCATAATTAGCGTCCAGTTGCATTTCAAGTAGCGAGCATGCCAACGCTTATCTTCATTAGGATGTGGTTGAAATATTGGAGGCTGGAAGTGGTCTTCAGTTAAATTTAACTTTTAATAAATTCATCAGAGCAATTTTTCAGAATCTTTGGCAGTGTTACGTTAACATTCTGTTGCCGAGCTCTGTTTCATAATCACAATAGGACTTTAAATTTTCCTGAAAATGTGCCAGGTATAAAGATTCAGTTATGTAGATGGGCTGTCCATTTATAAAGAGGAAAAAAGAGCAGACAGTGTACCTAGAAAATGCAATTCCATTACTTAGTGCATTGATTTTGTAACACAATGTGCTGCCTCTTTGATAGATTATGGAACTTGCTACGTTTCTGTCAGATGACAAGGGGAAAATTGAGAAAACACATTTAAATATTTGTTTCTGGTAAACTGGGAAACTATAAATAGTGTGTTTTAGCAGAAGATTCCCTCCCCAGATGCCCTTTGGGCCCTTCCTCAGTGCCTCTGCAAAGAAAATAAATAAGATTGACAATCATGTTCCCAGAGTGGTGGCAATTAGGTTAAGAAAATTCTCTGGGTAAGACACGATTGTGACTTCAGGAAATGCATCTATCATGATCCTCTTCCATCTTTTTAATCCAGCAGTAGATATAACATTGAAAATATTTACAGCAAATACAATGAAATTCATTCCAAGGAAAATAGTAATGCGCCCTTTCGTGTATTTGTTGTTGCTGTAAAGTGGAAAGCTCTCGAGGCCATAGGCAGTGGGTTATTCGCCATTACATATCAGAGCACCTGGCACGTGCGAAGGGCTTAATCAATACACATTGAACAATTGAAAGCCTGTTTGGGGATATTGAACAAATATCCACCGCCTATTGTGTCCAGCCACAAAGGGGCAAGAGCATATAGTAAAATTTGATGTAGTTCTGGCTTTCAAGCAGATTTCAAGGTAGTTGAAAAGATAGACGTACATGCATAAATACAAAGTCAGTGCTTAACTAGATGCTGTGTAGACTAAAAATGTCACAGGAACATGTACAGTTCTTGCCGCTCTGTGAAGTCTGCGAAGGGCAGTTACTACATGAAACATGGCTTAAAATGAAACTTTGTAGGTAGGGTAAAAAGAAGTGGCTATTCTAAATGGGAAAGAGGTTCCTTTGCCTGAACAAAGATATGGCATAAAGAACTAGACTGGGATGCAAATACTAAAGAGATTAAACTGTTTGGTGGTGTTAGGAAACAAGGCAGACTTTGAAATCTGAAATGCCATGCCATGGGAAGCCCGGCAGACTGTGAGAGGAGATGACATGAAGGTAGTGTTTAAGAATAGTCTGGATGTAGCCCTGTCTGGGTTGAGTGCCAGGCTGCAAACCAGAAAGTTGCCAGTTCGATTCCTAGTTAGGGCGCATGCCTGTGTAGCGAGCCAGGTCCCCGGTTGGGGGTATGCAAGAGACAACCAATCTATGTTTCTGTCACACATGGGTGTTTCTCTCCTTCTCTTTCTCCTTCCTTTCCTCCGTCTCTCTAAAAATAAATAAAATCTTTTTTTAAAAAAGTAGTCGCGATGTAGGCTTCAGCATGGATGGTCACTGAGCAAAACCAGACTCAGGGGTGTTGGTCAGCAGGCAGTTCCAGGGATCCAATTCTAAGGAAGAATTGAAAGAATATGTTCTTTGTATTTTGGATTTGGAAGAAGGGGTACAGGGTTAACTGGGAGGCAAAACTTGTCATATTTCCTCACATACAATGATTAGTCGGCTATCGCTGCAGTTAATCTGTGTAACAAATCATTCCCAATTGTAGTCATTTATAACAATAAATGTAAGCTCATAAGTTTTGGCATTGGCTGAGATGGCAACTTGGTGGCGCTTGGTTCCAGGTTTTGGAATCCATGGACCACATTTTGAACTCTAGGTTTCTCGTCTGCAGCATGGGTCTCATTATAGGGCCCCCACCGAAGGGACAGGGGTGACTTAGAGCATGCACGGATCATGGTCATGATAGGAAGGCCAAGTATATTTAAGCTTTTCTTACATTCATGTTCCTTTGGTCAAAGTCACATGACAAAGCCCATGTGAATGGGGCAGGGACATACGTACGAGGGAGGACAAGGGAATATTTTCTGAGCAATAATCCAAACCTTCAAAACTGTTATTTTTAAATGCTTCTGGATAAATCAAGTGGCTCCTTACTTGTGTAAAGGTCCAACTCCTTAGTTACCTCGGTTCTTTGTGATCTCTTCACACTCCTATCCCAGTCCTACTCTGTTCCACATCAATCTTTCCCCCTGATTACACTGACCTACTTGGAATTCACCATGAAATGTTATGCCTTCTTTTCTTCCTCGAATGCTCCTCTCCTTTCAATCTTTCAAGAATCAATCTAAGTGCTCTCTTCTCTCAAAGGATTTTCCAACCCCTTGAAAGGCTGTGATTGATGCCACTTACCTTTATTACCTGATACGTTATGCATAACTGTCACAATACCTACCACACACATTTTAGTGATGTGCCCTGAAGGTTGGACATGTGGCTTATCCATCTATATCTCCCTTGTAGATGTCGATTAAATGAGGCTAGAATAATGGTGATACCTGTGGAAGGAATTGGGAACTTGGGAAGCAGAACCAAAGCTTTTCTTTGTTTTGTTTTTGTTGTCATTATTGTATGGGTGGATAAGGAATAAGAAAATGAGAAGTTTTCCTTTTGGGCCTTTTTAGATTTCGGGTGAGGACAGGACATCCAAGTGGCTCTCTGTAGTTCAAAGTCTTGGGACTTGAGCAAAGGTGAGAGAGGTCTAGGTTAGAAAATTTAACTTTCCAACCATCTGCATTAAACTTGTAAGGAGGTCTTTTAAAGATTTTATTTATTTTTTTTAAAAGATTTTATTTATTTATTTTTAGAGAGAGGGGAAGGGAGGGAGAAGGAGAGGGAGAAAAACATTGATGTGAGAGGAAAGCATTGATCAATTGCCTCCCGGGGACCAAACCCAGAGCCAAGGCACGTGCCACGACCGGGAATTGAACGCTTGACTTTTCAATTTGCAGGACGACACCCAACCAACTGAACGACACTGGTCAGGGCTTGTACTGAAATCTTGACTATGGTGCAACAGTCTTTTCTACCTAATTGTCATATAAAGTGCTGCTTTTCAAAGTTGTTCCATAAAAGAGGATTTTTTTAAAAGCCTTTTGTTGTCAATCCCTAAATCATATCTAAAGAACAAGAAATGTGTGATTGTACATACCCTAAGGAGAAATGATTGTTTCATCAACCTGACATATCCTATCTCCAAAACTTTTATTTTTCACTGTTGATGAAAAGTTATGCAAACTTTGCTTCTTTCAGAAACAACTTGTCTTCCCAAACAACTTGCATCAAGAACAGCTGCACTGCCACTTAAAAAGAACCAGTTGACTAGGAAGTGCTTTTCAGTTTGTATGGGAAAATGTTTTTCCTCTGCTTAATAAAAAAAAAATCTGCTTTGATTTTTAAAGCAGGGATAGCTCAGGATCCCTGTCTAAGCGGGCTATTAGTCTTTGCGTAATTTCAGACATCTATGGAACACAGTAAATAACAGTTAATCACCGATTGCTGGTGTATAAGGATCTCATCTAGAGAGCTGCTTCCTGGGGGGCCTGCGGGGGCCTTGGGAGATGGCCTGCCTGTGGAACGGCCTCACCCTCCACATCCCTTCATCCCGAGTGCCGGTACCCCACCTCTGTCCACACCCACAGGGCTCCTTTGGGAGCTGCCACGCCTGCCAGTGACCTGCCACGCCTGCCAGTGACCTGCCGTTGCTAGCGCTACCCGACCAAAACTGGATAGTTCAGCTTACAACTTCTCCAGAAGTATTTTAAAGAAACTCAAGGAAGAAAGAAGATCCAGAAATGGCCCGAGGCTATGAATTAACATACAGTTTTAGCAATGAAACGCTAACTTTAACAAGGGAATCAGAAAACGTTCAAGTTGGGTAAATGTTTTCTTTTAGCAGCTCTGACAATAGGACAGACCTGGAGACAAATGACACTGGGTGTGTTGCAGCTCTTCCCTGGTGATGTCATTAAGGCCTGTTTGAAAGTTGATGGGGGAAGTTGTAGGAGGTACGGACAAATTCACCTCTGCAAGATGAATGAGCTCACGTGCAAAGTGACTTAGCACCTGTCACAATCACACGGGAAGTGGGTCTGCATCTCCTGCTGCTGATCACAGCAGAGTCTCCAAAGGCTGCGGAGAAACAGGCAGAAGAGGCAATTAGCAAAGGGAGCGCACCAGCTCCCCCAACTACAAGCCTCTGAGATGATTCTGAACACCTGTGCATGAGGTCAATGGCTACTTCCGGTCTTCGGAAGCCAGCAGAGATACTCCAAAAGTGGTAGAGGTGAGCCTTTCCTTGTCCACACACCAAGCACATCCTGAAAAGATGTTCTGTGATTTAAATTTTCTTCTACTCTTTGAGGAAAAGAGCTCAACTTACTGACATGACATTTAAAGGGTCTCTGTTTGAGAATTAGCTTGAAGTGATGAAATGATATGCCTTCTCAGATTTATTATTTTTGATTACACTGGTGTACATATTCCAATGAGAGGTTCTAAAAGAGATTTTTTTTTATTCATTTTAAAGAGAGGGGAAGGGAGGGAGAGAAACATTGGGACTGGGCCACAACCTAGGCATGTGCCCTGATTGGGAATCGAACTGCTAACCTTTTGCTTTGCAGACGACACTCAACCAACTGAGTCACACGGGGTCAGGGCCCAATGAGGGTTTTAAAAATCCATTTTACTGTATCTTACTGACTTTGTTTGGTTTTACCATCTCTGTTCTGCCCTCTGTATGCTCCAACCACATGAAATCTTTTCTGCAGGTTTTGATACAAGTGTGGATTATTTTTTTCCCTAATTAATTTGATATAGAGTAGAGCTCTGAAAATATCTGTGAAGATTTGAGTTACAGGAGGTAAGGTGGTGCATAAGCCAAAGAAGCATATTTGGGTTTCAATTCTTATTTTAAAATATTCCCAGAATAGTGATTGGAATTATGCAAGAGGAATAAAGATATGGTCCAGTAAGAGTCTAATAAAAGACAACTCTGACATAAATATTCAGCACTGCTTAACAGGAGAAAAAAGTTCAATATCATAATAGACCAAAAATAGGTGATTTGCTTGTAGAGAAACTGTCAAACGTGATGCTGAGATCAGCTTGTTCTGAGCATCTTTTGCTCATTCCTTCTGGATCATGGTAGCTGCCTTGGAATATATTTTCCCTTCCAGAACATTCTTCTGTCTTTCTTCCCTTCTTCAGGCTATGTTCACACTTTTCCAGACCGAGCTCAGGCAGTGCTGTCCCCTGGACAGTCTTCCCAAACCTCCAAACTAGATTTGGTGTCTTTTCTCTCTGAGATCTTAGCACTGCCAGCCCAGCTCCCTGATCACACACTCAAGCACCCTACTTGATGCATTTTTGAGCTCCTATCCTCTAAAGTCATGTCTTCTATTTCTTGAACCCCTAGCTCCATAAAAGTGCATTGAATGAATGGTTCTTTCATCTGTCAATCTTACTTTTCTATTCAACAGAATTTGGAACTTATTGAATGCGTTTTAAAAGCCAACATGAATCTATTTATAGTCTTTATCTCGCCCGGTGTGAATAATCATGCATTTAGCTGCAGAAATAGAAATGTGCTTGATAATTAGGTGCCATTCTGGACTCTACTCTTGGGTTATGTAATAAGTGGTATATACATTGTTCACCTTTCTAAGATCAGAAATAAAAGGATGACTTTCGGTATGCACAGGACCTGAAGAGTCTCACATTGATGCTGGTGGGTCTCCTTGGGACAGTACCTATGTTTAGTGAGCAAACCTTTGCATGAGTTAAGGTGGGTGGTGCTATTTGTTGTAATGAAGACTGAGAGACAGCCGCACCCATTAGGATTCCTGATATTCCTTTAAGGTGGACCACATGAAACTGTGCTGAGCAGAAGTGCTTGAGTTTCCATTCAGTTGTCTTTTCTGATGATTTACTTGACAATCACATAGCAGCATAATTGAAAATATAGGAAGGTGATAGGTGATAGATAGTTTGCATTGAGAAAGAAGGCAACCTAGAAAAATAAGGGACTATATAAATGCCTATCTACTTGTCAAATATTTGATGAGTGTGGACAAATACGAAGAGGCTAGTGATGCTGCACCATCTCCTCCAGCCCAGAGTGCCTGAAAAATAAGGAAATCAACATTGTTAAATAACGATGAAAATAATCAAGCTATTTAAAAGGAGGGGGGAAGTCATCCTATCTGGTATACTCAGAACACCAATTTTTATTTTTTAAAAATATTTTACTTATTATTTTTGGAGGGAGGGGGAGGGAGAGAGAATGAGAGAGGGACATGTTGAAAGAGAAAGTTGCCTCTCATATAGGCCCCTACTGGGTACCAAACCTGCGACCCAGGCATGTGCCCTGACCAGGAATCGAACCTGCGACGTTTCTCTTTGTGAGATGATGCTCAACCAACTGAGCCGCACTGGTCAGGGCCAGAACACCGATTTTTAATTTTTCCTCTGAGTTAGACGCTAGCTGGAATGACTTAAACTGCAAAATTGATGCATTTTTATCTTTGCAATTAAATGATACTTTTGCAATTCTTCCCTGTAATTCTCTTCAGAACGGTCATTGAATTAATCATCTCCCCGTCTTTTCCCAAAGATTATTGGTTTTAAATAAAGACTGACTTGCCATCATTAACAGACTAGAACCAGTGCTTGGGCTTTCAGAAAATATGATCCAAGAGCGGGCCACAAATGTAATGCCTGTATGTAGCCAGAATCTAGGAAGTAAATAATAATAATTGTGGCTCTCACTCTTCCCAAGGCCAGTAGCGCATCCATCGACATTCAAAGCTCTGCCTTAAACCCAGGATTAGGTGGCCCCTGGGAGGCCCATTCTCATAATGCCAGAATGTGACTGCTGAGCATTGGATGGCCTTCGCAGTCCATTCCGTAGAGCATTTATTACCCAAATTCCGGACAATGAAGGATGTGTTTTAATTAACTTTCTGTCTCTGCAGTGAGTTCTTGGACCCCTCACTCTCGTTTATGTGGCTCGAATGATATACAAGAGCAATAGCCTGCCTACTTCTGCTCATATGGGCATGGGAATCCTTTATTTTCCTCAGCTTGTTCACAGGCAGGCGGCTTTGATTGTGTGTCAAGTCAGCAGTTCCAGGAAACTCGATAGCATTACTCCTCGGATTGTATTTCTAATCACAGGACAATGCCGTGGACTGATCTAAAGCAAGCATGTAACAGAAAAGCCAAGTGAAATTAAGTAATGCTAGAAGTCAAAAGCAGTTTATACTTCGTTCTTTCTCTACCTTATGCCCAATTTTTAAGCCCTTGATCTGGGTGCAATAGTGTTGACAACTGAGAGCCCTTGTTTGAGTTCGTTGCTATAGGCCCACTTCCTGGAATTGTGCATGGTACACAGTAGGTGCTCGATAAATATTCGTTGAATGAATGAAAAAAACCCCTTGGAAACTGGAGAAGAAATCTCCTGAGGGATCAGCTCTACATTCATTCATTCATTCATTCATTCAACCATTCAACCATTATTAAGAAGTTACTATGTATTTCATGGGCGACTCAAGGCTGAATTCTGTGTGATTGCATTTAACAAGCCTACAGAGGTAAGATTTGGAACATGTGGACACGTTAACATAAGATATTTACTAAAGTTGCTATCACAGATGTACATTTCAGTAGGCTCACTAACAGAGGAGGGGATGGGCATTTCTATCCCGAAGACCCCAGGCTCTCAGACACTATTGGGTGGAGTTTTAGTACAATCAGCAGGCGTCCACCAACTATTCTAGAAGGTGCTTTGGCATGAAGTTACTCTTATCAAACCCCTACCCCTTCCAGGAACTCAAACTCAAAGCACAAAGTGCAGTGGCCCCGGAGCAGTAGCAGAGAGCTGGGTCACCCCTGGCGTTGCTACCTGTTGCAGCACAAGAAGCAGAAGAGGGTGGAGATCTGAGAGGACTGGTTTTGAATGCCAGCTCTGGAAGTTTCTTTACCTTGTGTAAGCCTTAATTTCTTAATCTGTAAGATAGGAATGTAATAGCATTAATAGGGACAGTCACAGGGCTGAGGGAAGTGACCTATTGCACTTGGAACCTGAGGAACTGTTCATCCCTTGTTTGTCACGTGGTTCCTCTCACTGGTTCTTCTCACTGTGCCCTTGATGTCTACCCATCATCACTATTAACATTATAAAATGCACAATTTTTTTTTCATTACACTTCACCTCAGGTTGTACACAACTGATTGAGTATAGGTATTTCAGGCACATGGGCTCCTAACATAATTAGCTCAGCTGAGGTTCCAGTCATGAACCCTCCCCTCCATCCCCTCTCCCACCTACCTAAAGGCTGGCTGGGCCTCTGATGGCTTTTTCCCCCTCTCCTCCTCTCCCCTTGGTCCTCAATGCTGACTGCATAATAGAATGATTTGGTGGGCTTTCTAAAAATACTCGTGGGTCCCACCTTCAGATATACAATTCATCTGAGCCTGGACATTGTTATGGCAAACGTTCCAGAGATTGGGAGCCACTGCTCTAAAGTGGACCTTCATTTAGGTTTTGGTAGATGGACGACATCTACCTGGGCCAAGGTCAGGCAGTTTGGTTCAGCTGGCACCTGTCACTTCCTCAGTCATCACCGTGGAATACGTGAGTTTCCTTGCTGTGGACACACCAACAGTATACTTAACGATTTTGAACATGGCCTCTGATTTGTGTCATTGTATTTAATTTCCACACAGTGCACCTAATACTTGTCTGGTTATGTTCACCCTGAGGACCGGCCTGCGTGCCCATACCACGTTATGAGCCAGTGTGAAACCTCTACATTGTTTAACGCCTTGGTTGAGCTCAAAAATGGGAACAAGTTGGAACAGATGACCGTATTTTGCCATGTTTAATGTGCACCCATGTGTTTGGCCAAACTTTCAGGAAAAAAATATTTTGTTTTAATCTTTTAATTCAATTATTTATTTTTATTTATATTTAGATACTCGTTTTTGTATTATAAAGGAATTTTAGCATTTATTTTTGAACATATTATGGTACAAGAAACTTTATGTAACAAATAATTACAAAACAGAAGAAGAGATACAAGGTATTTCAGGTACTATCCATGTATAATGGGCATCCTTATTTTTCCCTCAAAAATTTGGGCAAAAAAGTGCGCATGATACACGGTAATTAAGGAAGACTGGCTGTGATAAGAAATGTCAGAGAATAGAGCAAACTACAATTAGCTATCATCTTTGTGGGGAAAAAAGCAAAAAAAAAATGTATATTTTAAGCTTCTGATTCTGTGATTCTGCTTGCTCTCTGTCCACGGTCTCTAACTGTCTCCTTGTATCAGTATGTAGTATCTGCTGTGCTGCTTCTCAATGCCAAGGGGGCGTGGTCTGTCCAGTCTAGTGGGCCTCCTGGCCTCCGTACTGGGGTCAGGTTCTCCTCCGTCCCAGGAGCAGGAACCCGGCTCTGCAGGTTCAGTGCTCTGCCGGGTTCAGCACTCTGACTTACTTCTTCCTCACATTGTTTAGATCCTTACCACCCCTCACAAACTTTAAGCGCCATTTGCTGGAATGTCGAGTACACCATCAGTAATTTAGAGACGGATGATTTTGGTAGCTCATCTGTGAACTTGTCAAGTTTCATTGGTTAGCATTTTATTCAGCTCCTGTCAAACTTTACACAATTTCCTAAAGACCTAAAGACACATGAATTATGCCTCATTTTAGTATGCATTCTTGAGGCTTAAGCCTGAGTAAACCAAATGTTTATAATTATTTTCCCTCTATCTACAGTCTGATTGGGGGCTTCTTACACTATAGCCTGAGTAAGCATCATCTGGAGGGCTGGTAAAACACAGATTGCTGGATCCACCCCCAGAGATTCTGATTTAGTAGGTCTGGGATGGGCTCCAAGAATTTGCATTTCTCACATGCCAGGTGATGCTGATGCTGCTGGTCCATGGACCACACTTGGAGTAGCACAGGCTTCAATCACAGATATCCCAGCCTGGGATGGCAGTTTGTATTTGCCTGACCATTATTGAGAGACCCCAGCATGGAAAACTTGTGACCTGATAATCACTTGCTTGGTTCTCTTTTATTTTACCATTATATACTTTTTTCCAATCTAGACAGAGTCCGTTTTATGTCCAGTGTTTCTTTTAATCCCTAAATACCTGGAAATGCAAAACCATTGCATAGAATTTTATGGTCCTGGTTTTTACCCTGATGAATCATCTATTAACAGACATGTGAGCCTTCACCAAATGCATTATGTCATCCTTCTGAGCTCTGCAGAGAGAATTGATATTCCTTTGGATCCGATGGCTTCAGCATGGCCATCACACAGCAACTCTGGTTCGGAAGGGTTCCTAGAAGTGGGACAGCACACTGTGTGGGTCGGGCCGAGTGGGAAAGGTGGCCTGCGATGCTGTCACTGAAGCCTCCTACCTCCATGCCTGTGTGAGCAGGGGCGTCTGCCCAGGCTACCACATTCAAAAGTAGGGTTTATTTTTAGAGAAGAAATCATTAGTCATTAGACTCTCCCAAGCTTCTTTTCTCCCTTTGGGTAAATTGAAGAGTCTGATCTTTATAAGAAGCTCTCCAGGCTGTTAAAGAAATGGTAAAACGATTAGAAGCTTGGTACGATGAACCCGTTTGTCCCTCTTCCCCCAGGAGTCGCTGCTCTGTCCCTTTATCTGACTCGGCTTTGGCGTTCACATCCTATTACGCAATCCCCTGACTCTTGATTTCCTGGCCCCTCAGTCCGGACACTATAAAAACAAATTTTATCATTCACTGAAAATTTACTTGTTAAACCCATTATAAAATCTCATAATAGAAGTTGATTCTTAGCAAAATAGCCCTCTGGCTTAGGTATGTACAAATTTTCACTTAAGCACAGAAGGAGTTAATAGGTGTCATCTATTACAACCTATTGGAGCAGAAAACAAGATTTCTCTGATGTTTTAAAATTCAGGGTTAAATTATAAGAACTTTTAACATGTTTCCATTGCCTTGGGCTTAATAAATGTGATGTTAATGGTTTTACTACCAGAAGAGCCACCGAAATTAGCCAATTACTAGCCAATTTCTGTTTTTAAGTTGTATTTGTAAATGTGTAGCTGGGCATGTCATCATTTTGAGTCATATCAAAAATTCATAATCACCTGGTAGCTGATAAGGCTCGGCTGTCCCCTGGGAGGGACACAGCACATTGTATTACACATCCTTCCCTTCTGCGCTGCCCACAGCTCCAACATTTTATTTTTATAATTTAACCTCAGTGAGACAGAGACTATCCATTTTAAGAAAGCAGGAGATAGACTTTTGCAAAGGGATACCAGAAACCATAGGCAGCAAGGGTATCCAACATGCGGCCCAATGCAAAGTTATAAATTTACTTAAAACATGATGAAATTTGTTTGTGATGACATGTCGCAATGTATTTAATGTGTGGCTGATGACAACTCTTCTTCTTCCACTGTGGCCCAGAGAAACCAAAAGTTTGGACTGCCCTGGAAAGGATTCTAAAATATGACAACCCGATGTCTGAAGGGTTTCTGGGCTCTCGAGGCTAGAGGGAGGGCTCCGTCATTACGATGCAGCCAGCTGCAGCTCCTCTGCTTTACTGAGGTGACGGAGGCAGAGAGAGAGCTAGAGGACTCTCAGTCTTCTCCTTTTCAATGCAAGGCGATTGTGTGTGGTGAATTAAGATGGCCACAAATTCTTCGACATGGAGGAAGATTCCATGCCCCATCACTTGAACTTGAGTGGGCTCTGTGATGGCTTGAGTAATAGAATACAGCAGAATGTTGCTGTGAGAGTTTCTGAGCCTGGACCTTCAGGGATGTGCAGCTTGTACTTCCTGTCCCTGGGAGCACACTATACTTGGAACCCAGCCGTCATGCTGTGAGGAGGCCTAAGAAGCTCTGTGGAAAGTCCCACATGGAGTAAACTGAGGCTAGATTCCTCTTGCACCAGCGTGACAGCCTTGTGAGTGAGCTGTATTAGAGCCGGATCCTCCAGCTTCAGTGGAACTGCCCAGTTGCCACTGCCTGGTGTAGAGATGAGCCTGCCTGCTGAGCTCTGCCCACCTTGCAGGTTCAGGGGCAACATAAATGACAGTTGATATTTTATTTTATTTTTTTTATAGATTTTATTTATTTTTAAAGAGAGGGGAAGGGAGGAAGAAAGAGAAGAGCAACATGGATGTGAGAGAGAAACATCAATTGGTTGCCTCTCACACATGTCCCGACCGGGGACCAAACACACAACCAGGCTTGTGCCTGGAATCAAACTGGCGACCCCCCACCTTGTGGGATGACAGCCAACCAACTGAGCCACACTGACCAGGGTGAAGGTTGTTATTTTAAACAGGGGTTTGAAGTCATTCTTCATGCAGTAATAGATATCCAGAACAATTAGCATTGCCTTTTCCTGGCCCTCTCTGGTCTTGGATGTGTCCATCCAGTTCTTCTCCCTGGCAAATGCTCTAGTCCAAAATGCTTTCTATACCTTCCCCTAGCTCCACCATCCGCATTGTTACCTTCTCTCATTCAGAGCCCACAGGTAACCCAAGTAATATGTTTGCGATCAACAGCAAGAAGTAACCTGACATTTCCAACTTGCTGCTATTCATCATGCCAACAGAAAGCTTCTATCAAGATTAAAAGCTTTTCACTCTTCTATATCCCCATGAGGTGACATAAACATGCCTTTAGGGGGTTCGCTAAAATCTATGTCATTGGTGAATTCTGAGCAGTGGTTGGAAACAACAAGCTAAGAGTAAGGATTGGCCTGTGGGTGACCACAGGATGGGACCCTGCCCCTGAATAGTGCTAGGAGGGTGAGGACACTTATCATTAAGAACAGGAGAGATACATTGAGAAGCCAACAGGAAATGGGAGATTATACTCCTGAGTCATTACTATGATTAATACTAATATTTCTACCTGCTGACATAGTAGGGCTTTCTTTGTGGCTGGTACTATTGCAACATCCTTTATGAATTCAGGTGGGCGCCCTGACTTAGGCCTGGGCAAACTGAGGAGTCAAGAGGAGAAAACACCTGGCCAAGGCCGTATGATTCAGTCCCAGGGCATCTGCCACTTGCTTTGGCTGACATCTGAACTCTAGGCGCAGAGGCTGTGGGGAGACCAGTTCGTGTTCAAAATTCTCTTTTAATCTTTGGCTCACATCGTGCATCACGTCACATGGACTAAGAGATGCTTCATTTTTCTGATTTTAAACACATTTTAACTTCAAATATATTACATGTACAAATAAACATTTACAAAAGCAAATGTAAAAGACAACAGAGTAGTTCTGTGGGGGTCAGAACTAGGAGTTTTGGGTCCAGTCCATCACTAAGCTCGCCCAATGGCCTTTGCTGTGATGGTCCAGAAAACTAGGCCACACCTGCTTTAGGCACATGTTCCTGAATTTATGAGCATTCCAATAAGCTGCATCACAGTGGCTTTGAAAAATGTTAATTTTTGCTTTTATAAAAAAAAATAATTTTTTTTTTAGTCTACAAACACATGCTGGTTGCTTGCAGAAGGTTGAATGTATAGTTCACGATATGTGTTTTGCCAGTAGATTAGCTTCCAGCTCAGCGGATCACCTGCTTGTGTGAAACTGTACATTTGCATTGAGTTGCATGCATAATTTCAACTGACTCTAGCACCTTAAAGAGGCTCAAAAAACGAATCCATTTTTTTCTCACTGGGGAAAAATTAGTAGATGCTCTACAAGTGTAAAGAATGTGACCCATTTTAGAGAAAGGGGTATTTTTGAAAAAAATCCTATTTGTGCATCAAAAAACAATGTGGTTCTCTAATATAAATTCAAAGACATTACAAATATTGTTTAAAAATTCATGAGTCTACTGCTTAATGTATTCAGAATAAAAGAAGGTTTTTACAGGAAGACATAAAACAAATGTCCTATATTCTTGCCACTCTTGCTTTTTTCCAATGTTTCATATCAGCTGTGTAAACAATCGATACTGAATAGTAAAGAGGTGTTGCTGAGCAGATAATGGACTTGAATTAGATAAACTTGGCCTTGGCAGACAGAACATGCCATTGGGGTGTACTATTCTTACTTATGGTTTAATCTGATCGCTACTAACTTGAAGTCAATAGCTTTAAGATGTCAAATGAAAAAGAGAGAGCAAGTGCCTTTCTAAGGAGGACAGAGCAGGGGACATCATTGTTACCAGCATGGGAAAGGTACATTTTCTGTATCTTTTGAAGTTTTAAAAAAATTCCCTCCATTTTTTGGGGGAAATTATTTTCTTGGTAAAACTTTTTGCATCTTAAGTTTTTAAATTTAATATTAAAATTACTTTTTGAATTTAGAGACAAATATTTTGAATAACTAGTTCTCATAAAAATAGTTGCACTTCTATTAAAAACAAGTATGGCATACCTGGGCCATGGTTATTAATTTACTAACTAGATGTATATACATTTTTATTTGGGGTTCTATCAGCATCTTAGTTGAATAAGAGAAAGCAGGTAAGTGTTGTATTGAGAGGCAAAATGAGGCAGCTCAGAGCCAGAAATCCAATGGTCTGGGTTTATGACCCAGTTTTGCTGTGTGTCCATAGACAAGTCACTCTGTGCCTTAATTTCTCACAGTGGAATATGTAGACATTGAGACCTACTCTCTGTTTGCAGAGAAGTCAGCTTGACGAGTAAATGAAAAATGGGGCGCAATAAAGTTTGCAAGTCAAAATTTGATAGATATGAGCAGGCACTATTAATCCCTTATAAACCAAAAAATTTATTTAAAATATTTATTAGTTTACTGTTATATGTAGGACCACACTCTGGGTTTTTGTGAAGATTTAAAAAAGGGATAAATTAGATGGTTCCTATAGTCAATTCCAAAATCTTACAGTAATGCAAGAGCAGCAAACTTTCTGTGAAGAGCCAGATAGGAAATATGTTAGGCTTTGTGGGCCAGGTTGTCTCTGTCACAATCACTCAACTCTGCCATTGTACAGCAAAGGCAGCCACAGACAATATGTAAAAAAAGAATGAGCATGACTGTGTTCCAATAAAACTTTATTTACAAAAACACGCAGTGGGCCGCATTGAGTCTATGAGCTATAGTTTTCTGATCCTCAGTCCAATCAGAGAGCTGATGTGCACATAAAACTATAATATGTGGTCAGAGCACTAAATGTTAACAACAAAATGGATGACGAATTAATGACATCCAACTGAGGCAAGAAAGCCTTTCAGGACATTGTTGATTAGAGTTAGGCCTTGAAAGATGTGGTCATATTTGGATTTGTAGAGATGGGGGAAGACATTCCCAGCAGAAAAGACATTCCATGAAAAGGTATAAAGGTGGAAATATGAAGGATATATTTAAAGAACAAGCAATTTGGTAAATCTGTGGGTTAGAGCTATAAGCAAGAAATCGCTGGAGTATGGGTAAGAGAGGACAAACGTATGTAGTCATTTAAACATAAGCTGTATTATTTCTGACCTCACCCCATTGTCTGAATGAATGCTGAGCTAGAGTTGTTAGGAAAGCATTTGAATGGCTGCCAGGCTTAATTGTTGCATGTTATATATTTTAATGCTACATTCCAGTCGTTCTGCAAACTCACATGTTCGACTAGGTCTGACTTATATGAAAGGGCATAGGCATCCCTCTCTGCTCAGAGCCTGTTGTGCAGAGAGGCCAGATACTGTGGAAATAGAGAAAGCAAAAGATAGTAACCTTCCATCAGAGTTTTCAGTGAGTGCTTTGAAGAGGAGAAGACAGAATTTAAAAAGTCTATGGTTACAAGAAATAGAAATATATTCCCACTTGATCATGTGTGTGCAGTGTGTGTGGGTGTGTGTGTATATGATTAAGAAATTCGAGAGAGATGAATAGCTGCTGAAAATACACAGCATCAAGTGCTCTTGTGATTGTGAGTGAAAGCAAAGACTACAAGTACTGCATGTTGACAGAGGAGTGATATGGAAAGATATAGAGGTGTAGCTGTGATGATTCAACGGCAAATCTCCCTTCCATTTCCCAAAAGGTACCGGTATAAAAGAATATTCTAGATGGGAAAAGGACAAATAAGTTAGCCTGATGTGGACTCCTTGGTTGGATCCAAATATATATAATGAAGTGTAAGTAAGAATGGGTGTGTTTTCTTTGCTAAATTTCTGCAACTGGCAGCACTGTGCTGGATTTTGAAAAAAATTCTTGTTTTTAAAAAAATTCCAAGAGTGTGGTCAGACAAAGGGGTTGATCTTCATATAGACTAGCTTTGGTGAGGCTGTCAACTCTAAGTTCAGGAATTTAAAAAAATATGGCTCCCCCCATGATACAGTTTATTTTATAGTAAATTATAAAAGCTTAAGTTTCCAGTTTTGGCAGCAAGGAGAGAACACAGTGCCTCCTCACCTAGTTAATTGCTATTTATTTCTCAGGTTTCACTTATCAAGAAGTTTTTTGTGATCATCTCATCTTCCCCAAGGTAGATCACATTGCCTCATTATAAGCACTCATATCAACCTGTACTTTTTCATTTTCATTATCATTTCTTAAGGCTTGTCATTGTATATTTTTATAATTATTTCTTTTACGTATATCACCAAATAGTTGATATTTACTGTCCACCCTCCTTATAATTGAGATATAATTGAGATACGAGGTCTGTCTAGAAGGTATCCTGCCATGTAATATGAAAAATAGAGACATTTATTGAAGTAGATAGAAGAAATATTGTACCTAGGACAATGACACCTCAGTTCCCTTCAAAGTAGGCACCTTGGGACCTCACACAGTTCTCCCAACTGCTATCAGCTGCCCCGTCGTGTTTTCCTGAATCTGATCCATGGTCTAATATCTCTTCCCTTTCAAAGGTGAATTTAGTTTTGGGAAAAGCCAGAAGTCACAGGGCGCCAAACCTGGGCTGCGAGGGAGCAGAGTTACCTGGGTGATGTGAGGTTTGGGCAAAAAACTCTGCACCAGCCATGGTGCATGAGTGGGTGTGTTGTCCTGATGAAGCTGCCCATCACCAGTTGCCGACAGCTGCAGCCTTCGGAATCATCCAGATGGCTTCTGTGGAGGAATGTTCAAGCTTGACCCAACATTGGATGCAGATTTGTGAGCTTTCCCACTAGCTCAGTCATTTTGAATGTGATGGCTGCATAATACACATGCTCACTCAACGGCATCTACTGCCCCCCACTGACTAGTACAGTGAAGTCATCCTTGTTCACGCATGTGCATTCCAGTGCACTCTCCTTGGCTGCCAGGTGACATCCATGTCACACAAGCTGTTCTCGTTATATTAACAATGGCGGACTGTTTCTGGACAGACCTCATGTACCATTGTAAAAGTTTAAGGTGTATAATGTGTCAATTCCATACACTTATATATTGAATATGATTAGTACCAGAGCTTTAGCTAAGACCTCTATCACATGACATAATTATCATTTCTTTTTTGTGCTCAGAACATTTAAGATCTAGTCTCTTAACAACTTTGAAGTATATAACAGTATTGTTAATGATAATCACAAATTAAACCTCTAGAACTTGTTTCATCTTATAATTGCAAGTTTACAGCCTTTGACTGGCATCTCCCCAATTCCCCCACTCCCTAGTAACCACTCTTCTATCCCTGTTTCTGTACATTCAGCTTTTTTAGATTCCACATATAAGTGAGATCCTGCGGTATTTGTCTTTCTTTAATTTATTTTGCTTAGCATAATGTCCACCAGGTCCATCCATGTTGTCACAAATAGCAGGATTTCCTTCTTTCTTAGGGCTGAATCCATTCACCCATTGATGAACACTTAGGTTGTTTCCAAATCTTGGCTATTGTGAATAATGCTGGAATAAACATGAGCGTGCTGATCTTTTTTGAGATCTTGTTTTCATTTACTTTGGCTATATACCCATAAGTGGGATTGCTGGTCATTTCTGTTGCAGATTTTTTGAGGAACTTCCTTACTGTTATCCATAGTAGCTGCACTAATTCATATTCTCAGCAACAGTGCACAAGGGTTCCCATTTCTCCTCAGCCTCACCAACACTTACTATCTCTTATCTTTGTGATGGAAGCCGTTCTAATATATGTGAGGTAATAGCTCATTGTGGTGTTATTTGCATTTCCCTTATAATCAGTGATGTTGAGCATCTTTATATGTACCTGTTGGCCATTTATATGTCTTCTTTGGAAAAATGTCTATTCAGGTCCTTTGCCCTTTTTTAAATTGGATTGTTTGTTTGTGTTATTGAGTTCTTTATATCTTTTGGATATTAACCACTTATCAGCTCTATGGTTTACAAATGTTCTGTCCCATTCTGTAGGCTGCCTTTTCATTTCATTGGCTGTTTCCTTTGCTGAGCAGAGCTTTTTAGTTTGATGTAGTCCCACTTGTTTATTTTTGCTTTTCTTGCTTGTGTTCTTGCCCCTTTATTTTACCAAAAAATGAATTTTGTTTCAGGTGGACATTGTCCTATCTAAAATCTACATTTCTTAGGCTCCTATGTATTTACAACAGGCCATATGACATAATTCAGAACCACTAAGATGTAAGTAAAATGACAGGGATTGCCCTTGAAAATGGCCACAGATGCAGCTGAGTTGGGTAGCTCTTGCCTATCATAGTTTCTCTTTTCCTGCTTAGGGAAGTCACAATATTGGAAGCTAAGCAGCCGCTTTGCAACCATGAGGCAAGCACTAGATGAAAGCCACGTACTATGCTGAGGCTGATTAAAATGATAGATGCTGGATGGATTCCCCAGTGGCATCACAGAGCCACCATACTCCTTGTGACATTATTTTCACAGAAGAAAAATAACCACTTTGTTGATTTTCACTTCTTTTCTTTTTTTCCAGTTTCTCTTGCAGTGGTACAGAGGATAAGCAAAGAAAGAATGATATTAATGATTTGACCTAGGGAAGAGAGCTGAGTTTCCTGGGACTGGGGAATGGCATGAGGGAAGATTATACTGCTTCCCAGGAACTCATGACTGGAGAAGTCAGTAGAGGAGAAGAAAATGGAGGGCGAGGCCAAGACACCACTAGATAGAAATGGAAAAAGTGCCCATTATGAATGAGTTAAGTCAAAGGAAATGGAAGGGCAATTAGGAGGGTCTGTGGGATAGCAAATGTTCCTGTTGTTAAGTGTGGTTGAGTTCAGGAGAGAGGCTCAGTGTGGTTAGTACACTTATGTGCATTAAGCAGGCTACAGTGCATTAAAAGTCGGGTGAATCGATCTGAAACAACTATCCTCTGCCATCTTTTTAGGAAAGTAATAACGACTGCAGTCCTGCAGATGTGTCTCTCCGGAAGAGCTTTTGGGGAAGGGAGATTTATTTTACCTAATCCCTTTTATCTAGGTTATGTATTACTTACTACGCCTATTTGACTTCGAGAACTATACTTCTGACCTTGAGCACTCTCCTTTCAAAATCAGCTATTTAGGTCCCCGGAACTGTCCACACTAGGGAAGGGCCCAGCCTTCCCAGGAAGCGGGCCAAAGCCGCTCACTGGAGGCAAAAATCTGATCTCACTTCTCCAGAGCTTGCATCTGACCTCCTGAGTTTTACCCTGTTCCTCTATTTTCTCCATTCACCAGGCTATTGTTCACCTTAGAATAGTGCTTGGCCCATATATCAGTACTATTTATATCCTCCTGCTTCTTGCTGATTGACCTAGCTTTGCAATCCTTACTTGCCCTGATCTTGGATAGTTGTGTACACATCCTCACTGGCTTGCCTCGTGGCTTCTGATCCATGCCCTGCTCTGATTCCCAGCGCTTGCTCGGTCAATAACTCGTGCCCTGTCTCTGCTTCCTTGGTTCTTGGCTCGGTCCTTGCAACTCCTTGAGTTCTTTGACAGGGCTAAATGCAGAAGAGCAGAAAGACGCCTGTTTGGTAGGCAATTTTTGGAGCACATAACCTGCACACATCCCAGCTATGTGGTAGAACCCAGGCTTCCTGCCTCTGGCTGTGTTTATGGCATGCCTTTCTCAGCCAGTTAAATACAAGGTAATCCCTAGAGTCTGATTTTATAAGCAGGTTTCATTTCACATGTCCACATGTCAAGCCCTTAGCAATTAATTCCTTTTCTTTTCCTTTACTTTTTTTTTAATCCTCACCCGAGGATATATTTATTGATTTGAGAGATGGAGGAAGGGGACGGGAAGAGAGAACCATTGATGTGAGAGAGAAACAGCCATCAGTTGCCTCCTGTTTGCACCCTGACCAGGGATCAAACCTGCAACCTTTTGCTGTACAGGACGATGCGCCAACCAACCGAGCGACTGGCTAGGGCTCCTTTCCTTTCTTTCTTACACTCTTATCTCAAAGGAACATCAAAGTCAGTCCTTCCTAGAAGAGCTTGTTCAGGCCAAACCAATGGCCAGTGAACGGTGAAGGGTCTGTTCTCTCAAAATAAGGGAGAGGTTTATGGTACAAAACGATTACACTCTCCTATATGTTTTTGTTAAAAATATTTTTATTAATACTTTATGTTTTAGAGCAATTTTAGGTTCCCAGCAAAATTGAGGGGAAAGTACAGAGATTTGCCATATAATCCCTGCCTCAGCCATGCATAACCTCCCCCTTTATCAACATCTTCCCAACAGATGGGACATTTGTTACAATGATGAGCTGACACTGACCCTTCATAATCATGCCAGGTCCAGAGTTTACGTGAGGGCTCATGCTTGATGTCCTACAATCCGTGGGTTTGGACAAAAGTATAATGGCAGGTATTAATCATCATAGTAATATACAGAGTATTTTCATTACCCTAAAAATCCTCTGTGTTCTGCCTCTTTATTCCCCCCTCATTACCCCTGGCAACCACTGATCTCTTTCCTGTCTCTATAGTTTTTCCAGAATGTCATGTTTTTTGGAATCACTCACACAGCATGTACCTTTTCAAGTTGGCATCTTGCAGTGATATGTATTTAAGGTTCCTCCATGTCTCTTCATGGCCTGACAGCTCATTTCTTTTTAGCACTGAATAATAGTCCAATGTCTGCATGGACCACGGTTTATTTATCCACTCACCTACTGGGTTTCTTCCAAGTTTGGACAATTACGAATAAAGTCGTTATAAATATCTGTGTACAGTTTTTGTGTGGATGTAAGTTTTTTACTGCTTTGTGTAAATACCAAGGAAAGTGATTATTGTATGGTATGGTAAAAGTATATTTTGTTTTACGAGAAATCACCAGACTGTCTTCCAAAGTGGCTGTACTGTTTTGCATTCTCACCAACAATGAAGGAGAATTCCTACTGCTTCACATCTTTGGTAGAATTTAGTGTTGTTACTCTTCTGGATTTTGGCTGTTCTTCTCATAGGTGTGTAGTGTTCTATATGTTTTTTGTTTTGTTTGCAATTTATTTCTTGTTGACAATGCTTTTATGGTACCAGAGGAATAGAAACAAAGTGGTGTTTCTCTGTTGCTTGTTCAAATTCAAATCTGCAGGTCCTGAACCTCTCCCAGATGTTTAAATGAAAAAAAGAAAGCAATGTATCAATAAATGGAAAGCGCTTTGTAAAGTATCTGGTGCCATATAAACACCCTGCGGTGGTTTGCTATTATTTTAACTTAAGAGTTCATATGTATTCGTGCAAACTGCTGGCAACATACATGCCAAGAGCCCATTTGGTAGCACAGGAGTGTGGCTAGGTTGAACCTTCTTTGGTAGGTTCATTCCTTGATAAAAGACACATCCAAATTTTTCGCCACTGGGATTTATCTCCAAATTGGATCTGAAGATGAAACATGTATGGATTCATTCAGTACCTTTTCTTCTTCCTTCCCAGGAGCAGCTAACTCCTGGGTTATTCTGTGTTGTTAAATCAGCAATGGGGCTGCACTGGGATCTGACACATGAAGTCTTCTCAGTCATGCTCAGGGCATTATCAGCATCATTATGTCTCAGAAAGCCAAGATCTATATGTCTCCTTGGTCATCTCCCTTAGGACCCACAGTGTTAGATATATAATACAAATTCTGTTCACCTCCCCATGGTCTCCATATCAATAAACCATCAACTTGGTAATGCAGGTTAGAAACTAGAGTCATCCTTGAATCATTCCTCTTCTTTATCCTCAATAGCAATCCATTTGTTAGTCCTGTAGCTTCTATAATCTAAATATAACAGATATCTCTACTTCTCTTCCCGCTGACATACACTAGGCCAAGCTGCCATCATCCCTTGTCTTGAGGGAGAAAGAAGAGGTCTTTGGGTCCCTAAGGAGGTGTTAAGTTCATTTTAGTCTCATGCCTTTTTTTCTTATTAATTTATTTAATTGCCTATATAATACATTTTTATCACTGAGGTCTTTTTTATAATTGTATTTATTGATTTTAGAGAGAAAGAGGAAAGCGGGGGTGAGAGAGAGGGGGAGAGAGAAACAATCGATTTGTTGTTCCGCTCATTTATGTGTTCATCGGTTGCTCCTTGTATGTGCCCTGACCGGGGATTGAACCTGCAACTTTGGCATGTCAGCAAGATGCTCTAACCACCTGAGCTATCCAGCCAGGGCATCACTGAGGTCTTTTTAAAAGTGATTTAATGTGGTCCCTGAGTCATGGGGTTTGCAATAAAATAAGGGGGAAATATGAAATAAATTAACTGAGAAATGTGAAGATTCTCTGAAAAGGTAACCGGTTCTGTGAGAATAAGATCATATTTATTGCCCAATGTACTAAGGATTTCTAAAGCAGTTTATATTGGGGATCCTTCTTGATCAGAGGTGCTTTCCAAATGGTTTGTTTGAGGCAGAATTTTCCAGTTCGGTGCAGAGTGATGTAAAAATGTTATGCATGTGTCATTATATTCTAGTATCTGACTGATTATTCTCTTTCCTTCCTCAATGACCCTCTCCATATGTGAATCTCTAGGGACGTTCCCCTAAATACCAGAAACCTTGGCTGGGTATTTGTTCTTCTCCCCTTCACCATCAAAGAGTTTGGGCAAATTGTCAAGATTGCATTATACCTAAGGAAAAAGGGCATGAGTGGGTTCCTATAATATCTAATGAGTGATGTATATGTTATTTCACAAGTTGTGTTCCAATACAGCCATGTAACATTGTAAGGTATCTCTTTAAATTATTATATCATTTTTCTTCTTCAGAATCATAAAATCTCTTACATTGAAATGTGGACTTTTATTGGCCATTGGGTTCACTCTCCCATGTAGCAGAGGAGTTTGCCCTTAACCTTCCTAAATACTGATCTTCAACCTCTGAATCATCACTTGCAGCAATTGGCAACTCATTATCCTCCAAGGTAGCTCATTTGAGTGTTACAAAGATGAAATTGTTTATAACCTCTCGTATTGATTATAATTCTGCTATCTTTTGATTTATGTCCGTTGGGCCTGTTTACTTCTAGCAAAACTGAGTAGTCCTAAGTTAGGGTCCATGGCTACTCTGCAAATTCATAT